>NC_045563.1:15751297-17001297 GCF_009819795.1 Aythya fuligula
ATGCACCTTCAGTTCCTGAAAAACTAACACAATGCTATCATCTGGTGCCAAATCAGGCAATGGATACAAAAATAAATTAGTAATATTGAGCAACCATGAGGATAAAAGCTCCTTACAAGTACACAATGTTGTTATGAACAGTTGGAGCTTTCTAAGGAAGGTGATACAAAGGAGAATTATTGTGCTTGCACATTAATTATGTGCCATCTCAAAATGAGCTGTGCAGCTGTTAAGAAGTTATTTATTAAGTGACAGTGTTCATCTAAACAAAAGGAAAACAAACTCAGTATCCTGCTGGGCAGTATGCTAACCCTGTTGTATGGGATTTATCATGTAGAAACAACAAAAATTGTAAATACTTGGCTGGATATTCCTATGTAGATCTTTTCTAGGAGAGCATGACAAGGTTCTCTGAAGTCAATAGAACAGGTTTTACATATTAGAAAAACAACACACAGTTCTTTCAACTGTTTATACTACGAAAAGGGGCAACCACACAGCTACCCAGTTTCTCATTATTATCTCACACCTGAAGATGATCTGAAACAGACTTAATTAACACCTCCAAAGGAGAGTTCATCAATGCAATAAGGAAGAGCTACCACTGCCCTGACACATCACAGCTCTCATGCAGACTTCCAGAAGTCCATTTAATGTCAAAGGGCTCATTAAATACACTATAGCTGATACCTTACACTCTCCAACCATTTCAATTGGTACTTAAAGACTCTGAGTGTAGATTCAAGATTAGTGTCACCTGATCTAAATCTGTTCTACTATTGAGGGGAGAACAGTCTACCAGGTTTGACCCCCTCTCCACTCAAGCTCCCACTTAAAATAGCATGAGCAGTCATGCAGTTGCTCATTTTATTGGAAGTGAGTATCTGAGAAGTGTTAAAATTACCATCAGTTCCCTAACTGAACTGAGACTGCATGGCTGCAGTTGCAAGAGAGCTGGCAAACAAAAAGCATCACAAACATGCTTTTTTTGCATCACAAACACAAGGAGAAGAAAGAAGAACCACTCCTCCTGATATGGCAAGAGCTTCATCCAGCTTAACTTCACCATGAAACTATATCATGAAACTTTACCTTCATTAATACCATAAACCAACCAAATCTACTGCTAAGTCTCAAAGACATTTCATCTGCTGTAGAGCCTTACTCCCATTCTGCTCCCCACTTCTCTTGTGTCTTTTTTTCTGGTGCACAAAGTACTGGATGACTGAAGTGATCTGTTTTAAAGCTAACCCTTACTTTCACGGTTTGGCTCAGGTAAATTCCCTAATGTGCTTGTGAGGGAGAACAAGGGCTAGAACAGGGAAACAATTGGCAATAACATCTTCCTGCATTGACTGCGGCCTGAAAGACGCAAGAAAAATGAAACATTTTTCTCTTTTGTTTGTTTTTGTTTGATCGTTTTTGGGGTTTCTCTGAACACATTACTAACCTATACTTTGTACATTTCCAGCTGCTTCCTTAGCTGTAGTTTCAAATCAGCAAGTGTGATCAACAGAAGTATTTGCACAAATCTAAATTTTAATAAAAGCATGTGACTTAACATTGTTTCAGAAGAATACATCTACACTTTTCACTTTAAGGAAGCAAAAATATCTACTGCATATACATGAATTTATTTGCATAACAGAGTCAAGGTCATGCAATTAATTTATCCATCCAACTAAGTGAATCGAGAGTGAAACTTCTATATAATATAAATTGTAATTAAAAACAAGACATTATTACCCTGGAAATAATTCAATAAAGACTGAAGAATACAGTTTGCAGGTATAGTTGGAAGAATTATTTTCCAACACGCTTAAGATGACAGTTGGATCCTTCAGTACACTATCTAGGCAACAGGACCATAAATTCTGAAGCTGTATAATCTGTTATATTAAACAATGCTCACTTTTGAAAATCAACTACTAGAGTTATATTTAAAGGGAAGCTTTAACTGAATTCAAAAGCCGAGTTGCTTACCCCTACAGAGAAAATAAAACTTCAGAAACTAATACCATGAAGACTACAAACTAAAGGAAAAAAATAATTAAAAAAAAGTCTCTAAATTACTAGCTAGTTGTTTTGATGCTCACAGTTAACAACATATAAGATGTAAAGAGACTTTTAGAATTTAAGAATACTCTAGCTAACCAAAGATGGCCACAATAAAGTACAACTTTTTCTTTTTCTTTTTTTTTTAATAGAAAAGCAGTAGGTTTATAAGCATTGAATTCTTTCCAATCTAGATAAAGTATCTATTCTATTGTCAAAAACTGTGTTAAAGGTTTTGGAGGGGGACTGTGTTGTTTTCTGAACTGGGAGATAGATTTACTCCAAAACCAAAGTACAGTATGTTCCCAAAAGGGTGAATAATTCAGTCTTCCACCTTGATAACTCATTATTACCCTGTTATTTTGAGTGTGACAGAAATGTCAAGGCCTGTAAGCTTTAACACTAAGCAGGCACAAATAAACAAAAAGTAGCTGAATACAAAATAATACAATACACACAACAATGCAAAACCCCCTAGGGAAAGCTATCAGAAAAGCCTTCAGAAAACAAACCACTATACAGTGTGCATGCTAGTAAATATCCCTGAATCCAAACTAAATTCACATCAGACAAACAATACATACTTATCTATTGGCTTTATGCCATAAAAGGGTAAGTTACAGTAAGACAACTGAGAGTAAGTGCTGACACTAAACATCAGCAAGCATGGAAACTACAGGCAAAGGTTCACAGCATGAATAAAAATTGATGTCCCTGAGCTGCTTATTGTCACTCTCCTGGCACAGGTCACGATGCCCCAAAGAGTCAGCGCAATGCACAGCATTCAGTTGCTTCAGTGCAAAGTCTAGCAGCTTGTCTTGATCTGCTGATGTTTTTCTATGATAAGCCAGCAGTCTTGATGCTGACATGGATGAGATAAACATGGCTGTTCTACTCTCTTGGCTCTTCTGTAGGGACAGCAATGTTGAAAACACATTCAGAATACAACTCTGGTGTAACCCAGAAGAACATCAAGCATTCAGGCTAAAGCTCTAAAACCTAGTTCCTTGGCATTTAGATGCCTCTCCCTCTATAGGCACTCAAATCCATTTGATTTCAATGGTAAGTTCACAGACATCTGACAGCCTGGTCTAAAGAAGTCCAGTTCCTCAACCAGAATTCAGGTTAATTGAGATTACAACAAGTGACATTCTTATTACGTTAGAACTTGATCAGTCTCACTGCAGAATGTTACCTAATTAAAATTGAGTACTCTGAGTAACAACAGTCTGAAGCTGCAGTTCACCCATGCTTAGGTCACACTGAAGTGACTCCAGCCACCAAGAGAGCTACTGAACCCGTTCCTTTGGCTTGCACAACTGTTTCTGTTGCTACACGATAAGCCCAACCAAGGAGCAATCCATAGTACCACTGTCAAATGAGAAGTAACAGAAGAGACAAAAAGAACAAACTGATGAAACTGATATGAGAGCTGTGAAACGAGCACCTCCTCACATACACAGTAGAGCAAGAATCAGTCAAAAAAACACAAACACACATTATTCAGGTACTAAAAACCTCAGAGAGTAAAAGGCTGTGCTGTTCTCTCCAACTCAGATGTCAACATATTTATTTTCAGACTACCATTGTAAGGTTTCAGAAGCAGATATCTAATGGGGGGTGGGGATGGGGATTCTACTAAACGTAAAACAGCTCTGCAGACAAGCAGCCCAGAGCATCCAAGTTCCAGGGTGGGAAGGAAAAGTTGGGAGGGGGTTTTGGAGGGAAAAGAGGCTAGCAAATGAACAGAAAGTGGCTGTTTTGTTGTTGTTGCTGTTTTGTTTTGGTTTTTGTTTTCCTGTTTAGAATGAGAGCCATTACAACATGAATACTCTTTTTGGACTTCCACAGGAATTAATTACTAAGCATTAGCTTTGCTGTATCATACAAAGGCTTCACTCTATTATTCAGCTCCACTGTGCTGTACAAGAAACACTGCTTTAAAGGTATCCCCCTCAGTAAATTAAACATCCCCAACTCGCAGATTAGAGTTATATAAATAAGTGACAACATAAATACGAATGTGCCACAACATTAAATATTTCAGTGCTACTTGTAGATAAAGAAGGTAACAGATTTACTTTCTATTATTGCTCTTGCAGGGTATTTTTGTTTGTTTGTTTTGGGGTTTTGTTAAGTATATGGATTTGGCATCATCCTCTCCAAATGGAGCACAACACATAAATCATTAACAATTCATTTCAATCTCACTAAAGGAAGTTTTCCAGGGGGATTTTCAGAAATGGCATCGGCTTTATGGATAACATCAAGGAGAGTCCTGCATAAGGGACAACCTGAACGAAAGCAAATAATGCATCTGTGTGATAAAATGAGGCATGAAAAGACCAGACTGACACTGCTGTCAAACAGGAACAGGCAAAGATATTGTATTATAATAGATGAAAAAAATACCAGACAAGCCAAAAATATATACCTTTGTGCATTACATAAAGGATACTACTTGTGTTACACGCAGCTTTTCAACTCTGATTATGCCCTACTTGATGCAGGAAAGGCAATATAAAGCAAAAAGCTTCCACTGGATTAGTGTATTAACATACCTGGACAATCACAGCAAGCGATTGCCTTACAAAAAGCTTACCAAGCAGAGATGAAGCTACCTTTCAGGAATAAAAGACTATGCAAAGGCAAAAATGAAAACTTCAGCACAAGGAAATTAATATTATGTTTCCAGAAGAGCTGTTCAAGTAGAGAGAAAGCAGATGAAGATGTCAAGAGAAGTTCAAGGCCAGGTTGAAAAGCAATTAGTAAGATGAAAGACGTGGAGTAGAACCTTTTACCCTTTAACAAGGCAATGATCCAGTAATGACATATTGCTAGAAACATGATCTTTAATTGAGAAAAGAGCAGAAAGAACAAAGAAATTTGCTGCCATGGGGCTAGGGGGAAGTCAACCATGCTGCCTGCTGTGAAGTAAAAAATGAAATTGATGTGCATCTTTCCAACGATATGCACCACATGCAAACTGTTTCTTTTGAATTTCCCTAGAGTCAACAGACTACTCTGATTACAGGTACTACTTGCAAAAGTTTTTAAATCCAGTATTTAATAAGGTTTGGCATTATATATATATATATATTTTTTTTTTTTTTCTACAGCAGTATTAGTGGACAAAAAAATGCTTAACTAAAAATAATTGCACAGACCCCAAGAAGGGAAAATTAAGGCACTGGGAATACATACTCCAAACACTGAGGACAGTAATAGACTAGAAGAGCACTTAAAATAGCAAAATAAGCAAACTGTGAGGAATCTGCAGCTGTTTCTCCAATTACTAGGTATTGTTTAAAAATGAATATGCAAATCAAAATCCTTCAGAATACTTGTACTCTCAAAGATGATTTACACAATAGTTGAAAGAGATCTGTATTTTAACTATCAATGTTTAAGTTATTCCAGTAACTGCAGATAAATATTTTAAAGAACAAGGAGGAAAAACGAAAAACCAGAATGCAGGAAAGCATTAATATAGTACCTTCAACAGTATTTCCTAAAGACAACTTGAGAGATCAGTTTTGTATTCGCCTCAGAAAGCCCAGGTTTATAAAGTATGCTCAAATAGCTCTGCTACCAGTGTGTGGTAACTGCTCATGCCTTAGAGCAGATACGAAGGCATCGAACGATTGGCATTATTGATGTTAACACTCAGGGTATCTTGCAAAATCAGCTGCAGGGGAAAAGAAGATGAAGTACTACTCTGTTGGTGAGGGCCATATTAGAAACTCAGAAACGTTGGTACATCTACACAGGCAGCCTATTTATGCAACGTAAAAGAAAAAAATACAGTACCTATTTTTATCTTGTTTATACATTCAACGTAGAAGAAAGTAAAAACTACTACTGCAAGACAGAAAATAAAAGGAGCAAAGAGTAAATACACTAAAAAAAAAACAAAACTATACATCATCATGAAGGTCAGTAATGTTTGACAGCAACATTTTATTAAATACCTGAGTAGGTAAACAGCCCTTTCAATATCATTGAGTTCTTCATCAACTGTCAGTCTTTCTATTTCTTCTGGCGTCTGTCAAGCGTGAAACAGAGATTATGAGTTTACAATGCCTTACTATTTCCTCATTTTAATCTCCTTAAAGCAACCCCTTCCTCCCCACATCCAGGGGCAGCTCCAAGAGTAATTTAAATTTAATCCTTGAAATCTCCAGCTTCAAATTGAGTCAAATAAATGGTTCCCCGGGAAAAGCTGGGAGGTAATGAAAGTACAGCTCCATGCCAGGCACTACCGCAATTAATCACTGAAAGGGAAGTATAAACAAGTCGCATGTAAATTAATATAAAGACTTAAGTTAGTCTATTTTTTTTTTTCCCCAGAATAAGACTGTTAAGCTGCAAACACTAAGTCCCTGCTGCATGGGATTCGAGGCTGTTTATTCCAGGAGGAAGGCAAGCAGGCTTTAACACCGGGTGCCGTGCAAGCAGCCCGCCCGGTCGGGCAGCCGGGCACAAGCCCAAGCAGAGGCGATTTCACGCGGCTCGTAAAGCACCGTTCCCCTCGGCGCGGATACCTTCAGACTCCTGCGGACCGGCCTCTCTATAATAGTTAGCTCCTGCAGGTCTTCTATGTATCCAAAGAGATTGCCCTGGCTAAAATCCATCCTGGCGAAGAAGACCATCGGGTGCACGCACCGCCGAGAGCCTCCGGCGAGGCGCCGCTCCCCCGGCGGCTGGCGGAGGAAGGGCCGGCACCGCGCAACGCCCCCGAGGAGCGGCCGCGCCGCGCCCGCCGCCGCCGCCCGCCCGGAGCCCGGCCTCAGCGCGCACACTGCGGCAGCGCCCGGTGCCCCGACGGGCCCGGCCCCCGACGGGAAACTTTCCCCGGCCGGGCCGGCAGCGGGCCGGGACAGCCCCCCCGAGCCGGTCGCCGGGGCAACGCGGCGCTACAGAGGCCTCCGCGGGGCAAAACTGCAGCGTCTGAACGCGAGGAGGGGGCGTAGCGCGATGGCAGCCCCGGCCCCCTCAGCGCTCAGACACCGGGGGCTTGTTCCCGTCCCCGTCCCCCGTCCCCTCCCCGGGGGTCCCCGCCGCCAGCGCGGCCTCCCCCGTCAAGGCTGCGGGCCGGGAGCCCCCCCTCACACCGCCCGCCCCCGGCCAGGTGTGCTCGGCCGTGCCTCGCCTCCGAAGTGCTTGGAAGGAGAATGATACGGGAGAAAGCTGCAAAAATTCTGCATGTAATGTGAAATGCCCAAAGCGGATTCCTCCCCCATTGAATGCTTTCAAATTAATTTCATTTAAAGGAGGAAGATGAAAAGAAACCTTTGACATACTTATCAGGGAACTGTGAACCTGCAACAAAGACATCATTTCCACTCTTCATAACTTCTTATTCCTCATTTTTTGCTGTCCTTTTCCTCAGCCCTGCTACAGGAGCACTCCCTGAGGCATGCAGTTATGCCTTGGGAGCCATAGGACTTAGCCTGCCTCAAAAAGGTGCATTGGGGGTGTAAGGGAGAGTGTTTCACAATAAAGGTATGCCACTTTCACCCCTGAAGGATGAACAAATAAACATGGAAACGCTACCTTTCTGAAGAATTTAATATAACAGCGTGTTTGGGGTGGGCTAGTGAAGCGGAACGCATGCAGGGTGAGAATCAACAAACACAACCGCACCTGGCGTTCACCTAGCCAGGGAGTTCTCTGGGCTTTGAGACACTGGCCTTTGCAATTACTGCAATGGAAACAACCAAACAACCACATTCGTAACAAACAAACAACTGTGAATACTTTACAAGAGCTTGTCTGAGGACTTTGCAATATTTCACTGCTGCTTTGAAAAGCACCCATGACCCAGCAAGTTTTGTTGGTAAAGATAATTCCAGAAATTGTAAGGATTATACAATATTATGTAGCCCATTGCCAAGAAGTTGATTGACTTTTCTGATTGGTATCTCAGCTTTTATTTAGGAAAATAAATAAATAAATAAATAAAAATAAAAGGTGCGTTATTTTTCTCTCTATTGGATAGGCCAAGACCTGTGCTCAGTTAAGCCACTAAACCAGCAAAGAATTAAAGCATCTCCATTATTTCAAACATACATCAAAATTGCCAAGAGAAAAATCTGAACCAAAGTACATACAAAAATTAAATAATTAATTGTTATGTAACTGAAAACTGAAACAGTCAGTGTTTTCAAGACATTCTGATGAGCCAATGTGTACAACCAGGAACACTATTTTGAAAACCTTTTTTGCATAATCCTTTTAAGTAGAAAAAGTTACCAGACTGGAAATTGATTAGCTACCAATGTCCTCTCAAAGTCATTAACTAACTAGGCAGAAATTAAATAAATAAATAAATAAATAAGTAAAAAATCAAGCTTAATAAAATGTTCTCAAATTCAGAGTCCTGATACCCAAGACATCCAATGGTAAAGTATTAGGAAATCATCTTCAAATCCCAACCTTAGTCAGAAAAATCCTTTCACAAGTTTGTTCACAGCGAGTTTGTGATTATTTCACCTTGCAAATAGTTCTCATGAATCTTAAAGGTCTTCCAAGAGCAAAGACTTTTCTTTCATGTTCCTCAAATTAGGAGCTCATTGCAGTTTTCAAGTCAGGTATTTCAAAAGTCAGCTTTAAAGACTGAGGCATGTTGAGTTTAGCCTTATGATTAGGATGTTTTTTCATATTTATATTATATATTTTTTGTAAGCCACAAAAGAACAGGCTTTTTTATAATGATGCAAACAAGCCCCTTAATGTCTTTAAAAAGCTGTGCTTATAACTCAGTCCAGGCAACGTTACACAGGCATAACTCCTGTCAATTTTAAAATCAATAGATACGTGAAATATGTTTATATTAGATATGTTTGTAACATCCTGTAAATGTGAAAATCAGAATAAAGATGAGACTTCTGTTAATTAAATACCAGACCAGAATGAACATCAAAGAAGGAATTAACTTGCCACTATTCAATATACTTATCTCTTTTTGACCCACAAATTTTTTTAGATAGGGAAAAAAAAAAAAAAAAAAAAAAAAGCTTGCATATTTTGTTCCAAAAGTACATATATATGTTAATCTCCCCAGTAGTAAAGCTGCGGGCATATTCTTCCCAAATGGTCTTTCATTCTCATCTGTGATGAAAGTCACGCATGATTTCACTTCCACTGCTGCTGCTGCTTTCAGCTCCTCCCTTTTCCACTGCTCTCTCCTCGCAAATAAAGCTTTACTTCCAGCTTCATTCTCAACCTTGTCAGAGCTATTGTAATAGTATGAAGTGCTATTTCACACTGCTTTTGTGAAATCCAGAGTGAATTGGGACCTCCATTTTAACAGAGGAGCTGTGTAAGCCTGTAAAGTCAAAACAGGGTTGATTTTAAATAATCCTTCATTGACGGAAAAAATTGCAGAGCACCTGGGACAATAGCATGTATACCTAACTGAAAGAAGAGAAATGGTGTTATTTTTGTGTTCTACTGCAATAAACTGTACGTGCAATAAAGATTCTGACTAAAACCAAAGGCAAGATAGTGGGAAGGATATGGCTATTCCTCCAGTACACTGGCTGAATCCACAGACTCTTGGGTGTATGGATTTACTGTGTTTCATACATGCGCAGTTCTCCTTTGCTACCCAGCAGCTGGGTGTCTACATTCTGGAAATTGCTTTGAAAAAGTTGCAATTCTTTACCTGTCACATGTTCCCAAAGAATTAACCTGTAAGCAAATTATTCCCCAAAGTTGAAAATTCAGGAAGTCTCAACATGCATTGCAATGCCCATGTCAGCTGAAATTTGAAAGAACTGCTTGGAGGATGTAGAAGGACATGCCAAGAAATGCTTTCAGACAAAGTGTATGTACTCCCCATTAAAAGGCTAGAATTTCCTATGCAAGGGCCAAACCAATAAGAGGAAAAAAAAATAAAAAATAAAAAATCAGTAGAATATATTTAGATTATTTTTAAAAGAAGAAAAAAAAAAAGGACAAAGCACTTTTTTAAGCACTCCCCTTCCCCCCTCCCCCCTCCCCTTTTTTTTGGCTTTTCTTTAACATATTTTTAATTTAGACTTCTTTTTAGCTGAATATTTCCTTTCAAAATGAAGAGTTTCCTTAAAGGTCAAAATTAATTTAAATGTTTCATTCTGTCATTCCCCCTTTTTCCTGTTAATTTAATATTAAAAGTAATAATAAATGCCCTTTCATACAGTACACTATGTAAATTATGCACTGCATAATCACAGTTCTGTTCAGGACTCAACCTCTAAACTGAGTGTGCAGAAATTTGATTCAATCTGTTCACCACCACCGAGAGACAGCCAGTGCTGTATCAACTGTTGCCAACATGTCCAAATGAGCAACTTCTGATGGGAATGGTTTTATTATTTTATTTTATTTTATTTTATTTTATTTTATTTTATTTTATTTTATTTTATTTTATTTTATTTTATTTTATTTTATTTTATTTTATTATTTCTGCAGTTCAACAAACCATTAAAAATGCAGCTTTAATGTTCCACCTAGTGCCTTAGGCTTGCAAAATAAAATTTCTTATTCCATTCTTATTCTACGAAAAAATGTGTCCGTGAACAGCTAGTCTTCAGAAAACCTTCATGTCAAGGCAAACCTGTAAGAACATTCCTCTAAAAGAACCACGCACAAAAATCCATGTCTACTTCAGAACAATACTTGGAACGTAGCATACACAAACCTCAGCAGGAAAAAAATATTATTTAGCATATTTTCTAGTTTGTTGCTAAGAAACTGTTGCTTCATTTTCTTATTGCCATTTGCAGTAAAATTCTGATTGTTCATTTGCCACTTTGGTCAACTCTTTGTAACAGCTATATAATTAAAAAGGAAAACACTGGAAAGTACTCATTGTGCTGTCATCATCTGTATACTGGTCCCCATATTCTCTCCTATAATTTAGTGCCCTCCAATAATATATATAAAAAATAAAATAAAATAAAATAAAATAAAAATAATAAATATGTATTTGTAAGATTATAAGCTGCATTCTTCATATCTTTACGTAAGAACTACCAATGCCCTACAGTGTCAAATCTGCTATCCACTCTCCAAAAGTAGTTAAATGCTCTTGCATGAAGACAGAGTATGAACAGAAAAAATACATTTATGTATATCCTCATTCCAGATATTTGTAGGATTTCTAACCAAATAGTAGTATCTAAGAGCATATTACTTGATGAATTTTAAATGAATTATTTTCTATTTTAAAAAGAATGCTTTGTTTTTTTCTTTTTTCCCCCAGGTTTACTATTTTTAGAATATCTACATAAAGCAGAATTTACTTACATTTTAAAAATAGGAACATTAATGGTAAAAATCTCAATAATGTTGGTCGGATATTAGAAAAAATTTCTGCACTGAGAGAGTTGTGAGGCATTGGAACAGGCTGCCAAGGGAAGTGGTTGAGTCACCATCCCTGGAGGTATTTAAAAGATGTCTAGATGAGGTGCTTGGGGACAGGGTTTAGTGGTAGACTTGGCAGTGCTAGGTTAATGGTTGGACTTGATGATCTCAGAGGTCTTTTCCAACCTAAAGGATTCTATGATTCTATGATTTCATTAAGGAGTTCTATACAATATGGTATCAGTTTTCTCAACCCTTTACAATGAGCAGGGACCTGAAAACATCTCTGGAACTAGTAACATGGATTAAATGATACTGGGAGCAGTAGAGGGACTGGAGCTCAGCCCAGCCCAGAGACTCCTCTGCAGGCAGTAAGGATGCCCGTGCCCCAGCTCGGGAGGTTAAGTGAATTTGTGTGTGTGGACATGGTGAGAGAGCCTCAGAGCCAGACTGGCACCATTAAATTCCTAACACAGAGCTAGCCAGTGAGTCCAGTTCCTTGCTATGACAACCATGAACACGATCTGTCATAAACATGTCAAACTTTATATTAAAACTAACAACTTTTTGTCTTTGTGTAATCTTTACTCTCTGGTTGCCATAGAAACTTCAGATTTCCTACCTAAAATTACTGTTGGCCAGTTTACTGGGTTTCTTCTTGTGCCAGTGTTGTCCTGTACTTTAAATCATTCTTCCTTTCCTGTTATTTAAAGGCTGTAGTCATGTCTATTCTAATCCTGGGTTAAAACAAGCTAAGGTGAGCATTTAGTCTTCACTCCTAAAACAGGCTCTCCATTCGCCTCATCACCCTTACTGTCCTCTCTGCATCTGCTGCAGTTTGACTTCACTTCTCTTGAATAAATGTGACCAGAATGACAAATGGTATTGCAGAGAGGAATTTCAGGGAAGTAATTCCTTCCATGAAGAACTCTGTACAGGAATTAGCTTACCAAATATACCACATTGGCAGCTCACAGCTATCTTGTGATCAATTAATGCATGAGGTCATTCTTGTCCACAGTCTTCTAAAACTCATTAACTCCTATCTTAAAGTCTGAATTCTTAGTATTAGCCTTAGCTGAATGGTGCTGCACTTCGTGGGAGTAAATCCATCCCATTATTCTGGTCCTTAAAGTCCTTTCAATCTCACTGGTATCATAATTACACTCTGTATTAATAACTTTGTGTCATCAGCAAATTTAGTATTGTATCACAGTTATTAATGAAATATGATTAGTCCTTAAGAAACTCCTTGAGTAAACTCCCTGTACCCGATACGTTAATTTATCAATATACACACCAATGTGCTCCTGCAAATAAAAGAAGCGTTTCCCATCCCTCTTTAGCCAACTCATTTAATCTCAAAATTCTCATCTATTCCTCGTTATTAACCATTTCTCATATAGCGAACATTTTGATGGTGTCCAGATGGATTAGATGAACTGTATATTTCTGTCCATAAAACCATTTCTTTTCTCCCTTCTACCCTTCCTCCCCCCCAAAAAATAAATAAAAATAGAAGAGGTCAAGTAAAATAGCCTGATTTCCCATCTGCTCTTGACTAACCAATACAGGATTTTGTTTTATTCCCTGCTACCTTCATGACTTTCTTTATTATTCTTTCATTTAAAATACATTCTGAAGTATCTATTGCATCTGACTATACTTGTAACTATTGCAAACATTTCCCATGTCTTAAATGAAGGCCTCTCTGCTATTCTTCAGTAATGCAGAAAAATCTTCACCTTGATATATCTGTACTTGAAAAAGTCTTTGCTATTGTACCTACTGTTAAATGTGCCAGTACTCTTAAAACTCATGCCTGGAGATTATCTTGCTCTCTGGTTTTTATAAGTGCATTAGCTGAAGAAGAAGCACTGTCTTTGACAAAGCATCCTATATAGCAGAAACGCTTCACACATATTAGTAAGCGAATCAGCTGGTAAGTTAAAAGAAAGAGCAAAGAGAGAGGAAAGGAAAGGAAAGGAAAGGAAAGGAAAGGAAAGGAAAGGAAAGGAAAGGAAAGGAAAGGAAAGGAAAGGAAAGGAAAGGAAAGGAAAGGAAAGGAAAGGAAAGGAAAGGAAAGGAAAGGAAAGGAAAGGAAAGGAAAGGAAAGGAAAGGAAAGGAAAGGAAAGGAAAGGAAAGGAAAGGAAAGGAAAGGAAAGGAAAGGAAAGGAAAGGAAAGGAGAAAAAAAAAAAAAAAGCAGTGCAGTCAAGGCAGTATATCTTTTCAAATGAAGTTTAACAACAGTGGGGAGACAGGAAAAATGTTGCAGAATACTGTAGAAGACAGAAAGAAGAAACCATCCTAGAATTCTCTCCCAGTTAACAGTCCATCTCTCAGATTATTATTTCTATGATGCTATGTCTTAATGGATCTTGTCAGTCCTAGAATGATATTGAAGAACTAAATATGGGAACAAAGGCCTTGAGCCCAAGAGAACCAAGAGTTTACTTCCCACCTCAGGGACAGGGCGACAGCCTAATCTGAAATTCCATAACAGAAAGACAGAAGACCAAATTCTACAGCCTGCAAAGCACAAGAGGTTTCAAGTACCCCAGTGGCCAGTGGCCACATACTCTTCATGTGCAAAATGTGCCTTAAGGTCAGTACCAATATAAATCATTACATGGTGACATTCCTTTATTAGCAGAAGTGGCTATTAAGATCAGTAGTTAGGCAGATACTGATGTTCCCGCAAGAGAAAGGAAAAATCAAGAAATACATGTAAACCAAAGCATTACAGATGTGATTACTAAATGAAAACCTGCATCAGTCTTTCACATGAAGATTCAGCAGTTCCTGGCACTGAATGTAGTTACTGTATCACTTATCCCAGAATTAAAGGTTAAAAAGATCTCTGGCTTGACCTACTCTAGGAGAAGTCTTCTGTACTTTATAAAACATCAACATATTAATGCACAGAACATGTAATGTCTAACATATAATACCACATAGTAGGGCTTAATCCATGATCTCAGGGCTACTGGTCTACAAGTTTACAGTTGGGATGGATAGAAGGATCAGTTGTCAAATAAAGGTTTGTAATAAAGACATCAATATTCTCAATTTCTCTTGCACGCTCAGACATATTGGCCTAAATCATTTGGATATTATTGATAAAATAATAAAATATGTATGTAACGACATGAGTTATACAAACATACAGCTGGTATGGTTTGCAACTATTAGTAATACACATTATTATCTTCAATTCGAAATATCCACAATAACTGTTGATCTAAAGAAGTTGTAGGAGGAAAAGCAGACCTTGAGAAGCTTTGTTTGCCATTGGCCTTTTAACCAATAGCTCACTTTGGACTGTCAGTAATGGAATTGTATTCACCAACTGTTTAATATCTGTCTTTCTGGTAAGACACACACATGCACTTCTTGTAGATAAAGGCTTCTCGCAAAACAGCAAAGCTGTGTCACTTTGAGGTAACAAAGACTCAGGAAGATTAATGTTACTTGAAAACTAAGCAAATGTTTAGTTCCTTTGGTTATGCCTTTTCAAAGCAACTCAGAATATCAATGCCTTACAGAAGTTGATGCCATGGTAGTAAGAGTTGACACCTCTTCTGCAGACTGTTCTGAACTTCCATGCTCATTACAAACTGTCATATGCCTTCTTTCAAATTAAGATTTAGGGACTGTAATTCTGTCTCTTTGTCTACAAATAGTACATAGAAATACTGATTAAGAAGTCAGCTGCATCCACAAATGGATTTTTGAGGAATAACCAGAATACTCCTATCCTCTGTAAAAATATCCCCATAATTACATTAAAAAGCATAATTCAGCATAGTTTTGCAAGTCATTATCCTGTTAAAACTTTCTTTCAGGACAGATCTACAAACTCTGGAACTATTTAAGGACAACATATTGGTAAGAACTCTACTGTCCACATTTTTTACTCTTTATTCAGAAGCCCACCACATCTAAATTTGAGAGTAATTACTCTCTTTTGCTTCTGAGAATTTTCTTTTGCTAATATTCAGTAAAATAAAAAGAGATAACGTGGAAAAAATCTAAACTAGTGAATTTTTCAGTGTTAAATTTGATTCTACACAACCTGGATGGAAAAATACTTTTCATGAAGAAATGCATTAAGACTGCTGAAACCCCCGTTAAACTTAGGTGGGAAGATCCAGTCACAGCTTCTACAGCTTGCTAGCTCTAGCAGTCATCAGTATCTCCAGTTCAGCACTACAGAAATAAGGTTCGCAGGTTAAACTCTATCAAATTCTGCTCCCTGAACTCACTTCAGGACTCTCATTGGTTTCAACTCATTTCTTACAGAATATGAGGACAGAGCAGCAAAATTCATATGCTCTTTAGCATTGCTTATGAGTATGTGAATTGGAAATAGTTCCTCATATTATGCATTGGCAGAGGCGTTAACAATGGTTACTTGGATCTGAAACTGTCCTGGAAAACATTTAATGTGCTTATTTCTTTCCTTGGCCTTAACACATTAGGGGGAAAAAAGAAAAACACTTCCACTTTCCCATCTTGTCACACAACCAGGAAGCACCTGCAGATACCACAGAGAAGAAATAATTGTAATTGCTGCTGTAATTGCACTGTAATCTACCGCCCTAGTCTTGCCTACGTTGAAATCTCCCATTTTTCTCTCTTCCCCATGTCTCACAGCAAAGAAGCCGCTCAGAGCATCTGCCAATCTTTCAGCAGAAATAAAAATCTTCCATTATCATAGTCTGTAATTTGTGATGTCCTCTTCCTACACCAAGCTGAAGCCGCAAGGAGCACTGGATGACAGAGGAGGGAAGAATCACGCCGTGACCCCAGCAGTGTGCTTGCCTTGAGAGCTGTTTGCAGCTTTCCTCCCAGCCACGTTACTTCACCCACATTCTGAACAGGGAATAATAAAGAACGCAGTAACACACAACCGAGTATGAGTAACGAGGCTTTTATTGAAAGACCAACGCTGATGACATTCAACCTTAGGTGCTAATTTCAGAGTTGAAATTTAAGAGGCCCTTAGTGCATTATTTCTTGAACGAGCCGCATTAGGCACATCATGATGCAGAAATAATCCACGGAGGTGATGACTGTGTTTTGAAGGAAACCTTTCAGTGGCAGGAAGGTAAACACATTTTCCTCTCTCTCTGTCAGAGCTCCACCAGTGCGTCTCACCAAGCAGAAGTTAATCAAACAGCAGCACAGCCCCTAACGCGCCGGGGGGAGACGAACGCAGCCCCTGACAGAAACACGGCGGGGCCGCCCCCGCCTCTACCCAGCCCCGGTCGCCCCAGCGCCGGCTCCTGCCCCGCGGCGCGCATGCGCACACCGCCCCCCTTCGGCAGGGCGCAGCGGGCGCCGTGCAGTGACGTCACTGGGTAATGGCGGCGCCCGCGGGGAGAGCACGCGGCGGGTACCGGCAGTGACGGTAACGGTTCTAACGGCTGTAACGGCTCTGACGGTAACGGCGGCCGGGACGGGCCTGGGGGCGCCCGTCGTGCGCAGGGCCCAGGCCCTGAGGGAGCGCCCGGCCCCGCGGCGGGGCCGCGTCTGTCCCGTGTGCCTGCTGCTGGGACGGTTCCCTAAAACTAGAAGAATTATGCCTCGCATTCCCCCCCATTTTTTTAAATATTGTCAATGTAATCTTAATTCTTCTGATCTGGCGCCTTAATTATTATTTTTTTTTCTCTTCTCAGTTTCTTTTTAGGTAAAAATGAAGGCCAAAAAAGGAAGGAGATTTACATCTTCCGTTAAACTGAAAAGAAAGGGTATTGCAGTGACAGGGAAATGGAAAACGGTGGAAATCGACCCCAATCTCTTTGCTGATGAACAGTTTCGAGATATAGTATGCCTGGAGGAACTTACGGAGTACAAGCTGGTAAATTCTAACAAAGTGGGACAAGTAAGTGGGCAGAAGAGAAAGGTTAAGAGTCTTTCAAACGGGAGCGAGGAGGAGGAAGAACCTGTCGTCCCTCCCAAAAAGAAAAAGAAAGGCAAAGATTTGAAAACCAAAACAGATACAAGTGATGATACTAATGCAACAGAAGTTGATGTGCCAGTTGATGAAGAGACGAGATGCGAAGAAATAATCGAAGGCACAAATTGTGAGGACAGTGGGCATACAGCTGGGAGCACTTCGAGCACAAAAAGTGCTGTGAAGAAAAAGAAAAAGAAGGTAGATAAAAATAAGACCTCTCAAGATCAGGAAGCTCTTCCATCAGTAACCACTTCTAAAAAACTCAAAAACTGGTCAACAGAAGTTTTATCTGCCTCAACTGATCACAAAGCTGATGTGTCCGCATGGAAAGACCTGTTTGTACCTAAACCAGTATTGAAGGCCTTGAGTTACCTGGGGTTTAGTGCTCCAACGCCTATTCAAGCACTAGCCTTGCCTTCTGCAATCCGGGATAACATGGATGTGCTTGGTGCTGCAGAAACGGGTATGAGTCCATTAAACTGGTAGTACGTGCAGTGAGTTTTCCATCTCCATTTTCAAATGCTACTTATTGTTAAGATTTTTATATGTAGGTTAAGGGTATGAGGATCCTGCGTATACAGTATATTAGTAATGGTTCGTGGTAAAGATGGAATATTTTGTGTTTGTCAGTTACTAAATTTTAATGCTCTACAAGGTAGAATGTGCGTAACTTTTAAGTCTCAGTGAGGTTTTATCTTTTGACTGAATTGTCTTTCTCTGGTCCTCCTCGAATTTTCTTATTTTAAGAGCTGCGAAGTGATGCATTACAAACAGCGGAATTAAGGAAAGAAACAGGGTCATAGTCCAACAGCATACTTTTTTTGGAGGTCCCTGTCAAGGCAAGAGAGCCAGCCTTCTTTGGATCTGGTTTGGTACTGGCTTGGAGAAGCAAGTAAGAAAGACCAGGTGCAGAGCATTAATCACAGTGGGTATGGTCCAGTGTTTCAGAGCATTATTATAGCAACACAGGCCCAGACAGTGCCCTTAATGTGGACTCAGGCTGTAAATTGTTAGTAGCTGCAGCCATTCTCAGTGCTTGTGCTCAGAGTATTACATAGTACTGCTGAAGTTAATGGAACAGTCTCTTGTCCAGGTTGTGACCAGCTCATGCCTTTTATCTTTGAGCATTGCTAGCCTTAGTGAAATCTGTTACAGCTTCTGTTTTACCTAAACAATATTATGAAGTCTCTGAACGTTACTTTCCCTCTAACTTTTTTGCTGATAACACCTTTGAAGTTTTGTCTTCTCTGACACTACAACATGTTTTTCCCATAAAAGATAAAAATAGGAAGCACAATTGCAAGCTGTGTGGCTTAAAGGATTCTTTTGCTCTCTTCTCATCTGTTCCAGTTGCCTTATCTCACTACTTGCCTTGTAAAGCCATTTACTGCTCTTGAGCATGAAGGTATAGTAACTAATTTAATAAGTTATGCAGTCATTTGCATTTTTAGTTTAATTAGAAGCCAGGCTGGTGTTATTAGGCTTTAATAAGATTAGATTAAGCCCCTCAGGGAGTGTTTTTGAAAATGGAACTGAAAAATTAAATGCTGTATTTGTGCTGCAGAAAGGTGCCATTTTGGCAGTGCTGGAAAACAAATCTCTCCCTAGCTGCGGAATGGAAAGCACAGTTAGTAACAGGTTGTGCTCTTGCTGTCTTAATTTTGCATAACCCTGAGCTAATAGGACTGTTTTGCTCATTTATTTTGCTCTTTTATGAGAGAATGCCTGGTTCCCTCTAGAGAGCCCAATGGGTCTCAGTGTTCCTGCAGAAGCTTAAGAGGAGATGTGAGCAATTGTCTGTTAAGAAAGTGCTGCAGGTGGGAGAATCTAAAACTCTCCCATTCTGTTTTCCACATCATGCATCTTCCCTCAGCGTTGGGCCTGAGGGAGGGCACTGGCAAATGAAAGAACTATTCTTCACCTTTCATTAGCACCGTAGGAGAGGATAGCAAGATTCTGATATGGTGGGGATCAGACACAGGAAATTTCAAGTCTTTTTTGCAGTGAAGCTAACTAGTTCTGTTCATTACAATTTAATCATGGTGAAGAACTAGTGAGGTTTTGAGCTAAGAAAACTGCAAAAATTTTACAATGTAAAATTATTGAAGAGAGCATGCATTAGCTTGAGCTGTAGGATCTGGGGACTGAGATGCACTGTTCTAGTGTTGCAGGTGAGGCTATCGTATGTGATCTGTGCCTTGTGAAGATAACGTGGACTGTGAGGTGATTATTCAATATTTGAATGAATGTGGTATCTGTAGATTAGTTCTGAGTATTACTGCCACAATCTGGCTGGGTGCAGTGCTGACATTTGCACCAGACAGACTGCGTTGTATATTATTCAAGATCAGCATCATGTCAGGCTAATGGTACTAATACTAAGACTCTCCTCCAAGTAGACAAAATACTGTACTGCTGACTTTGGCAAACCACCGTGGGCTTGTAATACAGACAAATACCGCTCAAGGAATAGAGATGAGATTTCCAGAGGACTGCTTCCCAGCAGTGGCCTGCTGCAGGAGTAGTGTAATAGTGTATGGTGCTCTGCGTGCTTTTTTATGACTAATGAACTGATGTTTATGAGAACCTTAGCTGAGGTTGCTGTGCTATCAGGATTCTCCTAACATCTCTATTAGTGGCAGATAATTCAGAAGGGAGTATGTGTCAGGGATGTGACTCACAGTTTGGTGCAATGAACCCCAGAAATTATAGCTAGGGGAGCACTTCTTTTTCTTTGACAACCCCTTCTCTGTTGAATGCCTTACCTCTTTAAATCAGATGTATGTGTTTTGACTATAAAAATCTGAGCTTGTGATGGATCAGGAAATTAGAGGCTGGAGTATGTCAAAATACAGTTTTTCAGAAAGTGGTAAACACTACTACGAATTAAAGATGGAAGTGAATCCTTCAAGTACTTTCCAGTTTGTCCTTGGCCTCATTTGTTATTCCTTTATTTGCAGAACATTGATCAGAACTGTCAATTAGGGCATGGTATTCTCCTTACGGGCATACAGTTCTTTAAAAAGATCTTGGCTGCAACTGCAGCTTTTTAAAACTACTTTCAGAACAAATGAATCTGTCTGACCTGCTAGAAAAAAAATACTTATTCCCCAGGAAATATGTTATTGGTGACCTCAAGAAGATGTATGAAGGGAACAGGAGAAGAGATGCTATTGTTACAAGTTTCTGGTCTTCTAAAGATCAAGAGTTTGTGTGGGTTACAACTGTGTTTTAAGAACAGTGTGTGATTGGCTGTTGCTTTTCTCATCTTTTCAAATAACCTTCGTGTCTTGTCAGTCTGTATTAACTCTGTTTGTTTGTTTCTTAGGAAGTGGCAAAACGCTTGCATTTGCAATTCCTATGATTCACTCTGTGCTGGAATGGCAAAAATCAAACAGCTCAATGAGCAGAAATGACAGCGTTTCTAAAGAATCCCATCAGCATCATGATGAAACAAGATGGGAAAATGAGGATGAAGCAGAAAAACTAACCCATCAGCAGGTTGAAGATAGCGGAGATGAAGATGATGCATCATTTGCAACAGGCTGTGTGAAGGTGCTAGAAAATGATGAATTTGATTCTAGTGATAAGGGGCATGCTGTTGGTCTCCATAAAAAGAGACCTCTTTTAGGACTGGTCCTTACTCCCACAAGAGAATTAGCTGTGCAAGTAAAACACCACATCGATGCAGTCACAAAGTTTACAGGTATGTAGACCACAAGGGCTGTGTCCACTGGGTTTGGGGCTTGGCAGTCTGTTGAGCCAGAATGTGTGCCACAGTTTTTCGCAACATAAAATTGGGTGGCTTTTGGAGGGTTAGGGCTCACAGTCAGTAATATTTGGGAAATGCAACAAGATTCTTCAAAAAGATGCACATGGAAGTAAACAATGTGGGATACTTTGCTTTAAAATGTTTATTTGTACAAATAGCTATTGACCTGGGCTTTGGAAGCACAGAATCAATACTAGATACAAAGCCACAGTTTATATATATGTATATATATTAAAAAAATAAAAATAAATTTTAAGGGTAGAAGGCTTTGCTACATTGTCTGACTTACCTGCAACAGCAGTCAAACACAGCATATTACTGGGTAGTATATTGATGAAAGGAATTTCATCTTGCTCCTTTCTCATCCAAACAGAGGTCAGCACATCTGTTAAGGGAATGAGTGAGGATGTGAAACTACTAAAGATGGGGAGAATAGAGAAGTAACTCCCCTCTTCTCAAACAGCAGCAGTTGTTTATTTACAACATCAACCGTAGGATATGGATTGCAGTGAACTGCTTAAGAGCATCTTCCTTTGGTGTCTACGTATCCTGCTGTGCTCATCAGTCTACAGCTGATTACAACACTAATTTTAACTCCTAGCCTAAAATAATCAATTTATGTCAGTACAGTCCTGACGGGATTGGTGCAATTTGTATATACAAATCTGCTGCCCAAGTGATGTGCAGTTGCTGTAGCAGGAGAGAAAATTTTGATGTGAGCTAGCTTTGTCTTAACATAAAGCTGTGCACAGTACTTGCACAGTAGCATTGAGTTCCTCATTTGTGTTGGTGTATCATCTGAAGAAGTAGGACGAAGTAAGCTATGTGTGGGGCCTGTGCTTCCCGAGCCAAATTTCTAGTACTTGAGCAAATTGCTTAAAACTGGCTTAGGGTTTCTGCACCACTCTGCAGTCCAGAGAACCATTAGGCAGTAACATCCTTGTTAAAAATGTTCCATAGCAAATGGGTAAGACAGGCCTTTCTTATTCTTAGAGGGACCAGCTGGTTATTCCTAACAGGAACTTGCTTGCTCGTACGGATATAATTGACAAAACAGGAGTTTCTGCAGTACAGGTAAAACAAAAAGCTAATGGCTGTGGAGGACCTACATGATTATTGCTGCTTTTGGAAGACAGGTGCACTAAAAGAAAGGCTATTATATGCACTAGGAGAAGGACTACTTTATTTTTAACATCTTCCTTTAACACGAATTTCTCTGCAAAGTTGACAGCATTGCCTTAATGTTGACAGTGCTGTATAGAAGCCCACAAATGTCCTGGCTGAGAGGCTTGATGCTAGTTGTGGTATAGACTTTTTTTTAACTCACTTCTCTGAGTGGATGTATATAAAGATATTCACTGATAAATTCAACAAAGGCTATAATTTATATCTTCTAGGCATTAAGACTGCAATTCTAGTTGGAGGCATGGCCGCACAGAAGCAAGAACGTGTACTGAATCGAAAGCCAGAAATTGTAATTGCAACCCCAGGCCGTCTGTGGGAACTAGTGAAAGCAAAACACCCACATCTCTCCAATCTTCGGCAGCTCAGGTAAGGGTGCTTTTAGACTAACTGCTGAATGCTGTAATGGGTGTCACTGCATATAGTGATTGCATTGACTAACTGATTAAGCAATTTAAACTATGTAAGATAAGCTTACTTTATTGCCAGAGTATAGTGGTTAGTGCATAGTGGTTATGTGGAGAGAGGGAAATGTTAAAGTCAGTAACAAAAAACTTATTTTTCTTTCAGAAACCCATTTTTTCAGAAAGAAATGTGTAAGGCTGTTGTAGCTACCCTAGGATATCTATTGTTCCTTTGAGTTGTACATACAGATCTTTTCTTATGTGTTTATCAGGAAAGATTCTTTTGAAGTATATCAGATTTGTATTTATCCACACAACTCTATTTATACTGTAAGTTTTCTATTTGACAGGTGCCTTGTGATTGATGAAGCAGACCGAATGGTTGAAAGAGGTCATTTCTTAGAGCTGTCTCAGTTGCTGGAACTCTTAAATGATTCACAGTATAACCCTAAACGACAGACTTTTGTTTTTTCTGCCACCCTGACATTAGTCCATCAGACTCCCATAAGAGTTTTACAGAAAAAGAACGCTAAGAAAATGGACAAGAAGACCAAACTAGAAATGTTAATGGAAAAAGTAGGAATAAAAGGCAAACCAAAAGTGATAGACTTAACAAGGAAAGAGGCTACTGTTGAAACTCTGACAGAGACCAGAATCCACTGTGATACAAACGAGAAGGACTATTATCTCTATTACTTTCTTCTCCAGTATCCAGGAAGAACCATGGTCTTTGCAAACAGCATAGACTGTATAAAGCGCCTCAGTTCTCTCCTCTCAATCTTAAATTGTGATCCTCTTCCTTTGCATGCCAATATGCACCAGAAGCAAAGGTTAAAAAACCTGGAAAGGTTTGCTGAGCGAGAGAGGTAAGTTGATTGTTCTGCTTCTAGTAGAGGAGAAAAATCATGTAAAGAATGGGGGGGAGAAGAGAGGAAACAGCCATGTTATAAGAGAAGGTTTGGAGAGTTGGCTGGGGATGTAAGTCCCTGGTTCCTGAGCCAAAGTTACTGACAATGAAGGATGGGGTCCATAGGGTGGCTGAGGCATTCAGATGGATTGAGTTCAGTACAGGGGTCACCAAAATGGCTGAGAAGCCTCTGTAAGGGGAGGATGGGGGGCACTGGGCTTGTGTCACCTAGAAAAGAGGAGGCTTAGCATGGACCTAATGGCAGCCCTCCAGTGCCTTAGGGTAATCAAGAAGACAGCCAGGCTTTTCACAGTGGTGCATGGTGGGAGGATGGGAGACAACAGGCACAAGTTGAAATAAGAGAGCTTCAGACTGGGTGCAAGAAAGAGCTGTCTCTGTAAGAACAGACAGGCATTGGAGGAGACTTCATTCTTGGGGGGTTTTAAGGGCTTGATTGGATAAAGCCCTGAACAACCTGGTCACAGCCATGTAGCTCATCCAACTTAGAACACAAGATTGGGCTGGAGTCCTCCTGAAGTCCCTTGGAGTCTGAATTACTCAGGGATCCAGCGGGTCTTTATTGCTGAAGGAGTTGTCATTTACGCTGTTCTCATCTATATGCTTTTATAATCATGCTGCACATTCCCTCAGGCCCTCTACCTTAGCTCTACAGCTCCTGTAAGTTGGCTCCTCTCACAAAACTATCAAAAAGTAAATCACTTTTTGCTGGGTTATGCTTTTGCAGGTTTTCTTAGATGAATTAGCTTCCTGAGGGTCAAAGTATCATAGAGCAATGTGAAGAGGCAGTTGTGCCTTTCAGCAGCAGTGGGCTGTCAGATTTGCCCAGGCATGCCTATTGGGTCATTTTAACAATGATTGTTTCCTTCTGGCTTTGAAACAGCCTTTGGGAGGCAGGTGTGTGTTCTCAACACTTCAGTAAGCAAGAAGCCTCACAGCTTAGTACTGGTGCAAAGTACTGTGTGCTGTCTGATTGTGCTGGAACGTGTACCACAGTAATAGACTCGGGCAGTGGAAGCAGATTGTATTGTCATGATAGATCTGCAGTATCCATTGGCAAAATGTAGTTTCAATAGCCTTGGTGTAGGCCAGGCTGAGCATTTTCAGATTTTCAAGGCAAGAAGCAACTATAACAACTATAACAAGGCAAGAAGCATCTATAACGGCCTCTTGCAGAATGCACACCATGGAATTTTCTGTTTATTTCTGCTTTGAACCTTGTAGCCATAGGGTATGCAGTCAGATGCCATAAAATCTTAACAAATTCATGCTACCTACAAATAACTCTTTTCAGCTGTTGGGAGGGTTGTTTTTTTTGTTTTTTTTTTTTTTAATGAACAAATTGCTCCATACCCTAGGCAGACTTCTGTCTCTGTAACAGTCTTTTATATAAAAGAATGACTTTTCTGAGGAGTACTTTATTTCTAGGGGTGAAGGGAAATACTAATTATTAGAACAGAATAACCACCTTATATTTCTAGTTTTTAATTTATGTAAAGAAATTGAGTATGACTTGGTAGAAGACACTTCAGCCCCCAGAAGTGTTAATTAAATCTATAATGTTAATAATAAGGTGATTTTCTCAGCTGGTGAAATGTGTAATAGCCTTTATGTCCTGTCAAAAGATAACTGTCGTTAATGCTATTGTCATACCAAACTAATGATATTTTTAAATCCAGTCTGGGCAGAGCACTGAAAAAGGTACTGAGGGAGCGCTTTTACTCCCCCCTGCCAAGGGGTTGGATATGGTTGGTGAATAGTGATTTATGCTATTTCCTGTGAATTCCTGAGAATAAAAGCTTAGGAAAACAGGATACAGCAAGGTAGGGAATTTCATTATTAGAAACAGAATGAACCTGCTGAAGGTAACATTTATGTTATTTCTTTTACTGTAAGAGTTTCTGTTTCAAGACGGCCTGTAAGGTAATATTGGGTATCATTTTCTGTAAGGGCAAACAAATAGCGTATTTCTAGCAGATGATATAGTACAAATTTATTCCTTAAATTGCTGTGGTAGAATTCAGGGTCATGTATTATACATTTCTTGGCAGATGGTTTACGCTTCAATTTTATGTTCATTAAATATTATCACTTTCTCAGCTGTGTCCTCCTGACAACAGATGTTGCAGCTCGTGGTCTTGACATTCCCAACGTGCAGCATGTCATCCACTACCAGGTTAAATGTCTTTTGCTTTTACTATATTGGTTTTGAGTAAGTTTCTTTTACTAGCAACCCAAAGACTATAAAGCTCTGATTCTCAGTCCTGTGTTAAGAGTATAAGGATTTAATCATCTTTAATTAAACTGTCCTGTAGTGCTTTGTACCACTGATACAGTGACTGTCATTATAAATGTGTGATTATATATAAGAAATGACATAACAGATATGATTCTCCTTGCTTTTTTCTTAACTTTGAAACCCAGAGGTGTCACATGACTCACCCTTATAGCTCTTCTTTGAGGATACATACACGCATACATTTTTTTCCTGCTTTGCAAATGAAATGTCAGAGTCAGAAGTTAGGAGAAGACTTCCTGGCATAATCTGTTACAAAAATACTAGGCCAGGTAACAAAAAGTGTCCCAAGGCAACATCTTTCACACTTACCTTCAGCTGTGTTACATGCAATGTGCCATGTGCATATAAAAAGCAATTTATCATAAGGCCTGGTACTATGTGGCAGTCTCTTGGCCAAAGAATGACAAGCTGCTGGTAAGCTCCCTTGGCCAGCTTCATCATTTGTCTGATGTTTTGCAGGTCCCTCGCACTTCTGAGTTGTACGTACACAGAAGCGGCAGAACAGCCCGAGCTGCCAATGAAGGCCTTAGCTTATTGTTGATCGGCCCTGATGACTTGATCAATTTTAGGAAGATTTATAAAACCTTGGAGAAGAGTGAAGAGCTGCCATTTTTCCCAGTTGAAACCAAGTATATGACTTCTATCAAGGTAAAGAAACATCAATCTATTTGCAGCCTGAGTAGTTGCTTACTTGCTTGCTTACATTACTGCATTGCCCATCACGTTCTTTCCAGGTTTCAGATGAACTTTACTCTTCAGGACCTGGATTTGAAAAATCACATTTTATCTTTTTAAACCAATATTTGTTGTTTCTCCTCAATAACTGGCCCAAGAAAAGTGTTCAGACATAAACAACACTTACATTTGTCTTGCCTGTCATTGCATAGAGCTTCTCATGACTAGATTCCCAAAAATAGTACAGGGAGGTGTGTATGCTTGGTGGCTGGGAAGCTGGGATGTTAAGTTGTTTAAAGTCTCTGTTAGGAATACATGTGTACTAGAACAGGATCTTCAGTGGGGTTTGGCTGCCATTGAACCTGGTCAGAACCCGGTATGTTTCCCTTTTTTAGCCAAGGAGAATTCAGTAACTCCCAAGATGTACAGTGGTTAGGATTTACAAAACAGTACGTTTCAGAAAGCAATGTTTCTGCTTACTGAAAAAATACCTTGTTTTGAGAGTGCTCTTGCAGGGGTCCCTTCGGCATTTCTTCATGAGTAGCTCTTGGCAGTTTTCATGCTCTGTCAATTAATGGGCAGGTAAATGTTTTTCCCACACTTAAATTTTCCTGCTATCATCTCACTCTCTTCTCTCCATAATAGTGCTCCTTTCCCCAGGTAAGGTGTCTTTCTAATTGTAATTACAGAACTCTAGCCTCCTAGGGCCTTCGCATGGTCAGGTGTCATTTACACTTTGCCCTTGGCTTAATCACAAAGCCCTTGTAATTGGGACTCATAGTGCTGCTAGTTCTTTATGTCTGTCCATTTTGCACTCTCTTCCCTGGTTCTGCCTGCCTTCATTCAAGTTGTAAAAAATCAGAAGGAATTTCACACTTGAAAGGAATAGAATTGGCGAACCATGGTAGAGAAAAGACCAAAAAAGGACTCAAATTTAACAAAGATGGAAAAGCTATTTAGAATTCCTTGTAATGATCTTAGGAGATGTCATTGACTTGTTTTATTAGTCAATTACAAGTTTAATTTCTTGTTTCTGCTGTTTTAATTGTTTTCGCAGTTTCGGGTGGTGCTGTAACTGTGCAGCACCCAGCTATTCATTTGGGCTCGTAAGGGAGTCCTACACACAGTTTTTGTGCAACCGCAGGCACATTCCAAACAGCAGAAGTTGTTGCTAAGTTGATTTATTATTTAATGTCAGTGCAGATTTTCTTTCCGTAACAAATTAGCTATTTAAGACAGCTTGGCCCAGCTGGGAGGCTGCAGGTCAGGTTAGGTTTGCTGGACATCTTCATTCCACATATGAGCAGCTGGAAAGAGGGATGGAACATTTTGTCCTATGCCTAAACAAAGTCAGGTACATTTTTGAAAACGTGTGTGACCTGCAGGAACTTGGTTCTTCAGACTAGCATGAAGCTAGTGGCTGTCCCCCGTTGCTGAAACTGGTAACTTTTAAGATCCAGCTATACTTGGAAATGATTGGTGATCTGTCCCTGATGTCTCTGAAGTGTTTACAACAATTCCTTTAAAGAATGAGGTGCTAACATTCAGTGATGTTTAGAAGTTGAGATATTTTAGGAGTCAAATTCAGTCATGGATATCTGAAGAAGGAAAACGCTTTGGTAAATGACATGTCTGTATTACATAGGCTGTCAGCTGGGACAGCAGTAGGGAACAAACACATCTGTCTCTCTGCATGGCTGACACCTCAGTTGCATTGTAATGCATGTTTTCAAACACAGATTCTGCTGGAGTCCACCACATTTAAACCTGATTGAAATGTCTGCAATGCGCTTTTGTTGCAGGAGCGGATGAATTTGGCACGGCAGATTGAGAAGGCAGAATTTTTCAATAGCCGAGCAAAGCAACACGATTCTTGGCTCCAGCAAGCTGCAGAGGCTCTTGAAGTTGATCTCGATGACGACCTCCTTATGGGCAAGTAGTAATGCTTGTTATGGGTGTGCTCAGTTAGTCCTGTATAGCACTGGTGTCCAAAAGGAGTGCCACCGTGGCAGAAGAACTTTTAAACCCTGCAGGGCATAAGGGGAAGTAAAGCAGTGTTACTTCTTAGTATGCGGCATTGCTAGTGTTTTCAGGATGGTTGTGTAGTAGTGCTGCAGTGAGGGAATGAGTTGTGGCAAGACAGACAAGTCTACGCAACATAGGATAGCTTAACTTGTGGAACCTTTTAAAGGTATTCTAATGGTTCAGTATGTCCTGTGGGAGTCTCTTCCCCTCTGTGTCAAAGAAAAAGCTATTTATCTCCTCCTGTTCATTTCTCCCATCCCCCTGTAGTCAAGCAGCAGGACAGGAGCCAGGCAGTGCTGTGGAGGAACACCCAGGAAACGCTGGCAAATACCAAAAATTATGTTAGCCTTATGTGGGTTGAATTGTGTGGGCTAAGTGTCGAATAGTGGTATGCAAGTTGTTGAGGTTTCAGTTGGTGTGTTAGAACTATAATATTTTCTTGTACTTTAAGATTAAATATTCTGCAGGCTGTGCCTGAGGGAATACATAAAGCTGTGCAGCTACAGGTGCCTATTAGTTGAATGCCATGAAGCTTTGCACTCCTTAGATGGACTGTTAAATGCCGCACTGTGTTCCAATTTTAGGAGCTGAAGGTATAATTTCCTACCAGTCCAGAAGGTGTACTGAATGGAGTTGCTGCCTGGGTCACTTCAGCTTAAGCTGCCTCTATCCTGGTAGCTGCTTAATGCAGAGATGCCTGAACCTTAAAGCGTGTTCAGATATATATATTTTCCCCCTTCTTTTGTCCATAGACTAGCTTGTTTTCTACCACTTTGCAAGCAAAGACTAATCAGATCTGTCCAAACTGTTCAGCAGTGCTCTCAGATAATTAGCACCCTGTCTGTTTTGACATAATCTGAGTATTCTGTACTTTGAGATAAGTTTCAAAACAGCACAACTAATGCAAGTTAGTTGCAGCTCTTCAGTGAAGCACTTTGTAATTGCTACCCAGAATCTTGCCAGATTCATGCAGTTATTCAGTCTCCAATTCTTCCATAGCTTGTTGGAAACAAATGAAAGTCTTAGTCATACTTCCCATAAATAAAAGGCTTCTTACATTGTTACAAAGGATGTAGTAATGTCCTTTCAATTTACATTACAGATAACCTTAATTTCATTTATTCCCTCCAGATCAGACTTCTGATCCTGTGAACTATCTCAGGTCTCTTTTGTGCCCTTCCTTCTACGCTATTAAATCTGGCCATCTCATTGTTTGTTTTTTTTTATGTATAAGGAAGAAAGGGCTTCCCACTTAACAGGTGTTGAAATGAGGCTCACATAAGGTAACAACTTACAGAGGAGAAGTTTCTGCCAGAGCTGGAAACCCTTGGTTAATATTTTGTCTTCTCGACCCCTTTTCTTTTTGTTCCTGAGAGAATGCTGAATGCTCTGGGTTGCGAGTCAAGTGAATGATTTAGCAGAATGTTACCTAGGATAGAGCTACTCAGTCATGTTTATTCTTACTTGTTTTTCTTGTGGACAACCTCAGGTGATCTAGAAATGTCACAGATGACTGGAAAACTTCATTGGAGTTGAGCGGTTTTGTTGGAGAGAGATTTGTAGCAGTAGGGGCAGATGCTAAAGGCAGATGAAACAGGCCAGTGCAAGTTCTTCTGTTTTTGTAACATTCTGTATCTTTGATTTTCATTCCCAAGGAAGAAAAACTAGTGAGCAAGAAGAAAGCCAGAAGCAAAAGATGCTGAAGGGAATGAAGAAACAACTGAAACATATGCTGTCCCAGCCACTGTTCAAAGTCTTTATGAAAACCAAGTACCCAACACAGTCTGGAAAACTCCTCCTGCCTCAGACCTCAGTGGGCAGTTCAGAATCTGCTTTGGGTACCGTGTCTAAACAACAAGCCAGGAAGAATAAATCAAAAAAAAATTAAATCAGATAACTAAGCAAGATCTCCTGCTGTGATGGAATCAAGGACTAGTCTTATCAAGGCTGATAGTTCTTATGCAGGAGCTCAGCTAGAAAACACGTAGTATCAAGGGATGATTCCTGTGTCTTGGTTGTGCAGGCACACAGCAAAATGTTGATCTAAAGGGCACTGTTAACGCGTGATTAGTTACTCTTGAATCCCGTCTTCAGTCTTATTTTCTGACATCCTTTTTCTTACTGTCCATATTAATAGAATTTAATTAGTTTTGAGATAGTTCTGTTCATTGCTTCTTTTTATAAGGCAGGTGGAAGTACCGGGTAAAACTCACTGTGGACATACTCTAATGTAACTTGATTTGAATTTTAGTGTTATTAAAGGGGAAGGTAGGCTTTATGTGGGGGACAATCTGAGCTGGTGTTAATGGCAGATTTGGCTGTTACTGCAGTCAGTTCAGTGAGAAAGGCAGTAAATACAGGTAGTGTTACCAGGAAGGCTAGAATTGTAGTTATGTGAATCTGTCCCGGTTTGCTTTCCCCTCTGATACTGTTTCTCAGTGCTGTTATCCACTGTGTCTAATTCCATTATTCCTTTAGTTACTATGGTTAAGAATGTTGGAAAAAAAACACAAGGTGGCAGTAATCCAGGACTGACCTTGGGAGATATGCCATCCAGGCAGACTTTTCAGGAAAGAGTGTTGCTATTCAGCATGTTATTAATTAGTATCTCAAGTTAAGTCTGTTTGAAAACATGTTTGAATCATGACCTTTTTCTGTTGGAAAAGATGATGATATGAAATGTCACTTATGAAGAGCGTTTCCTGATGATTGTACTTCTGAATCATTTTATCCTGACCTGGGCAAATACTTTCTAAAAATGTTTTTTAAACTATGTAAGAAAATCGTATTTTGAATTCTTGTTAAATTATATTTGGTATAAAACCCAAAGTCTGTGTCTGCTTTCAATTCCTTGGAATTTCTAAATTTCTCATAGTTTTCCCTTTGCATTTAGCAATTGAGGAGAAGAAATTCAGGGGAGAAGCACCCAAAAGGTAAGACACAGCAGTGACATCTGTATAGGTGGGAGCACAGAAAACAGTCACCTGCCAGCTCTGGACTGAGCGAAGTTTTTGTGTCTTGTATTGAATCATTGTGACTGCCCTGCTAGGAGGCAACAACTGACTCAACTAGTCAAAGAGAAATTTACCTATGGAGTTAAGTGTCTCCACCAACCACTTGTTGGTTTTGGGAGAGTAGGAAGCTCTTTGCTCTTTCATCTTTATAAATAATTGACTCTCCTGCTCCCACCATCTCTGGCAGGGGCTTTTCTCTCACTTGCTGCCTTGCATTACTGAAGAAGAGATGTGACAATCATAAGCGTACAGAGCTTATCAATTTTATATGAAGCTTTTCTGGCAATACACTTCGTCTGATGTCCTTTGGGGGGCGGGGGGGGGGGAGACGTTGTAAGGCTCTTTATCCTTACCCATGTGAGAAGACAAAACATCTTTGCAGTCTCTGTGACATCTGAAAAACTACAAATTTAAAGAAAGCATCTTGCAAGGAGATCTGAAAAAATGAAACTGAGCAAAGGCGAGCATGTCCTGTGTCGTTCTTTTTTTTTTTTTTTTTCTGTACCATTTTAATCAAGTTTTTAAGCTATGGAAAGAAAATGTTCATTGCTTTTTGCATCCCTGAAGGACTGAAGAATAGGTGGGCCTTTTATGTGTCTTGCGATACATTTCTGCCTGCGATTCATCAGACAAAATCAAGGCCGAGTCCTGACACTAGAGCTCTGCATCCCTCCCTTGTCTGAAAATCTGCATGAGGTGGAACAGTTTGGCAATTTATAATTCCACATGATGACAGGAAGAACTGAACTGGAGGATAATGAGAGTATTCTTCTCCATCATTGCTGTGAAGTTTTTCAGCTGCTCCTGTTTCCTTGTGCTTAACAGCCTAGTTCACACACCCACCCCTCCGTCTGGCCCTCAGCCCACTGTCTTGCTAAGTCTCCCCAGGATGGAGCATGATACCTCTGCCTTCCTCCTCACCTTCATGCTTGCCTATGGCATGCTATGCTGCTGGTTTTCTCCCACAGCCACTGACACACTCAGCACGTGTTCTGTGTTTAATCTACTGATACAGCACCCCCATGGGAGCTCAAGCCATGCTTGGACCCTAAAAATATCCATGTCTTAAAAAGAATACTTGTCTAGCACCCTGCAAGCTCTCTTCTGACTGACTGCCTTCCCTTGTCCTTCTCTTACTAGCATACATGGAGTCTTCTAACTATAGGAGGAACCATATGCTTGCTTTAGCTAATTTAAGCAAATTATTAAACAGTAACTGGCAAATATTACTGCTTAACGGTCCTTCTCAAGTGTGGACTAGGTTATTGCTGCAGGAGAAGAGGGCAGGGGAGCAGGTTTTTATTCAGGTCTGATTATTTGCATGTGTTTCATTGGTGCAAATTAGACATGAACAGTTTTATATCAAGTGCATATGGGTAATTTCATTCCAGTATTTAATGAAACGTGTAGTAAAGAATTTCTTCTGTAATGCTCTACTGGCACAGCAGTTATGCTAAAGCATCCAACAAGTAATCTTGTGTTTTGTGGCAGCCTATGTCTGCTAAAATACTCATTAATTAATAGACTAATTAGGTCTGTTGAGGCTGTAAGAGCAACTACCAAATAGATTAATCAAGGCATGAGTTCAGCAAAGTGTTGGTAGTGGCCAAGCTGATACAGAGCCACCAGTAATACATAACAGAAAATTGAAACCTTTCTAACTTCTGAGCCTGCTTTTTTATTTTGTGAGTGTGGGAGGCCACTCAACCTCACCCTTGCCACACAGCTCCTGGTATATCATCTGCCTATCAAAAGAAAGAAGAGTCCCTGTAGTTTAAGACATCTGCTGAGGAGATCGTTTGGACAGGTTCTCATACTTTGGACAGTAAAGTTTCCTGAAATGCATAGCCTTTTCTTTCTCTCTTCCCCGGCGTGTTAATGAAACAGCAAGTTAGCAGAGGAGAAATTGGAGAGCTGCCTCAGCATATGCCAGCAGCCCAGGCTCACCTCTTGCCATGTGGCATATGGCAGATAATTTGCACCTTGCTGGGAAAGGCACAGGTACCTCACGTTCACCACGCTCGCCACAGGGAAAGGGTGCACATGGAGGAAATAGCAATTAGGAAGCTGATGCAGAGCAAGTTCCTGCCCATGCTCATTCCTTGTAAGCCTGTGTTCGCATCTGAAAGGAGGAAGGAAAGCACATTCATGATGATTTCACCTCACGCTGTCTGATCCCAGGAGGAAAATCTGGTAATAAGCACTGTGCTTTCCTGGGTGTTAAAATACCCACTGCTTTGTCCTGTGCTAGCAGGGTGTCTTTGGGGGACTGAGTAATTCCACATTCTCTGATGAGTGGCTTCTTTCAAGCACCTCGATGTCCTTCTTGTAGTGAGGGGCCCAAAACTGAACACAGTACTCGAGGTGCGGCCTCACCAGAGCCAAGTACAGGGGTACAATCACTTCCCTAGACCTGCCGGCCACACTGCTTCTTATGCAAGCCAGGATGCCGTTGGCCTTCTTGGCCACCTGAGCACACCGCTGGCTCATATTCAGTTGACTATCCACCAATACTCTCAGGTCCTTCTCCGCCAGGCAGCTTTCCAACCACTCATCTCCCAGCCTGTAGCTCTGCGTGGGGTTATTGCACCCCAGGTGCAGGACCTGGCACTTGGCCTTGTCCTTGACCCTCGGCACTATGGCCAACTTTATGCAGTTGACCTCAGCCCATCGGTCCAGCCTATCCAGATCCTCCTGCAGAGCCTTCCTACCCTTCAGATTGATACATGCACCTAACTTGGTGTCATCTGCGAATATACCGAGGGTGCACTCGATCCCCTCATCCAGATCATCGATAAAGATATCAAAGAGGACCAGCCCCAGTACCAAGCCCTGGGGAACACCACTAGTGACTGGCCTCCAGCTGTATTTGACTCCATTCACCATGACTCTTTGGGCCTGGCTATCCAGCCAGTTTTTAACCCAACGAAGCATACGCTGGTCCAAGCCACGAGCAGCCAATTTCTTGAGGAGAATGCTGTGGGAAATGGTGTCAAAAGCCTTGCTGAAGTCCAGGTAGACCACATCCACAGCCTTTCTCTTGCCCACCAAGTGCATCACTTTGTCATAGAAGGAGATCAGGTTCATCAAGCAGGACCTGCCTTTCATAAACCTGTGCTGACTGGGTCTGCTCACCTGCTTGCCCTGTAAGTGCCGCGTGATGACACTCAAGATAATCTGCTCCATGAGTTTCCCTGGCATTGAGGTCAAACTGACAGGCCTATAGTTTCCCGGGTCTGCCCTCCGGCCCTTCTTGTAGATGGGCATCACGTTTGCTAGCTGCCAGTCGACTGGGACCTCCCCCGATAGGCAGGACTGTTGATAAATGATGGTAAGTGGCTTGGCCAGCTCCTCCACCAGTTCTCTCAGTATCCTCAGGTGGATCCCATCTGGCCCCATCGACTTGCGTACATCCAAGTGCCGTAGCAGGTTGCCAACCATTTCCTCATGGATAGTGAGGGCCACATTCTGCTCCCCATTCCCTTCCACCAGTTCAGGGTACTGGGTATCCAGAGAGCAACTGGTTTTGCCACTAAAGACTGAGGCAAAGAAGGCATTAAGCACCTCCGCCTTTTCCTCATCTTTCGTAACTAAGTTCCCCCCCGCATCCAGTAAAGGCTGGAGATTCTCCTTAGTCCTCTGTTTTGCATTGATGTTTTAATGTATTTGTAAAAGCATTTTTTGTTGTCTTTGATGGCAGTCGCCAGATTGAGCTCCAGATGAGCTTTGGCCTTTCTAATTTTGTCCCTGCACTGCCTTGCAACACCCTTATAGTCCTCCCGAGTGGCCCGCCCTCTTTTCCAAAGATTGTAAACCCTCTTTTTCCTGCTAAACTTGAGCCACAATTCTCTGTTCAGCCAGGCTGGTCTTCTTCCACACTGGCTCATCTTTGGGCACATGGGACAGACCGCTCCTGCACCATTAAGATTTCCTTCTTGAAGAGCACCCAGCCTTCTAGGACTCCTCTGCCCTTCAGAACTGCCTCCCAAGGAACTCTACCAACCAGTGTCCTGAACAGTTCAAAGTCAGCCCTCTGGAAGTCCAATACAGCGGTTTTACTGGTCCCCTTCCTGGCTTCTCCAAGAATGGAGAACTCTACAATTTCATGGTCACCCAAGACAGTTTCCAACCACCACATGTCCCACCAGTCCTTCTCTGTTTGTGAAGAGAAGGTCTAGCGGGGCACCTCCCCTGGTAGGCTCACTAACCAGCTGCGTCAGGAAGATATCTTCCACGCTCTCCAGAAACCTAGACTGCTTTCTCTGGGCTGTGTTGTGCTTCCAGGATATATCTGGGAAGTTGAAGTCCCCCACAAGAACAAGCGCTGACGATTTCACAACTTTTGTCAGCTGCCTGTAGAACTTCTCATCAGTCTCCTCATCCTGGTTCAGTGGCCTATAACAGACCCCCCCCAGGATGCTTGCCTTGTTGGCCTTCCCGCTGATCCTAACCCATAGGGACCCAACCTTGTCATTCCCAGCCTCAAGTTCCATGATATCAAAACTCTCTCTGATATAGAGAGCCACACCACCACCCCTTCCGTGCTGCCTGTCCCTTCTGAAGAGCCTATAGCCAGACATTGCAGCACTCCAGTCATGAGAGTGGTCCCACCACGTTTCCGTGATGGCAACCAAGTCGTAGCCTGCCTACCGCATGATGGCTTCCAGCTCCTCCTGTTTGTTACCCATGCTGCATGCATTGGTGTAGATGCACTTCAGTTGGGCCATTGCCTTCTCTCCCAGCCTTGCCGTTGTTCCCCCTGGCACAGCTCCAGCAAGCCTTGTTTCAGCCCTGTCCCTCTTCTTACCTAGTTTAAAGCCCTCTCAATGAGCCCCGCCAGCTACTGGCCTAGGATCCGTTTTCCCCTTAGAGACAGGGACCTGTCTGTGGCCATCAGGCCAGGTGCTGAGTAAAGGGCCCCATGGTCAAAAACCCCAAAATTTCTGTGCTGGCACCAGCGTCTGAGCCATGTGTTTATCAGGTGGGCTTTCTCTGTCCTCTCTGTACCCCTCCCTGCCACCGTAGGGATGGATGAAAACACCACCTGTACTCCCACTCCATCCACTAACTGTCCCAGTCCCCTATAGTAATTGTTTGATGGTCTTCAGGCTTCTCTCTTCAATGTCATCACTGCCAGCCTGGGCTATTAAAAGAGGATACTAGTCAGAGGGGCGAACCAGGTTGGGAAGCTTTCTGGCAACGTCCTTGACTCTGGCCCCAGGGAGGCAGCAGACTTCCCTACGGGTAGGGTCAGGCTGACAAATAGGTCCCTCTGTTCCCCTGAGAAGGGAGTAGCCCACAACAATCACCCTTCTTTCTGTCCTGGTGGAGGCAGTCCTGAGGCGTGGAGTCGATTTCCTTGCCCTAGGCATCCTCCTGGGTACACTTTCTACCTCTTCCTCAGCTACCGGTCTCAAGCTCCAGGGCCTCAAACCTGTTGCGTAAAGGCAGCTGGGAAGGTGGGGCCGGTGGGGGGGGGCATCGCCTGCGATGTCGAGCAGGGACCTGTCTCCATTCCACCTCAACTCCCAGGTCCCCTGCCTCTGCCCAACAGCAACAGGGTAGGGGCTCCACCCCCATTTGGGGTGTCTCACCACGGTACCTCTCCTTGAGGCCACACAGGGAGTTGCTCCACAAGTCTGTCTCCCGCTCACACTCCCTGATATCCCTCAACCTCTCCACCTCCTCCTTGAGTTCTGCCACCAGGCAGACCAGGTCATCCACCTGCTCGCACCTCACGCACACAGTCTCTCTGCCCCCCGCAGGTGGTAGCAACAGGCTGAGGCACTGCCTGCACCCGGAGACCTGAACTGCCGCAGTTTTGATTGGGCAGTCGGTCTGGGTGTGTACAGACCTACTGGAGAGCGCTGTGCCTGGTGTACACCATTGCAGCTGAGCTAGCGGTAGACCGCCGTTAGAGGAGGTGTTCGTATGGGCAGGGGAGAGCGCTCTGCCCTGCCTGCTCGGCCTGCCTGCGCGAACTGCTGTGCCAACTGCCGCACCACGCCCTAACTGCCACGCCCTAACTGCCACGCCCTAACTGCTGCGCCACGCCCTAACTGCCGCGCCACGCCCTGTTTGCCTGTCCTGGTTGCCGCGCTCCTGGTAGCTTGCGCTCCCTAGGGGCGGCTTTTGACCAGCCGGGGAGGGGGCGCTGCTGGCTCCACCTACGCCTCGTTCTCACCTTGTTCACCTCCATCGCGAGGGCTGCCAGGCCCTGGCAGCTCCTTCGAGTGGGCTCGGTGCTGGAAAAATTAGCCCTGCCTGTCCAATCCCCCACTCTGCTACAGAACGCGTCTGCCCCAGAGCCGATCGCCTTGGCAAGTGGCTGTTCCTTTTGTGAAAGGTACTTAAGGGCTCCAGTGTTTCCTCAAGTCAATCAAAAGCTCCTCATGGGGCTGGCCTCACAGAATGGAGACAAAAGAGGAAAAATAATAATCCATGACTCCTGAGGCAAGTTCATTGGCCTCTGAAAGCAAGTGAACAGGGCTGTTACACTTGTTTATCTTGGAGTTCAGTAGCTCTTGCTGTTAAACTAGAACAAATTGAGGCCTGTTTCCAGAGCAACCAACTTAAGATGGTACAAACTGCCAAATTTCTGTAGGTGATGGCTGCAGTTAGAGCACACAGCCCCAAATCCTAGGTTCAAAAAGGAGAAAGAATACTGCAAAGTACACACAGACTTTGGTACCCCAAGTTTGGTTAGAGGTATGATGTCCTGCTATCACTCGTGTGATAATATCAGCCTACTTGGTAGTGTGAATGCACTTATAGCAATGGATTTTATTTTCCTTTCCTCATGGAAATACCTACACAATTATAAGCAATTTTAGTACTGTCAGGAATATAACTATCAGATTTCTGTACCAGCATTGGTTATAAAGTGCTATGAAGTGCAAGGTGTAAGGAGACTGCCACTGTTGATCCATTTTCCAGCCATTTCAGACTGTTTTTTAAAGAGTTGTTTCTAAGCCAGCTCAAGTGAAGTCAAATCCTCTCAGTTCTCAGATGACCTCACAGAATGGTTTTCTTGGCAAGTTTCAAAATTTGTGAGAATTAGATTTGCTGAAATGCATCAATACTTTCTTCTTTGTTTACCTAGGTTCTTAAAATCTCTTGAATTCCAACTGCAAATAAAGTTTGTCCTTGCATCATGACTGGAAAATATGTGCCTTTCTTCATAGTTTTCCAAAGTTCATTTTCTAACAGATTGTTCAATCACATATGTGAGTACACAAATAATGTGACCTTGCTTTTAGCTAATATGACTCTATACAAGAACAAAAGTGGATGGAGAATCTCTCCTATGAAGACAGGCTGAGGGAGTTGGGGTTGTTCAGTCCTGGAGAAGAGAAGGCTCCGGGGAGACCTTACCGTGGCCTGCCAGTACCTAAAGGAAAGCTAGGGAAGGACTTTTTGTCAGGGGTATATAGATAGGACAAGGGGGAATGGCTTTAAACTAAAAGAGGGGAGATTTAGATTAAATATTAGGAAGAAATTCTTCACTCAGAGTGTAGTGAGGCACTGGCACAGGCTGCCCAGAGAAGCTGTGGATGCCCCATCCCTGGAAGTGGTCAAGGCCAGGCTGGATGGGGCTTTGGGCAGCCTGGTCTGGTGGGAGGTGTCCCTGCCCATGGCAGGGGGTTGGAACTAGACAGTCTTTAAGGTCCCCTCCAACCCAAACCATTCTGTGATTCTGTGATAAAAATACCGCCATTAGCTAATTAGGTGCTGATTGTATAAGTGTATGTATATATAAGGATATGAAGAAGTTTAAGTAGAATTTCAAAAGAACTTGTAAAAACCTCAACATTTCTCAAAGGAAGAACAGAGAGGAAAGTGTCATTATGTCTGCTTTGTAAACAGAAAAACAGCTCCCTGTGTCTTTCCCACAGCTCCTTGCTAGGGTGGCAGCAGAGCTGACACGCAGAGGTGTGCGGAGGTCCAGCCCAGTGCTGTGCAGGCTGTGCTCAGCTCGCCTCTTGGCATTCCTTGGTTTGTTTCAAACATATAGGCACTCCCCAAGAACCAGACCCATCAGAGCGGACAGTGGAGCACTATTCCCACTGCTGTTTGTCTGCTGCTGGAGCCTTCAAGCTACAAAGAGCAGCAGGAAATGTACAGGGAGCTTTGTCTTCTTCATTAAAGGAATGAAGTATGAGTTCCCTAAATAATAAATGCTAACTGGAAAATATGTCATCGTGCATTTCAAAAGAAACAAGAAAATCTCAATGTTCAGTCCCAACTAAATCTCAAAAAAACAAAAAACAAAACAAAACAAACAAAAAAAAAAAAAAAACACTGAAATTTAGGCATAAAAACCAAGACAGCTTTGGTGAGAAGAAATTTCACATTGTTTTCTTCTATTTAAAGTATGATCAGTGACAGCACCAAATAAACATTGAGCAATGTTTATCAGAAGCTGTTTAATTAAAAAAATGGTACCATTGTTAACCCTGCATTTTTATGTATACAAAAGCTTGGTTGTCACCAGTAGCCAGGGGCAGCTCTCTGCTTGTAATTAAGAAAATGTTTGCGTTTTCCATTTTCTCACAATGCCTTATTATTAAAAAATAAAATAAAATAAACAAAGGAAAACTGACACTTGTAAGGCATTGGTCTGACTGAGAAGGGTTTGTCTATTTTTTTGTCAGCAAAAGCTGTCTTTGTTGTTCCTGCATTTTAATTAAACTTCCTCACATACAAGGGATGAGACCAAAACTCATTTTGCAATGAATTCCAGCCACCAGAGCTGGGTTAAGGTGTAAGAACAACCAACTGTGACGCACCAGTTCCCTGCTGGGGTAAGTAATGTTGTAAATAAACATTCCTGCTCTTTAGCATACTTATATATATAACCTTTCTATATGCTCTGAATAGCAAGTCAGGCTCTTGATTTATGGCATCGTTTCCCAATAGAGGCCCAACGCACAGGTAAGCAGAGACGGTGGATGTGCTTTGCTGTAGCAAATGGCCAAAGTGGAGGAGGTAGGAAGAGAGAGAGTTCAAGAAAAAAAATATATCTTTCTGTGACCTAGTAATGGAACTACGTGTTCTCCCTCTCAGCATAACTCGTCAGAGGAGTCAATGTGAAAAGTAAACACTCATTTTAAAAAATTGATTAAATACCTTAGAACGCTGGGGGAGACTGGATTCAAGTGACAGCTTGACAAGTGGAGCCTGCCAATCCCTGGCAGCTCTTGTTAGTCTGTACCACAAACCCAACTAGAGCTGCCAGCTGCAGCTCCTGCGTGTTCGCTGCCTTACAAGCATTGAGCAGAAGATGGGCCAAGTCCCACAGGCCTGGGCCTGTTTGGGTGTCAAATCAATTGTCATCCGAAATCACTGGGACTTCTGCTGAAATCACTGGGACTTCTATGTGGTGGCTGTGGGACAGGCAGTCAGCTTGCCCAATTAAAACCTTAAAAGTCCTGTCTTTATCTAGTAAATGGTGAATTTCAGGCATGTTGTGTGTACTGTGCAGGAAAATGCCATGATTGTTCAAAAACTTTCCTCAGGTTCTGGAAAGACACCTTCATATTCAAAAGCTTGTTCTTGCTGTGAGAAGTAAACAGGTCTCTTTGCTTTATCCATTGGCTTTATCCATCCTGGCAAATCTGACAGTACATTTTCCCTAGCCAGCACTGTTTTAAGTAAACAAATTCACTTTGCTGTCAGATTATAAAGTGCATAGCACATTGCAGCAGTTGATAAATTGAGGGATAAGCTGGTTATGGTGATCAGCTTGAGTGTTCATTTCACACGGTGGCCTCATAGAGGTACATGTCTGTTCCATGCTCAAAACCTAAGCTGGAGCAGTGGTGCTGTACGAGCAGTGGTTGTTCCTGTGGAGTCCTGCCTTCTTCTTGCAAGAGGAAAATGAAGTATGGCAATAAGAAAGGAAGAGTCTTGCTATTCTCTGACATCTACTTCTTGTATCTCAAAGTCCTTCACCTCTGGCTATCGTTAACACCCCACTGTGCTGTCCCACTTCTCTAGGCAGTATTGCAATAACAGAGCATGAGTTGTTACTCTGTCTCTGTGTGGTTCTTATCATGGTTGAATATAAATCCCTACCAATCTCTCTGTTCCTTTTACACTTGCATATTTCCCCATATTTATTTATTCAGCTATTGCACCAAAATGAACTCTTGCCAGCTGTAGTTGCATTTCAGTTATTGAGAAGAACTGTTTCTAAAAGATGATGAACACTCACAGTAATTATATTGCTAATAATCCATTTCATAGAAATCATAATGGAGTCAACATCTAAGTAGTTAAAATGTCTTGTGTTAGCGTGATTTTTTTTTTAACTGAAATAGCACAGTGCTGTTTAAATTTAACCTACTAGTGCCAGGAGTTTCCCAGTCCAGGTAATGCATTTCCTTCCAGTGTTCTATTCCAATCAAAATACCTTAAATAGCCCTTTTCCAAAGCACTTGGAGCACATGAAAGTAAACTAGCAGAGGGAGGCTGTAAACTTGACCATTCCTCCTGCTAATCCAGAGTTAACACATTAGCTGTTTACATTGATGAAAACAGCCATGCTTCATCTGCTGGACAGCTGGGATACCTTGCTGCTGAACAGAACAAAATGCTGCCTCTGATGACAGTGAAGCCTCCTCCACAGTACTGCCATGTCTGAGTCACTTGTGAGAGAGGACTGGAGGAAGGCTTGGGACAGACCAAAATATTGGACAAAAAAAAAAAAAAAAAAAAGGAGGAGAGTCTTTCTTTTCTGGGGCAATTGGTTTTGTCTCAGCTCAGCTTAACATCATGCCCTGCTGGCCACAATTGTAGTACAAGCATGAAAGTTGCCTGGCTTCTTGCTGGTTTCTCAGAGCATTACTTTTGCCTCCATTTTGTCCAAATTTCCGCAACAGTTTTGTTCATTGGCTTGTGTCTCTACAGGGCGAAACAGGACTGAGCTGCCAGTGTTTTGGTCAAGAGCTGCAGCTATGGGGCACACTGCAGCAACACCTGCAGGCAAATCCAGCAGGAGTGTTCAGCCTCAGCATCTCAGCTGTGTATCTACTCACCACATGAAAGATGCATCCAGCTGCTCTCTTCCTACATCCAGGAGCCTGGCTGTGCTGCCTAGTGGCTGTTTAGCTACACCAAAGTGACATTAAAGATACTACAGGCTAGGAGCTTTGATACACTTGTTAGGTTACCATCAAAATATTTGTGCCATTTCCAGGTATTTTACTTAGCAAGTGACTCTTCTGCTTTGCATTTTCTACACAAAGCCCAAGGACAACTTGAATGACCAGACAGCCGTCCTGCCTACACCAGTGTCCTGCAGAACAAGACTTTTTAGATGAAAACATCTACAAGATCTGTACAGAATGGTCTTCTACAGCAGGAACCACCAACACTGGTGATACTTTTCTGCTTTGCTCTCCTCCAGTCAGATGAAGTTTTGGCATCTTGTGCTGAAGATCTTAAATTTGCTGTAAAAGTGTGAGCAAAGGTTTTGTGGCCTCTGATAAGCAGAGAGCATTTTGCTTTTTGCAGACCTGTCTGAGTAGAGTCTTACAGAAGCTGTGATTATGTAGGGGCTTATTAGTTAGAGAAAGAGGAAACACAACATAAAGACAATATCAAGGCACTTGATGCTCGATTTAACTCCGAAATAACAACCAGCATCCATTTTAATGGATCTTTGTGTTTTCTCTCCGGAGAGAAATAGGCACTTAAAAAGACATCGAGATGCTATTTGAATGCCTTCTGAGCTGAATTTCATTGCATAGCTCCTAGAGGGCAAAACGACAGCACTTTATTTTTCATGGGTAACAGGAAAAGCGACGGGCAGAAGGAACAACTCCCCCGTGCCCATCTCTGCCTGGTGCTTAATGACCTGGGGATGGTGTGTGTGTGAAAGCCTCACAGCCCGTGCCTCTTCCCTCTCGAGTGGATCTCTGCCCACCTCAGCGTGCCAGCACCCGGCTGCTCAACACAGGCCTCACCCCGGCCCTGCTGAGGTGATGGCGCCCAGCAGCCGCTAGATGGCAGGCAGGGCCCGGCACAGCGGCTCGGCTGCTCGGCCTGGGGGCCTGAGGGGGCTGAGGGGATTTGGGGGGCTGAGGGAGTTAGGGTGGCTGGGGAGTGTCGCAGTCCCCCTCACAGTCACCACGCACAAAGAGCGAGTGTACCCCCATCAGTGCTCCTCGAGGGGGTGGCAGGCAAAAGCCTTGCCAAAAGGGCATTTTGTTGTTGTTTGGGGGGTTGTTTGTTTGTCTGAGGCAAAAGACAGAAGAGGTTAAACTTTAGGCTCGCTTAAATTCTCAGCGTTTCCTTCTTGTGCACTCACGTTGGTGCCCTGTGCACGTTCTGCCCCAGCGATAAGGATGATCACAGCTGTCCTTCATGTCTACCCTCATGAGGCAGGGCAAAAGCAACTGGAGGGGTTCTTGGAAAAGTGCTGGCGTGAAGCAAGTGGATGAATGTGAGTCTTGAAGCAGGGACCAGGGGGTTGTAATCAGTCAGGTGAACAAACTCAGGTTATTGCTCCAAAGTTGTACAAACAAAGCAATGGGGAGTTATTTCCCCATGTAGTTCCTGCTGAGAACAAGAATATTTTGTCTCCACCCATTTGTATTTGTGCTCTAAAGACACCTGATTGCAGTGGTCCCACAGGCCAAGAGCTGTGTTTAGGCCATTTAAACTGGCTCCTGCATGCAGCTCTTGCTGGGTGGTGCTGGAACAAACCAAGGGAAAAGCTGTAGGGATGGGCTGTCCAGGCAAGTCCTCGTGTCCCTCTGGGGACAGCCAAGAAAAACAGCAGGGGATGCTGCCCACAGCAGCTGCCATCTCATGGCTTCAGTTTCTTGCTGTAAATACTGATGGTAAGAGAAACCCAGCCCACAAGTCAGTCTAAAAGAAGCATGTAACAAATGGGCAAGTACGGGGTCTGCTTTCACCTGATAAATCTTCTGGTTTTCAGTAATCAGTGATTTAGGGATTCCCAGTTCTTTTAGTCTCAAACTTCAATGCTAGATAGCCTGCTCAGGAACTGCAAGAACCTTTTCCATGGGATGGATTGCCACAGCAAGGCTGCAGAAATATGGGGATCTGCTAGGTTCAACTTACGGCCGTTACAAATATGAGGGATATTATATTTAAGAGCAATCTAGCATATACTTGGTCTTAAGTTTAGTAAGTTTTTATGCAGTCAATACTCATATTCATTTCATACACTTCCGTTACCTGGTAGTAAATAAGTCAGCCAGTACTTTTTTTGCTGTCGATATTCAGTGTTTTCAGTAATTTTCCCAGTTCATAGAGCAGAAACCCTACTTAAAGCTTACAATTCTTCCTCAGGTTCCTATTAAGAAGTGAGAATTTGAATCAAAAGTAGGCTAGATTTAATTCAGTCCATAACCTCAACACTCTCCAGATTTAATTCTCTCTTACACAAGACACTCACTGAGTGGCAGTCAAGCAAGGCAAAGACGCTTCTTCAACTGGGAAACTGAACTGAACTAGGATTGTGCATGTTTAATCCTGTAGTGCTGATGTGATAAGCATCTTGGTTTAATGAGATATGCTCATACCAGTTCTGTAGCTCTTGAGGGCATGCAGATGTTTGCATCGGCTGGTTATAGGCTGATTTCTGAAATGTAGGATTTGCCACTTTGGGTTGCAGCAGTAGTCCAGGCTGCACCTCTGAGAGCAGTCAGAAGCAGCTGTATGTTGAGAAGGAATATTGCAAAAAAAAAACATAACTGACAGAATGCAGATGTGGGTTAATCAGTCTTCCACAGCGGTCTCATATTGATCCAAGAAATTAGAGACAGGAATAATCTTTGACATGTGCAGTTCTTAGTGACTGGTGTACTTCACAGGAGGTTGACTTTTATCCTATTCTCTTCCCATTCCTTTCCTTCTCTTTCTCTTGTCCCTGGAGAATACACTTTGGGTGGAAAGTGTGCTCTATACAGAGCACTGCATATGACAGGAAAAAAATCTCTCGAGCTTGACAATCTGGCTTCATGAGTAAAAACTTTATTTTATTTTTTAAGCAAATAGTTTTGGAAGTAGATACAGCTTTGTCAGATTGTTATCCCACCAGTTGGTGTCTTTTTATTAGTGTAAAAATAAAATAATTTTCTTGCTGCCTTTTCCATTAGGTAATTAAGTTGATAGACATCATTCAAAAGCTTGTTTAGGATTTTAGTATTCTCAGTGGCTTTTTATTTTCATTTTAAAAAGTCTATCTTGTTTAAAAAATATAAAACTTAAATCATTTGACCCCATTGCTCTAACATTGAGTGAGTTATGGATTAACTTTCAACAGCGTATAACAAGATTTTGATTGCTTGATTTGAGTCAAATCTGTGTTTGCCCCTGTTTTGGCTTTTGGGCTTGGTATTCTATATGTTACTATATGTCTTTGACCTTTGTCCAGCGTAAGGATCCTGTTGCATGTAGAGCTATGTGTACAGGTAGTAAGCAGAGCCAGCCAAACCTGAGAGATCATGGGATTTATTTTATTATTTTTTTAATGTGGTTTTGATCAAAACTGTGTGGAAACCAGCATTTTTTTCAGAATTTCCAGCAAACGGAAACCTCTGCAGTCCCTGGAATGGCTCAGTTTAACCAAAACACTTGTCACTTCCACTGTTAACAGCACCTGCCCCCTCCCCAGGCAGCTCTAGGAGCTCTCAAAACCCTCCCAAAAGCTGGGCAGACCCCCAGCACACCGAGGTCCCTCAGCCCCAGGGCAGGCATTGGGAGCAGCTGTGCTGAAGCCACAACCTGCCAAACTGTCTTGACAAAAATTTGCCAGTTAGAATATTGCCTGTATTGCCAGTAAATGCATTATTTTGTTCTACCTGAACTTGGCTGATTTGAAACTTCGGCAGATCTTCAGAGGCACAGATTAGCCTTAGTACCATCTTTCTCTCTTACATCTTTTCCTTTTGTGCTGTCAAGGACTGTGCCCTCTTAATGCTTTTAAATTAATATATATATACATGTATATATGTAATTGTATTTGTTATTCAGTTTGTGCAATAAAGTTTAAATATGACTGGAGTCAATAACTCCTTAATTCAGCAGCTTTGACAGCACAATTTCTCCATGGGATGAGGCAATAAGCACATTCTGCCATACTATGGATACCTACGTGACATGGGAAGCATTTTATCAGTGACATGCTCTCTTTTTGTTTCTGTATTATGAGTTTTAATCTCAGTGTTTTCAAAGTCACCAATATATCCTAAACTGAACTTAGGGAGGGAAGGCCACATCTTAGATCTTGACAGTCCTCTTGACTTTTGGTGGAAAGCTGAACTGCTAAAGCACTCAAACAGTGGTTTCTTAATAGCATCATTAAACACTTTGATTCAGAACTATATTGATTCCTACGTATCAACATGACTTGTAGTTACTGCTCTTTGTAAAACATGGTTTACCCTGAAAACAGGCTCTGTAACAGGGGAGTGGAAGGGAACCTACACAGCATTAGCACAAGATGTCTACAAATAACCCTGCCATCCTCCTGAGACCCCCACTAAAAACAAACAGCTCTGCCAGAGCCTGGAAAAGTCTGATTCTTTTAACTTGTGTCTTTTCACATCATAAAGCACTCTGGAGATTTCAGGCCTACCAGCTTTTGCCAATAATCCATTAAAGGAGAAACAAACCCTCCATGCAGCAGAAAATGAGTGGTTGCTGTCATGATCCTGTACTGGGAAAGGAGATCAAAACATGGCATAACCAGCCAGATAGACTGAGCTGCCCAAGCTTTGGCTACTGCTTTCTTCCATTGTCTGGAACAGGAGAGCGTGATGCTGAGCTGTTTGTTCCATGTGGAGAGGCCAGCCAACACTTCAGGATCAGGGTGGTCTTGCTTTCCTCACTCCTCATTCCTCCTTTCCTCTTGCCAAGTAAACTAAAGCTTTAGGGGCATCACATTTTCTTTGTCCTGCAACTGAAGGAAAACAATGGCTCTAAACTGACTGTGACCAATGAAGGGTCTTATTTTGCTGAACCTCCTTTGGCTTGCTGCAGGGGCAGATGTCCTTTCTGAGGGGAGCATTGCCTGGTGGGGATAGCTGCAGAAACACCTCACCTAGTGGGGAAAGGGAGCGGAGGGCTGGGAACCAGGTCTGTCAGTCCATTCATTCCTCCTTGGTCCAGGTGATCTGGCCTTCATCGGCAGCATGTCCATGCAGCAGGCAGTGATGAGCAGCTGAGGGTAGGGATGTCCAGCAGAGCTGGAAGAAGACAGTGGGGAAATGTAGGTGAGGAATAGCAGCACTTGGTTGCTGCTGCCTTGCACTCCGAACTGCCTGGGGCCAGTTTGATTCAGTTGCTTTTTACACTCTGCACAGGCTACACAGGGCTGTAAACAGGAGAAACGAGATGCTTCTGAGTTTTGTCCATGTAATTGTCTGGGCTCTTGATTTTTGCCAGAGGAACCAAGTGCAGTTTTGGCACCGTTCTGCCCTTCATAGTCCTGCCACAGAAACAAAGTGCAGAGCGACTTCAGCATTCACTTTTCTCATGGAAAAAGGACTTAGAGTGGCCTAAAGAAAATAATAAAGAAATAAAAATAATAGGCAGTAGTTTGCAGTTTGGGTGGAAATCCTTTGAAGAATTTTAGTATGGGAGGGGAAGCGTGGCAAATTCTTGCTGAAATGGAAGTGTTTCATTCAGTGCTGAAATGGAAGTGTTTCATTCAGTGGAAAATTCTGACTTGTTTTCCAAAAACATGAAAGAGAGCAGTTAAAGCAGAGCTGTAATGCCTCTTAACAGTTGCAGTTCCCACTTGCAGCTGCCTTTCTCCTCCTAGGGCTGGAATCCCAAGCTGGCTCCTCAGCCCCCTTGCCCTGGGAAGCCCTGGCCTGGCTCTGAGGGGTGGGCAGTGTGGTGACCCTGGCCTACAGGACAGCTGCAGGATGCGGGGAGCAAACTGCAACTCTAGTCTAAAGACCCTGCAACTGTCATTTTTCACCTAGGCATTTACATGTTTATTGTCATATCTCAAATTTACATTTTCTGACAAAAAACATGTATGACTGGGTTCATATATTCACACGCATAAATTCCTCTTCAATCATTTCTCTTATCAGCAACAAAAATGCTTGCCGTCATCAGCTCTTCATACATGTTCTTATTTTCTTCTTTAAAGGACTCTTAGGCTCCCAAAGACTCTTAGCTTGCCCTCACTTCTGAGTTTGTCCTGGGGGTGAGGTGGAGGCAGTCACAAGCCGTGCCTTGGCGGCAGCCCAGGGAGAAGCACAGGATGCACCGGGTGGGGAGGGAGCAGGATCCACAGCACAGTGGTGGGACATTTTGGAGAGCGTGCGTGCGTGCATGTGTGTGTGTGTGTGCACCTCTGGGGCCTGGGCCCAGCTCCACAGCTGTCAGCCAAGGCAGCAGTGCGATCTCTCACCACCACTCACCACCTGTGCTAAAGGATCCCTGGCACCAGTACCAGTTCTTGTTGAGTTTGGCTACAAATGCAGGGCACAAACACTATTTATCTGCTGTACCATGGGGTTTTTACTAGCTGTGTAATTGGTGAGTCAAGGAGGGCTAATCTTGAGGAGTGGCTGGAGCTATTAAAACTGATGCTACCTTTGGACTGAGAAAAAAGGAACAAAGTTTGAAGCTAGTTCTGAATGAACGTGATGCTGCCTGCAATGAATGCCTCTTCTTTCATCAGCCAGTGACTCACTCAGGAGTGTCTAACCCAGTGATTCTTCAGAAACAAAACTTTACTGGCCAGCTCTTCTGTTTAGACTGGTATCAGGAAGAAATCAAGGGCTTGGTTTGTTGCAGTCCAGTGCAAAGTAGTGTGAGATGCTTCCTTTCCCAATTGGTAGTGTTCTCCTGCAGCCTTGATCTGGCACAGAGATTTGGCAACCTGCAGGAGAACTGTGAATTGAATGTGCTCTTATGACATTGGAAATCTTGGCCAAGATGTTTACCAGGCAGCATCCAGCAGAGCCCTTGTGTTTTATAGGTAAGGAATCACTTCTTGTACAGGGTGGTGGATGCTGTGATAGCACATTGCAGGGAGTAGTGTACCCCCCTTCAGTGAGGTGACCTGGGCAGAGTGAGGAGCTGCCGTGGGGAGAACAGGAGAGCCAAACACCTCTAAACTCCACTGGCCTCACACTGACATGGCTCCAAAATATCACAGTCTTGTTCGGGCATAGGAAATGGCTCCATCAGCATCACTCAGCACAGTTCCCACTGTGACCCAGTATGTGTTATCCTATCCATTTTGTAGTCCCTTCTTTCTCCCAGAGAGGAAGGAACAGAAATGAGGAATTCCACATGGATTTCCAAGTGGATGTCCTGAATCAAAGTGCATGTAACTGTACACTGATCCCAGTTGTTCCCAACATGACAGGTGTAATGACAATGTTTTATTACCAGCGTGTATCCCTTGCACAGCAGTTACATCTATTATTACGGAGCTTGTATATGCAGAGGAAACAAATGAAAAACAGAATTAGAAGAAGGATTAGTTAAGGAAAACCATCTAGCCTGATGCTGACGTTTGCAATTTTAATCTGCTGAAGTAGCACTACATTAAAATAGTGTTGCGTGAGTGCTTTCCACCTTTTCTCACTTCCTTGTACTATTCCACCACTGCCCACCAGTGGCTGCTTTTGTGCCTTCCTCATAGTTTCTTGCACTGAGTTTCCAAAACTAGACTGCAACTTCCCAGGTCCATCAGGCTGTGTCACTAACTGTACAATTTGAATTTTTTTTTTTTTTGAAAAGAATTCCTGGCAATGAAAAGGAAAGGATCCTTCTGCAGGAAACAATTACTTGCCCCCAGTCCTCTCCTAATCCATAGGATTTGAGTCTACAGCTCTGCTCTCCTCAGCCTATGCCCTCCCTGTTGCCTATGCCTGCAGGAGTGGGGCTGCCCCTGGCTGGCACCCAGTGTAGTGGGGAATGTGGGGAGGGAGGATCAGAGACAGTGCAAAAGGACGCTGATTCTGCACTGCTAACTAGTCTGGGACAGTACCAGGACTATTTATTCTTATTAAAACATCCTACCTTTAGGATTTCCTGCCCTCACTATGAAACACATAAATATGCAGACGAGGTCTTCATGGTCTGGGTTTTGAGACTGCAAGATGAACAGTTTTTCTCTTTCCCCCTTATTTTTGCAAGGTAAATTATTTCTTCTTGTGTCATTAGGGACAGGATTTCACCTCACACCTGAAAGAGCTGAGGTGAGTTTCAGAGTTAGACCCAAAGCTTGGGAACTGTCTTTAGACTCTGGTTGTGGCCCTTCCCCTGGCTCTGCCTCTGACCAAGTGCTTCCCCATGTCTCTGTATCTCTCTGGCAGGACAGGATTATTCTGCTAAACCGCTTTAATACAGGGCTCTGGGAGAGGCTGGAGAAAGCCCTTGAAATACTAATGGAAAAAACATAGCAGTTCTCACTTTCTAGACATGTCCATATATAGCTCAGTTGGGGCAGTCTCTGAGCGGAGTTATTTATTCCAGCAGCCTGTGTGCTCCGTGGCTTTCTCCAGCACTGCTCTGTTGCACAGGTTTACATTCCCAGGGGCTGAATCCTGAAAAGATCAGCTTTGAAGAGTACATTGTGGCATACCTCAGCCAGGAACTCAAAGTCTCCCAGTCCTGGCCTTATACCTTGTCTCTTGCCAGACCAGCTAAGCGGAGCCTCATCTGCTGCTGTTAATGTTACAGACCAACAGCAAGGTGAGACCAGCACTGCTTTGTGCCATGTGCATGCTGCACGTGCAGATGTGCACAAGGTGATGATGAAATATAGCTTTTAGCTCATTTCCTTCCTGTATTTCAGTTGTTCAAGGTATCAATCAACACCCAGAGAAAATGGGAGAGGTGCAGGAGTGCTGGCAAGTCTCTAGGACTTCAGTGTATGCTCCTGGAGGAATGCCACGTCGGTGCCATGCTCCATGTGTGTCCAGGTGTAAGAGCAATGCCACCTCCTGCAAGGGCCCCAGGGCTGTGTGTGACACTGTCCTGATGGAGGTGGCTGCCAGTAGGTGCCTTGGTCTTGGCTCTGCCCCCGCACAAAAGCCCCACGTGAATTTTTGCTGCCAGCCCTAAGTCTCAAATTGCTAAGTTCCCTGAGAAGACCATTCCTCTCAAGGTGACAGAGCCCAGCACAAATCCCATTGTGGGATCCAGTTTTTCTTTTGGGTGCTTCCCGATTATGCTGCTGCTGTTGTCCCTGTCCCCGCTTCCTCCCCATGACCCTGTCCGGCCTCAGGGCCACCTGCTCACCTGATATCTGTGGTGTCCTTGCTCCTGGGTGGCATGAAGCTCCAGCTCATCTCCGCTGCCCTTCATCTGAAGCTGAGAAAGCTCATGCATCACATCTGGACAAAGAAATCAGAAAGCTCACCCAAAGCTGCGCTTCTCACTCACAGAGAAGGACAGCATTGATGGCTTCCAGTTCCAAACTGGCTTTCCCAGTGATTACAGGAGTCTTTACAAATTCACCAAGCCTTCTTCTGGAGCTGGGCCAGGACAAGTGTAGTCTAGGCTCCCCTACAAGCATTAAGGCTCTGCAAAGGGCTGTGCACCTCTGCATTTGCAGGGCCAACTTATTTTCTCATTGGTGACAAAGTAAACCTCAGGCAGCACCAGTGCGAGGACTCAGCCACTGGTGAGCAGAAGGTATGGCTCCAGGAGGAGTGCCAGCAAGGTGCAGTGAAAGCCTAATGGGTGCCCCTTGAGCCACCCAGGCATCTTTCCTGGGTGATGGCCAGAGCATCAGATCCAGTGTTATCTGAGGACAGATATGGGACTGCTTTCTCTCCCACGTAAGGACACAATTTCTCTTTTTATGCCATTTAAAGTATTGAATGAGTGTATAAGGGTGATTAATTTAACCAAAGTACTGGGAGAAATCTTTTAACCATAGAAATCAGCTTCAGTAGCAACATTTTATAAATGTGGCTCAAAATTAGACTTCAGAAACCCTGTCTGCGTAACACCACGGCCTGGATTGCACTTAGCCACACTCCAGGAACCCATCCGATACCCATGAGAGATTTCCAGCTGGGAGGGAGCCCAGGCTGTAAAATGGCCACCGACACCACTCATTTGACAACCGGTATTTTTTTCTAGCACGCTCAGATGAGGGGAATATATTTTATATTTACAGTCAGCAATAGTTGGAGAGACACTCTCCTCTTCAGCTGTTATATACAATTCTGGGCTCTAAGGCTTTCTTGCAAATCACAGCATTCAGCACCCCCCCCCCCCCCCCCCCCAGAAAAAAAAAAAAAAAAAATTAGATAATGTGACTCTGTTGAACTAAATATTGTCCTATAAACTGTAAGTAACAAGCTTAATAATGCTACAGTTTTTGTGGTATCATGTTGCCATAGCAAGGCTTCAAGGTCACGCTGCCTCTTTTGTAGTCATCTGACGGGATGCCTACATTCCTTATCACCTTCTGGTTTGTAGCTGAGAATCTCGTGCTTCCTGATGACAGCTCTTGCCATGGAGTCCTCACTGTTTTCCAAGCAATCATTAGAAAAACACAGGGGAAATAGACTGCAGTGTGGATGTAGGTGCAACCTGCCCCCTATCACTTGTACTTTATTGTCTGCATGATATGGGTCAAATCCTGCTGATTTACAGGTTTCTTCCTACAGGATATGTTATTCTGACTGCTCAAGGATCCTGAAGAAGTGCCTGCACCTTATGAAAGGACCATAAGGACCATAAAGGACCAGAACATATTCATAACAACCCAGTCTCACTGCTGGGGAGTGTGTCTAGCAGTGGGAATTGATTTAAGGTGACTAGTTAAGACCACTTAGATCTGAGCACTCTCTCTACCACATCTTGAGGTCATCTCAATCTCAGCAATCATGAATTCTGAAACCAGAAATTGGGACCTCTTTTGCACTTGCTAGTTTTCGAATGTGGGAGTTTTAGTTGTTTTTTTTTTTTTATTATTTTTTATTTTTTTTTTTTTTCTTTTTTTTTTTTTTTCCTGAAATTTTGAAGAGGCTTGAAACAGACTGTTTAGAAAAAAAAAAAAAAGTAAAATAAAAATCCACACTGTGTTTCCTTCCCTGCCTCCTGCCTAAACAGTGTAGATTTCTGCCTGATCTACCATTCACAAAGCATCAATTAGTCTGAGGTGTGAGAAAACCATATAAAGCATTTCTGCTGGTGGAGTGCTTACAAAGGGAAACAACCTGGTCTTCTCAGAGAACATGGAAACGTAAGAAAGCAAAGTAGCTGAAGAGATTGCATTTCAATATTAAATTGGGAAAACATATTGGACCTCATACCTCTGCTTATTGAGGGCTTTAAGCTTCTGATCCCAGGGAATATAATTTCTTGAAAATACAGTGACAAAGATGGAAAAGAGGAAAACTCTTCACCAAGTAAGGTATTTTTACTGTAAAGTAATGAATGGAGAATGAATATAGCCAGTCTGTAGTGATCCAATAAGGAAATCAGACTAGTGTGATATTTCACACCAATGAGTGAAATGGGTTTTAAAGAGAACCTGGAAAAAAAAAAAAAAAAAAAAAAAAAAAAAAAAAAAAAAAGCCAGTATGGGGACTTCTGTGCCCTTGGAACAGGCTATTCCTTCAGACTTGACCTCTTTGTGGAAGAAAAAAAAAAAAAAAGTGACTTCATGGTTCAGGGTCTAAATGTTGCCAAGAGATAAACTATTTATAGGCTTAACACCTGACTAGGTGTTAAATAGCTGTCGGTGATAAACCTTTTGGTGCAGAATTATTAATTCAGACTGAGACTGGACTAAAAAAAAAATATATATATATTTTTAAAGAATGCTTAAAAAGATTGATGTAGGATTTAAGATGCATTTTTAAAAAGTTTGTTTAATGCAACTTCTGCAAGTTATGTGTAACTCAGCAGGATTAGAGACTTTGGGAATGACAGTCAGGTCCTTTACCTGCATGTAAATATTACAAAATAAATAAATAAAACGTATCAGTGAATGTACGTAAAAGAAAATCACCTAACTGTATACAGCACTGTAAAGGAAATGGGTCTAACTACACTAAATGCCTCAATCCGCAAGCTGGATCCATGCTTTACTGCATTCCCTGGGTGGTGGCCCCCATCTTGCTAACAAATATTCCCTTGACCCCAGTATATTTGTTTTAAAAGCAAGAGAAAAAAGTATCAAAGTCTGTTGGACTGGCTGGATTGTTTGGAGAAGCTGACAGAGCACTATTGACCTTAGACATATGGGGGGGGGAGGGGATCATGGAGCATGACTTTATTCATTTTATAGTGTAATAAATGTTTCAACATATCACAGCCCCCTTGGTTGCCTTGCATGGTGCTACAGGGGTCACAACCAATCTGCCAAAAAGTACCGAGCTATAAAACAGTCTGGAGCCTCTTCTACTGCAACTCTAATCCTCTAATAAATAAGTGGAGAAAACCAGCCTGTGTCACTCACGCAAGAGAGGATGCATAAGTTCAGAGTTGTCTCCCATCCACACGGCTGCCATGCAAGTTTGTTCTCCTTGAGCCATTTTAGGGCAAGCTCCACAGTTGTCTGGAGGGAGAGAAGCCAAACATGCTCAAAACCCAAGCCCTAGGGTCCAAGGATGTGTCTGTGTGGTCTGAGAAAAGCCCTAAGCAGGGCCAATGCGGCGTAACTTGCCTAGGCAGGCTTCTTGGGTTGGCTGTAGCCAGTTATTGTATGGCTGTGTGGAGCCAGGAGCACAACAGAGCCACCAGCCAGCCATGGAAGTGGGAAGCAAGGGGGCCAGGGGGCTCAGAGTGCTTATAGACACTTTCAGTGCAGCCTGTGATTGCAGTGGTGGTGTGGTGAAGCCATCCAAGCATCACTGTCCTATACATGCACAACACCCCTTCTGACTGCTGTACATGGGTGGAGTTTGCAACCCAAAAGCTCCCCGTGCCAGAGGTGCACTTTAGACTCAATAGCAGACAAGCTCAGCAAGAGAGAAAAGAAATACAAACTTTGTGAATCCTTTCAGCAGCTTCATGTCCTCTTGGCCTAAACCAATTCCCAAACAGGCATCACCAAAAAATTGATGCAGTGCCTGACAGCTGCGTGATGCAGTCCTGACTTACTGCTCCCCAAGCACAGTTGTACTGCTGTGAGGGTTTTTCTCTCTTGCACTGGTATCAGCAAGAGCAGCGTGTGTTCCCAGTTCACAGCCATGAGGCTATGCAGACGTCATGGTCAAACCAGGCTGTGGCTGTCCCACAGAAGGGACCTGGCTGCCCTGCCCTGTACCTGCAGCTCGACCATGCTGACCCAGCACGCAGGCTTAGCCCCAGTCCCTGCTGTGCCCTCAGCCCCTGAGCTGGCAGCCGTCACCTCTCTGCACAGCTCACTGCTGGTGATGGGATTCACTGGACCGAGGCTACGGAGCAAAATCAGGCAGTGACAATCGCTGTTATTACAGTAAAGAGCCAGCAGATGCTTTGGAGTAGCACTTGCTGTCAGGCAACTTGTCACTAGTTTTCAGTAGGAAATCTTCAGAGTTTGAATTTTGCAACTTTCTTCTCTAGTTTTTGCTGCCTGAAAGGAAATGAAGAAGTACTCAGGGTTGTTTTGAAGGAGTTAGTTCAAACATGAGAATGAAATATGTTGGTAAAGGGATCCTTCGGAGTCGAAGGTACTTGTAATTGTGCTATGCCACACAAGGAAGATATCCACAGTGTTGGAGGAGTGTATAAAAATAAGTGCCCTTTAAGGGGGAAATCTGGTAGTGCTCAGATAGTTCAGTTTCCCAATGGCCTCCTGAAATAGTCGTAATGATAGTAATCAAAATACTTAACGATAGTAAGCACTAATGTCCTGTGGTACAAGACATTAATGAGATCTGTTCCCAGATATCGTGTGTAATGTTCTGGAAAGGCAGACTTGGAGCAGACAGGTGCAGGCAGGGAGAGCTGAGCAGAGCAGGGGAACTGAGAACTCGTCTGGGACAAGGGAAACTTGGCTGGCTTAATGCTAGCGAGAATGTGTCCCAGGGTAGATACCACTGCTTTCTATAAATAAAGCAAGGGCATAACACTAGGGAGAAAGAAGAGCTTGTTAAGCTAAACAGCAGAGTTGGCAGCAAAAGAAATAAAGGGCCATGAATCAATTAGAACAAAGTTTCTAATCAGAGGCAAGAGGTCTTGAACAATACATCACCGCGTGTAAAGGCAGCTGGGGTTAGGGCTGTGTTGTCATCCAGCGGTCCCTTTGCAGACTGTCATTGCAGGTTACACCCTCTTGAGTGCCCTCTAAGGCTAGCGGTGGCTAAATCATTTTGCCCATATGCATTGAAAGTCTCCTGGAGGCTAAAAGCTCTGCATCCCCCTGGGCCCAGCACTGCTTGGGTTGAGCAGCTTCTTGCTTTTGCTTGCACCTATGCCCCATCAGAAGTGGCTGATCAGCAGCTGAGGTCCTGAGGGAGAGCTCACTTCAGTGGGGTGGCAGTGGGCCATCAGGACCAACTGCCTAGCAATATTCATCAAGACCCACTTTATTTTAAATGACTTGAAGAGGGGGAGGTAGTGCTCCACCACCCACACTTGTACAAAGCAGCTTTTACTGACAACCAGGCTAAACAGTGGCTAACCCCCACTGACTGGCAAGGAACCTGAGCTCCCAGATCTCAAGTCCCCTTTGGCTCCTGGTGCCTATAAATCATGACTGGCACTGCCAAGTACTGTTGTTATGCAGCCCCTTACTGTGTCTAGCCCAGATTTCTTAACTAATTTTTGATGGGTCTCATTATATTTTGAATGGGGATTATACGTAATGTTTGCTGACAACAGCAGCAGGGGACAAGACTTAAAGATGCAGTGGATTCAATTTAGTACCTTTCTCCTGTTACTGTACTATCATGCTAATTAATTTTATTAAGTGAATAATTGGAACAAGGGAGATGCATGAATCTGGGTGAAGACTGTGTGCAGACAGTGGCAGCCCAATGTTGCATGATCTGATATTGTGGTGGGGGGATCATAGTCCCTACAGTCATCTTAGGACTGTAGCTCCCCTTAGACTATGTGGAGAGCAGCAGCAAGCTGAGTGGCTGCCCCAGCACATCTATACTACTGCAGCCTCAGAGATGAGAGTTCAAAGGCAATTAATGGTCAAAATGAGGTTAGGCAAAACAGAAACATCAGCAATGTGTAAATGGTGGTGGAAGGAGAGTTCCTCAAACTGTATGCCACATACCTGACTCTCAATTTTTCAAGCTATGCTAACAGTTTATTTTTCTTTCCCTCTCATTTCATTCAGTTCTACTTCTGCCTGGGACTTCAGATTGATCATCTCCTCTTCAAATCATTATCCTTAAAAAACATCTGAAACTTAAGAACTTGGTTCCTGTCTGGCACAAACAAACAAACAAAATAAATAAAATAAAATAAAAATGCACTTAAAATGTGGATGAGGCACCTGAATCTGTTGGATGAACTACCAACTTATCTAATATCCTGGATAGGCTCATTAGTTTCCAGCAGATTGGCAAGTATAATAATCAACTTGTCCACACTGAGACTGGAGCATGAGGGAAGATGTTCAGGGTCGTTGTTAAACCCAGCCCAAAGGACTTTACAGCACAGGCAAAGACATAATAAGCTTCAGTCTGCAGAGGCTGCGGCGCTGACTCCTGGGCCATGGTAAAATAGAAAAGCACTGCATTCAGGTTGTGTACTTGTGAGAAAGGAGGGGGAAGAGAGCACGTTACTTCCCTTTGGAGAAAGACTATCATTTGCGGCTCTTCCCTTGCTCTAGCAGACTGCCCACTACTTAAATGCCCCACTGACTGCACCATGTGTGAAAGTGCAAATGCTCCCCACGAACAGCCACCACAGTCACCCAGGGACACATCAGGACTAAACCCTGACACCAGGGATCTTCTCCTACCTCAGAGTGGGAAGGGTGCTTACATCTTGCGGCTTGGCAGCCACCTCTGCTTTCCACTGGGATGCGGCTTCCATCCCCTCTTCAATTTCTTGTCTCTCGGCAATGAGCTCTGCTGTGACACAATTGACTTCAACATCCCTCTTTAGAAACAGAGCCTTCTGGAGTGTATTTGTAGAGCTTTACAGAGTCTTGCTGGGGGCCTACCAAGTGAACAAGTCAGTAAAGGCACACAGCAAATCCCTTGTGCTTGCATCGAGCCAAGTCAGAGCCAAGTCAGACAATAACTTTTTATCTTAAAGCTGGCCAAAATCTCAAGTTCTATCCCCTCGCCCTCACAGTGCAGGCATACACTTACATCAAGGCCACAAACCAGAACAGAAGTGTGACAGATTTAAGTCCCTATTTAGTCAAAGTAAACCACTAAGACATCCTTGGGCCATACTAGGAGCTACTGTGACCCAGGGTCCCATCTTGCCAACGCCCCAAGGAAGTGTAAAGTGGGGAGAACCTCTTCAATCGGAGTTGCAGTGGGGCTGGGCAGGACCTGCCCCATCACAACCTTTAAGGCTGGTGGGACACTGACACGTAGGTCTGAACAGCTCTTGGAGTCTTTGACATCCATGGAGCTGACTAGATCAAGCTGGGAAGTGTGTGAACTGCAGCCAAGTCTCACTCAGGGCTTCGTTATGGTGGAATTGGTGCCTGTTGACTGAAATGAATAGTGAGTTGCCACACATGGGCTTGTGTGTGACAGACTTGCCAGATATGGGCCTCTCCTCCAGAAAGGTCTAACCTTGTGTGGTGTTTTTAATAGAACATAGAGTAAGTATCCTGGTTATCTCTAGGTATTTAAAGACGTGCCAAAGTTAGAAGATTAATCAACTTTAAAGCTGATAAACAAAAATAAACACCTCAAGAGGTCATCGTGGCCCACTCAAGCTCTGTGGTGGTCAAGGAGTTACTGCCTCTCTTTCTCTTTCTCATGGTTCAGTGAGGTGTAAAGTGATGAGAACATGAAGCATGGGTCAATATCTACAGTTATGTGGGACAAATATGGGCAAAGGAGAGTGGAAAAGGAGCTGAGCAGGTGCTGAGGCATGTCCCACTTTCTGTACAAAGGAAGGAGTAGCTGAGGTAGGACACACAACATGTCACAAACCAAACAGGTCCATAACTAATGATGCTATTGTAGAAGACTTGGAACTAAGTTTTATTTCCTTAACACAGCATGTTTTTCTTCTTCAATTTTATTACTGGTTTGTTACCTTGTTCTCATCATGAATTACCGCTTTTGTGTTGCTCTGTGTATAAAACTAAAACATACATATTCTGATGTACAACTTATTTTGAGGGAAGTCCCCACGTAGTAATGTGGCTTGGCCCAAATTTGAGCAGACATTTTGAATCTACTGCATGCTTGGCTTCCTGCACTCGTGACAATGCTGCACCTGGCTGAGGGGGCTGGATGTATGCACTGTACACTGAGAGGGCAGCATTTGATTTAAGAGTTAAGAGGTTGCTTTGATTTAGGGAGATAATGCAGTTTTCTGGGATTCTCTGACATATGAATAGGCAAAAAGATTTGTTCAAGCTCGCGGATGATGGAGATGTGAATGACACCTTTGCCTTCTTCTTCCCTAGGAAAATACAGAACAGTCAATCAAATCAACCAAAACGTTAGCCAGATCATGATTTTTTACTCCCTGTTTACTCATCTGTATGTGGTGAAATAGCCCTTGGCTTCAGCAGGCATTTTGCCCTTAGAAAATACTTCATAATCAACCCTCTCTATAAAACTGGTAAAGAATGGTGTCACACAAGAATATGCAGAAAAAGATGAAGGTAACACAGGGCTGCCTACCTTTCATACCCCAGTATGTGAGAGAGGAAAGCAACTCCTGTCCTTTATTCCTTGCAGAAGGCAGGCTGAAGGTGACCGTTTTTCTTTCCCTTCCCTTGGGACCAGAGATAGGGACTGACCAGATGTTAGTAGTGTTGATACTACCACCCAGGCCATGCATGACACAGTTGTAGGTCTCCTTGGTTATCCTTTGTTCCAGACTTGAGCTCTCTCTGCTGGCAGGTAACACCACCAACATGGCACAGTATTTGTGTCAGCCAGGAAAAATTATTGAATAGAGGTGTTTTTAAAAGATTCGTGTTACTTATTTGCCAGCAGAGACTGATCAGGCAACAGCTTTCATCAGGTTCCCTTTGATAATATTTCTAGTTACTGAATTTATGTTAGAACACAATCATTTAATTCTTTGACCAAGTCATAAGCTCAATAATGCTGATGTAAATTGAAAGAGAAACCATTTTATTCATTGGTGTTACAATCTTGTAAGTTAGAAGAGCTGAGGCAGGGTGCATCTCCTTGTCTCTAGTAGGTTTTTCATCAAAATACTGAATGCAGTGATGGCTTGTGAAAAGTTCTAAAAAATATATGAATTGTTGACAGAGAAATTTTAGTGTTCTGATTTTTATCATTCTTTGTTGATTTCAAAAGCAATTGCACTACTTGGAAAAAATTTATGATGCAAGGTAATTTCAGTGGGTTTTTATATTTCAATTTTTCTTTTAGATTTAAGATTAAGCTAAATAGAAATGAAAGAAATCGGCTTTTTTTAAGAAAGGCTATGTTGCATGTTTTCAAACACATCAAGAATTTGCTCCTGGAATCAGACCTTGCATGAAAAAATATCAGCTGTAGTGATGATTTTCTTAATACATCACTTAACCCTGATAATAGTAATTACATGTGGTGCATTGTCATGGCATATAATTATACGGCTGTGCTTGGTAGTGCATGATAGCAAAGATGAGAAAGGACTATACATACACAAAGAAAAGAGTCACTCTGGCACTTTCAATGCCAAAGGGATTTTGGTCTGTGTATTTACAGAGATTACTTACTTTGAAATGTGTACAAAATGAATGGATGCTTTTATTTATTTATATACACACATGTATATCGATACACATATGGCCAGGGCTCCTTTTGAGGAAAATTTAGATGAAATAAAGACCAAGGGAATATAAAACAGACCTGTGCAGCTTCTTGCCTAGTTGGTGCCAAGATTATACTTTAGTATATACTTTAGCACACAGGGGCCAGGCAGTAAACAAATTGTACTATATCTTGCAATGAAGAGAGGCATCCAGGAGGTAGATGTGTTTTGCAACAAGAAGGTTCAACCCACAAAGTATCAGCAGGGCAGTCATTATATAAAACTTTTCTCTTAAGTTTAAAATTAATGTTTAAATCTGAAAACTTGAATTTTTATAAATCCACAAGGCCAGATCCTGATAGGCAAGAATCACATATATTTTAATCAGTATAATTCAGTGTGTGATGGTCTCTTGAACAGATCCTTCCTTATGAATAATGCTGCAAAATGGCTACAAATTCTGGAAGTCTCAAATGTCAGGACAGAGGCCTTTGAAGGCAGGCTGCAAGAGAATGGTCCCAAAATGTGCAAAACTAATGGGCATGTCTGGTATGTTGCTGATTCTTCTGAAGAGAGGTTCTGTTGGAAAAGAAATGCTGCCAAAACACGTGGAAAAGACACTTTTGTGCTATTTTGAGAAGACCCACAAACAAGTCAGCCAGATGTAAGGCAGCTAGACAAGTAGGTTTGGACAGCAATTCCGATCAAGCTAGTCGATGCATGTATGTGTCAGAGCTCCGTGGTATATAAATAAGTACCACAGTGGTAGGCACATTACAATTGAGCAGTGGATTAAGTGGGCTCACACATGAGCAGCAGCTGCACACACTCAGTTTCCCAGAGCTGTCCTAAGCTTTCTGGGGCTGAATCAAGCAGTTGTGCACATGTGTGTCATATTACTTCTTTGGGGTTGTTCTGTCTTTTTATTTTTATTGACTCCAAATTATCTGCTATAAATTTTAATTTTGAAATGATGAATCATCTCACTGCCTTCTACAATGTGCCTTCCCCCTGTTGCAAGACAGATTTAAATTCAGTCAATGTGAGCCATCTGTAGAAATGTAGCAAATACCCAATAAATGGTTGGTGCCTACTGACATCTCTCCGGTTTGATTTTATTTTCTGGGATGCCTCACTTTATGCACAACACGAAGTTTACACAGAGCTGTTTCACATATACAGGAAAACTGCTATTCAGTCATTCCTGCTCTTTGTCCTAAATTCTTTAGAAACACTTTTATTTCTGAGAATTCCTTGCCACTCTATTCCCCATATAGTTTCCTTCTAAATTTAAGGATATGGCAAGTCTCCTGGCAATCTCTGGTCAGCAGGGAGAGCACATCAAGGAGTTGAGCTCTGCGGTGCTACAGCTACCTTCCTGCCATAGTCACAGTGGTGTTCCCCTGGCAGATTCGGCTGTACCTAGGAAGGGTCAGAGGCTTTGGGGCTTACCCTGGCAAATACTTCTTCCACTATGCAAAGCACTGCCCAGTCATGCTAAGACCCTTATTTGGGTAAATAAAACCCTTCTTTGCTGCATGTAACACCTCGGGGAAATAAATTCAGCCTTAAAGATTTAAAATCAACTAAAAAATATACATATACATATACATATACATATACATATACATATACATATATATATAATCAGTTCCCAAAATGTAAATGCTGCAAGCAGAATCTGAGGTTCAGCATTAGATTTCCTTGATTTTTTTTTTTTCAAAAGCTGCCCAACTTGCTTGGTGCTGTCCTTTACACACAGTTCCCAGTCCCCTTTTTGCATCTGTGTGTGCATGCGGGTGTGTCCACTGTACGTCCACAGAGATACACAAATTTTATCTTCATCCAAACTGCAGAACTGTGTATTTTGTTTTATTTGCACCACAAAGTATGATTTCCCCTACGAAGTCAGCAAAAGTGGTGCAGAGCCCCGTGCTTGTATCTGGTTTACTCTATTTAGTTATATGTAGATTAGTTTTTGTTTGTTTGTTTCTCTGCTAAGATACACACAGTGCTGCTATTTTTTATGATTAATTTTTCTTAAAGATGTTTAGCCAATATAGCTCTGGCCTGTCCACTCCGTATAGTGAAGGCATAAACTGCCTAAGCCAAACTCTTTTTCTGCTTGCTTCAGTTCAGCCTGTCTGCATAACACACATCTGGTTTTGTTGTTGTTGTTGTTGTTTGTTTGTTTGTTTAAATATATATTTCACTGATGCTCTGCTCAGACAGAGTGGCGAGCTCTGTGCACAAGTATGTCATCAAGGTCCTTTCCAGATCTATTTGCAAATGTGGTTGTCATTCTGCGTCAGCAAATTACCTTGAACCATATGGAACTGACAGAGAGCTTCTCATAATCTCCAAAGATCCTGACATCTTATTGTTTGTTTCTTACCAGGCATAAGATATGGCTCTGGAGCTTAAAAAGGAAAAGCACTAAAATGTAATGAGAATTTCACATGGCAAGTCACTGTATGCCATTTGCATGTCACATTATTTCACAGACCAGAAACTCTGTTTTAAAACTCTCTTCATGGGAGCTACATGCCTACATGTGAAGTGCTTCTTGTGCTCTTCAGTCTGAGCTGCACCTTCTTTGGAAACAACTAAGCACAGTTCCACTAAAATAAATAGGGTTATACTGATTGCTACTAGTTAAACATCTGCTCATTTTTTACATAAATAAATGCAAACAACTGAGTTCCCTGGCCTGGTCTGTCCATTTTGTGACATAAGGTGAAGAGCTTAAGGATGGGTAGAAAGCATGTGGAAGCAGTGGTTGTGAAGGAATTCTTTTTCAGAAGAAAACTGGGAGAAAGCCCACACCTTCTGCAATGTTTAATCAAGGTACTCTCTTGCCACACTAATTTGTACCTGCAATGGGTGTCTCAGGTAAAGGACTTTACCCAATGATAGCAAATTTCCAGTAAGACATGTACACATATAAATGTGAAGAGAGAGAATGAGTGCTTATTCATATGTGTGCTACATGTGTCAGGAAGGTCAGAAGAGATTACAATCATTTGTTATAAACAATAAAGTATAACTACAGCAGGGAAAGAAAACGCTGGCAATGCCTGCTTGATCTGTTCTTTCTTTCTATGAGACCTTAGTGGGTCTTGACTGACTGCTTTGTCCTCACTTATTCTAGTGTAACGCCATCAGCTTCTCTGGTCCTGGACCAATCTACCTGAGCATGCCACTAGCTGAGTATTGGCTCTTATGCTTTATTTTACAGATGTGATGCAGAGCAGAAACAAACTGATCCTGAGGCCAAACATGTGGTATAGATTGTGGATCAGTGATGAGGAGAGCACCTTCCAATTGCTCTGGTGGTTTCTGGTAAATCTTTGTTTTCTCTCTCTCTCCTTTTTTTTTTTTTTTTTTTTTTTTAGTCATTATGCTAAAAGCAAATACAAAGATTATGAACACATGCACTCCTATTCACATCCTGAGCAGTGAACCAATAGCCTGAGACATTTCTTAACACTGGTGAAAACTGACAGACTATTGATTGCTTTTTTATGACACAAATGTTTTGACTCTAGGCAGACACAGACGTCCTGTGGTGTCCTGTGCTGCACAGCCTGCACTGGTGAGTGTGCCTGCAAATTCATCAAGAGCTGCTGTATTGATGGCAAAGGCAAAGTTTTGATTCATGCATGTGTTTGGGGATTTTTTTCTTCCTCTGACTGTTTTTGAAGCTAACCACAAAGTTTCCTGTACAACTTGAACTTGGTGTTCAAAGCATGCCCCAATGTCATTTTTGTTACCCAGTGTGTCAAAAGCAAGCTTAGTGCGTGCATCCTCGCTTTCCTCTAATGCTTGGCTCACAGTTTCAGCCTCCATCAGTGATGGGGGTCCCTGCTCCTGGTGTTCAAAGCCACATGTGGGTCTCTGCTGGTACACAGCAAGAGGTTGCCACAAGTTCGACAGTCCCAGATGTGGTATTTGGGGCTCTGGAACTCATTGCTTCACAATGTCGTGGGGATAAAGAATTTAGCAAGGTTCAAATTTGGGCTCAGCACTTCATGAAAACAGGATTCTTCAGAAGTAAATTAATCAAAAAAACATTTGGAGAGGCTGAAAAGTGCCAAGTTTTGAAGATTTAAGCCAGTCTTTATGAATAATCAAGACTTCTCTGAGGGGAACAATTTATCCTGCCAGAAGTTTTTTGCAAACGCTCCTAAACCACCACTGTCAGAAGACAACCAGTGGGGTCAAGCTAAGCTGACCACTGGCCTGATTGATTTTTAGGTATCAAGAAATGAAAAATAAGGTTAAGTCAGAGATTTATCCATTATATATAACTATGAACATAACTAATGTGACAGACATGATGTACAGTTGAAGCAGAGAAAACAAAACTACTGTCATGGAAAATAGGTTGTGCTAACCAAGAAATGACTCAGTCTTTGCAGCATTTCAATAAAAATATCTTTGACACTCTGCATGTACCTATGTACACACACATAGAGTGTGAGTAGCTGAAGGCATATAAACCTGTGTCACAATCTCAGGTCAAAAGGGAAAAAATAGTAACCATGATTTAAGCCCTGTTGAAAGGTGCTGTGCTGACATGCCCTGACAGCAAAGTGCTTTTGTATCTGGAGTACAAGCTCAAAGTGGATGGACAGGCTTGCCTACACTGGTGTGGCAATGTGCCTGACTCTCATCCCAAAAGACTGTCCCACCCGTGGGTGAGAGTTTTTTGGCTGAGGAGAGTGGACAGTGCCCGCTGCAGCCCATCACAGAATTACAGTGGTTGAGGTTGGAAGGGACCTCTGGAGGTCACCTGGCCCAGTCCCCAGGTTCAAGCAGGGCCACCCGGAGCAGAGTGGCCAAGCCCCCCCACACACATACCTTCAACTACTGGGCAACTGTTGGGCATCAGCCCCTCCATCTGGGCTGGACCAGCTTAGGCCTAGTGACCCAGGGATATGCTTGCAACCCATTTCTAATGCCTTGAAAAAAAATCCTCCATGCTCAGTTCCCACGGGAGAACACCAGGTCCCTGCTTGCTGGACAGCACTGTACGCTGCCCTCAGTGCTCCTGGTAAAGGAAAGCAGTAGCCATCACCCATGGACAGCAACACCTGCAGCCCCAACACTCAACAGCAGGTGAAACGCCCTAATCTGTCCTTATTGGTAGGGTGGGGCTACATAAATGCCTAAGGACAGAAGCACAGCAACAACTCTGATGGAGAAAATGCATTCTTCTTGTTACAGCTCTCATTAATGTCAGTGAAATTCAGCTCCTTATTGCAACCTCCATCTCAGTTGTCATGCTTGTTCTCATCTGAAAAGGTATTAAACAGATTTTCCACAGTATAACTAACAGGTTTTTCCCTGGAGCTATGATCTCCTGACACAGCTCAAGAAGCTGATCATGATTATTTTGGAGATCTGGGTCTCCCTGCCTCAGCCACGCTGAATGGCATCACCTAGCCCTCTCGTAGTTCAGGAGACCATGCATGTTGCAAACCATTTCTTAATGGTGAAAGATCCGCCCTCTTCCAGGTTTAGGGTGGGAGTTTAACAGCCACTTAACCCTGCTTTTGAGGAATCAGAGATCTCTCACTTTGGTGAGAAAAAACTCCACAATTCTTTTCACAATTCCACTGTAATTTACCTACTCACATTCCTTTGGTAATCTAGGCTGTCGTATATAAATGACAGTAAATACTGCTCAATACAATAAGAAAAGAGAGCTAACACAGAAAAGGATTTTTTTTTCTGTCTTACAAGTAGTGATGTCCCTTTCTGCAGTATTCTTGTGACTCTTTTTATTGCCCAGTCTGATTGCCGTCTCAGTAGATAGAATCCAGAAGCCTTCTGAATTAGGTAAGTGTATGGTTATTTTTAACTGAATTGAACGTTACATGTTAGTATGGCATGTTGTGCAACAGATACATGCTGGTGTCATATGATATTCTGTCCAGACACTTGTCCTAAATTTAGCTCTAAATTTAACCTGAGAGAAGTAGGGCAAACAATTAAATGTCAACCCTGCAAAACAAACCTGTTGCATTGTGATTTGAACTTAAAGGAGGCATAAATCTCTGGTCCTTTCTCATGTGTGCTCAGAGCAGTCAGTGCAGAATAGCCAAGCTTTCTCAGTGGCAGTATAGAGGGGAGTTAATTTGATCAGAGCTTCAAATATTGTATTTATTACATTTGAATTTGACCACACTGCAAAAACAGCACTGGCTAAATAGAGATGATGGTGCAATGTCCTTTAGCACAGTCTATTTTGGTTCTTTCGCTGCTCTCCTCTGCACAGCAAGCAATGATGTCCCAGGCCTGACCATCTCATTAGGGGGAACAGGCCAGTGCTGCATGGCAGGAGTCAGTAGGGGTGACAGGCTGTTCTCCTGCTTTGAGTTTCCCAGTCTGATGGCAGTGAACCCACTTCCAGCTGGGGTGGCTGGAAGCCACCTTCAGCATTCATCCCAAACCAGGCTGGAGCTCATCTCTGCGGAACCCAAACCACCCACTTCTCCCTGTGGCACTGCACAGCAGGGTCTCACTCCAGTAGCCTTGGTTTAACTCTGGACATATAGAAAGTCATAACTGAACTCCTTGAACTTCATTATGCTGAAAGGTATGTATGTGTTTGCAAGCTGCTCTATTTAGGTGGGGCCATCTTTTGGTTTCCAAGGGCTTTTTATCTGTGGAAATAGTGAAGCAAGGACAGACCTGTACCTAGAAGGCCTGCTGTTCCCAGGTCATTAAGGGAAGGGGGGGAGAGCACTATAGCAGATCTTCCTGCATACAGCGGTTACAACAGTTGGAAATCAATGAGTCTTAAAGGAATTAGAGGGTATCAGCGAAATTCATCCAAAACTGTAAAGTAGCAGAGGGAGACCATTCAGAGAGTAGATTACAGAATAAAATGGAGTAAACTCCCATGACTCCCATGGTATATTTACACAGATTGTACAAAGCTTGTGTATTTACACAGGAAGTACAAAGCTTGTTGGACTTTTTCACCATTGCTGTTCTGGAGTCACTGTTTCTGTTAGGATCTTCGCTGTTTGCAGCAGCTCAAGTCTCACATTGCCATTCTTGCCCTCCTGCTCCCCTGCAAGAGCTTCAGAGCAAAGGGTTTGCAGCAACATCTCTGAATTCTGTGGATTTTGTGAAGGTCAAGAAAAAAGAAAAGCCTTTCATTAGAACTCTTAATAGCATACATTATAGCATAAAATAAATGATATTTACACAGTGAAGAGTAGCTAAAAGATAATGTTTATGCTTTTCCCCTTCCTCCAAGGAGTATTTTTTATATATATAGTTTTTGGGTTGCATTCACTTTGTATTAGGATTTCATGTTCTCCTCTGACTGATTGCTCTTTCAGTCTGAGTCAGTGGATATGACCTTAGGATGATATTTGCAGAGAGGCAATGACTGCAATAGCTGTGTGTTCTTCCAAAGCTCACTGGTATGGCAGGTCTGGGCTGAGTCACCAGATACCTGAAATAAGGCTTAGGACCCTAATACAGGGTGTTCCCCATTGTGATCATATCATGTTTCCAGAAGAGTGAGGGCTCCATTTTGATTGCTTCTGAAAGGTTGAAGCTTTCTGTGAAGAGCTACTGTGCAAACGTGGAGGTTGCACACTGAGTAAAAGTCCACCCCAACTTAGGGGAGAGGATCAGGAGCCGTTGACATGAGCTAAATCCCTCCTGATTATTATGTTCCCAGTAGAGTGCACTCCAAGTATCTACATCTTTGCAACAATGAAGTACTGAGGCAGCAGACTCAGCAAGGAATACTGTATATTGTATTCCCTATCCCTGGGCATGTGTGACACTGCACCTTTTCCCATGCAAGTGCCTCTGGCTCCTTGCCTCTCTCAGGGTACTGTGGCCAAAGCAATCTTTAGTTCTTGCAAAGGAAATTGAAACTGTCTTCCCCTGTGGGAGTTTCTGTCTCCTTGTTGTTTGAACGTGGGTTGTATAGCGGGAGGTGCAGGAGGATTGTTTTTGGTTCTGGCATTTGCATTTAATCTTTGGGAGTGTCTGATGGAAGTGCAGCATGGCACTAGCGAATGCAAAGCAAAGGTCTGCTTACTGGAATACGATTGCGAAAGGGGCAGAGACATGTGCCCTAGGTCTATACTCGCACTGAGAGATACCACCCAAAATATCTTGCTGTCTTTCTATAGTGAAAAAGTTCAGACAAGACACAAGTGACAAGGGAAGAGTTCAAGGTACCTGGCACACACACAGTCTGTGGCAAAGTATTGCAGGGTTGCTCTGCTTTAAGCATAAGAAATTGTCAGCAGGAAACCTAATCAAACAGGTGCCATGCAACTTCATAATGCAAGAAGTCCCCTTGGCTGGATCTTTTTGCATCTCATATCCGTGTGCATTCAGCAGTTACTACTGTTACATGCTGAAAACTGTACCTATGAACGGCAGACAGAAATGAGGTGGTTAGGTTACCTCCTGGAGCCACATTTTCTGTCCAGGAACTGTCACTGTTACAACTAGTCAGTATTTTCTTACCTTCAGAACAGGCACTGCTGAGCCAAGCACCTGGGTGCAGCAGAGGTGGTCGCTGCTGGGAGTTACAGGCTAAGGATGAGAATACACTCAGTGTTGTGACCGTTCTCACCTGTATTTCGTCGTGTGCTGGCAAATGCGTTGCCAGCTTTGCACACAGAACAAGTCTTTAACTAGGTGAAAGGCCTCCAAGGATGCACAAATGAACTTTATTTTTCCACAAGCCTTAGCCACCTGATTAATTTGCGCTTTAATAGAAAATAGCGCTTAGTGGAACTGAAGGGCTACTCAATTCAAGTAACTGTATTAGCGGCTGCAAACAAATCCAAAAATAAAACATGTTAAATGTGCTTTCCTGACCTGGCTTCTGATGGCTATTTTGAGGAAACATAAAAAATAAAGAGAACCTTGTTGTTCACTTAGCCATTTACTATTTTTATATGGTTGTCCTTTGTCTTCTCTCAGATTCAATTCTTTTTTATTGCTCCCTGTTTGTGAGACCCTAGCTGACTCCCCCATCAGCATGAGTTGGCTATTTCCATCATTTTCTATTTAAAAAGAAAGCAAACAGATCTAATGTGCAGTGTCTGAGTTTGAAGTCTGTCCCAGAAAATGGCATGAATTTATGTATTTATTTTTGCAGGTGACATTTTGTAATCTCTTGGAATTTCTCAGGGTTAAGTTGAAAATGCAAATTCATTACTGGGTGAGTCCCAGGGGAAATATTAACAAATCTGATGCAATGCTAATAAATCATAATGATTGTTATTATTATGCTTTGGATGTGTTGTAATAAAGACACGACATTGTTTTGGGAAAAAAAAAAAAAAAACTCAGCCTCCAAGTGTATGATTTCATGACTGTGTAGTAATATTTCTGTAATTAGTTTTTCAAACTTCTATGAGGTCTTCCTCTGAGGATAAGAAAGTATTTCACAGATACTGATTAAATAAAGTCCTATTTGTCAATCTCTATCCATATAAGTAACCTTGTTGGCTTCCTGACTATGAAGAAATCTGAACTCCTCTCTGAAGTTAATGCATTTGGTTATTCACTGACGCAGATGAGACACAGAGGAGTTAAATGTTTTACTCAAGAGAAAAGTGAGAGTCAGTGGTATGTAAAAATAGATCTTCAGAAGCACTTTTATTAGAAAAGGGTGCAGCAGCCTTCATAGGTGCTCCAAATACATCAAATCCCTGATGTCCACAGTGATGCATTCCTCCAGAAATGGGCACTTAATGCTGCCTGGTCTGTCCAGAGTCATGCACCAAGGGAGACATTCATGCAAAAAGCTCCTCCATAGTGGAGCTTCTCTCCCACTCTCCAGCTACAGCTGGCAGTCCTGCTCCATGACCTACCAGCCTGTGGCATTTGGTTTGCTGAAATTTGGATTGGGGGAAGAGGCTACAGTGCTGTGCTGAGCTGGGCAGGCACCAGAGGACCCTGCACCAAAAGCAGCCACACAGCCATGGCCCTTGCCACTTCATGCTGTGTGTCTTGCATGTCTCTGTACAGATGCAAACATCTGGTGCAGTGCACAGCTTGAATAGTCTGATCTGTATAATGCTAAAGAAAAGCAAGGCATGGGCCAGGACTTATGGTGACATGTTCCTAATTTCTTGTATGCCCCAGGACTCAGAGTATGCTTCATACAGTTTCTGTGTGGGAAGGATGCACTAGGCATTGCAAAGAAAACCAGGAGTGTGGGAGGGAGGGAAGTGCAGTGTGCTTGGTGTGAATGACATGGGTTACCTCCTGCAATGTTCATAGCTGCTGGGACCTTGAGCTCCAGTGTCTTTTTTTTCTGATTAAATAGCCCTTACTGGAAGACTTACACACCCTTGCCTTTTCCAAGTCTGAATCTGCAATGAAGTATCAGCATTGTTCCTTGAGTTCAGTGGGTCATCATGCAGGCCATAAGAGTGCCAAGGGTGTGGATCTGATGAGAGGCTGCCAAAAAGAAAAGCAGAAGGGTTAGATCTGGGAGATATTCACTCTTGTTTTTAAGGCAAGGCTGATTGCAATCTTAAAGTAATATCAGGAAAAAAAGTGTTGGGTGTTGTTTAAAAGTTACAGAGGGTTGGCTGACATGCTGTCAGGGGTGTAGGAGTTTCACACCCACTCAATGACAACATCCATGGCTCCTTTGTCTGCCTCAGTAATTGCTGAATGTCCTTAACTTTGGACAAAGCAATTGCCCTAGAACTGGCGATGAGGGGTAGATCATTTTTCGGGCAGCAGAGAAGAGGGATGTGTCATGGAATGGCTATCTTCTTGTGCTGGAGCACGTCGGATTGAAGAACAGACATGGAGAAGGAATGATGCTGGTCCTGAAAGACCCTAAATGCAAAGCAGGTAAGTTGGAAGGGATCATGTAGGAGTGGATGATGCTAAATTGGTTCTCTTCCAGATTGCTCTTGACAAGCTTTGGATGGGGTTGTTTATGCAGTGACAGGGTGAGTACAACTAGCCTGAGGCTCAACAAGGTGTTCTGAAAGGAAACGAGACCTGTTGCAATCCAGGCTTTATTCTTTTAAAATGCAATGTTTTGTCACAGGAATTAATGAAATAGGAGCTGAAGGAAAAAGCATAGGCATCATTTTGATTCTGTATTATGCTGTATTATACTTCATTCATCATATTAGCTAGACAAATACACAGTAACCATCCCAAACGGAGGATTATGCCCATGTTCCAGTTAATCCAGCCGTGTCAGCTCTCCTGTATGTGCCTGACTATTTCTTATGATCAGAGCTCTCTCTTCCTTTGCCAGTTTGCCCTATAACACATGTGGGGACAATGGCTGCCATTTCACTATTATGGCCGAAGGCAGTGTTGTCTTTGAGGGTCTTGTCTTCTACATTTAACTGCTTTGAGAGCTGTTCTTCTCCAGTAGTAAGCTCTTATAAATATTACTTGGAACAGGTTCACAGCTGCTTTTGTCATCTTTGGAATTCTGAAGTTTCAAACCTTGTAGCCTTAAAAATGCACAAACCACTCTAAAACATTACAAAATACCCACAGTAATGTTTTCCTGTTTCATTTAATGTGCAGCAGCTAAAGGAAAAGTAAATTGAGCTCCCTTCACCCAAGTAAATAAAACTCTCCAGGACAACATATTTTACTTCAGAATTATATGGTAATTTCTTTTCTTTTTTTTTCTTTAGGTTCCAGAAACATGTCCATATATGGTCTACTTGTCAGGGACAATAAATAATGATGTAATAGAAAGGTCAACTTTGTGTCATTTAGTTACAGGATGCTTGATGAAGTGAAGTTCCTCAGATTAATGCAACAAAGAAGAACTTTAGAATGGGAAAAAGTTTCAGCAGTACATCTTCAAGCAGGAAATCTGAGATTCAGAACAACTTATATTTTGGCTTGTATTCGCTGATCATGGGGTGATCCAGAAATAAACTCCAGGCTTCAAAGCGAGAGTGTTTCAAAGCTGTCCTGCAGTTGATCGAAACATCCAGGCAAAGCAGGGAGATGAATACCAACAAGGATTTTCTGAACTAAGACTTAATCAAGGAGATAACTAATTTCAACAATATTATTACCCTTTTATTTCAGAACAAAAAGGTAATGCGAATATGCATGTTTTGAACTTATTTAGCATTTTCAATCTGTCTTTTCTATTTGCTATATCTGTGTAAATGCTTATTCCTACAGCAGTTTGTAACCTAACACCCTAACACAGTTTTGGGAGGTTTTGTGGTTTCCTTTTGTGTTTTTATTTATTTATTTATTTGTTTGTTTATTTATTTATTTTTACAAATAAGTCATACAACACTCACTAGTGTTAAGCAGAGCTGTAGTTCTGTCATTTCCTTATTTTTCTTTTACTTGCAGGTGATGCTTTTATCTTTATCCCTTAGAATAGCTTGCTCAGAAATAATTGTTGTTATTATGACATGAAAAGGTAAAACATAGTGTGCAAGGCACAGTGCAGAAAAAAGATGTCATCAGCAAATAATTTCTTTCATTTTTAAATTTCCAGTTGGTATGACACAAAGCTAATATTGCACTTATTGCTGTGTGAATTAATGCTTTCTGAGAAGAAATAAAAGCATGCAGGTGTATGTATTTCCAGTAAAGATTTTGCACAGAATCACAACTTGATGGCATCATAACCCAAGCCAGACTGATAGGTGACCTGTTTTGACAGCTGGGGCTGGACAAGTAGATTTGTTTGTTTGGAGGATTCCTTTGGGAAGCCTGGCTTTGATCCTCCAGCACTGTGCTATAACTTGACCAGTCTGCATAAGCTGTCATTACAAAATGTGTTTGCCTCTCACTGCAGCTGGACTGCATGATGTGTTGTGCTTCTCATGCCCCAGCTCTGACAGGTCTGATAGGCACTGGAAATCTTTCTCTTTTTAAAATATCATTTGCCTCCCAGCAGTAGTTAACAATATATTTCAAAAGCTGCAGAGATGTCTGGAAACTGACCTAAAATATAGGAAAAAAAAATATATGACCGCTCTAAGTGCTGTAAATTGGTCTAGTTTCCATTGCCAGCAGAAGATCTGGCCTGAAAGGTGCGGCAGAAAGAGCTGAAGTGGAGGCTTGGATTTCTGGGAAGACTTCCAGCCGTGTTTACCTTCCCCCTGTGTGCTCATGCTGCTTTCAGAAGTAAAGGCAAACACACAGAGTGGTATCTGCAGAACCTGGGGCTCACTCACGCCTTGTGAAAAGCAAAAGGAGCAAACCACTCCTCTTCTCTCCCATTTGCAGCCTTTCAAAGACTTGTTTTTGTTTTTTAGATATGTAGTTTATCTCACCCTGTGCCATAAATACTGAGGTCCTGTATTGAGTTACAAGCTGACCGGGTAAACGAAGTGCAAAGGCAGGCAAAGTCCCTGGCTGTGCTCCCTTAATGACCTTGTCACTCACCTGCCACCCTCCTCTGACAGCAAGAAGTAATTCTGCTAATTCTGCTGCCTGGGGTGCATTGAAGGACAGGCAGCCTTGCTAAGCTTTTCTTGAAGGGAGTGCTATCAATGGGGACCAGTTGTTTCAGATGCTAATGGTGTCGAACAGTGCGCTCCTGCATGTTGAGAGCCAGCTGTAATCCTCGTTGTTTATTTATGCTGCACCAGGAATCGCAGGCCCATTCTGCCAAACACTGGATGTTGACAGAGCCCGCAGTCCAAATATAATAGCATCCTAATTGTGTTTGTCTGTGGCTTTTACCACAATGTGAGTGGTTGCCAGTAGTCAGCTGGGAGCAGTACCTCTGCTTTCAGAGCCAGGTACAGCTGCTCGTCGCACGGTGCGGGCAGCACCAGGGCCTGCCGCAACTATGTCCCTGCTGGCCCTACCTGCTGGGCCCCACATGCAGCTGCAGTACCTCTGTGTGGCACAGACCTGATTGCTACATCAAATAAGCTCACTGAAACCAGGGGAGCAAAATTACAAATCAGGTGGAGATGTTGTTTATGTCAGGAGAGCAGGATCAGGCCCGAGGTGGAAATAATGAGGAATTTAGATCCAGAAGATCTTGTCAGACTGAGGTATTAAGTGGTAGCAGAGGCAGCAATATCCTAAGATGTGTCTTTAACAGGAGAGTTCACTAATGAGGCAATTCAGACCTGAAGGCAGAGTGTTCTTCCGTGACTAATACAGGCACTATAACCACAGCTTTAAAAATCAGGTTCTGTTGTTTTAAAGTACAAGCAATGTGTTGTGCTACCTGTCTGTGAGGATGGGCTCTCGGGCTGCCAGAGGAGTACAGGCCAACGTGCAAACCTCCCACAAAAAAATGGAGATAAAGTGGACAATTAAGCGAGCATTTAATTTCTAGATCTGATTCTAATATTTTAGAAAAGCAGTATTGAGGCAAGTAAATAGCTTCATGCTGACTGTAGAAAGATCACTTTGGCTAAACCTTACTTAATCAAATTGGTTCAACCATTCCACCCAAGAAAAAAAATATTTATTTTTTATTTTTCTATTTATTTAGTTTTTTTACATCTTTGTTACTGCAGGTGGAAAATAGGTAGCTTATAGCACATTAGCCTAGTGGGCATTTATAAGGTCGTGGTTGGAGGTTCACTGCTGTCCAGCCAAACAGGGCAGCAGCAGGTGAGTGACTGAGCCCAGCCCAGGGGGAAAGGAGGTTAATCTCCATCCTGCTGCTGTGCACCAGCCTCCAGCGGAGGGCATGCACTTGGGCAGCTACCACAGCTTGCATGGTTTACAGCAGCCCCCTACAAACTAAATCTAGATCACTGTGACTCCACAGCTGCCCACTAAAGCATCTCACCAGAGAATGGCTTCAAACCCAACTTGAATAATCTCTGGGAGGGTTCAGGGCAGCCAAGGATGTCTTTGGCTGTCCGCGTGGGCCTGAAAGCTCCTGCAGCCCCTAGATGTGACCCTCACAGCCACACTGCGGTTGTGCCAGTCAGATGAGCAGCACTTAAAGATTTCTCTATTTCGGGCCCCACAACATTTCTGCCTGCAGGATGAGTCAGTGGTGGGAGCTGCTGCCAGCACTGTTGTTTCTGCACTCCATGGGTCTCCTGTCAAAATATTTAGATTAGTGAGGATCACCAACACGTGGGGGAGGTTCTCCCTTTCCTCTCAAGTGGGTGGGACCCATTTAACCCACACAAGAGTAAGAGGATCAAACAGGAACAATCCCCAAGTTAAGAAATGTTCCTTTTCCCTCACTGTGCCTCAACAAGGAAGGAAACAAAAGGAGGGAGAGGAAGATGTCCGGAAATGGCCTTTGTATCTAGATCTGATAGGGGTTTAAAGGGGCACCTAAATCCGGCCAAGTGTGCTGGAGCATGGAGTTGCGTTGTTGCTGCTCTGCCCCTGTGCAATCAGGATGTAGGTGGTGGTGCTGGAGAGGACACATAAGAGGCATCTGTGCCCCATGCTTCACCAGTGCAGGTTCTTCTCAAAGAACACTTCAGATCTATTCTTGCCTCCTCCAAAGAGTCACTGTGCATCACCTTCATTAGGAGCTTAGGATAAGATCCTGCCCTCTCCACTAACAACTGAGTTTAAGTCTCTGAGTCACCACCTGGGCCAGGCCCCTACATCTGGGCACAAAAGTGCTGGATGTTGCAGACAGGCTCTCTGATTCCAACCCGTGGGTTTCACACAGCCACAGCACTCCACTCACTACGTAAGTACTTAGGCTGTGGGACTGTAAGTGTGCTGCCCAGCATGCCAGCAATTGAGCAAGCCAAACAGCAGCAGAATTTGCAAGGAAAACAAGGCTGTGTCATGGGTTTGGGCTAGCCGTGGGCTGGAGTGCAGCCAGAGACAGGTACTGGAGCAGCTGGGGTATGAGGCGACAGCAGCTCTTGTATAGGAACTGTCAGTAGTTTGATGCCTGGTTTCAGTTCCTTGGGACTGCAAGGGGTCAGAACAGAGCTGAAGTGCACCAGCTCACACTAGAGCAGCCTTCAGAAATCTGGGGAGGGGGAGGGGGAAATAAAAAAAATAAAAATGGTTTGCATTATATACAGGAACAAAAGGTTTTATTTTGACAGTTTTCATGACTGCAAAACACATCCTTCATCATTAAGAGTCATAATGTTGATCTGAAATCTGCTGGGCTTCCCTTTCCCACTTCCTCTGGGGCATGCTTGGAGCTTGAGGGGCCGTGGATGTAGCAAACATGACTGTTTCTGAAGTGAAATGCTTAAATCCAAGGTTTTAAGTTTCTTGTGGCTTGATTCAGGCTCTTGCATTTCTTTAAACACTGTGTGTATACATATATACATATATATACATATATTATGGTTAAAGAAATGACCGTGAGTGTCTTGATGCACGTAGCTATGTCCATTCCCATGTGGGGAGTTATTGTTTCCCCCAGGTCAGGACTGTCTCTCAGCTGTGCACACAGCAGCAAGGGCTGTGGGAGCAGAGCAACCCCCTGGCATAAGCCCCAGGAAGCCAGTCTGCCCTGGGTGACTAAGTGGGAAAGAAAGGTGGAAGCATCACTCCATCAGTGGGGCTCTGGCATGGCAGGGGCGGGGATCCCCATGCTCTGGTATGGTTGCTGGGCCAGGGACTGACACCCCTAGGGGATGAAAGGGGTCCTGACCCCTGGCGGGGGGAGAGGCAGCTTTGTTGAAACCCCACAGATGCACTTAGCCAACCCCTTGCCTATGTGCACCTGTGGGATGCTTCTCCACCATTATATTCTGCTGTCTCCCTGTCCTCCTCTTAAAAGAGCCAAGCTTTCCACCTTATCCCTTGATTTTGGGACTTTGATGGCCAGAATCCTCTCTGGCATCTGGAGTAGATCCTGCTAGAGTATTGTACTGTTCATGGCATTAATTCATCCCTATTACTATTGGAAACACAGCAGTATTTTTGATTGTCTTTGCCTTTTTTGAGTCCATATTATGATGAGGGTTTGCAGTCATTCTGTGATTTCTGAGTGTGCCCTTGTGTTTCCCCCACCTCTCCTTTCCAGATCTCAACCACCAATTTTTAGAAGTGAGTCTTACCATAAGTCTTGAAACTGATGACCTTGAACTTTGTTCTGTGGGCAGCAAAAAATCAGAAGTGAAACTGAGCAGTGTCGTGTCAGAAACTGAACGAGACAAAGAAAGTCACTTCAAAGAATATCTTTGCATGTTGCTCAAGAGATCCCCAGATAGGGTGGAAGAAATTACTCCACAAATTTGCTTTTCCCTGGCAGAGAACCTGTGCTTGCAGAAAACAAGCAGAAAGACAAACCTTGTCCCTAAATTTTCTGCAATTAGAATGAGAAATAACATAAAACAAAACAAACAACAGCAAAACACACACAGAATGATGCCCACTGGTGTTGACCTAAATAAACTCACTTCCAGGCTGTATCTCTTTAATCTGACAAGGATTTCCTTTACTGATTCTTCTCTTGAACTGTGGCAACCAGAAAGAGTAGATAAGAACCTGCCTTCCTTGCAGCAGTTCCCTTCCCTGTTTAATCAACAGATAAATCAGCTACTTTATGTGATAGAAAGGAGTTCATTCAGTAAGTTCATGTGCAGATTTTGGATGATGATATTCTCTCCCTGGTGAAGGATTTCTGAAGTGTTTGCCAGTCAGTCCAGTTGAGGGGCAGAGCTGAACAAAAGCACAAGATGGTTGAATTTCTTTGCTAATTCCAGATTTTCATTACTGTAATCCCCCTTTACAGGAAAGCAAAACAAACATAAAGGAATAAAAATGGCTACAACGGCAGCAAATACCCAAAGACAAACAATAGGCTGTGAGGAATACAGCCTGTACGGTAGCTTGAGCGAAGACGAGCTTATAAAAATGGCCATCCAGCAGAGCTTGGAAGAGGACCCGGTGGGCCAGGCAGCTGCCCAGAGCCACCAGAAGTCAGTGGTGGGGGGCCCTGGCGAGGCGGCCACCCCCAGCCGTGGCAGCAGCCACAACCCTCCCTACCAGCTCTACCCTTGGCAAAGGTGAGTGAGCGCCTGCCCAGGCTGGGCCATCTCGCGCTGCCCGCCAGCAGGAAAACAGCTTCCCCCGTCAAAACACGTGCTTTCTAATTAATGCTGCTGAGCAGCTTCACGCGCTTGGTCTGCAAGCCTGTCATTAGTTTGAAAGCCAGAGCCTGCTATAAATCCAGTGAGGTCAACAATTTACATCCTCACGGTAAAACGAGAATCTGCCCGGAGCTGTCTGGTTTAGGTAATAAATAAAATGAGAAAGGGGCACTGCTGTGTGCTTTCCTGAAGGAAAGAAGCCCTGCTGAAGCCAGCAGTCCCCCTATCCTACAGGGGCACACGTTGCACCAGGCTTCAGCTTCACCAGAGGGAGCACAACATTTGTTATGGGAAAACATAGGAGAGAGGCCAAAACCAGACATATAAAACAGTGTGAGCTGGATACCTTTTAGATACTGTAGAGGATTAATTTCTTTCTGGTCCCAGGCATGCAGCCTTGGAGGCATCCCCTGCTCTGCCACGCTGGGCTCAGGCAGTGACAGTGGGGACCTGCTGGCAGGGGAAAACCAGACTTTGTTCTTCTTTCAGTCTTTATAAGGCAGATTTCTCGAGGGTAAGGGGATAAAAATGTTAGATAGTCACCCCAAGATCAAGGCAGATACAAAAATAGCCTTTCAAACCTTTTTTTTTTTTCCTTTTTTTTTCTTTTTTTTCGGGGGGGGGGGGGGGGGGGAAGGGAAGGGGAGTGCAGTAACTGAAGTTTCTGTTCCTTCTGCCTTCTCATACCTCTACTGTCCTTGCTTGGTTTCCAAGGCTGGGAGGCTTGGGACAATCTGAGGAGCCGTAAGCATGCCTAACAGCTGCAGAACAAGGATGCTTTACAGAGTGCACTCCTGCTCCGGCTGAAGTTTGTGGCTTCTTGGTGTCATTACAGTGCACTTGCACTGTCAGCTCTGCCGTGGGGACCCAATGCTGGGCGGAACAAGGGCTTCTCTGGCCATTTGGTTCTGTCCTCCTTGGGGGTCCTTGCTATTTTACTGAAAGACTGCATCCACTGCTCTGTGCATTAACTTGTCCTGCCTTTGCTGCAGGCCAGCAGCATTTGACCTTTCAGCACAGCAAAAGCCTTTGCAGCTTTGTAACTCCAGGCTTGGAGAACTGCTGAGCTCTTCCACCACCCCAAGGAGTCAGGTGTCTTCCACCCCCTGCTCAGACCTGCCTGTGTGACACTTGGGGAGGTGACAAATGTCACCTCGCCTCGTGCCTGCTTCCTGTGTGGTGGCGGCAGGGTTAAACTCACTCTTGTCTTATATGGTCATTTGAATCCCCTGACGCTTCCTCAGAGGGCCAAAAATAATCTCGAGCTGAGAGAGCAGCTGAATCCAGCGTAGAACAAGCTGTGGCCATCTGCTTTTATTCAAAGCCCTGACCGGCAGGCTTTCTTGCTCCGTCTCTGCGGATGTGTGTCTCTGTTTCTGCCTCAACATGACCTGTTTCTCCTATTCGGAGTATTTCTCTTTATTTCATTCATGTCATCGCCACTCCAGATTGGCAGCCCAGCCAAGAGGCCGTGCTCAGCCTCCCAGCACAGGAGCAGCCTGGGGGGTCAGGCGAAGGTACGACGGCAGCCTGTGCAGCACAGCCCAGCCCGTGTAAGTGCCTCACCTCCTGCTCCCGCTCCAGACCCCCCTTGCTCTCTTCTCTCCCTTCATCCCTCTCCATCCCTCCAGTGCACACTTCCTGGGGACTTTGGGTCACTGGGTAACTCTGGGAAAAAGCAGGGAAAAGAAATATTCTATCACGTTATATAAACAGGGCAGGAAAGTCCTTCAAAGGGATGTTGTATTAATGCTGCATCTTACCTGCCCAAGGGGCAAGGCAGCACATCTGACTTTTGACCGTCCTGGCCACATTTTACTGTTGGCAGAGACCATAAATAAGCTCAGATGACCACAGTCATGGTTGAGGAAAGCAGACAGGCAAGGGGGTAGCCCTGTTCCGTGCCTGGGTGTTGTGGAAGTGTCTGGTCAAAATGGATTTATTACAGCTCTCTGCAGGCAAAGTAAATGAAGGCACCTGCCTTTAGTGGCTAGAGAAATTATTGCAGAAGCATTTCTCTTTGTCCTGCAGAAAACTCCTCCCTGCCTTTTTTATCCCAGTTTGAAACCACTTTCTTCTACCCATCTTTCAAGTCCCTCACTGGTTGCACGCTTGCAGTGACTACCTTTCCACCACTCTACTTCCTTTCCTCTATCACCCATCTCTGTATTCTCCCCCATACCACCTATCACCCATTCTCCCCCATCTCACCCTGCACCCGGGCTGATCCAGGCTCTGTCCCTTGCTCTCCGCTGACATTGCCCTCCCTGACACGTGAAAATCCCTTTCTGCTAGAACATGGAGCCTCCCTTATCCCCATAACCCGACACCTCCTCTTGGTCCCACTGAAATCACACCCTCATGTTAAGTGTTCTGCACTCCTTGCACACCTCTCTCCTTCTCTGTGTGCAATAACTGGAGGGACAGCTTCTTCTGCATCATCACATAACTCAGTAGGGTTCAGTCCACAGTGTGGGCTGGGATAACACTGATAAACTGCCCGTCCTCTGCTTCCAGGTGAAAGCAGAAGTGTGGCAGGGTAGCTACAGGGGAGCATGCTGTCATGGCTATTTTAGGGCCCTGGTCTCGGAGCCAGGCAGGGCAGATTGTTGGCTTCACCTGGAGAGATGTTGCTCCTTCCTGCTTTCTGCATCTCACCAGGCTGCCAGGAAACTGAGGAGCTTCCTGAACCCTCCTGTACTCCTCTGAACCTCTTCTGCAGTGCTCAGAATTGACCCCCCTGTATATCTCTTCTGCAATGTGTATTTATGAGCATGGCTACTGGCATTTGAAATGCAGTAATTCTTTTGATTAGTCTATAAGGTTAAGATTTCATCAGAGATTTGGGCTTCCTCCATAGTCCTAATACACATTTTGTATATTTCTGATGAAATCCAAGCAGCAGAATGGTGACTTTTTTTTTTTTTTTTTTTTTTTTTTTTTTTTTTTAGATAGTTTGGTTTGGTTTGTGTTTTGTTTTGTTTTGTATTTTATAACGGCCAACTATGAGCCAAGCAGAAAACAAGGATTTCACATGGAGATTCATTAAACTTTTTGTACTGATCTGGAATTTGCTTGGCTAAAGCATCCACAACCTGATCCAGCAAACCCCTCTTCTTACTCAGGAATCATTTAAGGTCAAGGATCCCAACAGTAGCTTGCTTCATTCAGCATCTAAGGGCTCAAACTGAACAGTAACCGATTCTTCACACATTTTTAACCCTATCACTGATACGAGGTAGGCTGCTTTCACTGAGGTCCCAGCTAATGTGGTGCACCTTGCATTTTCTGCCTGCAAGCACCATGCACGGACTACTGCCATGGCCCACCTGGCATGCAGTAACTCATTAAGCGCCAGTAACTATCGTGTGCTGAATCCTGAGGTCATGGTGAGCAGCCCAGCGTATGTAACGTGAACCTTAGCACAGAACAACAGATGGCTTCAGCAGCCTTGTGCCAGAGGCTGTTACAGACAAAGATCCCCCACCTCCTCCTCCTGTCCCAGCCAAACGCACTGATTGCTGCTGGCTGACTTCAACAAAATGCTGGATTTCCAGCATTTATATAAAAGTCTCTTATCTATAATTTAGCTGTAGTCCTCAGGGTACCCTGAGAATATGAAGATGCAACAGAAGATGGGACCTCAGCCCTGCAGCAGATCAGGTGATTCCTCCTGGCCAGCAGTGGCCAGGACAGCAGCTGCCTGCTCTGGCTGTTATCTCCTCATGCAAAATGCCTGGCTTTGTCCCCTATCTCCCTTCATTCCACTGCTGCTATTTTTGTGACTCTGCTGTCCTGAGACTGCTGCTCCCAGCTCTAGAGATACAAGTGGCACGAAGGACATTTTCATCTGGGGAATGGTGTCTTTCCCCATTCCTTGGCACACTGCTCCTGCAAGCTGCACTAAATGCAGAGGTTGTACCAATGATGTGGGTTATGAGGACTCCCACGCTGAGCTGCTTATTTTTTCCTGTCTTTAGTCTCACTCCAATATGGTATTTTAGACCTCCTGTCATAATTAGTTTCTGTCTGTTCCCAGTATCACTGCCCTCATCTCATACTGGGTTCCTACCTTGGTGATGCTAACACTCTCCCCGAGACACTCACCTCCCTCCCCAGTCTCTGCCTACAAAGCTGCAATATTTTCTCTACAGAGTTAGTGTGAGCTGCAGGCTCCCCTAGGTTTTCAACAGCCTCATGTTCTCTGTCTCTGAAAATACAACCCTTGTTCATTTTTTTTGCAAGCCCCCATCAGAACTGGAAGGATGCTTGGGGTGTTTGCTGCCCTGGAGCTCGACAATTTGCTGCCTCAGAATAAGGAAGCAGTGGCTGCCTTCTGCCAGCACAGCCAGGCAGAGAAGGACCAGGCACTGGTGCTGGAAGGAGTAGATCGCCTGCTGGATCTATGCACAATTCAGGCTTGGCAAAGGAAAGGCTTGTCAGAGAGAAGCTCACCCGCAGGCTGCTCCTCATGTGTCACTTCTCAGAGCCATGGAGAACACTCCATGATTTTTCTAGGTTTTCACAGTGACTTTATTCTTCTACACCCCATGGAAAGAGATCAGCACCTCCAGACTGTTTCTTCTGATCTGTTGTGAATGGCTAAATTAGAGCAAATACATTTCACCTTTAGAGGCCCCGTAGCTAGAAACAAGTAATCTTAGCATATCAGCTGTAGGGGTTCACTGTTTTTGCCAAATGATACAATGATGTGGCTGTCAAAAGCTTATTGGGAATGAAGGAAATGGTAATCAGGTTTTAATCTTGTTTTAAAGAGAACTTGACCCTGTGGTGGCAGCAATCAAGGATGGAGATGAAAAAGCAGTGTGCAACATGATGAAATCAGGAAAAAACCTTTCTGAACCTAATAAGGATGGCTGGATACCCCTACATGAAGCTGCATACTATGGCCAAGTGGGTTGCCTGAGTCTGTTGCAAAAAGGTCAGTGAAATTAAAACTAACTAATTACAAAAGGAGGAAGAAGAATATGAGTATACTAAAAAGCAGAATTAGCACCATCCCTATCCTTTTCTTGGACTGTGTGTGAAGCTTTTCTTCAACCTCTATGAGTGCATATTAAATTTAACATTGTCTTTGAGGATAGTTTAACAGACTTATGCCCATAAGAGCTAGGATCTTCAGGAAAAAGTGATTCCTGGATAGATCTTGCCAAGCCTGAGACTTCTCACAGCAGTCTTGTAGCTGGGACCTTGGCTGTTGCAAACTGCTCAGCCACCACAGCAGACATCAGTGTCGCTTGTTAGCACCAGCTTCAGAGCCAGCCCAGCACCTCTTTCCACCTCTCTGAAAGTGGTTAACTACTGTAATTTGTTTTCAAACTGCTGCTGAAGTGCAGTTACTCAACAGGATTCTGCATCATCAGTGGCCTAAACATTGTAATCTAAGCTAGTGACTGATCAGATTCATAGTAACTTTAGAGTATATTCTTAACTTTGTTTGCTGAAAACAAAAAGAGGAATAAACAAAGGAAACTCACCTAAAACTGTAAGGATGGAAGGGTGATGGTGCTGCAGATACTTGTGCACTACCTGCCATGGTGACTTTGGTCTCTTGGTTTCTTCACAGCGTACCCTGGCACCATTGACCAGCGCACCCTCAATGAGGAGACAGCTCTCTACCTGGCTACCAGCCGGGGCAACCTGGACTGTCTGCTCACCCTGCTGCAGGCTGGGGCCGAGCCCGACATCTCCAACAAGGCCAGAGAAACTCCACTCTACAAAGGTAAGGGTGGTGCTTCCAGGGATGATGAGCTCTTCTGACACCGCCAGGGGAGAGCTGTAGGTGCTCGAAGGATCAGACACACCTTGCTCACCTCAGACATCTTGGCTGTCATGCCCTGAGGCTGAAACTCACCAATTAACTCATTTTGCACCCCCTGTCCAACAGTCCTCTATCTCCTATGTCTGACCTGCCATGTCATGGCCTCTCTTTTCATTCACACCAGAGACATTTTAGATGCTGCCCTGGGGGCATAGGCTGTAACGTGGTGCTGAGGGTGGAGTGCATGGTGCTCAGTGGGCTTCTCAGCACAGGGAGTCCATGCAATGTCCCAAACTTCGGGAAAGCAGAAAGCTGGATAGTACTGGAATATATATGCCTTTCCAAGCAGTTGGTCCTAAGTAGCTGTTCGGTGTGGGAGTGTATCAGCTGTAGACATGCCAGTGATTCATAGACTGGGCCAGGCCAGGCTGTGTGCTACAGGAGATGTATAAAGTTGTAAACAATTCAGTGAAGCAGATGAAGTGTTTAACATGGACATACTACATTGCTGCTGGTCAGAGAGAATGCTTTCTTCAGCAGAACAACATCTGATTTATGATATCACAAGGATTCAGAGGACATGAACTCTCACACCTTTGTGTCCATCCCCTTTGACTGACTGTTTCTGCCATAACTATTTTTAGTGCTCTAAGACATTAAATAGCAGATATTACTGCTTTCAACAGCAACCTTGCCTCCAGCTTTGGATGTCTGGCACTAGACCTGTTTAGTTAAAAATGCCTTAGCTGTAAAATTCTGGCTTACAGTCTGTCAAAGGAAAGTTCTTCTACTGTGGCTGTTCTACTGTGTGTTAAACACACAGCAACAGTGGTAGTAGCAGGTAGCAGTGTTAGCAGTAATAGTAGCAATAATAATAATGTGAACGCACCCTTTAACCAGAGAAAAACTATTCTTCAGAATATACAAGTCTTTATGCAAAACCTTCTGGCCCATCCTCTAATAGAAAGAGTGACAAATTTGAAAGGCAAATTAACCATCCCTTGTGTGTTAACAAATTTAGTTCTGCAGAGCTACCATGCATAGGTGATTATAATAATGTCTATTCAGATCGTTGCTTTCAGTACATGTGAGCGACACCTGTGTATGGAAGAGAAATCCATGTCCATGTCCCAAGGGAAGAATCAAAACCAAAAAAGGACCACTGTGAGAAAAAGGAACTATTATATAAAACAAAACAAAAACAAAAACGCAATTATTATAGAATGTGCTGGCCTACCTCTCTGCACATTGTAGAACAAATGCTACAGGGGGGTTGTAAAAGTTTTTGATTATTCTAGGTGCCTTTAGTTTAGGGTGCCACAGTCGAAGTGTATAATAAGGATCAGAAGCCTCATGATTTGGAATTCAAGAAGCAACGTGACAAACTGATGGAATAAAAATCAGTAAAATACTATTAATTACCAAGAAAACACCATTAGCTTGGGATGGTCCTGAGTTGTGAATTGTTGCAGGCTGAGAGAGTGCTACTGACTCACTCTGTTATTATTTTCTAAGGATCTTTTTCTGGCCACTCTTGTGTTTTTGTTTGTTTGTTTGTTTTGTTGTTGTTGTTGTTTTTGTTTTGTTTTGTTTTTGTTTTGTTTTGTTTTCATTTTTTTGTCTATATAGAACTCTATTTGTAGTTCAGAACAATAAGATCTAGAGGCACTTTGCTCAGAATTTGCAAATACAGCATTCAGGTCATGTGATTTCTATGATTTGTTCATTCTTCATAAATTATCTCTCGTCCCTTGTCCCCTCCCTGTGTCACTGTGATGTCCAGCTGGTACAGATGTGCTGGGCCAGACCCTCCTTAGAACTAGGCTTGGCACAAGTTCTGCACATAGCACAGCCTCCCCCAGCTCTGACTGAAGATTGGCTTCACTGCCACATCCCTTCCAAGCCCCAGACAGTGTCATCTGGCAGCAGCCTTAGCCATCATATTGAATGAGATGGTCTTATTCAATATGGCCAAGTTGTGTTATATTGCCTTGTGCTACATGAGGTGGATACCCACAACACCTAATATCTTTTCAAAAGCTTGTACTGATCACTTCTCTTTTCTTCAAAACAGCCTGTGAGCGCAAGAATGCAGAGGCCGCCAGACTTCTGGTACAGTACAATGCCGATACCAATCACCGTTGCAATCGAGGATGGACTGCTCTCCATGAGGCTGTTTCCCGAAACGACCTGGAGATTATTGATATCCTGGTGAAAGGTGGTGCCAAGATTGAGTCTGCAAACTCCTATGGAATCACTTCTTTATTTGTGGCAGCTGAGAGTGGGCAGTTGGAAGCTCTGAGATACCTAGCAAAGTGTGGTGAGTAGAGTTGTGCCCTTGACACACCATTACTCATTTCATCCTTGATACTTCAAAGTTCCCATTACTTTTCCCTGGCTCAGCTTTTCTATCTCCAGACAAAGACTAGCCTGTAGAGCTGCTGAACCCCTGTTGCTCCAGATGGCTGGATTTTGTAGGGTCTTTCAGAGAGCACGATCTAAACAAATGCACTTTAGCATGCATTCAAGGTCACCTACTTCAGGAATTAATATGATGCTCTCTAATTGCTTGACAGCTTTCAAAACCTGTATTGCTGTGCATATATAGCTTAAATCCAATTCATCATAGAAGAAAACTGTAGGTGGTAAGAGATGGCAGAAGTTGAATATTAGCCAGCCCCATCTGCTCATGAACATGTACACTGATGGGCATGGTTATCTCTCCTCCACTAATGAATCCTGCTGGAAATAGATAGAGCACTATTGTATAGTTAATGGATTTACACCTAGGAGAAGCAGACAGTCTCCCTGATGTTTATGAGTTTAAACATATAAGCAGCATGAATTTTTTTCTAGCTTACACAAAATCTAACTTCTACTGCTCCAGACATATAAAACAGCTTTACAATAAGCACAGACTTTTTTACTACCGTTCTGAAGAATATTTTATTATTGCTGTGGACTACTACCTTCGATGTAGGTAAGAATTAAGTCCTGCACTTGTGAAATGAGAGTTAAACAGCAATGAAGATAAGAAAAACTTCTAAATCAGAACCGCTAAGAAATATATGAGAGTCAGGGAGAAAAAAAAAAAAAAAGAAAGAAAAAAAAAAGTGTTCTGTTGTCCAGCTAACATTGTCAAGTCAGTTTTATATGACCATTTAGTCCATCAGACTGCCTACAATTTTAGAAACTAAGATGGAATGTGATTTATGTTTCAACTTTGATAGATATTATGAGTTTCTTAAAGTTCAATTTTGAGAAAAATACACAAGAGAAAATCCAATAAAACTGTCCAGTTTTTTCAAGCCCTCAAAAGCTCCTCTGAGAATCCCAGAAATGATATCACTGCATTGTTTACAATGAGCAATGTTCATCATAAAAAAGGTATCTTTTTCATTTCTTTTTCATTAAGAACTTAGTCCTGTGTTATGTTTTGTCACTGCAATTCTCCTGATGTTTCCAGCTACAACATCTTCAAAGGGCCAAACACAACACAGATGTTTCATTTTGGGGTGAGAGCATAGGGAAATGTTCTCTTTGGCAGGGATTTTTCATGATCAAACGGGAGACTGATTGACTCCTTTATTGGCGTTTAGAAGCAAAACTCCAGTGAACTGTCACTCCCATTTAGGATGCACATAGAGCAGCCTTTCCCAGGACAGCATGGTAGAGTATATTGCAGTCAAAACTCAGTCTGCCAGGCCTTAAATATCTAGCACAGAAAAAAAAAAAAAGCAAGATTCCAAACTATTTGTGGCCAAATAGTACCAGGGATTGGTTTATTCTTGCTTGTTGTTTATTAAGACAAGCACCCACTAGAGTACATGAAAAAGTGCCCCAAATACTCTAGTAGCTCATCAATAATACTTATCTTTTCTTAGGTAAAATTCACCATTTGGGGCCTAAGTTGAAGCCTCATAAAATGGAAAGATAAAGCTTTAGGTGCTAAGTTTTTAAATGAAATATTCATTAACTAAGACTTGCCCAAATGAAAGCTGATTAGAATTCTTGTTCATAACTATGCAGATGTCTTTATAAAATCCTATTTTAAACTGTATATATACAAAAATTGAAATATATTATAAATAGTATAAATGTACATACGTATGTAACTACATAAATATATAGATTATAAGCAATTTCAAAATGAAATAAATATATAAATCATAAATACATAATCATAGAATAATTTACTTTGGAGAGCTACTATTGAGGTAATTTAGTCCACACTTCTGCTCAGGAATATTATATATACATAGTGTAAATATCTAAGTACTAATGGAATCATTGTGTCCAAAGACAAGGCCATGTTAAATAAAGAACAAGCATATTTTAAAGCATTGTCTTTGAGATACAGCTGAATGGAGCCTCCATTCATAACTGGGATCTCATGTTTGACACCCACTGTGTGTTTTATCCTGAGAATATCTCTGCTTTCCTAGAGTGCATTTTCACTTTATCACTTTACTTTTCCCAGCAGTCTCTGAGTAAGAGTATGATTCCCTGTTTAAACTCTCCCTCATAAAATTCACATCATAGTAAAATCCAGTGGAGATCTATAACTGTATCACATTGTCATTTTGCTGTGATAAGACTTCATTCACATCCTCCTTCTGCACATGGTGTAGCTCCAGTGTCATGGAGATTTGTGTGTTCATTCAAAGTATGTTGCTCCCCATCTTATTTTAACCTTCTGGTGCTACAAAGATGTTCTTCCTTCCTAGGTGCTGATATAAACACTCAAGCCAGTGATAATGCCTCTGCTCTTTATGAAGCTTGTAAAAATGGACATGTACCTATTGTGGAGTTTCTTTTGTCCCAAGGAGCTGATGCTAACAGAGCCAATAAGGATGGCCTGTTACCTCTTCACATAGCAGCCAAAAAAGGGATTTGCGAGTAAGTTTTAGTTAATTTCATAATTTCATCTTTTAGATAAAAATACGAAGTCCTTATGAAAAGGAGAACATAATGTTCCAGATCCAATTCTGAGCACTGCAAGCAAGGGAGCTGCCGCTTTCAGAGCTTAGGCTGGAAATCATAAACTGAACAGAGTGTGTTTTCCGGATGGGGTGGTGTGAGCAAGGATGTGAGGTGAAAGGTCCCTTTAGCTTTGACAAGACATCACCTATTACAGCTAAATAACCTCATGTATCTTGAGAGTGGATTAAACTGAGACTCACAAAATATGCTTGAGAAAGAATAAAAAAGCATCTGTATAGCAGGTTAGTACTCAATAGCTATCACAACATAGCCTAGTCTGCAATCATTTTCCTACATAAATAAGCCCGTAGTAATTTTTCTCCACAAGCATAACATGCTGCATTCATCTCTGGTGTGTTCAGGTTTTATTAGCCATAATTCAGCTGCTGACAGCAGGAAGTGGTTAAATGAATCTTTAGGGCATTAGTGAGATTGTTGCTAGACTATGGTGTCCAGTTCTGGTATCCTGCCTTTTAGAAGGCTTTCAGGAAATTGGAAAAGCTTCAGAAAAGAAGTACAAGGATCACCCAAGGTCTGGAAAACATGCTTGTTAGTGAGTGATTAAACACTCTTTCATGGAACAGACAAATTCATAAAAAGATACTTTTTTCTTTTTTTAAATTAAATGTCTTTGGGATAGAACTGCTTATATTCTGTAAACACTGAGAAAAGTACCTAATGGAAAAAATGATCTGGAATTGAGCAGATTTACCAGTCCTCTGAAGTATTTTTTTCTAATGGGAGAACACGGTCCTGCCTGAAATAAATGACAGCAGTTTAGGAGATGTTGTCTAGGGGTGGGATTGTTGTGCTGTCATGTAAGTAGTGCTTCCCTGTCTCTTTCAAGACCCAATAGGAACTGACATTGCAACCTGCTTATGAGTCTGAATTCCTGAGCATTTCTTTCTGATCCCAGGGTGAGCTCTAGCTAACACCCCTGGTTGCAGTGACAGACCCCTTTGGTGACTTGAGTGGACTCTTCTGACTATAGCAATTTCCGTCAAAATCCTTTAAGCAGTGATGAAAAGAGGGAGTACGTCCAGCTACAGAGGCTGTTTCTAGATAGTAAAGCTATCTTTGCAGACTGCTATAGCAGATTCTTATGTATTTCACAATGTCTTTTTACTTCACAATGAAAACTTTTGACAGCACTACACCTCCCCACAGTATCTTTTCTCTTAGCATTTTGGCCCATTTGGGAATCCCAATTACACTTCTCAAATCACTTTCGTAGACCTGAGGATATTTATTTTGTGCAATTGCAGTAGGCCTGCTTCTTTGTGGAAGCTGTATTCAGAGGGCAGCCCAGTGTGAATTTACGTAATTGGTTTATATGCTTCTAGCATGTACATAAATATCTTGCATAGACTAATACAGGCACAATTCAACATTTTCTCCGGGGTTTGACTTACAAAGACAGTTTCTTGAAAACAAATGCATTTTAGATGAGAAATGTGCCAGAGACAAAAACCAGCTCCAGTCGCTCACTTTCAAAAAAGTTAATCCAACAATACAGTAAATTGATCCGAATCCAATCTGTATAGAGAGTCCAGACCAGCTCTCTTAATCTATTCTTCCCCTCAGTAGATCCACACCACAATCTGAAAACAAATTTACATGGAAAGTCAGCAACCTGAGTCCATCCATATATTATGAAATAAAGGGCCTAATTCAGAGGTCATGTCTATCCTTGCTAACACTGAGCAGCATAAATGAGACCAGAATTCAGCTCAAACTCTGTGTTTGTTCACTTGCAAAAGTCTGAGCAAAAATTTTTGTGCACAACTGCCCAACTGCTGCAAACAGAACTGCAAGAGGATGAAAAAAATAAAAAGATCTCTTATAAATATTTATCTAAATGACAAAGCTTTAGCCCAATTGGCTGATTGTTCTTAATTCCTTTGGTATTCGGTAAAATAACACCCTTCATGGTGACCTCTCTTTGTTGTATTCCTGCAGATTTAATACGTAATTCTGCAGGAATTCCACGCTTCAACTTTTTGCCAGAGCATGAAGGCTCCCTACCATCAAAAAGCAAAGAATGTAGTCTCAGGGCTCAACTGTCAACTCTTGTAGCTTGGTGTTTGTTTATTTTAAATGACACCTTGTCAATACTGACATGAAATTCATAAGGGTCATCTCATCAGCTGTAGGACTGAAGGCTCAGTCTTTCACAGGATCATTCAATGCATCACAAGCAAAGTTTTTTCCTGAGACTAGGGCTTATATTTTACTTAGTTCGATATGTAAATATACGTTTGAGGGCCTAGTGCTGGAACCAGCCGTTGAAGCCCAGCTGAAGATGTGCCATATTTTAAAGGAGAGAGGCACTACTCATCAGGAAACTGAGCTCTGCATGTTTGTTAGAAGAGCTGTTGAATGCCAGGTAGAGTCATCTGCATGAGAGGAAGAGGAGGAGGTGCTTAACTTTCTGTCTGCCACAAGTCCCTTTTTTAGATGTCCCTGTCTCTGCCGGCATCCCATAGGGAGCATGGGCATCTCCTGGCATAGCAGGCAGGCTCAGGTTGGATGGTCCATACTCTCTTCCTAGATCTATCTTAGGGTGACTGTCTGTATTTACAGAATCAGGATAGCACCTTAGCTAAAACACACAACTTTATGAGCAGGAAACCAGGGTTTAACCCATGGGTCTGGTTATGTAGCTCCAGTGACACTTGTGGTGACATAAAATGCTCATGGGTTTGCAATGGCAGGGGCCTTGTACATCATATATTTGAAAATCTGATTACGTAATGAGAGCAGCATGATTTATGTTGCAGTGCTAAAGGCTGCATCACACTTTCCAATAGCAATCCCTGGTTACTGGGGTTTAGGACTTGGCTGTACATTTTTTCTCCCTGGGCTAAAAGCATGGCAACCAGCCTAGAAAATATTTGTGTTTCTTTTTCTCCCCTTTCCTAATTATCTTTTTGGCTCCCCATGATCTGGGATGGATGTTGATAGCCCCATGGATTTGCCACAGCCAAAAGCTGCACAGTGAGGTCCTCCAGGACAGGGCTCAATCAAGGGTAATAACTGAACTGTAAAATCTGTCATGGAGGTCTGGAAACCAAATATATAGTTTATCCCAGCTCTGTCCCACAGAGAAAGGTTTGATTTCATCCTTTTTCTGGTCTCAAGCCTCTTGCTGCAGCTGTGACCCATGAGGCCTTCCAATGTCTTGTGTGGGTGAGCACTCAGCAGCAGAGCAATCATGATGAAGGTGGGGACATACAACCCCTCTTTCAACAAGTCCGGCCTACTTCCTCAGGCAGTTCTTCTGGCTCCTACCCACAGTTAAGTGGTAGAGGTGCAGAACATATGTGAAAGCCCATCTGGGTGTCTGCCTTTTGGGTTGTGGCACAGGAGTGAGTTACAGCGGGATAGGTGAGGAGGCAGCACATTGTCTCTTCTGTTGTAACTGCCCCTGTGGCTGTCAATACTTCACAGAAATTGGGTGATAATTTCGAAAAGTTTGCTCCTCTCTGAAAGAGGAGTCACCTAACTCACATTTTCATAAAGGTAAGAACATAGGGAGATGAAGACAGGTTTCAAGTTCACACTCCGGTTTTGCTCTGAGTGAGTTGTTCCTGTGCCAGTTAGTAGGCTCTTAAGGTTACAACCACAAAGCGAGGATTTGCAGTAGATCCACTAGAGCTCACCACTGCTCACTGGCTCTCCATCCATCAGGATTGTCTCCATGCTGATCCCCGTGACCAGCCGCACCCGTGTCAAGCGTAGCGGCATTAGCCCCCTTCATTTAGCAGCTGAGCGCAACAACGATGACATCTTGGAAGAGCTGATTGATGCCGGCTATGAGGTGAACACCAGCCTCTCCACTGAACGCTCCTGCCTTTATGAGGACAGACGCACCACCCCCCTCTATTTTGCTGTTTTTAACAACAATATCTATGCCACAGAGCTCCTGCTGCAGGCTGGAGCCAACCCCAATGTTGACCTCATCAACCCCTTGCTCATCTCCATCCGCCACGGTTGCCTGAAGACCATGAAACTGCTTCTTGACCACGGAGCAAACATCAATGCCTATATTTCGAGCCATCCCACCACATTTCCAGCAACCATCATGTTTTCAATGAAGTACCTTTCTGTGTTGAAGTATCTCCTGGATCTGGGCTGTGATGCAGTTTCCTGTTTTCAGTGTCAGTATGGAAATTGCCCACACCCTGCATTAAATTACAGACGGGACAGACTTAATGATCCTCAGCTGTCCACAGAACCAACTGTAATACAGGTAAGCACAGCTTAACCTACCTTTAACACTTCTGAGGACCTCTCTCACCTATACATCTTTATAACTCCATGTATTTCTTTTCCCACGTTTCCTGTGAGAGAAGTTGCCTTTAGTCCTACTTTACTTACGTAAAAATAAGGCTTAATAAGAGTATGTGAGAGCTCCAAGTCCATGTTCAATGAAGTGGGGAGAGCGGGGAGAAGGAGAGGGGAGATAGGCAAAATCTGCTGTTGCCCTAGCCTAAATTTCAGGTGAATTATAGGCATCTTGACAGCTTTTGCTGTCAGATCCACAATACTCTTTTCCTCTGGACCTGAGGTGCCAGGAGTGAAGCATGTTTTCTTGACAGGCAGTGTCAAATGGGCAATGGAGACATGCCTGTATTTCTCACCCTGTAACACCTGTTTTATCTAATAGAGAATTTAAACTCATGGTTAAATTAAAAATGTATAGTCCTTCACTTTATGAGGGTAAACTAGTGAATGTAAACTGGAAAAGCAGCCAGGAAGAGGGTGTATAAATCACTACATTAGCTACATGATTGCACATTATATTCAGTTTTCAAACAAGATTAGGAGATTTAGATCCATGACTCCATATCTTCAAAGCCACCTACAGGTTTTAGATGACCATGTCTTACATGTGTATCTCTGCAGTCCTTTCCAAATATCAGCCACCATTTGCATTGAGCTGGAATTGGATTTTCAGTCCCCATAATCTCAGATTTCACTTTTTTTTTGGTGTGTTATCTTTTCCTGTTGATTCCTTCCAAAATATCTCAAGGAAAATCTGACACTCCAGTCCAAATTTACTATCCTTCAACATAAGACACTACAAAAACTATCAGCACGGCAGTTCTCTTTCTCTTTTGCAAAGCATTAGGGAAGCAATAAGTCAACTCCTGTATAGATTAAGTATACTTTTGTGTGATTTAGAAGATAGTGTCACTTAGGCCAAAGAAATGATCACCAATAAACCGAATCATCTCTGAGTCTTGAACCATGATAAGGTAGGACTAGAGTGAAAGAAGGCTGGAGCTCCAAGGCGAAGAGAGCGGATTTGTCTGTACCCCCTGTGATATCCTGTCCACACAAAAATTGGTCTGTTTTTACTTAATTGAATGTGGTATTGCCTTCTGGATGTCACCTAACACAGGTTAAAAATAACCTGTAATGAAATATTGTGTCACACACAAACAGAGCCGTCACCTCAAAAGTCAGACCACATGAGGCAGAAGAAGCAAAAGCTGTGTAAAATTGTATCTGTGCCTAGAGAGAGATTGTTGAGGGACAAATACACATGGAGCAGAAAAAAAGTGATGCCTTCCCTCCAGTATTAATTTAAAATTGCTTCTTAGTGCTAGGTTTCTGGCTAATAAAAGTAAGGCTTGTCTGGTCTAGCTTTGTGACGTGGCTCTGATATGGTTTGTATTCTAAAATACAGAACGTCACATGAAACTGTAGCTTTTCTACACAAAAGATGTGCATTTCTTATTTTCCTGTGTGGAATTACATAAGGAAAATAAATCTGAATTAGTCTTTACACAGTAAAGACTATGAGCTATTGGAGGTGGATTTGAAAAATACTTAGCTATAAATCATTATTGCTTCTACTGAATTAGTGTTTCCTGGAGAAAGCGAGTGCAGAAAAATGCATGCTGTCTCAGTCCCCATTTCCCGAATTGCAGTGTCAAAACCATGGACGTGGGGAGTGAAGCAACCTACTGCCGCGAGAGGGCATTCGGGGGCCTGCCAAGACTTCAGGCAAAGTATGTTCCGAGTCCAGAGTCACTCTGTCCCCGAGACAATTCCTCTGCCTGTAGTTGCAGTTTTGCATTATTTTGCTTCAGTTTGCTCTGCTTGCTTTCTTGTAACATGTTTTGAAACCTTTTTAATCTGGAAAACATTTTCGTAGGATGAGCTCGTGAATAGGGAAGAGAGAAAAAGACAGGCAAAGTCTCTGGCAGAGACAAGAGGAGAGCAGTAAGATCTGGAGTTTTATTACTCTGAAATTGTATCCTCATTTAAATTCTGTCAAAGTGGAGTTACTGCTTGGAGGTGTAGTGCAGAGCCCCAGTTTGCACGCTGTATGTGTAACTGCATGGTAAGGGCATACACTGGAGAATGTCAGATATGCCAAACTGAATTTCCTATAAACAATTTGGTAGAAAACTCTGTGTTGCCCACTGGGAGCCTCCCAACATTACTATATTTAATTTTTCTGACAAACATTACATGGGGATGCTCGGAGAAACAAAGCCAGAAGAACAGTAAACACCTCTGAGGATGCTCTCACCTGGAATTAAATGACCTTATAATTCTCTACAGCTTTATTCTTCCTAGGTGCGCTAATATTTTATTTCTGAATAAGAATATCCACAGAAAATCTTAATGCATTCTGAGTTAGTGCCCATACATGCACAGTCAAAGGAGATCTAGTTACAGGAGCTTAAACTGAAAGAGGTTTAGTCTGGTGCATTTTCTTTCTCATCTGGGGTGGGCTTGGAAGGTGCAGACAATTTCAGTGACTAAGAAGATGGATGGTGCTTAAGTCACCATTATTCAATAGTGTCCAGCTATGTGTCTGAGTTCTCATCCACACAGCATGATTTAGTTCATCTTAACTTATCTGACTGCTCATATGCAGATAAATCCACAGATATCTTCATCATATGCAGCACCCTAACAGAGATAGATGGAGCTGTCTGGTATAACACATGCATTTAAATCAAAGTGGGAAGGCAAATAACTATTTTTTTGAAATGACACTGCTTAAAGTCAGCTCTGTGCTTCAGTATTTCCATAAGCAGCCCTCCATGCTAAAGCTCTGAGTACTCTGCAGCTTGCCCTGTGGGCAACAGATGCCAAGAAGAGAAAGGGACCCAACATGCTGGGTCACAGTGCCCTGAGCTGCATGCACCTTGCAGCAGCTCCCTCATCTGCTAAGGGCAAACCTCTGAGGGCTCTTCTTCCTACACATTCCCCTGGTAGTAGAACTGTCAGACCCTGTAAACAATTCAGCATCCTTTCTGTGCTCCAGAGATAGGACTCCAGCAGGGTTTTATGTCCTCCTGTAGCTGCAAAGAGAGGATTCTGTCCTCAGTTGGGAAAAAAAAAAGGGGGGAAAAAAAAAAAAAAAAGCATTAGTAGAAGTTTTCCCATGGTAAACTGGAAATAGCCTTCACAGCTGGTAGAAATTTGGGACCAAACAAGTAGCTGGGATTGTTGCTGTTGTCATAGCTTCTGAGGGTGTATTCATCTCTCACTGACTGTAGTGAATCTCTTTTTTCTTGAAGTTTTGTGACATGGTGTCTACTCCAGAGATGAGTCGCTGGGCTGGGCCAATTATTGATGTTCTCCTGGATTATGTGGGTAACGTGCAGCTCTGTTCCCGTCTCAAGGAGCATATAGACAGCTATGAGGACTGGGCTGTCATTAAAGAAAAAGCAGGTATGGTCACTCAGAAGAGAATCCACCATTGGATTCAAAATGTCAGTCACCATCTCCTCTTAGAGTTTTCATTCTTCCTGTTGAAAAGTCCTGTAGGTTTTTAACCTGATCTCTGCAGGACCAGACAGTCAGTATTCATCCCTTAAACTCAGAAGAATTTCCCTACTGAGACTGATTTACATTTTGGACCAGTTATGAAGCACTAGAAATTGCTGGGTTGCAATTCACTCTGATGTTCAATCCATCAGCTGTGGATCTGTCCCACTGGAAAAAAGCCTTTGCAGTGCAGGAAGGCTTATTTAGCTTCACCTGGGATGCAGGCAGATCAGCGTAAGCGGCCAGCATGACCATCTCCAGAGCAGGCCAGCAAGCACCAGTGGCTCTCCTCAAATAGTCTTTCTCACAGGATCCAAAGTCTTTCCTAGTCATTATCAGAATTAGTTGTCCATCACCAAGCTAAACTGGGAAGGTTTTGCATTTATTTTCAGTGGGGAGGAGGAGTACTGTGAAGCAGCTTGCTTAAGTCCTCCCAGAAAGCCCACTGCTAGGCTGAGATGGGATACAGCACCCATCCTCCAGCCCTGCTTCCTTTCCTACGCCATGAATGAGCAGCCACTGATGCCAGACACATTATCTCTCCATTACATAAGTCCCATTTTTCCTCCTCCCATTCTCCTCTTGCCACTGTCCCAGCTGTCCCTCTCAAGTTCAAACCTGCTCTGCTCATGTTTCTGACCTGCCTCTCTTTCAGAGCCCCCACGACCCCTTGCCCATCTTTGCCGTGTCAAGGTACGAAGCCTGATCGGAAGAAACCGCATTAAACTTATTGACACCTTGCCTCTCCCGCACAGACTGATTCGATACCTACAGCACGACTACACGCAGTGACCTCAGGCATAGCAGACATGCAGCGGCTTCCCGGCACGGCACCTGACACCATCAGCATGGTAAGGGTGCACGCCACGCGCAGTGGAGAGGAATTGCTGCTGGCTTGGTCAAGTGCACTCCAATGATTAATCTAAAATCTAAAAGAAATATGCTTCTGGAGCACAAGTAAGAAGAAAATGGAGGAGGCAGATAAACATTAGGTTTTGCGGGAGAAAACACATGTGATTCACCTCAGAGCTTGGTCTGCAAAGAAAAAGAAATGAAAGGCAACTCTGAAAAATGAATAGTGCTGAAGCAAGTACCAGTGGGAGACTGAAAGGTATCCTGGGGTCTAGTGGAGCTTAGCATCCTTGCTGTGATCACAATTCAGAAGTTGTCAAGAGTCAACGTATTTGGGAAAACAATCACATTTCATTCACTGACTGAGATTTTTATTTTAGTTTCTACTCTATGTTTTGGATTTCTGCTCAGTGTGCTGATTGCTGATTCTCTGATAGTTTGACACCAGCTTGTTAACACTTATACTTTTATTTTTTTGGACCTTTCTTATTGAGTAGAGTACTTGATTTCTGAACATTCAAAGCTCAGAACTTTATGCTGATGCTGAGTCCTTTAACACTCAAGGGAAGGTTTATTTAAGAAGGGTGTAAGAATTGCATTTACACACAGCAAATACAGTTCATGTTGTATTACATTTACAATAAGAAGAAGATGAAATTCTGCTTGAGAGAATTTTCTAGACTGGGGGACTTGAAAGAAACTCTGAGCTCTTTTTTATTTTTTATTTTTCATTTCTGTAAATTAGAAGTAGCTGCACTGTAAACAGTAGCTTGAGTCTGTCATGAAGCTGATGTCAGAACAGAACAAAGGCCTAGAGGAGCATCAACAGTGACAGAGAGAAAAGAGGCAAGGTGTATAGGGAAAGACAACACTGCAAAGCCAACTTTATCTGTTGTTCCACTGGAAGATCTCATACCTATGAAATCCAACCTCTCTTACCTCCTTGGACCTCTGTGGCTATAACAGTACCATCACTGGAAGAAAAGAGGGAGTATCTCGAAATGAGGAAATGCAGACTTTGAGATTTAAAAAAAACAAATGCACAAAATTAGGCATCTAAAACTTTATTCAGATTCTTAAACAATGCCAAGTTGCTTGTGCTAGGTGTAGTTCCACTGAAGCCAATGGGATGACATTTGGTGTCAGATATTACTGAGGCAGAATAAAAGTCCAAGGATTTAGCCCTGAATTTCCTGACTTTGGAAGTCTGAAGTATCTATTAGCTCCCTTTGACACTGATGAAAGTTATTATCTCAGCTTCTTTGAAAATTAGGTCACCTATTTACAGCTCAGATGCACAACTGATTTATGGCAGCTTAACAAGTTGCCATCTATCAGCTGAACCACCATAATTGTCCGTGAAATTCTTTTATTGAAGTTTTTAACAAGTCACAATCCCGCACAGCTGGGGAGGCTGAGGAGCCCACGAAGGGTTATTGGCAGTGTCTGCAGCTCAGTTGACAGGTGTGCCTTGCTGAACCGCTGCAATTTGATGCATGCCTCGGTCCCACCCAGGCACCTAAGTAGAGATGAAAGAGCCTAAACTTGTAACCATGTCTTGGTGGATCTTATGTTAGAAGAATGCCCTTTATTACCTTAGGTAACAAAGGAGCTGTGCAGTAGGGTTTGTTTTGATTCCCCACCAGAAACCTGACAGATCTGTTTTTTGTTTGTTGGCCTGCGTGCCATGGAACCAGGTACAAATACAAGTAGGGAAAATGCATTGCACCAACTTTTCTTTGTGTGGAGTTTTACACTTTAACACAGGAGTAAAAGTGTGTTGCACACATACAAGTCTGTCTGGGCACAGAAATCCAGATTCTGTGATGATTTTGATTGAAATGCGTTCAGCGCTCTTGGGATAGGATGTGAGTGAAAGCAGAAATGGTTACAGCTAAGGGCACTCTGTCCATAGCTGTCCCCTTTCCAAATGCAAAAGCAGTTGAAAAAACAGTTTCAATTCACACTGAACTGTCACCTTCTTGAAAAGCTTTGGAAAGCCAGGTGAGATTCCTCCACTGCTGAAACTTCATTCAGTACCTTCCATTACTGCCAGGACCTGAGCCCTTGTCCTGCAGCATGAGCCCACCCCTCCTATAGGAAGGAGTGAGGTCCCTGGAGGCACCATGCCATCTGCCCGGTACAGCCATCAAGAAGATGGAGACTCCCAGTGACACCAGATAGGAGCTGGCCACCACTGCTGGCTGTACAGAGGACAGCTGGCTGAGCAGGCCGCTGAAACCTCCCCCAGCCTTTGTGAGTCTATCATCTTTAGAGCAGTATTGCCAGTGGAGGCCCTGTAATTGTAAGCAATAGTTTGAAAAATGGAAAGCCACCTGTGGAGGTCTTGCATCCCTCACCTTACAGGGCTGAGCAGTGAAGGTCTGGGTCTTACTCATATTGTTGTAAATCAGAAGAGAAATCCTTGAAATTAAATGAGTGTAACAGAGCAGAATTGTAGGGGGTGAGAGACACACAACATGGCCTGGTGGAGACCATTTACTTAAGCATTTTTTTTGGTGTGCAGTGATAACCCTGGAGATTTCTGGCTGGTAGAAGGGTTCAAAATGACCACCTGCATGCATAACTGCAGGAGTGTGTTAGCCATCCCAAACTGGGAATTTCCCCTGAACCAGCACTGTTATGTGTACAAAAATCTCACAAGCTGCAATTTCTTTTTATGTCCTTGGACAAGCCCATACTGGGTTTGGGCAGAGCAAATACAGAAAGTCCATTTCTTTTTTTCAGTCAAAAGACCTTCACCTCTTTTGGGAGACATGTCCTGGTTGCTCACATCTGTCTGTCTTGAGCCACAGAGCCAGTGGCCTGATGTGAACATACCAGAGCTGCAGGAAGGGCAAGGGCCCACACAGAAGCAGGAGAGACAGGGATGTTAGAGGGGGAATCTAGGAATTATGTTATTGCGTTGTTTCTGCTTGATCTTTACTGCGACCCTTCATACAGTCAGTTTACATTTATTTGCACTGAAATGGAGCCAACTACCTCTCCTACACTCTGGTCACTGACACAATGTTTTATGTGTGATACTGAATCTGCACAAAAATGACTATCATTTACTGCATCTGTCCAGAAGTTGCTGTGAAAAGACAGATACCCAACATCACAAGCAACCCAAGCTTTGTAAGCAGATCAGTTGTCCCAGTACAGGGGGAAGTGGCTTGTTTATATGGAGCATGTTAGAATCCTTCAGAGATGATGACTTTTTGTGAAACGTTGTAGGAGTATTTCATGACCAGGTTACTGTACTTTTTCTTACTGCAACATGTGCAATTCACTTTATGTTCTTGTGCACTTTTTTGATTTTTTATTTTGTATCAATGCTTTTTCATTTACCTCTCCCTTCCCATTATTTATGAAAGCTATTGTAGTTTCAACAGTTTAAATTTGCACTGCTGTAGTAAATAGCAGCTCTCAGTTGTTATGTTTCCATCTTTCAAACAAAGTACAAATTAAACAATCAGACTCTGAAGGGTTATCATCTGTTCTGAACAATAGTATTGAACAACCAAACACTATAACAGCCAGGAAAAGTCTGAATCAATCCAAGCTTGAACAATTAATAATTTTGATGGTAATCTCAGGGGTGAGAGAACAAAGTATTGCAAGAGAAGAGAGAGAGTTGTTATTCTTTGCAAACCTTTTGGAAAGTCTCATGCATCTCCATTCAGTGATTCTGAATATACTTAACAATTCTCTTCTGTTCATTTGTGTTTTACTTCACTGCTGCTCCAGTTCAGAGCTCCAGCAAGGGCCAGTTCCTGCTCTGGGCTGGGGAGGGAAGTTCCATGTCACGAAGGAATTTAAGGCTTTTAAAACATAACATCAGCCTGAATCTGAGGGTAAGTGTGTAAATTTAAGTGCATTGGCACTATAGAACCAGAATGGTCTGGTTCTATACTTTGACTTAAAATATGCTATACAGCTATATAAAAAATGTACAGCAACACACATTCAAATAAAAAGTTAAAAATAAAAATAATAATAATTAAAAAGGTATCTAAAAGGTAGGAACTTGTTTTTAACTCCTTTCATTTTCTGGATGTCTTCAGAAATGAAATTTCTGCAGAAGCTATCCACTTTGCCAAGTATTTCAATGTTGATAGAAATCCATATTCTTGTGCAACATGCAACACTTTCAAATTTCTCCCCTGAAATCAAGCAGGAGCAGTTGCCCACAGCAATTTTTGCAATACCCGCTGCTCATTCCATGAGCTGCTCTGGTCACCCAGAGGGAAATCAAGAGTGATGCCAAGGAGGCTGCTCTGCATTGGCAACACTGAGAGAGAGCAGTTCAGCAGCAGGCTTCATCTGGATTACAACAGTGACACAGAGCTGTTTATGTGAGAAAGTGCTCCTATTTCCTTGTAAAAAATACCTTGCCTATGGCTCCGCGATTTTAGAGCCATAATTCTCCTCCCACTAAAGTAAATAGGGCTACTGTTTCTGATTTTTGTTGGAGTCTCCTTATATAGAGGGACAGTCTCCTCGTGGATTTTTTTCCCCAAAAGAGAAAACATAAAGACATAAGTATATTCATATCTTCACTTCTGGATCAAGAGCTAACCTGATGCCTTTATATCTTAGACCATCTCTTTACCACCTTGCACCTTGCATGTAGTTGCATGTATGCACTACCAAAGCCATTTTTTTCTCTGTGTCCTATAGGTGAGGCTTGATACATATGTGAAGTACTGGTAGCAGTGAGAAAGCAATGAAAACCATCTCTGCTTCTACTTTGGATCTGCTAGACCAGTACACTACAGCCATTGTTTCCATAAAAGTAAACATCACTGGGATAAACTGAGAGGTTTGGGAAAAGAACAAGCTACATTTGGCCTGAAAGTAGTTTATGTCCTAACTACAGTAGCAGCCTGGTTACATAACACCAAGCCCCATCACAAGATCCAAAATTAGACTCCATGGTGGCTTAAGATGATAATTATTTCATGACCAAAATTGGAAATCGCAACGAATGAATGAAATTTTCATGACTGCACTTGAAAGAAGCATAGCCTGTTTTTCTCTTCACGGAGATACCAAGAGTGATAGAGCGCTACAGTAGCCAGAGGCCAATGATATTGAGGCTACTTTTTGTTGAATCCTGGGAGAAGATCCCATTCACTCCATCGAGAGCAGGTTCAGGTCTGGGGAGGTCACAGACATCCATTCTCTGTTCTTTCTTCCCCCATAACGCACATCTCATATCCTCAGTGATTTATTCCAGTGTAACTGAATAGCTATACATCTGCAGTATTAAAACTTTCAGATCTCATGTTCTGTGCCTTAGCAAAGGGCACAGAAAGGTTTAAGAAAAACTTAACTTAAAAAAAATCACCTATTAGCTTTTACAATGCCACTTCACTAAAATAATTAAGAAAACATTTGGCAAATCATTTGTAGCCAGTGATTACATCTTAAAATCAGGCAAAATAAAAGATCTCTGCTAGATAGAAATGAAGGCAGGCTATTCTATGCTCTTTTCTATCATATTTTATGTTTTTATATTCAACTAGTTAGATAATTTATCATTTTTTTGGTTGGTGCAGAACAATTTCTGAGGCAGAAATTCATTCAGCTTTCATTTACACTGGTTTAACACCAGCTAATTTCCCAGCCTCAGAAGAATTACATTTGATTTACATCACTCTGAATGGGCAGAGATTTCAGCCCTCGTGTCTAACCACCAGTTGCAAATTAAACCTGAGTCTACCCAGTGGGGCAAAAGTAAACACTACATTTGCAGAATCACTAGAATAAAATTACCTCCTTTCTTCCTTTATTTTTTTTTTAATTCTCTCAGTATTTACACACAAGAAGAGATTAAATCAATTCACAAACATGGTTTCTACATTAAATACTGTCCTTCTAGTCTCTTGCACGCAAAAGGAAGTGACCTGAATATCTTGACTTCTCCAGAATTACTTAAAAGTACAAAAACTGTTTCAAGCAGTTTAATTCATTTCATTTCGCTGCTGTGGCCACAGGGCAACCCCCGGAAGATGTTCCCATATGGAGAAGGTCTCCGAGGTGTTACAAGTGCAGGCTGTGAATGGCCCGGAGTCCCACTCGCCATGGCTCGAACAATGTGCTTCCACAAAAGAGGCCTGGTTAGCCCCACACGCCATGCCACTGGCTTCATAAGGCTTATTCCTGACTTGCACCCATGTGGTGAGAGGAGAATGGAGGCCAAACTGTTCCTGATTCACTGCAGCCTGTGCAGGAGGACAACTGTGTGTTCGCCACCATCTCTGGATGCAAACTCCTTTCCCACACTGCCAGCAGCTCGTGCCCACTGCCTAACCTGACACTTCAGCTCTCTCTGAAGGGCTGTCGTGTCCAGCGTGACACCCAACAGCCTTTTTCCCCAGCTAAAGATACCCAAAAACATTGAAAATCGGTGGGGGGACAGCAGGCTTGGTGGGGATGGGTTTCAAAACCACGGGCCTGTAGAGTTTCTGCCCCGCGCCCTCCGCCTCCTTGCAGAAGGGCTGTGCCTCGGCCGGCAGTGTGGCCGCACTCTTCCTCCACAGCCCCAACCCCGGGAAGGGCGATGGGGGCAGCGTCCCCGGGGGCTGGTACACAGCTGGCCCAGGGCACGGGAAGGGGCAGCAGGTCCAGGCGCCCACCCGGCCTGAGAGGACTCCAGCAGGGTCTTTCTCCCCTGCGTGCAGGGCAGGCTCAGGGGGGCTCTCAGGACCAGCAGTGTCCAGGCTCCTTTTGCTTTTCTTCCCCTCAAAGGGAGGAGTGTCTCTGGGGGCTGACAGCCCCTCAGGGCCCGGGGGGAAGCCCCTGGATGGCAGGCTCTGAGCCGGCCGTGGCTCTTCCCAGAAGGAGGCAGGGAGCTGTCGTTTCCTCATGGGCACCTGGTCGGGCCTGCCAGCCTCAGGGTTTTGCTCTGGCAAAGCCCTCTCCCCAGCCAGGCTCTCCTCCGCTTCAGCTGCCTGCAGCACCTTCTCAGCGGCAGCCCCGCTGTGGGGACCGGGGTCAGGCACCTCAGGCTGGCAGCCACGGGCCCTGTCCTCTGCTCCCCGTCGTGGGCCGCACTCCGTCGGCTTGCCAGGGTGGCACCGCGGGACCCGCGAGTACTTCTGAGAAAACCTCTTGAGCTGCTTCTGCAAGTATTTTCTGTGGTCCACTGACCGGCGGCAGGGAGCGGATTTATCCAGAGCTGCCTTGATGTCACTGGAGGCCAGGTTGACGAAGTTCAGCAGGGTTTTTACCTCACTGTCCGATGCCATTTCACTGGACGTCGTGTGCAGAGTTTCCCATTAAAAGTTTATAATCCGTCCCGGGCAACCTGCGAGACACAGCGGGCAGGCTTGGAGTGTGACGCCTGCATTCAAAACACATCAAGAGAACTGAGGGAGGTTACGGGAAGCCGTCAAACTTCTCAGCTATGCCCACAAGTTGTCCATCAGGTCGCCTCCATGCAGGCAAGCTGCCGGCAGAGCTGCCGCACACCCGCAGCCCCTCAGCGCTGCCCAGGCACGGGGTCTGCTGGCTTAATCTTGTTAGGTGAGGCTTAGGTGGGGAAGAGAAGCCAGGATGGCTGCTCCAGCATCCCTGCAAGCAAGCGCAGACACTCACCCGGAGCACGGGAGCTTCTCCGGCGGTGCTGGCGGAGGAGAGCCCTTCTGCTAATCTCGTTAGGCAGGTTACACACCGCCACCCCGGCGGAGCAGAGGCAGCCCGTGTGTGGAGGCAGTTGAGCAAGCACTTGAGCAAGCTGAATGAATATCGACTCCACCGAGTTCGGGGCTCTCTCAGGCCAATCAGGAGCCACTTTGCCAAATACAAAGCATCCCAATCAGGCATCAGCCTCCCCTTCTCACATTCTTTGCCATCACAAATTGTTGCCATGGGGACAGCCACAGAAAGACAGCTAATAAATACAATCATTTCCCCGCGATTTCTACCATTCTCCCCTATCCTCTTCACCCCTACCAAGGCCTTTCTTTTTTAAAGGCACAATCCAAAGGGAAAGCACTGATGATGAGTTAGGAAAGTTTAGGCACCCTTTTCTCTGCACTCCCCGAAGCTGTCTGGGGGCTGATACTGACCATGCTTCATTGGCACAGGACAATGTAATACGGGGGACCAGGCTAGCCTACTTTTAACCGTTCCCCATCAGAGACTTTTTTTTTTTTTTTTCAGGGGAGGATGATGTCAGAAAAAGGTAGGAAAGGAACAAATCTCTAAAGAGATGTGCAGATATCCATGGAAAGGGAGCTTGAGCGCTCAAGAATCTTGTCTTTATGTTTGCCCCCTCAATTGAGTTACACAAAAGCTGAATTACCCATTCAAACTACCCGGACAAAAGGATGGAGTTGGATAGTACTCTTGCATCTGTAGTCAAACAGTTAGAGACTTAAATCGAGTCGTCATGATGGAGAAAGAGTTAGACAAAGCCCATAGAATTGCCATCAGCAAACATTTTCCTGTGTCATATTAGTGGGTCTCCATGACTCCCCCTGGCCTGGGGACAATAGCACAAGTTTGCACACTCGACTACTGTCACCCTGCCAACGCTGGCAAGGAGCAGAAACAGGACAATCCTTTAAGGGGAAAGCATGCCCGCTGCAGGGAAGGTAAGAAGAGAGGGAAGAAAAGGCGTGTGAAATGCTAATTGAGCTGCTTCCTTTACTGATCCAGAGTTATGTGAGCCCTCCGCCTTCTCGCAGGCTTGTCCCTAAGGGGTGGCAATAACTTAATAGCACAGTAAAACTGGGAGCCAGAGGAAAAGGAGAGCAGAAGGGCTGCCCTTGGTGCATGCTGGCGGCACAGAGCTGGCGGCAGCCCCATGCCCCAGTGCAGGACTCGCTGCCTCCCAGTGCCGGCACAGCACTGCTCCAGGGATGGGAACTGCGGAGCGGGGAACAGGCTCTGCATGCTGGGAGATGTGGCCAGCCCAGGGGCAAGTACACATGTGCCTTGGGGAAGGCAGGGACTGAAGTCCAAGCTGTCCCCCCTTTTGCAAGTAAAATCTTCCTTGCTGACAAGAGGTGTTGAAGGTCTGAGTGCTGAGTTGAAAACTGTGGCATTTTACATGTATTTCTATTGCTCTGGTTTTCCTTAGAGAAGGACAAGATCCAGACCGTGCCACTATACCATGCTCCAGGCAGCGTCCTCATACCACTGCACCCAGTACTGCCGTTCCATTTCACACCATTTCTCCCAGCCCGACCCAAGCCACATGTGCCAGTGTTGTAGGTCTTGGGAGACCCTGGAACCAGGACATCCCACAGCAGGAGATGCTGCAGAGCCATTTGCACCATGGCGGGCTGTAATGTCCAGGCTGGGTAGAAAACCTTGGGGGCACCTTGGTGCTGTCTGAGGTGAGGCTGGCAGGGCGAGGGGCTTTTCTTCTGTCCTCACAGTTTCTATTGCAGAAGCAGCTCCTCCCCTGGGAGATCTGGTGCAGCTAAACCTGCCTGCACCATCCATCATCTTCCTCACGCTATCAGGATGCAAATCTCTGCACAGCCTTCTCCAGTAAGACCTTGGGGAGGGAGGGGTACAGGGGCAGGGACAGGACACAACAGTTTCCAGTCACCTGCTCAAGCGTCTATTTTGGGATGCACTAGCTGGGGTTTGCCCTCTCTGTGACCCAACACATATCTTTCTCCTGCAGCTGAGGTTACAGAGAAAGGTTTTGTGGAGTTCATTTAACAAGACACACATTAAGGGATCACACCTTTGTTTTCAGGAACAAACTGCCTCCTGTGCTCGAGCATTTGCCCCAACCTGGCCATCACATTGCATCCATCTCCTGATGGAAATATGGTTGGTAGCCCAAAGGAATGAGAGAGAGAGACAGAGAGGTGTGGGACAGATACCAAGGAGCAAAGGATTGACTCAGGACATTAATGAGCTTTGTCCTCAGAGGCCTGTGAAACTCACGTTACATGCTTTGAGACCCTACATTCATTATAGGGGATTTATAGGAAGGATATGGGATATATGCTTGAGGATACAGGAAACCCAGCACCCCTCCGAGACACCCATGGCTAAAGTTCTCTCCCAGTCCCCATCCATGCCTGTCCCCTCCTGGCAGGACACTTGCCCAGGTCACGGCTTCTTGGCCACCACGTGGCAGCTCCCCATGCCCCAGTGCACTTGCTGCTCCGGCATCCCATTCCCCTGCAGCTGGGTAACGGCAGGGAGCTGGAGGGGAATGAACCGGCAAGTGGGATTTAAAAACCAGAGCAACCCACCCTTTCAAGGTCAGACTCAGGTTGAGCTGCACAGGGTTTTCTCTAAGAGGCCACCGGAGCCCTTTTGTTCCTCGCTGCTCTCTCCATGTTCATCCCAATGTACATGTGAAAGGAACAATTAACAATAGGGCACTCCTCTCCGAGGATCCAGTGCACTTTGAAGTGTCCACCAACCAAAGGCTCAAGAATGATACATCATTTTCCACTGTGAACGTGTCAAACTAGTACAGCAATTGAAAAAATGTCTCCACATGCCTTCCCAGCATGCAGACAGGGACCAGCTGGAGAGCCACTTCATATCTGACATGTCACCCCCTGACAGCTGTCTTCTTGGGAATTTTTGGTATGTGAGGTTTACTAACTCCTTTTTTTTTTTTTTTTTTTTTTTTTTTAAGTGAAGCACAAGAATAAATCCATTCACTTTAAAGTTGTAGCCAGGCTTCTCCTAAACATGCAGAATCTCATCCAAGACTAAATAAAGGAGAGAGAAAAGAAGATTTTCTTCCACAAAAATACCTGGGAAGTGGTTCTAAAGTGTCACACATTGAAAGTGATGTCACGATTTAGCCACCTCTACACCAAAATCTCCCCCAGTTTATTTCCACTCTGAGGGCCCCTTCAGCATGGGTATTCCAGCACCAGCATCCTCCTTGGACGATGCAAGCAGACCCCTAACACGGCCCACTAATGGAGGAAGCTGTCCCTAAGCAGCAAGTGCATCAAGCAGTTTGGGTAATATGCATACCCAAATCACTGCTGTTATTTGAATGGTCTGTAAAGCAAAGAGCAGCTCAGTGAGCAGCTGGGTAGTATGGAAGTGATGAAAAGCCACTGTGTTGACACTGGTTTGCTCAAAATTCCTTTTTGCCCCCAAAACCAGCACTTTTTCCCTATCTTAGGCTGAGCAATAAGTGTTGTTGTGGGGCATTCCCCCCTGTCAGTATAACAACACTGCATATTGCAGTGCTGGTACACCTTCTAGGCAGGCCTGGGCTGACATCAGCTCCGGGTGGCTTCTTGCCCTCCCTGATTTGGTGTAAGTATCAGTTGTCTAATGTATGCCTGTATGGTAAGACTGTAATCCCAATCTCTTCCCTATGCATGTTAAAACTAGGCAATATCCATTAATAATAATAATAATAATAATAATAACTCAGATTTTTACTTAAAAAATAAGGTTTCTTAACAATTGTCAAAAGATTTGCTTTAGAGCTAAAGGTTTAGGTTCTTTATGCTTTGCAGAGGAGAGGACTGGACAGGACCGGACAGGACAGGAAAGGAGAGCAATGTTAATTATGCACTGATGGCATAAAAGTGGAAAATGTTGTTTAATAGCATACTGCAAGAACTGGGTGGCCTTAGGAGTTAATGCAGTAGGAGAAGAAAGGGTAGTAGGAATGCTTTGCCACATACTTCAGGGGCTGATAACAGGAATTTCTGCCATGAGGAGAGAAGTCGCTGTCTGGAAATGAGCAGGAAAAACAGGTGATAGGATGAAAATGAGCGTCACCTCTCCATCCAGTCTGACCTTCCTGGGCCCCGGATGGGTTCAGTAGAACATAATCCAGAAGGGGACACTGATGGGGTTCTGGCCTCCAGACAGGTTATCCCCTGGACTCAGAGCCTGGCCCAAGCCTGGGGCACAAACCTACAGATTCATTTTGAAAAGGGAAAAAGACTCCTAAGCTCCTTTTATAACTGTTTCTGAGGATGAAATCCATCTGTCAGAAAGCTGGCAACCTCCATGCTAGAAGCCTGGTACCTGGTGCAAGGACCTGAAGGACCTCTGGGGCAGACAGGCAAATAGTGCCCGTGGCTGCAAGACCAGTCCCCAGGGGATGTCTGACAGCGTCTGCACGGGCATGCAACCAAAGCCCTTGGCATCTTTTCCTGCGCCCCTGCACACGGGCGCTGCGGACAGCAGCAGGGATGTTTTGCCCTCGCACTTATCCTCACACTGCCTGGTCCTGTCCCGAACCTCGGTCCTCTAAGCTCAGGGAGGGAGAAAGGACAGAGAATATGGGATTTCTCCCCAGACTCACACTGCCCAGCTCCCTCTCCTTTTCTCCCTGTTGGAGCCAACACCTCTCCTCCCAGGAGAGCAACCTGGCTCTCCCAGAAGACGCAGCTTTGACTCTTCTCCCCTCCCCACATCCCTTTTTTTTTTTTTTTTCTCTTGACAGTCTGCTGTGACCTGAGTGACATCCTCCCTTTGCTTTCAGTCCCCAATTTTCTGCACTTGGGGACAGACTTTGGGCAGGCCCCGAGTGCCGAGGCGGCGAGGGGGGGCCGCCGAGCCCCACAGCCTGCCATTCAGGCAGATGGCGGAGGGGGCTGCTCTGAATAGCTCCTGTCAGTCTCACAGAGCGAACTTTACAATTGTGCTACGTGTTGGACTGCACGTGACTAATGCCATTCTTCTGCAGGCTGCAGGCAGGACACAGCTGTTTCTTTAAGGAAGAAAAAAAAAAAAAGTCTTTTTTTTTTTTTTTTTCTGGGAAGGAAGAACAAAACCCAAGCACTATTGCAAGGTCATGGCAATATTGTATCTATGTATCTAATATTACACTCCATAATTGGACATGATCAAAGCTCATCCTGCTTTTCACTGCTTCTCTTTCTGGTAAATCAGATAATGTGTAAAAATGAGCCTGGTCTTGGTTTGGTCCTTCTGGAGGTTTAAATCCTGTCTCTACATGCATCAGCTATGCATTGAGCAGCAGCGGGGCCAAATACAGTTTTCTTCACATAATTCTGGAGTAATTCAGTATTTCATGATCAGTGAGGAGTTCACTGCCAAACACTACGGGTAGAACGTGTTGATGAGAAATTGTACAGCAAAAAGGATTTAAAAATACAGATATGAGTATGAACATGTGAATAGGTGAAAAAAAAACCTAAAACCTAAAAACCTGGGGGGAAAAAAATCCACAGTGAAATAATAAAAAAAAAAATCCCTTGCCCTCTTCTCACCCTTTACATCGTGATATCAGAGCGCATTTGTTGTCCTGATGCAATGCCCAGCAGGAGAAGCCACTGCATGCAAGCAAATGCATCTCCATGCTCATGAGTCCTTCATACAAGGAAAAGCTCAAATGAGACTGAGGAAATCCCCAAGCAGCCTCAAAACTGCCCCAGCTCAATGGGTCCTGAGTGTGTTCAGCAATGTCCCAGTGCTCAAGCCCAGCTCTTCAGGACCAATCCTACCTCCATAAAGCATCAGGAAGTTTCAGATGGAAATGGGGTGTGCAGTGAAGAAACTGAACAACTCACAAAGCCAACATTAAGTAAAGCATCAGTGATCAGAGTCAGTTTGTCTGCTGGAGCTTGTGTGTTTGCTACTGCAGTTCTGGGCTCATTTCTTCCACTGAAGCCAAATTTGAATTGGGCATGGATTTCTGCAGGTGCCAAATGAGGTTTCCCCATGAGTTTTCTGTTCAAAACACAAGAGTTGGATACTTGGAGCAGATTAGCACTCTGCTTGTCTGGGATATTACAGTGACTGTGCCCACTGGGAGCCTATATGTAGGTGTTGATGGGACACAGCAGCGGTTGGTATGTGCTTCTGTAGAGTGTGAAGGGCTTAGAACTGGAGAGCAGTGTGTTGAAATAAAGAAAAAATCATAGATGCTTACTGGCCCTAACACAGTGTTTTCAACCAACTTTTGCTGACAAAACTCTAAAAAATAAACCAAATACATATTTTATTTTTTTATGGAAAATAGCAATAAGAATGTCTTGTCCAATTTGGATGGCCAAGCCAATTTTTGCAAGTCTGATGCCAAGTGTATCATTATTCCTCTCTTTCTGCCCCCAGCAGATCTGGTACATGGGGTTTTGTCACTGTTGCACGAGTTAGATCTGTCCATGAAGCTGCCAGTCATGTGCAGATCCCCACAATACACTGCACAGGAGTTGCTGGTGTTGGGGTGCACAGTCTGATCCACCACAAGGATCACAAAAATCAATCCAGAGAGCTGGTGTTTTTAAGAAGCACTTCACACACAAAATGCTGTAATCAGTGGCTTATGCTGATTGAAGAGTGTTTGTAGCTATTTCCAATAGTAGCTTAAATGCCTATTTCTTGCAGTGTGATTTGCACCTTAGCAAAGAAATCTGATAAATCTAGATGATCTTTAGAGGTCCCTTCCAACCCTGCCCATTCTGTGATTCTGTAATTAAAGAAGGTAGATCCAAGGTAAAGTCCTGGATAAGCCTCATCAGAAATGTCTTTGGTCACAGAGAAGCAGTGACAGCCTCTAGAAAGCAGACCCTCCTGGGTGAGTTGACCTGGATCACACTACGAGGATGAGATGGCATTCAATCAAGTGTGCTTAAAGAGCTCGAATACAAAATTGCTGAGCTACAAACACAGACCTTATACCAGCCTCCCTCCCAAGGAACAAAGATGATTAACATAATAAGTAGTTGTATGAATAACAGAACAAATCATCATTTTCTCTGGACTGGAGGCAGATTTACTGCAGGAGTGCCGAGAGGGCTTATGCTGGCATTGGTGCCATTCACCGTCTCTGCATGTTGCATGTAAAAGAGGGTGAGCAGTGGCAAAGTTTGCAGATGATATAAAATTATTCATAATAATCAAAGCTAAAGCTGACTGTTGCAGAAGGAGCTTATAATACCAACTGACAGTGAAGTGCCAGATGAAATTCCATATTGACAAGTGCAAAGTCAGGCACTTAGGGAAAAAATAACTCTACTTATACATCTGCAATGATGGGCCCTAGATAGCAACACTCAAGAAGAGATCTTGGGCAACCGAAACAGAGGTATGAGGTTTCTGAAAACATCATGCATTGCCCTGCAACAATCAGAAGGCAAACTGAACAGCTGGAATTAATGAAAGAATAGAGTAAAGCAGAACAGAAACCAGTAATTACAACATTGTTTATACTGTTTGTACACCTTTGAACTCTACTTGCAGTTTTGCTCTTCTTAGCTCAAAAATAAGTAAAAACATTGGATTTAAATAGGTATAGAAAAGTTAGCAAGGATGGCCAGAGGTCTGGAATGGTTTCTGTACAACAAAAGACTAAATTAGATCTCTTCATCTGGAAAAGAAAACAAGCTGAGGGGGCATTATTTAAGCGTAAAAAATCACCAGTGGCATGGAGAAGGTAAAGAAGCCAAGGTTAATTTCTGTTTCTCCAATACAAGAATTAGGGGTAACAAATTGAATTATCATGCAGTAGGTCTAAACCATAAGGAAGGAATTTTCCACATGATGCATTAAACTGTGGGACTTGCTGCCAAATAACAAATGAGTTTAAAAAGGTTTTAGACAAAGTCATTCCGTATAGGACCCCTATTAAGCTGAATAATCCACCTTCAATCTGTAGCTCAGGGACTCTCGAGGCTGTTGACTGTCAAAAGCCAAAAGAAAATATCAGGTACAGATCGCTGTGCACTTCCCCTGTCCTTGCATTCTTCCCTAAATATCCACACAGGCTGTTATGGGATACTGGACTAGAGAGACCTTTGATCTAATGCAGTAGAGCATCTGTTACCATAAGGAATGATAAAATACATCCTGGGTATGACCATGCAGTGTGAGACATGGAAGGGGTGCACTGCAGCTGGGTGAAGAGCAAAGCCCCATTTCATTCTACCTACTATTTACAAGTTTAATTGGGGCTATTCTGTATTCATAGTGATTTTTTTTTAATGCTCATAAAAGAAAGTCTGAACCTCAGAAAGATTTACTTATGATTTTTTTTTTTTAGAAGAAAGATGAGGTTGCTCTAAGGGGAGCTAACATAATTCAAAGTGTCATCCATCATGAAGAAAGATGTTACCTTTTTGAGATTTTGTATCGGTTGCTGTTGTATCATTGTTTCAGTCACAACATCTTTTCTTACACCAGAATATACTGAGCCCATTGAAACAACAGCCCCGGTCCAGCTCTGAGAACAGCCGTGTGCCTGCTTAGCTCTGAAACCTCTCCCCAGCGTGCCTGGAAACCAACGTGGCCATTCGTTTCAGTGCATGTAAGCATGTATGAGCTCACAGAACTAAGAACTAACAAGAAAAGCCCTATAATTATATATAATTACATTATTTCTTGCTTGCTGGTTTGCACACCCCACCAAGGGTTCAGATGCACCAGCTCAGTGTGCAGTGACTCCATCCAGGGATGACTACATGTCTGACGCCGTGGCTGTGGATGACACACAGCTGGTAGCAGCTCGATGTGGTCCTGGCAGCACCTCAGTGTGGTCCTGGCAGCTCATGAGGCAGCACAAACTCAATTTTGCTCAACTTGCTGCTGCGTCTTGAGCTGCTCTGCCTTGTTTGCAAACACTGGGGAGGCATGCTCCCGCTGGAGCTAAAAAGCAATGAGTTGGGCCCATTTCTGCTGTCCCATTTTACTCGTACAGATTTCCTAGCCACACTCAAGGTCACATTTGATACACAGACAAAAGCCAAGGATTTCTGAGACTTCCCAGAAGCCAGACAAATATGTTCCTCAGCCCCATGAGCCTTCAGATACTGAAATGAAATGTTTGGTAGGAAAACTTTGGTTGCTTTCTGCTCCAAACAGCTCTGCTTTGATAAATGCAGCAGGATTGATCTGTGCTGTGCATCCCTTAACTGAATTACGATGCATAATCCTCCCTGGAACAGAACATTTACATTCCACTGACCTAGTTGAAAAAATGCATTAATTTTAATTTATGTAAAATTCTTCCAATAGAAGAGTGAGAGGAAAGAGGCCATGTCTTATTTGCAGTCCCTGCCTGCTTGGAGCTAGAAGAGAAGTCCAACTTTTTAATCAGGATTTTTGAAAATGGTGAAGCATTTCAGAGGGTGGGTTGTTCATGTAAATCCAGATAAGGCTTTATTACCTCCCATTTTAGCTTACAGGGGTCATGAATAAAACATGTGCCATAAACCTGTCTGCTCTGCATCAAGGGCTGTCTCCTGCGCTGATCCCGGGGCAGTGGGGCAGTAAGAATTGTTTGTATAGCCCAAAATTTGGGTCTAGGGTCACTTCACCCATCTGAATGAAACATCACAGGTATATTTACTAAAGGGACTGAGTAGAAGGTATTGTTGCATTGTTTCACCATTAAAAAAGCAATTGGAAAGATGTCTCATGCTAGAATTCCCTTTAGTAAGAATTACCTGTGGGGTCTTGAATCGGAATGTTGCTCCTACTCCATTTATCCAGCCCTGCTTCCACAGAAGGAGTTATGAGAGCAAAGAATTGATAGGATCCATCATTATACACTCTACAGACTCCCTGGCTGATACCAACATTACTGTAGCCAGTGGGAAATAAAGCTAACTAGGGAGCTTTCAGTACCAATATGGCCTAGGGTCAGAGGAGCACAAAGATGTCCAAGTCATCTTTTCCTTCCTTTCCTAACTCTTGCATAAATGGTAAATTTTTACATCTCTATTTCATGTCATACCCCTGATATTTGCAGTCTTATACCTTCCTCTGGTTCAAAATCATCTTTGTTATAACTTCAGGAATGAGAAAAATTTCCCTTGTAGGGAAGCATCCCTGACTAATGGAGATATCCTAGGGATGAATTTGATGGCTAATGTGTAAGGGCCAGACCACTGTGCTTCCAGGAGGCTACTGCCCACCTGATGTAACATTTTTTCTTACTCACTGTTATCTTTAGCTTCCATTTCAGACAGAAAGTGCTGTAGATGTCTTGCTCATTACCAATGGAAATGTGATGGTATGTTCTCAGTAAGGCTCTGAGTGTGCTTATCTACAGCCATTTGAGGACACAATCCTATTGCTGGAGAAGGGCAATCCCTACACTAGACCACAGCTGCTCAGAGTGATAGAGTATCATAAAATGCAGACCACAGTAGTGACTGAGAAATTGCTATTCTTTACCCAGGCAAAAATCAGTCATTTTGGACCTTACTTTATACATGAAAAAGCTATTATGGAAAGCATCCTTTCCCTGTTTTCTAATAAATGGATACCAGAAGTATCAGGCAAGTATAAATCATGACAGGCAAGGAAAGCAGAAGGAATATTGTCCACAAAAGGAAGCACCCCATCCGTTTGCAGAACATTTCCAAAGATTTATTTTCCAGTGAAACCAGCAACATTCATTTCAAACATTAGAACCCACTTGCCATCTTTTCAGGCCTTGATAACCCACACGTTGTAAGTTCTCCTTCTAAACACACATTCATGTCTTTTTCTGTGGTGAACTGCAGCAGATCCTTGAAACAAATGTTTTAAGAGAGATAAATGGCTATGCAATGATACAGCTTTCTCTAAAACATAGAAAACCTAAATAAGTAAGTGATATCAATCAACCAATATGCACAAATTTAACATTTGGAAGACTGTCAGAACAGATGGAAATTTATCAACTGTTCTTCCAGGTATAAAAGTGTTGAGAAGTGACCAGCCAAGACCTGGTAAAAAGTCTGCAAATGGGAATTTTATTTCAGCAGAATCTTTATTTTCCATGGAATTTCCCATGCTCTTCAGGAATTTGCTTTACTTATAGTTTGTATAGATTTGCAATTACTATTGTTTTTTGTTTTCAGAATCAACAACATGATTGTCATTCTACAACGTCACTCTGAGGGCAAAGCAGACATGGATTGATTTTTGACAGAGAAGATTGTTCTCGAGTTTTGCACACACCTGGTATTTTGTGTACTCTAGTTGTGATTGCATCCAGATACAAGCTCAGAAAAGCAGCACAGATACCCATGTGTCCCACACCAGCTGGGACTGCTTCACGTAAAGGTGGCTGTCTGCACCAGACCCTTGCCTAGACCCTGTTCTCCATGCAGGGTCTCTTCCAGTGTAAGCAACTCAATGAACAAAACTGGGGATACTGCTAAATGTGTGTTGAGGGAAGGTGTGACAGATCTGGAAAGGCTTATTATGTCATCTGAATTGACCTATAAGCATAGTGTTCTCCTACAGTATCTAGGAATAAAACTCCACAAACTACTTTGGTTGTTTAACTTCTGTATGCCACCTTGAGAACAAGATCAGCTGAATAAGGATTTCTAGCACAACAGTATCTGTGGCTTGATACAGATGCATTAGCCTCTCCCTTCTCTTCTTGCTATACTTTTAGATCATATTTATGCAAGTACACTTGTCAGAAATTCCTTGAAGACTAAAATAAAGCTATTTTTCCTTCTAAGAATTATTCATTACTTATCCAGCTATGATTTCCTGAAATGTTTAGGTAGCCTAGGCTCCAGCTACTGGGTTAATTCATTTTGTGTCAGTTCAGCTGGGTCACACCATGTCATCTTTGTTTCTTGATTGGGTGAATGAAACCTTTAAAATGGGATGTAGCAAGTAATGAATACCCTGTTCATACAGTAGAGTAATTCTCAGTTTTGTGTGTGACTGACTACGCAAACAAGATTACATCCAGGCCAGTGCAGCCAGCCACCACGGGGTGAATGCCGCACGCCAGCTGCACAGGCAATAAGTAGAGTTTGAAAATGCCACTGCAGACCTGGTCCAAATACTTTGAATAAAACGGTCCCCATTTACAAAGCTTTTCTAGGAAAAAAATATTAATAATAATAATAATAACTGTCCCTACAAAATGATCAGCACCATTATCTGTGGGGTTTTTTAAAATTATTATTATTATCTAACAGCGACTTTTAAAAAAAATTAATCACCTGTTATCACCACTGGAATAAGTAATTTTGTTATCCGAACCCATTTCCCAGAACTAGCTGTTAGTACAGAGAAAGAGAGAGAGAGAGAATAAAGAAAAACAGAAACATAGTCTAATCCAGCAAAATTTAATAAATAAATAAATAAATAAATAAAACAGGTTTTGTTTTTTTGTAAAATTGCCTTTGTATTTTAATGCACAAGCATGCCCATCAACAACTCAGCATTATTTTTGATACTGTAGTACACAGAAGCCTTAACATACCAGGATCTTATTGTCCTTTTCTTCAGGCTTCTGTGTGGAGTGAGTCTCAGTCACAAGCATCAATTTCTCCAATAATTATAAAGGCATAGGGAAAGCTTTCCAGCAATATATGAAATAGCAACTGATGTATGGCTCAGGAACATGGATCAATCCAACAGCATTTGGAGGTTCTCACAAATATTTACAAATGCTGTTTGTGGTGCGCAGGCAGCCCTAATCAGCAATACAAAAGCTGTATCAGCCTGGTGTTTAGAAACTGCAGTGAACATTAAGAGGCTGAATGCTTGTTGGCTCTGGAGAGATTGCTTGGTAGTGGAAATATCAATTTGCAGGAAGATGATTTAGATAATCCATTTCTAGGAAGGCTTGTAGGAAAAATAAGTTCTGACTGCTGTGTATTTTACATGAAAGAACACTGCACTTTGGTTAGTTGTATCTGCATTTTACACATCAGAAAGTGAATAGCTTTTTTCCTTAAGAACTACCATTTACCAGACTTCACACTGTTCTGCTTCAGGCAGATGGAAGCAAGGCAAAAGGTTGCAGAAATTTATTATATCAGTGCAACTGGTACTTTTGGAAAAAAAAAAAAAAAAAAAAAAAAGTAAGCTTTTGAACACAAAAATCCTTTTTTTTAGGTCTGAAAAAAGGCATCAAGCTTCACACTGAGTTTAGTTTAGTTATGATAGTTATATAGTTATAGATAATCTAGTTGTTGATTTAAAAACTGTGCTAACTGATTATGAGCAAAGGATGCCCAGTACCCATGGAGCAGGTGAATGGAGAAAGCAAGAGGAGATATGAGGAAGTCCTGCAGCTACCACCTGATGACATTATTTTATACCACTGAAGTGATGTCTTTGCTCAGTTGGCAATACCTAGTGCCCAGTAGAGCTATGAATTTCTGAAGTAGGTGAGCTAACCTGTTGAGTACATATCTGCTGGTGATGAGGAAAAGGGAACAGATCCTTTGCAGTGCTCTATCAAGATTATATTAAGTGCATATGGTCAATGAAATACATCCAGACTGCCTGACAAATCTCTCAAATGCTGAGGTGTTTATTCAAAACAAGATTGTGGGGCAGAATGAAAGACCAGTGGGAAAGTATGTGGCTAATATTGATTGGGCTATGAGCTTTCTATAAAGCTAAACACAATAAGCTTCCAGTGAGTTCAGCTGTCTGCCTGCATGTCCCAGTCCCTCTGGTGCTGCTCTCCATTAGCAAGTCTCTTTTAGTGCAGGGTGGGGTGTTAAAAAGGCTTGACGCCCTCTGGGTCAGGGCTGCAGGTCCCTCTTTCTGAGCTCTCTCTGCTCTCTTGCACCAGAACCACTCTCTTTATGGGTCTTTCTTGTCTTTCTATTTTCATCTGTCACAGATTGATATTACTCTTATCATCATATTGCTAACAGCACTTATTTAGAGGTAGAGGAAAGTAGCATCTTTCACCCATGTGTTTATCTTGCTAATAGGAATTATCTGAATAGAAAATGAGCACAAGCAACACTCATTTACCATGAAAAAAGCAAGCTGGAAAGTGTCAGAGAGATGCAATGAATGAACTCCTCTTGCTAATGGCTGACTGGCCTTGTTATTAATATAGATATAATGATGTTAAGCTTCTCTATTAAGTCAGCAGACCGGGGCTATTGGTTACACTTCATTTCTAAGAAACAGACTCATTTTTCAATTACATTATAATTTACAGTACCTTTAAGTAACTGGAAAATGCAAGGAGTTCACGAACACCTTACAGAGGATTATGCAAAGTTTTGCTCAAACTGAAAATTCAGTACAGAAAGGCCACATCTGCTGGCTTGTGAGTCACTTCTTCCCTGTGCTCAGGTGAAAGGAAGAAAGGAGCTACAGTCATGCAGATCAGGGTCCAAGTTTATAATAAATAAAACTCCTTCCCTCTCCATGCCCTTGTCTTCATCCATTTGGTTTTGTGGTGTTTCAGTATCTCAGAGCTGGGAATCCCAGGGAATGCTGCTTTCTCTTGGCCGGAAAACTTGGTGCAAAGGAGGCAGTTCATGGCTGCCCAGAAGGGTGAAGCATGAAAGCTGGAGCAGCTGGCTGTGAAGACAAATGTAACAGTGGTTGGCAGGAGGAGACAGTTTCCCTTGCCAGCACCCTGCCTTTGCCAGTGCTCAGGGGCACCAGACCACACACGAGGCCTTGCTGGGTCTCCACGGACCTCTGTGAGAAGTGTGTTACCAGAGCACTGAGGGATGCCCTCCTCTCACTGCTGCTGGCAGAGAAGCCTGGCCCAGGCCCTCACAGTCATTGCCTTACTCCTGCTAAATTTCAGCAGCAGTACCTCTCCATGTACCATTTTCTAAATAGGTGCCTTTGCAGTCCCAGCATGCCAGGGCTATCACCTGGAAAGGTTTCTTCCTCTCCTGACCCATTTCATAGCCATTTCACCCTTCCTTCACGCAGCAAAGTGATGTCCTGTCCTGCTGCCCTTTGGCTACTCTGGGAAACTTCACCTTTCAGAGATAAAACACTTGTAAAAGTGCCCTGGCCACGGATCTACCATGTTCTCAAACAAGATCCTATTACCTGGTTTTCACAGGTTGTCCAGTTCAGGCCAGGCTAAGGTAAAAGACAAGTAATTTATTCATAGCCTCAAAATACAGCAGCACTGCTGTGAAAACTGGCATCTGCCAGCAGCACGGCCAGGGCAGCTGGTCTGCAGACCAAGCAGGAGAAATTTCAGGGCACCTGACTGACTTCCATGGCTTAGCATTTACATTTTAAGACCTGGGGCTCTTAGGAACATTGCAGATAGAGTACAGCAGCTTGAAGTGACAGACAATGGACATAAACAGGGAAGGTTATCAGCAACACAGCCAGGTGCAGCACTGCAGGCTGCCTCTTGCAGGCCAGCACAGCACCCAGGCCTCCTCATTGGGCCTGCGCCAGTGCTGCGGCATGGCTCCTGCCTGGTGTGGCAGATACTTGTCTTGAGGGCTTGGGTGAAGTGTGTGCGGCAAGGGAACTGCTTCTGTCTCAAACAGGGGGAGCAACTGTGTAAGATCAGCTCATCCCTGCAAAATTCAGATCCCCCTAACACTCCGAAGGCCAGAAAGACCTGCTAGGCTGGGCAAAGAACGGCCAGGTGTCTGAAAGGTGACACTGAGCACCGCTGAGTGCTGCACCCACTCTGCTTGCAAGGTCTGTCTGGCTGCACAGGGCCTGCTCCTCCAGGAAGCACCACAGCCCTAATGGTGAGGCTGCTTTTGTAACAGGATTGCTCCCTATTTCCCACTGGGACAAACCCTCTCCCAAGGGCCCTGTTGGAGGTGCTGAGCAATTGGGAATGAGCCCGCCTTGGGAACAGGGAGTGACCCCAGGGAAACAGTGGTTGAGCCAACATGCTCTGTGGATGGTCCCAGCATTTCTAGTCTGTGGAGCAGGGAAAAAAAAAATAAAAATCTTTCAGTGTCCATTTTTCTGAGTCTCCTGCATCCCACCCTAGTTTCACAAGCAGGCTTTACTTTTGAGCTTTATCCCTGTTTCACCAAGACAGCTGTGTCCTTTGTAAAGCTAAAGCCATGGTTACACCCTCACAACACAGGGGGATGAGGCTGAACTTTGAGAAACTGTTGGACAAGGGGCAAGTTTAAACTTGAATTTGATCCAGTTGCACACCATATCCTTCCAAGTATTTATTCATTGCAAACATCTACTGCAAGCAGAAAATTAAGTACCCACTCTGTAACATGGGGGAGACCCAAGTGTAGGGTCTTCATCAAACCTTGGCTGCGGAACAAAGGCAGTTTAGGTTTTTTTAGCTTTAGCTCTTTCTTGCTCACTTTCTATCACTCTGGCAGAACAACTCAGCTCCTGCCAGCATGGCAGCAGTGATTTACTTCCCACAGTGTGGGTAGGGTCAGGGCCTGAGGTACATCCCTTATTCCCTTGTCTCTTGGTCTTTTATCTCCAGTGACTTGCGCCACACTGCAGACAAGTACAGGACAAGAACAGGCCTTTGCCTGGTGTCCAGCTCATGGGACTTCTAATAAGAGACCTGGCCCCAGATAGTGAACCCAGTTCATTTTGGGGGTGTGCATGATGACATTGGGCATCTCTGAGACCCCCAAAGCAAAACACTAGATTCAGAGAACAACCAGAGACATTTCACCTTCCTGATTAGGAAGAAACAGCCATTTGAATTTGAGAGTGACTGATATTCATGACCTTTTCTTCCTAGAAATGAAAAACTGCCTTTAAAATGCACATTGTCTGTGTCTGGGGATGTGCCGTGAGCTGAGCTGCTCTTGAAAACAGGACTTGAAAGGACTTCCCTTCTCAGGGACTTGGTCCGAAACCAGGAACTTGTCCTACAAAGGGAGGGAGGTTGAGGGCACTCATTCAATGTCAGAAGCAATATGTGAGGGATCATGGTGAAGCAGTAGTGCATCCTGTCTTGCTCATCTGTGAGAGCTGGACTCCAAGCTGCAGGACACCCTGCAGCCCAGGCTGGTGATGGCAGAAGGATCGCTGGCTGGAGGAGACAGGCTGGAGCCCAAGTGCAGGTCCCACCATGGCCACAGCTGTGGGGCCACAGGGAAGAACCTGTCTTTTTGCCAACTGGGTGACAATTGCTTGTTGCATCTTGTGCTCTGTGTTAGCTCTGGGAGGGTTTGAGAGCTAAAGCTGCAGACAGCTTGTCTTGCTAATGACCAGAGCTGCCAGGAGGGTTTGGAAAGCTAAAGCTAGGCTTTGTGGATTTGGCAAGCTGTTGCAGTCTGCAGCTTGCACCCTGCCTGAGACTGGAGAGGAACCTACAGTGTGGGAATGAAAATGCTTCCTTAGTAGCACAGGTGAAAAGTTAGATGAAGACATAAGTTATCTTCATGCACAAAAGTATAAAGACAATATGCACAACCAAACAAAGGGGTGGAGATATTTAGATCACAGATACATGACTCTTTCTTGCTTTCCTACATACATATACATCACCAAATATCCAACAGACCAGGTTTTGATTCTGTTTCTTTGCCAGGATTGTTACCTGCAGTCTTATCAAAATCACAGCAAGATAAAATAATCCTCTACATGATCCCAAACCACAAAATAATAATAAAATAAAATAAAAAAATAAATAGATAAAGCCAGAGATTCAAACAAGATCATAACAGTCTTCTGAACATAGTGAACAATTTAAGCTTCAAAATTATGCTATATGGAAAGGTTATTTTCCATGCAACATAAGAATGTATGCTTATTGCTACAGCAATTTATTATTATAATCTTTTTCACTGGTAAGCACTAAGCCAAAGCATAGTTTGTTTCCTGTCTACAGAGTGGATAGGAAGTCCTGAGATTTGCAGACCCATAACTGAGAGTTAAATTAGGCTGAAAATATTTTTAGAGATTTTGGCTTCATTTAGCATACCTCATTTTGCATGGCTACGCATTACAATCTCAAGCTCTACAGCTGTAAGTAGGCACTGTGAAAAACCCAGGGAACTTTCTCAAATACATGCATCAGAAACCAGTCCTGAGGCTCACCCAAGGCTGCTGTACCTACTTAGGCAGTGTTTGAAGAGCTTTCAGATCATAATGAATTCATGCATCCTGCTTTATTTAAATACACATAGACACCATTTTTCAGTGCATAATCCTGAGTTCTCCCATTTCATTTTGCATATCAAACAGGGAGGTGTCTGGGATCAGTCTGGTCCCACTCTCATTGCCATTACCAGGGCTCTGCCTGCCAGCCCCCACCCTAGGTGGCACTGCAGCTCCCCGACACCCCCAGCCCAGCAGCTGAAGACTTTGAGCTGCATCCCACCCCTTTTGTTCACCCACTAACCTTATGCAAACAGAGATATAGATGTTAGACTGTTTCGTGCAGATAATGAAAGGGCTCTTCTTCAGAAGATTGAGGAAAAAAATAAGAAAGACTTTCTCAAGCGTGGAGGAGTGCGTGTGTACTGATAGATGCATTATTTGCCAAGATTCACTGCAAATAATGGCTCTTACTTCCTACAGGCTTTCCCTCTGGCTACTTTTTTAAGGTAAGTAAGTCAGCTCCATCACCACCATTTCTGGTGGTGGACCTTAACATGCCCCCATACAGTTTTGGGGCACACATTGCTCTACTGCTTTCATGGCAAGGAAGCTCTCCCTGCCTGTGCACAAAAGCCTCACACTAAGGCAGAAAGATAGAGTATACAGAGTATACTGTGCTTACTTATTTGCAGACCTAACCTTTTTTTCTTCCTTTAGTTAACACAGGGGCACCTCTACAACCACAGGGCTTCTTGTGCACACTCTGCTTGTGTCATGGGGCTTTCTGTATTATGGAACTGGCTATCTGTGATATAGAACTGGAATAGGAAAGGACAGAAGAAAAAAAAAAAAAGAAAAAAAAAAAAGAGAGAAGAAGAAAAAAGAAACCCAGGGAGAAGAGATGCCTAGCCCACATGCAGATGGCCATAGCAGAAAGAGAACTACAGATGTGGAATGAACCCTAGCTTGCACTAGCACTGCTCCTGCCCCTGGGGGGTGGTGAGTGTAGATGGTACCCAGTCCACCCTTGGTTCCAGGTGCCAAGCTTCCTACATCCAAAACACTTTCAAGACTCAAAATGCCCTTCACCAGACCTCCTTACTGTGAACACTGCAAGTGTTTCAGACTCACCATTACACCTTTACATCTTCTTCAGCATACCACCATGCCCCAGCCCATAGCCCCTTCTCTTCAGGACCTCAGCTCCAGCATGCTAGCCCTGCTCCCACCTCAGCTGGTGCTTACCAGCCACAGGTCTTGGGTCACAAACTCCCTTCTGGAATGCTTCAGAAAAGGGAAAATGTGCTATGCCAGAGGTACCTGAGCAGGTCTAGCAGGGCTAATTAGCTCTGCCGGCACCACAATGGCTTTTTGTGACCCTTTTTGTGCAGCAGCTAATACACAGTGGGTAAGGCAGTTGTGGGTGATGGAGAGCTGACAGCACTGCTCTCTTCTGTGCTGGGGACATCATAGATGGTGAAAGGGCTGGCAGAAGCATCCCTAGAGCGGCGTCAGCAGGGCCCGTGCACACTGCTGTCAGCTAGGCCCTTTCTGATCACGTACAGCCTCCAGCTGTTTTGCAAGAGTATGCACAATGGATGCAGCTTGGAGTATGAATCACAAAACATGCCTTCTCCTCTAATTTTATCAGCCATAAATCGTGAGTCACAGCCAGGTGTGCTAAGTAGTGAGTTCTCTGCAAGGCCTCATTGTCCACACCTGGGAGACCCTGGCTTTACAGCATTTTGAACACAGTGTAAGCCACATTGTCCATAGCGTTGTCTTTTTATTTCTCAGCAACCTGCTCTCAGAAGTAATCTCAAGCACAGAAGATTTGCCCTATTGCTCTCCTTCCAAACCAGCAGCATCCAAGCCCTTCCAGTGACTTTTCAAAACCCTTGTCCCATCACAAGCAAGAAGGATGGGAAAAAGGCTGTGGTATCCCTTTAGATTTTAAACAGAACATGTGCATCTCTCAGCCTCATGCAGACTGCAGTCACCATGCACATCAGGCGCCACTGTCAGTCTCACAGGTTGATGGATGCAGATGAAGCCTCTCCTGCAGAGCAGAGGCTGATGCCTGCCTTGAAATGTGAAAGGAGTGAGGCCAGGAGATCTCCTGCAACAGCAGCACCAGGACCTGGCAAAACAGCAGCAAAAAAGACTTGCACAGAAGTCTGTGCATGCTGACAAGCTTTCCTCAACAATCTGTTTGAAGCCACCTTGGCCATGCCTAAAGGACAGAGCAGGCAGTGGGCTGGGCATGTTGGGATCCTTCAACTTCCTCTGAATGTGTAGTGGTCCCATTTTGCCCTTCAGTCCATGCGCTGGCTGCCTCCCAGACCAAATACAAAGTCCTTTCACAACCAGACTCTCCTTGCCACTGCCCCTTTCCCATAATTAAATAGCAGTGGTCTAATGGACCATGGCATGATGGCAAGTGCTTAAAAGAATTATCTTTGTATATTCATTTAAGACATTTTAGTATCAGACACTTACCAGCTGTCACGGTAATTTATTTAAATGATTTATATGGAAAACCAAGACATTCCCCAATACCTCTAAGATGGCTCCTGGAGCTGTTGCTGGCTAAGATGCTTCAGGACTACCAGCCAAGATGTTGCTAAAGTGCCTCCAGGAGCAACAGCTGTGGGTGTTGCAGGGTAACACTGCCTTTAGGAGTCCCAGGTACTCATTTACACCTTGTACTTCACATCTCTGTTGGGGTGGTGATTATCCCCTGATGACAACACCCCCTGCCAGGGATCTAAGCATTTAAATCATGAAAAAATGTCAAGCTTCATGGAGTAATTTCCAAAGCAGAGTGCACAGGAATGACATGGGAAATCTTTTTTTTTTTTTTTTTTTTTTTTCAGTGCAAGATGCAAAACCTGCAAAATGGTACATCAGGAAAAGAAACAAATATTGTAAACCCCAGAAAAAGATTTCCCCAGAGTAAAACCAAAACATATGTAGGAAATTTAGAGTAAATTTTTTGGGGGTCTGATTAATCCATAGGAGTAGTCAGACACTAGCTAGACACTACAGCATTACAGATCTCATAAACGTTGACTGAGAACAGCTGCAGAAAGTACATTTTTTGTTCCATAAAACAGCAGAGAGCCACTTCACAAAAAAATAAACAACCAGTTTAAAGTGTAACCATTGCCTCCAGAGCTGCCTGGTTTATCCATTTGCAAAGAAATATTACCAGTTAAACAGAACTGATGTGTATTAAGGGCTGGCCTAAACCCGAGCTCAGGTCAATCACCATGCCATTTTTGAAGCCTCGAGTGAGAAGCCTGGCCCTGGCTCTTCCTCCCTGGCCTTGGAGGGAAGCTCCGTCAGGTCACCATGACTTGAAGCCTGGGACTCCATCCCCCATCAGCTTTGGCTTTACTGAAGATGCCTTCCCAATACCAAAGGACATGGTGTATGTGGTAAACATGTATTACTTCCTTGTCTGCATGCATGGGGCTGTGACTCCTGCTGGTCATGAGACACTCATCCAAAATCAAATTGAGTGTTCATCAATTTCTGCCTTGCAGGGATGGGGAAGAGGAGTAGAGTGTGACAGAGGCGGGCTTGCCTGCACTCACAGAGAGGAGAAACTGTGCTAAGCCTGGGACAAGGCTCAATGGGGCTGGGAGGCTCAGCTCACCACAAAATGCCAGGGAGCTCTCCCACTCAGTTCCCCTTATGTGTGCTTCTAGCCTGGCATCAACCACCTGGCTGCAGCATCCAGCCTCCCTTTGCATTGGCAGCCTGAGGCAGCTAGCAAAGCAGGAGAACTAGTCAGAGGTCTTCCAAGTATTCAAAAGTTTTTCCACTTATTAAGTAGGAGTTTACATTAAACAGAAAGTTATTTTCTCCCGGTAACCTCAAGGCCAGCTAAGCACTACAAAGAGCGCAGCATGCAGAGTAAATCAGCAGACACTCTGTCTGGCCTCAGCCTGCATGTGAGCAGGGGATCTGCAGGCCGAGAACAGAGAGCACGGCCCAAGGGGACTGTCCTTGCTTCCTGCTGGTCTGATGGAACAGCCAAAGCTGCACTGCTATAACCCAAGCCCTGCTGGTGTTTTATAGGCATAAAAGGCCCTGAAACTGTGCTGCAAGCATCTGCTGTGTCTTTCCCCATGTTCCCCCAAGACCCACTTCCATTTCTCTCTCTCAGAGAAATTTAAACAAAAGCAATAGCAGTGACCTGGTTGGATAATATCCATTTCCCAAGCATAAATGTTTGAAGTGAAGGAAGTTAAATAACTTTACTTATGTCCTGGGGACCCTGCCTCCAAAACAATCAAGGTTCAGGCTTTTGTTTTCATTATGCTCAGTAACATATTTCACCAGTGAAGGTTTTCTCAAAAGCAGTAAGTTTTCATTAGACTTCTTGCTTTGAATAAGCTGTGTTTTTTGATAAATAATAAAAAACCTGACTAAGGAATAACTATTAATCATTCATTGGAACAGCAGCTACAGCCTCAGTTGTGTCATGTCCCAAGCCAATGCCCCTAAACAAGGTGGGGAAGAAGGGGGAAAAAAATAAATCATTTTGTTTCCCTCTTTGGCTCCACAAATTACCAAACCTGTGGTCTCACAGTACTGCTTCAACTCACTGGGAATAGATTTATGCATTTAGCTCTGTTACAACCCAATGAAGTGAACATGCTGTTACCAGGTTAAGCAAAATTAGTTTTGTCGCCATAGCGAATCAGCGCAGGTCCCTGGTGATTAAAAAGCCACACCAAGGTATATCAGTTGCAGTCCAGCCTATATTACCCATATGAGCTCTTGCAGGAAAGGAAAACTGAACAAGCTCTAAATTCCCTTACATAGACTGTGACCACAGCCAGGCTGCAGTGTTACTTGAGGCAAGTCAGCAAAAAACCATCAAAACACTCAAGATGAAGTACTAAGAGAGCAGAGGGACCTGACATTTCAGGAGCATTCAGCTCAGTGCACACCATAGGCATGAATGAGTGAGAAACCCCACACCCTGTACCTAGTTAAGTTCATCCTTATTTACAAAGTTAGGTTTTGCCTGCAAATTATCAAACTATGGTAGTGACAAGCAATATCTGCCACTAGGCATTGGCATTTTTTTAAATATTTTTTTACATGACCTCTTCTGAATGAATTTTTATCCCTAGTCCAGAAATGGAGGGTGAAGCACTATGAGGTGAAGTGATTTGTACAAATTATCTTCAACAAATGGAAACCACAGCATTTGGTTCCTAAGCTCAGCATGCCCATAGGTCTTTACTTTCTCATAAACATAGGAAAGGAAAAGGTGAGTGAGGTAGGAAGACCTATATTACCTTTTTTTATAAGTTCTTCCTAATACCAAGGGAAGTTTGTCCTATAAAGCAAGCTCTATCCTTAGTTATTGCTCAACAATTGCAAAGTTACATGACTGTAGAAGTGTTGCATTCTTCACTAGTGCAGGGAGTGGGCTGGAAAAAAGATTGTGTTTCTCTTTGCACAAAAGGCTTCTACTGGAACCAAATCTCCCAGTTTGGTCAGAGACAGCAGGTAAAACTGTACCTGGGCTCATATGGTGCTGCTGTAGAGGCAGCCAGCCACTGAAACACTGTTGATCTTTCCCAGCTTTGTTCCACCTCTAATATGTTAGAGTCAGATGTTTCTATGATATGTTTGAGCCAACTTATAAGTCTTCATTTGCACCAGTTGTTTCTCTTGAGAGGGTAGAGGGCTTTTACTGATTTAGGCCTTTGGGCTTAAAAATTCTTACAAGCCAGTGCTAGCAATATTAAAAACAGGTATATTTTTAGCATGTGGGACCAAGATGTTGAGATGTATGGCTGAGATCCATTAATAAAAGAAACCATAGAAAATAAAAATAAATCTTTATCAATCAGAAACCACAACACCATGCTCTCTGTAGTGCCTTACCTGTCTCAAGGAAATCCACTGAGTGGCCTGCGTCTTTCTCTCTGGAGTGTGATTTCCCTCTCATTTACACAGCTGTAAATCCAGACTGATTCCTTTGAAGTTAGAGGAATTTCAGGAGTTCAAAATACATGAAGTAAGAGAAGAATTGATCTCTGTGTAAATACAGACTCCCCAGCTGCCTAGATCCTGATCCTGTTGATTTAGTGGGTGTTGCCTGTTGAGTTCAACAAGAGCAGGAAGAGCCATTTCATTCTGCACAGTAATACTTGTAGCTAAATCTTCTCCTGATTCCATGCACTCCACTCCATGGAAGTTATGTTAGTCTTTGGTGCCAGAAGACTTGGGATTTGATTTTGTGTGTGCTGGTGTAACTCAGAATAATCTAAATAAATAGCTGAAATCCCAGTTATGTCTGTTACTTCCAGTGGTAAACAACTGCTTTACTAGTCATCAGAACATTGATTACCATTTTATAGCTTGAATAGTGCGAACCACTAGCAATAAAATATCGATAGGCCTCCAGCTGAAACTTGATAGATGATAGGCAGTTCAGAAAATTAATTTGTACAAACAAAAGGTAAAGCATCCTTAGAGGGATTGTCCTAGGGACCAATCTGGCCAGGCACAGAAAAAAGTCTCTAAAGAGGTGTCATATAGATATGAAGCAGGAGAGGTAATTGGCCTTGCTATTAGCAAGTATGTTGATTCAGATGCAGTAATAATATGACAGTGTCAAGAAGCCAGATAAAAATCTGAAGTTCTAGAATATAGTTATTATAGGTATCAGAAGGGCTCATTGATTCCTGTAAATGTCATATCCATTTGCAAAATCTGTCATCTTTAAATTGTCATTTTTTAACAAACACAAAACCCTTTTTCTCTCTTTAAACAGAATTAATCTTTGGTCTTTAAAGACTAATAGCTGATGGAAACCTCAATAATCTTTTAGAGTCTGTCTGGACTGTGGTGAAGGTGCAAAGGTTGAATCCAAAAACATGATTTATAGAGCTGAAAGTGCTGAATTTTGTTCTTCTGTGTGAATGCATGGCAGCAACTAACTTTATCTTGCTTTAACACACCACAGCCTACAAGATATGACACTTTCCTCTCACCATGCTACCTCCTGAGCATAGGTAATAGTAGCAATGATGGCTCTTCTGACATAGTCTAACAACTGTGGCATATTGGAATATTGGCAAAAGGGGCAGAAAGTCAGGTATGAAACCAGCCACCATGCCCAGCCGGCTGTTCCTGCTGGTAGAGTGTGGACTGACACAACCACCATAGGGAAGACCAACTAAGAAGCATATGATGAATTCAAACACACAAAAATATTATAAAATACCAGCAACATTGCCATGTTGTCCAGTCTGGAAGGAAATTCTACAGCCACAGACTTGATTGAGCTTCTGCTGGTAAATCACTGTAATCATCACCTTCAATAGCAGCTATGTTGTCTGTAAGGTCAATTGTCTGTAGAGGTAAATTGTTCAGCTTTGGGTAGTTCAATTTTTCTTATCTTTTTGAAAAGAAATTCCTGAGGGTGTGTTTTATCACTTTAATTCTTTCTATAGTGCTACAGAAGACATTTGACTACAGATCTTTTGAATCCCTGAGTTCACAAAGTTGTCTGTTCCAAACAGTAGGTCCGGGGCTCATTGTATGCCATATTACTCTACAAGGACCTTTGGAAGCTGGCTAGAGATGGGCCAACATGAAAAAAGGTGGCAGAGATCTGCAGGGTATCATTGGCTTCAGCTGTTTTATCATCATATGTTGTACAAAGCAGAACTTGTCTTTAATATTCTTTTGCTGTTCTCACATCAAAGGGCTAAATTATGCCCCCTAATACATGTAAGAGGCTTTTCAGTTATCTTTCTGATGCAAATTATATCATTTTGCATTATTCACTGATTATCTGCAGTTTGAAAAGTACAGCAGATGTTGTGCAAAGCCTATATGTCAGATCTCTCCTCCTTTGAGAACAGGATCCAAGTAAGCAAAATTGAAAGAGCCCCACGGTGAATTTGTGTTTAGTTGTAGCTCAAGAGTGGAATCGGTCTGGGCTTTCAAAAATTTGTCAGGTATTAAGGTTCAAATGAAATTGGGTATGCCCAGCTCAGCACCTGGAAGTATACACGTTCTTTTCCAGCACGTACATCTTCTCCCCTTGTTAAATGCCTACATTTAGAGTGGAATGTCATTACATTTAACAGGCGCTTCAGGTCCATTAGATGACAGCCCAGTATGAGATCTGCCCTTAGCTCTCATTGCACTACAAGGAGTAAGTTGAATTTGATTGTGGCATCATGCCGACAATGCCGAGATTAATGAATTAAAGATGTATAACAAAGAATGCTTAATGAAGTCAAATTATAAGAGATTGTTTTACAAGGTGGCATTTAGTATTAATAATAATCATTACAAAGTAATTCCTCTACCCACCTCTGACTGGGCTCTTGCAGTGGTGCATCACATTTCAAAACACGGTTGAGTTAAGAAAAAGCAAATATTAAAAAGGTTTGCAAAGCATTATCAATTAAATGTGGTGTTATTTATTGTCATAGAACTGTATGGGGAGAAAGAAGGAACAGTATCATGACTCCTTGCCTTATAAATGTTATTATCATAATGTGGATAGACCATCATTCTCTCTGTTTTTGCCTGTGTTAAATCTCAGCAAACTGGCTCCTTTGCCAGTTCAAGGTTTTGTATGTCTATGGCATAGCCTGGGACTGTAATCTACAATTACTAATTGAGTGGTGTTTCTGGACTATATCTTGTTATCTAGTCTGATACATTAAATTATGACAGAAGACCTCTCCAGAAGCCCACTGAGGGCATGTCTTCAAAATAAGAACACAGCCATATGGTAGAGCATCTGAGACAGAGCTGTTCCCCCAAGAAGGAATGAGAAGAGCCTTTTAACTCAGTCCCATCTATCCTTTTGAAAGTCTGAAGTCTTGTGAAACTCACCCAGTCCTTCACTCATGGATGTTAAGGAAGATGGGGCTCTGTAGGCTTACCCTTCTTCCTCCTATGGTCAACCTACAAAATTGTAATGGGACCACGACTTGGCTAAGATAGGCCTTGACAGAGGGCAGAGCATGAAAGGCAGCTGTTGGTGCTGGAGAAATCAATGTAGACTTTTTCTCTTTGCCAAAAAGACTATTGATTCTCTGTGCTTGCTTCTGTAACTTGGCTGACAGGTCTGTAGGATAGCAAGAATCTCAGCTAACAGCAGTGCTGCTTCAGCCAGTTGTTCTTAATAACCCTGCAGAGGAAGGAGGATTTATAGACAGGCACTGAACAAGGTAAGAGAGATTTTGTTTGTTTGTTTGTTGTTTGTTTAGTTTGTTCATTTGTTCATTTTCATGTAAGCATATATCTCAAGACAATTTGCTTGTGTGTTGGCTGTCTTACATTCTTTTCCATAAAGTTTCAAGAATGCAGCCTGTCTAGGGTGCTTGATGGGTAAGAGGTGATAGATGCAGACGGAGTGAGAGAGAATATCCGTAGAGCTGTTTGCTCTGTGTTCCCTCGTATAGGAGCAGCTGTACAATAACATGTACAATAATCATGACCCTCGAAGCTAATTAGAAAACTCTTGTTGATCTGTATGGGGGTTAAATGTTTACCACAGTCAAAGTTTTGTCCTCAGTATGTCCTAAGGCCCTCAATTCATTTCATCATTATTGCTCTGTGCACACATTCTTCAAAATTAATAACCAAATCCTTCCAAATGACCTCTGTGCTTTGCCAGGTGTCTAAACTGCGACCTTCTGTTTCATCTACACTACAAAATCTGTCACAGTGCACTGGAAAATAAACAGAATACAATAAAAATAGGAATGCAGGTGATTGGTTGGATGCTTACTGCTGTGGTAGAATATACATCAAAAGAAGGACTATGTCATGCTGAATACAGGATAGCTCTGATTTAATATTCTTTCAAGTCACACCTTAAATAACCTGTGTTTCAAGGCACACTATGTATTTCTTTGGAATCTTGCTTTAATGCAGTCCCTCGTATCCATTATTTTTATGAACCCTCTGTCCCCAAAGAAATACCAAACAGCACAAAGTACCTTCCAGGCTTTGTAAAAGCTTTTATGGAACTATAAAGAAAACACCAAAAAAAAAAGAAAAAAGTTAGATATCTGAAATAATGTCTGCACATGCTTGATATGTGACTTTATGAGTGCAATGATGCCACAAGATGGAAATAAATGTTTGTCAAGATTTGCTCATCAAAAAGAAGCAGAGAGAAGCATGAGCTTCTTTCATTTTGTTCTGTTTTTCTTTTGTTTCTGTAGTTCACTTTTCAGTAAAACATATGGGTGAAAGTCATATTTATTTTGATCTTTAAGTCTTAGCTACTTGTTGGGCAACACGGAGGACTTTTGAGGACTGAAAGCCCCTCTCTTTGGTCTTCTAGAGAATATATTCAATAATGGAGCATAAAACCTCTGTCCTTGACACTAAAACATCTCAATCATCTTGTCAAAAACTTTACCCTTATTGAATTCTGGCAGTGCACTGAGCAGGGAGCGAGCTTTTAACCTTGAGACTATGAAGCATGCCTGGTTAGTTTTACTGCCAGCATGAGGAAGTCCCCTGGAGACCTAGTATTGCAGTAGGAGAATTCAATCACTAAGGTGTATCCAGGCTGGATTAGGCTGAAATACATTCACAAAATGTGCTGACAGGTTTTCTCTGAGCAGGAACCAATTATAAAAGAAAAGCCATTTGTTTCTGTAAGTGCAAATCTAATTTCTGGTTATTCTCTTGTATGTGCAATGTAAAAATAATTCTACTTTAATAGATAGGGATAGCTCCTAAATTGAGCCTGAGCCTCACAGTACTAAGCAATTATTTCTCCCTTTTTCTCACTCAAAAGCCTTAGGCCAGTATATTAAAAATAACAATACTGTTCTAAAAGATTTGACTGTCACTTTGCTGAACAGTGGTTTCTAGCTAATAGGACACAGTTTGCTTTCAAGCTTAAGAGGCCTGTGGTAGAAACTATTAAGCTCACTGATTAGGAATGAGATGGAGCATTCCCCAAGGGACCTTTGCTCTCTGATGTTCTCATTGCCACTGGAAGAATAAATAAATAAAAACTGTCATCCTAGCTAATAACTCCCAGAGATAGAGGTTACAATTACGCAATGGGAGTTAGCCTATGTTTCAACAATGTTTTGGTATTAAATTTGCCTCCCTAAAAGGCTTTTTATGACTGTGAGAGAAAAAGAGGTGGCAGACACAAAGCATATGACCCAGCAGTCTGGGTTTCATGAGGGCCAGCATTGACCAGGCATAGAAGAATTTGTTATTTAGCCTGTATGGTACCTTTACTGTAGAGGAGAATATAAATCAGAAATGTCCAGTCTACATGGGTACAGATGTCCTGGATAAAGCAATGTCTTGGACTACACAGGACTCCAGGGAGTGATCAGGTCCCAGTAAGTTCAGCAAGGAGGAACCAGGACCAGGACAAGGATTCAGCAGTACTGTGCCTGTGGTGACAAACCTCACATGGGGCATTTGAACCCCTCCTCCTTCCACCTGGATGTTCTTAGTGTCACAGTTGTGTTGTACCAGAGTTTTGGTCACTGTTTTATGAACACTCAGATAAATGCAAACATAAACTAGTGCTCCAGAGATTTCTTTGAAGTGGAACTAAATTTATCTAGGATTGTAGTGATAGGGCAAGGGGTAATGGCTTTAAACTAAAAAGGGGTAGATTTAGTTTAGATATAAGGAAGAAATTCTTTACTATGGGAGTGGTGAGGCACTGGAACAGGTTTCCTAGAGAAGCTGTGGATTCCCCATCCCTGGAAGTATTAAAGGCCAGGTTGGATGTGGCTTCAAGCAACCTGGTCTGGTGGGAGGTGTCCCTGTCTACGGCAAGGGGGTTGGAATTGAATGGTCTTTAAGGTCCCTTCCAACCCATTCTATGATTCTATGAAATTTTATATACATTAACAGAAGATAACATGGAACAATTTGGCTTCAGAGACAGAATGTTTAAGGTGGAAGTTTTGCTGATGCTAAAGGACATATTAAGCGTGACATATTAAAAATGTTTAATGCTTTTGAGGGTTGTATATATATGCACGAATCAAAGTCAATGAAGAAGACAACCTGCGTTAAAATCCTTAGTGTCAATTACTAGTTCAAGGAGTCAAGAAACAGCAACGGAAATGAATGATTCGGGGCTTTTCATAACACAACCAGAACAAGTGAGCCACAATGCTGGTTAGAGCAACCAGTATGATGGATACGCTGGGAGGTTAGTTTTATAGGAATGGAAAAACTCCGGTTTTCTTAGAAACATTTTAATTCTTTACCTCCACCATATGTCTTCTATTAACTTTCAAGTGAAAAAGGAGCTGGATATTTCTGTATGGACCTAACTGCAAAAGAAATATATAGGATGGCAGTTTTACAGGGTGCAGGGGTCCCCACCAGCTGCACTGTGAGGGCAGATTTACAATCTCTTTACAACACAGAAGCAACCAAAAAGGCCAAATCTAGGAATCTGACCCCCACTTCAAATAACAATAATCATAATAATAATTAGAAATGATAGAAGTGAAGTTATAACATTTCTCTGGCACCTTTTCCATTTGCAAACTTCAAAGCACTTTGCAAATGTTAACTTAGTTCAGTCCCCAGGAGAGTTACACTACTTTTCCCCTTTTCTCTACTTTACAGGTGAAAAAACAGTGAGGAGGTGAAATGTCATTCTCAAAGTCACATATGGCTTTCCTTGGAACCAGCAACTTCTACTCTCCTGTTCATACCACAAGACCACAATGCCTAGTTAACGTGATAGTTCCCATTGTAAAATGGTCTCCTGAGAATTAAATGTGTAACCTGTAAAATATACAGCCTGCTTATGTTTGCTTACTTTTTAAAGTACATCCTTTAATAATGTTTTCAATGAGCAATTTAAATAATTCATAATTTATAACATTAAATTATGGCAAGGTGGGTTGTGTTTTTTTTGAAGTCAGACCTAATGAAATGACTTAACTTCATACAAGAAGTTGAGCCAGTGATTCATTGAAAGGTTTATCTCTGTCAGATTTGCGGTTACACATATTAAAAATTGATCCACTTATATATATATATGTATATAGATGTATATATATATTGTTGTAGTTGAAGTTATCAGGGTTATAAATTCTGAGTAGTTCCCAAGCTTGCAGTGAGTATTACCAATTTTAGGAGGATAATATTTATAACCACCTTTCATTTTGCACTGAAATGCGTTTTCCCCTGAAGCCTGCCTCTTTAACCTCTGATATCTTTCCCTTTCACAAAACACAAACACTTCTGTTTTACTTGTGTGGTTTAGCAAGCACTCAGAAGTAGTATCTTTTCTTTTCTTCATAATGAATAGTTCTTCAACTATTGATTGCCTTTAAAATCACTTTAAGTACAAGGCATGTAATATTTCTTTGTTAGTTTACATATTTTTTCCAGAAGCAGTGGAAATGCCAGACCAACACATTAGGTGTCTGATTAGGTGTGTCTGAACAGAGCCTGATTCAAAAGACATTTTTTTCAGCTTTATACTTGCTCCAAAATATCGTGTATTTTTACATATGCAGTATGTGTGCCCATGTATTGTGTGCTCTGAGAGGGTAAATCTGGTTTCTGCTGAGCATGTCCCCCAGCCCTGCTGAATGGAATCAGAATCACAGATTCTAAGTCCTGAATTTTGGTGAGACGTGAGCTGAGGTGTCCCATGTCTTCTGGCCATCACAGTGTCTGTCTCACACCACTGGGTCACCTCCCAGTCCACAGCTTCTCCCATTCAGAAGAATCAGCATCTACTCGAGCATTCTCTGTGGGAACTGAGATTTTTCTCTCACTGCAAATTCCTCCCAGTCTTCTATCTCCTAACTGCTCATCACAAACCTTCAGATTCTTCTCACTTTTGAATTTATTTTTAAAGCCTTTTTTTTTTTTCCTATGATATATAATCAGCACTCATCTGACAGGAGAGTGTACTCAAGACTTATGAAAAAGCTGCTTTAAAACCACATGATAATAAATTCCCCCTAATCCCAAATATATATGAAATACTGAGCAGGGACCACAACAAGTTTTATAGAAAGCATTAATGTCATCAGTTTAAAGAGAATTAAAAGGAAAAATAACATTCCATCCCTGAGGAAAAATCCAAGTGGTGCATAAGACTAAAACAAGCATTTCTATAGGGAATTGCTCATGAAAGAGTTTTTTAGTTCAAAATAAGGAAATCACTAGGCACTGCAGAAGGATTACATTGATCAAAAATAGTCTTCTGAAATACCAGGATCCAAAGAACAGCTTAAGTAAAGCCACAAATGAATTGAAAGTGAGCAAGCTCACATGCAGGAGAAACTCCATATTTCATTTGCAGCAAGGGCTGTTTGTGATTAGACTCCTGAATAAGACAGATGCTACATGTGGTTGGGAACATTTGAAAACTGACTTATAGCTGTGATCCATAACAATGCTAGATTTATTGACCACCTGCTGTGGAAACACAGTTGTGGTTTTTTTTTTTGTTTTGTTTTGTTTTTCCCAGAAAGACCTCAGCTTGCCATTTGTGAAGTATCTCCTGTGTCCTTTTCACAATTTCCTAGAAGATGTGATTAACCAAGATGTCAGTGCTGCTCCATTCCTGCACACTCACCAATCAGTGCAGTGTTAATAAGATGCCAGGTGAGACTGCTGAACCTCCTGTTGAGCTATTCAAAGGAAACTGAGCATGCTAAAAATATTTAGAGAGATTTATTTGATTTCTCCACATGATGTCCTCTATAATTTATCATTTCAGCTCCTACTTATTCTGTTTTCTGCTCTGTTTTATTTTAGAAGGGGACCTTTCTTTCCTACCTTTTATGGTAAGCACATAAGGGATTTGGATCAATGATGTTTACCAGTGCACTTTAATCTCTGTGTTTAGGCATTTGTTCTATTTGGTAAACTAGCAGACTTCTCCAGTTATTTTGCTGAGCACTGAGAGGCTGAAATGATATACATCTCAAATATGTATGTACTGAGCAACAAGGTTACAGCATTCTCATTTTCACAAGTATGTGTGGTGTCCATAAATACCCAGATATAAGAATGGGCATGGCACTGGGGTAAGCAGGGGATTGATTCCTATTCTGAGCTGCAGAAGAAGCCTGCTCAGCTTCACTAAATCACAGTGAAACAACCCCCTCATCTAATGGTTTTTAATTTAATACAACAGGTCCCCTTGGAGCAGACGGGTTTTCTGTGAGAAGCTGAAAGCAAAATCAAACATGACATTTTGGGGTGTTCATCAAAGGCAGTGGAATGAATGGATGTCTGAAAATAAACACCAGTTTTTCTCCAATATTTCAATACCCAGGATTAGAGACATGAAAAATTTTAGAAATAAAAAGACCATTGTGTTTCCATTGTGAGCTGCTGACAAATTAAAGTCATATGTTAGGTTTACTTGAAAACTTGTGTTTCCTTGGCGCTGTAATGGAAAGTCTTATAAGCATAGAAACAGCCCCATGGAGTTGATGGATACCTTGCATACAAGAAAAGCAACTCTTTTTTTGCATGAAGATATGTCACAATAAGTACGGGCTGCAAAGTGCAAAAGCAAAAGACATGAATGAGCACACAGGTAGGGGATGAAGTTGTCATTCTGGGTGGGTCTCTCAGTGTGTTTACTAAACAAGGTAACACAGCAAAATTGTTTCTGGCATTTCTAAATGGACACCAAAATTGACTACAGCACAAGCACTAGGATAGATTGGTTGATAATACAGAAAAAAAAATATGTATATAATTAAATATATATATATATATATATATATATATATATATGTTTGTCCTTACCAAGCCCCAAGAAACAGCTTAAGAGCCTGTGGAAAGATGTAACAGGTGAGCACCCCTGGAAGAGGGAGGCAGCATGAAATCACTTCTTGTACTGCTGCCTGTCCTGTGTATTCCTTTCTGCGCTTTTTCTGGTCAGTCTTAGTTTCACAGGAATTAACCCCAGGCAGAGATTATATGGGAATTTTTTATGACTTTAGACAAACTCAATGAGTCCATAGCGAGCAACAGGGCATTGTCTTTCCAATGTGATTTTTCTCCTCTACGTGGCTGGAGCAATAAATACCCTGCAAATGAACTTCTTCCTTGCTAATAAAATAAAATCCATATTAATCTCAACTATCAGAGACAACTGTAAATTGAATGAGAGTAAAACAGGATAAAGAGGGTTTGGAAACAACAGCTCTGTCACAGGCAACACAGACATCATGGCAAAGCTGGCTGACCAGCAGTCGAGGGGCCCCAAAGAGCTGACTTCTGGGTCAGTTTCAATAGGTTGACATGAAACTTCAGGTCTCCAGGAGCCACATGCAGGTTCTGGAGGCTGCTGCAGGGGATAATGATCTCTGCTGTGCTCCAGCAAGGACACCGGTAGGAAAACTGAACTTTTCATCACTGAGAGGGCACAGAAGGAAGTCGTCGGAGAGAGGGAAGAGGGACATGGTGAATGTACCAGAGGCTTTAAATTTTAAAACAAGGCATCATTGGTCCTCACAGGTCAACAGAATGGAGCAGGCTCACCTTGTCTAGTGGATGTGTACGAGTCACAGGTGTATATGTGGTATGTATGAGTTGTCCAAGCTCTGTCTTTCTGTAGCCAGTCTTCAAGAAGAATTGCATAATTTAAGCCTTCTATAAAGAACTGATTCTAAATGTTCTTTCTGGGGTTAGAGGTCAGTGCTGTTCTTTCAAGGTGACTCTCCAGCTGGGTATGACAAACCACCCACATAACTAAATACTCAGGGTTGCTTCAGAATTGAAGGTAAAACAAGGAGACGGAGGGCAGAAGTCATTGCTATTTCAGACTTTTGGGGTGACTTTTTTGTTTCTTTATTGTATTATAAAATGTGGTGAAATACCTATAGCTTTCTTAGCCTGCGCAAATGTATTCTTTAGGGCTCCTTTTCATCAAAGAATATTGTCTGCATTTATCTACAGGTGCATGATCCCCTAAGCCCTATAGATAATACACACATTCAGTGTTATATATACATATACTTATAAAGCCACTTAAATGAGCACCATGTGCTCTCAGATTTGCAGCACTCAGATATTCTGTGTTCCAAATGAGTCCTGGGCGAATTCCATTTCTACAGCTCACCCATTTTTCTATTACAGCAAATCCAATTACCTCAGTCTCTTATCTTCCTACCAGTGAGCACATATGTCATCTTCCTCATGCAAGTCATCCTGTAGAAAAGTTAATGAGCATATTGATGTGAGAGAAGTTATGAACCAAAGTGTTTATGGGCACAGGAGTTTATTACCTTTGTGATCAGCAATGCAACATGTTGGTGGGCAAGCAGATGAGTGCAATTTAAACAAAAGAAAAGGAAGCATTAATGAGTATCTGAAAAAGGCTAAGCCTCACCCTCAGATCAGAAATAAAATAACACAAATAGAAACGTTCTTGAAAGCAAAAAGTCAACACAATGGCGAAAGCTTTCAGGCAAATGATCAAGCCAAAGCTACAACTTGCCTGAAAACTGGTTCTATCTAGAACTGGTTGTGAGGAGAGGAGAAACTGTCTTTTTTTTTTTTTTTTCCCATTCAAGCTGGCTAGAGAAGTGAGTTTGAACTGTGACAGATGGAGGATGTTAGCAGAGGTGAGAGTGCCTGCAAGCGTCTGCACACTGGTGGCAGACTGCAAGGAGGTCACCCCTAACATGTGAAAATGCACCCAGAGAATTTGCCAGCTTTCAGCAAGGAAAAATCATTCAGTTACAATTATTCTTTCTGCAGCTGTGTGGCAGCTTATTTACTAGTCTGGCCATGCGAGTTCAGTTTCCAGATTCAAACAGTGAAATGGGATCCAATAACTGCTTGTACAAGACACTTGGGAAGGAGCCCGATGACTATTACACTTGGAAAGATGATAAGGGTGAGACCTGTATTAACTGAGAGTTAACACTGTTCCAGCACCATAAAATAAGGACCAATGTGCACCCTGATCAGTGCTGCCAGAGCACACCAGAAATGGCTCAGGGGGCATGAACAAACTTTCTGGGACTCTGGAGTCAAACCTCAGCAAGTGCCTTGGTATCACCAACACCAGTAATGCAGGGCAGAGGGAAGGTCAGTACTGGGTTAACTTATAGGATGAAAAAGGAGGAAAGAAGTGGAAGAGAACCAGCCTATTTGCTCTGGGACCCAAACCAGCTCTTAGCAGCTCTAAATAGCTCTGTGTGGGTTTGTCAGTGTTGCTGATGCTGGGTTATTCCAGCAAAAAAGAGCGTTATGAGAGTATATTAAAGTGTGGGATAGGGATGGGGCAAACCAGCATCTGACAAAACACCTTTGTTGTGAGGCAGTTCTCTTACTCAGGTAGAAACATTTGTTCCCTCAAGAAAGAAATCATCCAAACTAAAATTCCCCATGGAAAATGGGGAGGAAGGAGCCATATGATGGAAGGAGCCATAGGATATACCATCTTCAGGATCCTATTTCCCTCCCACTGGGAGGACAAGTTGCAAAGACTTTCAAAGGGGCAGAGGGGTTGCATTATGGAAGGCAGCACAGAGGGCCTGAGGCTTTGCCTGGCCAGGAAAGTCCAATATCTGCTAAAGTCCTTTCCTGAAGGCAAAAAAAGACAGCAAGCTCCTGCTTGTACTCTACAGACATGGGCAACATGGGCATATGTGGGCATTTCAGTTAAAAAAAAAAAAAAAAAAAAAAAAAAAAAGCTAAGGAGCTGGCTAGATAAACAGCATAGTATTCCAGGAAAAAACAAGCTGTCCTTTGCAAAAGAAGATACTTCAAAGACAGAGAATTGTTTATCACTTCCCATCATTAATGCTTGCATTTGGTACCTTCTTGATGGATGCCTGTTCTGCTCCTTAAGCCCGTAAGAGCATTGGGGCAGCACTGCCTGTTCCTCAGCATTTGCACAGGGTCTTATTAAGTGAAACCCCAATCTGAGCTCATCCCTTGGTGCTGCAGTAATATGTACAAGGAAATGATATTCACGCTAGACAAATAGCTGCTACAGTTTTGGATACAAAGAAAGCAAAACACATGCAGTTGTTCATAAACAAAGAAATGATTCCTCTGATTATGGGCTTCCTCCCTGCTCATTACAAACACTTGTCAACTACCTACAGGTATATCAAAATCACTCATCACCAACTAAACAGCAAGGTGATCCACAGTAGCTTCTATAATTTAGGTTTAAAATTATTACAGCAGCATAAATCAGAAGGATTAAATGAGAAGGAGTGTATGCTGAATCCAGGAAAATATTATATGCAAATTGTGATTATTCATGACTGAGTCACAAAAAGTATGTATTCAAAATCCATCATGATTTAAAGTTTTAACAATGCAATGCTTTGCATTTATGTAATGACTTTCATCGGAGGATCCTGAAATGCTTAAGAGGTACTGAGTTGAATGCAAAATAATGTCAGTCTTAGAGGATGCATTTCTTCCCAAATCAGCAGCTAGTAGGGGGTGATGCACCTGGGAATTGCATTGAGGAGTAAGCTAGAGGACATAGGAAGAGTCACCAGACGCCTAACAGTCAATAAAACAAATCTGGACCTTCAAACATGGGGACAGATAAAAGAGTACGAGGGGAAGTCAGAGGCATAAGTACTACATGTTACCACATTACCTCCTGGGGAGCGAGCAACCCCAGCCAGCATTTCAGAGGCTGTGTGTGTCTGCGTGCTTAGAAGGAGTGGAGCCAGGGTGAGCTGCCATGTGTCATCACTAGCACACATTGAGGCTGCTGCCTCAATCATCTCTCCGCAACACCTTGCACACCAGTTATCTCGCTTCACTGCAATGGACAAATGGATGGGAAGGTTCCCCAAAACAATGGCTCCTAGGGGTTTCCAAGACATAAGAAAAAAAAAAATTCAAACTTCAAAAAATCACACAAACATGGAAAGAAAAAATAAGAACATCAACATTCAAAACCTAGATTATTTTGAAATTGAAAGCTGTTGTGAAAAGATGGCACAAGACAATACTTGGTAGTCTGGGGAACAGAGATAGATATGATGCTTCCTCTTTTCCCCAAGGAATTTCAGCCTCCATTGATCCTGTCAGATGCATTTCTAATATCTTTAAAAACATCCAGTGACAGGGTACTTAAAATTAGATCCAAACTCTTTCTTCTGTCAATTATCTCACAGTGACATCTCTAATATAAAAGAGCTTACAGATTTATATCTATATTTAGATTGTATCTATATTTAGATATTTATTTTATTATTTTAATATAAGTAAATTTGTATTTATTTATATCTTTTTCTTAGAATTTTAATTTTCTTAACATTTTCCTTTGTGTCTAGCTGAGAAAATTCATTGAAATATTTACATCACTAGGCCTACCACTGTGGTGAGCCTTTCTCCCAGAAAAAAATAATAAAAATAAAAATAAAAATAAAAATAAAAATAAAAATAAAAATAAAAATAAAAATAAAAATAAAAATAAAATCTGATCCTAGAAAACAGCCGAAGTGGACAATAGAAACCCACTGGACACTACTGGATAGGACTGCTTTAGGAACACAAACATGGCTGGTGCTGGGAAAAGTATAATGCTTTGTACTCTCTCAGTTCCTAAAATATTTTATAATGTTGACTGTTGAAATTCCACAGCAGTATGGTCTTCAAAGGCCAAGCAAGGACTAGTACAATAGCCAGTCCTGAAAGACCTATATGTTTTGCTCTCTTTTGCCCAAGGAAGGTGACAAGTTATCTCAGGCAATATGTGCATGTGGCTTTTTGATAGTCAGTCCAGGTCCCAAGGAGCCACGCTCCCAGATTCTCTGGGCCAGCCTAATCTAAGACATTATAACAATGTCTTACCAGACATGGAGATAACCTATCACCTATGGACAGCCAACAGCTCTCAGTATATCTTCTGCCTGCCAGAATGCATAGACACCACTTCAGATGTCTTTTGTCTCTTGCTTCAGATGCAGACCACACAGGAGCTAAGAAATGATGGCCGTGGGCAGCCAACTGGATTGTCATGCAGTCCTCATGGTGACTTCAGACACATGATGCAAAAGGCTTACAGAGATTTAACACACTGTAAAAGCCTAGAAACCACTGACAAACTGATGGATCTTCCTCCCTAGCTGCAGAAAGAACCACAGTAAATTTTCAGAGAGAACAGACATACTGGACAGTTTTGAATTAATACCTGATACAAAAGCTTGTATTACATACCAAATAGAGACTGCCAAGGAGAAGTGGGAGCTGCTACCAATAATGTCACCAAGATGTGTCAGTGCTTATCCCAGGGCAGAGTCTGATTCTCAGCAATCAGATGTTGGAGAGAAATTCTCCCCGTTAACCCCAGTGCTATGCAAATACAGCAGATCTCAGTGGTGAGCTCTGATGTCAGTGGTGTCTTTGTGATAGCTCCCTATTAGGTAAGACTAATAACCTGATCAATAGCCACTGTTGTGAGACAGATGGGCCCATTACAATCAGAGATGTTCAGCGTCTGGCTCTTAACTCTTAACCTCACCCAATATAAAATATTCACCAAAATTCTGTGTTAGACATTGGCACAACCCCATTTTTCTTTCCCTGCCATTAACAAATGTCAGGCTGCAATACTGTATACCACATCCATCTCACCACAATAGATGCCACATTTGTTGCATGTATTGTTAAAGAAACAGTATAATGGATCTCTTTACAAAAACCTGTTGTGGGGTTTAAGAGTAAGTGAAAAAATAATAATAACTTGGGATGTGTTTCTACCATATTTTGCTACAACAGTTAATATCTCTTTGTGATTTCCTCTTTAAACCAAGGTCAGGCACAACTCACACTGATGAAGTTTGTCAGAATTTAGCCTTGTTTTGCTAAATGACAAAGGGACCCCTGAGTCTTGCCCGCCCAAAGAAGTAAAGTTTTGCATGTTTGCTGCGGGCTGGTGTGGAGGAGGCCGCAAGCCTGACCCCCAGGGCCAAAAGTGGCACTGTAGTGATGGGAAGGGGAGGATGTTTGCAGGGCAGGGGGTCTTCTCAGGGTGCATAGTTTTTGTGCACCTTCAAACCATGGTTCTACATGTACCGGAGTGAGTCAAACCTGAAAATCCTTTTATTTCAGCAGTCCACAAAGGCCACCCTGCTGCTCTTCCCTGGCTACAGGCTACACCTCACTGTGGGATCCAAGCATCTCCAAACCTTCCTGATGGAGCTTTCAGCAGGGGTGGGATGGGGAATAGTGAATATAAACATGGCATACACATCTCAAAAAAAAAAAATCATCATTATAAAGTTACTTCTGTCCTTTCAGTGACCATTCATAGGTGCACACACAACCTGGTAACTCCTTCCTGTCTGCACATGGATATTCTTCTCGCATCCCCTTGAACTATGGGGTAATTTTTCATGCCAGGGAATCATCCAGTGCAATTTGCATAGAATTTTTCACAATGCCATCTCCAACAAGATATAGGTCTGGCATACAGTAGCAGAAGAAGAGCTGCAGGAGGAGGACCACCAAGAACAATTTTCCATCTATTTCTTCCTAAGTCTGGTCTTGCACAGCAGTGAATACAGCAGCACCTGGTTGCTCACCTCCTCACGTAATGCAGTCCACCTTATTCCTTCAGTCTCCCCATATTATCTTGCTGGCTAAGTCATCTGCTTGGATTCCTGTGGCAGATTTCATTTTTTTCCACACACCTCTCACAGAAATAGCAATTGCCTGGCAATAAGCGAATCCCTCATGCCTATGTCTCCACACACAATAAAGGAAGAGGGCTGCTAAATCAAAATGGAGGGACTGTTGCCATTGGGTTTCAAATGTATCCCACTGACCAAAACAACAAGGAAAAATAAAATAATGATAAGAAACTATGCACAAATGTAGTTTTCAATTATGTTTCTGATTACTTTTATTAATAATTGAATATTTTCATACATAATTCAAGCTTTGCCTACAGTTTATACTATCATCAAAAACCCTTATGGACTGGAATCAGGCAGCACGTTGTGTTCACACCTCCTGTGTAAGCATTGCGCATTCACATAGCTAGAGAGGGGACTGCTGGGCACCAGGACTTTGACCTGCTGGCTGCTGGTTCTCCTGATACTTTGTGTCTGGAGCAATCCTTTCTGAGAAGTTCGCCTTGGATTATTTCCAGTCACTTTCCAGATCTCATTCAGCAGCAGCATGTACTAAAACATAGAAGGTGTAGGTATGAACCAGCTCTGCTCTGCTGTCTTTCATTGCACCTCCTCCAGGGATTTTGTGCCATGTTCCCCAGCCTCACCTGAGTGCTGAGGTCAAGGCATCCCCATAGTTTGGAATCCAGATCTGAGTCCAGATGGTCTGTGTGGCTGCAGCCACAAGGACAGGCTGGATGAACCACACCTCACAGCTTTTCAAAATCAGGTTCCCAGTTCTTCAGACTGGGAATCATGTCAGTTAGAGACAGAGATAAGAGATGAGAGAGACAGGATAAAAAAGAGTAGTGCTCTGTGAAATGGAACGTCTTTCAAGTTTTTGTTTTTGTTTTTTTAATAAAATGTCCAATAAACATATGTATAGACAATGATTTTAGTCACCAGAGCAATTCAACCATATTTATGCTGGGGATAGGAGCTCTTAGACTTGTAGTTTTGGGGAAGATTATGGGGTTCACTCTAGAGACTGACAAAATAAGACCAGCTTTCTTCTAATGAGATCAGATAGAGAAAACAGATGAAAATATGTGCAGGTTTCTACTTGCCGGGGGAGTTAAAAAAAAAAAAAAAAAAAAAAAAAAAAAAAAAAAAAAGAGAGAGAGAAAATTGATAGGGTTTTTCTTAGAAATTGTGATTCCCTCTCCTTCTCTCCTTGCTCTTCAGCTGGAGCTACTTACACTTTTTTGTACATATACACAGCCCCATCCTTGTCATCTATCCATTTCTGTAACAGTCTGGGCAATCACAGTTCTGTTCTTATTTCATTCTTTGTCTATAACAACCTCAAGGATAGTAAAGAAACATATTCCTAATACTAGTATGGAGTAAACAAAGAGGTACGTTTTTAGGGCTTGTTAAGGTTTGATGACTTTTTATCATCTAGCTAGACATTTTCCAGTGGAGCAGCTACAGACCACATTGTATTAGTCAATTGTACTGAATTTCTGCAGTAAAGTGGATAAGGAATTCCTCCTAGAAATGTGTAACCAACCCTGACATCCACAAGGGAGCCAAATGGAGTCCAAGAGTAAATCTGAAGGCAATGTTTTCATGCTGTTTTTTACACATTTGAATAATGAGTATTTAATCTTCTGTAAAAACAGATGAAACCTAAGCAGTAATGAATATTGAGTGTAAATCTGATACAGCACTTAAATGATTTCTGCAACCTGCAGTCCACTCAGGATGTAGAGACTTCATTATAATAGCCACAATGGACTTGGAATGTAATATCTGTAATGAGAAATAATGTGATTGATATAGCTGAAAAACAGATGTGTTTGGGGCATACATGCTCTTCCTCTCATCTGGGATTTTTCTGGACATTTTTAGTAGCTAATACTATGCATTTTACCTTTACATTTTTAAACAAAGAACTATGATGCTGCTGAGCAAATCCATTTTCTGAAGAGAAAAAAAAAAGTGACCAGCTACTGAAAGTGAGTAAGCAGGAGGCCTTTATCACTTTAATGTATCACTGGATGCAACATTTCAGAGCTAGAAAACTGAAAAAGCAAGAACAGGCTTCCGTGACATACATGTATAGTCATAATAGAGAGCATTTCTGGTCATGAATACAGATCTGAGGTATCCTATAATTTAAGGTGCTGGAGCACAAGCTAAAGATTATATGATGCAATTTTCCATGTTTGTCTTTTTCACCCCTCACTTGAACTAACATGGATTCACTGATTTTGTTGAAGGTATTCCTCTTCTGTACCAACTCATATTTTTCTAGGGTCGATCTAGGAGAAAACTTGAGCTGAAAGTCTGACACTTTTAATATTTAAAAAAACATTTAGAGTATTTTATAAACTTTTCATTTAATATAATGAAAATAAAAGAATCAGATGACTTTATATTTAGTCTAGATGTGCTCAATGTTGGGAATTCTGGTTTCCACAAACTGGAATTATCAAACAACTGAATGATCAAGTCTTCTGAAAACCAAATCTATGTGCAAATACAATTAAGAGTCCTAAAGTTTTTGTTTGTTTGTTTGTTTTATTTTGTTTTTGTATCCTTTGAAATAATTGGGATCATCAGGAACAATCCCCTCCACTCCCTGAGAGTTGATGGTGGTATTTGGAGAACTGTAAATTCTTCTACTGTTTTCACTGTTGTGAACTTTATTAATCTGTGAACCCATAAAAATTCATCAATAAGGTGTGGGATCCTGTGTAGAGTCTTCAAATCCATGAACAATAAACTTACTTTCTACTACTGAAAGCACTGCCTTAGATACATGAAGCAATAAAAATATCTATAAAAGAATAACAAGAAACATATTTTGAGTGTGATCCAACATTCAAAGTATATTGATACTGTGCATTTACCAGCCTCTTGATGGTATTCTAGACTCAAAACTAAGAATTAGTCTGAAAGAGACAGTGCTTTCAGGCAGCAGGAGGCTTTGAGATCTCAGTGCTGAAACATTTTCTGTTTATGTTTTGGCTAGTGTTTCTCCATGTCTAAAACTTTTCTCAAGTTCATTGACTTGCATCCAGAAATGTCATTAGCAAAAAATGCTTAAAAGGATTCTTCCTAGGCCTTCTTCCTAGGCCTGGCTGACCACAAAGCCCTGCCTTGAGAAGTGGTCACCTTGACTTCCTCTCCTTCTGGCTCCAGCTAAAATCACATCCCAAGGTATCTGAAGATGTGGGAACAAATCCTACCTAAAGACAGATTGGTGAGTATCTGTCGATTTTGATGAGGTTTTGACAAGGCAGCCTGGAAGAGCTGCCTTCTCATATTCTCTCATGCCCTCTGAATACTTGTACACATGGTGTAAAATCAATCTATACAGACAAAATAAATAGCCTCTTCGAATCCATTATAACCATAATGGCTTCTTAGACTAAAAGAGTTTGATAATGTGTTTGTACAGCTAATCAGTGTAGCATTCCTTACTAATGTTTCCTGAGTAGTTACTGTATTGGAGTGTTAATCATGATTGTTCTGATTATCAGGAATTGTTCTTAAAAAAAAAAAAAAAAAAAAAAAAAAAAAAAAGGTAAGATAAATACTTTCTTCTAATAAACAGACCAAACATGAAAAGAGAAAAAGAAAAAAAAAATACAAAATTTAATGCTTTTTATACTAACAAGTGTTCATATTTGCTTAAAATTTTTGAAAGACCACTTTTCTGAAAAAAAAAATATTTTCAAATAGGTTAACTCTGTATTTTGAGCAGTGGCATTTGCTCATATGGGACTCTTAATCTCCAGAGCACCAAGCCAGAAAACATGGAACTGTGTTGATCCCACCAGTGAAGGATATGGACTTGTTCTTGATTTTTGTGCTGTGATAGATACACCTAGGAAGATAGGATCCCGTTCCTGCCTCAGCCATCAAACACGCTGCTGCCATTGGGTAGCTGGATTTAGATGTGCTGTTTTGGCAGGCGGGGAAACTGATGCAGGTCATTTTAAAAACATGTCCAAGGCAACAGAGAAGTTGCAGTAGGATCACAACTCAAGAAATCTTGATTATGGTTCAGGGGTTGTACCTCAGTTAATATCCATCTCAACCTTTAAGTAGTGTGGCTGCTGCAGACAGATCATCATATTCTTCCTCGCACCAGTCCTGGTGCTACAAAACACTTACTGTGTTATTAAGGAAAATGTATTTAAAGCCTGTCATTGATTCAAAGCCTGCAGTCTTATGGGCACTATGTCATTTATCTTCCTTGTAAGTGGGAAAAATTCCTGGACTCTATTTTTTCTCCATAGAAACTACAGAATAGAAGTCAATGAAATTAATGAAAAGCACTGGTATCATGTGGACAAGAGGGCATATATTCAGCTCTTTCTTCAGCCATTCAGTCTAATGGGAAATAAGCCTGCGTGTTGACTGCATACTGCATGACTGGGGCCAAAGCTGGAGATTGGTTTTAATGCATCCACAGCCCAATCATTTCACTCAGGGAGCTGTCAGTTACCAGAGCAAAATAGAAAAGATGCTGATTACCTGGACCAGACTCTGCTCTTATTTGTGTCCAGCAATCTCCCTGGTTGCACCTGCTTCTGTGCAACTGCGGGCAGAGCTTGGCCCTGTGTCCTCAGTTCCCTGGGTTGTCTTTGAACCAAAGGAACAACACTTAGAGATGGGCATTTGGAGAATTGCTAATGGCAGGAAATTCCACAGTTCTCCTGACATTAAGGCATTGTAAACACTGAAAGAAAAGAAATATGTGTTGTGTGGTTTGTGGTTCTTTTTTTTTTTTTTTTTTTTTTTTTCTTTTGGCGTGCAATGCCTAAAGCCTTATCTCTCATTCTGTCAGGAACCAAGGACTATGTATACAGATGGTGCAATTTATTATGTTCTGTACTGTGACCAAGTGCTGAAATACCTTCAGGAAATCACCAGAAAGCCTGAAAAGCTTTGCTGTCTCTTGTGACTCCAGCTCCGTAAAACTATAATTGAATGAGCACAATATATTAAGCACTATATGTTACACAGTAGACTTACAGAAAAGGATGCCATCTTTTTCAGCAACATTACAGAAAATATATTTGCTCTACAATTACTGCTTGTACCCAATGTCATGTTGTCTCTCTTTCTCTATATTCGACCCTTAAAAACCCACAAGATAGGGATTTACAAATAAATGTCTAGCCACAATGGGACTAGTTCAAGTCAGGTGTAACTCCATTAAATTCCACTATATTGTCCTCATTTGTAAGATGTTGCTGAGCCCGATAGCCCTGACATTTAAACCAGCATCTGTTGGGATTGAAATGAATGGAGATACAGTAGCGTGAAAAGAGAATTTTAGCCCTGTATTGGCTGAGGGGTTAATGCATTTTCATTCTTGTTCCACTGAGCGGGTTTTTATGAAACAATTTATGAAACTTGTCTCAGCGGGTGCCAGAAATAGGGGGAAAAAAATAAAATGCATATCCTGAAACCCAGACATATCTGGGTATGAAATATAAAACTTGAGCCCAACATCTTATTTGAACCCATTTGTTTACTTCATTCACTGAAATGGATTCATTTACTCATCCACACACTAAAAACAGGACCCCTGTGCCACTGACTCAACAACAGACAGTTATGGTCATTCTGGTGCACACCAAGCTCAACTTGCAGCAATGGCCACCATTCACAGAGCAGAGGTTTTGCTCATAATCACTTTACTGCAAGCAAAACCATTTCCATCTTTGATTTTCCATCCTGTTACCTCCCTGTACGGCCATGATATTGGGGGATTCTTTATCTACATCCCCACAAGTGCTATTATTTCAGCGTGTTGTGCTATTATTTTTTATTTATTATTTAATTATTATTTATTGAAACACCAATGCCACGAAGCATCTTCCTTATGACATCCCAAACCGCAGGCAGGGACACAGAGCTGACACCTCGGGCCTGTCACAGGAGAAGACTTTGCAACACTTTGGGGGAAAAATAAAAAATAAATAAATAATAAAAAAAAAAAACATAAATAATTAAAATTAAAACACTTTTAAACATAAAAAAAAAAAAAAATAATAATTTAAAAAAAAAAGCCGCCCCCGGCCCGGTGCAGTCTTCGGCGGGCGGAGGCCGGGCGGGAAGGGAGGCCAGGAGGCCGGGAGGGAGGGAGGAGAGCCGCGGGGAGCCGGGCGCGCAAGGGACTGCCTCGATGGGCTTGAAAAATCACTGCAGCAGCGGCGGCGGCGGGCAGGGGGGCAATGCAATCCCCGGGCTGCGCGCTGCCACGCCGCTCTGCCCGCCTCTCCGGCAGCTCCCGGCCCCTCTGCCCTCCAAAACTTTCCCCTCGCCCCTCCCCGGGGTGCGAGCTAGCCCCGGGCTGAGCGGTGAGCGCCGGCCCCGGGAGCTCCCGACGCGGGCGGGCGGCCGGCGGAGCATCCCGGCAGGGGGCGGGCGGGGAGGGGCGGAGGCACGGCTCCCCGCCGGGCGCTGGGTTTTCCCGACCACCCTTTCCCCTCCCCACCCGCCCACCTCCCTCCTTCCCTCCCTCCCTCCCCTCCAGAATTAAAGTTGGGACGGTGGCGCTCCGGGGATGGGTGCGAGCCAACGCCTCTGCCGCCGGCTCGCTCTGCTCCGTCCCCAGGTCGCCCGGAGCCCGCTCCCCCGCCCGCCCGCCCAGGAGGGATGCTGCTCCGGGAGCTTCTGGGACTGCTCCGCTGTTGCTGGCCCTCCCTGCTGCTGCACTGTGCTCTCCACCCGCTCTGGGGCTCCGTCCAGGTAGGGCCGCGCTGCTGGCACGGCAAGGGGCCGGGGGGCGGCAGCAGGCAGCAGGTAGAGCCCCCGGGCGGACCCGAGGCGGGGGCGGGCGGTGGGGGGCGCGGCGGGAGCCCCCGAGGCGGGGGAAGCCGCGGCTGGGCTCGACGCGGTCCCCCCGCTGCCCGCGATGCGGGACCGAGCGCGCCGGGCAGCCGCGCCCGGGTGCCGAGACCCCGCGGGCGACTCCGCGGTGCGGCCGGAGCCTGGCGGAGCGGGACTTTTCTCGGGCCACCGGCTCGGACAGCGCCTTGCGCTGGAGATGGAAGAGGCGGCCGAAGGAGGCGCGCACGGAGCCCAGCTCCGGAGGGCTGGTGGTGGTCGTGGTTTGCCGTGGGGGTTTAATGACGGTGGGGAATCGGGGGTTCTCCGGGCAAAAGCAGCCTTTTGACAACTTGGACACGTGTGACCTTGGTCGTGGTGCACAGTGAGCAGGGAGATGGACTGAGAGTGGCCATCCAGTTTGGAGAGCCAGACCGGCTGCAAAGCTCAACTCAAATGCGTCACTTTGATATTTTAAACTTTATTTGTAATATATGTCTTCAGAGGAGTGATTGATGAGCCAGCCAAGTGCTGTTCAAGAACAGAAGGGTTGCAGTTTCTTGGAGAAAACACAGTGGAGACTCCACGTCTTTGACTCCCTGTTCTAAACTTAGTGGCTCCCAAGAGATTAAATAGAGATGTTTAAATATCTTGTCTCTTGCCGTGAATGACAGAGAGGATTTGTGATCCTTGCAGATTAAAATGAACAGAAATACAGCAAAAACAACATCTTTTAAACCAATGCCCCTGTTGTAAAAACCTCTTCCACCACTACCACTGCTGTCCTGCTCAAGTATTCAGCTAGCTGGCCATAAGTTAAAACTGTAACTGCATCTCTAAGGGAAGTGCAGTTGTATAGAGATGCCTTCTGAAACCTCTCTTCTGTAATCACTCAGTCAATCAAGCAGATGGGAAAAAAAATAAAAATAAAAAAATACTAAAAAAAAAACTTGCATAAATATGTCTCTGCAAACTACTTAGGTGATCTAACCTAATCTTTCAGAAGTAATTATGTTTAGTTTATAACAATTGAAACAGGCTATGAGAAATGCAAAAGTCAAGGGGTCCTGCCTTTCCATGCAAAAATTTGGAAGTTTTGTTGTCCCATTCTTCATCCATACCTGTGTAACTGCCTACTGTTCTGTGTAAGGGCAATCAATAAACCTCCTCAGTCTCAAGCTTTTTGCCTGCCTCTCCCAAAACTCTGACATATCTAAGGATCCCAGTGGCATGTAGCGATGGAAAGGACAGGTGTGGAGCACTCACCAGCATGAAGACCTTCCTGTGACAAGAACTCCCTTGTCTTTGAATCCCTCCCATGACTTTCTTCCCCATGTTGAGTCATAATCCTTACTCTTATCTTAAAAGTTTCGCAAGCCGTACTCTTCTCAACTAATCTGTGAGTGTCCCATCTTGTCACTCTCTGTCCCTGCTCCATCTACAGCAGCCACTGTGTTTTGTCACTTCTCTTCTCCCAGCCCCTCTTTACCGGTTCGTCTGTGCTATGACCTACGTGGGGCACAGCCTTCTTACCACATCTTGGCACTCCCTCTTCAAGCCCTGCCTTGGGACACTTTAGAGAATCTGTCAAATGCTAACCAGACAAGAAACATTTATCTTATTTAAAAAAAAAAAAAAAAAGAAAGAAAGAAAGAAAGAAAGAAAACATCTTTAACATATTTTTTATTAGCCTAGTAGCCAGAACAATGACAGGAAGGAAGGGACGATTCTGTCTGAGGCTTTTGACATACTTTTTTTTTTTTTTTTTTTTTTTTTTTAATAAAGTGTTCTGATAAATAATGGTGTCACATTTTTTCTGGTTTCATAAACGTGGATTTGGATTAAATCTGATGTGAATTATGCAGAGCCATTCTGGGATATACACGGCAGCATCGAGAACTCTTCTCTGTAGACTGCTTCCAAGAGACAAATGCTCTTGCCACATCAGCAGGCTTTTAGAGGTCTCTGTGCTTTTTCAGTCAATTGCACTTTTCCTTTCAAGCTTTTCTCCTTTTACCTGATTCACAAAATAACAAGAGGACCATGCTGTGGGGACCATATTAATCCTCTTTCCCCATTCCACTCTGTAGATCATGCTTGTGAACTGCTGCAACCCCATGGGACTCTACTGAAATACCAAACACTTATGAAATACCAAACACCACATGCAGATTTGTTTTTCCACTCCATGCAAAGCAGGAATAGGACCACTGTATCTGCAGGATATCTTGGATTAAAAAGATGTATCACAGATATGAACCTCAACTGAGAAACTATAGAGGGAAACCAATGTTTACAACTTTTTGCTTGCTTTTCCCTGGACATTTGTGGATCAGACTTCCACTTCGATGAATATGTAAAGATGTTTGTTTTTTGCAAAGCATGTTCATATCAAAGGCACAAATCCATAAAGTCAACTGTCTGTTTTCAGAGCAGGGAAAAAAATGAATCTCCTTGATGTCCAGGCAACACATGTCCAAACTGACAGACTTCTGAGTGTGTTTAGAAAGCCTCATGCCAAACAATGAACGATGTTTTAGAGAGGCCAAGGAGACACGTGTTCATGGCACTTACAACAGCTGGGCTGGAAGGTGCAGATGTAACATCTGGGGAGCAAGACCTGTTTGGTCCAGAGATGAACCCTCACCAAGACAACATCTGTGCCACGAGCTGACTGGCAGCCTGGCAGGTGTCTTCTTGATCATCATCTACAAAGTGCATCCAAAGCCATTCCAGGGACATACTGGTGTCTGGCAAAACAAATAGGCAATAAAGTCTGAGGACAGGCTCTAATTAGCAGACTGGTCCAGAGAGAGATTAGGCTCTTTCAACATGCTTTTTTCTCCTGCCATCTCCTGTAAAAGCAGTTTACCTTGAACTGCAGACAGTAGGAAAGAAACATGGAGTAATTTATTTCATCATCCTCCGCCAGAGCAAGATTGTTCCCTCAAGCGTATTTTCTAGTGATTTGTTCTGCTTACCTTTAGAAGACACAAATAATAGCCTTCATTCCTTTCATAACAAGACTAATAGACATCAACAGTGGGATTTATTTTTTTTTTTCTTGAAAATGAGCCAAATATCTTTTCCTTTTTCTTAATTTTATCTTTCTACTGTTAGTTAATCTTCCTGAAACAGTCCTCCACTACTTCTCTCCCCCTCAAACTCAATTTGTGTCTTTTCTTTTCTTGCCAGATTTCAGCCAGTTTACAATATCTTTGTTCTTGCATACTAACCCTCTAAGACAAACCCCTGGCAAGGTAAAATCTGTGTTCCCAGAAGTATCTTCTAGCAACCAGACATTCTACTGAGTGAGAAGGGAAGGAAAACAAACAATTTTGGTAAACGATCAGACTAAGGTATGGGGAGACCAAACAACTCTATTTTCAGGAAAAGTATGCAGAAGCAGAGAGCAGCTGGACATGTGTAGGGTTAATCTTGTCTGCAAAGTAATTGAGAAAAATATTCACTGGTTTCTGAGGACACTCTATTACCAGCCTAAGGTAGAAGAGCCTCCAGGGATTTAAAAGCAGTCAATAGTCTAAAAAAAGACCAAGCAAGCCTTTTGGTTCTGGTTGATATTAAGTTAGAGCAATAAGTCAGCATAGCTTTTCCATACCAGCACGGTGTTCAGACTCATATACACAAAGCTGTTTCTGGTCTGCATATGAGGTCGGCTCCAAGCCTGCTGAATGTTATTCTTCCTCGTGTCTGGTCTCTCCCACTTTTCTGGCTCCTGCAAGACTGCAGCGAGCCATAGCATTTAGCAACCAGAGAACCAGGTAGGGAGCAAAAATTAGAGCTGGGTGTTAATACTTGCTTCTTTATCAGTTGCTGGGGCCAGTGGAGAGATATTGCCCTACTTGCTCTGTGAGCACTGCAGGTGCTGTCCCATGGGTCCAAGCCAGGAGAAGTCCTGGGTGCTCTTCCAGCAGGGCTCCTCTGCTGGTAACGCCACAGCCTGACACACGAACAGCCTTGGAAGAGCTGAAACAGTGTAGAGGATATTTTGCTGCCTGTGATCACTTACTTTAAAGATAAATATACCTACTTAGCAGACAGATTTATTACCAGCTATGAGGGATTACAAAGCCCAGTCAGTTTGATTCATTAGAGCATTCAGAGAGTTTGTATAAGTTCCTGGAAGCTGCCTGAGATGATCTTTAGCCATCCTCTTGCTGTTACCTGATGGTGAAGGGGAAAGTTGGAAGGCACTTGCACTGAATTTGTTTTTCCCTATGTTTGGTAATAGATTTTGACATGCTGTTTAAAGAACTGAGCCTTCTGCCTTGTGCTGTGCCAAGCCGTCCTTCCAACTCAGTTGCGCGTAGCTCTTTCTATTCTTTTATTCCCTCTCTATAATATTTAATCAACAAAGCCCTACCGCCATTTCCCCGAGGCCAGAGTAATGCATCTTTCTGCATTTAGAAACCTCCTACGCATGTGAACATGTCTTTTGTGCTGTGATGCTGTTTTAATTAGCCACATCTCTCTTGTTGGCCAGAAATACATGAAAAGACTGCGTGCAGCTCTCCTGCAGTCAGGAGGTACCTAGCTGTGGGCCATGGGAGAGGCTTGCTGACCATGCTGGGGGCTAGGGGATGAAGGGGAGAGGAGATGGGCTCTGCATGCCTGGAGCTGGCAGGGGAAGGGAGGCAACCCTGGGTGGCTGTGGGGATAGATGAGGACGCAGAAGGGGCCTACCTAAAGCAGGTCGGAGGGGCAGGCATGAGACATCCTCTGTGTAACGACCAACGTGCTATGGAAAATAGATAATTCAAGAATATGATGTTAGCCTAAAACTGTTAGGACAATAGCCCTCCCAACACCAAACTGTACAAGGCAACAGCTGAATACTAGTGTCACTTCCCTGCGCTTCAGTGAGACATGGGTCCATCCTAGGCGGGCTCTTAACCCTACATTCAAAGTTCTTGTTAGATAACGTGCTGCTTCATCTTATAGGCTCTGTCTCCTTAAAAGAGTATCCTGAGACTCTGTTAGAGTCTCAGTCCTTTCAAAAAAGCTGGCTTAAATACCTCTGAAATTAACACCAGTCAGAGCTCCTGCAATGTTCCCCAAATTTACTTTTCATTAGGGACTTACTCCACTTCATTTTTTAGCATTAGATCAGGAATTTTACAGTCACTGAATATTCCTTAAGTCCCCAGTCATGTAAATATTATTGCCAGTAAGAAAAATATGCTGTTAATAAGTGCCGCTTTTCATGATGAGATCAAGATATTGAATACATTGAATACTGGCTAAATTGTTGTCCAGGGCTAACCCACTTGGGTTCAACAGTATTTACACTTGGGCTTTGCAATGCCCCCTCTTCAGCTTTATAACTAACCAATACTGCATGTTACGGAGGCTACAAGTCACAGTTTGTGGCATTTCCATTTTCACCATGCCATAGATGTGGCCTATAGATGGGTAAAATGTGGGTTCCCTCTCACCATAGTGGGAAGTGAAGTACTCTGTGAAATGCTCTCCAAACATCAGAGGGAGACTAGCAAAACAGAGATCTCATCTGGCTTTCAGTTCTGCCATAAGGAAAATGAACATAATCCTGACCCTAAATGTCTTGTAATTTTTTATTAGCTCTCTTTGGCTTGCAGCAATGACCCTGTGAATAATGCATGCTGCTAGATGGCTTTCCTAAGGAAAGAAGGCTTACGCAATCATATTGTCTGCCACTACCCGCCTTCTCCCTACCTCATAATAACTCAGAAACCAGCTGTCCAATTTCAACTGCATTTGACAGAGGGAAAGAGGTCTTGAAGATACTATGTTAAGTAAAAAATAAAATAAAATTGAGACCACATGGGGAAGAGACCTTGTAGTGGCCTCAGTGAAAAGCAGGCGGTGGCAGGGACTCAGTTCTCACCAGGGGATGAGGTGCCACTCGGGAGCTCAAGTCCAAGAAGCACATTCATGGAAAATAAGTTTTCACTCTTTCTGCTGTTCATGCAATGACTTGTTTCTTCACAGATCACTCAGGGCGAGCCCCAGAAGTCATGCCCCAAGCCTGTAGCAGACAAAGTGACAGAGAGCTGCCAGGAAGTTTGCCAGTGCAGACCACCTCCACCATTGCCACCACCCCCTCCACCTCCGCCGCCCCCGAGGTTGCTGGTGGTGCCGGGTAAGTAGCCACTGGTATGGCTGTGGTGCACTGAAGGGGTGCAAAGCGATGGGAATACCTGGATAGATGGAAGGAGAAAGGATGTGGGAGAGGGCACAGCTAGCTCATTTGTCATTTTCCACTTGGCAAATGGAGGAAAAAATGTTCTCAGTGGAGATGGAGATCTGTTTTCTGATCAATGAATAGTACTTGTCTTTTGGAGGAAAGCCAGAGAAATTCCCTCCTTTTGTTGTGTTATATATGATTCCCTGGCTTTAATTGGTTTGCTAATGTCCTAGTCCCGAGAAATGCTCTCCTACGCAAAGTGCTGTGCTTCCCCTTGGTTTGTATGACCTACTGTTTCACCAGGTACACACCTTGGAGGTCCTCATGGTCTGAGGCAAATTAATTTACAAGCAGGCAAAATTTTCATCATTCTGTCTAGTCCAACCCAGGAGGGAAAGGTGGAATTGGCAAAGAGGCTGTGTGGGGTCTCCGTCTTTGAAGGTCTTCAAAAGGCAGACAGGCAAGGGCTTCTTTGAGCAGAAGACTGGAGTTAGTTCGTCTCCAATTTACTTCCAAATCAGTACTTCTGTGATCTCTGATACATGAATCCTTTCCAGAGAGTGGAGAGTCGCCTCGTGCACAGATAGTTGTGTCAGCAGTCCCCAGAGAGGAGTTCCTTGGCAGTGCAATGGACCTTGCTGGCACTACATGTACTAACTGGTTGCAGGGACACGGGCTGAACCCTGTGCAGGTACCTTTAGATCCCAGCTGTTTGGTATTACAGCAAATTTCCTTAGCACTACTATATTATTGCAAATTTGTCTCTCCCTAAAAGGCTGCTTATTAATTCTTCTCCCTGCTTAGATAAACTCCCCTGGAACAGTGTTGTAAAGTAAAATGGGAGAAGAATTCATTAGGTAGCATCATTTGGATGTTTGTCTTTATCAGCTCCATCCCCAGATTTGCAGAAGACATGAGGAAGGCTCCTGCACAGTTTTTAGCCTGCTAGAGGACAGGCAGAATTTTGCAGTGTTTTCTGCCAGCAGTATGCTTCGTATCTGTGCCAGGCTGCAGAAATTTAAGGCAGAGGCAGGAAAAAAAAAAAAAAAAGAAAAAAAAAAACAGTAATTTGAAACACTTGGAAAAGGAAGTACAAAGACAGCTTTAAAAGCAAAGATGAAGGTTTTTAGTAGCAGGAGAAATCTCTTTCAATATTCAAGAAAATGTTATGGGTGTTAATAGTAGAAATTGCCTTGATCTTTGTCTCACAGTCAGAAACTAAAGTGTTTGCCACTCTGCTTTCTTGTACTTGGGCTACCCATTGCCTTGGGGAACCACTCTTACCTGTTTGCGAAGTGGCAGAGCAGTGCCAGCACTGGTCCTCGCCGTGGTGCTCAGCCGTTCTGGGAGGACTCTGCTTTCTTTTTTCTGGGCTGCTGCCAGGCAGCTGCTCTGCATGCATGGATTTGTCTACTGTGAAGTGGGAGGAAATCATACCAGAAAAAAATAAGTCTGTCACACATTGCAAAAAGAGGAAACAGAAATCAAACGGGCCTGTGACTGGGATAGCCTGATGCTTACTCAGGCTGGATTGCCAGGTGCTAGCCCAGTTCTAAAAATGAGCTGTATAAATCCAGATGACTAATATTTAAACAAGCTATTTCATTTCAAATGCAATAAAAAAATAGATTACACATTCCTTTCACGAGTAAGCTTTAGAGTAGCAATCAAATGCCTCATCTTGAAAGATGCTTTCATTATTATCATCTGTCTAGGCACTGTGATTTAGCCCACATGTACAGCAATCCCCATCCTTGTGAGAATGAGCAAGCCTTGTGGTTAAATATTGATGTTACGGACACTGCTTTTAAGCAGCATTTGGAGGAGAGGGCAGTAAAGGGACAAGACAAGCTATAATTAAATGGTTGATGCTAGGTATGCACTTTGCACTTTTTCAGTGATTAAAGTGTTGGAAAGACCTCAGCAAAAAGAAGAAGCAGCCCAGGAGGCACAAGTTTTTTACTTTTACATCTTTGAGAAGACGCTGTCGTTGCTTTCAGAGCTTTGTCGGCCCCAAAATGCTGCAGCCTGCTAGGCACAGTCCTTAACAGCTATTTGTGCAATTGCACTGAAAGTTGTTGGAGGTATAGATGATCTCCACATGTTGTGGTTTGGACCTAATGATGAAAGCCAGTACGTATGTAACTCCTGTCCATCCAGCTACTACAGACATTGACAGCTCAGTTATCTGTTAAATGAAGCCATGTTAAATGAAGCACTCTTTGACATGTGCTTTTAGGTCTCCAGTTGCTGCTACAGAAAAGCGGAGGACCCTCTTTGTGTATTCTCCATCAATCACACGTCAATGTTTTGCAAGCCCTACTTGGATGTATAGAGTGTCATTGGATACCTGCATGTGAGCAGCTGAATCAGTTGCTGATAAGTTTTTATTGTGATTGAGAATCATAGAATCATCGAACGGCTTTAGTGGGAAGGGACCTTAAAGATTACCCAGTTCAAACCCCCCTGCAGTAGGCAGGGACAGCACCCACTAGATCAGATTGCTCAGGGCCTCATCCAACCTGGTCTTGAACACCTCCAGGGATGGGGTATCCACAACCTGTCTGGGCAACCTGTTCCAGTGCCTCACCACCCTCTGAGTGAAGAATTTCCTCCTCATCTCTAATCTAAACCTCTCCTCTTTTAGAATAATTTAGGGCTTTCAGGAACAATAAGATTGCATTTAGTATCTCTTCAGGCTGGTCCATCCAGTGACAAATCCTCAGCTCTGCTTCCTACAGATAATATTTAACATATTTATATAAAACTATGAATTCCAGAATTCGCATATAATTGCTCATAAATTCTGTGTTCACTCTGATGGATAATAAGCTAATTCCCTCCACAGAAAATAAACAGAATCACATACAACTTAGCAGTCTGACAAAACAAATGAGAGGTGACAAAAACACCAACTTGTGTGTATGAAATGTATGGGTTGTGCTTCAGTGCACCCTGTGGAGATGTATCATCCATTCAGCAATATAAGTACGGGAAATTAAATTAGATCATTTGGCCATTATATTTCCCAACATGGATAACTAAATTACGGACTGGTGGATTCAGGGAATGTCTCCACCACCCAGACTGCAGGTCCCAGGAAAGAAAACACAGGCTATTTTTGTTCTCCTCAGCCACAATCAGAGGCCTGCTTTTTCCATGTTTCTAACTCCTTCACACAGGCTATTGGCATTTCCAATATCTCTTCCAAACCCTATTCTTGCCTTCACTGCACCTGCTCTGCAACTATTGTGGGACTTTACTCCACACCCTGCAGCAGCATATCCACGTTGAGTAGAGGACTCTTGGTTTGCTATAGTGAATCCTTCTGCTTTATGGTATCTAAATGAAGGCTGGGTCAACCACACTGGTTACTGTGGGTGCTGCTTCTTTCAATACTGTTAGGCCAGAGTTCAGTCCATTAATTGGGACACGTGGATCTTCACCATGATTATTTCAGTTTTGAATTTCCTGAGCTTCATGCCAAGTGCTGTTTGTTTATGTCTCAGATACTGCTGTTTGTTTTGGTATAGACATGTGCCTTGCTGATGGTCTTCAAGCTGAGGAGGCCCAGCCATGTCAGAAGTAGCTAGGATGCTGGGGACTGTGTGGCAAACTGGTAAACTGGTGGCGGCTGTCAGGAGACATGGTGGCTGAGCCGATTACAGTTTCTCCAGGCTGTCTGGCATGTTTATATTTCCACAGTATCTCTCCTTATACAAGCAGAAGCTTGCTCTTTAACCCACGCCTAGAAAACTGCTGGATAACAAAGTGAAGGGAAAGCTCGTGAGGCTGTGAGGGTCTTAAGGCCAACTAAGTTTAGATGCTAACAGGAAAGAACATATGATCTTTCAATGAAATTCACCGTGTTCTCTAGACATGGCTTTAATGACCTGGAGGAGCTAGGGATTTTCAGAATCTGGCCATTAATTAACTGTTCCTTTCTCCCCCCCCCCCTCCCCCCCCCCCCCCATCTACTTTCCTCCGTGTCTCTGGATTTCAGCCAAGACTAAGTAAGGCAAGGTGGATGGAGTACTTGTTTAGGCAGCATTTCTAACCCAGCTACACAGACTCATGAGATTAAGCTAGTTCAAATGATGTTGACCTTTCAAAATCTAAAACATTGCAGTTGTCAACCTTTAAATTCTTTGTAAGCACACAGTATTCTCCAGGGCCATGGCAAAGAAGAAAAGAATTCATCTGGAAGTAGAAGCTAGGCTTTCAAAATAGGGAAGGATTGAAGGCAGACATCCAAGTAGAGACAAATACAGCAGTCAGTATCAGTTTTAACCTGCCTAAGGTTTGAGGAAAAAACAGTTCAGAGGTGACTTATTCAAAATGAATCAAGGAAGGGAAAGGATGTTCAGCACAAACACTTCCCTCACTGGTTGGCAACATTTGCTGTCTCTTCTCTGTCCATCTCCTGCATTGGGTAAAGAGTCCATGGTACTGCCATCCCTCCACTGATGATGGAATTGTCAAATCAAATAGTGCTTCAGTTGAAAGCTAGAGGAGGAAATGTGAATAAAAGCTTTTATCTGAGATCCTTACAAGCAGAACTAGCACAAATGAGTCTGGGTATGTGAACCAGCCTTTGACTCATTGGACACTTAAACATACATACACAGTTAGGTCTTTATAGCTCCTGAATTCTGTGAGTTTGCCTTAAGCTTTCAGTTGAGATAAAGCACCATCAAGTCACAGTGCAAAGCCAAAGTGAATGACATCATTGCAGAGGACTCTAATCTCAAGGCTGTAATGGTACAATTTGTTTTTTCAAGGTGAAATCTTAATCTTTGGAGATAATGCATCTAATTAACTAATGATTTGGTCTGAAAATGCCAAAACAAAAATGACCAGCTGTAGTCAGGGAGCAACTTTTTGGCAACTGTATGAGCACAAATGCATAGCTTAATTTTTCAGAGTGTGCAGGGTCCCTTCAGTGCAAATAGGAAAGCTAAGGACATTTGGATCTTTAAAGACAGATGGTCTCAGTGTGTGTAATATGTTGGAGCCTGAAGTACTGGAACAGACTGGAACTTCTTAAACTTTGAGGAGGTTTTAAAGCAACCAAATTTTGCAGATTCAGATTGCTGACCACTAGCAACATGGCCTTTCATAGCAGGAACTTGTTATAGAAATGAAAACCATATGGTTCTGGTACATAAAAGAATAAGAAATATTTTTTCCTTAGGCTTTTCTGTGACCTAAATGCTAGTAGTAGAATGGGCGGCGTAACCCACTGTGGATCCAGAGAATGAGTTTGAGCCTCACATAAATATGCTCTCCAAAAGGCTGTATAAGAAGGAGAGCTAAGCGTGGTCCTGGTGCTCAGCACATCACCTGTCGTATTACATGGGCACAGACATTGAGGCGCTTGCCTACGCAAGACCAAAAGGACCCTTGGCCTTGGCCAATCTATGATTGTCCTCCAGGAGGTGAGGGGAGGTTGTGATTGCAAAACTTCATTTAAATCCTTCTGGAGGCCATCACATGCCTTAAAACATGAAGCACCAAAGAATTTGCTGCAGGTCATCAGGTACAGCTCTTGCAGTATGGCCTGTGTATCCAGCTTCTTTTGTGTAGGTCTTTTGTCTTTTGAGTGCTTTGCACCTTTCCAAACACGTGCTGTGACTGTAATTCTGACCCTAAGAACTTGTCTGGCATAACCAGCCCTTGCTCACCCCACTTCTGCCAGAAGGACTGGGTTTGAGTAGTTTTGAGATATGTAGGCACATTTTAAGAGTTTATGATTAGCTTCTCCCAAATATTGATGACCAAAGAAATTGTTAGCAAACACATGGGGGTGTTTTTCTATGATAATGGGGAAGAAGTTTTCCTCCGTGCTTCATATGTAATACCTACTAGCAAAACTGAGCAGTACTGGAAGAGAACTACAGTAACACCCAAAGTGGAGGGGTACACAGACTCCTACATCAAGAAATTTATAGCAATGACATCTGCTGTGAGAGAACATTGTTTTAGCATATTGGTCTAGACAGTGATTTTTAAATGCAAGCAGAATGCTGAAACAGGGAAGCCCTTTCAGTTTTGATAACACAGCTGTTATACTGTGAATTACACTCCTGTGTGAGACTGTTGTTTATACTTTACAAAGCAAAACCAAAATCCATTTCTTGTCTTCTCCCAGATCACTTTCAGTTTATTGAAGGTTTGTGATTCTAAGAACTTACAGTATGATTTCGAGGCTTTCAAATCTAAATTGAAATCCAGCCATACAGCCTGGAGACACATATGAGAGCACATGCTGAGTTGAGCCCAGGTCCCTATCATGCTGTCTTTACGTCACAGATGCTACCTTCCCTGTTAGCACAGTGAACCAAATCATTAAGCATCCAAGGTGGGATTTAGGCAGAATTCACCCACCTAAATCAGAAACACAATGCTTAGATTTCCTGCCTCACACTCCAGGTGCTGGTGAATTAAACACCAAAGACATAAAGACCTCAATATCACGATTATTTTTTTTTCATCTAGCACAGTTATTTCTAGTGCAGGAATAAAAGTTAGAGGTCTTCACCTCCAAGTCAAAATGGGAAAAATGTTCAGGGTGAGAAGATTTCTTAAGCAGCAATCAAATATGAAGTTTGGATTAGTTTTGCATCTGGGATGTTGTATTTAATCTGAAGAGCTGGATTAGTGATTAGAAAGCAGGTAAGACTGGGAAAGGTTCATGCGAATACTTTACTCATAGGATTTTGCTATAAACTGTGTACGTAACATCTCATATTGTGCTGTTGTAAACTGTCTGTCTTTGTAAAATAGTGGTTAGATCAGACTGTCAATTCCAGCTTCTGTTGCTAAATTCCCAGTTCAGAGTTTTTCACCACAATAAATTCTGAAATGTTTTGTCAAGGCTAATTTTTATTTAGGCAAGTGATGAATATTCCCTCTGCTCTGAGACCTTGCAGATTTGTTTTCAATTTTTCATGCAGTAATAAATTCACGTTATGGAAAAATCCACTCTCTTGAAAATGTACTCCTTCATACACTTTCCAGTATTTAAAAGTAAAAGCCTCAGGCTGGCTTTTGCAGTGCAGAAATCATTGGGAGTTCTGTTATCTATAGATTAAAAGTATTGTCTAATTTTGAAACAAGAAGCATTAGATATTAAACTCATTCTGCAGTAGAGCTGTCCTTTCTGCTTTGAGATGTGTACGTCAACAGCCTGATTTTTCTTCTTTTAAGAAAAAGGACTTGGCAAAACTGAAGACATTAATTCTCTGTGTGGATGGCAGTCCATTTGTACATGACTACCATTTCATTGATTGAGAAGATAACAAATCTTCAGTGAAGTTACTGATGAGTCAGAGCCTGCTGAGTTACAAATAATTGTAAGTTCTCGTGCCCATGGCAGACTGGAGTTGTGTCTCATCTTGACAAGCCAGAAGCAAACTTAATTGGCACAAGCTGTCCTAGCAACAAAGGTTAAGCAGCTGACCTTGATAAAGCACCTACAGAATCATATGTTCTCATAAGGTTCTGGGCATTGTCTTAGTTAAAATGTGGTAAAAGGGTATTGTGTTGCCTGTATAATTGCAATTTACGGGGAAATTTTAAGTCATCATAGCAGATCAGGAAAGCAGCAGTCTGAACATTTTGGGATGTTATCCTGAAGTGAGTACATAATATCCATTAATGTAATAAAAATGTAGCTTAATAACTGATACCACTGCCAAAAATTATCATTAATAATTATGTGAGTTAAACATTTGCCCTAGTAAATCATATCCCATTATAATCGCATATATATACTAGCAAATAATGAATACCTAATTGTTATTATAATGAATCATTTTATAACTTTGAAGAGTGTCTTTTAAATGGAGCTGATATTTCATCACTTCATTAGTTTAAAATATTTTACACAAAGGTCTGTCCCTTGGCAAGTTATACTGTTAAACTGGAATGTTATGAGGGAGCCAGTGGAGCAAATTCTATTGAATCATCACTGGACATTTTCCTTTCCCTCTGGAAGGAAGGTATACTCTTATTTCATAGCTACTGTTGAAGGAAATGACTCTCAGTGGACCAAAAGGAGGGTTTGTTTTAACCCTCATTTTGATTTAGCAAGTTGCAGGTGCTGTTTCATCTTTACAGAGCTTTATTCTTTAGCACTGGCTGCCAAGTGCTATAGGCTTCAGGAGGGAGTGATGGTCAACAGCATCTCTGCAAGTGTTTGCCTACCATGCAGGCCTAAAATTCTGTGTGAAGACAGAGAAAAGTGCAGAGAAAAGACCAGTAACCAAGTGGCTTGCTTTTGTGACTGTGAGGTAGGTTGTACCTTACCTTTTGGCTTTCAGAGAGTTACAAGTGTACTCCAAGTGGTGATTGAGGACTTTCTGTTGGGCCTTTAGCATGGTGAAATGACTTGATCTGTTAACATGATATAATTGCCATTTTAACTATTCTATATTTTATGAACATTGCAAAAGAATCTATCAGTTGATAAATGGAATTTTATACTATTAGGATTAAACATACCTCTGGTTTGGAAAACATTTCACATTTTAGTTCCATTTCACTTCAGCCAGATCATCAATTTTAGCTATATTTCTCTTAGTGAAACCCAAATACAATTTGGAAAAGGAACCTGAGTGCACTAAGTGTGGGAATTACTAACTGGTCCCAGGGACATTTTCTAAATGATAGTTGAAGCCCTTCCAGCAAAAACTGAGCCACTGAAGTGATATAAGGAATAAACTTTGTAATATGTTATGCTTAGGTAGATGCTGTACACTAACAGAAGTATCTGCTACATAGTCAACCAGCTGTTCCCTAAAACTCAGACATGTGACTTGCAATGTCTTTCTTTGTAAACCGAACTCTTTAAAGCCATCTGTAGTTATCAATCTAAAGTGTATGTCTACTACAACCACTCTCCATATAGCATCTGAATGCCCAACTCACAACCCATTAATTTTTCAGAGATAGACACAAACCAGTGACTTAGAAACTGCTGCTACTAACAGATGAAGAAAATATTCCAAGTATTTCCAAGTCTTCTATTATCTGTGCTAGGAAAGTCAGTCTTCAGTTGGCTGAAGCTGTTTTTCTATTTGCTTCCCTGAAGGCACTAATTTGGAGAAAGTTTCAGCTCCAAGCTATGAGGTTTGTCCAGTCTTCACTATTGTCTGGAGTTTCCTGAGCTCTTTAAAAAGCCACTATCTAAGAGATAATATCTTAATCATAGCAGTAGTACTGAATTTTACTTGCATTTCATAGCCTTATTGTCTTTGATGGCACCATTCTTGTGAATACCGTTCAGCCTGAAGAAGTTGTGCAGATCTGGACTTTAATTTGATCCGTATATAGAACATTATAAAGAGAAAATCTGTCATCTTTCTGTGGGATGGAATCTGCCAGCCCTGAGGTATCTCATTAATCATTCTCTGGCAAAAGACTGGTCATCGATGTAGGAGCTTAGACGTCCGAAATCATATTTCATCTGTTTGGATTTCAGCCTAATTCATCCCTCCTTTGAAGGCCTGTTGACTGCAAGAGCTGAAAGATGGATAAGCTTTCAGAAGACTTCATGGTGATGTACTGTGACTCTTGCAAAAGAGGTGCCTTCCCTCCCTGTAGGAACATCAACAAGAGAGTCCAGGGTGCTGCTTCTCCCTCTCCACTAACCTGCTGGTGGGATCCCACGAGGGCCAATTAACCCACCAACCACTCACCCCTACCATGTCTGAAACAGAGAAGCTCTGTAAAGTTTGGATCTGAGACTAGTGGATGTGAAGCACTGAATATTGTTAGTGTTAGGCTCAAAAATGAACAATAATTGCTACAGAAGTGATCGGCAAGTTCCTGTCCTACCATGCACTGAAGAGAATAAGGTGCTTGCCCTGCCAGGAGGAATAGGCAGAGCCTATGGCCATGCCATCACCACCTGGTAAAGAGAAAGGAGGCAGCCTGAGGTACCAGGGCATCACTATGTTCATTTCTTATTCTGTCAGTGATGCTACAGCTTCATCCAACACCTGACAAAAAAAAACGTGTATCAGCAGATATGGGAATTAAAAGTCTGTAAGGGCTATCACTACATGTACTTAAAGTGTCCATAGGGGTGGCACTACCTGCCACCTGATCTTACTTTGTCACTTTTTTCTAACCAACAGTTTCTCAGAGAGATGCTGTTTCCCCCTCTCCATCTGATTCTCCCTCAGCAAGAGGACAGAATTGTTTTTACCTTGATGAAATCACACACTATTGATTTCTGTCCCAGACAGAAAAGACCACTGGTACCTGATAAGGCTCAGACATACCTGATAAGGCTCTGCTGTACCTGCCTTCACAGTGCTGCTGGGGCATGCCTTTCATCCAAGGCTGCCCGAAGCTCAGTAAAAGCAACAGCCAGTTTTTAAGGGGTTTTTAAGCACCTAAAAGTGCAGATAGTTTCTCAGTAGGCTCTCCAAACCACTTAACACCGAGTAAGGGTGCTAAGCCATGGCCCACTCCACCTTATTTTAGGGAGGATGATGCTTTCTCAGTGCTTATTGCTCAATGGTTGCTTGCTGCTGAGCTGAGGTGGGTGCTGGCCAGGAGGTCATGAGGGAGGACAAGGATGATTTTTACTCTTACCTTTGCTCCTCAACACTTGTTTCTCCATGGCATGCCAGAGGTCCTGCCACTGCAAACACAAAAAACAATTGCCTTTGTTTTTTTAACCTTGTTACGAGATGCACGTATAGATACTTGCAGAGATGCATGTACATGCACACGTGTATGTGGTTGTTGAGTATTGATGTGGAAATCTGTTAATCAGGTATTAGAGCACCAAAAAAGCAAAGGCAGACTCAGCACGATACTTCAGTGTTTTCAGGCCTCTTTCCTCCAGGATGCTCTTTTCACTGCTGTAACGTGAGGGGGTCCTGCGGTTTGCTGGGGCAAGCAGCTGATCCCCTGCACTTATATTCCCTTCTGAAGAACAACCCGTGCTCCCTGCATGCGTTGCTTGCTGCTGGAGAGCTGGGCTGTGTGTTTGTGCAATGAAGTGGATGGCACTGCGCTGGCGCATGTCTGTGCCTCTCAGTGGTGCCACTGTTCAAAAGAACTGAGGATCACTGTCCTCAGGTCAGGGCTGTGCTGTTGTTGTCCTGCCCCAGTCCGCTGCCTTGCTGCTGTACTTGCTTGAATACATGATCGATGAGAAAGCCAGGGAAATACTAGAAAAATACAGTTGAAGTACTTGTAAGGGAAAAGGTGCAATTTAAAGGTAAAAATTATTTACCTTATTACAGAATTGGGAAATTAATAGCAACGGTGCTAACACGCAGCCTTATGTTGCACATTTTATCCTTATATCTTGTACCTGTTTGGAAAGCTGGGACAACTGTCCCTGTCCTGGAGGAAAATTGGAGGACCTATGTCCTCAGAAGAATTTCTGTCCTCTACCCAGAGTGACACGCTGCCTAAGTAAAGAGAGGTTGACCCTTGTATCATAAAACTCATAAGGTTAAACTTAAGCTTGCATATCTGTATTCATGTTAAAGCGTCCTGGCTCTCAGTGCTCAGAACCTCTGGAAATCAGGTCACCTTCTAAAATGAATTCCAGAATACTTATTTAACAGCAAATTTTCAGACATTTGTGACCTGTTTCTTGAAGCCACCAGATACCTACTAATCTGATCGGCTCCTCCTGCATTTCGAAAAGCAGGCCACCAGACACAGCAACATGTGCCTGAGCAATGGCTCTCAGACACTAGGGATATGTGGGGTGTCAGCTCCCTCCATGCTGCGAAGTCTGGTGCTGGTTCAGATCACAGACAGCAGGGAAATGCAACAGTGCCCACCAGGCTTTCCAAAAGGACTGTACTGTTGCAAGGAGGAGACTGCCTTGCAAGCCACAGGTTTCAATTCTGATTTGCTTGGGACAGAAATCAATAGTGTGTGATTTAATCAAGGTAAAAACAATTTTGTTCTTTTGCTCAGGGAGAGTCAGAGAGGGGGAAACAGCATCTCTTCAGAGACTGTTGGTTAGAAAAACATGTGACAAAGTAAGATCAGAGGGCAGTGGCTGACGTGAGTGTCTGTTGTAAAGATAAATGCCAGAGCAGAGTGTTAACACAGAAACTAGCTATGATGTAATCTCCTTAAAAGCCTTTTTTCCACAAGGCCTCTAAGTGCTACTGCTTCTCCAGATCATGCTTTAGAGAACAGACTCTCCCTCCGCGCTCACTAACCCCACTGTCCTCCAGAGGACCTTGGCAGCTGAAACCATGTTTTGCTCCTATTTAGAGTCGTACCTCAGTTCTGCTGGGTCTCATCAGCTCCACCAACAACCTAATAGGATTAAAGCTGGCAGATCTGGTCCTCAGCATGTTGAGTGCTTGGAGCACAGACTTTCCTTTTCTAATTTTTTGATGCTCCTCTGTTTGCTCTGCTGTCTGCATCATCATTCTTCCACAAGCATGTAGGACTTGGAACTGAAATACTGTTCTTGCTCTGCAGCGATGGTGAAGCCAATATGTTATCCTACAAACTTAGTACCAGCCCGTCCTAGGAACACGATGGGATGCCACCTTGGCTCTGCCCATGGGTCTCGGCTGCACAGAGGTGCTGGGCATGGCATGCATCGGGCAGAGATCTGGCACCTGTATGGGAAGTCAGCCAGGGAGCTTGCTGCTTCCACCCCAGTCATGTAGTTATGACTGAAGCCAGTGTTTCCCTCTGACCCCCAAGGAGGAGGCAAAGTGAGCCAGAATGTAAGACTGCTCAGGAGTCAAAAGACATTCTGTTTCCTTGTTTTTTCACAAAGCTGAGATGACTTCAGGCAAGCCGCTTTGTTTCAATGTGCTTCACTTATGCCTGGGCGACTCATACTGTCATCTCGTATTATTTTTATTTTGGTATTAATGACAAGTTTCATTTTCTAAAGGACTCTAAAATCTGCCAGGGGAAAGCAGCTCATGAGACCTTCTAAGGTAGCACAGCAGCACTGCTGTCACTCATGACCTCCAGAAAACTGCAAAACTGCCCCTTTTTTCCACTTCTTGCTCCATCCTCCAAAACCATGCACAAAAATTAGCATGTTTCTTGTTTCAGAAGGAAACTATTTTTCAAAAGGGGGAGAGAGGTAAAGAAAGGAGTTAACTGAAAGTATAGAAAAACAGCATCTACAGTGTAAAAGCTGTGGGGGAGGGAATTTCTCCAGCATCATCCCACACATGTTTTTATTACAGCAGAAGATCCCACTGCACAGTGATAGCAGTACCCCCTTAAAACTGTAGTAGGAACATATGCACAGAGCAGCTGCCTGATATAAAGTTGTCTGCAACATAATGTGATAAACAGAAGTATCATCTGCTACAGGAATAGCTGATATCCACCAGTGTTATTTAACCTAGCTACTCAAGGGAGGCAGTAAATCAGGACAGGCTTTTTGCTGAGCACACCACTATTGCTTGGTAGTAGTTGTTTACCTGAGTAGTTCATGGCTTTCTGGAAATGGCCCTAAGTTTAGAAGCAACAGGAAAGGCACAGGACTAAGAAAAAGAAAGAGGAGAGGGGAGGAGAGACCAAAAAAAAAGGAAAAGGAAAGAAATAAAATAAAAAAAAAAAAAAAAAAAAAAAAGGAAAGAACGGAAATTGACATTTGGGTTTTGTTGTTTGTTCATTTTTCTCTGTATATGTGTACCAAAAAATTGCTGCAAATTTAGGCAGTTCTTATTATATATAAGCCAGTCTATTCACATCTTGTACAGCTGCAGCCATACTCTGGAGGTGAAGATGGTAGGATAGGATATTGCTGGTCTAAGAGAGTTCTTTGGACTTTCCTCACTGGGCAGCATCTTCCTCTGGTGCTTGCTCTCTGTGGCAGGATCTCAGGGAACAGGTCCAACAGAGTGGCTTTCTAGGTCAGTGCTCTTTGGGGACTGTCATAATCCAAATCCTTTCCATGATGTTTGGATTTACTGGAGATGAATTTGTCCCAAACTGACTTCATCTGTTATTGAAGTTGTCATCCGTTCCTGCTTTACATTCCTGCTGTGTTGGCCCAGTCCCTCAAATTAATGATGGATGCTAATGGATCTGGCTTTCTGTGCTGCCCATCCTCCACCACATCCCCCCCATACTCTCTGAACAAGCAACAGCATGTCCTTCAGCTCAGGAAAAGCCCTGAGAAGTCGTGGTGTTCTGAGAATCTTATATTTTATTGCATTTGCTGGATTTAATTCACTCAGTAAGTACAGCTTTAGCATTTGGAGCTCTTCTTCAGAGCTTGCTTTGTTTCTGCTTCTCAGGGGGAAGCAAGGGAGAATCAGCAGCAGAGCCAGAGTCATATCCTGAACATTGTGCCCAGACACCTCCATGCTGGACATTTGAAAAGCCATGCAAGCGTACTACTGCGTATTGGGGAACCATCTTGTTCCTCCAAGGTGGTCTGCTCCTCTATGCCATTTCTTTTCTCCCAGGGGAGCATAGGTGCCGTTGGGGCACCAGGAGGGGTGCAGTCTGGCCAAAGCTCTCCAGCCACCAGCTAGATGGGTTTGGTTATGACCATGGCTCACCACCGGGCAAAGGAGTGGCCCCACAGCCTATGTGGCCAAACCCAGGTTATGTTTCTGCTGTGCGGTCTGGAGTCCGAGCAGAGAAGGTGATGGCTGTCTGCAGGCTGTCCCCAGGGCCATACCCAGGCAGGGAGGGGGCCCAGCCTCCATGGCCTGTGCTGATACCAGCCCTGCCTTTGGCCTGCAGTTTGATGTGCTCCCACAGCTCCCCTCCGGCTGCTCAAGCGTGGCCTGGTGGTGTTGTTCACAGGCAACGACTGTGAAGGGAGGTTGATGAGGTGATTTTGGGACCTGCCAGGGAGACAGCGAAGCGCATCCATTCATATCGTATAGAGCTCCTATATCTTCAAAATGAATTGTTTTAGACTCATGTGGAGGTGCCCCAAACGTGAATGTTTGTGTTTATGTTCAGCTCGTGCCAGGAATCTCAAGTGCTGGGCAGAGGGAGCAGAAACAGCAGTGGAGGACCCACTGCATGGTACAAATATATACCTACTGCTTTCTGCTTTGGGGAGGGGGCTCCAAGGCCCCCATCTCCTGGTCAGCCTCATCTCACCCATCCTCACAGGCAATTTTCCCCCTCAAATCCACTAATTTTTTTGGATAAGGCCCAAAGAGGACACATACTACTCCTGTTCCTGAAATGCTTTTTAAAACCAACAGCTGAAGATCTATATTTGTATCAAAGTCTAACAGTACCCCACATTTCATTAGATGGCTCTTTGTGAGAGATTTGTTTTTCCATGCTGGCCACCTCTCCCTCTTAGCAGCTCAGCGTGCACAGTGTGTTTGTACCACACAGGCTATCCAAACACATCTGTAACTGTTCCTACGTGACGAAATGCAACAAACAAGCAGGGGACACTTGAGCTGATGCTGACTCATGGATCTCTCCACATTGCCTGGGGTTAGGTAACAAAATCTGCACCCAAAGAGCCCAGAGCCATCAGGGGACTGAGCTCCCCACCTTCAGCAAAGTTTGGAGCTGTGCTTACAGGCAGCATCACATGCTGGGAGATGGTGGGAGAAGGTCCTCAGCTGGCACCAGTCTGGGGACTCAGTGGACTTCCACCAGTTTACATCACCTTAGCTCTTTCTCCCCTTTTTTTAATCTGTCCAAGGGTTCATTTTCATGTACAATTAAGTCAATTGTCAATTGTACACTCACTTTGGATTCATTTACATTCCTGGAGGGAGCAAGGAGGGGCTACAAGAAAGTAGGTGGGAGACCTCAGGCCCAGCACTGCAATCAGCTTTCTCAAAAAAGAAGTGCACATGTGATGGAGGCTCTCCTTGTTTTTCATCTGTTACACAACACAGTGCTTTTGGAGTCGGTGCCCAAGTCCTGGTGTTTGTGTGTGTGTAACTGTTGCTCTGCAGGGCTCTGTAGGGATTCCTGCCAGCCCCAAAGTGTTTCACATTAATTAGGAGATGCATTGGATCCCTCCATTCCATCAGGGTTTGAATAAGACACCTCAATGTGAAGAGACCCAGACTGCTGCAAATCCAGCATCTCTCTCCATGTTTAACCAGACACGAAGCATCCTGAGAGACATACGTGACATATGTATGGGTCAGCAGTAATGCATTGCCTGTATCACCAGTTCCTTTCAGGTTCCAGCCAAGACTGACAAAACACTTGAGACCCTTGGAATATGAGCCTGCCTTTAAAACACAGTCCAACTTTGCTTCCAAGCAAGCAAAATAAAATTGTGTGGCTGATTCAGACAGCCCTACAATAGCAAGAGGAGTGCTGCAGGCGTAGAGATGGATGGGTTTAGCCTGTTGTGAATATACAATATTAAAAATGGGCAGATGTCTCATAAAGATGATTACACCAGCACTCTTGACCTTTCTGCAAGAACAGAAATAAAAGCGGGAGGAAAAACAATAACCGGTTTTGATTTATCTTGAAAGTGCTCTTCCTTTTTTAGGCATGAAGTTAGTGTTCTTGTAGGGAGGTGAGGGGGCACCGTCACCCCTCCACATCATGTCAGCACGTACTCACCAGCTGCTTGGGACCGAGCCTGTGGCAGACTGACACGCTCAGACCCTGGCCAGAGGATGCTTCCCCTGGGACTTTACGTGGGAGCATGGATCGCTGCCTCCCCTATCTATTTGCTGGCTCATGCCTGTGTTTTGTTTTGTTTTGTTTTGTTTTGTTTTCTTTGTTTTGTTTTGCTGGGCTGACTGGTGAGTGATGGCCAGGACAGAAGGGATAAGCAGTGCCCTGGTGCTGCCTCCCTTCCTCTGCCCCTCTGGTGCTGTGGAGGGCTGGTGCTCAACCCAGCATGGTCCCTGTGTTGGAAAGTAGCCCTTACTCCCTCCTGGCAGGCTTGGGGCTGTTAATTTCTAGTGTAGTGTCATTCCCATGCAAAGAGCAATTAGTTTACAAGCAATATCGCAATGGAAATAGTAATCCTCAACAAAATAAATAATGGGAGTGCTAAGTCTCCAAAATCTAAGCTTTATGAAGCACAGCTGTGATCACTGAAGAAAACCTGAGGATGTATTCAAGGATTCCAACTCCCATCTCTATATTCTGTTGCAGGCAGTACAAGTACATGTTGTTTGTATAACATACACACAAGCACTTAATGGTGATCCAAAAGACATGACTAAAAACAGCTTCATCACTGACTGGTTGTTCTGTTTATTTTTTGTTTTGTTTTGAGCAACTCAGGACAATTCTGAGAGTGATCCACACTGAGATTTGCTAAAGAGAAAGTAGATATTTCTTTATAATCTTATGGAAACTTTCTTTCCAGTGACGTGACTATTATTTTTGTGCCTGGACATTCAGGGAAACCCTCTGTTGCTGAGCTAATCTTTCCTGGCATGCACGTTTCTGGCTAGACCCATTTGTATACAAATGCTTGCTAACATTAGAATTGGAGCTGTGTCTTTATGCTGAGACTCCAAAACAAATTTAGTCAAAGAAAGCGTGTGAGTTTTATGTCACCACAAGCACCCTTGAATGTACTCTAAACTTACTTTACTCTAAATGTACTTTTTCATGAGTTAGTTTTCAAGAAATTGGATCCAGCCACCCACAGGTCTGAGCTGCGTCTCAATCCATTGTATTGATATGTTGTTTATTTAGGCTTGGTGCTGTTGGGAGTAAGGGAAGGCACTGCTCTCTAAAAGTAAACGTAACCAAAATTTGTACTTCATGAATTTTAAGGCCAAGGGAAAAAAAAAAAGGCATTGTGCTCTTCTGTACTTCCCAGAAGCAGAGCATTTTCTTGACTTAATGCTTCTTTTGAGTCAGTGTCTGCAGCTGAATTTAGATTTCTTTTAGGAAAAGTAAACAGTCTACCTTAAACTATTTTCTTCAGTGAAATACTCCACCAGACTTGATAGAGTATTGAAATGGATAATTACCCTTAATGATAATAATTATCTTATTTCTAAACTAAGTATACTCAGTCTCCACTTGTAGTTGAGTACATTCCTGAGTCATTTACAAACTCTACCAGTATCTAGCCCCATATTCTGGGGGGAAGGAGGGAGTCACTGCTGAAAAACAAATTCTCCCAGTAGTGACTTTCCATGTATAGGTAGACTTTGAGACATAACAGGCCCCTGGCTTTTAAGTCAGTTCATCTGTGCTAAACTTACTATGTAGCATTACAGTTTCATAGCTTCAACATCATGTAGAATTGCATCAAATGTCATACCAGAGTCTAAGTTTATCACACCAGCACTAATATATGTATTTACCAAACCATTAATCTCCTCAGAAAATATCTGGTCTCTATGCTGTTTAGTATCAGTTACTTACTTTAATACTTTATTAATTGAGTGAGATCTTCAATATTTTGGCAGGATTTTTGTCAGGATGACAGACTGCAATTACTTAGCTCACCCTGCTTAACTTCTTTAAAATGTCATCACTTTCCTACTACTTCCCACCCAACAGTTTGTTCAACATACAGACCAGTGCTTCAGGGCTTAGGAGAAAAAGCACGTTTTCCTTGAGTTGCTTTGCACCGTGAAAGTCACTTTCTTTGTCCAGCTGGCAGATCTTGAGACCAATGAAGAGCAAATGGGAATGAGTGGAATCAGGAGCTGGTCATGCTGTGAGCAGTTGAAGCCACTTGTGTGAGGCCAGTGGTGGGGGCTGAGGGTATAGATGTTGTGGCCACACTGGCCAGCCCTCAGCTCTTGGTAGCCCCATGGTGATTTTTCTATATTGCAGGCAATGACTTCAGAGCTGGGATGCTGGCATAGGATGGAGAGCCACCCCAGCACGTGGGCATCACAGGGAGCAGGTCAGGACTTCAAACTCCAGCCCAGAGGAGTGGAGACATCAATGTCTCCCTAGCACTGACAGCCAAATGGGGGCCCTTCTGAGGACATGGCACTTTCCTGGGCACCTTGCTGATGCTTTGGGAAAGTTTGCTCCAAGCTGACTTTCTCAGCTGCAGCTCATAGGCATGCAGCACTCCTGTGCCTTGCGCCTGGCATATGGGACATCCAAATGGGCCAGGCTTTGTCTTCCCATTAGTATGAGAGGATTAAAGCAGCTCTGTTCTTCCTCAGAGGGTAATTGTGAGGAGAAATGCATTGAAGATGTAGAAATGTCACAGTAATGAGGGCTGTATGAATGCATACTGAGGAAGGCAGAAACTAGCACACAACCAGAAGCTTATTGGGAAGAGTGGATGTGTCTAAGGAAAACAAGATTACCTAGCGTTGCAAGAGTAAGCATTAGAAATAGAGGATATTTTTTAACGCTGTGTAAACCACCAGCTACAGGCTTTGACTGCTTCCACTGTGATTTCTTGCGCTTCTTTCTGAGTGCCTGGTGTGGACCACTGAGGAAGGGAACGGAGTTGTGTGAATTAGGGGTTACCTCTACATCAGCAACTCTTATTTCCTGTCGTCAGTAACTACATGTAGGCTGTCAGGAGTCATATACACTATTCTGTTCCGAATGTATCTATTCTCCATGTAAAAATCCCGTGATAAATCATGAAGGAGCACATGCTACAAAGGCACACGAGAAGTGTTGCTTTAGACCCTTTCTCTGCCATTTGTCAGTCTCATTTGTTGTGCTGAAGAGCAGTCCAGTCTCACCATCTTGGTTTGCTCTGTGACTAGTTTGGTTGATCCTGCACTGGAGGAAGATGAGCCTACCAGTCCCATTTTGTATGATTGTATCTAATTGTATGTGGCATCTGCTGACGCATGTGTTTCGTTTGATTTCAGTGGAATGATTTTTGTTTCTCAGGGCAACATCAAGAGGGTAGAGTTGGCCCTAAGACTGCATGCTCCTTCATACAAACATTTTCTCATCTTTGAAATCCCCTCTGTTATGTTAGAAAATAACAATATTGAAATAATTCAGAAAATATCAGCTCATATCACAACACAATAAATAGTTCCATCTATACTGAAAGCTGACATCATGGTAAGAAAGCAGAAATTCTGTTGCTGAAGTGAACTCATTGTCAGAAGAGGATCCAGTAACCCTTAGTTCTACAAATCACTTGAAATCTCAGCTTTGTTTCTTTTCTCCTATTGAGGAAAACAAAACAAAACAGAACAACACACACACAAAAGAAGAGCAAACAAACAGAAACAAAGAAAAACACCCTCAGAGTCAATGTATGTATAGTAATTTGAAGTCAGTATTTGCTAGGCAAGTATGATCATAGTGATAGCATGTGCTGAAGGCTGATGCACCTGAGAAATGTGAGCACTTCATGCACCAAATGGTGAACTGCCTATAAATTATCAAGCTGATGGCTTGATTATTTTGATTGCTTCTTTATTGCACCAGGAGCTCTCACCTAGTCTAAGATGCTCCTGCAGATTTCTCAGGATTAATGTTATCGGTTCTTCTATAATCATACCAGTGGAAAGAAGTGCACAGTAATTGTGTACTTCAGTAATTACCTAGCAAAGTATGTCAATGTTTGTTCCTAAACATAGGATGCACAGAGGATGTCAGCCCACAATAAATGTGTGATGACATATTTTAGTTTGTACAGCTGTTTGTGATGTGTACAAAAAGAAGTACAGAATATAGGATATATCTGATCATATAATTAGACTTAAAAAGTGCCTTTTGCTATATTTGATTCTCTTATCTGCTTTATGAACATGCAGATTTAGTTATTCCCATTAACTGATTTATTATTAAGCTTCCTTTAGCAAGACACAAATTCTCATGGAGGTTACGTGACTGTGTACACTGGGGGAAGGGGCTCTTCCACCTCTGCAATAACCAGTACTGCTCTTGGCGTTGTCTGTTGTTCACCGTCCTTCAAAAACGGTGTCCCTTAAAGCATGGGGAAAAAGAATATAACTCTGGAAGAAAAGATTTGAGCTAAATGCCACCAGTATTACTTCTGATGTAAAATAGTGCTTGTTTTGAGTAGTATTAAATGCACAGTTCTAGCCCTAAGTTGAATAAGAAAAATGCAATAACAATTACTTATTCTTTCATGAGTTAACATTTCGTAAGGTTAACATTTCTTAAACATCGGACAATTTAATTGGAAGGAAGTTTGATAGCCACAGTCCTCTAAAAGCAATTAATAAATGTAATAAAATTCCTGTTCTTTTAAAACAAATTCCCCCTCCTTGCTCCAAGGTTACAATGATAGCGGCTGTGATACTGATTGGTAGGCACTGCTGCTGCTCCCCGATAAACCTCCCCTAATGAGGTTTGAAAGCCTACCCTTATCAGCATGACGTCTCTCTAAGACTAAGGCTGATGCAGCAGGAGATGGCGACTGTGGAGGGGGGAGAGTTTTCCTGCGGGTAGCAGAGCTGAGCCTTTCTCCTCTGTGCTGGGTGCCAGCCTGTGAACAACGCTGGAACAGAGAACTCGGCCATCTGGATACCATGGCAAGAAATATCTAGTACCAAGCAGGGAGATAGACTGCTTGAGGCAAAATAAATAAATAAATAAATGTCCTAAACATTAAATAACCTCTTCTTATATATCGGTTGACCTGGCATAGTGCTATTATATGGATGACTAAAGTGTATCTGATTATACACTACATATGTGGGAGAATTCATGCATTTTTCCACACTCTCTTTACAGCTCCCAAGTCTACCTTCTGCCCCACTGAAGAGACCTGGTGGCCAGGCCTGGTTATTATCATTGCAGTATGCTGTGCCACACTAGTGTTCCTCTTTGTAGTTGTCATCATTTGCTACAAAGCCATAAAAAGGTAAGACTACAGATGCTTTTAATATGTTCTGTGTAATGCAAACCCACAAAGACTGACCTAAGTCTTTGCTAACACCTTGGTTTCTTCAAAGGCATCCTAAAGGCAAAATGCAGACAGAGGCATCCTATGCTCAATGTTTTGGTTTTGTTTGGTGGTGGTGTGTTGTGTGTTTTTTTGTGAAAGTCTCTGTATGTACCTTTTCCTGCATGTGTAAAGGACAAAGTTCAATGCACAGCCATGGGCATGAAGAGGAGAAAAATAAATAAATATGGGACAGAGCCTCAATTTTCAGATTAATGTGAACGTTAATGAAGTTATAATGCTATAGGGTGCTGAGTAATGTCGATAGGTTTTTGTTTTAAAATGTACACGTGGGATGTGAGATTTTTGACCCATACCCATCACTAATTTCAGCACTTCAAATTGATGCAAGCTATTCTAACCCAAACTCTAGGGTTGTTGGTGTAATTTTTCTTTTGGAGACTCTACGTCTTATTTATTCTTGCTTCAAAATGATCATCTACAGAATCAAATTCAAAACCTGCTTCCTTTAATTTGAAAGCCCATGTGAAGTCTATGTACAACACTTTGTGTAGCAACAATTTCAGCTCCCCTACCTCTCCCTCTGTGATAGATGTGCTTGCATAGATCCCAGGCACTTAGAAAGTATTGACTTCAGTTACACAGAAAAATGTCATAGGGGATCGTTTCTTTAACTAAAGATTTCAATTTTCTGGTAGAAAAAGTCAAAACTTGAAAATCTGTATGAAGACTCCAACTCTAAATCCAATAAATTGATTTAGAAAAGGAAGTACCTTGTGGGAAATGTATTCTCACAACTGGATGGAGTTTCTTAACTCCTCTATTGCTCTGAGTGCTGCTCTGAGGACACCCTACAGTTGTGTTTTCACTGAGTCACTGTTTCATAGAAGGGGGTCTCAGGCAGGGGTTGTAATACAGGTGGGTGACCGGGCTCACAGATAAGAGTGCAATATTCAACCCATAACTCTCAATAGATGCTGCAGTGACATCTGAGTCGCAGGGTTTTTGGAGGGAAAAAAAAAAAAAAAGAAAAAAGGAAAAAAGAAAAAAAAAAAAAAGAAAGAAAATATTTTTAATTAAAAATTTATTTGCATTCAAAGCAAATGCAAGACTTTTGACAAGCCCCATCAGGGATATCACAATGGTGGAGCATTGCTCATACTTTCTGGTTGTCTGAAAAGATTATTCAGGATTTGAAGGACAGCATGTCCAAGAGCATCAAAAGAGAAGAATTTAAACAAGAAAGTCTGCATATACTATCTTATTAAATTCGCGTAAGTATTCTTGCTATACTAGCTTAGTTTAAATTAATGCTTATTATTTTTGAGGAGTTGGTAAGCTTTCACTCTGTCTACTGCACTTCAAGAAAATCATCTATAGAGGACTGAAACTGGAGTCCTACTGGATTGGTAACAGTACAAAATTTCTTACTTGTAGTTCCTAATCTACCTAGGACTGTTCACAGTGGATTGTGGTTCAGTTCCAAGTGGGAAGTTGTATTTGTTTCAACAACAACTATTGTATTTGTCTGCCTAATGCCAAATTGTGAATGATTTCTGCCAAGGCTGTAAAATATGCCTACGGGAGCAGTAACTCTCCAGGGCAACTTGTGCCTAGCAAGAAATTGCTCTTCAGATCTGCTCTCTGCTGCTGGTAGATGGGAGGTACGGAAAAGAAATTTAATCAGACAAATTTAGAGCTGCCTTGAAAAGGCTGTGGGAGTTCACATAAACAAGTTTCTTGTGTTTCACGTCAGTGAAGAATAATACATGTACTTGATGAAGACACCAGTTATTTGTCAGCAGTGTGAATATCAACATACAAGTCTGCAGCTTGAACTGGCATTAGGCTCAGAAAAAAATGACAATTCCTCTTAGATCTTATTGTTGACATTCACACTGCTGACAAATGCTAAGCTGAAAACTGCTCAGATGTGGGATGGACGGCTATAAAAGACAATCTTATTAATTATATTTTTACAGACTAACTAGAGCATTGCTTTTCATCAATGAGTCCTTTCTTAAACAACTCTGTCAAATGGATGCCCTGAAGTACCTGGCAGCCTCCCACAGTAGTTCAGGTTCCTTGAACCATTGTAAAGTGTATCTATTGATAAGCCCTAGGAAATAAGATAAGACACTTCACAAGAGAAGCATATCTGTCTTCAACACAAAGTATTATCACCTACTGTTGAGCTGAATTGGTTTTAACTAGTGTGAGAAATCCTCCACTCTATCTTTTGCAGTCTAGGGAAGGAGGGAGGGGGTTAATCTGGCTGATGCTGAAGCTGAGAGTCCCTCCAGCATGTTCCTGGCCCCAAGCTCTGTAACTGTGCTCTGACCCACCCTTTCTCACACCTCCATCCCACCAGCTCTCCTTTCCAGTCCTCCCAGGCTCCCATCCCTGTGCATCTCCTGGAAATGGGGCTTCTGTCATTGCAACATCTCCAACAGATCTGGCTCCCATCTCCAGGGCAGTGTGTCTGATTACCATCTAGATTGGATTAGAACTTTTATACGGCACAACCCTTGCTCTCCAAGGGAAGGCACACTCTCTTTGTTTCTTTTTAGAAACCAAAACGCAGCCTGAAGACCCCACCTTTGCCCACCCTGCCTTTTTCTTACCTCTGGGTGAGGATAATGTTGTGTCTCATCACTGAACAGCATCACTTCCTTCTAGTGCCATGTCAGGCATGTCTACAGGTTTCAGAGGTGGCACATCTTCAGTTCCTGGTCGCTGAGAGGGCAGTGAAGGAGACCAGGAGAGTGGCAAGGTTTGATGAGAAGGGACTGTTTACAATGCCCATCACAAAATGACCCTCAAGCCCATCTCCTGCTCAGTTTCCCCTCTCTGAGACAGCTATCAAGCCATTTGCCCACATCTCAAGGGTGTCACCTAGGTTCATCACCCACTGTCTGGTGAGCAGTCGAAATGTGGAAGTGGCAAAAATTATTATCCAGTCAAATACTCTGTAAAACCTTTCATGTCACACACCAGAATTTTTATTCAGGACTTTTTTTTACCTCTTCCTGAAGGAACCAGGGAAGGAGATCCACATCTTCACATCTGGAAACCTTCACTCTCATGAGAGCCTGCAGTACACATGGAAACTGGCTTGCCAGCAGCAGATAGTTCATTATCTTTTTTGGAGTATCAGAAAAATCATTTAAATTTTTTTGCCAGCCCATCAACTAAAAAAAGAGTTAAACCAAACTAAAAATACAAAGAACACACTGAACATGATCTCCTTGTAATATACACCTATCTGTGGGTAAAACTTGTACTATCATCCAATCTGTATTAAACTTTAGTATATATATATGGTATATATCTCCCAGTGACAAATTTGTAAGTATTATGAATAATGTATTGCAAATAACCTAACTGGAATAACTTGATAATAGGATTCCAGATTTCTCTGCTTGTTAGTCTTCCAAATAAAGTGGGGTTTACAGCCCACTTCAATGATTTTAATATCCTATTTAGCCGAAAGCATGAGTCTCAGCTTAATTAGAAGTATAAGCACTACAGAGATGCTGAAGAGTGAAATAATGGCAATTACCTGGTTTTGGAGGGTGTAGCAAGAGTTAAATATCTTAGCAAGAGAGTGCAGGCAGAGTTTTATTTCCACTGAGCTTGGATCTGTTGTATTAATCCCTCACTTTCATAAGAATCAAATTTGAAGTAGAAAGAAAAAGAAGAAAAATCCTATTGTGCTTAAGTTAAAATCTCATTTACTGGTTTCAAAGAGCCAGACCCAATCCAACTCTCTTCTGTCTGCTTTTCTATAGCAGCAAGAGAGGGAGAACCTGTCCTCAAGGTATCATAATTCAGCTCTATTTTGATTTGATCTGTTTAAAAAATGTTCATCCTGAGGTTGTTTGTTTTCCCTTGTGAAAGCTAAAACTTCAGCTTATCACCAATTTTTGACACTAAGCATTTTTGTCATAAAATACAACTTTGAGAATCGGTGCTTCTTTATATGAAATATCTACCAAATCCAAGCCAGCATGCTGTTATTTCCATCCCCATCTCTCCCCTGGAAATATTCAAATTCTCCAGTATGAAATGCTAATAAGAAATGCTGAAATCTGTTCCTGTGTTTTCTCATCCATGAGGGCACTAATATCAAAATATCTCAATGAGCTTTAATACTCAGAGCACTGCCAGACTTTTGGGAAGATGCCTATGGGACAGCTCTTCAAAGGCTCTAAATTGCCTGTGTATGATGCTGGGGTCAGCAGAGTTGGGTGCTGCATGGCTGGCACGCTGGTAAAGATGTATGCAGCTGCATAGATCAAGCACTCAAAGAGACTGCACGTGATGTTGTGTTGTGCTGCAGTGTGGTTATACACACGGTGACAGCATCCCCAGTTTTGCAGTAGAGGAACAGATAGCTTTTTTGGTCTTGGTGGCAGAGAGATATTTCCTCTTTAAAAAAATGTGAATTTTCTCTTAAGAAACTTTTCCAAGGCACATTAGAAAAAAAAAATAATCAAAGGATTGGCTGAATGTGTGGCACTTTGTGCAGGCAGTAATCAGAGTCTGTGACTCCTTTTGTTTGCAGATTTCTAGGACAGACATAACCACTGGCCAGGGCTCAGACCCATTATAGGCAGTGGGACTTCTCATTTCAGGGGTAAAGAAAGTGCTCTCACAGCTAGAGATTTCTGTAGCACATACCATGACTGAATGAGCAGGTGAATTACTGGTTCCAAATCTGGACTACCTCAGGTATTTCTCCAGCATTTCTCCATCCAAAAATCTGCTGCCCTTTCTCTTCCCCTGGAATGCAGTCACCAAGAAGTAAAAGAAGGGGGTCCAAGGACAATTCATACTTTAGCACAGGCTGGGGGTAGCAATGTCATTTCAGTATTACATGGTTTATGGGCTGGACTTGGGCAAGAGCTCTATGGATGCAAGCAGCTCAAACAAATCTTCATCTGGCAAAAATCAGTGCAGCTTCTGAAACAATCTGTGGAGCTCTGTGCCTCTTAATCAGCTCTGGAGGTGGCTGCCTCCTGAGCTTTTTTCAACATCTACTTACCATGTAAGCACCTGAACCATGGTAAGACAGTAAGACTGGAGGGAAGTGGGAAGGAAACGCAGTAAAGAGGATTAACGAGGGTAGTTTGGTAAATAAACAGCTGAAACGGGGGAGAGAAGGACCTGCATTTTGTAATCCTATTTTTGCAGCTCACTGGTGTGTCAGTGTCTTGCTATGAGAGGAGTGAGATATTTACATAAAAGGGAAAAATAAATCCCTGGTTCTGTTTAATATTAAGATACTGGAGCCACCTCCCAGTTCTCGAAGGCAAGGGCAAAGCAAGCATCCAGGTCTCTGTGCCAGCTGATATGCAGGCCATGCAACCTGACAGGAGGTGTTTAGGATGCTTTCCAATATGCAAAAAACCTGTACTTAGTATCTCCAAAACATCCATACAGTCTGAGATGACCTGTGATCAGATCGTAGTGCCTAGGGATGCAACTCATTGGCTCTGCTGGGTTTTATGTAGGACGGATACCTCCGCTTCCAGCTGTACCACAGGGTTTGCTGACAGAGTCCTCTCGCTAAGTTGGCAGAGAAAGCAGGTTGATGATAGCAAAGTCTCACATAATATATCTTTTATTCACTATTCTAACTTTGTCAAGCCACAACAGCTTTGTATGTGTCTCATAGCCTGAGAGAAAGGTGCCATAAATGCCTACATATGCACATCCTTAAATAGGTGGTGAGTTCACCTTCAGATAACAATTAAATAGAAGAAAGCATTGTACTGAAATAAAATGACAGGCCATATTTACACTGTCTTAAAATTCATTGCTCAGGTATTTTCTAGGGTACTCAACATTGCCCTGTGATTTATGGATGCCATGTACTGCACAATCTAATTTCAGTAGTTGGAGCAGGTTTCAGGAGGTTGGCTTTGTTTAACAAAATGAAGCAGGTGCTTACAAGGGGAAAAGTCTTTCTTTCTTTAAGAGGACAAAAAGTGGGAGTGAGAGCTGTGATGAGCCACTGTGTGTGACAAATGTGTCCCACGGTGCAGAGGTGCATGTCCTACCCGGAAGGCCATGGCCTTCTACTTTTCCCCAGCACATTTTGTACCACTTGCACCCCCAAGAGCAAGGACAGTATAGTTCTCCATGTGGCCATCTCTTATGAGAAGCACTGAGGCTAAGCACAGTCTAGTTCGAAATTGTTATTTATTGCAACAAAACAATGTTTTTCAGTATGGGGAGAGAAGACAGAAGAAGGGCCCAGTCTACTTAGTTGCTGTAAAGTGGATAGCCGCAGTGTGATAGACAACGGACAGGTCAAGATTAATCAAGATTGCTGATCTCTTCTGTTCTCCCCAAAACATTAGACGGGTTTGCACTGAAATGGTGCCTTGATTTTCAGCAGATGGTTGGAAAGACCATAATTACTCATTAGATGAAGTAGGATAGTTGGTGGAAGAGCTGGGTTAAAAAGTACAGATTGAGGGGAGGACAGTCAAAGGGAAGAGGGTCTGTGGGAGCAGATCTGTTTATCTTTGATGCACTTTCCCAATGTCAAATCAGTCTGGCACTGCAAAAGGGGTCAACTCCTAGGAAGTGCCTTTCAAAGGGCATATGGTCTTCATCAGAAAGGCCTGAGAATGTCACTAAGGACAGTCGAAAGAAAAACAAACTTAAAAATTCTGGAAGAGCAAAAAGACAGTCACGTTGTAGCCTGAGTACCCTTTCTGCTGGCTGAATGTTGATGCTTATCAGTAACAGGTTTGGTGTCTACCACTGAGCACCTCTAACCACAGCCAACCTCTCTGTGTGTTGCCTACCCCCCTTCCAGTGGTGAATTTATTCCCATTCTGAGATGAGGCTGCAGATGATCTACAAACAACAAATGAAATATTATGAGCAACCAGTCGTGCTGCAGGAGATCCCGTTTTTTAACCCTCAAGCAATGAGTTCATAGAATCGCAGAGTGGTTGTGGTTGGAAGGGATCACTTGAGATCATCTAGTCCAACCTATTGCTCTGGCAGGGTCAGTTAGAGCAGATTGCCCAGGACTGCGTCCATCCAGGTTTTGAGTATCTCCACAGAGATATCAATAGCTAACACTACTTATTAAGTGTAGTCCTATTTGATGAAATTTGGGTAAAAAAAAAAAGCAGTTATTCTTCCAAAGAGCCCCAAGCCTGCATGTTGGTTGCTCAGCGATTTCCAGGCTAGCATATTTGAGACAAGCTGCTGAACAGCTTCAAAACTTGACCCACGCCCAGTGTTGTTGCCAGAGCTCAGCTGTATTCATCCTGATGACTCAATGGCACCACTGGGGATTTTGAAAAGGGGCACTCAAGTTAGTACAGTCCAATGATTTTTGGGTACATCAAGACAAAAAAAAGGTTGGCCTCATTTTTGAAGCAGAATACCAGAAGTATTGCTACTGCTTGTTAGCAGGTTCATTTGACAGATCAAGGACTGATGAGTGGGGTGGATAAAATAGCCTTTCATCTGGACAGAAGGCTGGGCCAAGCTGCATGGGCAGGGCTGTGCAGGAAAGTTTGCTTTGCTGTTGCCTGTGCACTATGTGTATTCATCAGGTAAGCAGGAGGCTCTGCTCTGGCGCTGTCAGTATGGGGTTTTTATAAGCAATGCATGTTTGCATAATTCTTACAGAGGAAGATTTCTCTGTCCATCTTTCTTTCATAAGTTATACCCAAGTGCATATTAGTAGGGAGAAGGTTTGCTGTCATAAATGATTAAAACATCCCCCTATTTCCTCAAAACAGGGATCATTAGAACCCTGCAGGAGGCTGGAGCCACCAATGTAAAACAAATTCCCCGAGCATTGCACAGAATACTCTCCAATGTATATTTTTTTCACTTACTCACTCCTAATTTGTGATGTACTGAAAAAGATGCCAACAGAAATCTGTAGACCATTATGGTCAATCCTGTGGTCATTTAACTTGTCACTGTTAACAGAAATGAGCCTGCCATTTTTCTGTTTTCTGCTGTGGATGAGGCTAGCACATCAAGTGGGCAGAAATCCTGCACTAGATGCAAGTATTTTACAGTAACTGCCTCAGCACAACTGATTTCACCTGTGTGATGCTCATGCTAGTCTGGTAGTACTGGCTGAAATATTTCTGAAATTCATCCCAGTGATATTCAAAGATATAGGCAGATACTGGAGCTTTGAAACCAACAGGAGATTTGTCAGTTTGGATGATTTTACAATGACTTCTCTATTATGTGGTGTTCTTCTTGAAGCCATAACCTCTGAAGTAATATGAATAAATATGAGATAGGGGTTTTAAATGGTGTTTTCACCTCCTCGTATGTTCTCTTCACCTATTAGTCTAAAAACTGACTTTAAACTAAGGACTCTTACATATTCAAAACCTCTCAAGGCAAAGAAATAAAGTTCAATTTCTTAAGAAATTCATTTACCTTTTAAATTTCCCCCTTTTCATGTTGACACGAGGGTGCTTGTGGCTGACCCCAATGCTGAAAACCAACAGCTGAGTCTGAAAGGCACCCGGGACAGTGTGCTGAGACATCTAGGGAAAGTTTTTGGCAGGGTTATTGGGGGCACCTGAGCTTAAGTCTGTATTTGTTACAGTCTGCAAAAACCCAGCAGCCTGGGTTGCCCAGCACAATCTGCTTTATGGTGCAGAGGAAATTGTACCCACGGCACTGCAGTAGGGTGGGAATCAGTTACTCTAGCTCCGTATCACCCAGAAATTCTCTCTGCACAAAAAGAATCCCCTAGGAACCTGCTGGGTGCCTTTATTGCTTTATCCTTTTCCTTCCCACAGAGGATTTGCAGTGTGTCTGGAGTCAAAGCAGCAGAGCCTGTTTTCTCCAGTGTCTGAACAGCCGCAGCTCCCCGTGGCTTCAGCAGACATGGCAGGTTTGCAGGAGCTCTAAAACCCCAAAAGTCAGAATGAGAAAGCCAGGGAAGCATGGGCCTGATTCATCACTGTCACCCTACTTTTCTTTCTGAATAAGCCTACAGAATTTCAAGTCCCATCTATCTCCCTTTAACCAATTTACCAGGGTGGGAGTGCCAAGCCAGCCCAGCAGAGGGGAGGCTGCGGCTCCAGCATTTTCTGCCCTTCCTGGTATCCACCCCCTTGCTGCAGCACAAAAAGAGCCAGAAGAGCCAGGATTGTGCCCATCCACACACATGGGCATCATTGAACCCTCCCCAGGAGCACCCCAGCGGTTCCTCCATGGGCCCTGTGCCGTCCAAAGGCAGTCACACTGCATGGCTCCCCTCCTTCCTGTGGGGTTGCTGCCACAGAGCTGCACCACTGGGGTGCAGTGGGTGCAGACAGGGTCCCCCCGTACCCAACTGCAGTCCTTCTTGGGCACAAATTGATTGCTCGCAGCCACCCTTCAGCCCCTTGCTGTTCATGCAGCCACACAGCCTGGTTCCTGCTCCCTCTGCCCTTTCCTCTCCATACCCCAGTACTTACTGCTAAATATTTATAACACTCCCAAGTTGCTGAGCAGCACACTGATCCCCACTCGGACGAGCCTCCCCACGAGGGTGAGACATGCACTAGGTCAGCGTGGGCAGAGCTGGGGGTGGGAGAAGATGGCGTTTGCCTGGATGGCCCTGCTCTGCCACACGCCTGCTTCGTTCCTGCGGTGTTCCTGCAGCCAGTGGGTATGTGGTCACCCCTCCAGTATCACCAGGCTGGAGGATAGTGCTGCCAGTTTGTCCAGCTTGGAGCATCGTTGGTTAAACATCTATGTCAGATGGTGTTTTTGGAGTGGCCTGTTGTCGGAGCATCACAGCATCTATTGCCCAAGCTAATGACAGGTGATGGAGTGAAGCACAGAGAGAAGTGAAGGGTCTGATCCCAACTGTGTGCAAGTTAAGAGTGGGGAGACAGGGTCATTCCTCTTTCTAGCCTTTGCCTTAAACCATCCTTGCAAAGAGGCCCCATATGTGGAGTATCCAATAGTGGAGTGTCTTCTTTGGTGTCTGCTTTTTGAGGCGGTGATGAGAAACGTCGTGAAAGACATTAATTCCCCCAAGCAGCAGTAACTGCACACAAACCTGGCTCTTTCCTTAGGTTGCTCTGGAGCCTGGGAGCCTTGTGCTCTTCTGAGTACAGAGACTGGCTGAACTCAAATCCTTCCTCAGAAATAGTCCCCACTTCTAATTAGCTAAACCTACTTAGCTCCCAAACTACACAAACCCAGATCTTTGTGCAGACATTAAGGTGCATAGGACTTGCTGCTTGCAGTGCCCCTTCATGGGCTTGCCCAGTATCACACCTGGGGAACGGGAAGGCTGGGACCACTGTGTGCAGTCAGCTTGGTGGGTTTGTATTTTTCCTGCAAAGAGCCAAGTCTGGCTCTGCAGACTTTTCTTCTTGATAGGAGAAATTTAGGAGCAGCTGCTTGGAAATCAGTGGTGTTACTCTAGTTGGTGGCAGGGACAGATTGCTTCAAATGCAAAGTGATCCAGAGTTGCAGAGGTCAGCTTATTTTACAAATTTTGTTTTTCTTCTCAACTCTTTGCATTTATTTGCCTTGCAAATACTCTTCTATTAAAGACATTTCTACAACAGAATTTTGGTTCACCTGCACAGAATGCAAGTAACAATTCTGTGAATCTCTGCTCAAATGACTGTGAAATTACAGTAGCCTTTTTCTTCTATATGGATCAAGTCCATCACACAAGTTGTTGCCCAAATTTGCAAGGGATCAAATAGCAAGGTAGCTATCTACATTCAGCAAAAAATCTGGTCACAAAGTAGCACAGCAGATCAACTTTGTTTTGGGGATGGAAAAGTCCAGTGCCTAGAATGGCAATATCTGTAGTTTCTTGGATGGTGAGAGACATAATATCCTTCAGAGAAAATGAAAGAGCAGTGGAGAGCAGCCCTTGCTCATCTCTCTCTGCCACCTTATTATTCTAGCCCCACATATTTCCAGTACTGGTGGTCCCCCTGGCCTAGAGCATGGCACACCAACAGCCAGAGGTGGAGTGGGATTCCTGCACTGCCTCCTCCACTTCCCAAAGAGACGTCTTTTTGTAAGGACAAATTCCACATGGAAGCCCAGCTAAGTAATAGTTTATAAATAGCTTTTTTTTCTGGCCTCACTGTAGCTGAGCAGAGCAATTAGGTAGCTCTCATGTGTTGTTCAGTGTGTATGTTTAGATGTCTATAAAACAAGCAAGGTATTAATCAGGATTGATACAGCTGGGCACTTGAAAAGCATGTTTCTCCAGATTTCCTTAATGTTTGTTAAGCACGGAGGACAGAAAGAACTAAACAGTGATAAACATTGTTCTGTCTGCACCAGAAAGACTGGAGAATGTTATGGGACTAGGAGAAAGAAGGTCTTGAGTTTTGGCTTTCACTCATGGTTCTGTATTACCAGCAAGTTGTGGATGAGCAGAGCAGGGCTTTCTGCCTCCATGCCACAGCTGTGTGAACATGCATGGCTGAGTTCTTTGCGAGTCATGGAGAGCTCTCACAGGCATGCAGAAATCAAGGACCAAACCTCCATGTGTTCAGCTTCTGGACACAAAAGCCCACAGAGTGTGTACAGTCCATTTTGGGGGCAGCCTTCAATTTTTGTCCAACACTGCACAAGCCCCGTGATTTTGATTTTAGTGACACCAATATAATGCCAGCAATGCATCCAGTTTGTAGGATGTTCACAGAGGGGGTCTGGGAAATACTATTGTGCCTGAAATGGGGAACAAACAACAAAAAGAGCAAAATGGGAGAGTCTGCTGCTTTTCTTATCCAGCTGAACCTATTCCCAGCCACCACCCAGCCCTGGCTGATGATGTGAAGCAACCCAGCCCATTTCCAGCTCTGGCTATAGGTATTGCTGTGGTCACTGAGTGTCAGCCCCTGAGTAACTGAAGCCATGTGTGAAGTAGTCAGTATTTCAGCTTTGCTTCTTCAGCATGGCAGCCTGAACATCGTAGTAACATAGCACTGGAACAAGACCCTCAGGTCTCCCTGTGTGACCCCAGTATTGTGAGCAATTTGGCATTTGATCTCTTCCATAAACATATCAGTCTCTTTCTTGAAGCCATGTTGTTTTCCCTCAGTCCCTGCTCCTTCCTCCAGCAATCCCTACTCAAACCATTATTCTTCTGAGGGCAAGAAACTTGTTTGCATCTCCAGCCTAAATTTACCTGTGTCTACTTCCCATTTCTTCTTTTAAGTAACTTTTTTCCAGTATTCCTTAAAACCAATCCCATCTCCTCTTTTCATTAGACTAAATAGTTCAAATTTTATTGTCTTCCATGAGAAATTTGAGCTGGCTGCTCTCTTAAAACTATATACTAGCTTAGGCAGACCCTGCCTAACACAACAGAGTTACTAACAGCCCCAGTTATCAGGGTACTATATGCATATAGACAGTATCAGGCAGTTTCTGCATTGCTTGATTGTGGTTTTGGCCATCTTCCAGATGTGTTTTGGCTTTGTTAGAAGCAGGGTGCCTTCATTCCATGCATTAAACCTCTCTTCTTTCTTTTTTCCATTTAGTGGCTTTTTGCCAGGCTGAAAGGCCAGCAACATGAGCTCATTGTTTCACATTAGGCCCATTCATTTTATTTCCTTTTGTCATCAAAACATATCGATGATGTATTCTGCACTGAAAACACCCAATGGATAACATCAGCTGTCATATCCCTCCAGTCAATAAAACCTTTTAAAGATCATTATAGGGAGCGCAAAGAATGAGAGGTGACTGAAAGTACTTTTTATCAATTACCTCAGTTAATAGTCCAATAATAAAGCTGCTTCTCTTCCTTAAGATAGGTTTTGTGTAGGTGATAAGTAAGGAGCATAATTTTGAAGCTAGTTTAATTGAAGGCTGAGTAGGAAATGTGATTACATCACTTTAGTCTCCCAGGGACAGATCTTTCTTTGTTGCCTCATAAAAAATCTTGCTCAAGTCCACCAAAGCCTGTGGAATTACTTTGACTTTGCACTACCAAAAATAAACGAGGACTAAACTCCACTTCTTAAATTTCATGTGTGTCTCAGCAATCTACTGCAATTACTTCCAATCTGAACAGGCCAAATCCTCCCTTCAGATAGACTCAGAGTGACTTCAGCAGGCTGGGGTAGGTACACCTCTGCTGCAAAAGATCTGCCCACTGCATTTTAGTGTCCAACAGCCTCTAAGTGCTGATGAACAGCTGCAGAATGGCTCTGTATGGAAATGGTTTTCCCTGAGAGGAGCACTCAGCAAAGGCTAGACATTCAATCTGAGCACAGTGAGAGGGATCTGACTATCACAGGGGAGTGTGAAACACCCCAAAATGGAAATCACCCACTTGCCTGCGGAGCTCACTTAAATATACTCCAGAAATTGGTCAGCTAAAAATGGCTGTGAGGGAGAGCTGAGACAGCTGTAAATTGCGGGCTTGAAAATGCTCCTGTGAATATCCAGAAAACAAAAAACTCTGCTTAGGAAATGGTATACTGGGGCTAGATCAAAGCCTATTGATGCAACATGACTGACAGTGCTGTGAAAGAGACTTTTCTGGTTTGTATACTGGTTCTAGCTCATGCACTTGTACAGATCTCCCCTTCTGCACGTAGGAGACTAATTGAGTAACATGTCCAGATGGAGATGCTTTTTAATATAACTGTAAAACATTTGCTCTGTACGTGGGAAGTAGCTGAACTAGTAACCTCTTCCTATGACTAATGAGTAGTATGCTGCTTGTTTTCTGGACAGACTGATGGTCCACATATGGCTGTTAACTAATTAAATAGAGAAAAACTAAGGTTTCAAAGAATGTCCGTCTTAGAAGCCTTAGGGCTTCTTCTTTGATTTCTATCTTTATATTGACAAATAAAAAATATCCAGATTGAACTTTTCTGATCCCTTTGAGACAGACAAATGGAAGTCAGAATGTGACTCCCTTTCCATGAGTCTGAAAACAATCTCCAGAGAAGTTGCCTTCCCGTTTATTGGGAGACACAGTGCCTGTGTGGCCAGGCCACAGCACCAGGCTGGCCAGCCCGGGTTAGTCACAAGGCAAGGCACATGGTGGGTGGCTGCACACAAGCTTTCTAGATTCGACAGCTGTGTCCCAGAAAGCAACTTTCTTCAGAGCATTGAGTCTCTCTAGCAGGGGTCCTGTTCACAAAACAGTCTTAGAAAGCAAGTTTGCTTCTCCCACCAGTTGCTATTATGGGAACTGATTCATCTCTGGTAGCTGATGCCCAGCATGAATCAAACTGCTGTTTGATGAACGCCCACAGTGCTGAGATGTAAACACCCTCCATTCACTTACTTCGCATTCTTATAAGTATTCAGGTTACTGAGACAGATGGTCTACTAACTGTGTACAAAATTTATTCCTCCATTCCTACCTGTATCTGCTAAATAAGGATTTTTTGAAGTGTGACAGTAGTCCACACATCATCCTGTCTGGGCTTCCAGCAACGAAGTCTTGCCAAGAGCTCTAAGCATAGCTGCCACAGGTATTGTTAACATCCGAGTCTGGGAGAAGTGAAACTGAGTGAAAATATAGTTACCAGCTATGTACCCCATTTCAACTCAAGAAGATGCTGCTACAGTTGGATCACTAGTGGTACCTAGACAGCTTGGATATAGTACACTGAAGACCCATGAGGATAGACCAATCCTATAAAAGCAAATGGATGTGTTGTATGAGAGCCAATTTTACTGAAAATCATTAATTTTTATGTGTTGATAGCTAATTAAATATTTATCCTTATAGAGAGTAGCTTTGAAGTCATTGCACGTACAAGTGATATATCTCGACTCCCTGGTATGCCTCTTCCCTTCTGTCGCTTTGCCCTGGGGAGCGACAGGCATACACACAACCAGTCACCAACAACACAGGAGGGCTCATGAGTCATGGTGTCCCTTGTGGTAGAACAGGTCTCCAGCTGTTTATTTTGCCCTGTAGAACTTCTTAAGTGCATTTTACAATTTTGTACCATTATTCAGGAAAGACTTGTACTGTGGTCTTCTGAGCTTCTTCTACTGTGGTCTCCTCTCCTCAAACAACACACAGCACGGAGGGCAAAGTGGCTTTTCTTCCTCTGACTGCTTTTTAAAAGGAAAATTATGTTCTATTCCCATTTTGTAAGAAGCAGAGTAGACATTTCCCTCAGCAAATCCCAAGCAGAGGCAGGCATTCTGGCAGTGCTAAGTAGAGCATCAGAGCCCCAGCAGGAGATGAATTTAAGATTCCTACATTGTTCTGCTGCCAGCCCAAAGTCAACCGCTCTTAGCTGGGCTGCGTTTCCCTGGGATCCATCCTTCCTGAATGCTGCCTATGGGGCAACAGCATTCAACAGAGACATTGCAATGGAGGCAGGCAGTAGAAAACTAGCAGGGTTCAGGCTTCTTATGAAGTCACTTTTTAATTCTATAATCTCATCCCTTAAAAGCACAAAATAACTTGAAAAGTATGAGCATGTGGATTGGGATGTGTCTTTTAAACTCCATTGCAGTTTACTCTTTTGGAGAAAGCTTCTATTCCAATTTCTAGGTGATCTGATTCTCCTCAATGCTTCAAATGGCTATGAACAACAAGACATAATAAAGTCCTGATTAAATAAACAGTTTGCTAATCATTTGATTGATTTTCTCTAAAAACTCGTTTTTTTTTTTTAAATGTGTGCAAATGAGACAAATGAGAACAAACCCTCCCATAGTACACTACCAGCAGAACTGCATTACAAGCATAGACCTACATCTATGCCGAATTTACACCAGCAGCAAAAGCTAGGAGGGAGGGTTTGGTCAAACATGCCAGCTGAGTTTTGTGAGTAGACAGGATCATGTGCCCCAAACTGTGTTTCCTTGTCCTGGTTTCAGCTGGAATAGAGTTAATTTTCTTCATAGCGGCTGGTATGATGCTGTGTTTTGGACTTAGGATGGGAATAATGCTGATAGCACAGAATCACAGAGGTTGGAAGGAACCTCTGGAGATCATCTAGTCCAATTCCCCTGCCAAGCAGGATCACCTACAGCACATTGCACAGGATTGTATCCAGTCTGGTTTTGAGTATCTCCAGAGAGGGAGGCTCCACATCCTTCCTGGGCAACCTGTTCCAGTGCTCTATCACCCTCACAGCAAAGAAGTTTTTCCTCATATTCAGCTGGAACTTCCCGTGTTTCCATTTGTTCCCAATCCCTTTTATCCTGTTGCTGGGCACCACTGAAAAGAGTCTGGTCCCATGCTCTTGAGACCGTCCCTTCAGATATTTACACATTGATAAGATTCTCTCTTAGCATTCTTCATGCTAAACAGTCCCAGGTCTCTCAGCCTCTCCTGATATGGCAGATGCTCCAGTCCCCTGATCATCTTAGTTGCCCTCCTCTGGACTTGCTCCAGTAGTTCAATAGCCCTCTGGTACTGGGGAGTTCCGAACTGGACACAATAGTCCAGGTGAGGCCTCACCAGGGCTGAGTAGAGAGGCAGCATCACCTCCCTTGACCTGACTCTTCCTAATGCGGCCCCAGGATACCATTGGCCTTCTTGGCTACTAGGGCACATGGCTGGCTGGTGGTTAACTTCTTGGCCACCAGGATTCCCAGGGGGGGGACATCACTAGCTGCAGGCCTCCAACTGGATTCCTGGATTCTGCACTGCTGATCACAGCCCTCTGAGCTCTGCTACCCAGCCTGTTCTCAATCCTCCTCACTGTCCTCTCATCCACCCCACACTTTCCGAGCTTGGTTATGAGGATGTTGTGGGAGAAAACACTGTCAAAAGCCTTGCTGAAGTCAAGGTAGACAATATCCACTGATATTGTCCCATCTACCCAGCCTGTCATCCCATCATAGAAGGCTATCAGATTGGCTAATCATGATTTCCCCTTGGTGAATCCATGCCAACTACTCCTGATTACCTTCTTGTCCTCCACGTGCTAACACCAATGTTTCAGTACTTGCAGAGCAGTGCTTACAGAGAGCCAAGGACTTTTCTGCTTCTCATGCTACCCAGCCTGCTGGCTGAGGGTGCTGGAAGGGGAATCAGCCAGGACAGGTGATCCAGGCTGACCACAGGGATATCCCATGCCATATGGCATCATGCTGAACAATAAAACTGGGGGGTAGGGGGTAGCCAGAGGGGGTAAGCCACTGCTTGGGGATAGCTTGGGCATCAGTCAGCAGGTGGTAAGCAATTGTATTGTTCATATTTTGTTTTGTATTTTCATTATTATTATTATATTGTTATTATTATTTTCCCTTCCTTTTCTGTTCTACTAAACTGTCTTTATCTCAACCCACATTTTTAACTTTTTCCAATTTCTCTCCCCCATACCACTGAGGGGGGAGTGAGTGAATGTCTCTGTGGTGCTTAGCTGCCTGCCAGGTTAAAACACAGAGTTTCTCTAAGAGCTTTCCTAAAGACAAAAACCTACAAATTCTGTTTGACTGTGCATTGTTACATTGACCTTTACACAGGACTGCAGAGAGCTGGTACGAGCCAATATGAATTTCCTTGACAAATGAGATTTATCATTAAATGTGATCAGAACCTCATCAGAAATGGAAGCTTAACTTGGGAAATGCACTATTAAATGGCTGTTTGATGCTTTCTTGATTTTAGGACTCATGCAAATTAATGCATACATGGTGGAGAGCTCGTTATGGACTCAGATGCATCATTTCAGGCGTGTACTAAGCAGTGCAGAGTTGCATTTACTTTTCATTCACAGATGTTTTGCATGAAGAGTGCACCAACTTGCTTGCTAAACATCAAAGCATGATGTGTAGCAAATCATACCGTAAATCAGTGCAAACCACTTAGCAAACAGCCTGTTTCACCTGCCACCAAGTGAGTATGCCAGATATGAACAGTTCCCTGCTCATTCCCTCACTAATTCGACCCATCCCTCCCTGCCAGTGAAGAGCAACCTTGAAATAAAAATGCATAAATGCAGGGCCACAGCATTTAATCTGAAAGGGCTTGGAATCCTACATATAGGAAGATCATGCATAACCTGCTTATCAGGCTCAAAATAGGGTAATAGGGTTCTCCTTGGTGTATAAGAGGAAAACTGTATACTGTGATCACAACAGCCAACAAAATCTGAGGGAAAAAAAGAGGAGGTAGTGATACACAGAGCTGGCAACACTGAAAGAGCTAGTGCCCTAATGCCAAAGCATGGTTTAAAAATTGCAAAATACCAGAAAGATTCTAGGATTCTATATAAATAAACACCTCAGGTTGCCATTTCATTGAGACCCAAGACAGTTGCTCTGTTTTACTCACACTGACCCTGAGTAGTCGATAAAGCAGAGGAGGATGTTGGGGCTGCAGAGACAGCAGAACCCCAATAAAATCTCCATTCTGCTATTTTCAGGCTCTGAAAAAAAATAAGTTCTGGTTCATTCTAGTATAGGTCATACAATATCACAGGGAGCCTCTTCAGAAGGGTCTCACTGTCGGAGGGCAGTCTCCAAACAAACAAATCTCCAGGCAGGGGAGGTAAAAGAGCTCCTGGAGACCAGAAACAGAAGTCAAAAAAGGGGAAGAAGGGAAACAGAGCAGAGTTTCAGGAGGACTAAACTTTCTTTTCTCTTGGCCATTCTTGAAATCACTTCTAGGGGATAATTCTTGAGGAAAGAAAGAGGCCAGGCAGGAAATGAAAGGGGGAGGGGGGAGGTAGGGCAGAAACACATAGGACAGCAAAATAAAGAAAGAAGGGGTAAACAGGAGAAATGAGGGGAATATTACCTCTGCACTTCTGCTGAGAGATGTGGTGGAGTGGATCAGTGCTTTACAATGGTATGAAAGACAGAGCCTCAGGATCTCGTGTCAGATATAGGCAGGCATGGCATGTTAGCAGCTGAAAAGGGGTTCAGTAGAGTTCTTAGGCTCACCTTCCCTTCCATTTTAATTCTCTAACAGCTGAAACCACAGCTAATATTAACAAGCCTTAACCCTTACTAGGGAGTAAGATACCATAGTCAGAGTTATCTTCTTCAACATTACAAGAGAAACAATTTTATCTTCCTGTAGTCATTCTCCATAAACCTTTCACTAATGCCTTTATCTGCTGAAATTAAATGTGCTTAACTATTTTTATTGATTGATGTTTGCATTGTTAAATAATGCCAAGAACATTAGCAGAAAATGTTGCATTATATGTGTGTATGTAGTGTTCTTTTTGCTCTTACAAGCATCTTGAACTCAAGGCACTAATGGATGAGGTATCTACATGGAAAGCACAGAGCTTTTGCCTCTTACTGTGTATAAAACTTTGTCTTTAAATAAAGGCCATGCCACTTGTGAGGAGAGAAATTGTGGAGGAAACAATCCATGATGTAACAAGGTCTGTTATAGGACTTATGCTCAGGTCTTCCCTTTCAGAGTCACTTTAAAATCCCAAAGAAGATGCTTTTACTCAGTGATTTGCAGATTTTTGTTGGTTTTCTGCACTTGCTGAGCATTTGCTGAATTGCCTCACGATTAGCATTATTGGATCTAGACAGTGTTACCAAATGGTGCCAATGACCACTAAATACAAAGGGAAATGCTTCAGTGATTGGTGTTGGGGGACTGGCAGATCATAGCAGGAACTGTGTTTTCAGTCACTAGCTTCAACACCTAGATGGACTTCTCTGTCTGAACTGGTTAACTAGGCCTCCTTCACAAGCCATATGGAGAAACAGGAATGCCTCTGACATATTTTGGGTATCCACTTAAGATGATCAGAATCATGTTTTAAAAGTACCTCTTTCTGTCCACTGACTGTGAAGAGAGTCTAGCCTGGCCACCACAGATGTACATATTGACACCTGCTCAGACAAGTCCTCTCCTAGTGACTGAACACAGTGGTTTTATAATGACTGCTGGGTGAGCTGGGTCCTCAGTGAACACGACTGGCCATCATCACAGTTTGAATGATGTGGCACTTCAAGGCAAAAGGCCCAGGAGTTGCCCAAGGCAGAGCCTCAGCCAGTGCCTGCGCTCCAGGGATAAAGGTGGCAGTGGAGAGCTGGGAACATACATGGCCCCATGCAGGAGGGCTCTCCGGGCAGCTTTCATTTCATTCAACACACACACCAGTATCTATACATAAGCTGACATGAGGAGACCAACAGCCCAGCATGTGGCTTAGGACCAGACCCCTCACTTTCCAGCTGAATCATAAGGTTTGACAAAATTTAACTGCTGATTTGACCTGTGCTCAGAAAGGGAAAATAGAGGAAATATTCACTGTTATAATGTACTTTAAATTTCCTTGATTTTCTGTATTGACAATGTTTATCTGTGTCCTTTCTTCTCCCCCCACCCTACCTATACATCACTGAACCTGGGATCACCTAAGGAAACCCATGAGAAAAGAAGAGAACGGAACCAGTCGGGCTGAATATGCAATGACCTCCTCCCAAAACAACAAAACAGTTGACAACAGTGCGGTCGTATAATCCCTGAAACCCCACTGAGGTGCAGGAGGTGGTAAACTTTTAAAGCACACGCATGGAGTATGCAAGGTGGGTGAAATAAGGCACCGAAAGGGGCTCTGTGGCCACGGACTTCATTTCAGAAATAGCGCACGCATCAGTGACTAAGAAGAGAAAAGCAGGCTGCTCTTCAGGCTTGCTGCTTCTCCAAGGGAGGATAAATTCACCTGTCCAGGCTGCCCAGAGAAAAGGCAACACAAAGGCATAGGCATCGCATGCTGCACGTCGTGAAAGCAACGTCACGATGCCTCCTGCTTCCTCTCCACCTACTGTTTAGTTTGAACTGGGTGCCCACAAAAAGCTCCTTAAATAGGGTCTTTCAAGGAGAAGGTGATCTGCCAGAGTGGCAGCAGTTTATTATAAATGTGTCTGAGGGTCAAGGGTGGGAGCTGTCACCTACATGCTTCGCCAGCCCGTGCAGTGTTTTCACCTAGAACCTAGCAGCTTTGTATCCTTATACTTCACTCATTCTTATCATTTTTATTACTTCATTATTAAAAAGGGAAAAAAAATCCGTTAAGCCATCAAGGAACCAAAAGTTGGATGAACTTGTGACTGAACTTGTGACCAGGAAATTCATCTGCGGTCTGGTGACTATGCAATTTCCAAGGCTGAAGACTTTTCAGGCAAAATAAATCAATTTTAGCATTTTATTTTAGCAATTAGCATTGCTAATGAAAGAGAGATATTATTAAGAGGTGCTTTGAACATTATTACTTTACAGTTAGCCTCCTTTTCCACATCACATCCTTTTTATCTTTTAAAAAGTCCCTCCTTTGTGAAAGTCTACACATTTCCCTGTGTTTGCATCACACTGATTCGCCAGGGAAACCCCTACATGAAAGATTTTGTTTACATCTTGGAGTGAGCATTTGGGTGAGATTTTGTAGAGAGGATGAGCAGCCCTTTGGAGTCCTTTTCCTTCACTGATGAGTGTTGTTTCCTGAAAGTGTCAAGTCTCATGAAATGACCCACCAAGGATGTTGTAGATCTGGCTTAGAGGACCATTTTTGAGGGCCTTGTAAGCTGATTGTGCCCATGTTAACTCAGTCTCTGCCTCTCCTGGGAGAGACTGCCAGTCATGCCAAATTCAGCATAATAGCTTAGTGTTGTACTTTCCGTGACATGGATTGCAGACTACTTAAAGCAAAGCTGAATCCACCCAAATCCATTTCATTTAGGATCTCAGGTTAGACTCAGTAAGCAACCCTTAGGATAAAGGCAATTGGACTGGCCGAGCCACTGGTCTTTACCCACCTCCTGAAAACTTTTCTTTGTGTCACACCTCCACATGTATGTCTCCATTTACCTCTGTGCTGAAAGTAGTGACGCAGTGAAAGACAAATGTGCACCTTGGATTCTTGTCTGGACATCAAGCACCAATACCACTGGGTCTCCGTGTCTGTGAGTAACTCTCAGGGGCCAACCCGCTCCTGGTCTGGGATGTGGCTGTTCCCCAGCCATCGCGTCCATCGGTAATGCAACACACCAATGCTTTCAGTTTTATGTAAGGATGTGCCTGAACTGCAGAAAGCAGATCTTGATTTTGAACGTGTTCCTGTCTGCATTTGGTCTATCTCTGGGATGTAGAGCTTGGCCTGATGGTAGAGGAAGACAATGTTCTGCAGACCTTCCCTGAAAAAGCTCCGGGATGCTTGAATCAGCATTTTCAGCTCAGGCCCATCTCTAGTTTTCTATTACCTATTGAACAATAGGATATATGTAAATATAAGTATCTTTTCAATGATAAAATGAAATGCTGCTATATACCGCTGTTGAGAAATTTATGGAGTTATTCATTTAGCTTTTTAGCCTGTCACCATTATGTAGAAGTTTAGCTACATAAAATTATTTTTAAAGGCTAGACCTTCTTGAGAAGTGAATTATAAAAGTGAAAGGGAACAAGTAACCTTTTGCCCAAAACTATGATCATTTCCTGCCATATTTATATTGTGTGCTTGCACAAGATACAGTGATATGCTCTTAGATCCAAAGTGGGATTAAAATGACAGAATTTACATTTTGAGTCTAGTATCCCAAATGTTGATTGCCTAAAGCACTTAGCCCCTAAATACTATAATAAAAATATTGCAAGTATATTTCTAGAATATTTTTAAAGCTATAATATTTATTTTGGTGTAGTTACCTATGTTTGCCTTTCTTTTTTTACTCCAGTTGTTTCTGCCTAAATGTGTCATAGTTTGAGACTGGTTGCATGTTTAGCTGAGAGTATAAGTATGAATGCAGATGAGTTTAGCATGATATGGGCTCAGGATTAGCACTTTCTCCTAAAGGTTGTTGATTTTACTTATTTCATAATAAAGCTTTAAAGGCATGTTCTAAAAGGCCAAAATCACAAAAGGGATTTGTAGCTCATTATATTCATCAAAATGTGTCTGTTTTTGCAAGAAAAAGTCTAAAGAAATGGTCAGTGGATTCTGTCTTATTTTCTTTGATGTCAATGGTAAAATGTCCTTACTGAGAGAAAACCATGGTGTATGACATAACCCATGAGCAAACCTCCCCTACTGCCCCGGAGGTCTCCTCAGTGGAACAGGCTTCATGCAGAGCAGGAAGGCAGCACGTTTCAAGAAGCCACACATGGGGACTGGCATCTATTTCCAACTCTGCTGTTTACTAGCAAGTAATTTTGCCTCTCTGTGCCTCAATTTATCCATCTGTGTAGTCAAGATAAAAATACTTAACAGCTCTGTGGCAGTATTTTGAGAGATGTATATGTATCTTACTTGCATAGGCAGAGTTACACTGTCATCATATCCAACATGCTGATATTAAATAAATGTATCTGGGCACATCATCGCCATAATACTCACACTTTCCAAGGTACTTCATAAGCAAACAATCCCCAGTGTGTTTCATTAATCCACTGGCCACAGAAGAGCAGCAGACAGGCTGGGAGTTGCTCCTCTGCTTCTCCAGAGTCCTTGTTCTCAGCACTTACACAGCTGCATTGCTGGCAGAGATGGGAAATTCTTTTTGGGGCAGTTTTGCTGCCATTATTGTAGAATTCTGTGCATACAAATACAGTTGAATGCAGTAAATATACCAAAAAATTAAGGTGATCTTCAGAAAGTCACTTGGAAAAGTATGCTGGAAGCAGATTAAGTCTTCAGAAAAGTGAGGCCAGAAAGGCAGTGTCTCTGAGGAATGATTTTTGAAGTTTTCTGATGTGGCTTAAGAGTTTGTTTAACACTCCACAGACTACTTGGGATGCTTTTCTAAAACAGCCTTCTGTGCTTCCTTATTGTACTATAATTAAATACAAAAGGAAAGGAAAGGTCTTGATGGATAAGGGCCTCACTGAGCAGTGACCCTGGATCTAGGGAACTGGCAACTCAAAATACAGCTCTACAAGCATTGCAAGTTTATTTTTAGCCACCAAAATATCAGACGCAGAAAGGTCCTGTAAAGCTCCATTCACAAAATGGCCAGATCCTCGGCAGATGCAAAGGTGGCCTGTTTCTAGACAGAAGTCGATTGCTGTGCTCTGACCCCTCTGACCACCACCAGGCAGCCTCACAAAATAGAAAACCGCTTTTTTTTTTAAATCTGAGGGAGAGCATTAACTCAAAATTTCTTTTCTACAAGCATCACCACTAGCAGACACAAGCAGAGACTGCACTTTAAGGGTCTGAGCTGCCAAGCATTGTTTCCTCGGTCCTCCACAACACCAGGAAGGCCGAGCTGAGGTGTCCGCTTGTTGCGGGAAGCCTCGGCCATGTGGCCCTTCCTGGCGCAGACCCACCGCAGAGGTGTGACCAGGAAAGCATCTCCACCTCACGTAGATGCTGCAAAAACAGACACGGAAGGAAAGAGGAGAGTTCTAAGATATAAATATGTTGATATATATCTAGGCAGAGACCTAATTGTCCAGTCTTGCATGCCATATGGTCATGCACAGCATGTGAAGCAAGCGTGGCCCTGCTGCTCCAACCAGGTAATGACCATAGATGCTGCCAAGCAATGGAGAATCAGGCCTGTGGTAGATATGTATTTACAATACTTCCTGCATCTGTACAAACAAAAATATATTATTTTAAACTACAAAATAGTGTGTTTAAATCAATGCATGAATGTAAATATTCTAAGATCTGCCTTCTTGACTGTGTACCACATGTACAGATGAAAACGAATATTGTTTATAGGAAATCTGTATCAGTGGTTAAATGACTAAAGAGAAAAAATATCAGAATTAATGTTGTCATGTTTCTCAAACAAGCCATTAATGTATATTTAGCATTTAAGGATATTGCTCAATAAGTATGTTCCATACCAAAAACTGTGTTGCATATACAGATTGTGCAGTACCCTATTTTAAAAAGGCACCATAATTAATTTTTATTTTAAATAAAAATGTACTTGTAAAAAGTTTCCTGTGTCCTGTGGGTTATGTAGCTGAGGGTTGAGACATGGTAAAGAGAAATACTGCCGGGAGGAACAACTGCAGTGCCTGTTGAGGCACTTCTCCTGCTGCCTGAATTAAGCTTGCTTAAAAGAGCTTTCTGCTCTGGTTTCAGTTTAGCTTCTGGCTGCTGCTCATGCCAGTGTCTGGTTGGGTTCTGGGTCCATCTCATCCAACCCTGCAGTTTCAGTCCCAGACTCATGCACTGCCATGAGATTTTGGGCCCGGCCTGTTTCTCACCCTCACCCCTTCTCTGCCATGCCCCAGCACTAGCTGCATGGCCCAGCTCTCTGTGTCCCTGCCTACCCCGTGCTTACCCCAGAGCCCTCCACTGAGCAGTGCTGGCAGAGGAGGAATTTACTGCCATCATCAGTGAGTGGCAGGAAACTGGGTCCAAAAGCCAGTGCTTTGTGAGCTAGGGAATTGCACTAACACATTCCTGCAGCACCCCCAAAGCTCAAGAAAGCCTCTCTCTTTATTATGCCTGAGGTGCTGCAAGTTTCCCTAATTCTCTTTTGTTTAAGATTTTTTTTCTTTTCACATTATACTCAGTGCCTGAGGGGGTTTTGATGCAAGAAATAATGTACAGCAATAATTCTAACTCATCATGTGGGCTTAACCTTCCCTTTTCCACACAAGAACAAAAGCAAATCATTGACCCAAGCTTCAAAAGATCCACTGGGACCTATAGGAAGCAAATGTGGATCTTTTAACCAGGATTCACCCCACATAATATTATTCCTTTAACAGACAGAGGAGAAGAATACAATCTGTGAGGGTTTCTAAAGCCATCACCAACCTGAGCCATCCCCTCACAGCAGGATTCCTGCTTCTTCAACCAACAGGGAGCCTAAAGTAACTCCCTGGGTACCTTCAGGTGCCTGAACGAGGTCAGCTGTATGTGGGCCTATATGGGGGAAATTTATTTCAAGTGTGGAGGCATCTTGGTTGCCTTTAATTCCTAAAATGGGATTTCCTCGTGGTACAAATATTTGTCTGCCAAATTCCTGGAGCTCAGTAGGTTTTATTGTTCCCTAGTAAATGATTTTATATCTCCATTTATAGGATCTCTAGATCTGAACAAACCCCAAGCCAACACACATGTAAATTGAGCAGGTGGCAGCTTAATAAACTACAGCAACAACCATTATGCCACGTACTGTGACATCCACCAGACTTTACTATCAGCTGTGTTCTGTGAAAGAAAGCTTCCACATTACAATCACCCTGTGACCACTGAGAAAGAAAATGCCCCCAGCAGACATTTGTCTCTGCTTCAGGCATCAAAGCTGACAGTTCAACATCCATACCTCCAGCCTGTAGCTGAGGAAGCAGCATGTCACTGGGAAGAGGAAACTTACACAGCTGGGGAAACTGGGGAGAGACTGCTTGGACACCATTCTGCAGACAAAGGTGTTGATATTCAGGTGAGGACCCTCAAGTCCTAGTAACAATAAAAGTATCGACCCAAAATCCGCATTTGACTATTTATGTGCTCTAGTCCAAGTGAAATGGTCACATGAACCAAAGGATGAGCATCTTAAAAGATGACCAAATGACTGGTGCTCTTTGGTAAGTATTTGGTGCAAATCTGACTAGACTGGAACATAGTAGAAGATCTCCTAACCTAAAAACTGTGGGTATGTTTTGAGACTCACTGAAAATAAGAATAGGAGACACAGTAAATAACTTTCCATGCAGAAAAGCCTGGTGTTGCCTGGTGTGCTCTTCCTCCACTGGCCCACCACTGGGAACCAACATTATGATACCAAGAGAGTAATTAGATTACTGGGTTTTAATATTATTTGGAGAGGGAGCGAGAGATTTATAATGAGGGAGATGTGGTGTATTATGTGATTTTGGTAATACACAATCATTATCAAGTGCATTTCACTGGTTTCATCTGGACACATGCATTGCCAAGGTCTACATCATTTTAATAGATGTCCAGTACAATTAGTTTTAAATAACATCTTTCTCCTTTTCTGAAAGAGGCTCTGATTTGGGCATGCTTGATTCATGCAGGTGCAATCTTTGCCCCTCAAAACAATCCTGTGTTTTAAAAGACCTGATGTATTAGTCTTAAGTCATCAGTGTGTCAACATTCTTGTTAATAATAGATATTTCTTTGCTATCAAAAATACCCCTCAGAGATGGTCTTCCACTTAATAAAGATGATCTAAAATAAAGATATCTAAGCCATTTCCTTATTGTGCTTTCATAGTTATTATATCCTCAAACAGTTTTAAAGCACAAAAACAATTACCTAATTGCAAGCTAGCAGAGAAGTTGCCCTTGAAAGTGACCTGAATCTAATTAATTTTGTTAGCATTCAGGCAAAAAATACTGGGAATATTAATACCAAGATTCCTGGCATGTTCTGAATTTATTTTTGGTCAGAGTTAATACAAAAGCACTCACTATCACATTTAAACATTTGTCATGTTTCTCCTGCCTTGCACCATGGCATGTGTGGCATAGCCACTGGGATTAGCAATTCTCCTGATTACTCCGAGCATGTCAGCAGTGCTGTTGCAGCATCTTCCTGCCCCAGCCCATCCCACCAAGAGAGTCTGCACAGCACAGTGAGCACCAGCAAGGGCTCTGTGCCTAGCCACGGAGCAGGGAGGCAGCAACGCCTGGGTGAAGCATGCAGCCCCTGAAGGGGGAATTCCTGGGGAGAGGGAGGGATGGTGCTGCTGCTTGGATCAGGATGCGGCACCAACACCCCTTAGTCCTGCTGGTACGGTCACTGAACAAGTTAAGTACAGAACTAAGGTTGCAGGTGAGCAGTCAAGCCTGCTTCACTGTATATTATAAAATGCCATAAAGGTATTACACCCATGAAAGACACATAATTGCATTGACCAGTTTCTGATTAGCCTCCAGTGCTGCTGGGGAAGGGGATGAACATGGTGAATGTGGTCCATGGGATCCATGGAGACCCAGCTCTGCTTCTCCCAACAATTTATAAATGAAAATCCTATAGACTTTAGTTTCTACCTCACTGTATAAACGGCAAGGCTATAACAAGCTGATTTTATTATGAGTGCTGGCTAGATACATTTAGTCTTCTTTCTGACTTGTTCATTTCCTTAATCTGTAAGCATCTGTAAGCATCCATAAAAAGCAGTTAAGTGCTTTAACTGTTAAGTGCTTTAACTTATTAATTAAGTTAATATTTATCTGCCTGAAAGTATTTTATATTATATATCATAGTGGCTGAAAGAGAAAGAAAGTTTCTTTGTAAATAGCAGCTGGCTGTTTGCTTTCTTATGCATTGAAATAAATTTCATGAACTGGGTTTTGTACAGCACAAAAAGAACTTTGAGCCAGAACGTGAATAAATTTCCCTCTAAGTTCAGCATCACTTCCCCCTACACATGCACACATAAATGCTTTCAGTATTTAAGGTTTCATTTAACACAGCCATAGCAGGAAGTAAAAAAGAAAATATAAAGAAAAGCAGCAGTATGGCAGACACATCCAAGTGAGCGAGCCTGTGAGCCAGAGACAGCCTTTCCCATTTTGATTTGTAATTTGAGGATAATTCAATTAGACATTTCAAGCAATTTAAACATTCATGCATTGTCCAGCACCAAAGCATGAACTGTTCAGCAGCAAACTAGACCTGACAGCCTTAGCAGGCCAAGTACAAATCTCAATGTTTCAAATGAAAAGCCCTCACCTAATTGATGCCTACCGGAAAATTAAAAAAAAAGGGGGGGGGGGGGGATTCAATGGGGGGGGGCACGGGGGGTGAAAGAACTACAAATGGCAGAATGAGGCATATATCCTGATTAGGGGCTTCACACCTCATTAGCAGTCATTTGCTTAACAGAATATTTCAAGGCCTGTGTGTTCCTCGTAGAGAGAGATTAAAATCCAGATGCACCTGATCACCCATCTGCTGCGCCTCTCCAGCAGTGGCTGACAGCAGGCATTTAGGAGCAAGGTGGAAGGGACCTGTGCTGACTATTGCTGCCTGAGCCCTCCTGCTAGCAAACAGCAGCACAGGAAGCAAAGGTCCCAGTACCCACACAGCAGGAGAAATCCTGCCTGAACAAGCTTGCGGCCTTTTTGGACACAGCAAGGAGAAGTCAAGAGCAGGAATCGTTGTCCTCATGCACGTTTCTATACAGTAACTTCCCCAGCATCACGAATGAAGCCTGCCAGGGGCAAGAATTTCAGAGGAAAATTTAAGCAAGGATGTTTCAGAAACCTATTTGCTTTCAGTGTGTTGTTCCCGTGTGTTGTGACCACTGAGTTCGGGGAAGAAGCTATTTGTCTTCTCCACAGCAAGCTACCCTGAAAGCAGCAGGTCATGCTAACCTCTAGACTGGCTGTCTGGCTGGCAAGACTGTTTTGATGGACACAGGTTTGGGCTGCCCAAAGTCATTCTTTTCATTAACAGCATTTAGAGGCAGGCTATGAAAACACCATGATTCGTCAAGTAAAACTTCTCTGGCAGCTACGTGCCTTTGGTATCCCTTCAGCAGCTCCTCAAAGCATCTCCGGAGCAGAAAACAGGCCTGAAAATAGTGTGGTACACTCATGAAAACTTTTCATGAGTGTACCACACTTCTTCCCACTTCATTTGAAGCATTGTGCAGGATCAAGTTAGGCTGCTCAAAACCCAGAAAGTACATACATTATGTATGTGGATGTCAGATACAGCAGCAATTTTCCTTGTATCTTTCTATTTGAAGACCCAGTGTCCAGTGTGCTTAAAACATGTTTGAGTGAGAACAACTTGTGCTGAAATTTTCCATGTTGAAAGTAAGCTGCAAGCTGACCATTATATTTGTCTAGGAGCTGCAGAAGAACAATTCCACTGCTTCCAAGAATGACATTTGGGGAAAGTATATTAAAACGATAAAAAAAAAATCAACAATTTCTGACAGTCTTATTGACAATCGGTAATTCTTATGATCTTTGGAGAATGGATTAAATTTGATAAGCAGATCAATGCTTTTATGGTAGGTTACAAGCCTCTGGAAACTCATGGTTTCCCTTCTCTATAGGGCATTTGAACTGGACAGGTAAAACCTCTGAAAAGGCTGTCTGCATTGTTGCAGTTATCTGAGTTATCTGTGATAACTCCTGCTAAAATAAAGACACCAAATATCAGTCAGTTCCTGTCCAAGAATGAATAAAGTGAATACCTTGGAACAAAATCAAGGCTAGAGCTGAATAAAACCAATTCAACTCATCTGTTTTGAAAAATGTAGTTTTGGAGGATTTAAACTATTTGCAAATTCAGTTCAAAAATACCAATGAGTTTTACTCATAAAATATTTGCGATAGTTGGGAAGGGAATGGGGAAGAGTATACTCTAAAATGGCAAAACATGTATTTTGGAAGAAATTAAAAGGCTATTAAAAGGCTATAAAAAAAGGCTATTAAAATTTGCCAGGGTGTAGGCACACCACCACTCACATGCAGATACACCTGTACACATGGTGCCTGTCCTGGAGCGGGCAGTAATTATTTGAAATTTTACATGACAACACAGCATGCATTGTTTCAGTGCATCTTTTGAAGCAAATGTTTCTCCATGCCCCAACTGCTATGGCAGAACTGTTATAACCCGATTCTCCTTTGAAAGATGACAGTGGCAAAATGGAGCGGGAAATATCTCCAGCTTTATCCCTTTTCCCAACGTTTTGAATACTAATTGTGCTCATCAGAAGTTAATGAGGTTTTACAGGGATGGAGGAATCTACCTGAATGAAGAAATTACAGGGTCAGCAGGTATGTTGTTTGTTTGTTTTTTCACATGCCTCATCGCCTGTAATATGAATTCAGGTCTCCCAGCTGGATTTTTGGCTGTATTTGAACAACTCATCACTTTCTAATTATGGTCTTTCTGACCCCTAGCTGTGTTAAAGGAGTTTGTCCAGGAAGAAAAAAAAATGCAAATTTGGCAAGCAATTCCCTAGCTAAGACATGAGACTGTGTGGTGTTCATGAGGTCACTTGCCATTGTCACAGTCTCTACTAAAAGCAATAGAACTACTCTGTAAGAATAGGAGCTGGGAAAAGAACCAGAAGTTTGTTTCAGTAATTGCAATTTCATGTAGGAATTATCTTGTTAAGATACTGCAGAAGATGGATACAAGCACTTTCTAGAATTAAAATTTACCAATTCTAAGGAAGAAGAAGAAAAAAAAAAAAAAAAAAAAAAAAAAAAAAGGCTTTTCTGAAATTCTATTTGCTTCACATACAGAAAAATGATCCATCATAAGCTTGACAGTTGTTCTAAATTTAACATTCCCTTTAAAAAAGTTTTAACTTATGACAACAAGTCCTCTGATGAAATCCCATTTGCTATTTGTACTGTGCAGGCTGCTATACAAACATGGTGAAGAATGGCCTCTGCCCAGCACCATGTTACCCAAACAGGCTTAGTTTTTGCTGTCATGACCCTGAGGGATGTCAATAATGTTGCAGTTTCATTTCTCACCTGAGAGAAGTGATTTATTCTCAACAGCTACGATTTACAAAGCCTGATTTACAAAGCCACTGACTACCTGGGGCAGGATTCCTCTCACCTGATTTTAACCAAACTACAAACTAGGCATTTAAAATACCTAAATTGTCTAGAATCTGTCGTCAGTGGAGAAGGACAGCACCCCCACATGGCAGCCCAGCTTACCCTGAAATAAGTACCCAAGCTGGGAATGCAGAACAGCCCCAGGCTGCTTGGTGGTGCAGGGACAACTGCTGCAATGTGGGATGTGGCTCCCAGGGTCTAAATCTATTCCCGGTGAGAGGGCAGGCGCTGCTGCATGACAGCATCTCAGCAGGGGGCTATCAGCCAGTCCAACGATGTCAGGCATTCCCATCCTAACGGTAAATAATGCAAAATTAAGTATGAATAATAATCCATAATCAGAGTAGGAACAGTCCATTCAAAACTGAATATACTCATGCCAAATTCTACAGAAAATCCCACCTAATTATTGAAAAGAGAATGGATTTATTAATACAGAAAAGGACTTCAGAAAATTTATAGAAAAGCATCTTGTGTGTATGTGTGTGCGTGCATGTGTATGTGCACACATGCATGCAATTTAATCCATCCTGAGTAGAAAAACAAATGTTGTTCTGAAAATAGTAGGTTTTGGTAGACAATAACTTTGAGGTCACTTGAGCAGCCTGGTCAGGATCCCCTGAATGGGATAACTGAAAAGCCAGTGGCACGTCCTCCGCCCTCCCAGTTAACACCAGCACAAGCAACATGTGCTTTGATGGTGGCCGCAGGGTTGTGGCCGCTCACAGCTCAGCTTCCCTCTCTTCTCCCCAACAAGGGTTCACGGAAGCCTGGAGAACACATGGGAGAGGAGCCTGGGGTCCCAACCAGGGCCTTCTCTCCAGTGTTGAAGTGAACATGGAGATACAAGTTACAAACATACTAAAACGTGAAGTCCCCCTAGTCAATTTTCTTTTTTCTGGGGGCTAAGACAAACTGCAGCAGCTGTAGGCCACTTCCTTCAGATCCATTTCTCCTGTTTTTGAGCAGTTTCTTGTGTTAGAGAAAACTCTGCAGACACATCAGTGCAGAGGCAAGTGCCCTCTGACCATCAACAAGAACAAGCAGAGGTGCCTGGAGAGCACCTCATCCCTTTTGATGGCAGCAGCCAGTCAACGTCCCCTGCATTCAGCACACGTAGCAGAGACGTGTCCTTCCTCCAAGGGAACTGAGCAGCTGAAGCTGAAATGCTTCATCAGCTTGGGAAAGCTTGAAAACAACCAGCACTGAATTTATATCTGTGGGTTTTCAGGGATTTTCTGTCTGGACTTACATTGAATCAGCAGAAGTAAGGAAAAAAAAAAAATAAATAAAATCTAAAATATACCAGCTACCAAACCACCTTTGCCAAACATTTCAAGCTCTCAAACCCCATTTATTCCTGAAAAATACACCTTTATTCCAGGAATACCCCTGATGATGCTATTTGCATGAACAGTTTTTAAAAATAGCTCTTTTCAGAACTGCTTTTCAAACTCAGTCCCCGCTCTACACAAACAACTCGTCGAGATCTGCTTCAGACCAGCTTATCTCAGTCGGATTGAGTCGGTACCTCTAGAGTTTGCCTGGAAAACTGCTGCAATTTAAAACCTTGCTTTGATCTCTATTAATTTTCAATTGTAGCCAAATTAAGCCTGTAAATCTGTAAATAATGTGTATGAACAGTAAGGTAGATTATCACCTGAGGCTGCAAGCCTGTGAGGCTAGATTGGAGAAGGGGAACCCAGCTCCCAAATGCATCACCAAAAGTACGATGCCGAGGGGGTGATGCTGGCTGCTGACAATTAATGATCTGCTGGTGCTGACGGATCCAAAGAACTGAAGAGGGAAAGTGGTCTTATGTGGTTAATGCTTTTAATAGGGTGATGCACTACTTGTGCTGATTTCAGGCTGGACTCCCACGGACTTACACAGCAGAGAAACTGGCTGCTGATCGGTTCATTTTCAGGCTTTCAAGAACAAAGAGAGCACTGGTGCACTTCATGCTGAGTTCTTGGTTTTGAAGTAGCTAAGAGGATGTTTGCTGAAACCTAAGTATAGAAGATTTGTCTGAAATTTAATTTTGCAGAAAGCAACATGTTTTAAAATGACACTGGAGATGAGAACAGCTATTCCATATTATGTTTTATACACTTTATCCCATACTTACACAGTAAGTATGGCCAGGAGACAAAACAAGGAGGTGCAAATCTGATTAGATTCTTTCTGATGAGATTCTTATTTGCGGGGGGAGGGGAGGCGGGGGGGGGGAAGGAGACAATTTGCCTAAATATCATATGATCATATGATACATAGACAACTATAAATCAGACATGACTTTTGGATGCTAAAGCATAGCCTACATTCTGCATTTGTTGTGATGATTCACAGCAATGAACTTGACCCAAAAAAATGCTGCAAAAGTGCTCAGTGTTATTAATAATAGTCATTATTCAGAGAATTCCCAGATGGATTACTTCAACTTCCTTTCTGCAACAGCTCCAGTCTCCTTTTATTCATCATGTGCATTTTATTCCCTTCTAATTAAATGTGATTTTCTCAGCAGATGCTTTTATTTTTCACCCCACCTGCACCCACAGACCAGCTGTTGAGGCTGCCCAGTGGCTCAGGGGAGCATTAGCAGCTGTATGGAAAGGGAATTTACAAAACTGGGGGCTGTGTCAGGAGCTTTTCCCTGCAACACCTGGCAGGTAGTGGGATATTTGTGTGAGGCTGTAACAAAGAGCTCTCCTGTATCTGCCTGGTGACACATGAGCCTGTGGACAATATTAGACTCTGATGGGACTACAGCTCTTATGTCCATAAGAAGGACATGGACCTGTTAGAGCAGGTCCAGAGCAGAGTCACAAAGATGATCAAGGTGTTGGAGAACCTCTCCTATGAAGACAGGCTGAGAGAGTTCGAGATATTCAGTCCTTTCAGTCCTGGGGAGAAGAGAAGGCTCCAGGGAGACCTTATAGAAGCCTTTCAATAGATAAAGAGGGCTTATAAGAAAGATGGGGAGGGCTTATAAGAAAGATGGAGAAAGTGTTTCTTTTTTGCCAGGGCCTATGCTGACAGGACAAGTGGTAATGGTCTTAAACCAAAAAAGGGTTCATTAGGATTAGATATAAGGAATAAATTCTTTACTCTGAGAGTGGTGAGGCACTGGAAGAGGTTACCCAGAGAAGCTGTGTCTGCCCCATCCCTGGAGGTGTTCAAGGCTGGGCTGGATGGGGCTTTGGGCAACCTGGTCTATGATTCTGTACTACTGGGATGGATAGCACTTTTTTTCCTCACAGAAAGCAAGGTAATGGAAAGAAGGGCTGGCATATTATTAACAATAAAGTTCCGATGAAGAAGAGTCACCCAAGAACTGAAATTATGCACAGTCTTGCCCCACTAGTGACTGCATGCTACAGTCTGTCCCTCCAGTAGATTTACACTATTTCATGCAAAATAAAGCAGCTGCCATAAACCTGCTCTGTTCATAGAAATGGGCTGAGATCTTCAGCTGGTAAATAGTCATGCAGTCCCAGTGGATTCAAGGAACTTCAGTTTTATCGAAAGCAAAGATATATCCCTTTCACTCCCTTTGTCAAGCAGCCAGAAAAGGAGCAGTTCTGCTGTGAGCTGATATTCTGCCTGGCTGCCTTCCCCATCTGTGCTGCCTGTGGTTGCCTCCGTACAGCGCTGCTCCACCCGCCTAAAGCTTGAGGATGGTTTCCAGCCTCCCTGAGCATTTCATTAACTTATCTCAATTTTTTAGACAAATACAAAACATTTCTCCAGACAGGTTGCAGGGCGCCAGTTTATCTGCATTAATATAATAGTGACCTTTTATCCACAGTATCCAGCCTCCCCTTAAAAGTCAATCCCTACCCAGTGAATGTGCTGTAAATAGCAGGATCTACACACGACAGTGCTAGACATACTGCCCTCCTCATTTGATCACGCTCAGCTGTGTTTCACTGCTTTGCTTTTTGTTTTGCTCTCCTGAAGTCACCTTGTTACTTGCCATTTAATGCTTATTGTTAAATAACCAGTTTGAAGATTCATGAGCTAATTAATGGGTCTTATTTTACACATGCAAAGGATCTTAACCTTAAAGCATTTACCTGGCTGAGTAGGGGCAAATGGTAGCAGCAGTGAACTGGATAATAATGATAATGATTACCTTTGTGCTGTCCATGAAATCTTGCTATGGTCAGGACGTACCAGGGCTAAGCATGATACCATGTAATTGCATGGAAGGAAAGAGAACCCCATAAGAGTTATATTATTCTGGGATTTATATGAAGCTATACTATAGCAAATCAGTCAAGTGATACAGACCTTTTCTCAGAGTAGCTACAGGGCCATGTATTTATTTTACATGCCCTCTTAAGGACCACTTATTATTTCAAATGCCAGGTTTTTAATATCAATCAGAGAAAGACAAAGCTTATGCTCAGGCTTCATATAATTTGGAAAATTATAGGAGGACTTCTCAGAAACATAATCCTATAAATGTAGCTATATGTGCAAATAGCATTTCAAATGCTTTCTTCTGGGGTCTCTAGCCCACACTCCTTGAGATGCCTGTCCCACGCAGTGAGGTGGGGACACTCAGCGAGTCCAGGAAGCTGCCTCTGTCTTCAGAAAGAGTCGAAGCAAGTCAGCAAGGCCCCAGCCCACCAGTAAACCACCTCTGGGGACAGCTACCTCTAAGCTGCAGTGACCATACCCTGCCACGGTCTGTGGTGGGAACCACTGCTTTTTGATCCTGCTTTTTCCTTGGCATTTTTCCTTTTTGAGAGAAATGCCTTTTTCTTTCCAATGGACAGAACAGCTCAAAGGCAGGCTATCTTCCCCTAACTTTCCTGAAGAGAAAAATGAGGTTATATATACTGGCATTTTCTTGTACCACTTTAAATAGCTACAGACCATCGCAGTTTGCTTGCCCAGAGCAGTTAGGACTGGAAGGTTTCTTTCTTTTTTTTTTTTTTTTCCTAGCTGGGGAGAAAGTTCCTGAAACAGAAGGAACATGCCTTAGAGCAACATTTCAAACAAAAATTATCTTCCCTGAAGATCTGAAAAATGATTTTGCTATATTTATCAGTTTTATAGCAGAGAAAGGTCAAAATGTGAATTTATCCAGCAAGTTCAGCAAAGCCTCTTTTTCTTCCACTCTCCCAAAAGGCATAAAAGTAAAATTACATCTACCACTTTAATGCTGGTGCGTCTAGGTTTTCTGTTTTATATGAAAATGTTCTACAGAAGATTTGGGGTAATGAGATAACACAGGGTCAGAAAAAATCAGATTCAAATAAGCAGTCCGCAAATGTAGAATTCAAAAAAAAAAAAAAAAAAAAAAATGCAGAGACACTTCTTCTCAAGAGAGAGACAAATCCATTAAGCTAATCTGACGTTCTGACCTAACGTTTTTTCTTCATTTAGGATCTTTCATCCTTCATGCAAGAAGATCTTTCATTATTTTCTACCTAAACAAATCCCAGAATATGGGCATTCTTCTGCAAATAGTTTGCTGAGAAAAAATCCTCTAAACAGTCACAGTCTGAAGTTTGAACAGTGAACTATTGCATGAGTTTTGTTTTCTCTTTTCTTCTGAGCCAATGACCTAGACTTTATAAACAACTTCCTTTACCCTCCCTCAACAATTACTTTCCATCCAAAAGAAGTTTCCTTTCAAGATTTTGGTTCTGAAGAAAAACAAGAGGGATGACAGGACACTTTGATGCAGATCCCATTCTGTCACATACTTCTTGTAAGACACGGACAAGACAAAGCCTGATCTCCAGAAGACTTCTGACATAGCTATCCAAACAACTGGGTTTTCAAGAAGCTTGGTCTCTCAGGCTGCTTCCCCTGCAGAGCAGCTCTGCCTGGGGTGCATTCATCTAAGCAAAGCTGAGTGACATAACACTTCAGGAAGCCCAGAACAGTCATTTCTCCTGCCCTGTCCCAGTGGTCCTGTTCCAGCAGGACAGGCTTGCAGTAGGTGCAGCACTTCCCCAGTCAGGGGCTCTCTGGGATGTGTGAGACCTGAGCTACAGCCCTCCCCTCGGCTCCGTTTGTGAGCAAGGTCTCAAAGCTGCTCCCCGACTCCCCACACATGACAGCTGTAGAGGCACCAAGGTGCTGTCACCTTTACCTGCTGAGGCACCTTCTGCTTTGTATGCAGTCACCATTCACCAGGATGTGCAGAGAGGCTCCAGCCTATCAGCCCGCCATCACACACAGACCAGAGGCAGGAGGGGGCCACAGTCACTGCCCTGCTCCAGTGTGCTGGGCAGGGAAGGAGGGGAAAGAAAAGAGGGAAATCCCTACCCAGCAATGCCAGGAAAGGCCACAGACTGGATGGGACAGCTGGATTCAATCAAATTGGCAAAGTAACTGCTGGAGGAGAGGGAAACGTTTCACCCTACTATGCCCCACCGTGGTGGCTGTACTTGGTACAAGGAGCACTGAAATGAGTTAGGTACTCAGCTGTGGCTTTCACCAATACTAGCTCCTCGCTGAGGAAGGCAGGTAGCTCTGGCACACCCTTAGGCAACAAAGTCCCTTGAGGAGAGAGCTGAGAGGTGAAACCTCGCTCAACACCATGCCGCCTCCTTCCCTCCAGCTGCTGACAGTTCACCAGGAGCCACCTCAGCCACCTCCTATAGACACCTGCAGTGCTGGCACTGGGCAGTGAGTGCCTGGGCAGTCATTTCTGCTTTGTGGACCCCCGTAGATAGCCTCCTCCAGAAATGTCATATGTACAGGTTGCAGTACATATAGTTGAGCTTTGCGTGCCAACATCAGCTCTCACAGTTTCCCAAGAGGCAGTCTGTAGGCCCAGGGAGTTGTACAGCATTAAGTCAGAGACCGAAAGACATGTCTGAGCTCCACACCCAGCAGTACACCAAGGTACCTTAGCTAACACTGGGTGACTCATCAGTAAAAGCAAGCATCCCCGTTTTCATTGCGGAGCAAGAGTGGGCACACATAAAAGCTGAGGTGCTCTTGCAGTAGTAAATATAAATATGTCCTTGCAATAACTCATCCATGCTTCCATATTTTGTATAAATAGCCTTATGTTGCAATAGCACATCCATTATCCCTCCTCTCCATCCCATATAAATAGCCACCACTGAAGTCAGTGAACACTGACCCACTTCACATGACTCCAAACTGTCCTTCAGGACAACTCTTTCTTGCAGCAAGCTGGCAAGCAAGGTAGACCCATGCTGAGCACTATGCCATCACACTGCCCCACAGCCAGACCCACACGTCACCTGCATGCAGCCCCTCACATCTCTCTTCTCCCCCTGTCCCATAACACTTGCCATCCTCTAAACATAAAGAGGGAGAAGAAAGCTGAGAAGCAGGGTAGGTACACCAAAGATCATGGCCAGACTGGACAGCAAAAAAATTGCTACCTCTTTAGCATATATCAGTTCTTTCTCTGCTCCAGAGGTTTCTGAGATTAAAAGCCTAAAAGTCTTGAAGTTGTGACAGGAAAAATGAGTACATTTCACAGGGTCCCGGTAGCCTCTTTGTGCCAGGATCAGATGAGAGAGTACCACTCATGGTTAGCCTGGAGCCTCCCTGTGATCTCTGGCAAAGTTTCTGGTCCGGGTAATTAAATTGTTCCAGCAGAGGCTCGCAGCCCTCCGGAGGCTTTCACAGGCAAAGCAGGAGCGTGGTGCTTCCAGCCCAGAGGGGTTGTGTTCTCATGCTTTTCCTACTTCATCGAGCTCTCCAGAAAGTGAATGAACAAGCCCGACTTTTAACAATTTAATTTCCTGAGTGTGTTTTGGCATTGATGAAGAAGCTGTCTGGTTTGGACTGTAAGTGATTGTCTCTGAACTGTTACCCAATATATACGCTTGCAAGTATGGCCCCCTGTGACATTTTTGCTAAGCTAATCAGTTCCTGCTGCTAAAGCTTAATAAATGTTACTCCTCTGCCATGCAGGGCCTGAGGTCATTCTGCTAAGGAAAAGAAAGGTAGAAATTGAATTTGCAGAGGAAAAGTTTTCTGCAGGATCATAATTTGATACAACCCTTAACCCTTGAATATTTTGCACTAAAACATCTTATTAAAACTAAGAAAATGAAAACAGCTTATACTTTTGTAAGCAGGAATTACTTTTTTTTTCCCCCATAACTCAGCATTGAGAGTTTAACCTACCCTTCTTGCATCACAGGTATATGGTCTTGATGAAAAACAGGGTCAATGGTGCTTTTATTACCACCTTTCTTCAGAAATTGTTCTGGATACTCTTTCCAAAGCAACTTTGTATGTTCTTAAAGCAACCCTGTTATCCTTAGAGAGAGGTCAGCGGTGAGTTTCAAACGCACAGAAGTGCTTATGAGCACCACTGAACTACCTAAACCTGAGGAAGAAAAAACTCTGTTCCTCACTGCCACACTTTACACAGTGCTCTGCTCAGAGTCTTGGACTTTGAATGGTCAGTTTTGAAATTTTCTGATCTCTGAATGTATTTTCTAGGTGTCATATATACTTCAGGCATATAAACTCCCTAGAGAGATCAGATGTACACTGTGTCATGTATGTCCAGAGCTTAAAAGGTAAACTATTACCTAAGGGATCAGACCTTCAGAACATTAAGAGAAATCTCTCTAGGGAAAATACAAGCTATTCCAACAGTCTGTTGTGTTGTTGCCAATCTCTTTCTCCTTCTGCCTTTTTATTGCTAAGCACTTTCTTTCCCACTTTCCCACTTTGTTTAAATTTAATAAAATCTCTTTGCTTCTTAACAGGAAGAAATATTTCATCCCAGAAATGTTTGTGGGTCATTGACAATGATACACAATTTGTGTTTTGCTCATTAAGGACTTCCCAGGCAAACTTCAGCTCTATCCTGTCTATTGCTTCAATTCATCTTTCATTTGGCATTTTGGCTGCCTATTAACACTAACAAAATATTGTTATGAAAACAAACCAAGTTGCTATTCTTTGATTACAATCAGGCTTTCTGGCTCGAAGTATGGTCAGGTTCAATATGAACTTTAAATTCATTTCTAAATTTCAAAACATGATGCAATCTGTAAAAGTTATCCATTCCCATCTGCTATGTGAGATGATCTTTTTTTGTTTAATTTTGGTATGCCCTCAAAACCAGATATCACACCCAGAAAAAGAAAAAATATATTTGAAATGTTTCCTGAGTGGGTCATTTCCCTTCCATGAGTACTGAAATCTACTGAAAATTGTCAAATGAACTTTTGTTCTGGCTTTATTCGTTTTGCTTACAGCTCCATGTGAAATTTTCTCCATGGTTTTTGAGACCCCATAGCTACCTCCTCTGATCTCCCTCCCTTTGGCACTTCAATTCCTTTTGGACGTGCACATCATCTTTTGTGCACAGATCTTTGCACATAGACACTGGGGGTGGACAAGTTCCTTTTACATTTCTCAGGAGGATTTGTAAATATAAATATGGTTTTACGAAAACAGAGGAAGGTCAGCCTTACCTCCCTCACAGTGCGAGGAAGGAACTGAAACACAGATGCTTTGTCTAAGAGTGGTCCTGCTCTGGGACCAAGGGAATGGAAGCCAGACCTCCCTGCTCCACGTCCAGACCCAGGCATTCCCTCACAGGCTTCTTTAGTTGCTGACAATTACTCAAGTCAATGCAATTGCTGTATCATTTTTAATGAATAATACAGATTAAACAAAGGGTGTTTTTGTCCCTGACCCACACACACACACACTATATACATATAGTGGTTCTATACCAGTACCACATTTAGTTTGCTTTATGAAAGCATAAACCCATTGTTTCAGTGCCTCAACGACAATATAAGCCTGTGTATGCTGGGAAGGAATATAATATCAAAGTATATACATTTGAAAATATGACTCTCCATGACAGCAAAGGAGACCAGAGAATTTGAGGACATATTAATTTAATTACATAAGTATTATTTCTTTTATTCTAAATGCTTTGTTCCTAAACATTAGTTTAGAGGGGGTTTTAACTTGGCTAATCCAATAAAGAAGAGCAAGTTGGAATAAAACTAGCAATTACTCCAATCCCTCTCCTTTCTTTTGCATCAAGGAGCCTAACCCACGATTAGCTTTTAAGCTTTCAGAAACATCCTTTCCATCTCACCCACTGCTGACATTTCCCAAATGAACTGCCTCCATCAACAGCAGTGTTTTAGCAAACAGTCATTCTTTCCTGTCACAGGATATCCTACAGCTGTCTGACCCAGTGAACCTAATCAACCTGCTGGGGAGAGCTGAATTATTGCAGATGTAAGGTTGATTGAAATTAGCAATTCCCAGCACTTAATCCCAGTGTGACAAAACAAGCCTTTGCATATTTAAATACCAAGTTATCTCAAGCAAATGTGGAACAATAATGCCCTGAAATACCCATGTTGTTCTCTCAGTAATGCATGAATTACTGGAAATTTTGGTAAATTATTTGAATGTTGATTCCAACTGGTTTCAGAGTGTCATCCCAGGTATATCTCTGTATATGAATGGAGTCATAACAATTGCAACTTATTACATTTCTTAGGAATGATCTCAAGGCTCTAGCCCCAACCATCTGCATTGTATAGGAAGAAGTCTTAGAAAAGTCTTTGCAGATTGTATGCTTTTGTTACCACAGCTGATGCTGGAAGAAGAGACTCCAGGGACAAAGGCATTGTAGATTCACAGCATTGGAAGGAAAGCCTCTAGCAATGGTGCCTTGTATCAGGAATTTGCTGTGACAAAAAGAAAAAGACTGTGCTGTGGAAGCTGAAGAAGACAGCTAGACTTCAGAACAAGCCCAGCATCACCATGTCAGCCACGTGAGGAAAATTTGCCCAACCTGTCCCAAGGAACAACCGAGATCCATGAGACAAGGCTCCAGAAAAAGTACTGCTGAGTGTAGAATTGTTCTACTGGAGCAGTCCTGCAGCTGGTATACAGGTGCCCACTATCAAAATATACATTTCCCATCCCTCATGGGAAAAATTACCCTATGTAAATGAGCTCACCTCAGCACAGCTAGAACATGGCTTGCTGTTGAATGCTTTAAGCCTGTGGATGTCCTTGTGGTCATAGTAAAGTTCTGACATCTGCAGGAATGCTGCCATTTACAAGAGCCAAGGCCTCTGAAAGTACTGCATAACTTCAGCAGGTACTTAAAAACAAAAAATCATAAAGACCTTGTTTTTTCACTATGGATTTATCCTCTGAGAAGACCCCTCCTTCAAGTAGGTTCCTAGTCCCCCCAGCCCAGATGGTGAAAGTCTGCTTCTGAGGGGGTTTCCTGAGCTGTGAAACCCATAGAGGACCATCTCTGATCACCCTGTTTGCTCCAAGCACTGCCTTCATTCACGAGAGACTGTAATGAAGCCATTAGGCCTACTGAAGGAGAAAAGAGCTATTTAAAGTAGATCTAGCACCAGAACTGGCCTGAAGAGGAATTTTCCATTCTATGTATATGAGAGACCAGGCTGTGACTGAGCCACGCTGCTGCTGAATTAGCAAAGGATCCAATTATGACTCTTCTCCCTTCAGTCTTGTAAAGCTCCGTTTCTGAATTCACGGTCAGCAATAAAGTGGTTGATGTTTATCTAAAATGCTTACAGTGCTTCCCTCTCCCTTGTGCTCCTCATCAGTTAGCCCTCAGGCTGCAAGAAAATATATTGTTCACCCACCCTGGAAGCATGTCTTGGGTGCCTAGGGTCAAACTTCACACATAGCAGGTGCCGCTTTTAATGGGCAGTGCCTTTAACTTTCATAGCTATGGTGTCACCCACCAGCAGTGGCACTATTTGCTGCATGCTGTGGATAAAAAACAACAAAAAGCTAACAAGAGTGTCAGCTCAGCACATGGCCTCTCCCTTTCTGGAGCTATCACAGAGCATAAGCACTCTGAAGGTTACATCTCAGCCAGTTTTGAATATTGACCTTGATGTCCTGTCCCTTACAATATTCTTTAAAATCCATCATCTGCAAACTAAGTTTAAATCAGAAAACCTAATTAGTAACAGAGACAATGAATAACAAGCTTAGGGGGAGGGAGGAGAGAACCTCTTGCAGGTGGCCAGCTCTTAGCTGAATAATTCTCTGTGCAACGGTCATGCTTCAAAAATTTAATTCTCTCTAATTTCATTTAGGATGGGGAAAACAAAACAAAATGAGCAAAGTGATATAGGATTTCATTTATATTCTGGCAGGTACATTCATCTAAAGTTTACCTATAATAGCTGCAGTTACTGTACCTTTCTTCCAAAGCGTTTAATGGTGTGAAACAAGTGGGGAAGGAAAGAAGAAAGAGAAAGAAAAGAAAAAAAAAAAAAAAAGAAAAAAAAAAAGAAAAAAGAAAAAAGGACTTACTTGGCATTTCTCTTTGCTATTTTTATACTGAAAAAAAAAAAAAAAAAAAAAAAAAAAAAGTCTTCCTAGTCTCCCTACTGTCAGGCTGATTGTATTAATCTGATACTCATATGGCCTTCAAGTCTTGATTGCTTTTTGATTCTTGCTTGGTATAAGTGGTGACAAAAAAGCTGAAATCATAATTCCTATTTAGAAGACAAAGGGGAGGCCACTTCTGCGGTGAGTGGTGCATTTTATTGCTTTAATTAAAAAGTTATTCTGAAAAGCTTAACTGCTTCTGCAGAACTCTACTTGGAGCACAAAAAGGATGTTATTTACAGACATGTTGGGGAACATCCTTGCAATTTTTCTGAGCTATGTTCATCTTGTTGCTTAAGCATACTAAGGAAGAAAATCAGTAATTGTATTTGAAACATTCCTTTTATCTTGAAAATAAAAAAAATAAAATGAAAACAAAAATCAATCCTCTCAATGGTGGAAATATAGTTTATTTTCTGTAGTTCTTAAAGTGCTATCCATTTCTATGAAGGCTCCTAAACAGAAATTTTCAGCAACAGAACACCCAGGGAATTAAATAAATAAATAGATAAATAAATAAATAAAAGGGAAAAGGAGAGAAAGAAAAAAAAAAAAAAAAAAAAAAAGACTTAAGTATGAAGCAGTAACTGAAGACCTTTAGCCCAGAACTGAAATGATTTTCAAGTGCCAACTCCCTTTGAAATAAATGCCCAGCAACCTCTACGGTCAAGGTTTTCATTCCATGAGAGTGAGTCAAAAGTGAGCATCACTGTACAGACAGAAGCTACCATTCTTTTATGGAGACAGCAATGGCTGACAGATGATTCAGTATCTTATGCAATCCTCTGAGCCATCCAGACTCCCTTGAGACTCATTTTGCACTTAAAAAAAAAATCAATAGTCTTCACTGGTACTTTCAGTTTTTCATATTACTACAGCATTGACAATTAATATTTTACTGAGATAAATAACAGCATAATAACAGCTAAGGGGGGACATGTAAGATTTGGACCCACTTGAGTATCACATGAGATCTCAGGTAAGATGCTGTTGGCTTTAAAGACATTAAATTAAATGATATCTAGATTTTTATTTGATAATGCAAGAATCCTGCATGTTTCCTGTGACTATAAATTCAAATGCTCCTTCTGCACTAGTTATGACACGAGTCCCTGCTAACTTTAGATCTAAGCTCAAGCCAAACTACACAGACGTGTTTGAGATTTCTTGTCTGCTCTGGATACAAGCAGATAGCTCTCTCATGTCAAACCTCTGGGCAGAGAGAGAAAAAACAAGTAGCTTGGCACAGTAAAATTAGCTGCAAAGGTTAAGAAGGGATATAAATGTCCTAGCACCCAAGGTTCAGTTATTAAACTCTGAAACTACGTATTACTAAAAAAGTGAATTCCAAGTTAATCTTGTTCTCACTACATCTTTTGCTACAGGTCAGAGTTGTCAAGACCTACAGTTTTTATCTGCTGAGATACTGAACAGGGAAGGAAAAAGCTCAGTCCTGTTTTTTCCAGTAGGACTCACTTCAACTAAAAGGGAGGAAAAAAGTCAGAATTAGTCCTCCTGTCTGCAGATGACACCTGAGACAAGCATACAGCTGAAGTGACTTCATTTACTCAAAGATAATTAACAAATGAGGGAGGTAATTGCATTTGTAAAAGTTATGCCCTTACAGCTAGGAAAAGCCAGCACACAGCATATGCACACCCTTCTTGAGCAAAGTAACTAATGTCTTCCAAAGGAGGACTTCAGATCTGAAAGCTTGCTGCATCCTTGTTCCTGAACATGAGCACAGCTGCTGAGCAATCCAGACAGTACCCTCAGGAGGGAACCGGCTCCCCGTGTTCTTTTCACACCCAGCCCTCTAGCTATCCCCTCTACCTTTGCAGGGATATATCAATGGTCACTAGCAGTGGGCAAATGGGAGACCTGGAGACTAATGGAGGCTAAAATTTAAGATTCGGGTTTCTCAGTAAAACACCAGCTGGAAAAGTTGATCAGGAAAGCCTCAGACTGGTACATGTCTACCTGCACATCCCGAAGCATGTTATGTGGCCTCTCCCACCTACCTCCAGAACAGGGCAGGAACAGCTCCTCCTTGGGTCTTCATGTCGCTACAGGCCTTGCTCTGTGCCTTTATGAAGAGGTAAGGGAGGCCAAAGTCCCCTCAAGCCCCTTCTCACTTTGCTGAGGGAGTAGCATTGTGTCACTCCCAGGGCTGGTACATCAATGGAGGGTGTATAGGGGAATGGTTATTCACCCCCCTCATCTCTCCAAACCCTAACTAGCACATCGCCCCCATGAAACCCCAGCACAATGCCCCAGTGCATGCAAAACAGCCCTCAAAATGGGACCAAGCAGAGCCTTGACATGCTGCTGTGGATTTAACTTCCCAGCCATGTCATCCTGCTCTGTTTTGTGACACATGAGGGAACATTAAATTCCTTGCTTTTAATACCCTGATTTGTGGCAAAGCATCTTCAGCAGCCCTGATGTTTGATCTCAGCCACACAGCTGGGGAAAACTAGCAGCTGTTTTGTGATTCAAAAGGGACAGAATAATAACCCTCTGAGACTATCTTCTGCATGTAGGTGGGTGAATCAGATGAATAATTGGACAGTGCAGATTAATTAAGACTAACTCCGTTAATAGAATTAATTTGCAAATTATTACACAGTAGGTGAATCAGCTGCAATTCACTTGTGACAGAAATGTTAACAAATATTAAACTACTTACAATGAAACATAGATAAATAATGCTGCTGAAAAGGCTCTGAAGAAGGCAGTTCCTACACAGAAGATTTGGTCTTGCAGGGATGCATATGCTTGAGTTTCATAAAATCCTTGGAGCGGTAAGCATATTTTCTTCCTGGCTTGTACAGCTTTCATCACCCTGACAGCTCTCAATGGATCATAAATAGTCACTGGAGATGAGCTGAGAACTTTCTGATTGGGATCCAGGCATAGATGTTGATGGAGCTGAGATACCAGGGGTGAAATAATCTACATGGCCCTCTCACACTCTTCCTCTCAAAGCCTGGAAACGTACCTGGGCTATTTGTGTGAAGTGACACACACTTGGAGCAGATAAGCATCTGATATTTGAGCATCATTGTAATCAGGGTAGGAATCCCTGAGTGGGAATGCTAATACTATTATATTAAATGATTTTGGAAGGTTTAAAAATGCTTTGGTCAAGTATAATTAATATGATCTCCTGAACAAAAGTAGAGCTGCAGCTTCTGGAGCACCAGCTGTCCTCGGATGAGTTGGGAAGATGCTGAGCTCTGAGGTGTGTGTGATCAGAGTAAATCAAAGATGAACACAGGAGAACAAACATGCTGTTCCCCACACAGCAAAGAAAACCAACATTGTCCACTTTGTAGTGTAGTGATGGTAAAATCTGCTTTTCAATAAACATATCAGTATGAAGAAGATCAAACCATGGCTGCCTCACTTCAGCAGTTTCATGTGGCACCTCTTTGGAACAGCCTAGCACCAGAAACAAGTATTCCTCCGCTGCCCAGTTGTTTCACAGCATCAATCCTTGTTCCTTGTGAGCTATAAATACTGGGTTTGATACTTAATGGCTATAAATCTGTGGCTCTGCAGATTTCAATAAATCTCTGGCAGTTTATTCTTGCTTTGATTCTAACTAATCAACATAATTTACACAGGATTTTCTCTGTAATGTAAAATGGGTATCATTATTTATTTGTTTGTTTATTTATTTACATAGTGGTCATTTATATTCTGTTTTACTGATGTTTTCCTGCATGGATAGGGTTCACAGGTTTAGAAAAGCTTTTGTAAAGAACTTCACTGCAATCAATTTGACTTCACATGAAAGCAAAGGCACTGTCAGAAAAGCTAATCTGCCCAAAGAAAGGATTACCTGCAAAATTTTTATTGTGTGTAAAACGTCACAGATGTGCTGTTGTGCCTTTTTGAAAGAATCTAAAATAGTAAAACAGCCGTAGCAGTTTTGTTGCCCGGCTGCTGAATTATACATAGAGAAAATTGACCTAGCATTACACTATGTCTATCAAGCGCAGAGCCTCCCAGCTCACAGTCACGGTTTGTTAGTTTCCCCATGTTTGATGGGGAGCTGGTTAAACACAATGTCAGAGTAGGTTACCTGGGGCTGTCCACAGAAGGCTGCTTATCAGTCAGTTTGCAGTCTTGCAGTGTCTTATCAAATCCCACAAAACACTGGAAAGTGACTGAGTATGTAGACTTCCAGTTACTGAGTCATGGCTTCTGTTTTTCCATGTTAATGCTTTGTAAGTAAGAATGAGGAACTAGTGCCCTTCCCAAGTACTGCTAGCTCCTGGCAACGTCCTGCTCCAGAATGGCGATGCACAGGCCACACACAGGGATAGACAACAACTACATAGTTCCCACTGCAGGATTTCGGCACTGAGGCAGCTCACCAGGCCATATCAGGCCTGCCTCGTCCTTGCGTGGCCTTCTGTTACCTGACAAAAAGCATTTCCAGTGGTGGTCATTGACTCCCCTGCTGCAGGCCCTGGAGAGGCTGATGCCAAGGGCAGATTCAAGTTCTCTTCCTGATGCCTGTGCAGCTTGAGAGGCAGCAGGGCACCTTCCCTTGAACTCGCTGTTCTCACTGCTGTCCCTGGCTGCTCGGCCTCCAGCTGAAATTGTACTCAGCAGGGAGAGGAAGAACTGAATGGAGTAATTCAGAGTTATAAATCAACAGACACAGAGCCCTTCCTTTCTAATTTGCATCAAGTCCAACCAGTGGCGTGTCAACTTTAAGCCAACTGCATTTCTGTTGCCTTCGCCTGCTATTAGGCCTACTGATAAAATGAAGACCCACATCACTGACTAAAAATTCAATGTGCAGTTGAGATTCAGATCCCACAGAAAGAATATAGGCTCTGGCTCTGCTAAAGTCACATTAAGCTGCAACAACAAAAGCTGTGGATGAAACCCTCTCGGAGCTGTGTGCAAGTGGGGAGCAGCACAGGAACCTTTCCTTCAGAGCTTTTTCCAGGACACATTAGCAAAGACGAAATAGCCCTGGGCTCTGGTAATCTTCATCCAGCTTGAAAGAAGGCGATGCAGGCCAGAGTTCAGAGAAATCTTCAGGCCCAGAACATTTGTCAGTCCTACAGTACATCACGTCCTATCATATCAAGAAAAACAGAGCCAGGGAAGTGACTGTGTGGGTTTAGGGCATCTGACCCAACTGCGGCTCTAATTAGATGTCACAGAAATGTTACATATAAGATAAGGCATGTGTGTGGGTAGTAACCGATGTGCTGAAAAAGCTTTTTGTTTGTGTAGCCCTGCGTGTAGATTGGATAGTGGCTTTCTTAATAGGCTGCAGAAAGGCCTGCCCGGCAATACGAGGGATTCGGTGCAGATGTTAACCTCGCTTTCAGGTCAGAGCGTTATGTAATTTACCCACACGTCGCACCGCGTACGATGTGGGTTTTTACCATCATTTCATCCCGAGTGCCCTGCGTTGTTGAAACTCTCATGGTTCAGTGCACAGTAAATTGCTTCTTTTACTAGGTCAGCCCCAGTAACAGGCAGTGCTTTAAGCAGCTTATCACAACATATGACTAAATACTGTTTCCAAACCGCAGCTCTTTGTGATGGAGGGAGGCTGGATTCTGCTGCAGCGGCCTGGCTCCTGGAGGCACAGCCCCAAAGACACAGCCATGCTTGGATTGTGGCCTCTGTTATGTGCTGGCATTTACACAGAACACCAAATATTTGCTTCCCAATCTGCATAGGAAATAAAAAGAATTGTTGCTCTGGGCTATTTCAGAGGGAGAATGAGTGACTTACTTGAGTTGCACCTTGACCTCAAGCACTGTAAAAGATATATTTTACTGTGTTTTTAAAAACAATTAATGCAGATTTGTGTATTTCTGAAGAAGTCTACAGTGCATTTAGTGATTTTCATGGGGTGTTTAACCACACACATCTGGCCAAGCTGTGTTTATTAGTCAGCACATGCTAATCATCGATCGTAATCTCTTCCAGGCTACATTCTCTGTGATAGTGCAGCTGCTCAATTCATACTTCGTCTTAATTTGACTACGCATGACAGCTCTACAAGAACCATGCCAAATCCCTAAACCCTATGTTCAAATATGGAAGCAGGTTCTCTAAACCCTGAGCTGTAACCAGATCTAAATTCCCACAAAATCTGAAAGAGCTTAGTTATGGACCTGAATTCAGCATGTCTGTGTTTAATTCTACTAACTACCTACCACTGTATTTGCATTTTTTAGTGTTTTGCCACTCTGAATACCAAATCCTCAGAGGCAGAGATTTTGCTTTGCAGGGAAAACTCTTGTGCCATGTTGCCTACATTCGCTATCCACAGGATGCCTGATCACGTTATCTACTTTCTGAAAGTGACTTTTGATGACAAACCGCTTCCCTACAAGCGATCTGCCTTCACTCTGTAAGTTTCCACAACCTCCATTGTGCTCACCTGAGTTCCCCCTTTTTCTCACAGCCAAGGCCCTCATACAGTTGCCTTTCAGTTGTATTTCAGACTCACCAAGTCACTGAAACAGTAGCACAGAGGTGGTGAGGAGTTAGAGCAAAATACAGAAATCTCTCTCCTACATATCCTGCTTTCACAGGACCATTTCCATTCCTTGGAGGTGACCCCAGATTCCACAACAGGTGAGCCTGGGCCCTATTTCTGTGCTTGCCCAGCAAAGTTATCTTCTGTATCACAGACGCAAGCATGAATGAGATACAGCCCAGGAAAGAAAGGAGCCAAACCCAATGAAACCACAAACCACAGCTCCTTTCTGCCTGGAAGTCAAAGTTACAACTGCTTACCACTTAGTTTTTAACTGCAGTGCTGCAAGGGAGTGACAGACAGGGTCTATGAGCAAAGGGCCTGGGATGATGTGACAGTAGAGGATCACAAAATTAACAAAACAGGCAGGGCTTAGCTGGAATTACAAAGCAACAAAACACTTTTAAGGCACCATTACAGAGAAATTTCCCAAACCCTTTCTGTGAAATCAGTATGCTGGGGGTGTCTCTCTGAAGTGCCAGTGCATTAATGCACACAGCACAGGGAATAAACTTGACAAGACAGTGAAGCGGACTGAAAACTAGCTGACGGGCCAGGCTCAGGAGGTGGTGATTGGTGGAACAAAGCCTAGTTGGAGGCCAGTAACTACAGGTGTACCCCTGAGGTCAGCAGTGGCTCAAGTCCTGTTTAACATTTTCATTAATGGTGTGGATGACGGGGCAGAGCAAACCCTTAACAAGTCAGCAGATGACACAAAGCTGTGGCTGATGCACCAGAGGGTTGTGCTGTCATCCAGTAGGACCTTGACAGTCTGGAGAAATGGGCTGACAGGAACCTCATAAAGATCAACAAGGGGAAGTGCAAAGTACTGCACCTGGCGAGGAACAACTTTCTTATAAATAGCCAGTCAAAACCTGGAGAAAGGAAGTGGTATTTCCCTCTGTTACTGCTATGCCTGAAGCACTAAGAAATATCTTCTGATGGACCACTTAATAATGTTCAAATCAAAACAGAAATGCTTTCCAGAAGCTCAAAAATTCTGCCTTAGTCAGATGCAAGTCACTGACCTCAGTACAAGCAAAACTATCTGCAATTAAACAGCTTACGATGAATCTGCTAGGTTTTTCATTGTTGTTGCTTTGACTGATTGATTGATTTTATTTATTTATTTATAATGAATGGCCTATTCTGAGCTTAAACTCCATTAACGTATGAATCTAGGAAGGAAGGAAAACCAGATCAATGCCTATCCTCTAAAAACACTAGAAGGGGTCTTTTAAGCAAGCTAGTGCATGCTTTACTACCTTTCGTGGTGGTGGGCTTGTTTTGTGGTTTTTTGCTTGTTTGTTTGTTTTCAGCATAGTATTAGGTTAATGGAATATCTCCAAACATTTCCACTTTTTTCTTTGGTAATAATACTGAGGAAAGATTGACCCTCCACAACAACTGAAACATACTCAATCACTTCTTCACAGGTGTGCCTTTCTACTTCCATGCAATCAGGGAGGAAAAATGTTGATTCTTAGAGTGGTAGTAAAGACTTTATAATAGCTTTCTAATTAACAAACGTGTTTATGTTGTATTTCTTCTAATCAGTGCATTGCAGTAATAAGTACAGAAAATAAAACTGTGATTGCGCAGATTTAAATTACCAGAGGTGGTAAATTATGGTGCTCTTAAGATTTGGGGCAAAAATCACTGAATTTATTGATTCCTCCTTAGATTTCAGCAGGCTTTGGCTGAGTCCTTTAAAGATATTAAAATGCATTTGTTATTAAAATCATGTTCAATACAGTAGTATGCAAATGTTGTGATTTGTTAATATTATGCAAACTCTCAGTTCCAATCACACTCCTCTTGAAGTCTTGTAATGCAATTTCTGTAGACATCAATAAAAATAGGTCTGGGTTATCCATTTTTAATTGCATTGTATACAAGTATTACAGAAGAATGCAATACAGTATTCACAAAAATCAGAGAGGCTTCTATGAAACCTACAAAAAGCAGCACAGAATCAATGAAGTTAAAGCAATATTTCAAAAAATACTAAATTAGATTTGGCAGTTTTGGAAAACAGTATTGAAAAAAAATAAGACAAATGAATTGGCACAGTTTAACAACCTAATTTCTAAGTGCACTTTATAATAACTCTCCTTACAAGCTGCTATTTTCCCAGAAGATGATGACAAAAAGCCTCATTAGAATACCACTGTTTTGTAGTGACAGGTTTTATTGCATTGCCAGCTGTGACTCTAAAAAAAAAAAAAAAAAAACCTCCCCCAAAAGCTATAAAGGTTCCTAAAAACCCTGTTTTCTTTTATCATCAAAAAATAGCAACATAGCACTTCCATATGTTTGTGAATAGCTACAACTCTAGTTTTAAAAAAAATAGAAGTTAAAGAAAAGTGATTTTTTGTTTTAGCTTCAAAAATAATGTAAAGAAACATTTATTAACGAGATATTTCACTGACCAGAGAGATATGTACAATGTGATAGACTTGAGTCTAATCCTGCAAATATGTTCATAACTACAGACTTGAATACCTGTTGATCCTGCTCATTTGAGCACAAATGAGTAAGTGTAATTAGGGACTGGCAAGGTCAGGCTCTTAGCTTCACAGCTTCACATAAACCTTTCCACAATCTGTTCTGGGCTAAAAAGTATAGATACAGTATATGCTCTGTATACTGTGTTGTTTTTTTTTAAAAAGGTGTTCTACAGCTATCACCCTGTTATTGCTAGACTAAAAATGAACATTTGGAACAATTGACATTAATCATAAAGGATAAAATTGAGATGCAGCTTCCGATGACTGAATTTCCACTTGAGCCATTTTAAATTGGGTACACTGCAGCCATTTGCGGAGCACAGACGAGCTATTGTTCATTTGTCCTGACCCCTGTAGCATTCTTAGGCTGTGATGGTTGACGTTGCTCTGGATGGCTTGGAGGCGTAGCTGGAGTCCAGCAGATAAATGCTGTTGAAACAATGTAAAACATTTAGTTTCTCTAATGTACTCTAGTAGTAAATGTACTTATTGTCATCAAGCGGTGGTTGTTGGTCAGAGGAAGTTCCTCCACTGCCCCAATGTCACCTTTCTTTCTTCCACAGCCTGCACTGCAGCATTGTCATGAAGGACAAATATGCCTACAAGATCACCATGTTTATCAAAACCAACTACATACTTAGGCCACATCCAGCACCTTTATACCCATTAATAAAACTCTTGAGTGGCAAGCCACACTGGTCCACCTCACTCTTCCTTACAAATAGGGACAGCAGGCACAGTCTTACCCAAGTAGTCCCACAATATCTGATACATACATATATATGCACACACATATGTATATGTATGCATAAAAATATATTCATTTTTATATATAACAAAAATTCATCTTCTGAGTCAAGACTCCCAGTCATTATCTGTGAAGAAAGTTTCAAACACAAAACACAAAACCTACCAGCTACCATCTCAGTGAACAGTGTGGAAAGGCTGGGCAGCAGAACCTGGTTATTGGAAAGTGTGTCAAAAGAAACAGAGAACAGCACTGAGTACAGGGCAAGTACCGTAGCTGATGCTCTGCGTACGCTCACGCCCAAGACCTTCAGTGCTGAGCTATCCAGTGCATCTGGATGTGCTACAATGACCTATTTTCAAATAGTTTGGAGACCAAGTCTACTGACCTTATTTCCAGAATTTACAGAAATTTATAACACTGAGAATAAAAGGACAAGTTATTAGAAACAACTTACCTTTAGATTTGACTGTATCATTGGCAACCACATGGGTATTAGCTGTAAGAAGAGATACGTTTTGTTATTATACAAGTGACTGTAAACATGTTCCAGTTACTGTGAGACAGAAGGGTATCTCTATCCCATTTAACTGTCAGAATGGACACAGACTGAACCATAAATCTTCAAATGTGGTTATTTTCCAATGATGTGTATGTTTTAGGGGCGGATGTCTCTGAGGTAAAGAAGCCAGCTTCCTTTGTTTGCAGCTTGATGAATCACCAGTAGCAATTACTGATAGCACGGTTTAAGAATCGCCTTAGACAATGATGAGAGTACAAAATAATAAAAAAGGTGTTAAAGGAAATCACTTCTTATTTTCCTGTGAGGGTGTTTTTGTATGTGTAAGTGAGCAATATTGGAATGAATACAGTATATGTTCTGCATTGTGAAGTGCACATCAAGAACTGAAAAAACATAGAGCAAAAGTTCCTATTAATAAGACAGATATTCAAATGGCAATCAGCATTTTATAAACCACCAGTCAGTGTCACTGCTTCATTGCAGAATGTGACCTGTAGTCCTGGAAGCACAGACAAACTCTCCTAAATATCCAAAATGACAAGGCAAGGAGGTCTGGCAATCTGTCACCCATGGCTGATATTTATTTCAGTCTCCTGCCCTTCAGAGAACTTTTATTTCTGAGTAAGCATAACATGACAAGCTTCTGGAAGACAGACAGGCATTTCTAGCAAAAGTATTCACGTTATCCAATATTAATTTAACCACTGAGGTTCTAAAATGTTCCTCCAAATGGCATCAAAATTTGCAATTTACCAATTAAGCTACCGGGAGCTGCAAGTTAAACCTAATCACTATTGACAACATTAGATAAAGTGCTGTTTCCCTTGTGCAAGGAATGATAATTGTTTCAATTTCACTGCTGTTTTGCTAGAGAATCATATGCAGCACTGTCAGGACTGATTACTTAGCCTACCAAATGAAGAACCATATTCAAACCGCAGCATTAACAGAAAGATGAATGCCAAAACAGCTGGAACGCAGCCAGATGCAGAAGACGTGTGAGTTCTGTGCATCATTCTGTGGACTTTCGCACCAGATGAAGTGCTTAATAAGGTCCAGAGCTCCCAGGTCAAGATGTGGTTTTTGGAGAGGTGGAAATAGGTACATGTAGTGAGAAGCTATGTTCCATGCCCCTCTGCAATCAGAAATGTCACTTAAAGTTTCATTCAGCATTAATGGAGATAGCCAGTGGGGACAGAACTGGTGTCAGAAACATGGCAAGCAAGAAGGAAACTAGGCAGAAAACCCAGGGAAGGGAATTCCTCAGGGTCAAGGCACCCTTTTGCATCTGAACCAACAGTCTGGACGTCTTTTACAGTCAGCTGGGAGAAATACACACTTCTCACACCTCCTTTGGAACAAGACAGATATCTAAAGCAGATAAAGATGAATCATGACCTAAAAATAAATGTTTATATCTATTGACTAAAAAAGGTTTTCTAAGGAACTAGCTCACACTGATATTTATGCTGTAGAAGTCTAAGGTCAGGTATGACTACTGTCATCCAGCACCACTTCTGTCTTTCAGGATCCAGACACACTTAGGGAAACTAAACATCCCACTGCAGGAACAAGAAAGTAAACCTACAGCTGCCAGTTAGATAAATAAGACAGAAGAAATTTTATTGAAGTGCTTCAGTTTTATGACCTAATCCACAGCCAGCCTTTTTCACACAAAGGAATAATACAAAGGAAAAAAACAGCTGGGAGAACACATTGCTGTCAGACACTGTCAATTTTTTGGAATTGGTATTTTCAACAGGATCATGTTGATGCCAGTGCAAGTTTTGATAGAACCCTATCTGGAGAACAGACTGATTGCTGTACCTTTCTGGCTCCCCAGTTCTGCTGCCTGCCCAGGTCTCTAGAAATCTACTTTGCAGCCAATGGAGAGTTGCCTATTCTCCCTGGGTCTCTGGAAATGATTCTGTGGTTTGCTGAACTGCTCTCTTCTCTTCTCTAGGCTAATCTGCATCAGTGTCTGTCCTTCAATAGCTATTTTCCCCACTTTCTTTGACCTGGAAAACCAGAAGCAAAGCTGAACACTATCACTTCAGTTCTCCTAAAGTGAAGTGCCTTCCTCAGAGAAAAATGTAATTGATAAATTATATACGTGAGTATGTATCCATCTTTGTAAGTCCATACATACACATACACGTGTGTGTGTGCACTATCTCAGTCCAACTTAGAAAGGAAAATAAACACATAATGGTTGAAATGTATTCACAGGAAAGAGACTTCATTTTCCTCACCAGATCAGTCAAGATGGTCTAAAGTCAGATCCAAAAATCATCCTCTGAGAAAACAGGAAATGGCTCAAAGACCATAGATAGCAATTAAAGACATGTCTCAGTAAGCTCAGTATGAGGTTAATAGCCAACACAGTACCAGGAGGAGGAATCCTCATAAGTATCAAAACAAGCAGGAGATGGAGGACTGCTTATACCAGGCACAAAGAAAGAAAGCACTTCTTTCAGTGAAGGAGGAATGAATTGTTTACGTCCTCCCTTTCTCTCTTGTTTCAGGACAAATTTTCAGAAAATGGCCACTTGGAACAGTTATCCCCTGAACAGCCTGGCATCATGTGACGTCTTCTCATTGCGGTGCATTAGAAATGTATGTGTTGGATCATGCATTATTACACAATGACTTCATTAACAAGAAAAGTTTTTGCAGCACCTGGCTTCTTCAGGTGGAATAAAAGACATTGCAGTAGATATTATGTGAATGATAAATTATCAGGATTTAACAATGCTATTGTGCCTGTTTCCAAGAGGATGTCATTGGGAATTATCACTTTTGCTGAAAGAATGTGGGGAAAAACTAGGATAAATACTTATACAATTAATTAGCTTTGGAAAAAAAATAGTAACTTGGGACTATGAATCCTCTAATACTATTATGCCTGCAGATGCTCCCACAGGATTTCATGTTAGGGCTAAGTAATGGGGATTTAGTTGTCCAGATTCTTCTCCTTCACCTCCAATCTACTGAACATGAAACAAAGCTTAGCACCTTAACTGAATTTCATGGGTTTACAAGCTTGATTTTATAGTAACAAAACCTGATTTAACCTGATCTAGCATATTATTGATACTGAAATCAGATCACTGATATACTCTGAAATACAAACCTCTGGAAGTGTTCATTTGAATGGTGGCAGGAATTTAGCCCTAAAGGCCTCTCTTTTTACAGCTTCAAAGCCATTCTTCCATCTTCTTTAAAGACATATCCTTGTCAAATTCTGGACATCCTGGACTGCTCCTCTAGGGAGAGCCACACTCACTTTGATGTCCTACGCTGACGGTTTCTGTAGTGAATTTAGTCACTGCTGACAATAAATGTATGTTTTCACAATGAATGTGAATACTTTCAGGCCAGTTAACATTAAAGCCTTTAATTTTAGCTACTAAATTTTCTATTCCTCCTTGACAATAAAAGACTAGAGTAAAACAACAGTGACAAGTCTCCTTTATGGCAACAGAAGAACTATATAAACCAATATATTTCAGCTAGATTAATTTCATTTCAGAAAAAAAAAAATCAGTTGCATTTAACTACTTGTTTTTTTTTTACAATTTTCTGGGAAAAAAAAAAAAAAAAGAACTTCAGAATAATATGATGGGAAAAATGCAAAAAGGCTAGTGAAATTGATTCATGCTTGTGCATCTACCCTGATCCTTTGAACATCTATTCTGTTCCAATCTGGGTAGCATAAAAAATGCACAGAAGACTGCTGATTTCAAAAGGATGAAGTGTGAATTATTTGATCTCTTTTACTCGAAGAGTAGCCTGTTACACTCATCCTAGGGGAAGAAGATTCACTATCAAATAGTATCTGACTAAGAAAGCCAAGTAGGCACTTAAGAATAAAGCGACTATGATATAAGGCTTTGTTATCAGCCTAAAAGAATGTAAGGATCTGAACAATGAGGTGGATCTCCAAAGGATCTGTGATGGTTTAACGTTACAGACTGGCTAAAAATTCAGACAGTACCTCCTAGAAGTTCTTATAAGGTCAGTGACACCAGTTGAGTCCATTAGAGGAATAAGACCAGTACAACAATGGAAAGAGGATCAGAAGTTCATTCCAAAAAATCAGGTGAATTTGGATTTGAGATTATGTTCTGGTCTTACTAGAGATTTTATTGTCTGTTTTGCTCTACTAGATTTTATTTCTGCAATAAAAAATCAATCTCAGGTTGTGGGGTTTTTTTGTTTGTTTGTTTTGAGTTGCAGCAAAGCAAGGGACAGTGTCTCTAGAAATCACAATTAAACAGACAACACCCTTAGTTAAATATTCATGATGTGGTATGCCTACCTTTACAAAGATAGTAGAGTTGCATTCCTGTAAAGCCTCCATTAAACTAATCACATGTAGACACACCATTTCCACCATCTTGGAAAATAAAAAAAAAGTAAAGCACAAAAACAAATTAATGTCCAGTGTTGTACACTAAGACAACAATCCCTAAAAAGAATCTTGTTGTATTTGCTTGGCAGTTACAATGAATCACTAGATGTGTATTTATCGTCTACACATAAGATTAAGTATTACATGTACACACAGGGCATATTTTTCTTTATTTAATTTTCCCCTGATACAGCAGCACCTGGTAAATATTTCAAAGTATTGAATGCATTTTAATTCCTATCACACATCAAAACAAGTTGCCTTCAGCTTTCTTCATTTCAGACATCATAAATCCTTTTTCATGCCTCTGTAGTTCTCATCAATCAAGGTGTCAGAAATTGGTATTTTTATTTACTGAATCTGTTGAAAATTAACGGAGCCACAGAAAAGCATCTTTTTTCCCCTCTCCTATTAAAGACAATTTATTGTTCTGAACTGGCAGCTAGTCCATAATTTCTCCATTTGTACCATAAATTATGACAGATGCAAATATCATTTATTTGGAGGTAGACAGCATTTTATGTTTTATATTATTTAAATTCATAGGTACAAGACAAATACCTTCAGCCAACAGTAAGTACTTACAGTGCCGGCATGAACTGTGTGTACATTCCCCTAGATAATAATAACCTTAGCTTTTATGTCACGTTTTTGTTTTTTGTTTTTTTGTTTTTGTTTTTTTTATCTTCAGAGTGCTTTACAAATACTAACTAATTAACCTCATAACACCTGTGTGAGATGGGCAAGTATTATTATCACATTTCAGAGAGCAAGTACTGAGGCAGATAGTTTAATAACTTGCACTAAAGACACATAATGAGACACTTTCCCAGAATAAGGGTTGTAACTTAGGAATTCCAGGTCATATTCTTGTCCGGAGGGCTGACATTTTCCTTTGCGTCTGACTGAACAACCGTCTAGTTAGTAGCACTATGCACAGCTCCCATTCAGAGGCTAAAATATCATTTAAACACAACTTTAGGTGTTCCTTGCCTAATATAGACAAGACAGAAGGAAAAGGTGAACATTTCCAAACTTTATCTCTAGGAATGTCCTCTTCAAGTCATTCACTGCTTAAAAATGTTTCCAGAGATATCTATGTGGCTTATTTCTGTTGAGGAACCAATGGGTTATGAGTAGTCAAATATCAGCAATGTTTGTTTTTCACCATCATGTAGTAAAAAAATATCAAAATGGTTATTCACAGAATTCTCCTAAAACAGTTGCTCTTGTAAGGCAGAGTAAGATGAAACAATAAGGCCAATGTGAAAAGTAGGAAGATAAATAAAATGAGACTTGAAGAAGAGAAATAAGATGAGACTTGAAGCAGGGAGCTCTTAATCCAGCAAGCAGTGACTCTAGCTCTTGAATGCCATGACCCTGTTTCTGGCAGATCCTGGCTCAGGACCTGATATATAGATCCTGCCTCAGGTCCACTGTAGGGTTAAACCACCACAAATTAGCTTTCGCTTTAGTTTCTCAAAAGCATCAAAGTTGCTTTAGAAAGTTATTCAGCGTCTGATGTATTCCACTGAAATATGGAAGAAAAGCCAAGCCCTCTGAGTTTAATCTGTACTGAATCTGTGCACAGCATCTGACTCACCACTTTGTTATGTGCCATTAGCTGTAGGATGCTAGGTGTCACTCGGCTCCAGAACTCCAGGGCTGTAAGGATGGCTGTAAAGCTAAATTCGTTCTGATTCTGGACTGTCGGAGCTACTGCCGTTTGTTCACAATACACTGTCCAGAGCTGAGCAAATATAAATGCATGGAAGAGGGAACACATGTGCAGAACAGATGTCTGTAAAAATAGAAAAGAGAGGACAATGTTTATTGAAATAAGTGTATTCAGGTATAGTGCAGAAGCTTTCATCGAAGTACTCCTCCGTCATGCATTGCACTCTGCAGTCCTACCCCTCATTCCAGAATGTTTTCCTCTGATTAGGAACTAACCAAGGATGTTTGATAACATCATCTCCATGTTTAAAAACTGTTTTTATAACTAATAACTAAAAACACAGTCCCATGCAATCTTAATATATGACATTAAGGTCAGTCCCTTTAAAGAAAAGGTTAGTTTTGCAGAACAGCAACTCAGAACTTGTCCTGAGACTTTCTTGATGGAAAACTCCCACCACCACCTGCAGAAGGCCTGGAAGCTGGGACATTTACATCTCCATTTCAAAGATGCTGTTGGGGTACATCAGTAAGTCTGGTCACCTGCAAGGAAGGATATCATACAAAGTACAACATCTTACACCTGTCATCCATTTCTATTTCACTGGGACACAACTGCTCTCAGTCCATGTAAAGCTAACAGAGAATTCATCCTGTGTACTCAAGCATGACTTGGCTAGTAAGTGTCATATTTTGTACTGTCTGAGCCTCCAAAAGTGCTGGACATTAACTATTCTATTATAAGAAAGATGTTGCTGGTCAGAGATACTTTCCTCAGTTTAACAATGCAACAATGATTCATGCTCTGTGGCAGTATGACTGCACCAAACATTACAATGGTTGCTTGGTAACTGAAAAGTGGTATTTCAAAAAGAAAAAAAAAAAAGCCAGAAGACATGAATGGAAGCACCAGTGCCTTGGCTGGGTGAGGGGAAAGAAAGGGAGGATTTTCAGTATCAGACAAATGTGTGATCATTCTGCTTCTTTAGTTAATCAAATCCTGCTTGGAGTCAGAGTACTTCTGTATCTGTGTTAAGCTACTGTTGCAAATTGTTTACAATTTGCAATAACACTTCCTGTCAAGCGCACCTTCAGAAAAATAAAAAGTTGTGCTTGAACCATCATAGTTTGTAATTGACTCACAGCATTTATAGGTTATCCAATACTACTATACACGTGGAAAAGAATAAGCAATTCTCTAGAGATTTGCTGCAGAGATGGTCATCGCTAAAGGTTCAGTTTGGAATTCAGTTTTTCCTTCCTTATTCCTGTGCTGAGATATTTTGAAAAAGTTAAATCTCAAACTTACTTGTAGTGATTTCATCATCAGTTTACTATGCATGAAGAGCTAGCTATGGCAGAAAAATTATAGATTCTTTTTTTCCCTTGATTTCAGCTTTTAATAGTTTTACCCCTCTTTTTATCTTAGGAAGAAATAAATACTCCCATGTTGTCCACTTTAATCCAGTGGGATCTTTCTTATAAAATAAAAAAAGTAAACAGTTCTAAAACTCTAAAACTGTATTAGTGAATTACTTCAGAAACGCAGTCCATGGGATACTGTGCTGGAAATACAAGCCGTTTTAAACAGGACATGAGTTTACATAATTTAGTTTTGATGATATTTAGAAAAGTTTAAAATTTCATATCACAATAAAAATACAAGTTAGTGATAAATATTTTTCAATAGTAAGGCCAGTATATACCACATCTCCTCTTAAAACACAGAATCCCTTACCTTCGATTGCTCTGGAAACCCAATCAGAATAACAATAAGGTGGTCAGCAATTTGTGAACCTGCATCCAGTGGAATAGGCATGCAAGATGATGGAGAATTTGGACAGACAACATTGTGTGTCAGAGACCCCAGGAGTAGCCAGGACAGCAAACGAATATGTGAAACACATTCTATGAACTCTTTGGGCCTGTCAAGAAAGAGCGGATTTTATAATGCTGCAAAGTTTTCTATTTTTCCCCCAAACAAAGAGCCTCTTTAAACACTTTGCAGATGCAGTCTTAACTGTGCTGGAGGCACAAATCATTGGCAGAATTTACAAGAAGACTAGAATCACAAAGAACTTAGTGGACTCGACAACCTTTAACAAGTCCAACAGAACACACTTGGTGGGCTGGGCCTAAGAAATGGTTTCTATAAAAGACCAGAACATGCACAGTCTCACTGGTTCCATACACAGTGATTTTTTACACTGAAATCATCAAATCAGAAGAGCTGCCCAAGGGAGAGTGCTCCTTCCAGGTCCCCTAGACAGTGTATGGCTGAGAAGGCTATGGCAGGAAATTCTTCACTCCGAGACAGATGCCCTACCTTACTTTTGCTGTGTTGCACTTCTCCACAGGTAAAGTGGAGCTCATTTCTCTCCTCCTTAGCCTCTCCTTGGACATTTGGACTGCATGCTTTTAAGGGCAGGGACAGACTATGCTTTTTTGCGACACTTATTAATTATTCATGTAGTGCAATCTTCAATTGTAAAGCAATTGTGCTTAAACAATCTGAAAAGGAATAGTACTTTTCAAGTATCATCCTGTCTATCCCCTTGCTGTTAAAAAATTCAAACTACATACTCATTTAAATTCATAGGCTTAGGAAAATACATTGATTTTAGATCAAGAAACCACTGCCTAGGAGGCCACTCACTACTGTTATTCATTTCTAATTTCATGTTGTTGTCGAGGACTCACAGAACCAAAGAGGCATTTCATTATTTTTTTTCTTTGTATAGACTCTGATAAAATGTTCATCTTCAAGTACCTACAGGGTCTCACAGGAATTCCCCATCTTCACCTTGGAACGTATAATGCAATTTTTACACGTGTGAAACAGAAGCCCAAAGAGATAACAATTCCTTATTTCCAAAACTAGGTATGTACACAGAAGTACAGGCAGACATATCTGTAGGACTGGAGCCCAAGCAGCCTACTCCCCAGAAGCCTGGGGCAGGAAGTCTGGAACAAAGTTGGGACAAAAATACTGATTTGTTAAAACACAGTCCAGTGGGCTACACTCAAAACATCTCATTTGCTATCACTGTAAGACAAGGGACAGTATTTTGCCCTTCTTTCTGATCATACGACACTGCATACTCTCACAGCGAACAAAAATAAGAAACGTGTCTTGAAGAGCAGGATTTCTCTCACCTAACTTCACTAGGTGAAGTCAGTATTTTTACTGACACCTGAATAGCTTTATGTTTACAAATCTCACTCATTTGTTCTCAGTAATATCAATGAACATTTCTCATTTTTCTCCCACCATATTTTATACAAGTTTAGGACTACTCAAGTACTTGCATGCTTTTCACTGTCTGTATCTAGATCAAGAATCAAGTTCATTTCCAGTGAACTCCAGTCAAGTCAAAGGAGTTACTTTCACTGTCTCTTTGGTCTGTACTTTAAAAGTTGCACTGATGACCTCCTCTGGTAAGGATCCTGTTTGCTGCTGACCAGCTGTTTCGATGTCCCATAGCCACCACTCCCAAATTGTCCATCCTACCTATTCAATCCATCAATAAACAGAATTCCATGAAGATTTCTAATTCATTTTAATATTCCTATTTGTGGAAAAGCATCCTCACCCTTGTTGCATTGCAGAAGGAGGATGGTAAAGCCAAGGCAAGTATCGGATCACAGCTTTGTTGTCTCTGTGGTTTCCTCGTGTGATTTCCATAGCAGCAATCTGAGCTAAACCAACTTTCAGATGCCCACCAAATGTGTCTTCATGCAGTGGCTGAGAACAAGTCTTCATGTGACTCTGCAAAGCAAAGACCTTATTTCATACTTGAAAAGAATATTCTATTTCACTTCCCTGCAGTTTTTCTCAAGGTCTCTACCTGTCTATAAAACTGCAAAACTCAGAAATAGGTCTAAAAAAATTATCCAGTCCCTATATTAGTAACAATATTATGATGCAGCTTTTTCCATGGAGCCCATATTTTCAAGAGACCACACAAAAGGTGAATTATACAAAATGAAGAAGCACCTTTTGTACCAGCAAACTCAGCAGCTGATAAGTACAAACTAATGGTTGCACATCCAGACTGAAGATCAAAGAATCCAACTGTGTAACAAGGTAGCACTCCGGGCAGGAAATGCCATCTTTGTGTGATATTTCATTTACATGTACAGAAAAGCCGTCTATCATTTACCAACGGTATGACATTGTACCTCTATTCATTTGCTACAAATACCTTTAAGCCCTGGAAATATAAGTACTAAACCTTTTACCAAGAAACCTGCATACATCTCTGCCTGGGAAGATAATTACCCTGTTTTGACAGCTGTAAGGAATGTTTCACTGATGATCCTTGTGATCCTTCAGTACTTCTAGTTGAGCACACTTTGCATTACCTTCTGTCCCTGGACTAACACATGCTGAGTGCATGTGCATACTTAAATGAAAAACATATGCTTTGCACAAGAAAAAACAGGCTATCAGTAATTGAATTATTATAACAGGATAAAAATCAGTGGATCGGTAATATTTTATAAAAGATAAGGACCTGACTCCACCAACTTGTACTCTGAAAGATCACTTTAAGTCACTTTCAAAAGAAAAAAGAAATGTATCAGCATGTATATCTAATGATTTTGCTAAAGAGACAGGTATGAAGGATAGAAAGGTATGCAGGCAGATATATTCTTCAAAAATAATGGAATTTTCTAATTAAAAACCTATCTGAGCTCTATCAATTAAAATATTATCCCTAAGGAAAAAAACAAAGTACAACAATGTGAACAGAAACAGTAAACTGGAATGTGATTATCTTAAGAATTAACATTTAAACTTTGCTTATAATGCAATAGTTGTTAATATACACGACTGCAAATAATTAACTTCTTTCACAACGACTGTTCTCAGACGCACAAAATAAGACACCAGAAATGAATAAACAACTTTAACCACGTTTGCTGAATTCCTATATAATGGTTTTTCTTTTACATATATTTATTATATAATAGCATTTAATAACTTTTTCTCAGTTTTTGTGTTTTTTCTTCTGCAAAACATCACTCAAAATTTGAGAACCAAGATTAATCTTTTGCTGTTTGACTGCAACTAGTCCTATAAAGCATATGACATTCTTTGTGTGAATCTGGTAGTCCAGATGTTGTTGATAATACATACTCATAGTAAGAAATTATACAACTGGATGATCTTAGAACTCTCTTCCTAAGAACACATATGTGAATAAAACCCAGCAACACAAGTAATTATATTAAATCATTTTAAAAGAAGTGAATCTAGATTTTGTGAATTTGTTTAAAGTTTTGGCTATTTCTAAACTTAGAATCGTTTGCAATATTTTCCCGACTATCACAGGAGCACGTGTAACTTTCTCTAAAGATCCTACCAGAATCCAAAAGTAAAAAATATGGCTTCTGAAATTCAGCCTTATTTAATAAGAAATGCCTTTTCATTTTGCAAAGACAGACAAAGCTTATTCTTCACTATACATAAAATTACAGCCATTTTTGATTCTGTTAAGTTCACCTTTTTCTCAGAGTCCTGTATTACATGGACGCATATTACATGGAATCAAATCAAAACAACATAAAACTTATACCATTTGGTTCTGATTTCATTTTAAATGCTACAGAGTACAAATCTGGGGAGCTTCTTGTCTAATTTCAAAACATAAATGTGACGAACTGGGTAGAGTGTTCATTTATGTTCTAGCTATATCTGGGTGCAAAAATGTCATAAATAAATAGTCCTACCAAGAATAAAAAAGCATAAGTAATCAACATAATGGACTTAATTATTGTAAGAGCATTTCTAAAAATCAGGCTACAGTTCAAGGGAAAAGGGGGTACAAAGAAAAAGTGCAAGTAGGAGAGATCTTTCTACAGAAAATTTTTACAAAGGAGATAGGATAACTGCAAGTATTTACAAATAAATTTTACCATTCCCCATTTCTTTGGAAGTGGCAAATGAGATGTATTTCTATCTCATTTATGATTTATTTGCCAATTTTGAAAGCAGTTCTGAACTGGAAGAGAAATGGGTGAATAGCTTTAAAAAGATACAGTGCAAAGGCAATCCAACTGAGCTTAAAATGATTAATTCATTTGTACTTTGAAGTATATTTCTAGTCCAGCACAAAAGGCTGCTTCTCTTTATTGTAGGATTTCTTTTAAAGCTCAATGGGATTCAAGGCATCGGGCCAACAGGGTAAGAACTTACAAAAAGGTGTTTTGTCCAGAAGAACAAGGTTACTGTGAGTTTCAAGAGATGTCATTTTCAGTTCCTCTGAGATTCTTCCTCCTTTATGGTATTATCTTGTAGTGAAGTGTACCCTCTGGGGCATGGTGTGAGGTCGAGGGGGCAATGGGAGAGTGAGCAAGCAAACATGCAAGATAAACCAATAGGGTAAAAATTCTAACCTCATCGATTCATAAAAAAAACCTCCAGTATCAAAATCCACTACAGGTTACCATTTTTCCTGTCTTGCCTGTAACAGAAATTTTGTATGAACTCACAGAATGAAACACTCCAGTGTATTGCCAGTAACTTTCATCAGGATTAGTGCAATAGTAGAGGCCCTTTCAGGGAAACACCATACTCATTTCTCGGGAAAACAGCTCCCAACTAATCTACAACAGCTCTAACACTTAATTAATAAAAACAATAGTAATAATAATATAAAGTCAGTCTTCCTCAAAGACTTCCAATGGTTTTTTCCATTGGCAGGTTACTTACAGAAAATATATTAAAAACAGATACGCACATATACGTATTTTAGATCATGTATGCCCATAACCAACCTTTAATTTGGTCAAGGTATGCATATCTGCAATGAAATCCAGCACTTCCCCAACATATTGCCTCATGCATTCCATTGCTGCTGTTCCACACTTGTAAGAAAAAGAAATACATTTAAGCACCATATATAAAAGAAATATGTTTAAGCACCAATTTCTGAATCTCTTAATGTTTTTTCTCTTTGCTTCTTGTTCACCAGAACACAAGTTCTTGTCTGACTCAAGTTCTTTGTTTTACTTTTCAGTTGGATTACTTTACTCTAATTAGGAATATGCATTCTTTGATGTTTTTCTTCTCACTGCATTTGCCCTCTTATCTGACGATAGCATAAAGACAGACCAGGCACTGTAGCTTCTTCATGAATCATAAAATACTCTTATCTGTAACAGCAGTGAAAGATCAACTGATGAAACTTTCAATAATATACTTGTCATGCATCTGAAATTTACAGCAGTCCAGAATCAAAGTCTTAAAAGTCAATGAGAGTTTAACAACCCAGTTGTTCAACCAGCTGAACATTTCTGCAAGTAAAACCAATCAGATACAATCCCAGAAAACAAAATGCAATCACAGGAACAGATGCCCTCACAATCACATGAATTATGACAGACAAACAGGGTAAGTGACTGGTTTCATGAATTTTATGTGCAAACATCACTGGAATGAACACTGATGGAATTTGGTACTTTTTTTTTTTTTTTTTTTTTTTACACTAACAAAGGTTTTTGGGATATTCCTGTTATGAAGTCATATGGCATTTTAATGGCACTCAAGCTAGTTGCAATTTTCAAAAGAAGATGCACGGGTGGTTAAAAGGGATGAATCCAATCCTATTTGACCCTAAAGTTGTAAGCATTGAGACGTGGTCTGTGCCAGAGTAAGAACAACCAACGACCACAAAGGGAAAACAAAAGGACTCAAGGTGGTGCTTGTATTCCCACAGTACGCATTTTCATAGTTCCTTTCCTAGATCAGTGAAAAACGCCAATCTGGCCTTCAGCTAGTACAAGACATATCCAAGATGTGCAAAGCAGTCAATTGAACAAAGCCGTCAGATTAAATAAAGGCTTCTGACAGACCAGAGAACCCTGGAGAAAAGCTTTCAGAAGGTGATATGACTGACCCATGAGCCATCATATAATGTTTATATGTTAACAATCTACGGTGAAGATAATTCTAGCTGAATTCAAGAGGAACTATGAATGTTCAACATTCCTCAACATCTAGTCTATATACACCTTATTTTTAGAGGCCAAGTGTAAGCAACGCTTAACTTTAGAGGCTATTCTTCTTAAGGTGGCAAAAAGCACTATTGTACCAAGTCATAGGCTAAGGACAAAATATTGCAAAATGCTTACAGAGGGAAAATATTCTTCTCTGACCTTTATTTAATCACCTGTGCTTTGAAACACAGAAACACAAAACTATCTGAGTATATAAATGAATCAAATTTAGTTTTGATCACAGAAGTATTAAGCCATAATTGAGTTTTAGTGGCTGAAATTTGAAAAAAAAAAACTGTTAATGTTCTATTTTTAAGGAACTAATCTGAGTGCTTCTCATTTTTCTAAATTAGTATCCATCTACATGGTGTTGAACTATAACACCTTCTGGCTTTTCAAATGCTATGCAAGTCAGTTCCTTTGACAGAATAAAAAACAGTAAAATAAGGTCACTGAAAGCATATCCTCCATCCAGTTTATGTGGAGTAAGGACCCCACATGGGCTCTATATTACTGAGTGACATAATTATAAAAGATACTATACTCAAACCTCTGAAAAAAAATGTTCTGGTGCAACACTTCTCCCCAGCCTTTTGTTCCATTCAAGGTTCTCTATGATTTCTTCTGAAATGATCACTTACCTATCATACCTTGTAAAATCCATTTAAAGATGTTATCTCTATCTATTTAAACCAAGCTAAAACTTTCCACTGGGAGAAAAGGTCTCACTAAAGATATGAATTTAAAACAAAAAATATAAATAAACACACACACACACAAAAAACACTTCAGAAGATATATAGGAAAAGGCCTGATAGGTCACCCCTAAAGCTGCCAAACACATGCATGGAAACAGGTCTTGGTCTGGCTGGGATGGAGTTTGCTTTCCCTGTGGTGGCCCATATAGTGCTGTGCTCTGTACCTGAAGCTAAAACAGCCCTGATAAGCACACCAATACTTTGTCTCTTGCTGAGCAGGGCTGGCACAGAACAAGACTTGATTCTGTGATTCTGTGAAATCCCCAGAAAGCCTGGGGGTAGGCAAGAAGTGGGGAGTGGACATTGCCAGGACAGCTGACCTAAACCGACCAAAGGGATATTCCATGCCATACGGTGTCACAGTCAGCAATAAAAGGTGGGAAAGGGGAAGGAAAGGGGAGGCACTAGCTATGAAGACCCCAAACAACCACTATACATATTGAGGCCCTGCTTCCCAGACACGGTCAAACATCACTCATTGATGGGAAGTAGACAATAACTGTGTTGTTTTTTTTTTCCTCTTTGCTTCTGTGTGGCACTTACTTTTTTTTTTCCTGTCTCTTTTCCCTTTAATTAAATTATCATCTCAACTGCCTCATGCCTTTTTCTTTCCATCATACTTTCTTCTCCCCCTCTTCTTTTTGAGGAAGGGGAGCAAGAGAGCAGTTGTGGTGGAGATTAACTGCAGGGTAAAACAACCACTGGCTATACTTCATTCAGCTGTTGGGGTATTCAGTGACATGTCATGGAAGAAGTCAAGCCCTACAACTGTGCTACTTCCTTGCACATTCACCAGCCATATTTTCAACACCTAACCAATGATGAGCATTGATAATTAAACTACATTCATCAGTAGGATATATATGAATGCCTTATATTACCAGAAAAAAAATGCCATTAACTCAATTTTTTAACCAAATTATCTTTTGTAAGAATGGAGGCAATGGCTTGTAGTTTCCCACTCTGATGTCATTTTTTGAGGCATTCAGCTGGTCTGTTCTCCAGATTTTGTTTTCTTGAGCACAGGCTCCAGCTAAAGGCAGACATATGACTTAAGATTATTAGTGAGAGTAAGGGAAGCAGTATCATGTCCAAAACTTTTCAACATTAATAAAAAGGAAAAAGTGTATCAACTTCTGCCTGCAATATAGCCTGCTAGCCAGAGGAGAAATAAAAAGAACATTCAAACAAAGCATAATGAGCTAAGACATATTTTTAAAAGCCAAAACTAAGAGATGTTTGATTCAATACTTACTCCAGGCATAGAGGCAATCATCTGTTTATGCAAGATTGTTGACTCAGCTAGTTTAGTTCCAGCATCTGCACAAACAAACTAAGAAGAAATTAAAGATGAGTTATTTTTGAATTATTTGTGGAGGAACCTGAAAACCCTAATAAGTTATTCATGACTTCATTACGATCACTTCAGATCTCTTCTTGCTTATATTTGTCGTAATTTGCCCTTAGAGCTCTCTTCCTTTATAAAGAATTCAGTTTGCTCACTGTTATAAATGAGACAATTTCAATGACAAAAAATTGACTTTTACATACTTGAACATGTGCATGCTGTGCAGAAGCAACTTTAAGAACATTATGTAATAAATCAAGTTTTCCTTTATAAGCATAAATATTTATATTTGCCGTTCCTTGGATATATACAATCATAGAATCCTTTAGGTTGGAAAAGACCTCTAAGACCATCAAGTCCAACTGTTAACCTAGCACTGCCAAGTCTACCACTAAACCATAACGCTAAGCACCTCATCTACACATCTTTCAAATACCTCCAGGGATGGTAACTCAACCACTTCTCTGGGCAGCCTGTTCCAATGCCACAGTACCCTCTCAGAGAAGAAATTTTTTATAATATCCAACCTAAACCACCCTTAGCATAACTTAAGGCCATTTCCTCCTGTCCTATCACTTGCTGCCTGGGAGTAGAGACTGACCTCCAAAACGTCTTTCATTACAGTTTAAAACAAGATATAGGAAAACAAGGCAGCATGCCATGTTCTTTACTGTGATTACAATGCTTTCATTTCAATAGAGTTCTGCAATGATTTAATCAATTAATTTAACCAATTCATCAATGATTTAATATGAACACACTGGTATAGTGTAGTTTAACTTTAGCATAATAAAAGCAAAAAAAAAAAATCCATACTGTTTCTGAGACAAGGTCAGTATCATTCTGTTATATCTAAATACCTTCTTAAGTAGTTTTCTTATGTTTTTATTTTCCTTGATTTCCTTTTTTTAACTCTGTTTCAAATCTCTTGCCCCAAAATCTCTGATGTCCACATCACCCTTGCATTAGATCTACCATTACTGTTATTTAACCTTTATAAGCTTTAGTAATATATTTGACACCACACAGATGATGTGCTTGTGCCTAAAATTGTTGTGCTAATACTGTATTTGCAGTTGAGCAATATCTGTCAATGATGATGCAAAGTAACTTTCTAACAAAGAGAATACAGAAAAGAACTTATAAACTAAGGTATAAGCCTTGATTTTCTTTCTTGATAATGAATACTGTGGTACACAAACTAAGACAGATTTGACTACGCAATATACTTTACAATTGTCTAATGTATGCATTAGCAGTGTTCTCAATGACTGGAACTCTTTTTGAAAATATATCAAATATACTTCACAGACCTAGAATTTATTCTTGTGCTTCCACGACCTTTACCTTTCAACGATAGATTTATTCTGAACTTAAGACTGCCTACTGAGACCTGGAAACAACTCATGTATCAAACCTATGTCTTGACCAAGAGTCTGTTCTTTGGGATAAATACCAGAAATACATATGAGTTTAGATTAATAATCTAATTAGGTATCCTCAGACATAGGCCTGGCTCCAATAGACTTCTTTTGCTTAGAAATTATTTTTCACCAGAATAAGCCAAACAAAAATAAAATAAGAATCTGACTCATATTTCAGTTGAGAGGTAGCCTGGAACTCTTCTTACCAGAGCTGTAATGATCACTCAGAAAGGAAAAAAAAGCCTTAGGGTTATGGGCTATGTCAATCCAGTCTTTGTCTTAGTTTTAGCAGTAACCATGACTCTCCACTTCTCTTTAAACAAAAGACCCATTAATGGACTTATGCAAATCGATGACAGATTTTCTCCTAATGGTGTCTGTATCAGAAAGAGCAATACTGATGCTGGATCTGTTGGAGAATAGATATGCTGTTTTGCTGTGTGAAGGATTTCCCAATCATTTGCAGGTAAATTAGGGTTCCCTTGTAGTACAACAAGATGCAAAAAAAAAAGCACTAAAATTCCCTGAATAATCTGGTTGCGTATATTTAGCATTCAACAGTGAATGCATTGCACTGCTACAGACACTATACAGCACTAAACATAGAAGTTAAAAAAAAAAAAAAAAAAAAATTGACAAAGAGAAATGTCATTTATTTCAGACATTTTCTTTTAATAACAATAACAAAAAACAGCAGCAGCAGCTAAAAGAACTCCTACTGGTTTCCTGCAAGCTTTCTATATTTTTTGCACAAAGGAGTAAAGGAGTTTGGGTTAGACAAGATATTAATTTATATGTGAAAAACAGCTGAGAAACTCCATTCCATTTCTAATGAACAATTAGGCCTTGTTTAGCTTATCTTTCTCATCTTTTGACTACCAAGTCCAAGGATCCTTCCTCAAGTCACAATGCAGTCAAGAGAGGATAGGAAAAACAGACTCAGAACAAGAATTTCTTTTATTTCCAGTCCAATCCACTGTCATTTGTGTTGGCTGCTACTACAAATACTCTAAGGTGTTAAAATGTTACTGGCAAGAGATTCAATGCCAGCCATGTGTAAAGAAAATAGGAAATGAGAGTATTCCCACACTGCAAAAACATGAGGAATGGGCAAATAATTGTCATGCATCTTCCTAACGTTGTCTGATGAGATACAGCATAATGTTCAGTTGGGAAAGTCTGTGGAATGAAGTGAATTACCTATATAATAGTTTGTCTGTATGATATCTCTATTCATAATCAGAGTTGTAAAAGTATATATTCCTAGCAATGTGTTATATGTAACTTTAAATCCTTCTGGTCAGTAATTAGCAGAGCAGATCTTCACAAATACATAAATTGGAACCACGAGCTTTACACTGATTTACAGTAGCTGAAGGTCTGGCTGAAAATAGGAGTCATCTAATCAAAACAGGTCAGATATAGTGAACCTTAGGGACTGACTGAACAAACAAGTCCTAATGAGACTAATATAATTTAAAGTCAGTGAAAATCCTGAAGATGTACACTGATGAAATTTGAGCATAAGAACAGTACTGGAAATCAAAATGCTGGGTGAAGAAGCTGTTCCTGTGGAAACCCGTGGAAGAGCAGCAGGTACATGATGGCCTTCATTTGCTAGGACAAATCAAGGAGACAGACTTTTTGTGCCCATTATCATCCAGAATAGCTATGCAGGATTGGGATGATCTGGTTAAAATTCTCATTCTTTGTGAAGTGGGCTAAAGATACTCTCATCTTAGCACTGATGTCACCAATCACCCTGATAGCACCATATAATCTGGAATCAATGTGGGTGTCAAATGTACATTCCTAGGAACTCCTTTGTTAGACAGCCCACAACTGATCTATCATTGAAATAAAGTGTTCCTAGCTCCTTTGTTACTTTGAACATTTTGACTGAATCTCTGTATTCTGTATGCTCTGTCTGCATAGAATCTTGTATAAAGACTAACATGTTCATGGATAAGGGGCTGTCTTGGAAATGAAAACAATTTCCATTTGGTGCTACATTAACTCTGATTTTGAATCCATAAAACTGTAGCAGACAATTTGAATGAATACTGTAGAGGCCTTGCATGGTAAAGAGGTAAGCAAAGCCTTCCATTCCATTAATGACACCAAAGAAAATTAAAGCAATTAATACACCTTATGCACTGTTGTATTTTGAGAAACCTGCTAGTAAAAACAAATATATATCTAAGTGGTTACCGTGGTATTCAAATTCAAGAGGCTGTTGAATGTTTCAGACCACACAGTACTGAGAGCTTCCAATTTGCACAGGCAATGGAAGAAGTCATCACCATCCCTCCAGTAGGCATCCATGGCAGGTAGTCTGAATACAACCCCTCTTCTTTACCATTGACTGAACAAAAACAGAAGCTGGCTGCTTCTGACAGCAGGAAATATGGCTTACTTCATCAGCCTCTGAAATATTATATAAGACATTCACAACCACATTGGATGCTGTTGTGGAAGGTATGAATAAATCCCGAAGCGAACGTAGTATATGGGAACAGTGCTAGGAGGAAATCCCAGGCAATTATCATTTAGCCTTTACTTCCAGCATATAAGAGAAAGTTTTCCTTACTGACTCTATCAGGTGATTGACTGAACGTTAAGGACAAGTGTTTACCAGTTCCAAATTCCACTGCCAAGACTGAAGTAGTATGTTTGCGTTCCCAAATGAGGACTTCAGGATTGACTAGACTATGAAAATTAAGCTTCCCCATCATTTTCACCATAGGACTGAGCTGTGCAAAATAATGGAGCAGTACAAAAAAGTTACTTTATACCGCAATCTAGAAGAAGTCAGCTCAACACTGATGCCCATGGTATCAAGCTGCATCACTACAGCTTAAGACAGAAAGAGGTTGGTGGTTAAGTTATTTGAATCTGATGGTCTTCGGTTGGAATGAAAATAGAAGTCTAAGAATAAAACAAAAAAGCAAGCAAACTGTGGGAGTCTTAGCAGTATGCACCTATGGTTACAAATGTAACTGGATTCAAATTTTAAAAAGTGTTTCCCCTGATAATGCTGGTACTTTTTGCAACCATGTTGGACTTGAAAATTCTTTTTGCTGAATTTCAGTTAAGACAGAATCTATGTGAGAATAACGTGAGTCAGATCTCCTGTACCTGCACCAACAGCAATAGATTCATGTCTGGTAAGGGTGACTTTAACTTCAGTGCCTGTAGCAACTCCAATATGACACTGCGTGTCAAGTAGAATTTGTCCCTTTCCTAAAAGAGAAAAACACAGAATTATGAATGGCATGAAGTTCACTGACACCCACTAGTAAACCATAACAATACTTTTATCTAAATTTAAAAATAAAGTTATAGAAGTGCACTTTTTGCTCTTATCTTACAAAAAGGCTGACATCATTCATCAATTATCCAATTCTACAGATCAGGTGGAATGGACATAAACAAGAAAATGCATACAATTTTTGCTTGACTTTGCAAGGTATTTCACAAGAAACAGACAGACGGTCATACAGCCCAGGCATGCACGGTAGATCTCCCTGCATAGTTACATATAAAGGGAGAAGGAAAAGCAGCAAGGATTGACACAGAACAAAACTGGCAATAGTATTTAGCATTATTCTTTCATTAAACCTGCCAAAAAAGGTCTAGATTTTACCATGTATTTTACAGTTGTCATTCCCCTTAAAATAAGGTTGTCTGCAGTAAGCAGTACTTTTCCACTTACACAATAAAATCTATCTTGGCTACAGCTGCTACAACAGAAACGTTTTAAAACACATGGGGGAAAATCAGCCAATGGAGATTAGACTACAGAAGCCTAAGAGCAGAGCTGTAAAGCTGAAACAGCAAGGAGGTGCAAGAGATAAGAGGAGCCTGTTACACATCATACTTTGACGTTCTGACTTTAAAAGATAAGATAAAAATGTGGAACAAATGCATAGCCTGCTACTGACCATAGCAACTCAAACATTTGGATCAGCTAACAGACTTACATCAAGCTCTCTTTCAAATGACCATTAAAGAAGAAAAAGATGTCTAATAGAGAGAGCATATCCAAAATGAGATAAAGATTTAAAGATTAGCATCTTTTATCTTGTAAATCTCATGCATTTGTCTGCTCACTTGAATAAGTTAAATGCCTGTAACTTTTCTCTTAGTCAGGGCCTCAGTTACTGCAAAATGGAGTAATGCTGGCCTTTTCCTCTAAGAAATCGTGCAAGGTTTAATTAGTGACAGTCAGTTTGTAGCCCTTCTCCAGCTGCATACAGTAACAAGCTCAACTAAAAGGGAAAGAGTTGGAGGAGGTGAGTGGCTGGAAGTAAGACTGAGCTTTGGTTACTGCAGACCTAAGTTCCTCAGAAAGTTGATGTCACCACATTTTATCTGGGTAGCACACAGCCAAACAAAGCTTACAGGAATGCTGAGTGCCTCCCACGGCATCCACATGCCTCTTAATGAAAGGAGATTTTAAATATCAGTCTTTAGTTTGGAAGAAGGCACCAAAACAACAGTATAGCATGTCTGTCATAGAGATTACAACACCAGTCTGTGAATCAAAAGACCTTACTTCAAGCTCCTGTTTTGCCCAACACAAGCAGAATTTTTTTTGATCTTCAATTACATTGACTGTGGTCAGGTAACACATAAGCTGATGGAACAGGCCCCACACTGCGGTGGTGCTTCTCTGAACACATTGCAGCAGTCAAGCTGCTGAACTTAACAGAAAGCTAAGGCTCCAAGATATTTAAAAAAAAGAAAAAAAGTCCATTCCTTTACAGCAGCAGAGCAAACGCTGGATCAGTGCAGCTGTATTATGAAACAATGTCTTGAGGGGACAAGTACTCAAGTCACAAATCCCACATGCATGAATGGTGCTCTGATCGTATTATGTCCTCAGTAGCTCATCTCCATCAAGGCCATAGGCAGATGCCACAGGAAGAAGAAAAACAGGGCAAGCATGTATAATTCCCACTATCACTCTCATAGCCAGTAACTATTTTTGGCTCAGGGAACTTCTGAGGTCAGTGTCATTTCTGTATAATCCTTAACTCTCGGTGGATTTCTCTTCCACATGTGTCCACTGACCTCTTGCACCATGTCAACTTTTAGCACGAATTATTTGGCAAGGAGTCATTGTTTAAAAAAGTCACTTCCTTTTACTTGCTTTGACATTGGTTCCTACTAACTTAATACGTTCTTGTACTGGGCAGGCATGAAATTACCCACCCCTGCCTGGGTCACTTGTGACCTTACAGACCTCTGTCACATTCCCATCAGTTGTTGCTTTTTCAGATCGAAGAGTGCTGACTTAGTTGCTTTGGAACATGGAGTTTATTCCATGGTTTGATCCTTCTTGCGTTCCTTATCTGAATTTTCTCCAGTTTTACTACATCCTTACTGGGCATGGGGAACCAGAATGGTGCATGGTACTCAAGGTGCAAGGGGACCCTGATGACATATATTCCCCAGCAAGAGTGAGCCTTCCTACTTTCACATGCCTTCACACTCCTGAGTCACACAACACAATGACTTGCCCAGACGGTTGACAACTGCATCCCCCAAAACAATTGACAGAATTTCCTATCATTAATCCAGTACAGCAGCCTGCACATACTGGAAAAGAGGTAAAATTATTGTATAAAATGATAACACCTGTACTACACCGGATACAATTGGACCATCATAAATTAGTTTGTCAGAACACTGGGGAGGAAACACAGACTTCACAAATCCCAGCTTTCCTTTTCTTTAAGGATAATACAACAGAAAGCAAACTTCTTCTCAAACGACTCTTAACTCATTGTCTAAACTCCCAATGTTTGTCCAGCACACGCAGTGCACAGACAGATTAAGGAAAATCAAGCAAAATGGTTTTCGACCTCTTGCTTTCTGCACTGTAAATCGGAAATGATGACACTGAAGTCAGTGACCCAGAGTACCCTTCCTACTGATGTCTCTTCACTCTTATCATTCTGATGGTGATAACTATGTATAAATTATGCTTTTACATATTTTAAGAAATCTATACTCTGCCACAGCTCAGTGAAGTGGCATTAGTTCCATGAGAATAAAGCCTGGAGGACTTGTGTGTAAACATGGAACCAAAGAGTCAAGACTGCAACCCCTTTAGTCTCTGTTCAGCCAAAGTAACTTTCTCAAATGTCTATGCATCCCTACAAAACAAATGCATTGCAGCCTTCAAACTACGGCTTGCCAGAGGTGTATGTGTAGAATGTGAAGTTTATTTCTAACAGTATCTCAGTGCCCTTAATAATAAGAACAGTAAATTTGGTTTAATGCAGTAGCATGCTACCATCCGAACAAGCCAGGATAAAGCAAAAGCCTTTTTATTTGCCTGCTTTGGTATTGCAACAATTAAAAATATTGAAGATCGGCCATCTGAATGTTCTTTAAAAATTCAGTATCAAAATCTTCCCATGTACAATTCAGTGGCATACTCCATTTATTTAATAAGGGCCAACATGTTAGTAGAATGCTAAGTTTAGGATTAAGCTTCAGCTGCTGTAGGAGGTAAGAGAGCCAAAACATGTTCATTTAGGACCTTAAGAGACTTGAGAGCAAAAATGATAAGTTAATAACAATACACAAAAGAGATGCTTCTCTCAACTGCAAGTTCCAAAGGCACTGAAAAAATCACATTGCTGATCTGGAACAGAAACTCAGACAAGGAAATATCGATTGATGTGAGTCTTCAGGCTCACCGACAAGAAGTATTCCTGCCATAGGGTGTTAGGAAAATGTTGGTAATAAAAATAAAGAAAGAAAGATTTGGAGTGGTCGAGCAGCATTGACTTCTATGAGTTACATATTAGACTCGCTTGTTTGAAAAGAAAAAAGATTCCTTCACAGCATATCTGAAAGTTGTATCATGTTGTGACATGGCAACTTGTTCAAGTCAGTACATTCAAAGGTACAAAACAAATAATTAAATCTGAATAGTTTCAGTGTTCACAAATAATATTCCTTCTGGAATTCACTTCTACATGGTATTCTATCACAAACAGCACTATTTGGTTCTAGTGATTTCCATTGTAGAGAAACACAAATAGCTCAACTAGCCTGTTCTTTCTAACAGCAGTCATTAATTTGATATTTTTAATGCAAAACCATGGCAAGCTTTCAGCAATAACAAGGATAATGTAGTGTGGAGTTCCACTAAATTAAGCATTTTGTGGATATAAATTGCAGGAGAACATTCGCTAATGATTCCATTTCTGGGTCACCAGGTTGCATTAAACTAAATCAAGAAGGAGTTTTTACCAAGTGCTATAATCCAAGTTTCCTGTGTGCAATTAAGTACTAAATACAGTTATAGAATATTGAACAAGGAAGCATTCAAGAAAAAAAAATCTGTTTTGTTTTGTTTTTTGTAATACCATGTTTTAATAAAATTTTCTTAAAATAACTGGAACTGTGGAGTTTGATGGGAGTGAAACATTTCCTGTATTTCAAAATTTGCTTTAGAAGGCATACATGAAACAGTCTTATTAGATCTCAAATACAACAGCTGTGTCAGTTCTAAACAGGGCTTTTTTTGTTTGTTTGTTTCAGTGAACACCCTTCCCTCATTCTAAGTTAACATTTTTCTTCACTTTACTACGCCTTGCCCAAAGCCTGAACTATAGATTTAATTCAAATTACTTCCAATAGCTGGATAGTCTCTTTTGTATTCAGCAATTTTTTTTTCTTTCATGAACTCTTTCAAGTAAGACAAAAAAGGGAATATTTGCTTACTGTAGTTAAACTTGCAGTTTCTATTTAATGCTACAAACCATTACATCCAGTGAAATATTTTTGTGTTGTGGTACAGGTTTTCTTTGGGAGTGTCACTGGTTTTTCTCTTCACTGTCTGTCCAGTGATACTTTAAGTCTTACTGACTGAAGTGATGCACGTTCCAGTTGTACAATACCAACATAGAAAATTATGTAGCTACATATGAAAGAATGTTTCATGATGATCAATTACTGTTGTACCTTAATTTACATAATGAAGCATACAAGGCCCTAGTAAAAGGTTTGGTTGTTTTATGTGGGTTCTTTGGTTAACTTCTCACCAACTGTGCGAATAATGAACTTGACTAATAACCAAGTGCTCTCTGTATATCATAGATATACAGACAAGAACCTTAAGAACTTTTTAAAGGTAGACAAGCCCTGTTTTCTACACAGTTAACAGCCATGCACGTCAAAGTGAGATACCTAATACAGAATAAAACAGGATCTAAGCTGTGAAGCTCCTAACTTGGAGTCTTTCACTTTTATCAGCTATCTATTGCCTGCCCTCATAGCTTTGCTCTGAAGTGGCACTACCAGGAACATTTAAGTTTTTACTGCTGCACAAGTTACGTGGCTGAATCTGTGCACTAGGTATGACTACACAGACATTTTAAATCATGAATGACTACCAACCACCATCTCCACAAGAGAAACATTTTCAAAAATTATGAAATCATACTTCTTTTTTTTCCTGAGCAATTTTTTCAGCAGGTTCCCTTTATCACTAACTACAGTGGGAATGTGAAACTCAGTATTAATAGGCACTGAATCATCCTTTACTACTTGATTAGCCAAACTACATTAAAACTGTTGACATGTCTGAGACTTGACACTGATTTCATCTTTACTTACAAACATCCTACTTGAGGGAAGTAGGACTTTGTCTGTCCTATTTTCAGTGGTCTCTAATGGAAGATATAGTCTCGTTACCTTAGTGAAGGCTCGGTAGCACAAACCACACAGTTCCACCAGGTAGGCCAGAGTGAAGACAGCATTCTGAATTACAAAGCTTAGTAATTTTGAAAAAGGTTCCAGAAGACTCTGCAATGACATGATTTAGGGAAATCAATAACTAGTTGCTCAACAAAACAAAAACCACTCCAACTTGGAAATGTCTGAATGGAAAAGCATCATTATCTTTAGCTCAAAGGCTATTTTGCTGTGATTTACACTGTTTCAGTCAAATTGCTGTTCTATCTAGCATTTGCCTTCATTCTTGTACAACAAATTAGAAGCAACAAATCAGAAGACAGTTTCATCTCTGACACAGTGCTATGAGACATCAGAGACTCTATGGTGTTTATGCATGAAAACCTCACGGACCTCAGTGGAATTGTACAAGTGAGTGGACTACAGAATCAGGAAGTTCATTACTATTTTTTTCTCTCCCCACAACCCCACCCCCCTTTTTTTTTTTTTTTTTTTTTTTTTAAGAGGAGAACATCAAATCTTTAAGATATACACTAACACCCACACAGGAATGTAATACCACACGCTCTTTACTGTAACCTAGATTCCAAAGCTCTTACTGTTATCCAAAGGGTATCAGACTGAACAATTTTATGCTTATATATAATATTTTCCTAGCTAGAGGATCAGAATGCATTTGCAGAATAATGCAGGCTGGCTAAACATGAGGCAAGAGAGTTGCATCTTCTTGGAACTTACCCTGGTGGCACTAGTGGTAGGTATCTTCAACAAGCAAATCATTATTCTTAAACTAGAATCTAAAGAACACTGTGAACATATTTGAAGGGGGAAAAAAAAAAAGTTAGTACCTTTCTGTGCATATCTCTTGCTTTTACTGCTGGCAGCTATTAATAAGCTATAGGTTAAGTCTGAAAAATGATCCCTGGAGACTGATCTTTACCTACTTTGCCTAAACTGACTTAATCCTGAACACACAATCATACCCCACCCTCACTGGTAACATACCACAGCATGTACCTTGAAATGAGAAAATTTCACAAAAGCGCTAGTTTAGAAAAGTTACCTTTTCCTTCCTATGACAAACATCTCCTAGAAATACATTCTCACTGTAATGAAAATGGATTTAAAAACAGAGTGGGTTAGCATGTGGTATGTACTATCTACCTCATTTCTGTCATTGTCCTGGGCTGACATTTCCCCATGCCCCAAGACAAAGCTGCAACTCAGAGCCATCAGAATGTGCCTTGGCAAAAATCTGCTCCAGAGGCCCCCCTGTTCTCTGTGGTGTAATTTATTTTACTTCTGTGTACATCACACAGTTTGCAGCAGTGAATGGGACTTTCCAGGATCTATCCATTGTCTTGACTTGCCCCAGCTGCAAACATCTAAAAACAGTAGAGTCATTTATGACCCCTTAGAAAGAACGGGAGAAGGAAAGTTCAGAAGCAAGTGATTGTTTTACTTATATCGCTAATGATACCTCCCATCAATAACAGGGAAATCATAGTAAACACTCCATCTAAATGTTCTGTGAATGACTGATATGCAGATGTAACTATTAAGATTCATTTCATTGATTTTCATTTGTTTTACATTACGCAAAATGCAACAGATTGGAGTGGCTACTACCCAAAAAAAGAAAGTCTGTTTGACTTAGTAAATGCTGCTGGATAGTGCCTCAATTTACCTACACCTGAAGACATGTCAAGATCTGACTACTGCTTAACAGATGGTGACAAGGAATTTAATATGTTTCATACAGTTTGGGAGTAACACCCAATTTAAACACAACATTGTAAGTTGCAAAGGTAGATTTTTTTGATCTCTCAGTTCATACTGAGCAACACATCTTTGCATAGGAGACACATCGTGGGAAATTCACATTGTGGGAAATGAAGTCAGAATAAGGGTATCAGAATCCCTTGTTTACTGGAAAGACTTAGAAAAGTTTTCGCTGTTTACTTAAAAAACATCTGGAAATGTACACAGCGGGAGTTAAGACTTCTCTGTATGTCCTCTGAGCACTCAGAAATCAGAGCCCAAGGCTTCTAGATTCCGTTTCCATATTCTCATTACAGCTGGAACTATAACCTGGACAGTTAAACACCTTAGGCCCAGTTACTACTGGGACTATTCCCAATAGTCTCACATTCCTCTCTGCCTATTGTGTACTTTTAGCAAATAAATTAGGTGGTGATGCTCTTCTGATGAGTTTTATATAGTTTTAACAGTTAAAGCCAGATAAATTTTTACTGCCAAAATGCTGATTCTCTCTGCACAGTAACCTATTCTGACAAAGGTAGGGTATGGAAAGCGTAGATGGAAAAAAATCAACAAAGAGTGGAAGAATAATCTCTAGTCAGAGTCGTTATTGTTACACATGGAAAATATAATTAAAGGGATGGATAGGGTATACGACAAGTCCATTCCTCTGGAAACATTAATTGAAAAGTTAGAAAATGTTCACCACTACTTGTACTCTGGCTCTCATTTCTCATCCACAGCTTTCCTACAGTTTCTGAACATCCTGACCAATGGTAATATAGCTCATTTCAGATGTCTATATATCATACCTTAAGTGGCAAAACACAAGGGAGTTTGGTAAGGAAGGTCTGAAATTGATTGCTAATTGTAGTCCACAGGTTGCTGGGTGAATCCATCGGCAAGGCTTCCATAAAGGTAGCAATGTTTTCTAAACAGCGTAGCATCGCACCCCCTGCTGGCAAGTTCTTTTTGTTGTTTAAACCCTGGGAAACAAATAAGAATCATAAACAAAGGTACACTTGCAGACATGGCCTTTTAAACGATAATTGGAAATACTGAGGTTAATTTGGTCAGACCAAATACTACTCACCTCTTCCATAATACTAAATAACATTTTGTGCAGAGAATTTAAACTGTGCATGTAACAGTTAAGTTCAGTTCCTAACGTATTGACCAAAAAATGTCAATGTCAAAAGTGTAAAATGTAGAACTTTGAGCCATTTTTTTTTAAATGAAGTCCTAACTCACATCCTGCTTACATTGGCATGGCAGTAAAAAGAAAGCAAAACTTGTTTTAACCAGTAGCTTGTCTATATTTTCCTCTGGCTACTACTAAGATGAATTCACTAACATTCAGTAGACTGAGTACAATTTTTTTGCCTTATGTACTAGGGACATGCCTAGAAAGATGTTAACAGTTTTAAAGTGCTGCCAAAATCTTTGAATGAAGCGACCACGATGTAAGAGCAGGAAAATGCATGAAAGTGACCAGTACCAGCCAGAAGATAAAAGTTACAACAAAAGTAAGCCAAGAGCACAGAAGGCAATCAGTGAAAGGCAGGCAACGGATCTTTGGACTACTTAGAGAAACTGCCATCAGATACAAGGGAAAGAACAAACCTAGGAGCAGAAATCTCTCTGAAAACCAGAAAAAGTGCTGGGAAAGAGATGGTTTATCCTGCCAATGAGCAGGACTGCTCTGGGAGCTGTCTGAGTCTGAAGAAAAAAAACAAATGCTATCAGCAAGAGCAAAATCCAGAAGAAAAATGGTGAGGACAGCCAAATCCTGCTTACAGGGACAACAAAAGAAAAATTCACATTACTTTGGGTGATGTAAGTCTGAACTCTTAATGAATGAGGAGAGATGACTCCATACGCCTGATAATGCTAATAAAGCTATCAACATTAATAGAGCTGATTGCCAACATACCTCTAATAGCTGGCTCAGAGCAGCAATAGAACTCAGCTCACTGAAGTCCATAAGAGATGTGGCCAAGGTCCGTAAAAAACTTCCATCTGAAATTGAAATACCATTTTTGTGTTGAGTGTAAATACAGGGATATTTGAAGAGATCAGAAATGCACTCAGGAGCCACACTTCACCTTTAATATTGCTCTGGAAGAGCTGGGGGAAAATGCCATTTGGAGCCAGCTGATGGAAAACACAGCGGAGGAATTGCTTGGCCACACCTGCAGCATTTCCAGGGATCATCATGCTGAAATGAAAGGGAAGGAAGAAGAGAGAAATTGCCTTGTAGATGAAACATTTCTCAAAGCTGACTGTATGGCGGTAATAAGGAAGATTCTTTTAAATTACAAAAGTGTTCAGTTATGAGACAGTCAGAACTTTCCTGATTCAAAAAAAAAAGTTTATTTTATTGCTTCAGCTCAACTATTTAGAGATGAAAAAGCTATGTACACATATCTAAAGTATTTTTCTCAATAAATAGTTGCATTTTCCCTTATTGTCCATATATTTGTGCTTGTGAATTGTCAGGGTTTGAAATACAATTCTGCTCTCACCTTGTGGATTTCAGTGATACAAAATAAGGTTCTTGGATTTACCATAAAACACATGAAAAATAGGTAAACATACACATTACAATATCAATTTGCCTATTTACTCGTTAACTGCACTTCTGAGCACTTTTTGCAGCTTCTCACAATGAATGTATCCTATTCAATATCTGATTTAAGTAGAGACATCACTAGGAGGGGTTGTCCATGGCCAAGGATGACTCACTTCACTGAATGTATGGAGACAGCTAATCACAACAGATACTGAACATGGAACAAGCCAGAAAGATCTGCAGTGAAACTGTGGAAACCAGGAGGCATTTTTAAATTAATTTGAATCTGAGGGTTTTCAGAGTCAGTACATATGCGTACAGGTTCCTATTCATCTTCAGAAGGCAAGAGATATTTGAAACAACTGAAAAAGGGCAGGTTTTTCCTTACTTATAAACTTATTTTTTTATTTTTAAAAAAGTTAAATCTGATTTAATGACAAGGAGGATAATGTCCTCTTCTCACAGGTAACTAGTGATAGGACCAGAGGCAATGGCCTCAAGTTGTGCCAGGGGAGGTTTAGGTTGGAAATTACGAGAAAATGCTTCTCAGAAAGAGTAGCCAGGCATTGGAATGGGTTGCCCAGGGACGTGGTGGAGTCACCATCCCTGGGGGTGTTTAAGGGAGGGTTGGACCTGCTGCTTAGGGACATGGTTTAGTGGGTGATATCGGTGGTAAGGGGATGGTTGGACCAGATGATCTTGGAGGTCTTTTCCAACCTTAATGATTCTATGATTCTACGTTTTAGATTAACTGCCTGATTTTGGCCATGGTATCCTTTGTTACCATACCTTTCTGCTTGATTAGAGAAACTGGTACTTGATGCCAACCTGGAATTAAAAAAAAAAAAAAAAAGTAATAATAATTGAGGCTCATATGCTTTTTTGTGTTCCATTTTGAAATACCTATATAAGAATAAAAAGTAAAATAAACAAGTTTAAAAGAACGTTAAAAACATCACCAGAAAGATCTTCTGAAGTGCTCTTAAATGCAGGCATATCATGTTGGAACAACACAGAAACTCTATTCAGTCTTACAATGCCACACTTACCAGCCCCAAAGACAATTCTACTTGCCTCCCTGGATCAGAATGATCATAATGAAGTAAAACTATTGTCACATGCACATCTAGGATAGTTACTAATTCAGAGGGATGTGGAGAAAAAAGTTTGCCAGAAGCTGCCTACTGACTTAATAGTTTCTGATTAACACTGCAACATAGACTGAGGCAAAATTATCTACTTGGCAGTCTGAAGTGAGGCTTCTAATTTTAGATTTTGGCACCTGAATAAATGGCCTCGTTCTAGAAACAATAAGTACCTAGGCACTCTTGCAAAGTCAGATGAGAAATAGTGGGTTCTCAAAAATCAGGTCATTTAATTCAGTACTTGAATATAGACTTGGAAGCCCAATATGAGCATCCAGTTACGAAAATACTGAACACAGTCTTAAAGCAAATCATGCACTTCTCCAGCCTGTCCAGGTCTCGCTGAATGGCACAGCCTTCTGGCATGTCAGCCACTCCTCCCAGGTTTGTATCATTGCAAAGTTTATGTATCTGAACTAAAAGTTCATAGAGGCAGGCTAATTTACATCAGTTGATGATCTGGCCTTCAAAGTTTATCTTTGATTCAAGATCCTTTTAGGTTGGATTTAGGTATTGCTCAATCCTCTGTCAGCCTCAGAAGACAGTCACTACTCTGGTCTCCTCTCTAGTCACTACTGCAAAATCCACTCTTCCTTGAAGCACAGAAAAAGGTAGCCCACTCAGCCCTCATCCTCATCTTCCAAGTGATTTACTCTCTGTGGCTTCTTATGACCCTTTAGTAATGCTATATTTACAAGAATCACACAGAATGGAAAGCATCTGTCTCGATTAGAAATGTTGCCTCCATCAGAGTTCATTAGCAGTGACAGCAGGGAATTGCAGCATTGGAATTAATGGAAATGGAGGGCTTGAAGTGCTGCTGTGTTTAGATAGAATTGGCAGACGGAATAGAGGCAGGGCTGTGAAGAGCCATGCACCTACAGAATCCAGTCAAGCAACTTTAATTCCAGACACTGAGAGGAACATGGAAAAGGAGAGGTGTATGCCATTTCTGCACATGTAGCGCTGCTCATAAGTTTGGTCTGAAACATCCTAACACATCCCTCACACATCTTAGGAAAGGAAGTTGCAATTGCTGAGGCAGCAATGACAAGTACTGCAATATAATGGTGCACTTGAGTTATCCCATGCACACTGGGTGAAAGTCACACCTGAAAAATAGCAAACGCCTATATTTAAGACGTTATTAGAGATAATCTCATGGAGGAGCTGGTTAGGAAGCCAGGAGATGCAACTCTTTAATTAGTCTTAATAAACATACAAAATATTGTTGAAGAGCCTGACGAGTTCTCCAAATAAGCAGAACCTGATGTTATTCACTCAAAAGTTCTAAAGCATAGAACTCCATATAATGATTTTTATGTAAACCCAATTCCAAGTACGAAAGTTATTTTAATCATACAAGAGAAAGTCCTGAATTTACCGTCCAACAGACTGCATGATGTCCAACAGCAGAGGAGCAGCCAAGTCTGGACTAAGGTGAATAAAGGTTGAGAGCACAACTATGGCCAGGCCTAGTGTTTCTTCATCATATTCTTCAAGAACAGCTCCGCAATCATGGCACCTGCAGTTTTTAAAACAGATGTGAACAGATTTAAAATAAAGCATTAGTATACATATAGACACACATATTATGACTTTTTAAAGTACAATTATTTAGTACATTCTATTCAAAATTAATTTAGAAAATAATGTAATTGTGATCTTTCTAATAACTAAAGGCCATGGCTTTCAAACATTAATAAAGCTTTTCACTAGCTGCACTGGCTGTTTCTACACTGACAAATTAAAGAGGGACACAGAATAGGTCTACATTTTGGGTCCTTCATTGGTCATGTTTAGCTACTTCCCACACTCTTTATTGGCCGTCTTCAGTGTGCACTATCCAAAAAAAACCCTACTGCAGTAAAGACCTGCCCTGAGCAATGTTAACACCAGCCAGTTCGTGTTACTTGGTTTCAGGCAGGGGCTCAAGTCCCAGTAGGCTTTTACTTTGCAGTATAGACACAAACAATGACACTCATAGATGATCTCAAAGAGATTGAACAATTTCATATTGTCCTTCCTGTCAGTAATGAATTATGAATAACAAATTATGCAATTAGGAAACAATAATTTGATTGGTTCCCACAGCTGTTAGAGCTATTAAGAAGGAAATGAAAGGACCTCTCAGGGGCACAGAACCTTAGTTTTCAGAGAAGCGTCCTTTCCCAGGGCACATTTGCTGCTGAGTCACTTATCCCTCCTGAAATGTTAAAAGAAAACCAACAAAGTTCTGAAAGGGCTCTCTAATGTCTAATTATAAAGAGGATGTCAGATTCAGGAGATATGAGACAGGCTTTCACAACTGTACAAAAAAAGCAAACCAATGTGGAAAACTGGCTTATCTCAGCCCAGTAGGAAGGCTTGCTTAATTTGGTCAATCCGTTGCTAATGACTCCAACAGATTGTGATATTTTAACTTAATGGAATTGTACAGGCAATTTTCTTGCCTTTGTGACTAAACAGAAGGAAAATACGCCATCGAAGTCATGAAAGTTGAGCTCAGCTGGACTGCATGTTAATAAGTGGTGCTAGAGGTTTGGGGAATTGGTCAAAGGATGTGCCAAAGATAAGCCTAACTTTGGGGACGTTTCACTTTGTCACACAATAAGGTCTACTTCATCTTGCTGGGTCTGTCTAGTGGACTAAGCACAGCAACACAAGAAAGAACTTACAGTTGCTCTTCCTAGTTTTTGACTAAATCGATGTATGCCTCCCTACTGACTGCTTTACTTCTCCATTAAATGAGTACACTTAAGTTTAACACCTCCTTCAGAGGCATTTTAACAAGCAAACAGATGTTTGCAAAAGCTTGTGGGATCAGTGCTATATTCGTAACAGAAGTGTTGATACATAATCATGACTTTATATTTCAAAAGAAAACAAAAGAAATTCAAAAAAGAGTTGATCTTTTTTTTTTTTTCCCTAAGGCAAAAGTGATTTCCAATGGATCACAAGGAGCCACTGATTTAAAATATGGAACAGTACAATGTCACCTATTTACACAACCAGCTTTAATTAAAGAAAAATCCAAACTTTCTGTTACCCAAATGTCTTTAGTAGGCTACATATATTGTACAATATTAACCACATAAATATCCAGTTTCAAAAGGAGGGTAGAAAGCACTTCTTTCTCTCCACATACACACAATAGCACAAGTCATAATTTCACCTGTGCAAACTCACTCATATCCCACTGAGTTAAAAACACATCTTGCTGGCAGTGTTCAGAAAATTTTTACCTTGGGATAAAAAAAAATAAATAAAAACATAGTATAGGGATAAAGGATAGAATGGACTCTGTATTTCCATAACATATATTTATACTTAACTTGACCTATTTGAAGGTCAACTAGTTCTTTAAAAGGAACTTGAAAACTTACTTGTCAGTCATCACAGTGGGCTGGTCATCAGCAAATTCTTCTGGTGCAGGTACAAACATACTGACTATACTGGGAGCTGACAGCAAGCTAGATTTTGTGGCACCTTAAGGGAGTAAGAAATAATAAAAACAAACAAACAAAAAAGCAAAAGAAATCACTAAACAGAAATCCAAAATGCACTGGTCTGAAGATCAGACTTATAAAGATCAGCTATGATTTTAATGTGTACAGAAGAAAATGTGCCCGCGGAAAGATATAGTACATCCCTTGCTTCTACCAGATTACTCCAATTACCTAGAACTATGGAAAAAAGAAACAAAGTCCGTGAAAAAAAGGTAAAGCACAAAAATTCCAGGAAGGGCAGGTGTAGTTGTATCTACTTTAATATTAACATTAGCATGTTCTGATGATATTTAACAATAGAAACATCAGTTAGCTTCTCCATGTAAGCTAGGTTGAGAAAGAATTTATGACAAGATAATCCCAGTTACTTCAGGAAAAGCAAATTTAATAGCACCTCTCAGTGAAGTAATCTAAGAAACTCCCACAGTATCTGAACTCAAAATATGTGGAGTATTGAGAGCTGGTTTCAAAAGAAAGACAATCATTTCACTAAAGCATGGGAGGAATTTTTTACGTTTCTTTTACATACAGAGTTCAGTACTTCATAATTGTCCCCTGAGGTTTAGCTGGATGAAAACAGACACTCCAGAAAGTCCAGAATATTCTTCAATAACATAGGATATCATCCAGAATACAAAGAATAGAAGTCGATTTTCCATATATTTATAGCTGATTATTTTTCCCCTCACAAACAAATGAAGATCCCTCTACCTTGACTTTGGAAGTTTGCTGTCATTTTTTCTAGATGTAAGTCCCTTTGCAACATGCAAATGCTAAAAGCTGTCATAATGTAGGCTACAATGTCAGAATAAGACTTAACTACTTAAAAATGTCCTCTAGCATACTGAACAAAAGAGAAAACACCATTTAGGTAAAGAAGGTAGGTCTTTGCCCAATTGCAAGATTTTAAGTCTGTATGTATTTTGACTATGAGGGAATTGAACTGTCAACTTCTGGGTAGATGGAAAGCCTCAGCCTTTAATCAGTTGTCTCTGTCTTGAATGAAATGCTTTATCTAATAACTTTTTGATAATCTACATTCTGCAGGACAGTTGAGGGGTTTAATACAGCTGAATGGAACAGAAAATTCACCACCCTTTGGTACTAATGGGAAACCATCCTGGCAGTCTTAGCTGAGATATCAGGTCAAAAAGATGGGGAACTAACCTCTGATTCTTAGTGGTGGTCCCTCCAAGTCAGGGTTTAAGCAAACAGGGACATTGCACAGCCGCTTTCCATGCTGTATCTGCTCTGTGAATAAATACAGAACTTCAGTCTCTAACATTATGAATCCAGCACATCAGCACAAGTTTTAAACAGTTAAAACAAGAGGAAGACAATTAAAACAGCTATTTTTAAAATAATAATAATAAATACAATAAACGTTATTTTTAAAGCATAAAAAGAGCAACAGAAAAAGGAAGGAAGAGAAAGATAAAAGAAGCCTGCAAAGGAAGAAAATGACAGATTACATAACAGCAAAGAAGGCATTTTTGAGAAGTGTCATTAAAGAAGAAAGGAAGTACTGACTGTAAAGATTCAACAAGATAGGGAATATAAAAGCCCCAAAAAGAGAAAATTAATGTTTAGGAATACTGAGAGATTAGAAGTTCATGTATAGTTTTTGCTGACAAAAGCTATACACACAGTGATTTTTATTTTACAGAAAACAAGCTTGGGGGAAAAAAAAAAAAAAAAAAAAAAAAAAAGCATGAAGTAAGTAATGAGACATGGTACCTACCAGTGTTTAAAACAATAGAAAGCATATGTGAACCAAGCATGCATCAAAAACTTCTGCAGAATAAGACTGTTTCCTAGTTGTTATACTTGAACATAATGAGTCCCAAAACCATGGTGTGACAAATAGTCACACTGAGCATTTGTCCCCCTCTCCCCAAAAAAAAAAAAAAAAAAAAAAAAAAATTTAATCTGTCCAGATAATAATTTTCTTTAAAAGCTAGTGGTCAAAAAAAGAGACTGAGAGATGCAAAGCTTTCTGGTAAAGAACTTTTTACTTCGCTCCATACTTGGAGGCCTTTAGTTGATATGAATGTTAAGAGAGAAAAGTCATAGATATTGTGAAGAAATTTAGTGGAGTCAGAACAAGATTAACAAGACTGAGTTCCTAAATGGTTTTGAGTACTGACTTGTTGCTCTGGTATACAGGCTAAATACTTTTCACAAAAGTAGTAACTTTTCCACTTCTAAAACCCTGCATGAAAAGTAGGTGATACGAACTAACTCTCTTTAACAAACAAACTTACAAGTAGGACATAAAACATTGTTAACATTGACAAATTCTACCCTTTATGATTTAAGGATCTCATGCTGAGCATGCTACTCAGCAGACTGGACTAGAAAGGATAAACCTGAGCTATACGCTGTACCTTTAGCCATGCTTCAGCTACAAGATTTAGCTTGATGGGATTTGAGGCTGAAGACTGAATTAAATAAAAATCTGGGCTCAACTGTCCAGAACTGGTAGTTAGACATCCATTCAAAATGCTAAGCTCCACAAGAAGTTTTAAGTATTATTTTCTCTGGATTCACCTGGACCTACCTGCTCATGATTCCTAAGAAGCACAATTCCATAACATCACTAACACAAAGATGGGCAATGAAATACCTAGTGCCTTTTACAAACTAGAATGAGTTCACTGTTTAGTGACATCTGCTATGAATTTGGACATAAAAGAACATATTTTAAAGAAAAAAAAAAATCTTCAAATGACTAATGAGGAAATGATGTGCTTATTTCAGTTTTCATTGTCTGCTTCACATTCATCTTAAAGGGTGAAAAAACAGGTCAGTAACAGAACAGAAACTTCAGGTGTTCAGTGTGAGCTAACAGAACCTGCGCTACAGGGAAATGAGAAGGGATGGCATAAGGTGCAAATCCTTTGTGTACCAACACAATTGCAAACATATATGGAAATTAATGATTCCACACACCAAGGATGAAATTCTATACCTAATGAAATCTACAATGACTCTTCCATTCCATTCAAGGAAGTCAGGAAATAATCCAATATGAAACATTATGGGGACACCACTGTACCAGAGGGGCTGTATCCCAAATATGTATCTTCCAACTCATATCAGATGAGATACTGCTACTCACTATGTGGTTTCTCTTTAGACTTGAGATTGATGACTTATCTGCAGTAGTAGACTAGAAATACTTCTTTTTTAATGGATTGATACAGAAAGTAATTGGTTTAAGGAAACAGAAATAAGGAACAATAAACGCAGCTCACCAGTATCCCAAGTGCTGATATTGTGGGGAGCACTAGACTGGTGTTCCAGCTGCCTCTTCATTAGCTGGTTCATTGTCAGAGCTCCCAAAGAGCCTCTTTTCATTTGTCTGAACTGAGCTGCAAGTCAGAAATGCAAAAGGATTTCAGGGGCTCAAACAGTATGTAAAACTACTCTTATTTCCTGATCTTACAAGTCAGCACAAGAGAAATAGTGACAGGACATGAACTGCCTGCCCCAAAGATTTTGATCAAGTCAATACACGCTTTTCACACAACTACAGAGGGTAAAATTCTGGACCCAGCAACATCAGTCATGAATGACTTGGATCTAGGATCTCATCCACTGTGTCAACTGTCAGTGCCTTTTTGTCATCAAATAATACAAAAGTTCTTCAAAGCACTTGGTATTTGTGTAATGTAAAATCCCACCCCCAAATTCTCATGCCAACAGGTGATAGATAAATATATACTTCAACCTCACTCATGCACTACATACTGAGAAAGGAAACTAAGTGTCCTCCCAGCAAAGTATAGAGAAATGCTCTATCTACACTCGCTATTGGGGAAAAAAAAAAAAAAAAAAAAAAAAAAGGTTTGGCTGACTGTATAACAGTCAGAACATGCCTCCTAAATACCTGCTCAGGCATAACACCTGCACATTCTTCTGAAATGTGAAGCCATTCTCTGAATTGTGATAATGTGATGTCACTTTATCAAGCCTTTGAAGGTGGGTCCCCTTTATAACTTCCCTGACATTTTTCTTACATGGAGCAACAACCATCTGCTGTTTCTTAATATAATACTTCTTTAAACAAGTGTTACCACATGCTTTAAGGATGTGTCTCCTGGGAGCATTGTCCAGTGAAAAAAAAATAAAATAAAATAAAAATAAAGCACTCCTTGTGGACTTAACTATTTAAGACTTATAGTTCATGTATTTTCTCAGTGCTTAATTGGAAGAAAAAACAGACATATAATACTCCTGATTTTCTTACTTTTCTCTCCATTCATAAGAAATTCATATGGAATAAGCATAATACTTTTGCTTTGCCAGTTGAGCCCAAGCAATATATTTCCACCACTGAAACCAAACTCATTGCTGACAGCATGAAGACAGAGGCTGTCACTGAACAAGGCATGCCCACGTGCATCTCCATGCAGGAAAGCTTAGAAACTGTTGACGTAAGTCTATGTTTAAGTGCCTTCCTGAGCAAGGATAGCAAAGCAAAATCTTCTTCTAATGATTATTTTCATCAGTAACTACATTCAACATTGTTTAAAAACCACAATATCAAGCAGTGTACTTCTAAAATTCCAAATAGTACCCAGATAAGTTTTGAAATAAACCTAGTCTTTCACATGATTATTAAGCCCAGTCTATTCACAACTGTGATGAAGAAATACAGACATGGGATAAACTACAACTTTCAGAAATCTCTGATGGGTTGAGTGCCTCGGTCCTAAACTGGCTCTGCTCAGTTTCTAACTAAGAGTTTCAAATTCAGAGAAAGCAGGATACATCCTAACAAAACATCTACTTGCCCTGAGTAATAATAAACACAAAGACAACTTCAGAGGGAATTTGCACTCTAAATCTATTTCACTAGGTGAAGATTTTAAGCTTTTCCTCATTACATCCATTCAATGTATCAGAGTGCATTTAAACACTACTTTTGGTATAAGCACAATCTCCTCCAGCATTGCTCCAAAGCTGCCCTTGTATAACTGAACTTCTGAAACTGAACCAGGCCAAAAGACCCTTCCATGTTTCACTTTTTAAGTTATATTGCAGCTGCCTTTCACAGCAAATCAGGAGAAAAATATAATTTCCATCATTTCCAGGGCAAGGATTTTAAATAGATGCTTTATCACTTTATCAAGCATAGAATTTCCTGATGAAAGAACAGCAATTAATGTTAGAGCTGACAAGACCGCTTGGAGTGCAGATGACTGTCAAAATTTAGAAAATTATCTCCCTGATTTTTCTTAACAGCTTTTGCAATTATAACTTTAAAGTTTAAATGCATATTTCACATCATCAGGCTACTATTAAGCAGGTTTATATTTCTATTGTATTTACCTATTTTCCCATGGACAGACAAGATTTCCAATGTCAGTAAGTAAAGGAAAAAAAAAAAAAGAAAACCCAGATAGCTATCAGCCTTTGAATAATGCTGGAGCCAGGCTGATTGCTGTGGACTACCACGTGAATTTTTCAGTCTAGAAATGACTAGTGGGTGGGAAGGGTGGGAAGCATTTCTTGATCAGGTCTTCTACAAGAAATCTAAGAATCATGAGAGGACAGAGAACTTTCATATATTATTTGGTGAGCGGTGGAATTCCCTACTCAGCAAGAGAAGTCCAAAGCCAGTATGTTCCAATCACAATTAATGATATGCTTTCTGCAGCCAGGCACTGGCTGAAAATGTAATGATATCTATTTGTGTTACAGAAGTGCCTCGTATGCACAATCCTCATCAGGATTTAAGCAAAGCACTGTAAAGGCACATAGTAAAAGGCTAAAAATATTTCAATCTAAATATGCAAGAGACATAATGGAAAGTGTTTTGTTCTATTTTACAGCTGGAAACTGAGGCACACAGAAGTAGGAAAGAAATATTTACAAAAGGAATTTAGAATAGAATCAAATAGTTCTGTTGGAAGGGACTTTCACAGATCATCTGGTCCAGCTGCCTGACCACTCCAGGACTAACCAGAAGTTCAAGCACATTACTGAGGGCACTGTCCCAATGCCCCTTGAGCACTGGCAGGCACAAGGCACCAACCACCTCTCTAGGAAGTCTGCCCCAGTGTCTGACCACACTCACGGTAAAGGCATTTTCCCTAATGCCCAGTCTGACCCTTCTCTGGCACAGCTCTGTGCTGTTCCCTCCCTCCCTGCCATCGAGTGCTGGGAGCAGAGAGCTCCCTCTGTGTTCCTTGGGCTACACAGGCTCACCTCCTGGCTACACTGGGTTTAATGAACCCCAAAATGCAGGTTGCCCCCTCAGGTACCAGGGCACGCTGCTGGCTTGTGCTGGGCCTGCTGCCAACCAGTGCCCCAGCTCCCTCTCTGTTGAGCTGCTCCTCAGGACAATCCTCTCCATGACTTTTCCAAGTACTGATGTCTGTCATCACCTGGGGCTTTTCTCAAGCCCATCTTGTAGAATGGTACAATAGCTATCTTCCAGTCAGCAGGGACCTCCCCAAACCTTTGGTAAATTGTTGAGAGGGGGACAGCTCTAACATCCACTAACTCTTTCTGTGCTCTTTCAGTACACTGGGGTGAACATTAGGCCCTGCATACTCTGACAGTGTCTCTATATTCCGCCCCCAAGAGGCCTGTCCCTTTTCCACATGCTGTAAACTTCCTTCTGTCTGAGCTTTGCCAGGAGCTCCCTGCTCATCCATGCAGGTCTCCTGTCTCCTTTGCTTGCCTTCTTGCTCATAGGGATCTTGAGCCTGGAGCACTGCCCCTCTTGTGACAACGGTTGCCTGCTGGCCAGTGCTTCCACACACAGCACAGTGCTGGGGCTCAGAACCCCCCTCAACCACCCCCTGAGACCTCATAAACCTCACGCTATTCTCAGCACTGCCACTGCCGATGCTATGAGTGACAGATTCATGAGGCTTCCTGTCATTTTGAGCTGCTCAGTATGATCTGGATACGATTCCAGATTTCATGTATCGGAACTTACAAAAACACAGCGCGTACAGTGAAACCAGACAGAGATAGGTCTTAACTGGCAGGTCTTCAGCTGCATTCCTAAGTGCTTCGATGTCATTAGATCGCCAAGGACCATCCAGCGTTATGAGATGCACATCATACAAGATGCTTGTCATAAAACTGGAGAGGAAACCTCTATTCCAATTGCTAAATTTGCATGTCACAATAACACCATCCTTTAATAGACCAGATATCCCATCCAATCAAATCAGCAGATGCTGAATTTCAGGAATCAACATTTAACTTTCCTACAGCAATCTGAAATTGCAGTTCAGTGTGACTGTTCAGCTGATCTAGCAGCTCACTGGTATCAAAGGACATGATTTTCCCTCCTTTTTCTACTAGCCATAGATTACTGTCCCACCCACCTTCAGATGTGTTACTTAACCTTACTGAACCAGACATACTATACTGGATTTTACTGAACTGTTCTAGGATGCCTTTACCTTCCAATGTTATCTACATCTTTTCTGTTAAGCCAATGATTGCTTAAACCAACTTTGTTCACTTCCCCTGGGATGGGTACAGGGACTCTCAGATGAGTAGTTACTGCATTTCAGCTGAGCAGCTGAGAAAGTGGCATTTCAAAACATTTCTTAAAATTGCAAGAGGTTTTTGTTTTGTTTTGTTTTCCTACGGTAAATTAACAAACACGCTGACCACATTAACAGCCCTATTAAAGACCTCACCCTCTGCTTCTGCGCACTGACAGTTGACATTGCTTTCTCTCGCTGTAAAACAGAAGTTTGCTGAAACAAAATGTTTGCTTTTAATTGCCACCTACTCTAATTCAGAAAAAAAAAAAAAAAAAACACATTTGTCAAATTTGCCATGTCACAACAGAGAACCTGGCAGCCACTAACTGCTAACATCCTGCTGACCACCACAGATTTAAAAGACCTAACAATATCCACAGTTGTATTTCCAAGAATCAATAACACTCAGGGGGAAGCATTTACTATACATGATATGTACCTGAAGCACAAATATGCTACAGATTTAATTTTCAATTTAGTTCTTAAATCAGAGATTCACTTACTTGATATGGAAGAGTGACTACTTGTCTCTGGGACACCTGCCTCAAGCGTTGGTGCAGAAGATGATTCTCTTGGCATTTCCAGAGTTGAAAGTCCTTTGGCAGCAGGATCTACATACGGAAATTGTGTTTAAACTGTCAGTATTTAGAATCAATAAATATTTTCCATCTGCTTTCTCTCTGGATGTCTTTTTCACATCTTTTCAATCATCCATTCACCATCTGGCATTCCCAGCAGTTTTAAAAGGACTCAGTGGTAGTGTTTGTAGAGGCATAGAGATCTATTACTTAAAATTACTTTTTGCTGGAGATTTGTACATATGCCCATTTAGAGCTCAGAACTAATGAAATGCATGTAGATTTTGATCCCAGTCACAAAGTGATTAAAGGGACCACCCAACATGGAAATAAGAGAGGTACCACTGATTTAAAGCTAGTCTGTGATATGTTAGCATTCTTTGAAAGTCTTATCCCCAACACATTATCAGCTTTCATTCAAAGGTCTGCTGTTCTAGCAATTGGTCCCAAAGATTCAAGGAGTATAAGAAGGCCAAATCTGTCACTAAAGAAAAGATAAATAAAAATAATAATATTAATAATAAATAATAATAATAATAATAATAATAAAAACATTAAAACTGAGGGGTTTGTTTCATTATAACTAATATTGTTGATATGGGAAGAATAAAGCAAAGAAAATTTCAAGTATTGACGAAAGGTTTCGGCATATCCTATAAAAATGAGTATGTATCTGTGCTGTAAAGGGCCTTAAGTTGGAAACCATGTACTCCAGAACTGTGCAGTTGAAGAAACAATCCGTTTGGCTATTTAATACAGAAATCAGTTGTGTCAGAAGCCCTTCTCACACATATGGCAGCATAATAGTCTGACAAAGCTCAAACAAGGCTTTGAAATTATAATCAGCATATTATGATGGCAATATTAAGCCTACTTAAATGAATCACAACACGTTCTCAAATAAACAAATCAATGAGGCTAAACAAAGCAAAGCAGATGCATAAGAAAGAGACTGAACTATCCAAGTAACTAAATTACCTAGTTATCCAGATTTACTGTATCAACCGGTAACACTATGTGAGCACTTAGTAAGTCATTGTGAAAGTTTTATGCTCCACTTGGATGACATATGTAGATGCATGCAGCCAAATGACCATCTTATATGCTAAAATCCCAGGTTCCATGGGGTGTTTCAGAACTGGGACAGCTCTTCCAAGAAGTTTCAAGGGTGTTTATGTCAGCAGATTCATGAAAACTTAGTGGTTCTTAGTAATGGTCTAAAATGCATTTGAGTCTAAATACTTTTGTGACAATTATTCTTGAGAAACCTATGTGAAACGTCTCTCCTCTGTTTTTAAAATGCTCCAGCAGTTCATCAACTTACTGGTACAACAAATGGGATGTTAGGCCTCAAAAATAAAGGGAACAGCATAGCCATGATCACACTGAATGATTTCTCCTTGTAAAACTGCGATACCATAATTTCATGAATCATAATAGGAAATTATTCTACAGTTCCTTCTGAAGCAATTGAGAAAGAAGTGAGGTCAGGAATACAAAAATATTACCCCATCTTCAAAGAAATGAGGCCTGAAAGATTCCTTCTTTTTTTTTTTTAACTGATAAAAATCCAATAACTGAAAAATCCTGAAAAAAAATAACCACAGAAGTAAAGAGGCAGCAGAACACATTTTTAACACTTTTTGAAACATCTAATTCAAATCTGAGCAGATAAAATGCACTTTCTCTCCACATTACAAACTTGGTAACAAAACCCTGTATTGAAATGAGCTGAAAGAATAGGGATACACAGAAATACTCTATAGTTTTCCCCATGAAATCTTTAAACAAAAGCCTTGTAAACTTTGTGGATATCCAACTACAAAAAAGGCTAGAGAGTTTTTAGTGTATAAAAACATGTCTGTCTCTGATCGTAAATGCAATGTGCAGTTAATTCCAAGTACTCTTAGCTCTGCAGTCCACAGCCTGCTCAGATTCGCATTTCATGATCCAGTTTCCTCTCTGCTGCCTTATGTTTGCAGAATAAGTAGGGGACAAAAAATCACGATACAGAGAAGAGAATCAGTGTAACACGGATCAGATTAACAGGACATAAGGCATAGAGGAACAACAGTTTTACTGACTCCCTGCATAAAGAGGCCATGGAGTTTGGAGGCATTAACTTTGATATGAGAACCAGTATTTTTGTCCTTGAGCTCCAAGTACCTTTTTTAATGGGCCCTTGCACATGCATGTTACCTGTATGGCTGGTACACTTCCGTGTGTGAAAAACAAACAAAGAAACAAACAAAAACTGGAAGCATTCAGCTAGCTCAGACCACATCAGTTGCTATGTGATCACACATCTCTCTCTATACTGGCCTGCAATGAAAACCTTCACAAAATAATAAGCCTTTTCATTGGGTCAGTGGTTGAGCTCACCTGCCTCCTTCTGCTCTCCCAGCTTGTCAAGGATGTTAAAGGAAATGTCCAGGTATTCTCTCTGAATAGCACTCACAGCAATCTTTCTCTGCTTTCTCTGGCGGGGAACAATCTGAATCTTAAATTCTGACTCCTCAGTCTCCTCCTCTTGTTTTTGCTCTGTGTTTTGCTCAGTGTCAGACTCTGTGTTGTTTAAGCCAGCAAGTTTATGACTTTCTGTTTGGTTTTCAGAATCCTCGGGGACTTTAATAAGGACTGTTTTTATGTTTGGGCTTGGAATTGCTCCACTAGGCCTAATTTCCTCTACACTGAGTTCAGAGTTATCATCAATGGACATTTCTGGAAGGGCAAACGATTTCTGCAGCAGGTCCCTTTTCTGTTTCAGTGTTAGCGAGTTCCCACTGGGTATGTCCTGAAGTTCCTCTGGCTTAGCTAACTCTGTAGAGTCCTTTTTACCTTTGGGAGAAATTGAAAGCAACTCCTCTATTCCTGCTGAAGTACTGTTGCTCGCATCCTTAGAACTAAAGTCCTTCGAGCAATCTTCAATGCTGAACTGGACCAGAGGAGTTGTGCTGAGGCTTAATGCAGAAACATCGATCGGAGTTGAGGGAGATGACACAGCAGTTTTACCAGAGACTTCATCATTTAACTGGTTTGTTGTTTCTTCTTCTTCATCACTCTCCACTATTCTTAGGGGAGGAAGTGGTTCAAAGACTAAAGAGTCACTGTCTGAAGTGGAGAGTACCGAATGCTTTTCAGGACCTGATGTTGAGTCAGAGGACAGATCTATCAGATCTAAGTCTTCCTTGGGACCAGCAGGTTTAACCGGAGAGTCTACCTTCACTTCATAGGTTTCCATGCAGTTTAGCCTAACTTCTGGTATGACGGGTCTTCTTGTTTCCTGGAAACTCTCTGTAGGAGGAGGATTTTCTTGTATTTCTATGTTTTCAGCTTTGGTAGAAGAATTCTGCCGAGATCGTCCATAGTCACTCTGTCTGTGTATGATGTAAGCAGCGGGGACAGGTGGCTTTTCTAAGTCACACCGGTCTATGCAGGACTTCCTGCGATGTTCATCTAATGTAAACAACAGGGAGTCTGCATTCCCTATATCAAGAGATTTTTGTTTTAGAGAGCGCAGTTTTTTTTTCTGAATGCTTTCTTCTCTCACACAGCGCAGAATACTGTCTTGTAAGGCCCCCGTCTCTCTATATTCAGCCAGCTCTATTTCACCTGATTAAAACAGAAAGAGCTAATACTACCTTAGTTGCAGACTTCTGACGGATATCTTCATCTTCATCTCACAATTCAACACATGACTGGCATTTCAAATACAAACCCAGTATTAGTCAAAATCATCTAAAATTTGTTTTCACCTCACAGCCACATTACGTAGACTTTTACAATTACAAAACACACCCTACACCCAAATAGTAGGCTTTATTCAAATTCTACTAATCCCGAACAGTTGTACCCTGCAGATAGTCTGTTTAAGCTTATGGTATGGCTTCATTAGGGGTAAGAGTTGAAAGAAGGAATGAGCTACATAGACCATGTTGAAGAGGTTTCAAAGTAACTGGGGACATTATTCATATATGAGCATTATACACACACACACACGTATATTAGAACACATCTACATATTCTTATACTGAGCTTATATTATTAGGGCACGCCTACATGTCATTTATAGCAACAAAGTAGGCTTTAAAAGGATGCTTCTAATCCAAGAAGCAAGGGTAGCAATAGCAGTGAGGATGCAGCAACACAAGCTTGAGCTCAGACAGGTGTTCAGAGAATTGTTTCTCCATGTATACTAGACACCAGTAAAGCCTAGCCACTATCGCATCACATAGTATGACCTCCCCAACTTAGGGAGGTGTAAACCAAGCACAGCTGGTGCTACTACTGCACTTGCTGGTGCTACCAGTTCATTTGTATCTTGCTATGTGAACACACCCACTGAGAACATTTTTTAAGTTTGTTCGTGTTGGTGTCGCTGTTGTTGGTGTTAATGACATATTTTCAAGTAATTGAGAATATTCTTGATCATCATTAGCCCCATATTTCAAAATGCTCCACATATGAATCAAAAAGCAGTGAGAAAAATTAAAGCATTTTCCTATTCAGAACATTCTTCCTCCAGTGCAAAATTTCTGGAAGAAAAAAAAAAGGGGGATGGTGGCAGAGGTAGAGAAACTCTGATGTTTGAATTCTGTTCTGTTTTAGAGTGTTCACTTCAGAATTCTACATTTCTACATTTGAAAACAAACTCTTTTCTATTTTTGGAAACCACCAGCTGACCTTTTCTACCAATGGAAAACCATAATATTTGCTGCAGCAGCAACAAATTTGCTTGACCAATCATCCTACCTCATCAAAAAGTCAATTTCCATGAAAAAAAAAGTAATTTTGAATAAAAATTTCCAGCCCAATTGTAAGAGAATGTTGTAAGAAATCTTAAACATTTTGACATTCAAAAGAGCTTAAGTTTTCAGGAAACAACTACTGATTTTAGATACTTTCATTCTGGAGATTCCTGTAAGAGATCTGAGATTCCTATAAGAGAATTCATACAGAGAAATGAAGAGTACCTGCTCTCAAAAATCAGACAGAGGGCTTGTATTCAAATTATACATTGCAATAAGCTCTACAAAGGTGATAGCCTGAAACTAGAGTAGGAAATTGTACTTCTACACAAGTTTATAGCAATAAAAAAAATCATACTTCTCTGCGCATTCATCTCAACAGGTTGATATTTCACCATTTTGCTGCCACCAATTCTTTTCAGTCTTGCAAAGAACGTTTGAGATTCTTTATTGCAAGGGCCAGTTGGTGTATCATGAATATCAGATTCATCAAAAACACTGTCTTCCTCTGCTGGAGAAAGAAAAAACTTTATTACTTGTAGTAGAGTGCAATTCCTTGAATGAAAGGCCGTCAACATGATAAAACCTCAGCTAGTTTCAGTTAACTTTGAACTGGAAAATTAAAAATCATCTGAATCTTTTAAGAAAAACTACAGAAACAGATATAACTGCCATTCTTGTTACATCTTAAGTTAAGGTCAGAAAGGACATTGATAAATGGAAAATGGGTTACAATACAGCAGAAGTATGCCAATGTTTTTACCATTCTGAGCTGATTTTTTTCCTACTACTAATAGCACAGATTAGATCTTTAGATGGAAGAAAAACAAGAGATCTGGACACTGACTTGAGTAAATAATTGTCTACAGCACTCAGTGAGAAATGGTAATTTGCAGGAGATTGGACCTAGTACAACTGCAAGGTCAGTAATAAACCAGCAAAATAGAAAAGTGGAAAAGAAGGAAAATGATAATCTTGAATGGCTGCTAATAGCAATACAATGACCTATGAATATGAAATGCAAAATTATTGACCTAAGTAGTAATAGTGAAACATTGAGCTCTAATATGAGATGTAGTGTTTAGAAATGCCAGATAGAAAGATCCAAGTCTACCTACCCACCAAAAAATAATCACATCACTTGTATGAAAGTGATTTCTTTTTTAAAAAAAGAAAGTGATTTTAAAAAAAAAAAAAAAAAAAGAAAAGATAGAAAGAAAAAGAAAAAAATCCTCATCTATCATGTGTCTAGTGAGGCTTCTCCAAGGAGGTAAGAAACACTACTGGGACAATAAGAAAAATAGAGAACTCAAGAATAAGTTTGCTTTGTTTATTCTGGGAAGCAGACCTGGAGAGAAAATGCTTTTGGAGTTGAGGAATAAGGTAGAGGAAAATAAGTCAAAGAGTTGGAATGGCCAAAATTGAAGACATAAACTAGACATTAATATCTTTAGCTTTCAAACTGATGGAACATTTTTATAGATGTGAAGCTTTGTAACAGCCACTTGGTATCAATTAGTTTTCTTATCCCTTATGCTAAGATGAAAACAGGAAAAAACATCAATCAAAGTTGATAACATGAACATCTACAGGAACTGGGCTTATTAAGTTGGTACATCGCTTTTAAACTCATGTCCTGTGTCTCTCAATTCTTTTTCCCTTTGGCAACAAATGCTTCTTCTTACAGGATATATCAACAGCTCTACAACAGTTTGTACAGATGCCACAATCCCACCACAAACTTCAAACCTTGTTATAATTTTTTTGTTACATAGTGGGAAAACCATCTTCTGCATAGGGATTCTTGTTGCCTGACAATAATATCCTGTTATGTTGGTCATCTAAATACCACCTTTGATGATGATGGCAGCGCACAATGCACCTAGCCAGAATCTCATTAGAAAAGGTTCCAAAACGTTATAGAGTTATGCTGGCTGCTTCTTGCAGGTAGAAGAGGGGTGGGGGGAGAGAGAGAGAGAGACACCTTTTCTACATAATCTTTATTTTTTCTCCAGCATTTCAGTAAAGGAGAATATTCAGCCCTATAATTAAATCAGCATTTATAAAAACAGCCCATTTATGGTCTTTAACCTCTGGGCAACCCAATGCTCTTCACAACAGCTTTGGAAAGCAAGTAAACATTATTCTCCTTTCTTTAAACACTCGGAAACAATGATGAAGTGACACACAAGGCCACCCAAGGAATCAGTGTCAGATACAGGACTGGAACACTGGGTTTTTTCAATGTAACTTGGCACTTACTTTGAACAGGAAAATTGGTATTTAGGCACCTCACTTTGTCCTAGAAATATCTCAAAATCAACCCAGAAACTGACTATGTTTTATAAATGTTACTACTACCCTCAGCATTCTTAAGTCATCCTAATTCAGTTCTACAGCTCTAAAATAAGGCAAAATCACCATTAAGTCCACAGGCCATAAGTTCCGTAAGTTCCACAGGCATTAAGTTCCACAGGGAAGGCCCTCTTGGCCTTCCTCTAGCAATGCAAAACGGCCAAGTTAGTAAGAATATGCAATACTTCATTTACATCTATTTTGAAGTTGCTTTAATTTGCTAGAGCTGAGTAATAGGGTGTTCAGGTAAACAAAATTTCATGTCCTTCTTCTCTTGGATATTTTTCAATGAGGTACAAACAGCAAAAGAGGAAAAGGATATGTATGTAAAGACAGAGTATTCCTTATATTCTTCTTCCTCTGGAAGAAGAGTTTGCTGAACACTCAGGAAGACTGCTTGAAAAGGAGGTTGAAAATAGTCAGTGAATAAAAGGCAGCTAGAGATTAGCATCAAAAGAACCCATCAAACTTTGATCAGAAATACTTATCACATAACAAACTTCACAGTTGTAGGGAACTACTCTCAGTGACCCCATGTAACTTCAAGTTCTAACCTTACACCAGCTCACACCATCACAGTATCTCTGCTATAACAAGCAAGAAAAGTACAGTTAACAACCAGATGCAGACTCCAAGGGTTGAACCACTTTTCTGCCTTTAGACACAAGCATCATACATGTCTGCATTGGAGCTACTCAACTTCAGCTCCATTTATTAAGGAGGAAAAAAAAAAAGCAACAAAGCTATAGACTGAGTTCATCACTTTAACTTTTAAACTTCTTACTATTTAGTACTAAGCCATGTTATTATTATAAAGCAGCTATCATCCAAAACACAGTATTTTGAACATCTGCTGTGGGATGAGATGAAATGCACTCCAGAAGTGCCTGTTTTTCTGCTAATTGGACAGCTAGCACTTGCATGTCTGTATTTGGTCAGATGAATTGCACTTACCATATCCAAATAGTCAGACTGCAGTGACAGGCTGGTTGCAACGCTTTTATGTGAGCATGACCAGTAAAAATTTTCACTTAAAGGCTAAGCACTACCCAGGCATGGTGACTCAGCTACTCAGCCTAAACTACGCTCCCTTCAAGATAAAAGTTACACTGCTGTGCTATGCTTAGCCTACAAAGAAACAGTAAGCGTATTTCTTTTATTATAGATGGCTATAGCTGGACACAAAAATTATACCTTGGCCTTAATTCTGACTACTGTGTCCTAAATTTCAAACAACATATACCCATTTCTACAACATCTGTGAGACTTAATGAATTAAATCAATGACTGTAAGATAAATGAGAGTGTTTAAAGTACCTTTTTCCTTTTCACTGTATCGGCTTATGTTACTGTTGTCACTATACAAAGGACCAGCAGTTGCATGGGGTTTGCAGCTGTGATACTGAGCGTTGAGGGTATTGACTGTGATGTGGATTAGGTGAAGTACAATCTTGCTGATTTCACAGTCTCTGTAGGGGTACTGTTCAGTGAAAGAGGAAAAACTTCAGCTTAAAACCCAACTTTTCTCCATGGATAAGCATTTAAGCAGTAAAATAGAAAAATGACAAGAATATTGTCAGCTAGATATCCCTTCCCTTTCTTTGATCGCACATTTCTAAATACATGTTGAGAAGCAGGACTGTTTTCAGCTTTGTGCAGACACTTGAAAAGATTTTCTATTAATAAGATTCAATATATAATTTCCTTGACTTTTATATGATAAAATCAACCATTTATAATAATGCAAAAGGTCTTATCAAAACTTTTCTCCCAACACTGTATTTCAACCTGCATCTTAACATTCATTTCTAGCATCTCTACTTCCTTCTATGCCCTGTAAACCTGCAAGAAATATCAGAAGTATTCACAGCTCCATTTCAGTGTGTAAACACACTATATTTTAACAACAGATCCTAAAAAAAAAAAAAAAAGCATCACTTAAAGATTACAAGCTATTAAGCTGACCCCTCATTTAAAAGTTAAAATTTGTTTTAAAAAACAGGGTAGGTTACCCTAAATACTATTCATGACCTTTCTAATTAGCACTTAGATCTTCATATAGAATTTTACTCTTTGCATATCCGTTGTTTTTTGTTTGTTTGTTTGTTTTTTTCAGGTAACAATGGGAAAGACAATACAGACAGCAGGAGTAACAGGTCTGTAGCACAGATGAAAGCCTAACTATTTCAGGCACTGAAATGAAACACTTAAACATTTAATGCAAATCAGACGTATTCTTTATAGCATTTGCAGTACAGATATTGTTCCCTGTAATTAAATTTCACTCTGAAGGTGGATTTTAAGGCAGATGCCACCTTTTAAGACCACTTACCTTATAGAGAATAACAAGTAAAGCTTTTAACCACATCTGCCGAATGTGAGGTTGAGGGACCACAGCGAGCAGCGAGGAGGCTGCTGAAGTAATGCCTTAGCTGAGGACAAGTGCAGTATTCAGTACCTGCACCACCAAAGGAAGAAGATGTTTTCCCAGGTTGATGTTATAGTCCATTCACCTGAAAAGAACATCAGCACAGGAGTTAGCTCACTAAAATCAACTCCACTGGTAATAGCTTTTGATAAAGCAAAAGTAAGTAATGTAGTTTAGATATTAGTTAAGTGAAAAGAAATAAATGTTTTAAGAAAGTCTTACCAGCAATTAAAAAATTCTGCCAGTTTGTCAGGCTCTATTTTTAGCTAGTTAGGTAAAATGAAACAAAACAAGATGCATTCAGAAAGCCTTTCATTTTGCATAGTCTAACTTTTAATGTATATACATATGCATATACATACATACATACATAATGCACATATATACATACATATATTACGCTGGATAGCTTTATATTGTGGCGCAAGTTGATCACACTTTAACAGACAAAACCATGCTAGACATATATCCCATGTTTAACAGACAAGATGCAATTGTGGGTTATCTGGTGGTGGCAGTTTGTTTTTTCAATTAACGCTGCACTGACAATTTTCATTATTTTCTCATCAGTCTTGCAATGCTATCTGTTTTTTTTCTTAAGCCACATGTTCTGGAATCAGGTAATGAGCCAAGAATTCCATTGTAGCTGTAATGTTATGCAGAAAGTCTAAACATGCAACTCTTTAAGGATGATCCAAGAATAAAGCTGATGAAAAATATCTTGCTATAAATAAAATGTTCGTTGTTTTTAAGTGGGAGTGTTGCTGAAGACAGGTTACTGTTATTACTACTAGCCATAAGCCTTGCCTCCTTCATGAACACTGATGAGCATCATGCTATTTAGTGCCTATCCTACAGGTTTGAATCCTGATGACTAGCTACAGTATAGGCGTATATTCTCACTGCCCTAACACAGTCTTGTGTCTTCTATTGAAAGAGAATTATTAGTTTTGATTATTTTCCTAACAGTCTTTCAACATTAATTATTTTTCTTTAAAGCCGTATGTCCTGGAATCAGCAGCTGAACTGGATCATATCAAGGATCCCTTCTCTCTGGCGCTGACCCAGAATGGCTGATGTCTAGGAAGGTACAACAAAGCAAACTCCAGCACATCCCCTAAGATCTATCACCTTCCTGCAGTTTAAGTGGAGTTGGTGCTTTATCAGGAGCCCTGTATACCTAAACAGACACAAACATCAGTTTCTTCCACATCAACCATTTCCTTCAAGTCTGTATTTATTTATTTTTTTTAGTTGTGCTTTTATTAGAACAAGGGACCTAATTTACAAACACAAAGCTTACCTCTCAAGTTCCCTACTGAACAAGCTGATTAGAGTTTTGTCCCTGTAAGTTGCCTCAAATTTTCCTGCTACATGCATGGACCTAAACAGATGAATTCTACATCTCTATCTATCCTTGTAGGGTTAGCCTGTTGAACAGATGATGTATAATCACCAAATATGGTCCTCTCAGGCTGAGATACAGTTTTATAGCATGGTTAGGAAAAGATCATCCATACAAGGAAGACAGAACCCTGCCTTAACACAGCACGTAATGTAACACAGATGGTCCTAAGCTGAGCAGACATATTTTTTTTAAGATGTCACAGGAAGATGTGGAATAAATGATGTTACAAATGCTGAGCAGACCTCAGCCTGGGAGGCAGAGCCTGGCAAATCATTGTAGGTCCCCGTAAGTGCTGTACTTCCCCACCAGACACGACTGTACAACATTGCCACCATGCGGGACAACGCCGAACTGCCTTCAAACACCAACATTTTTTCCACTTCAACTGCTAGAAATTGTGTGCTTTCAAGGACTCAAAATATTCAGATTTTATGACACAAACAAAAATTTGATTTTTTTCCTGAATTGGCCATTACAACCTAGTTTGAATCAAAACTCCTTAACCAGCAAGTTAGTCCAGTCCTACCCTTTGTGGAGCTAATTGTGGAAAGCAAATATATAATAATATTATATATTATATAATAATATTATATATATTTATACAATCAATAATATTTATTTTATTACCCTTACAGCAACTTTCCAATACCTAAAGGGGGCCCACAGACAAGGAGTAACATTTTAAACTAAAAGAGGGGAGGATTAAATTACATACAAGGAGGAAATTCTTCACTCAGAGAGTGGTGAGGCACTGGCACAAGCTGACCAGGGAAGCTGTGGTTGCCCCATCCCTGGGAGTGTTCAAGGCCAGGCTGGATGGGCTTTGGGCAACCTGGCCTGGTGGGAGGTGGTCTGTATTCTATAACTAGGAGAGAGGGTTGTAACTGAAATGTACCTCTAGAGTTATTATACTGAGTTTTCATTCTGTAAATGCATCTTCAATAGTATTTCTCTTGCAGCGAAGATTTTCATCAGAAAGCAGTCCTACCAGCTCAGAAAAAAAAAAAAAATCCCCTGAAAATACAAGTTAAAGTTTTTATGCCTTAGACATGGAGACAAATCATGGCCTACTTAAGTCCTCATACACGCTCTATTTCACTTCAAGGAAGGCAAGATTCAACTATGAAGCTTTTCAAACAGTGATGGTGAATTTGGCTATCCTGAGACATTTTAAAGGCAAAGGAAGACGAAAGGAAAAGACTGATGACTGTGTTACGTAGTACTTCTTATAATCAGGTCAAATATGGTCACTGAAGTTTGGGTACCCAAACTTGGAAAACACACAGAAAAATGTGGAAGATAATGTCCTGTGATCTAAACTGGCACCTCTGAAAACTGTATAATAGGCCTGGAATTCCTTTTACACTCTTTAGCTTAAAACTACAAGTGAAAGATTATTCATTACCAATATATAGTAATGATGCCTCAAGATGAGTGGATCAGAGTACATTGTGATAAGGAGGAAGTGTGGAAGTGATGATTACGCTTCATCACAAATAAAAAGAATATTCTGCAAGTGTGAAATTTTTTCCAGCCTAGCATTACAAACTGCTCTATCAGTAAGAATTAAGTCTTAGAAGAGCATTGTGAGGTAAGAAATTACAGTCCTTCTTACTCTGAAGATGGAGACAAGAAGGCACAAGGCAAGAAAGTGCTAATTTAACACAGCTGTACAGGCAGTTCATCATTTCCACTCCCTAAGAAAAAAAAAAAGATGAGAAGAGAAAGCTCTGGTGCACTCTAAGGAAGGAGGAGAATGAGTCTCCTGCAAAACAAGGAACGTCAAAAAGCTTACAGACCATTCTTGTAAGGTTCCATGTCTTCCTGAATGAAAGGACAGAATGACATGTGAGGAAAGCAAGGCATTTGTAGGCTAGGTAAAGAGAGCAAAGAGGTTTGGAGCAGTCTCCAACTTTTCATACAGTGATAATAATCACACACATACACACAACCCTTATTACAATGCCACCAGCGCAGGAAGTTTAGTGTACCAATAGGGAGCTATAAATAATTCAACCCTTTACTTTTTAACTACAGAGCAAAACTCTACATGAAACACTTGTTTAGACTACAGAGAGCCTTCTAAGAGTAAATAAGAAAGTCCTTGCTCCCAAATTCATTTCACCAACTCAAGATGCATTAAGAAGGTTTAAGCAGGATTACTGCACTCAGCCTTTATTTTGGTACAAAAGCAGCCGTGTTACCACCATTTCAACAACAGGCAAAGAGAAATAGCTGCAAGAGATAGTAAGAGCCTTCACCTACTTGTGCTATCCCAGCAATAAAGGCATTAAAGCAGGTTGAAACACGCATTTTTTGTGGTGCAATCATGAAGCATCCTTCCTGCTGGTCATAACCAAGCAAGACATACAGATGGCGCTTGACTGTGTTAAAAGCTTTAGCACTGCTGATATCCGACTCAGCGCTGCTCTCATCCTTTGCCATGAACTTCATTAGCACAGTAATCAGCTGATGAACAGTCTGGTGATCAATCCCAGCATCCTCTGGCAGTAGGTCTTTTATTGTATTATCATTCTCTGGGGAGGGTTGTCCTATCAGTACAAGAGACAATGGTATCAGACACTGGAAAAGACTGCAAGAAGGATACACAATACATCACAAAGTTCTTCCAGAGCCAGTTGCTCCATTTCTGCCCAAATACACCTGGGTGATGTCACAGGAGAGACGGGCATGCATTTCTGAGGGCACTGTTCCTCTATTGCTTCAGTCTCAACATCACAGTAATATATACTAAGTATACTGAATTACATTTTTCAGCTTTCCCATATTTACCAGAACTGCTTATCTTCCCATTCCAGTGCCCCTCTGACAAGCTGAATATTACCATTCCTTTACTTTCATGTGCATTAAAAGAGAATCAAATTTCATGGTCATCAAATTCTCATCTGGCATAGTTTTCAGTTTTCCTTAGCAAACAGCAGACATTAGACTTCACCAGTTGAGAATGCAGCAAATGGCAAAGGTAGGAAATAGGGAAAATTCTACCCAATAATGATTAAAAAAATGAAGATTTCCCATTTTAACATTGAGTCCATACTTCTATCAGATAACTTGAGCCAAAACGTAGGCATTATAATGGTTTATGTTTGAGACGCTATGTAATATGTGAAAATTTAGGTGGCTTGTTCCCAGAGAAGAATCTTGAGACTTCATTTATAAACACTGAATGGAAATAATCAAACAGTAGTACTTTGCATTGTTGTCAGGTGAAAGACTAGAAGCTACTTAAAAAGCACAATGAAGCTGACGTGCTGCCACTCTCTGCCCGAGTAGAACAGACTCACTGCACATAACAGTTGCTAATTGGACATGAATTTTCATTTTCAAATTCCAGTATTTTTTAAATGCAGTATTACCTGTTATTTTTCAGACCTGCCTTTGGAGTTACCCTCTTCCATCTCACCCTAGGTTTAAGGCCTTTTCTATTATTAAAGATCGTTAGTGCTTAACAGTTCCTACAATAGCAACTGAAATCATGAAAAGCAGCAGCTATTTCACACTTCATTGTATCAGATTTTTTTGTTAAATCATTCTGAATATGTGCATGGCTAGAGCACAATGAGGAATACTATTCCAACTTGTTCTATTTTAAAAGAGTAATTTAAATAAATGCCTACATAAATAAAATATATATATGTAATTGTATGATAGTTCTATTATATATGCATTATATGTGAATTTTTTTTAAATTGGCTAGGGTAACCAAGAACAGATAATACTATTTTGACAGCATCAAAAGCAAGCACATTTTAAAATTAAGTTTTTATTACATCATTAATTTTAGTTTGTTCTGTAAACACTGTTACTATTAATTAACATTGGTGCTAAAATGTATTCAGATGTATTTTCTAATCTGTGGTTAAAAAATCTATCTTACAATGAATTATTGTGATAAAGCAAGCTGGTATGAAGCAGAATTACAAAATGATCTATTTGTTTTCATTTAATGGGTAAGTTCTTTTCATGTATTGGAAATAGCCCTTACTTTTGCAATAATTGTTTAAGCTGAAGTTTGTAGGACTGACCGTACAAGTAAGATTAGCTTAAATTCTGATCTTGCATTTGGATTGTGCAAGGATTAGTTTTAGATCTAGAAAAAACAGATGAGCATGAGGACTAGTTCATTTAAGTGGTATGCATAAAATAAATTATTTTCTACCACAGATGTACATACTATGTTTCGTAGTTGGTTAGGTCCTTAGAAGGATGAGATACGCTCAGTACTGTCATTGCAAAGTGTTAACAAACGTAAGCCAAACCTTCAAAAAAACAACATTAAGATTTCAGAAAGAAATAATAAACAGTGGGCAGGTAGAGAAGGATAGCCTTTTGAGGGTGAGGCACTGACAGCAAAAGCTGGCTGCTTCTGAACAACATCCGCCAGCCCTGAAGTAGTACATACAACTGGGGACAACTTTCAATACAAATCTAGAACAAAACTGCAATTTACACTTTTTGGAACCATGCTGTGCTTGTTTCCAAAAGGGTGTAGATCTTGAAAATAGCTTTCATCTTGCATAAGTTTATCTCATGAGTCAGCTAGAAAGCAAGCACTAGTGTCTTCATTTGCTTTTCCCTTTAAAGCACTCCCCTCCTCTTCACACCCACCTGGTGTTTGCTCTGGTGTTCCGCCAAGTGCTGGAGCAGACTGCTCATGTCTGGTCAAGCTCACAGCTTAAAAGAAAAATAACAAACAAACAAAAAAACAAGAACAGCTCTGTTTAAATAAGCAGCACTCATGACTTAAACTTCAGCATACATTCAGCACTAGCATATTTATGTTCATTTACTCATGCACTGTTGTCAGGCAGTGAGTGTAACCATTTGAAATGTCACTTCTGTACTATATAGATTTTGTGCACCCTGTTGTGTAACTCTAGTTTTCTCCATCATTTGGTTTTGCTGGTGGAAGAGTCATCCCACAGGAGCACCTGTGCAGGACCAGAAGTGGGTCAAAAAGGATTATGTAAGAGTTCCAAAATATGGTGTTGCCTGGTTTGGAGAAAATATATAAACCTTTTAACCTAACAGCCCACTAGTGCCTAGGTTTTGAACATTTTATCCAGTTCCCATATAGGGGTAGGAGCAATGCAAGAGGTCCAATACGAATATAAGATAACTCCATGCTTGAGAAATTCTCTAAATGAGACTGTGTGTAAGCTTTAGTTTTACTCCAAATAATATCTGTACGTTGTTTCATAAAGGCTATGATTTTGAGCACCTAGGCCCTCCTATGCAAGCTGGCAGGAAGAATGTGTTTGCATGGACACTGTTTCCCTTGTTTTCCTGACAAAGGAATTCTGAAGATTCCAAACAGAACATTCGAGAACTTAACAATTCTTTTTAAGATGTGTAAGCACATACTGCATACTAATTTGTTAATTGCAATTATTCATCAGTGTAACCAAGGAATTTTTCTATAAACATTTTATCTATTTTAGACAAAATTACTGTCTATTAGCCACAAATAAAAATTAAGATTTATCCACAAACTACTTTTGGAGCATTTTGTCCCAGCATTTTAAACAAACACAGGACAAATGTAACGTTTTGTCTATGTTCCTTGTCAAACACACTAACTTATTATCTGAATACTGCCCAAATCAGTCAAAAACCTAGATTTGCTATCCTGTTTAGATAAATATTTACAATTCCATTGTGTACCTAGCAATAGGATACAAACCTAAGAGAGAAGATAAGGCTTGTCACAAAAATATAAATAGATACTCAACGAATTTTGGTGGTTAAGGTTTCTGGGAGGGAGAGCGCTCTCTTTGACTCCACTGGTCCCTTCACACTGTCCCTCAGGGAACGTACACTCTTCTGACGGTTACGTGCGAAACGAGCCCTCTTGATCTTCCACATTGCTGCATCACTGAGGTTGGCGACATTTGTCCGGACAGCAGTGATAGCTTTGCAAATGCAATTGACCAAGTTAGGATTCATTCCACAGCATGGTGAGGCCTAATGCTTCAAGTGCCAAATGCAACTGGGCCCCAGGTCCCACTCAGGTCAAGAAAGCTTCATATGGGCTCAAGGGGTCCATCTGCAAGGAACTCATTTGCATCTTCTCATTCTGAAATCCATAAAACCCCAAAGAGATTAACTGTGTTTAAAAAATAATGGTGTCCCTTCCTTCTGTGAAATTGGACAAAAACAGACTCCTGAACCAAATTGAATTTCAGGCTATGGGAATTTGAGGTGCCCTCTATTTTGAGTACACATCACATTTAGTGCTGATAACTCAAATCCAAATGTGGCCTCCAGTTTTACCTCAAACTGACCTCATGTCCTACCTACACCTATCATCCTGGATCAGTGCCCCCAAAATGCTATGAGGGTGATTATGTGTTTACAGTTGTGTTACGAGGAGTATCTCTGCATGCCTTAATGGAGTCACTAACACTTTTCTATACTTATGTCTAGAGTGCCTTCAAACTGAGTTTTAATAACTGAGTGACTAAAGTCAGTGACCCCATCTCTTGCACCACTTATGCCTTTGAAAAGGCAAAGAGAAAGGTTCAAAGTAATCTTGAAAAGTATCTTTTGACCTTACTTCTGCAGCTAGAGGAGCTAGAAACCACTGCTGAGATTCCCTTCTCAGGCCACAGCAGTAGATCCCTGCTTTGTGCCAAGGTACTCACATATGAAGAAGAAAATATGTTTGCAGCTCCACTTCTTATGTGGATGCAGCAGGAGTCCCTAGGCTTTTTTAGGTCTCCATGAAAGCATAGAAGAAGGCACAAGGCTGCTGAGGGAGCGTATGCTGTCCAAACAGCTGTTTCCCACCTCCTCCAAGCAAATCACATGGAAATAGGTCTGCCTCATGGTCCATCACTTGGGTAAGGAAGTTTTCCATTACGCAGCATATTAAACAATCATGCACAAATTATTTTTAGCCCCCTTCCCCCAGCAGTGAATGGAGAGAGACATGGTATCTCATCAAGAAACCAAGTTCAAACAGGATAAACTTTTGCTTTAGTCACTACAGGAATAGCTAACTGAGCACTGGCTCTAAGAATCTGTGCACCTCTTGTGCTGTGCCCCATGTATTTGGTTGTGTTTCAAGGACTATGCAGCTCCTAGGGCTATCTTTGTACATATCATTACAGAACAGGATCAGACATGACCTTTGAGAATAGCAATGCTGATAGCATAAAAGCATCTACAGAAGAACAAGTGGGTTAATGCAGGTTGCAGTTGAGTGATTACAGAACCATACCATGTTTCAACCAAGGTTGGCAACCAAATCCTATTGAGAGTAAAATATGATGCCCAAAGGTGCAATGGAATATGATCTAATCTGCATTCAGGCATTCAAAACGTGCTCACTGTGAGGTACTCTCTTCTGTCCTGCAAGATTACTTAGTTTCAGACAATTTATACAAGTGAGGCCTACATCTCTCTCAGACCCTTGAACGCAGCTGAAATTCCAGAAGCTGATAAAAGGTGATCAGATTGATTTGGACTCTGCTTACTTGTTGGGAAAGGGAATTCTTTGTTGCAGTCCAGATGAAGCTGTGCTTCCAGAGACAAGGTCTCAAAGCGATTCACAAAGAACTCCCAGCTCAAAGCTGGAATATCCGCTTTTAGAAAATGAAGTAGCAAAAGCTTACTAAGAATTGTGGGCCTGTCCTTGACAACTGTGTCAAACTGGAAATCAAGGCAGAGGCAAAGACCCTATAGAGAAAAAAAACAACAACAACACAGTACTGAGATGTGAAGACTATAAACATTTTTTTAAAGCAAAGGAGGGTCAAAGTTCTAACTTCACCCCACAATTTTTAAAGGATAAAGATTTAGCTTCTTTTCCCTCTCCTTTAATCAGGACTAATGCTACTGATATCAAAGGAAAAGGTAAGTAAGGAGATAAACAAATATGATGTTTATAATGGGAAGTTTCCAAGGTTTTGAGGAATATAAAAGTATGAGCAAAAGTTCTGTTCTACTACACATTTGATTTGCAGTATCGAAGTATTCTTTTCATGTATCCCTGTGTGAGAAAAGGCTTACCTTTATGCAACCGTATCAAGCCCTTGATTAGAAGAATAATGAATTGCCAATCCCAAACAGAGAAAAGATTACGTGGTGAAATGTATCAGAAGGAATTTGAGTCATAAAATGCTTCTGTATTTTATCTGCACTAGAATTTTAGGCATACTGTAAAGACTTATGTTTGAAAAGTAAATCCAGACATTAAATATGTAACTGCAGGATGCTGGGACCAGTCTCTGTTCCTCAGTGAACTATACATTTATTTTTCTTAGTTCAAAAGAATTCAAGTTCTCTGGAAACTATTTCGAAAAGATTCTATATGGAATAAAATTAACAAGTATTAACAGCATTTCATAGGCAGCAGCACTAAACTTTTCAAAATACATTTTCATTACATCCTCTAGAGAACTAGAATTGAATTTTATACTATGAGATTTTTTATTTTTTTTCCCTCAAAATCTTATTTGTTTATGTAGGCTTTGATCCATTTTTATATGCACTTTGTTTTAATCATGATAATTTTCATTGGCAAGGCCTCTCACATGCTTAAAATTATATGTCTAAGTAAGTCTTGCAAATATTAAGGCCATGTTTGGTTTTGCTTGAATGTATTTTCTCACTATCAGCTCAACAGGATGTAATGAGAATTGTAAAACCGTTTAGTTTTAAAATGAAAAATGTCAGTACATTTTAAAATTATAAAAACATTTACAGCTTTCTATGATAACAGCTCAAATGTCATAGTAATCCTTCGTAGTCATCAAAGTTGGGGCTCAGGCAGTATCTTTCCCATGTCTATTTTGTGTATATGTCAAATACCAAGACCTGTAAGGCTTGTCTAAAGAGGTATTAGCAGTGACTATGCCACTGTCCACGTGAGCCATTTCAAATGTTGGGTCAAAACTCAAATTCCTGTTTCAATGCATTTTTCCCCTGTATAATGAACCTACCTGTAAAGCTGGCCGCTTTATGGTGTCAAGTAGTAGTCCAGCTCTTGTAGCTACTGCTGGGTTGACATCTTCCACAGCAGTCAGGAAACAGCAGAATGCATGAGCCAAAGAGTACTTCAGTAGGTGGTTTTTTGTCACGGAGTGGATATCCAAAAATCTGCACAACACAGCCACTTTCTCCACTGTAGCAGCCCCCAGAGAAAGAAAATATAAATATTAATTCAGACAATGGCTTCTTTATGCCCTTCATGTCTTAATAATCGTAGATTATTAAAAAATATCTCTAAAATATATATATATAAATTTTATATAAAAAATATATAAAAATATCTCTCCTAGAAATATGCACATCTTAGAAAGTAGCAACAAAGAACAGCTAGGAGGTGTTATTGTGAGTTTGGTCTTGCTCTGATTATCCAGAATGCATTATAGTCTCCTCTATTCTATTGCATTTTTGTGCCATAGTTTTGCATCCAACTACCTCCCAAACTCCCCAAACCAGCAAAAAGATGTAATCGCCCGTTACAAGTTTCATCAATTACAGCAGAGAAAGCTATAGCTCTTCAGTGAAGCAACAAGCACTAAATAGCATATGTTTCTCAGGCTTACCTGCTTCAAACCTCATCTTCCAATCTTTGCTGTTAAAATTGCTGTTTATGATTGTCCAGAAAATGTCGGCTCCATGGGGAAGTGAAAGTGCATGAAGAAGTAGTGGGACTGCCAGAGAAGAAAGCTGAGAGAATTCAGACTTCACAACTCCCCATAAGCTGGAAAGACCAAACACAGCAAGTACGCTTATAAAAGCACTCCCTTGACATACTTTCTTCTAAAAGCCCATACTGTATTGTTAGAGGGAATGCACTTTTTGTGAAAATCTCTATAAGCCATCCTGAGCCTTAATGAGAATACTGCAGAGTTGCTGTTAGGTGAATAGAGCCACTTGGAAATCTTCAAATGCAACAGTTTTTCTTGAAAATCCAGGTTCAAATATTGCTAACATTGAAACATTTTAGATTTAACAAGATTTTGCTTAATTCAAGGCACAACAGCCATGAAACATAATCTGTGCTATAAATCAGCATTTTCAACATGACCAAGTTCAGCACACGAGCCGTGTCAACCACCTTGACATCATGAGTGACATACATTCACAAATCACTATGATATCCACGCTTCTTTAGACCTTCTGTTAGTTTTCCCTACTAAACCTGCAAATTCTTTAATGTCACAAATGAATGTATAGTTGGGAATCAAAAAGTATGAAGACAAAACTTGTGATAAAACCTACCTTGCAATCAGCATGTGATCTTGAATATAGGCAAGAAATTGTGGATGGTCCTTTCTTGCTATGTACAGGCATTCCCCATGAAGACAAAGAATCTTCAGACAATTCAGCATGTTAAAAAGAATGTCTGGTTCTTCAAATCTTGACATTTCCTGTGTAAGCAAGATGCACTACTCTCAACACAGTGAAACTGCTTAACTGAAAATTCAAACTAAACAACATCATTAATTTTACCTGCAGTATTGTGTATATGAGCTTCAAGGTAACTGGAAGTTGCTGATAACAAAATTTTCTTTCTGTGTCATTCTTTATTGCTGTTAAAAAAGTAAGTTACATAAATTGGTGACAAATTCCCTTCATTTGTTAATTCAAAGTGAAACTAGAGAATGTGAAAGTAATCAGAGGTAAATTAATTCTTGCTATCAGTAACACTGATGTCAGTTGAGTTACAACTGCACAGAATTTGGCATCTAATGTTTGCTACTTTATATGTCCACAAAGCCACGATTTCTTCTAACACTTTTTGAGACTCAGTCACACTTGCAGCCAACATTATACAGCCCTCCTATTGATAAGTTGAATTAAATGCATGAGAAAAAAAAAGTGACTATGCATTGTTGGACCTGAAAAAATGCTTCAAAACCTTGTATTCTATACAAGTGAAATGTTTCATTTAAAGCCTCACTTAAATACTCTGTCTTCTCACCCTGAACCTACCAGCATTTTCTGTGGTCTCTGTGTGATTTCCTGGGTTTTCTCCATGTTTTGGTGCTGATTTGTCATCTTCTTCTCCTTCAGTTCCTATAATAAACTCAGGTCTAGTATACAGAAGACTATCCTCAAGGTTATCTGTGGGCTCCTTTAAGAACATAGTAAGTTAAATTCATTTACTGATGTTTTCTGTATACATTAAGCCATATCCTCTTGTTTAATATTTAGTGTGGATAAGCTGAGCCCAAATGACACACTGTCCAGTTTCCATGTACACTCATGCATTCAAATCACCTGCATATCTAAAATTCTGCATCAGCAAATGGATTGACAATAAGACTGTGTTTCAAACATGGATTTTACATGATAGCACTTAACAGCTATTGTATATGCATATTGGAGCTGAGGGGCATCCAATCACACTGGTTTCACTTAACCTGTCCTCCTTTCTCAGCATTTTCAACAGTCAACCATCAACTAAGATTTTTTAAGTTGCCCACTTGACATCTGATTCTCTCAAAGTCATTAATCATTTGAAGATACCCATTCTTAGTTTTTAAAAGATGAAAGCACTACGTATTAAACATTTCACATTTTATTTAAGATGGTATCATAGGAGTGTACTTCCAAAGCAGACAATGGTGGACAGGGAGAAGAATTCATACTGGATGAATATTGCCATCTTCCCTGTGTTCTTTAAATCAATTCAAACCCAGGAGATTTTAAATTCAATGGCATTTTTGCTTTAACCTCCAAGCTCTTCCATGCCATCACAATGCAATGAGCACGATGAAGTAGAGGAGTTATGTGCCAGTAACAGAGGTTCTTTTTCTTGCTGTACTTACCACAAGTCTGATTTCTTCTTTTGGAGCAAGCTGTTCCAGCAGCCTCAAAACCCAGCTGGTAACACAGAATGCTGGACTGACACAGACCACATTCAACTGCTTTTTCATCTTTCTGACAGCTGTGAGAACCACCCCAAGGTGCCTGGAATACATTGTTTATGATGGATATTATATCTTTTGAAATGCTGTTCTCTAAGCCCAAAGTGACACCATCATCCTGGAGTTCCATCTGAAAGGGAGTGAAAAGAATAAGGACTTATTATTTATTTAAAAAACAGAGCGCAGTCCTGGCCTATTCCTACATTTGTTCCAGTGAATTGCATTACTGGATGAGAAATGAGATAAACTGCAACTCACAATTTTAATTGCCACTGGTGTTCAGGACAAAGCTTGAACAGCTGGAGTAAGATTTTGAAGGTAATTAGACAATTTCAAGCATAAGCAAATTAACATTACCTGGAGACAGTTATCCAAAACACTTGGGCTTAGATTCACAATGTATAACTTTACCTATCCAAAAATTATGCATCTAATCTAAGGCCATCAACAAGCCCCTGCTTCTAGTCTGTAGCAATAACTGTATCTCCAAGGAGAAGTTCATTTCATTGATATGAGCCACCTAACATGATGTGGATGGTATCTACCTTCTCTTCACTGACCATGAACCCACAACTCATGTATGGGTTAAAGCCACATGAAAGCTGCAGAAAGGTTTCAATGCCTTGTACTTCATGCACTCCCTCAGCATAAAGGGACTCAATACAGGACCAAAGGAGAGACAAAAGTGACTGCAGAACTTCACTGTCCCTCAGCATGGATGTTTTTCTTCTGCAAGTACCTGCTTCAGGATGAGATCAAACATCAGAATGAAGCAATTAAGATTCATTTCATCATCCTCACAGTCTAAGTCAATTGTCTTTCCACTGGGATGTCCAAAGTTCTTGAAGGGACCTGTGAAAAGGACTACGTATTGGGACTCCGAAATGGGCTCTGGAAAGGACTTGGAAAGGACTCAGCATGTTGTTCTGAACTCTGCGCCCAGGGTCAGAAGCAACGCTTACCTGAAGACATATAAAATAAACATGTCCAAATGAATGTTAGGCATTTAAGCAATCTAATCCTATACAAGACTGGTAAATGTCAAGAACTTTGAAAACCTTATCATTTCCTTTGGTAGCTTTTTTTTTCTTTTTTTTTTTTGAATCTATATATGTCCCTTAGTGCCATTAAATGATAAAATATGGTATAAGTACAATAATCATATTCTGCACAGATGTATGTATTCTCTTAGGTTAAATGGCTGTCATTCATTACCTTATTTCCACTAAGAAGGAATTTTACCATCATAAACAGAACAGAAAATTGGTGCAGACAGTAAAGCGGTCATGAAGTTACAACAATCTTCCCCATGATCCAGACATACCAACTTCAATAGCAGGAAGCTAATAAATGTGGATGCCTTGCAGTACTCGCAGCAGTATAACTAAGACTACACCAAGGATACAGGTAGCTGGAAATGAACTAGATATAACAATAGCAAGACATGCACTTCTGCACAGATTTACATTCAACCACCATACAGACCACCTACAACACCATCAGAACCTTCAGTTATTCCAAGGAGATAAACAGTTAAGTAACTCAAAGTCTATTTTTAGGCCAGCTATGCTCTGGAATACCAGACAGTAAGATTGTCCTTTTTTCCTTTTTTTTTTTTTTTTTTTTTTTTGCTTAGTTTGGAAGTGGTTACAGGCTAGTTGTACTCTCTGCTGAGCTACATCAGAGTTTAGAAGGACTACAAGAAAAGAATCATCAATCGTCTAGATGCTGTAGGTCATAGGTCCTTAAATCTAAAGAGCTGACCTTTGAGCACCCTTTCTGCTGTCCCTCACGCATTCTGTAGGAGATGTTTGCAAACATTTTCTTCCAGACAGACAAGTTTCCTTGGCATCAATTTTTGCATCTCTTGGAGGGGGAAAAAAATGCAGGGAAACAGAAGTAAGTTCTGGTCTGTCATCCTCCCAAAACATCCCTAGGCCCACCAAATTTGTACCTCAATACAAAAATTCACTCTAACTGTTGGTTAAAAATAAATAAATAAATAAATAAAACTTTTTAATTCTTCACATGCATTCGGTTAGGAAAATTGTTCAAAGCAAAAGAATAAGAAGGATAAATGTTACCCTCCGAGCTGCAAGATTTCCCGCCAGTTCACTGGCTCTGGATTTTCTTTGATTTGCTAACTCTTTTACAGAATTCACTCCGTCAGAAAACATGCTGATTAGTAACTGAAGAGGAACAACAATGTCAAGTTCAGATAACACCTAAGGAAAGACAATAAGTTAAAAAAAAAAAGCATGAGTTTCGAGATTGATAAAAATATCAGCTACTTTATAAGCATATTTATCACATCATATTGAGTTCAGCAAGTTTCATGCATTTAATTTTGGGATTTGTTCATGTGAGCTGAGACCTTAGGTTTCTCTTCAAATCAGGGCAAAAGAGAAGTGGCAAAACATTGCATTTTCAAAATATTTGTTGGCATGATGCTTGGTGCACATTGCGAACAGTTTTATGCACAAACACATAGGTATGTGAAACTGTTCCACAAAAAAGTTTATGTGAAGCAAAAATATTACAAATACTTGTATGAATAACTATCTTCATTATTACCTAAAATAGGATTCCTGTAATTATTCTAAGAATCCAGCCAGAATGGTAGCCTACAGACGTCAATATATTGACAAGATAGGTTATCTGCAAATCACAGTGGTAATATGAATGAATAATGAAGATTATCGGTATTATTCTGAGGTGCCGTGGAAAATTTTATAGCCTTTTGAATTGACTGTCCCCAAAGCTGACATGATTTTTCTTGTAGTATTTGAATACGAATATTGGGTGAATGCCAGTGAATATTGACAAATAGGCAAATAGACCACGAGACTGCCAGAGAAGCAGAAAGTGTGGTGGGTACAGTGATAGTCTGATCCAGTTCTTCAGATGTGGCAATGACTACAGCTGCTTCTACAGTTTGGAATTATTTTGGAATTTACAGACTAAATTCTGTGGAGACTAAGGAGTTCTGCTGACAGAAAGTCAGAGATAACTGAATGGCCCTAAAGACACAACCAAAGAGAAAATAATTCCCAGGACCTGTCTACCAACCACCTTACTCAAGGGGCAGAAAGGTTCCATAATCCCTGGTAAGTGGCTTCTTTCTTCCTCTCAAAATCATAAATCAATCAGCATGACTTGTCAAGAGAGTACACTTACATGCAGCCAAAGCAACGCTTGCTCTTGCACAGAGGATGGATACCCTGTGAATCGACAACTAATGAAGCCAAACATCTCCTCCATGGAGAAAGGAAGAGGGCAAAGTTCAATGTCAAACATTTTGCTGAAAAGGAGAACAAAACAAAGCATCACTGAATTACTACAACATACACACTGTAAACTATGAAAACAGAAAAATAATAGAAAGGCAATCTCATAACCACCACTGATGACACTTCTGGTGTTTTATTTGCATCCTCATTCTCCAGGGGAGTTGCGCTAGGTCGATGATACCACCTGTCCTGATTGACTATTATCACCCTGAATTTATTGATACACCTTCAGAATTTGTACTACATCTCATCTGCCCAGTTACACTTGATTTCAAAATCCAATGTATGGGAAATTTTCATCTTACCACTCCATCCCTATTCCTTATTCACACTAAACACATTTTCATCAGTCCCTACAAATGCAAAATTACAGGCAGTTTCAGAGCCTTTTACACAGTACAAAGCAATGCAAAGCTGGATTGTGAAAGGTATACACCAAACATGAAATTATGACTCCAGCAGTCACCACCCCTATTCTGGTATTTTCTTTGCTCAATGGGGGAAAATAGTAGTTAAATCAATAAAAATCAACTCTCTTTCAGTGCTAGTTCTACTAATCCCCAATGTATCTCCTCAACAGCTGGCCAGAAAGAGAAAAATGCTTCCTTCATCATGCTACAGGAAGCCATGGAAAGCGTGCCTTGTTCAGAGCAAAGAAGCTGATTCAAGAATATCAGCATCAATAAAAGGAAACTTTCCCAAAGCTGAACTGCTCTAGTCTAAATATAATTCATGCAAAATTCAGCAGCATTCACTTGTCTATTGCACACCAGAGAGCAGGCTGAATGGCATTTTTATTCTTTGTCAACATTTTATTGCACTAATACCCTCAAAAATCAACATAAATAATTATAAAGTGGTTTCTACAAATACCTACATACCTTAACACTTCCCGGAATTCTTTCAGTTGATTATCAGGCACTTCTGTCCTTATAGCTTCCAGCCACTCTGGCATAATACATTCCCACACCGGCTGGTTTATTACATTGTACGGAATCAGGCAAAGGATTCGATTCAGCCCTTCTTTTAATTGGGTCACAGCACTACACGATTTGTCCCAGTATCCACCAACCTGTGGGCATTTCCAGGAATGATACTGATGAGCAATATTTCTAATCCCTATAACTGGTCCAGCACCAATTTGCTCAGCATATTGCAGCCCAGAAATCATGAAGGATGATTATCAGCACCTGCCAGCCTGAATTGAGAATACGGCCATGGGGATTACATTGTTTTTTTCCTCTCTAGTTTCACCCACAACCTAAGAAGCACTGTCCAAGATTTAGATGAAGTATGCTTACTTCCAGGCCATGACACAAAACAACCCCCAATTGTTTACAATTCTCAGTGAAGGACAGATTTGTTTGGTCAAACTTACACCTTAAAGTATTTGCTCTGGGCCACTAGAGTGCTGGATCTTTTTTTTTTTTTTCTTTTTGAAAGTTTAGTCCTTTTGTGTTTTGTTTTTTTTTGTTTGTTATTATTTCTTTGAGGGAAGGTCCTGAGTGAAGGAAGCCAAAAAATATACTTCTGAGTACATAAATAACTAGTCTACAGAGACTAATTATTCTAACTGACCTCAGCTCACATCTGCTGTTCCTTACTAATGGCTCTAGAGATGCCTGCTGTTTTGGCAGCAACTACTGGTAATCTCAGCCAACAAACTATTTTTTCTCCATTCATCACAGCTAATTTCATGGCTGTTTGTCTTCATGTTCTAGTGAACCTTTGCAAATCTGGCAAGTTGTCAGTCTAGTCTTCAGCACTGCAGTGGGGGGTAATAAAACTTTTAAAAGGGCTGGATCCAAGACAAGAAAAAGGTCCACAATAGACTACAGCATGAGGTTCAGCCCCTTCTCTCCTTAGTCTCAAACTCAAGATCTGCTTTCTTCAATTCTAACACCAGTGCATCCATTCACCTTTCAAATTCCTTCAGCTGTCCTCCAATCCTCCCACACAGACAAGGTCTATCTTCAGAGAGGTGGTTCAGAGTAAGACTTACACATATGCTGGTCTGCACTTGCACAGCAAATCCCATTTACAAGGTCATGAAAAATCTATGGATGCACGCTTCATCCCTGATAATATTATGTATCACACCAAGTCTTTATGGCTCTTCCTATACCAGCCACTGAATTATATGAAATAAAACAAATGTCCAAAATGTATCCAAAGAGGGGAAATGAAGCTGGTGAAGCGTCTAGAGAACAAGTCTTAGGAGAAGCAGTCTCAAGTTGCACCAGAGAAGATTTAGGTTGAGTATTAGAAAACTTTTCTTCACTGAAAGGGCTGTGAGGCATTGGAACAGGCTGCCCAGGGAAGTGGTTGAGCCATCATCCCTGGAGGTATTCAAAAGACATGGAGATGAGGTGCTTAGGGACAGGATTTAGTGGTAGACTTGGCAACCCTAGGTTAATGGTTGGACTTGATTATCTTGGAGGTCTCCTCCAACCTAAAGGATTCTGTGATTGGCCATTTAACATAAGAAGGTCATGAAATGAAAGTTGTCTCTGAATTCTGCAAAAGCACATCTATAGCTGGCAGCAATAAATGTGGAAAAGTCTTACACATCTCACAAAGTTCCTATTTTCATCCTGATATCTAGTTTTCTATAGCAGAATATTCATGCATGCCTTCAGTATCCAAGTTAAGTGGTAAGTTCTGTTTCACAATTAAAGGAGATGGTAAGAAAGACTTTTTCTAGGAGTGATTCCAGCAGGAGTCTCACTTAGGCACCCTGAATGACCTTCCAGGTAAGTCTCCTTCCTTCCATCAGCAGTAAGGCATACTACGGCGGACTAGTCTCTTAACTGAAATTTGGTATCCAAAGCTACAGGTTATCAGTATGCTCAAAATTCCCTTCAGTTACAACCATGTGATTTCATGAATCTTACTTCACAGCTGCAGAGATGAAGTATGCAAAGAACAGAGAAACATATTAGTAAAGCAGACTAGTAAAGGACAGGCGCATACCTAGAAGCTGGCATGTGAAACCTGTTTCTCAAGAGAAATTTTTATGCTTTGGCAGCATAATGGAGATGTACAGCTATTGAAAAAGCACAGTATCTTTCAATCCCCAAAATATTTTTCCACTCTGTCTTCATATTACTGTAAATAATCCCCCACCTCTGGCACAGTAAAACCAGAAAAGCTATAAGAGAAAAAATTCCTGAACTCCACTGCTCCTTTACGAATATTTCTTTTGCCTTGAGAGGGTTGGGGAAGAAATAGACTTACTCTATTTTACGTTAATGTCTATGGCAAATAAATTAACCTTCAGATAAATTACCCTCACCCTGGCAAACTCCATTGGTTTAGGAAGGAGGCACATAACCATGACATCAAAGCGAACATCACAAACTGTCTTCAACCACTTAGTAACAAACTGGGGTTTCAGTTTTTCAACCAGGCTACCAACTTCATCATCCATCATGTAAGCTGTAGAGTGAAACCACTGGAATACCATGCTAACCAGCCTTGCTAAACTCTCTGTGGGTGTATTCTCACTGGGAGTGCAAAGGCTCACCTGTAAGACAGAAACACAAATCTAGATTTAAAGGTGGGAAACTTGAAATGCTTGTCTACTATATTTTGCATATTTTCAGAGATACATGGATGCAGATTACATAGACAGCAAGTGAGCTGATCAGTTTTAAGTAGAGCTTGGCACAGGATAATTGAAAAAACATTTCCATAACCAGAAAATAGCAATAAGAAGAAAAAATTAAGCATTGAATTTCTTTGTTTCTCAGTTTCAACACTAAAAATTTAAATACAGAATGCTGCAACAAACTGAAACATTCTGGTTTAAGCTTTGAAATTACTTTTAAAAGTTCATCTAATGTCCAGTAAAATATATGATACAAACACACATACAAAATGTAGAAATTGTAAAGATAAACCAAATGAAAGGTTTCAAAAAATCTGAAAGAGGATGTTTACTTGGTATAAGCGATCTTTGCTTTACAAAAGGGTTATATATTTGTCCTCATTTAGGGCAGGAATATGAGCTTTAAGACCTCAAAAATTCTCACAGAATGATTAACAGTAGTCTTCTCTCTGTCTCCTAACTTACTTTTTTCTGGAACAGTATCTTTACTGTAAACCTGTCCCAAAGCTGAGACCAAGTTTGTACATGAATTCACAGACCAACCACATTGCTAAACCCATAATGATCTACTGATGAGCTTTTACTACCATCTAGAGACGAGAAACTTTCAAGTCAGGTTCTGCACTGAATCCAAAAAAGAAAAAAGGAAAGGGGATTGCCTCTTAGGGTTAAAATAATGGCATTCAGCAGAGAACATTCAGCAAATGACATTCAGAAGACAGAGAGATAATAAAAAGCTGAAGAGGGTGAGTAGCTATTATACACTCAATAGAGGATTCAGAAGGTCCATCCAAACCAGTTCTGTAATCTCCAAGTCCGAGAGTATCACAGAACTCCGTTTTTCCTACAAATCAGAAAAGTATCCAACTAAAATTCAGACAATGGGGGGAAAAAAAAAAAGAAAAAGAAAAAAAAAAAGACAGAGATAACATCCAGGCTTCAGAAATAGAAGAAAAATATTTTCTTACCAAGAACCAGATTCCAAACTGGCTTAGGAGGCGTTGGTCATGTTTGTCATCATCTTTATTATCAAAGTCTGTGTTGTCCAGGGAGTGATGGGAAGAAGAGAGGCCCATCTGCCTCCTGCGGTTGAGCTCATACTCCCTCTGCTCAGCATGGAACTCTGCTTCTTTCAGCAAGCTACAAAACAAGTTTGTGGTCAGTGAATACAGCCTTCCTGCACTGGATACAGGTATCTAATCAAGGATAATTATAGATGAAGACATCTGACGTCAACATTTTCCTGAGAACAGTAATAAAGTAAGATTAGATTGAAGGCTGAACACTTCCATGAGGACAACACTCCCAGATGATTGGTGCTCTGCTTACAGCAGCAGGAGTTCTGCACCCTGGCACTATGCAGACAATATTTAGATAAAAACCCAATCCTGCTTTACATTTTTATGCTGAATAACCAATAACATTACCTGATGACAGCTTCTACAGTACACACAAGCTCCTCTGCCCCACACTCCCGTGTATTGATTGGGGGTGGTGAGGTCTGGTAAAGGTGGGTTTCTGCTGCTGCCCCAACTTCACTGCTGTGATGATTTGAATGGCATCTTTTGCAATAGCGCACTGGCCTGTTGCCATGGCGGCCACAGCATCCTGCTGAGAAGCACGTAACAACAGCTCTTCTGACATGGGAACTACAGTTCTGCAAAATAGAGAGATTTTATTAGGACACAAGTATCAGGCAGTGGAAATGAAAGCAGTGATGAGAGTCTGCAGTGAGGAACTGGCTCAAGTGCTGGCTCTTTCCAAATTCACTACGCATAAGCACAAATGTGTAAGAATCCTGAACCAAGTGTCACTGAGCTTCCAAGAGGAGCTCAGCCCTTAATGATGGGCCTGGACTTAAATGTCACGATTGCTCTTCTTCAGGAACAGGCCAAACCAAAAGTTAAGTCATCAACCTCTATTTTCTGGCTTGGAGCAACCTTTAAATTTTACAGTAGATCTCTTAACCTCTGCTTGTAATGTCTCTAAGTTTCATATGGCAACTGACAGATCCTTAGGAGTATAATCAATGTTGACACATCAGTTTACTCTACGTAAGAATCTGGCTTATCATAAGTAACTGTCCAAACCTCTGAAATATGCTCTACCTTCACTTTTGCCCTCTGGTAATCTGGCCCAACATAAAAACTTTCTTTACCACACCACATCTCCAATATATTATATGCTGTAATCCTCATTATTAAACTGTTATTAAATCATAGTAGCTGGTATGTTTTGCAAGCAGATTCTTTTTGTCAGCAGTCTTTTTACAGCATTGAAGACTTTCAGTCCATATATTTAAAACTATTTACTATTTACAATAGGAGTTTTGTCCAACTTTGGATTAACCCGGGACTTCAGAAAGACAAGAACATATAAAACACTTAGATTTAAAATTCATCTTGTGCTGTATCTTCCTCAGAAGCAGACTTAGAATCACAACTCAGCTCAACTGCATAATTAGATTGCCTTACTAATTATGACTTCAATAAAAACCTTCAACTCCAATCAAATATCAGTAGTTCAAACAAAAAGAAGTCTTGCTGCTAAATCATTCCCATCCACCAACAAATGCATACATGGATAAATTGTGAAAATTTGGAATGGTACAAAAAAGAATGCACCACACAGGAATGGAATGACATTACACACAACATCAAATCATGCCCCATCACACAAATGACTTTATCTTACCTTCTTCTGACATATAGCAGAAATTTCAGCTGTAAGGGGAAGGCATACAAAACATCAACACAGAATGACGATCCTTCTGTTTTACTATGGCAACCATGGCAAAATGGAATTGCTGCAAGGAAGTTGCTGAGGCTAAACTTGTGCTTCCAGATATAACTGAAAACTCTAAATCTTTTGTATTGCATGAGGTGTGATACTGTATACTTGGGCTTACTAGCTATTTCTGCACTGAAATGAAAGAACAGCCTTGGTAAATTAAGTGTGGTGTGTTGTGCATCCCATCCACCTTGCTCATGCTTCTGCCTCATAGACAGACTTGTAACAGTACTTCTGTTGGTATGCTAATGTGATTGGCATACTGTGAGAGACATGGGTCAGATGTGCCTACACTGACTGTGAAAGCTGGCAGGAAGAAAGATTAGTGCATTTAGACTCACAATGTAGATGTAGCCACCATGTCTGTGGCCCCTAACTCCATAGAGAAATGTTTTCAGATTCAACCTGTAGTCAGTACCTACACAGTCGTTTGCCCCAGCAATATCCGATTCAGTAAATGTAGGTGGCTGAGTACTTCCCTTAAATAAATTAAACATTCTGTAATCTGGATTATGTTACAAGTGTAAAGAGATGGCAAGAAAAATCTCCACTGCCTAAAACTTTTCAGTTTGCAGAACAGAGAGGGAGGGGAGTGTCTTTGTTCTGCCCTTGAAAACTGCAATTTAGAGAATATGTGACTCTCCTTTAAGCCCAGGAAATTCTACTTAGTCTGTCAACAAGTTTTGTCTGCACTCTGGTAGATAATACCAAACACTTTCACTGGTCAATGGACCATGAGTGGATCAATGAAAAATATTTTATATCCTTTTCTGGTATTCTCTAAAACTTTCTGTTCATACAGTCAATTTTCTGAAGCCTTAAAAGCTCTAGAATCAAAGCCAGGTTACCAAAAGAACCAGACCATTTTTGGACACAGATACTTTTAAAAAATTTGGCCCCACTTATGGACACTTCAAGAATTGAAAATCTATTCAATTGTCTTCGTTTACTCACACATGACGAGTTGCATACTATTTCAAGTAGAGGACTAGTTAATTCTCTATAGTACTTTAAAGACATAAAGCAGCATTAAATACAAGCTACTTCAAAATTCTACAATATTCCTTTAAAATAGAATGCAGCATTTCAAGTAATACAGTATGCAGAAAAAATCAGTGAGGATAGGGTTGTACAATTATGTTTAGTTTGCACCTACCCTTGAAATACCTCTTACCTTGTGGTAGAAGAACATCAATCAACCATTCACTGTGATCCCTATAAAAATTATATATCTAATTAGCTTTTCATTTCTTTTTCATTCATTTATTTTTGCACATAGGAAAGTTACCTAAATTAATGTGGTAGGATGACTTTATTCTGAAGAAGCATTTTTACATGGTTTCATAAATTGCAAGCTGTTTTACATTACTTCTCTCTGTTGTGCCTGACTTATTGAAAATTACCACTCTGAGACTGATATTTCATGCTCAAAGCTTTTAAAAATTACTTTTAAGTCACTAATTTATTGAATGAAAATAGTGTGCACCCTGAAAGTTTGAGGACTAAGAAATGATAGTGAAGAGTGAAAGACAAACATGTTAAAAAATTGTACTTGTACCATTTACTGTAAGTCTCCGCAGAAGCTACACTTCTACTAAATTCAATTACTTAACCTGCAGCTTTAAATCAGTAACTTAAAAAACTAAAATGATTTCCACAATACTGCTCCTTCCTGCAGCTGGTATGATGCAAAGGTGTCTGTTAAACTGAGGCCGAACAACAAAAACAATAATGTACATATAGATTCTGAACTAACTGTAACCTTGCCCATTGGAACTAATGATTGAAAGTCACCTTAAGTATTAGTAGATCTTGTAAAAAAAAAAAAACGTGTATAAAATTTCCAATTAAAAAAAAGTAAGTGAGGTTAATTAATTTCAGGATATAGTCCTTTCATGAACTGGACAGGCTTGGACCAGTTTTAATTCTTTATTCTGCTGCTTCACAGTATGTGATAGAGAATAATCTGAAGCACATACTACAGAAGAGCAACAAAGTCTCTGTGATCTTTCATTGTAACATACTTTTAATGACAACTAAAAGATGTGGAGAAAGAAAATAATTAATAACCAAAAGCTTGCACATTAACAAGATTCCCCTATCACAGTTAATTCATCTCACACTATCTATTCATTCAGAGATCTTAACTTTAAGGCTCATTACTGTCCAAGCTAGAAGTGCTAATCATGTGGGGTAAGTTTCTGTAATCCTTATTCATACTGAGTTTCACTATGCTCAATTTATTTCAAGTGGGGTTAACTATACAAATCATATGCTAATCATACAAAAAAAAAAAAAAAAAAAAAGCCAAACACTCTTCTGTAACAGACTGTTCTGAACTGCAACGTTTAACTGACAATACCATTTTCTGTCTCTTAGTATATATACCTACCCTGCAATTCTCTGGCTGCATTCCTCACAAAGATAAAGGGGAGGTGGTTTATCACCCAAAGCCACAGACAAGGATGGATCAATGCACATCTGAAACACAGAGAAGGAAAAGGATTAACACATCTGCCCATGGGATTTCACTGAGGAAGTGTTTGATGCATTAATGCTAGTACAAAATATGTAATTAACATTTTGGTAACTGTTTAGAGCATTTAGTATTCAGAAAGATGATACCAAGCATATGGCAATAGAGAATCTCAAGTCATTTCTAACAAAGAAAAGGACGTAACTGAAAATGAGAGCCTATGGGAAAAGAACAAGGCATGTTCCGATATCAATATTGGATATTCACATTCTCAAGGACAAGTATCTTTTGTGTTATACATTCATATGTATTAACATTACATAGTCACAACACACTTTTTATTCTTTCCAAGACTCAGTCACTGAGAAGACCCATTGCTCATGGCAAGGCAAGGTAAAAGTCCAGATTTCTCTCTCTGAATATATGCCTCTTCCAGCAAAATCTAATTTTCAGTCATCATAGCTGTTAACTACCCAGCACAATTCCAGTGACAGAATAAAGACTATGGACCAGTAGCTACCCTGGCAGCATAGGCTGCCAAACTTAAAACTTATGTCCAAACTTAAAAAGAATGTACCTCGTCTTGCATTAGCTTTTATCCTTCTACATGTCAGTCAATTACAGGCCAATATGCTTAAACATGCATTTGTTTAAGCACTTTGTACTACTTAAGGAAAAGTTGAAAAGTAGCATGCATACACAGTATCTTAACCATTTAAAATGTTTCTTACTCCACCAAAGTGCTTTATAAAGACAAATGCCTTTTTGAATGTTTCTCATCTTTGTAAATCAAATTTACGTTTGTCTATCCAATAGACAACAGGCTGCATTCTTCCACGTGGTGACAGATCATGACTGCCTCAGTCACACAACAGAAGCATGACTGCTTCTGGTTTGCTCTGCTCAGTGATTAGTCTCAATGTAGTGATCATTACAACATGAAGCAACACCTTCCAGCTTTTCTTCCTATGGAAAGGGATCACAGAGAATAATTGAAGTGGGCATCGAAGTGGTCCGTTGCAGGGCTTGTGGGATGCATCACCATTAGGACAATCATTATAGCAACCTCTGGAAAAGGCTAACTGAAGAACTTTTTGACTAATATAATTATGTTACTATATGAACTGATGCTGGGAAAATTGGCTGTATCTACATACTTAAGTATATCCAAATCTAATTAACTAATTAGTATGCCAAAATGTAGAATGCACTGGACTTGGGATTCTATTCTTCTCACTACAACTGAATAGCTCTATGATCCTGGGCAAACCATTTTGCTTGTTATCTTGTGTATTAGCAGGAAAGCTATCATTTACCCCCTCTTAAACATTGGCTGTAAAAGAGGCAAGTAAAGCCTTGTAGCCATTTGCTTTCAGACACATTCCAAGCAAAGGAATAAGTGTAGATGCATTGTATAGCCTCATTCTGATAACAAGGTGAACATATACCTATGTAACTGATGTAATATTTCATGTATATAAAAAGATTTGCGTATATATTTTACACACATACATGTGTTCAGGAAAACATTTAAATGGATTAGCCAGAAGCCAGCTTAGAATTTTTATGAAGTGCTCTGTAACCACTCATGTTTAGTATCACGACTTGACACACAGTTGTTGAAGGAAATACTCTATCTTGCTTTAGGCATCCAAAGAATATATTCAGATAGTTCTGGCACCTTCAGTGTTGAAAGGCTTTGCTGTACCCTTAGCTACTGCCCTTAAGTCATCTGCACATCACTAGGTCATACAGCTGGGGCAAAGTGCAATCTCCCCTGCCTCCAGATACTCAAATTTGACCTCGTAATAAACAGCAGTACCTTCACAGCCGGTTTGTTAATCGCATTGTGGCATTCAATGTGCTGGCAATGAATAGGATTCCAGGCTGCAAAACCAAAATACAGCAGATTAATCAACAGAGAAAAGGTATTTGTATTCTTTGTGTCTAGTGGTATCAATACAGAACAAGATCCTCTTGTATAAGTACTACATAAATACAAGAAAATACCTAGCCATTCCTCAGGAAGCCTAATAACTACAATAAACAGCCTAAAAAGAAAAGAAAAAAGAAAGACATAGACATAACCTTTGTAGGCCCTTCCTCATCTCACTATGTTTTGAATTAATTAATTATTGTTCCCCTCCCAGAGCAGAATAGTAGGAGTAACTCAATACATTGAATAACATTCACAGGCTAAATGAAAACAATTATAATAAAGGAAGAACAGTTTAGCCACAGGAGACTTATTTTTGCAATGACAAGAAGTAAACAACAAAGGTGTGTTTCAGCAGCATCAATTGGATGCCTTATGAAATACCCTGAAGTGAAAAAATGCCATGCAATTGCAGAAAACGTGCAACTCTTCCTGGGATACATTAACAGAAAACTTATATAGAAAAAGATGATTCCAGTCTACCCAGTGCTATTTAGGGGTCAAATGGTATAGTTTAGCTTACAGACCTGGTTCCATGAAACAAGAGATAAAAAGCAGTAAAAGAAATATGATTTAAAAAAATGTCAAGAAAATCTATCAACCTTTCAAGAGAAGGCTTTACGTACAAACTTCTATCAGGAACTTCCTAGATGTACTTGAGTTAGTCTAGTGGGTCTTCTAAGGTCTCTTTCAATCCTTCATTTTCATTATTTAAAATACTGTATTCTGTAAATTTTAAAAATGAACATATGCTACACAACAGACTGTTTGAAACTGACAGGTTGAGACATGCAATTGGGAAAAGTAAGTTCTGAATTGCTGCTGGAGAGTCCCAACCACTGAAGCATAACCCCATCAGCACCTTTAGAGAGTCTGGTAGACAAAGGACTTTGTACTGTCTGCCTTCTCAGCTCCAGCTACACTGCTGAGTTTGTCTAACATTTTCTCTCACTATATTCAGCCTTGAGAACTTATCCGTTATACTGGCTTCACCTGACATCACCTGATTTTTTTTTTTTTTTTTTTTTGACAATAACAGCCAGATAAAGAGCCTTAGCAACAGCAGCAGAGATAGAAGCTGGCACAACAAAAGCAATCAAAGCCATAATTGAAAGGAGCATAAGTCAGAACCCTTTTGAGGCAAAGAAAGCAGTTTCACAGACCATTTGGAATGTTGTATTTATTTCTTCTGTTCTGCTTTAGTTAGCATTTGGAGTAACACAACATACTTATTAGCCACAATCACATTTTTTATTTTTCATAGCATCTTTTGAAAACACAGACAAATAGATATTGTATTGATATACTTACAGAATTACCAATTTACAGAACAAAAGTTTTCAAAATACATTTTAAAACTGCAAGCATGTAATTATAGATTCATAGAATCATAGAATATCCTGAGTTGGAAGGGACCCTTAAGGATCATCAAGTCCAACTCTTGACACCACACAGGTCTACCCAAAAGTTCAGACCATGTGACTAAGTGCACAGTCCAATCTCTTCTTATCACACCATTTACTTTATGTTCATTTTGGTTTATACAAAAAAGCTGCACTGACCTGTGTACTGCAGTCCTCTGTACTCACTGATTGCCCCAGGGGGTTTTAAATTGGGCCAATAGTGAAATAACATTTGTACTGCTGGAGGTTTAACTTGAGATGGTCCATAGGCTATGACATATAGCAAATCCTAAGGAGAGACATGTACAATATGTTTATTTTGAAAGGTAAAAAACACCCTTCAGTATGTATTATTTTCTTTCAGAAAGATACCTGAACAAATAAAATAGTCATTTCATGCCCTACAAATTTTCTTTTGTAACCTCTTACAAGTAGACTAGATTACAAACTTCAACAATATGTTTACAACTGGCCTCTGAGTTGGAATGAAACATCCAAAAGCTATGACCCCCCACACACTAACATATAGTGAATGAAGCCTCTGTCTAGCCATGGGGCAACAATCTGTGCTATTGCTAAATAACTGGTTCCTTCTCTGATTCACATACTCATAATATTCACTCAGAGTCCTTGGAAAAGTTCAGTCCCACATGAACTGAGAAGACTGGTGGTTATTAAAATTTCTGCCACTTGGAGCCATGGCTACATAGTATGTAGGAAAAAAGGGCTTTGTTCTACAAAAGATAGAGCTGCTTCTGTAAACTAAAAATCAGAGGGACCTTCCTCTCCATAACTCAGGAAGATTGGATATAAAGATCATTTAAGAATTCTTGGCACATAATCAGTCCAATTTTCAAGTCATCTGGTTTTCATTACTATCCAGTAATTTCCATGATGTATATATGATCAGAAACTTACTTTCCATACTTCTTGTTTATATTTCATGAGGCATTCCAATAACTGGCAGTGATACACTAAGAGAGAAAAGAAAGTATAGACATAATACTGAAGTGGAAACTCAAGTTACAGAAGTGATGTAATTAACTAACGGGCTTTGCTTTGACAGTCCAAAACTCTACATTTAATTTAATTACTTCTTATTTAAAAGGGTTTGCTGAAGGATCACTGCCCAGAGAGTTATTACAAAAGACCAGAAATAAAATATTACTAGTTTGTTTCTGTCAAGAAATGCAGTAAGCTGAGAAGCCTTACAATGCTACAGCTCTTTGTAGAGCAACAGAGATCTTTTTCGGATACGTCTCTTTTAGGAATATCTGCTAATTCACTTAAAATTTGTCCTTCTGGCACTGTATAAAGCTGTAAATGTGTATCTTGTCATTCATCGTAAGGCAGCAATAGAAGTCACACGTGACAGCACACCATTCCTTTGTGTGCCAAGGGGTAGCATGACGTGACACGTCTCATGCACATACAGCAGTGTGGGGTTCCTCCTCACACACACCATCTACCCAGTTAAGTAAAAACATAAAATGGGAGGTAGTTGACTACTATGAAATATGACAGATACCTCAGGTTAAATTTTGTTTTGTTTTGGTTGTGTGACCCCACTGAATTAACTGGAGTTGCACTGAAGTGAGAGAATGGCATTTATGGTTAGGTACTTCTAATTACAATTAGATTAATGATAGTTCTGTTCTGAGCCTGCAGCCAGCATTACCTGCCATCTTTGAAAAATGGTATCAGTCATGAACTTGGTGGGATATGAATCATAACGTAAGACAAACTTTTACTGTGAAATTCTATACTCAAAGTTAATAGCGATTTCCCTCCAACACTGACATTATAAATCAACACTATTTTCTGATGTCAAGCAGAAGAAGACCAGACTCTTCAATCCTGGGTCCAATCCTAATTCTTCACCACAATGAGATCTTATCTACATAATGATGACTTCAAGCATAATGCTCAGAAATACAAGTTTTGACTGAAATCATTTATTTTTTATCCTGCACTGGATTGTGAGATGGAATTTTATATCACTGAACTTTTTTGATTACGTTTGTCACAGAACTTCATGACTCATAGTTTCACAGAGGATTATACCATACTGCATGTTTACATACCTGGGTTTGATGTGTACTGCATTGCAATCATTAACATTGATGATGCAGATAAATTGACATGTGCTGGAACACCTTCCCTTTTTGAGGAGCCCACTTAAAAGAAAAGGAGAAAAAAAGATTTTTTAGTGTACAAGGAAAAATAGGCAAAAAGAGCATATAACTCTGATTCCAAGTGATGAAAAAAAATTCTAAGGTACCATGTAATTAAAAAAATAAACAGAACCATTCTGTATTGGTGGGGGTGAAACCCCTACGAGAAAAATATGACTAAGAAAATGGCATTGCTTCACAGACCACACACCTGGTCTCTCAGATTAGTGAGATTTCTTCCTCAGAGCTACATCAACCCAAAAAGGTGATCTTTTGAGGCATTCTGCTTCAGAACCCACAGACTGGTCAGAGCAATTTCAGTCATATAGTCACATGCACCTACTACTTGGATCATAGGAAAGGCAAGGAGAAAGTAGAGGGTAAGGAAACAAGAAACGTAGAAAGCCTGCTGTTGAGGTATACGGATGAAGGATTGGTGCTGGCGGTAGATGGCTGTTGCGTATGGCACAGATTACTTCTCAGGGACCACATGGTATGAATTGCAGTTAGAGCTACATACCAGAAAAATCATTCCCCCTTGTTATTGTGAATTGTGCTAAGGATACACAGTAGCACTGCAGTGCAGCTAAGCTGTTGTAACCTTGACCTCACTGAAAGGGGCTTGAGTTCTTTCTCCTTTGCTACTGCATGGTTAGTATCAACTAGTAATAGTTGAATATGGAACTTGGAATAACCCTGCACAGTGTAGGTGTTTATTTGCAGAACTGTATCATGGCAATATGGCTTTGCAGGCAACCTCCTACACAGAAATGTGGAACGTATCTTCCCCATTCGCATTCTACAGCTCTATCTCAAGCCTGTCTGCCAGCATTTTGGATAGAAGCACATAATTGTAACTAACAGTTCAGTGAGATCCTTTCATCCCTCCCATCTGGCTCTTCAGCTGCTTATACAATCTCTTGCACCCTTCCCTTTCAGTTGATTCTGAGCTGAACACAAGGAAAAGGAAAGGTTCTACACTTGCCTTGTGAAGGGACAGATCATTCCCAGTAGAGAAAGCCTAGGATGCTATTTAAGAACACACATGACTGGAAAAGGGAGACTCTCTCTTTTCTGTCTGGTATTTCTCCACACGTCCCAGCATTGCTATGGCTCTCTTAATTACACTTCAACCTTTTTTGAAAGTCATCCACACACAATAGGGCAAAGCATTTATTTATGTTAGCTATGGATCTGGCTCAATCAGATGTTTTGGAGAATAGTTTTGGAGATGTGAAGATTACCTACATCAGCTCCTCTGAGCTGGGAAAAACACATTTAGTGCAACAATGGGGAGAACACATTTAGTGCAACTTTCTGCTCTTAATCCAAAGAGGACCTTCTTGGAGAAACTTCTCCAAAGAACACTGACCAAAGAAAACCTTACGTGTAAGTTTCCACAAAATCTTAGTCTTGAAACACTGGACCACACTTCTTTCTTTGTTCTAACATTTTCCATAAAGGTCTGCTATGCAGGTAAGGAGGAGACATTCTCATAGAATTACAGAATGGCTGATGTTGGAAAAGACCTCTGTAGATCATCTTGTCCAAGCCCCCTGCTCAAAGAAAGGTCAACTAGAACAGGTACTCAGGACTTCGTCCAGCTGCATTTTGAGAATCTACAACCTTTCAGGCAACCTGTTCCAGTGATCACCCTCACAATAAAACATCTGTTGGGTAAAACTGACTTTAAACTTAATGTTTTTGTCTGCAGAACATGGTTAAATCTCTCTGCTACTATTGTAAGCCCATCAAGCTTTATCAGGTACAAAGATGGGTACTCAGAACACACTTTAGGATTCATAGTCTTCAGGAATTCTGAAATTACAAAGTCCTATCACACCTTGAGGGGAAAATTAACAAAACAAAAGAAAAGAGGAAGCCACTGTCAGATTCAATTTTAATACTTAGGGACCAAAGATGTGCACTACTATCTAGTACAGAAATTAAATGGAAAAAAAGAGAGAAAGAGAAAACCAGAAATTCATCATGGTATCATTGATCATGGTATCATTACATTGATAAGAGTCATTATTGTACATCCACATTTAGTGCAAATGCAAAAATTATACATGTTGCTATTGCATGTATCACTTTAGCAGCGTTCTGCCCATCAATTCTGTACTCAAGATCCCCTTTACCAGCACTGAAAGTTTTGTTAGTCTGAAAACTGTATTTCTTTACAGTTTATCTTCACTCTTTAAGTGAAGAAAGAATTCACAGCAATACATCATAATACATACATATGAAGTATTTCCTTTTGAAAATAGTTCCATGGAATTGTTTTTGTATACATACAGTATATTGGTGTCACATAACAATTCTATGACAGATCACACTGACTCTTACAGTCTGACATTATAGCAGTGTACCACTTTTCTGAAACATAACAATACTAGAGTAAGTTCTACTTACAGATAGCCATAGGCAGAAAAGATGTGCTGAGATACTCTATAATATCCTTGTGCAGAAATGGAGGAAAGGTAGCTAATGTTGAAATCATTGTATAGGGTAAAGTACTCAAAATATCATCATTGAGAAAAGGAAGCAAGCATGTAGTAGTGTAAAAAATTGATTGCCCAAGATCTGTTGAATAAAATGAAATACATAATCATTACAATGGAAAAACAATTATGACTATGTACTTTGTACAGATCTATCATAAAAGTTACATTTAAATTCAAATTTTCCCCTCAAAGTATTTCAGAAACTTAACTCCCATAGTCACACACAAGTGACTTCACCCATCACTGAAGCCCTTCTTAAAAGAGAAGAAAACAGCTGTTCAGCAGCATTTAGAATAGTTTGGAATGAATATGAATACTATAGCCAATAAAATCAACACACCTACATAAAGCAGCCTGCATTTAAGCAAAGGTGTTATTACAATCAGAATTGATAAGTATTCCAGCATGAGAAGGCCTGCTTTTGCAAAAAGCATCCCATACTATCTCTCAACAAAATCAGATTTTGATCTTAATTACCCTTAAGAAAGCTACAAATTGCCTCCCACATAGAAACTAGAGGGAACATCACTGCATTTTGCAAACAGTATGTGATTAAACAGTGGATTTTATTTCCAGGGGAAGCCATTGAGACCAAAAATGCCCAAAGCTTAAAAAGAATAAGCCATTTATAAATAGTTTCCAGATTTTTCTGATTAATTACAATATAATGCTTTGGAAGGGATACTTAAGGTATCATGCATTAATTCAATATCCAAATAGAGCAGACAAGTTGCCATGTAAGTGGCCATTGTGGCATCTTACACATGAGGAACTGAGCTGGGACCAATAACCCTCTGAGAAAGACTACAGCACCCAATAAACCCCAGGTTTGAACCTGTATGGTGACTACAATACATCATAAGGCTTTCTGCCTGCAAAAGAGGGATTTCTTTTGTCACTGACTCCCTCTGCAACCTCAAGGTGTAACACACAGGTCTTGACCTTCATCTGTATAACTAGGATGATTTAAAGCTGCCTTTTAAAGTTCTCAAAGATCTGTAGCTGTAGATGTAAACATCATGAGTCATAATATGAAGTTAACACTTCATTCTAGTCTTGTGCAACAACTAGACCCTTAATGCCAGAGAGCATTTGCTCTTGCAATACATATTTGTCGCCGAAGCATTGACAATTTTGTATAGGCTGACAGGACCCAAGCTGAGGAGCATCTAGTGCACCAGTTGTACTTACCCAACCAATACAGACTGTTCAGATTAAAAAAATAACGAAAGAAAAAAAAAAAAAAAAAAACACACACACACATATATATTTTAGTCAAATTCTACGCTGAGGGAGAAATAAATAACAAGTTCCACAGCAAAATGTAATTCTTTGTACACGGAACCATAGGAAATAGCAGGTGACCTTCCCCTGCCCCAAGCATGAGTCAACCAATTATTTCTTGCAGACGTTTATCTATCCTGTTCTTAGAAATCTGCAAGACAAAATTTTACTTGTTCATCTGGCAATTCTTAATGCTTAACCATCTTTACTGTAAAACCGTTTTTTGAAATTTTCTTTGCTGCAATTCAAGCCCATTACTCCTTATCCTGATGCTAAACACAAATAGTTTGTTTATTTCTCTTTGCAGCAATCTTTACATGTTTGTAATAATGTCTCCCTCCAGTTTTCTTTAAGCTAAACAATGTTCTTTCAGTTTTTCCTCACTCTTCACAGATTCTACACCTCTGATCGTTTTTGTTTCTTTTTCCTGGACTCCTCCCAAAAGGTCCATGCCTTTCTTGAGACCAGATGGACAAATCTGAAAATTGTACTCCAGCTGACGTCTTGCTAGGGCTATTAAACTAACTAAATAAAAAATGCTTTGGGTGTCTAATAAAGCATGTGTTTACATATTGTTAGGATAATATTAATACATTAGTGAGTTATGGTCAGACTCAGATCTGCTGTAACACCCAGATCTTTTCGCAGTATGACTTTCAAGCTATTACTTCCCTCATTTAATTTCTTTATTTGATTTCTCTTGCTTAAATATAATATTTTACACTTCTTCTTTGAAGAGCCTTCAAAACAGAATGCAATTTGCCAAGATTATTTTGAATCAAATCTCATATAAGAGACATGCTATTCACCATCTTGATATCCCCTGTAAATTGTCATCTTCTCTCACTGCTATCAGCCAAGTAAAAATTTAAAATATTTATTAACACTAGATGCAACACAGACTCCTGTAAAATTCCCTCTTGGTATACCTTCCAACTGACATGAGACATGAGTAATTGCTCCTGGAGTGTTTTCCTCACTAAAGTGGTGACCGTATGTCCCAGTTTGCCCATCAGGATGTCAAGTGACACAGCAACAAAAGCCTGCCTAAGGACAAGAAAACCACAGCAGGAGAACCACTGTCCTGCCATAAAACAAAATTATGTTTGTTCAGTGTTATTTTTTCTTCACAAGTCTCCATTGGTTGTTAATTACCACCATGTTATCTACTTAGAAAAAGATTGCTTTGATAATTAACTTTGATTTCTGGAAAAAGTCAACAGGTCTATAATTTGCCAAGAGTGCCTTTTTTCCAAGATCATAACATTTCTTTGTGCAGCAATCTTTGATTCAAAACATGCTGCTGCCAACTCAAAAGAAAATCAGCATTTAACAGAATTTCCTGCTAAAGAATTTAGCAGTGTATGAGATTGATGACAATACTTCCTATACTGAACTATATACACTGATATAAGTTCATCTTGATGTAATACACCCTGATATCATGGTGAAAATTAATATTTGACTTTTACCACATGAGAAAAATACTCAGCTCCTGTACCCCAGTATGAAAAGCCAGAGACTAACAAACCAGACATTTGCAGAACTTGAGAATAAAACAATATAAACACAACACAGTCACAGAAATCTAGTGCTGAACCAATTCAAAACATACGAAAATACTGCTTTTCAGCAAGTTAGACAGAGATATTGCTACCTTTCTACCCTGAAATATTTTAAAGCCATCTCTAGAGCCATTGTTTTTCTTCAATCAAATATATCTTATGTTCTATTCAGAGATGGACCTTCACCAAAACACTAAATCTGCATATTCCTTATTGGACATGTATACACTTTCAAGCAATGCATGCCTCTTTAGAGAGCCACCCCAATAGGACCAGTTTGAAGATATCCCAGCAGATCCAAATTCAAGTTCCAGATATTTTTTTTTGACCTATTTGTATTATTTTAGTTACACATCACAAAATATCACTGAAAATCAGACAACTTCAGAATTCAAAACCAAATCCACAGTTCACAATAAATAAATAAATAATCTTTTATTTTAAAAAGACAAACCAAACACTTGGATATAAACATCCCGGTAGATTTGAAATCCAGATCCAGGTCAGTTTAGGCCCATCTCTTCTACTGCATTTATGCATCATTCATGGATTCACGGCACTGAAGTTAAGCGTACTGAAGGGTTCAAGGGCCTGCTTACCATGTTGACCATGTTGTAGCAAAGGAACTAGATCCAGCAGTGTCACCAGTGTCACGTAAAGTCCTTGATAGTCCAAAGATGGGTAGTCTGATAACTGAGCATCACGACTTTGCTGGCCACGTTCAGATGGAGCATCTCGCAGGACGCTGTAAAGGAGGGAGCGAGTAACAGTAGGGTTGATGGAACTGACCTGTGGTCTTAGAGATGGGGTGAGTGGGAATGGCACAGGAAAAAGACACATGGTCATGGGCACTGTCAAATTGGAGGCATCTTGATTCTCCTTCTTCCCTGTGCGGGACAAAATGCTGTTGGGGGGACAAAGAAAAAAAAGAGACAACAAAGACACAAAGAACAGCACATTACATTGAAATGACACTATAAAACAAATAATAAAACACCAGATACATCCCACATAAGATGCAATTGCTACCAAAACCAGTGTATCTACAAATCTAGCAACCATTCATTTTCATGCTTCAAGATACAAGAATTAAAAATTGACATCTATGGAAATTTTCATTGCATCTCATGTGTTATCTGGTTCATAAGGAGCAAAAATATAAAAATGCATGTTTCAGTGCCCTACCCATGTTTCACAGTTAAGAAAAATTCTAGGTATTAAAAGTGTTCACTACAGAAAAATAGCTGTATCAAAACAGATTGCTATTTTGCACTGAGAATATTTTGAGGATTTTGAGTGTTCTCCCCCCCCCTCCATGAAATCTTTGAGCCAACTAACTGAAAACATGTAAAATATAGGTGTGGCACTTGCAGAAACATGTTTTAGCAAAGAATAAACATGTGTGTTTGTTAAGATAGTCTTAAAAATCACATGTTTATTGCATTAAAATAATGTCTATGTATTTTATGATACTGTTTCATGACCACTCAGTCAGTATCATTTGAGATAATGAAGTTTAAACAGGCACATGGATTTAGAAATAATATAATATTTCTAAAATGTTAACTAAACTACATTTCAAAAAGTTGTAAAATAATATATAGTAGATGGTCTTTAGCATATGTTTGTGAGCTAATGATAATGGTTGTTTATGTGTTTTTAATTTTGCTCATGTTTAGGGAAGAAACATTTTACTTTACAAATACAAACACTTCTTGGGTAAATAGTTACCTTCAAAATCTAAGGGCTAAGCAAGCAAGACCAATTACGTAACTGCAGATCAGACAGTATGTTACCATACATTCCTGCTGCTACTTACGTTATTATTCAACAAAACTCACTATAAACTAAAGGAGAGATAATTTCAAAAAATAAAAAGGATTTAGTGGGAATCAAAATAGAGGCTATACGTCAACCACCTTGTTATGTTGTTTTAAGAATGTTGTAAACATGGTTGTAAGCATGTTAATTTAATTTTCTAATAAAGAAAAATTAATAACTACTTTAAGTAGATATATATTGTCACTTAAGCAGTGCTGTATTTTAGTTATCAGGCAATTATAGTGTTAGCCCATAATCTTAATATGTGCCTATAGTACAACTTTAAATATATTAAACCACACACAATGTTGTTTGTTTTTTTAAGCACATTTCGCATCTCTCAGCAATTAGGATTTCCAAAAGTGATTTCTGTTGGTTTAACTCCACTCCCAAAGTCAGCATTAAAACTGTTAAGACAAGTGAGTGGGATTAAAATTTCCACTGACTAATGAAGAGTAGAGTTACGTCAAGAGGGAGCACTTCTGGAAATCTCAGTCCCCTTTACCAGTACAGACATCCCTGCCATATAATCACCTTAGCAAAGATACACCTGTGTCAATGCAACGACTCACACAAGTAAGCTAAACTCATGCCAAGGTGCTTATAAGAGGAGGTGCCATTCATTTACCAAATATATAAAACACTTTCACAGGTACAGTCTTATGCCAAGTGGCTACTACAAGCCAGATCTCATATCACACTTTCAGTCAGAGATTACAGTCAAATTGTCTGTTTTAAGATTTTTTTTTTGAATTGTTATTACACCTTATGTATTTGGCAATTATTTTGGTTTCTGTTACCCAATGTCCAGTACAAGAAGAGTGATGAATGTTATTACAGTGTTTATGAAATTGTATCACGAAATTACCCAAGATCTAATATGATTTTAAAAAACAAATGACCAGAGTGCTGATTCCTCTTTTTCATATTAACTTTTAATTTGCTTGACGTTTATTTGCCATACTCTGCAGCTCTTGCTTATAGATGTGAAGATACTAAATCATATTCCATCTCTGTCTTCTAACAGATTTTACCAATTATCCATCCTTTTACTTGCCAACACATCACTTCAAATACCCTTACTTCCAGAAAGAACATTATTGTATTATTTAATCCTTGCTTTGAAAAGTGTAAGGCAGTGATGCAAAGCCTGCACTATAGGCTTCCCTTCTATTCTGACATGGAGCTATTGCCCGTCTGATTAGAAACCAAGGCACATATTCTTATATGTTGACAGTGGCGTCCTTCTGTTCACTTCAGGAACAGAAGTGAGACCAAATTCCAGCTCCAATCATGCCAAATATAGGGATAAAATAATATTAAACTTTCAGACAATATGTTATAATGGCAATAAATCAGAGTCAAAGCTGAAAATCTAGGAAGTCCCCCTAAGACCATGATCCAATATTTATAGCTTGTTCCTGTTTCTGCTCAAAGCACGTGCTGAGAACCTGATCATGACTCTATACTGAACTTGCCTCATGACATGCATGAAAGCCATCAGGGCTTGTTTCAAGATTTGTACACCTTTCCTATCTATCTATCTCAAAATTACCATCTTCCAGGAAAGATTTCCTAAAATGTCCACAGGAGAATTGCATCTCACCAAGGCAGCAAAACAAGCTTGATCATTAATTAGGTAGTGGCATTTATAACTATCCCTTATGTAAAACATTTTACTTAGAAGTACATGTGGAGACCTTTCTCCAAGAAAATGTGAAAGAATGAGCTGTTCTGCAATATGTTTAAGTCTTAGATCACTCCTCAGATGAGGGGGAAAAAAAAACACTGAAAATGAGCAGGGCATGAAACAAATTCATGCTGTAATGTAAAGGAATGTTTTCGCTCAAAGAGAAAATTAAGAACTAAATGAATCAATGTGCTATGCATCGTGTATGGTGATTTTATGTAATGTTTGTTCATAGAAATAAGGAATTGATTTTTTTTCAGTCATTTCACATCTGATCCCCCCACCCCAAGCATGTGATATATTGAGGCTACATACAGAGCAAAGGAACAAATTAATCCCTTGCATGATCCAACTATAGCTAGCAGAATGACACCAGATATGAATGTGATCCAAAACAGTGGGCATACCCTACTGAAAAGAACACATTCAACATTCCCATTACATGGAAAGTTAAAAAGTATCATAAGTAGTAAATGCTACACCTGTAAAACCCAATCATCATATGGAATTTCTGTGACTATACGTTACTCCTTTGAGGAGTATACATTACTCCTTTAACTACACGTGTTCATCAAGAAACACTTATCCTAAAAATTCAGCTGCAATAAGAGTACGCATCAAACTGGAAAATATTTTTTAAGTTATTTTGAAATAGAAGATGATCCCAAGCAACCTATTCTGAAGGCCAGACCCAAATCTCTCAAAATCAATGGGTGTTTTTGCTGTTGTTTGATCAGTATTCTTTGATCAGTCCAAAATCATTTCACATGTTCTGTCTTAAACTGGAAAGGTTATTCTCCATCACGTACTTCTATCACTGATGTTAAAACTTACGCAATGGAGTCTCAGTGTAGGAGGCAGAAAGAAGACTCAGCATGCAGAATGTTCAAAGAAATGTTTGATCAGACTCTTCAGAAAGACAAGTTCTTAACCAGTCTGTTTAGTTTTAGGGTAAATCTTACAGAGATCTGCATACAGTGGGTGGGAGTTTCCTTCTTTCCATCTGCCACACTAAATACAGGGTATGTTTTGTTTTGCTTTTTTATCCAGCTTCTTTCTTAGTATCAGCAAGCGTATAAACTTGTATTGGTTCAACCATAGCATTAAGGCTTTGCCCACAGTTCAAATTCCCCAGTCACCAGGATCTGACCTGGCTGAGGTATCAGAATGCAGGCCACTTAATAAATTTAGATTGAAGTCCTGGCTGCAACTTCTGGAATCCTTCTAGTGCTGATGCTGATCAGATCCAAGATCGGAAAGGACAAAGCCATTTGTGAACCGTGTAAATCTATGTACAACATATGAACAGCATTTCTGCCCCATGAGGTTCAGCATCATCTATGAAGGATTTTGGTTCAGTCCCATTCCAAGCACAAATTAAAGAAGAGGAGCCAAGCAGTTGTACAACTGCTACCCTGATTCTGATCTGCTCTCATAGCTGGTAACTATCAAGCTTCTTCAACAAGCCCAGAAACATCACTGTCAATGGAGTGTGAAGAATTTGTCACACAGGACATGTCAGCTGTACTGTTTCGGAAGATTAAGGCAGCAGGGTGGTATGGAGATACTTCTTAAGTTTCTAAATCTACCCTGTCTCAATTGACTTCTGCCCAGAAAGAAATGGATCTCATCGTAGCTAACACTTGGTAGTTACAGTGAGAAGAGAAGAGAGAAAATGTCCAGAATTAAGCTGTTAAACCAAGAAAGTCAGACTTGCAGGTTCACAACATTTAAGCAGAGGCTGTTTTAAGTAAGAGCCTTCCTTAAATGCGATTGAAATGTGTTTGTTGTACAAAATAATCCATTAAAACACCCTGATTTGGGAACAAAACCCTATCTCAGAGTTATTTTCAAGGACTCTTTGAACGCTTTTTCACCACTGTTACAGTGTAATGAGACAAAAATTCATTTTTTTTAATATTTAAAAAAAAAAAAAAAAAAAAAAAGCCCTTGTGGTTGTCACAGTTTTATTCAACACTCTCAATGACAAGGCAAACAAATTTAAGTGGTTAAACAATTCCACTCTTGAAATTTTCAGAAGTTAATATAAGTGCTGGGTTTCTTTGTTTGTCTGGTTCTAGGTTTTGTTGTTTCTGTTGTTGTTTTGTGTTTTTAAGATTGCAGTACAATAGCTATTCCACTGACAATGAGTGTTTTTGTCTGTGTCTTCTCATAAACAGGGTCACGAATCTTATTGCATTACATTGGCATTAAATGAATGTTAGAACAAACTACTGAAATTCTTTCAAGTTTAAACTTGCTTCTCCACTTGTATGCATCATAGGAGTATGTGTACAAATATATAGTAAATTGTATTTTATTAATGTTTCCTTATCAAATAAGGCAAATGCTGTTTTTCCAAACTAGCTTCTGACAACCTTCCTAGGTATAAATTAGGAAGCTATACAGAGAAATGCAGCCTTAACTGTATTTTTCTGGATATAAGAACTAATACCAATCAAAACCTGACAGACAAAAATTATATCTTCACTGTCAAAAGCCACTTTAAAACCAATTTGAAAATTAAATTTTAAAACAACCAGGTAGGCACTATGGAAAAAAGCAGCATATATATTCCTAATTGAGCCTTACATTTTTTCACATCTTTTTAGAAAGACAAGAGGCAGTATTTCCTATTCAAAATGTATTCTCTAATCATATGGTATTTAGCACTATATATCATCACTAAATACTAGACTAGATCAAACCCCTTGGTCAGAACAATCCTGATCTGTTTTTCCATCCATATCCAGATTTGTATACAAATTTCATGTCTGTTCATATTGTTATAAGGGACTGAACCAGAACCCAAACCTGGAAACCAGCTGAACAATGGCACAGTCAGAACCTAGTCCTGCTTTTCTGGCTCATTACTCTACAATCCCAAAGCACCAGGACTGTCAAGGAGGTCAGAAGTATATACTTTTACAAATCTACAGGTCACTAACTCCTTTCCTTACAGGTTCAGCATATTTGTACATTCACCTAAGTCTTAGGAGGGCCAAGCAAATGTGTGATCAACCAAGTTTATTTTAGAATCAGCCACTCAATAAGCAGCTCAACTGGGCAAATTGGGCAACAGCCACTGAAGAGATGAATTTATACCATTCGTTTCTTCAATTATGCTCCGACTTTCTGGTTGAACATTGACCCATTAAATACTGCAATCAATTCAAAGTAAATGAATACCCCCTACACTTTAGCATTTTTTTTTCTTCAACAGCATTAGTTAAAACTTACCTCAATAGTGTCTGAGAAAAGTATTTCAAAGTATTTGCAATGTCAGTTCCAGAGGGCACAGGGTAAATGTTGTGGAGAACCCGGTTGTGGTATTCCTGAAGGTAACGGATTTTGGAAGCAACTATATAGAAGACAAAAAACAAACACAGAAACTTGCATTTAGCTTTCTGCACATGTTAAGGGGATCATGTCTGTTCCTACCATTCTTGATTTTTCTTTTTAGATTTTAGATTTAAGAATTAAACTGTAAAAAACTTTCTACTCTTTTTAACTGAATATACTGAACATCCCAGTGCACAGGTGCTAAGGGAAAGGCAAGGAAGGCAGCGAATGTCTGCATCTGTTTTAGACTGTCTTTGTGCTAGCAAATGAAAAAATAAAAATAAAAACTGCACATCTTTGTGTCTCCAAAGATCTCAAGATTCATTATAAAAAAAGTGACTCACTGGATCACAGGAGGTTCATGTATTTCTGTAGCCAAAGCAGAGATAAAAGCTAAGACAGCGAGAGCTTATATAATTTACTTCATGCCATAAATTTACTTTATGCAATGAATAGTGGGTATGAAAAGATCTGTGCTGTTTATTTAAGTGTCTTAGGAAGTCTGATCAAGTAGGTGAGGGGATTTCAAAGAGCTGGAGAAGCTCTACAACTTTTCTGAGACTACTTGTTTTAGAAATAGCATTCTCAATTTCCAACAAAGATCCCTGTTTAGTATTGGAAGAATGATTACTCACCATAGTTGTGATGCCTGACATTGCCTACTTGGCACAAGCCAGTCTCATGCTGAGATAATCGAGCACACTCAGAACTCTTTTCTGCTCTACTTAAGACTAACCAACTGCACTGGGAAACCCAGTCTTCCAGCACTCGATTGCCCTAACCTGATCAGCCTTTCTCCCCTGTTTCCAGCTGTACTGACCATACCCTTGCAAATTCTGCAGGAAGTGAAGCTTCTACAGACAAACATCTCCTTCACACTACTTCCCTGCTTCATCACAGGGAGAAAGCCCATCACAGGACTCAATAGGGCTGAGGCCTAATAGAAAATAGCAAGTAAACTAGGGAGACTACCATACATAATACGTATGCAAAAGTAATAAGATTGCTTATGAATCCTTAGTTTATTTCTCCCCACTTTTAAGCATTTTACCTTAAAAACTTATTATTTTAAGGTGTCATCAATTGATTTTAATTATACTTCACTTCTCTTTGCTTCCCAGAAAACCAGAAGACGAAGTTTTGTCCTGTGGGCACATGCTGTCTCAGAGTAGCTATGAGTAAGATCAGAACCCCCCAAATGACCACACAGGCCTGGGGCACACGAACAATGCTTTGCAGTATGTTACCCACGTCTCTGGAAGACCAGTCAGAACTAGCTTCCTGTAAGACTCCAGAACTACTGGGATAATAACATCTGAACATCAGGGGTTTCACTCCAGATTACAGGTGAAGTTTATTTCAGTCTGCTTTTTCTCATCTCATGCTTCATTCTTTCTGCCCACTATCTCAGTTCTGATCCCCACAGTGCAGGTGCAGTTTTGTGTTTATTTTTTTTCCAAAGGTAACTGTATATCTTTTACTATGGTGAAGGTATCTGTAATCTAGTCTAGGTTTGTTTTTAATAATTATTTCATAAATGTATTTTGTGAGATTATCTTTGCTTGCTAGGGAAAAAGACCACGAAACCAGGCATATTTGCAAGGAAACAGATCATGTATCTTAAAACCCAACACAGAAAAATTCACAGTAAGATGCACAGTTTACTGTGGCTGCCATGGTCTGCTGCCAGAATGTGTAATGAATTGGATTAGCTAATGCTAAAGATGACGTCAGAATTCAGGTTCAATATGTATTTCAAAAAACTGTCCACCTCCCTAGGGCCACTTTCTTTCAATAAAGTGTATAGGAAATCTAGAATTATCTTTTTCGCATAAAGAATTAAATCTGTTTTTTTCTATTACTCAGCACTGTCACACAATTATGTAAGCTAAAATAACAAAGCAGAAAGACTTAGTTATTAGTTTAGAAAGTCTAAATATTAACATTAGCCTTTAGGCTCAAGGCTTTGGCCTCATCTCCCAGAGCTGCCCAGAACTCTGGTCCATTTCAGCACAGCGTGCCAGAACACTAAGACACTTCTGAAAGGAGGCCCCAGAGCAAAACTCGGGAAGCCCCGAAGATACAGAAGTATGTCAACGGCCTGAGTTTCTAAGTTTCTGAGCACCCAGAGATACACTTAAAATGCAGAATCATTCTGCGGAAATACTTCCTTTGCCACTGTTATAGGATCATCATATAAAGAGGAAAAAAATAAATAAAAATAAATAAAAAGAAAAAGGAGAAAAAAAAAAAAGATTATTCCTATGATGTTTTGCTAGGTATCGCTCTAGTATCTACACAGACCTAACTGAACTTCCTAGCCCCCATGCAAGCATTTACCAAATCAAGAGTGAAACCATTATGAGTCTGTAAAAATGGTTCTGATTGCTTTCTGTCCTGGAGAAGAACACAGTGGGCATCGGCCTTCCCAGGAACATTACTTACCACAATTTAAATGCTAGTTACTGTCATTTAAGGTGAAAAGAACATTTCTCTTTTGATACAAAGAACACCTCAGGCATGCTGTGGAGGTGAGTCAAATGATGAAAGCCACTGTCAATATTTCTTAGTATGAATTCAAATGTGTGTGGTCACAAGAAGGAAGCTTCTCAAGATGATTTTCCCACATTGCCACCATTTTACCTGCTTTTCATACAACCTGCCAAAGTGCCGTGGGGTTGGCCATGGATTCACATTTAGACCAGTGCCTTTTTGCTCTTCTGAATTGACTGGTCTGTTTCCTCATTCGCAGTGTTTTTGTTCTGGTAAATTCAGATACATTGTAACTTGTGGCTCCTTTTTGAGACATTCCGGTTCTCATCTGTCAGTCAATCAGGGCAGAAGCAACAGCAGCAACAGTTGGAGTTTGAAGGTTTGCCTGACAGTGATGCACGTACACCAACATAATCCTTGTTGGAGACCATTTGTCAAAATTGCAGGTGAGTGAATCTTAACATTATATAGAGAGAAAGACATCTGATAATGCCATAATAACTAGTCAGGAGAGCAACCTTGGTAAACAAATACAGAAGTTATAATGCACAAGGGTATTTCCACTAACTGAATACTCTACCTAGAGGCACCATTGAAAAAGCATTAGGAAGAAGAAAGATCTGCAATCTGGATCCCAAAGAAATCTTAAAACAAAGAGCAACACTCGATGTGGCAGAGCCAAGACGCAGTCTCCAGAACAGTACAAGGGGATCAAAAGGAAAGACAGGGAAAAATATGAGAGAGAAGCTCAATAGAGCAGACCACAGACATCAGGAATGGAGGAACGGAAGGCAAACAGAAAAGAAGAAAACGGCAGAGACAGTGGTAGGACAAGGGCAGCAGAAATCCCCCCACAGGGCAATGTGAAAGAGGCATAATTAGAAGGAAAGGACACAAGTTCAGAACTCAGGTGGGAGGAAGGCAGCGCAGAGCAGTGCAGATCTGAGCACTGCACACCTCAGGGCTGCTGCACGGCCGGAACATTGCCCGTCCTTTAATTGCGAGGCCAGCAACACATCCCTACAGCAACAAACCAGCATCCACGTAACACTTGAACAGCACCACCATCCATCACGGTAAACAAGCGGCAAGCCCTAAAGGACAAAACACAAGCATCCTCCTCAGAGCAGCTCAGCACCGGCTTGCAGGAGCGCCGGGACGCCTCCCGGTGACCCGAGGAGCCGGCGGCAGGACGGAGGGCACCGAGCCCGGCACCGAGCCCGGCTCCTGGCGGCGCGGCCACCGGCAGCCCCGCACCGGTTGCCACCAGGACCGGCGGCGGCGGGGGGGGCAGAGGCCCGGCGAAACGACCGCGCCTCGCCAACATGGTGGCTAGGAAAGAGCCAGAAAAGCGGCAGCCCCCTAATTATAAAAAAAAAAAAAAAACACCTCTCCCCCTGGCTGCTGCCGGGATGCCCACCACGGCGGGGGGAGGCCGGGCAGCGCCCCCCGCTCCCCCCCAACTGCCCGGCCCCCGGCCCCCGGACTCCGGCCCCGCCACTCACACTGCTCCGCCTTGGTGGACATGCTGCCGCCGGGGGGGCCCCGCTCGGCCCCCCGCACCTCCCTGCCCCCGGTTGCAGCTCCCCGGCTCCGAGCCGGGCTGGGGCTGGAGCCGCTGCCGCAGGGATGCGGGGCGGGGAGCGGCGGCGGGCGGAGCCGGGGCGGGAGCGGGGCCTTAAAGGAGGCGAGGGATGCAGCCGCCTCCCGCCGCCCTGAGGCACCTGAAGCGGGGAACGCTGTCCCAAAGGGGCTGGGGGGTGCTGAGGAGCCCCCCCGGGAAGCGGCAGGGTGTCCCCGCAGGGCTCTGAGGGCGCTGCAGAGCCCTGAGGTGGCCGCGGGTGGCGGCGACATGGCAGGGATTTGTTCGTGAGGCTGTGCATGGTGCTCAATAAATACGGCTTTAATCGGGGATGTTGTTTCCTTGGCTGGTTCCCCTCCCCTCGGGCTGTCACGGCGCATCTCGGGATGTGCGCCCGGCTTGTTTTCCTCATTTGTTTCCATAGCGCGCCCGGCGTCTTGGGGACAGTGGTGCGCCTGGCTTCCCTTCGCCAAGGAGCTGGGGGCTGAGCCCGGGCCTGAGGGTGACACCTCTGGCACCGCTCCCATGCGGTGGGTGCTGCCCCGGGCTCCGTCAGCACCGCATGAAGGTGAGGTGCGAACACCAGTCGGGGTGGGACCAGTCATGATGGGAGCAGCAGGCTTGCCACAAAGCCATCCAGTCCTGTGAGCGAGCCAACAACCCGGATCGCCAGGAACTAATCGTGCCACAGAGGTGGCAGGATCTCCTTCCTTCCCAAAGTGGAACTAGTGGTATAGCAATAGGGAGGAGAAAGGATAGGAAATGTTCTGAAATGGGCCCCTTAAAAAGCATAAAATTTACTGGGTACACAAACCTATGGATATGTGTTCATCTATCTTTGGTTTAAACTGTCAGTAGTATACAAATGAAGAACCCTGCGATCCATGGCAGTATCCAGCAGTGTAGCTCAGAAGGTTGCTCAGCCCATTTGAGATCTGAATCCCCTTCCAAAAGTGCCTGGTTTTATCATCAATTGCAGAAGGCATTGGTGATTTACAGGATCCATCTTTAAACTTACAGGTGCCTTAAGGTGGGTGGGTGGCATCTGGACCTTGACAAGTAGCACATATGAGTAGCTGTTCTTTACTGTTGGGTAGAAACATGTCTGTATATGCAATCATTTATTAGGGTATATCTACTTATGAGGTATTAGAGGGGGGCTATAATACCCCCCTCCTATCCTATATGAATGCTAGAATATTTATACATGGACATAGAATCACAGAATCACAGAATTTTCTAGGTTGGAAGAGACCTCAAGATCATCGAGTCCAACCTCTGACCTAACGCTAACAGTCCCCACTAAACCATTTCCCTAAGCTCTACATCTAAACGTCTTTTGAAGACTTCCAGGGATGGTGACTCCACCACTTCCCTGGGCAGCCTGTTCCAGTGCCTCACAACCCTTTCAGTGAAGAAGTTCTTCCTAACATCTAACCTAAAACTCCCCTGGCTCAACTTAAGCCCATTCCCCCTCTTCCTGTCACCAGGCACGTGGGAGAACAGGCCAACCCCCACCTCGCTACAGCCTCCCTTGAGGTACCCATAGAGAGCGATAAGGTCGCCCCTGAGCCTCCTCTTCTCCAGGCTGAACAAGCCCAGCTCCCTCAGCCGCTCCTCGTAGGACTTGTTCTCCAGGCCCCTCACCAGCTTCGTCACCCATATATATCTATAAGGGAAAGAGACATTTAAATACTAAAAAAATGGAAGGCCACCTTGTATTGGTTTTAATTTAGTTAACTTCTTCAGTGAAAACCAATATAAATATTTTCTGTGGCATATGGAAATTTTATTTCTCGGTATTTGACATTTTCAAATAAAATAGCTTTGTCTGAAATACTATTGCTTGGAAGCATTCAAACGGGTCAAAATGCAGTAATAACAACATAATTTTTGTCACTATTCCTTTGCCTGCTCCAAGAGAAATAATTTCAGCAGTGTGTGTCTTTTCGGTTTCCCCTGCTTTCTGACTTTGCCAGGTCTTAGGTATGAATGGTTAGCTATAATTTTCTTCTCTGAAATTCTCAGAAATAGTTTTTCAGATCCTCACACCTCTGAGAAAGGTATATAGAAGCAGTATTATTTCATCGCCCAAGGTATGGCAGAGTTAATAAATATTGATAAAAGGCCATTTGCAGTATTCTCTCCCCAAAAGGCTGAGCTGCCTGAGATGAGGAGGCCTGCAGCAGCCAAAGAGAACAGTGCTATGGAGGAGGAGAAACTTGGGTACATTTTCCTGTTCATCATGCAAGGCAGTGTATCCAAATTACTGCGGCCCAGATTTGAGGATGATGCACATTCTGTGACAGGAACCGTTGTGAAGGGGCAGGTGCTGTTCACTGATATTTTACAGGTTGGCTTTTTTTTCTCAAAATGATCTAAAAATACTGAATGTGCAATGTTTTTCCAACACCACTTAGTTCCAAAACAGAGCTCTTAAAGCTTTTCCTTGAGGCCATCACAGCCTTCACAGAGCTCTTCCCACACTCCCTCCTGTTGAGAGCCCAAAGAGAGAGGAGCCAGCTTAAAGCACTACCAGTGGCTTGTGTGAACCAGCTGCAAAGACAGTAGTGGGACTGAGCAGTAACTGAAAGACATGAGTTAGCTGGGAAAGGAGTTACCTCCATTTCCATGAGTAGTACTTCACAAAAGCAAGGAGCTCTGGGCTTCTCCTTCCTGTTTAGCTCACTCCAAGATCCTCCTGTAGATTCCCACCTGAATAGTAGAGGTGAGACAGAGACTGCTGACACTTCAGTTCACTCTTTTATTAGAAACTGACATGGTGTCAGATCCTACTGAAGCTGATGAGAGATTTTCTATTTATTTATTTTAATGAAGTGCCCAGGGAGGTTGCATGGTGCTTCCAGCCCCTCTTCCCCCAAGTCTAGGCCTCACAAGTGATAAAAACAGAATCTTTCGGAGTATAGGTTTTCAGCCCACTTTTAGCCTATTGAAATAGGCTCTTGAAGGCAGGTTACGTCTTTATCTTGAATTTCCATCTGTTGAAGCAACAGATCATGGTAATATTGCTCATTGCAGAACAATAGGGAACTCTGTGCACTGAGAGGAACTGAGCTCCCATAGGTATCCTTTATAATATACCAAGCATTCACATACCACAGTGCTGAGCCTTCTGAAAACACTCAGCTTGATAAAGCAGGAGTACGCTGAGAAAATATGAATTCCATTTCTCATGTAAATTTTCATCTTTGGTTTAAGAGCCTGAAAATTGCAGCTATGCCTGCATTTACTGAGTAAGGTCCTATACAGTTCAGCATGTAATTTAAGTATATGGAAAGTGATTTATTGCTTATGAGTCCTTATGCATGCATAAACAATCCTAAGCCCCAGATAAATCCTGATAAAAGTCAAATGTTATTTGGTCAAACAATGTGATAGATTTCCCTAGTTTGTTAATGTAACTAGGACACTCATGCTTTAAATTGTGAACAAATGTCATAAAGGAGCAAGTACAGGAATATGGCACTCTAGGAAGTAATTTCTAAAGTCTCTGTACAGAACAGAATTCACCATTTCTCAGCAAGATCCTTATGGCTTTGTCTAATAAAGGTGTACAGTGCTCTCCTGGAAACATTTTAAGCAGCTAAGGTTTAAGTCCATATGCTTTTTAACTCTGCATGTACTCAGTTAAGAGAAGACAAAAGCTGCAGGCATCGGAAAGCCCATAAGTCATTACTACAAGAAATATTTTTAGCAGTAAATGAATGGGGAACTTAACCTTTGGTATCAATTGAAGAAAACCAAAAAGAACAGTTTTTCTGATTTCATGAGTGGAAATTTCATAGAGTCGCAGAATTGTTGAGATTGGAAGGAATGTCTGGAGATTGTCTACTCCAAGTTTCCTGCTTAAAGCAAGCTCAACTAGAGGAGATTGCATGGGGCCATGTCCAGTCACATTTCAAATATCTGCAAGGAAGAATACCCTACAACCTCCCTGAGCAATCTGTTCCAAGGCTTGACCATCCTCACAGCAAAAATGCATTTCTTACAGTTAAGTGGAATTTCCTGTATTTCAATTTGTGCCCATTGCCTCTGGTCCTGTCACTGAGCACCACTTAGAAAAGTCTAGCTCCATTTTCCTACACATTCCCATCAGGCATTTATACACATTGACTTGAGACCTTTATTGTTGAGGTTAAACAATCACATCTCTCTCAACTTCAAATTGTGTGACAGATACTCCAGTTCATTCATCATCTTTGTAGGTCTTCCCTTTACTCACTCCTCTATGTCCATGTCTTTTTTGTACTGGAGAACCCAGAACTGGACTCAGCACTCCAGATCTGGTCTTACCAGTGCTGGGCAAAGGAAAATAATCTCCTTTCTTCACCAGCTGGCCACGCTCTATCTAATGCAGCCCAGGATGCTCTTGAACTTCTTGTTACAAAAGCTCCTTGTTGACTTAGTGCCCATCAGGACACCCAGATCCACTATTGCAAAGCCACTTTCCAGCTGATCAGCCCCTGGCCTGTACCAGTGCTTGGGTTATTTCTCCCAAGGTGTAAGACTTGAATTTTCATCTGTTGAACATCATGAGACTCCTGCTGGCCAATGGCAGCCTCTCAAGCTCCATCTGAACGGCAGCACAACCATCTTGGGTATCAACTACTCATTCCAATTTTGTATCTTCTGCATACTTGCATCATCCCATCATCCAGGTCACTGATGAAGATGTGAAATGGTACTGGCTCTGGTACCCTGCAGAATAGCACTAGCAATTGGTTTGTATCTGGATTTTGTGCCACTGAACATATCCCTTTCAGCCCAGCAGTTTGTCCACTTTCCAGTTTGCATCATTTTCAACTTATCTAGCCCATCTGTTAACAGTTTGTCCATGCCAGCATTATGGGAGACAGTGACCAAAGTCTTGCTAAAATCAAAATAAACATTCTCTGCTCTCCCCTTGTCCACCAAGCTGGTCATTTTGTCATAGACAGCTATCAGGTTGGTCAGGCAATAATTTCCTTTTGTAAATCCAGACTGACTACTCCCAATCACTGTCTTGTTCTTAGTGTGTTTGGAATTGGTTTCCAATATTATTTTCCCATTAAATTCCTAAGGATCAAGGTAAGGCTAACTGGCCTTCAGTGTCCTGGATCCTCCTGTTTGTCCTTGAAAATAGAAGTGACATTTGCTTTCTTCCACTTCTCAGAACTCTCTCCCAGTTGCCTTGAGCTTTTAAAGATGATCAAAAGCAGTCTCACAATGACATTGGCCAGCTGTCTCAGCACTTGTGTGTGTATCCCATTAGTTCTCATGGCCTTGTGTATGTCTGGTTTGTTTAAAATTTCCCTGACCTGATTCTCCCCTACTCAAGGGTAAGTCTTCTTTGTTCCAGAATTTCATGCTGACCTCAGGGGGCCTATGATTCCTGAAGGCAGGCCCTACCAGAAAAGACCAAAGTGAAGAAGACATTGAATACTTTGGCCTTTTTCATGTCCTTCATCACTGGGTCTTCCATCCCATTTTCCCTGGCCTTCCTTTTGCCGTTGATTTTCCCATAGAAGCCCTTCTCATTGCACTTCATCCTAGATTCAACTCCTGGTGCACTTTGCTTTTCCTAATCCCATCCCTGCACACTCAGACATTCCTGCACTGTTTCTCTATTCCTTGTAGGTCACCTACCCCTGCTCTCACCTCTTGTACACTTCCTTTTTGTATTTGGGTTCTGTCAGGAACACCTCTTTCATCCATACAGCCCTCCTGTGACCTGTGTTTGACTTCATGTTGAGAGGAACCATTTTTGAGTTTGAAGGAGGTGATTCCTGAAAATCAGCCAGCTGGATGTCTGGATAGTAAGGTGACAAAGTATATTCAAGAAAGCTACAAAATTTATCTACCTCTTACAGAGGAATTAGTTATAATCCACATTTTCTGTTCCACTAGGAGACTTAGTTCTCATATTTCCTTCCACTGTGTCTTTTGCAGGGTAAGGCAGATAAGGTTTGGAAGGGATGGGGATCACATTGCCTCTGTGGTTTTTGCTGTTTCTGTAACTTAATTTTGCCTGCTGTAACAGTGCGAATTGCAATTAATAAATTAAGGTAAATGTATATATGTATGAATAACACGTTTACCTGTGTATCTGATTATAGGTATATTTGTAAGTATTTCTGTATAGATGTGCTCACTGTTTACCACCTCTTCACATATTCTCATGGTGTTTTCCTTAAAGGTTCAGCTTTAGTCAGGGAATTATATGAATCTCTATCTGAATTTTAAATAAAAATTAGTTCTTGCCTGGCACATTTAGATACTCAAATGCAATATGAACACTGTTTGAAACAAATGAGCATTTAAATGCCTAAATGTGAGGGAAGGGTCTAAATGCCTCATAAGTTTATCAAACAACACAAAACAAATAAAGACAGCCAGCTTTTAATTTAACTTGTAACCCACTGTCTCAATTTTTTGAGACTTGCTCACAATTTCTGTCATGAGGTTATCATTAACTGCATTGTGATAGGATCACTAAACCCCACAACAGAGGTGGGAGAGCACAGAGGGTGTCTCAGAGGTTTGTTTTAGTCACTGCAGATTTCTGAATGCAAGGCTCCACCATGCCATGGAGGAGGCAAGGAAGAGCAGAGTCAGACTGGTGAGGCAGCAGTAATCCCAACAAGAGAGGTGAAACATAACAAGTCCACTGGAGCAGAGCCAGGAGAGGACAAGCTTCTCTGGCCTCAGGGCTTTTCAACCCACATGGTGCTCCCTGGGTATCTAACACTGTCCCCAGGCTGACCCAACCCAGAGGCCAGCTGCTTGGAACAGGACTGGAGCCCCTGAGCAGGGCCTGCGTAGGGACTGACCTCCCCCGTCAGATGGGAACAGCAGATGGAGGCCCTCAGGCTCAGACGTGCACATCTGACAGCAAGAGTTAGACCACATTAAATTTAATTTGTCCCTAAATCTTTGCTCTCTGTAAACATTAATCCTCATGAATGATGGTAAAATAGATCATCGCTTGAGGAAAAAGTCTATCCGGGATTAAAGTGAGCCATTAGGCTCAGCTCAGATATGCTACAGCATGTATCCTGGTTGACACAGGATGATTTCTGGAAGCTGTTGCCCAAGGCTCCAACACCTGGGCTAACTGGCATCAGCCAGGATACAGAGAACACTCTTCCTCCTCACAGAAAATCATGTCTATGCACAAAGGCAACACAATCTTTGTGCATCATTTCAGAACTCAATCTTACTGACAAATCATATAGTTTTGCGCTGCTACTCCGCTAAGAATTAGTTTCTTCCTAAGAGAAGAATATTCAGGCTCAGCCTCTGTGCTGAGACTCAAACATACAAAGAAAACTTCCTACCCTGATGGCAGTGCTACTGACACAGAAGAAAATCAACCAGACCTCCTGTCCTGGGAAAACAGGAATGCAGCAGTTCTGAGGAGGAAGATGTAGGATAGGACAGGACAGGACAGGACAGGACAGGACAGGACAGGATAGGATAATAGATGTTGGCAGTCATGGTAGAAGTGATCGTGATGTGTTCAGAGGCTTGGCTGAAGCCACCAACACGTATCAGTTATGCCATCTGGCATGTGACAAATACATTTCAGACATCACTGACTTGGGTTGATTTAAAGTGAGAGGCTGAGTAGTAAAGAGCTCTGGGCCTCATTACTTCTGCTGTGATCCCAACAGGGTAGCCAGCTTGTGTGTTAATATTTGTTCTTTCTCTCCCAAATATAGAATAAGGACTTTGAAAAAAAAAAAAAAAAAAAAGCAAAAAGAAAAAAAAAAAAGCATCATTAGGAAATACAGTTGTTATTTGGTTGTTTTAAGAAGTCTCCAATTTTCTTCTTATTCTGAGAATTACTTCAATTAACTCTGTGGATGTTAGATTTGTTTGTCTGTATCTGTCACTGTAAAAAAAAATCTAATAAATGTCTTCAATTACTCTTCTAGAGTAATCTCATTAGGCTCTAAATGAACAAAATACTTAATTTGTTGCCATAGCAGTGGAGTTTAGAGAAATCAGTGACCTGCATAGAGAACCAGAACAAACCTGATGAGCATGTACTAGGACTATTAAAAATCAGAGATTGGCTTTACTAGCTCTAAGAAGCATGGTATTTGTGATAGCTGCTATGCCATGTGGGTGAAAGTTGGCATCACTCATGAATTAAATTTCCCTCCAATAACCTGTGTGTTTTTTGTTTTTTTTTTTATTACCTATAATCTCACACTAGTGCAGAATTGTCTGTACCAACTACGTGCATGGCCAAAGTAAAAGTATTGCAGTATTAGGAATTATGACAAGTGAGAAAAAATCACTTTCTTAAACCTATTAAGGCATCATGGCCCAAAGGATAAGACACTGACAGGGATGACAAGAAACCAGAGCACGGTTTTCATTTTGCTTTAGTATTTCTGCACTTAGGTTAAAATGTTTGGGAAAGGGCTCTACTGGGCAAAACCAGTGACAGACAGCAAAAAAAGGCATGGGATTTTCCAGGAAGATGAAGAAAATGTACACAACATTGAACACTTGTAAGATCCTCGGCATTTTTCTGTGTGGGGGCCCCTCAGTTCCATGTTTGTGACCCATGCCAGGGTGCAGGTCTTGGCCCTGAACAACCTGCATTGGCTCACCTTGCTCATGTAAGGGCATTGCTCCACCAAGGCTAGTTTCCTAGCCAATGTCAAGTCCACTAGGTGAGTGTCTCCTCCAAATGATGACACCAAATTGGCTTGCTCCAGATAGGAGTCCAGGAGCTACATACAATGAACAGAACAAAACTGAACTACACTGACAAAATAGGGGCGCCTTTAAAGCAGCCTGTAGGAAAGTTGCTGCACTTTATGCAGAAGCATCCATATTTTTCTAATGTGCAGAACCTTTAAATATTCAAGTGGCCATATTGCCTGATTTATAAAGCAAATTTAAGCCTGCTAAGAGTTGGATAGTTTTCCCCAGATACTTTTTGCAGACCCAGTGAGTACATGGAGCATAACCTGAATATTACTGAGTCTCTTAAATTAGTAGAGTGAGTTCTCCTGGAGCATCCATTCATAGAAGAGGCAAAATAGTGACTGAGAGGCACCAGGGCCACTTCTACTTACTCAGAACTATAATGAGTATTTTAGCAAAATAAGTACTGCAGCACATAACTATAATCACTATATTCCAAAGTTTAATTCCACACAAGACCACTTGCCTTGGTAGGAACAACTGTTGTTCCTATGGAAGGACAGACTTCAGGTACTGACTCTCAGGCATACGTGTTACCTGCGCTACTGCCTGTAGCCAGATTAAAGCCATCTGCAAGAAATGCAAACCCTTGCTGTAGATACACAATGAGAAACACAGCAGGGGCTCTTCCTCCAGCAGTCTGTTTCCACCTACTCCTAGCCTGCTGCCTGATCTCAAGCAAGCACTTTATTCTTGGTACTCCCCTTTTGTGTGTCATTAGAGGAGGGTGGTTCTTGCCTCTCTTTGCAGAGCTCACCGCTGATGCCCGCACACCAAGTGCAGCACCGCTGGCAGAGCCCTGGACTAGCAGGGAGCCCCAGCACTGTGGTTTGAAATCCATCAGCGTTTGAAATCCATCAGTGAAGAGGGCTACATGAAAAGAGCACTATTTTAAAATACCTGTAAAATGTAAACCACATTACTTTTAGGGAGAATGCTTGAAGTGGACAGAAAATTTGAAAAAATATATATTTATGAAGAATACTTATGTTTCAAACAGTCCTTTAGGTAAAAAAAAAAAAATCTGAAAATCACTTCTGCTTGAATATAAACATCTCTATGTACTCACAGAGCCAGATGTTAAACACTGAACAACCTTTTTATCACATTTCATCTAGTGCAATTCTCCGTGCCTCACTCACACACTCTAAGTGCTCATTATAACCAGGCAACCTTATTATTCAGCGCCATAATTTAGAGAGACAGCTACAACGATGGAAAGATGTCATGTCTTACTGATTTATTTAGTTGTTACTAGGTGGGATATGGATGACAAAATTAGATGCAGGACAAACAGGCATGCTGAAATGTTCAAAACACTTTTTTACAAAAGATTCTGCAGAACAGCCTAATTGATTTCAGTGGATATACTCATGGCATGCAAGAGCAGTGTTTCACAGAGCAGTCACAAGGCTATATTTCACTTACTGGCATGGATTTTTCTCTGGTTACCAAGAATTTAGGCCTGTATCCAAAACTCATTAAAATCCATAGGAAACTTTCCAAAAAACATAACTGGGCCTCAGATCAGACTGTTGGATTCACTAACAAAGTTATAATTTTCTGGGAAAAAAATAAATACCACTTTTCATATACTACTAATCTTTAGATATCACAAAAGGTCAATATTGTACATTGTTTGCAAAGCAGACATGAAACAATTATTCCTTTATAACACCTATAACATGGTGTGACAAATACTATTTATTTTATTATATAGTGTAGATTTCAAGGTATTTATCATAGCATTTATTTTAAACAGTGAAACAGCAAAATCTTTCAAATATCACAAATTTAGATCTGAAGACTGAAAATAGATTCAAGCATCTGACAATCGTGGCCAGCAGAAAAACATCTGTTCTGGTAGCACATCAGGTGGGAGGCCACCAAAAGAACACATCTAAAGGTCAAAAACAAAACTTTCAAGGAAAAAATCTTTAACTCTTGGAGCTTTCATCTGAGATGAATGTAAATGAAAGTACTAATATATAACTATAAAAACTATGTAAATTGTATATATATATATATATAAATGATTTCATGATGTTTTCTCCAATTTGTTTAGCAGAAGGCAGAAGAGTAACCCTATCCCTATTTTGTATCACCATGCCATTTTATATCAGGGTCCAGTTCTACAATATCTGCAAAGGAGTACAGCTTTCTACCTGTGAGCGGTCCCTCAGGACTAATCCCAGTGTGTGAACACTGAGTTCTGCAGAACTGGAGCTGTAGTCAGTTGTGTTCCCTATCTGGACTTTTTTCATACAGAAGCAATGTGGCATACATAAAACTTGAACTCATTTTTCAGTCATTTCATTTTAAACTGTCCCTCAGTTGCCTGTGTGCTCCCTTTCAAGAGATTCCAAGTCAGGGGTATTATGGCTTATCGCAGCCTCCAGATCTTAATTTTGAAGGGATGTTTTCTATTTCTCTTTATAGCTTGGAAGGTGGTACAGGAACCATCCAGCCGGTCCAAGAACTGCCAGAGAAAATGCTGAGAATCCAATGATTGTCTCCTAAATTAAAGGAAATACGGTTAAATAACACTAAACAAACTGGAATGCTTCCAGGGTAAGCAGCCTATTGCCAACCAGATTATGTGATATTATTCAACTTCTGCAGCAATAATGCCAGAGACATGACCAATTCTAAAGGAAAAATAATCCACAGAGGATTACTTTACATGTTTGAACTATAAGCACTAGTAATCCATGTCAGCTGGAAAAAAATGGTTTAGTCCATGCCATGCACAAACACACATAAAGACACATTTGGAAGCATCCAGGAGAGGTAACAATTCTCTCATTTTCCTATACAGTTAGTACATTTTGTGTCTAATTATTGAGTTTTTCTGTATATAACCTTTATTGAAACAGTACTAATTGCTTGATAGTTCCAGTAGTGCAGCTCACCACCAATCGTACATGAGAACTCCGGGCATCTATTACCCTGGGAGGTGATGCAGTAAGACAGAGAGCTGCTGCTGAAGATTTAGTTAGGAGTTATATGTCTTCCATAATCTCAAATTAGCATAGTTATGCTGGGGAGTATAATCAAGGCTCATAGAAGAGCACTCTAAAAAAATGGGATTTTGTTACACATCCCTCTATGGGATGCTGTGAGAGCATTCCCTCTCCCACGATCAAACTTGTTTTCTAAGAGGTGGGAACAGGAGACCTTCTGTGAGGTGTGGAGGACAGTTCCTGGGAAGTTTCTGGGTTTCTAGTAGGGGTGGGGAACAGGACTGAAGCAAACCTAATATCTAAGCAAACCTGTATGGAAAAGAAGAGCAAGGGGAAGCTCTTCTGAGAAGACTGGGCCTTAGCCCAAGCTGTGGGTGAGGAAAGAAGTGAGGACACAAAGGTAGAACTCACCACCAGTCCCACTTTTTCCTCCGGAGGAGAGCTGTGGATGCCGCGGCCGCTCCAGCAGGCAGAGCCAAGGCGGAGGAGTCGAGATCCGTGGCGTGCTGTCGGGCCCATCTCTGTGTCCCTGCGGGAGAGCACAGCTGGGGGATGCTGACCAGACACCAACAGCTGCTGTGACAAGCTTCACCCTCCTTTCCTGCTGCCTACTGCTCACCTGTAGGATGCTGAGTATTTCCCAGTGAAAACAAGGAGTCCTTCTGCTTGTCAGGTCCCTTTATTTTTAAGCTGGATGCACGAAGCACCAGCACTAAACCAGACTATGCCTGGTAGATGCTGTCCTGGGGTCAGCAAGAGCAGGAGTGTGTGCATGTGCCTGCAGGGTGGGAAAGCTCCTCGGGATCGCTGTAGCCACCTCCCACGGGCTCCGAGGTGATGTGCTGAGCCCCTGGCTGGGAGGAGTCTGCCTACTGCTGGTGCTGCGACACAAAATGGAGAGAAGTCTCTGTCCTCATACCTCCTACAGCCTTACAATTTGCCTATATTCACAAGCACGTGGCTCTCCACACAAATTATTTGCACCCCAACTTGTACACTCTGAATTTCCCACGTGCCCACACCTGCAGCTCACTTGGCACCCTCATCCACAAACTGACCCGACCAACAAACGACCAGTCCCTGCTGCGTGCCCAGAGCTGGCTGGGTGCTGGGCTTGGGTGCTGCGGCTCCGAGCCCAAGCAGAGGAGCTGCACCATGCTAACCTGGCAACTCAGCTTGCAGCTGGAGCTGGCTTGTAACTGGTCAGCTTTCACCAGCAGCAGCCGGGTGTCTGACAGTCTAAGCACATCTGTGTAAAGTGTACTAATAACGCAGCCAGAGCTTAAGAGGCGGGAAAGTAAGTGGCCCTCTGCTCCACTGTAGTGTGCCGTTTCCTTCCAAGTATTCTTAATAGATGATATGTTTGTTACACGCAGACATGAAGATTTTCATTCAGTTTCATTAAACATGAAATGTGTTAGGTTCCCTATTCATTTCTGTCTTAATACATTTTATTAATTTCTTCTGTGCTCTCTCTTGCCTTCAATTACCCAAGCCTGAAGCAGACAACCATGGGATCCTTCTTTAGGCTTTTCATCAGAATATATCCCCCAAGCTCACTTCCAAGAGAGCCAGCAACGCGGTGGTGGTGGTGAGAGCCTCAGCTTGAGTTTTTTGACAACGTGCAGAATATGTTAGCAAGGTGTGAAGAGCAAAGAGTTAGCAGTCTACACAAACAAACAGTACTGGATCAGTGATTAAACAGACATGTCTGGCATGGATTTTACCAGCTCTGTGGTTTTGATATCGCAGTAAATTTGCTTGCTCAATTTTATGGAGGAAAAGGTAACAGCTTTTTTTTTTTTTCCTGTAAATCCTCCCCTTTCACTAAAAGTCCTACCCAGGCGTAACAAGCACAGAATTTGTCCATAAATAAATATCTGAGAGGCATGCATAAAGTAATTAGGGAGCAAAAGACTGATTTGCATTCATCAGCTGTGGCAATACCAGCTAAATATGCAATACAAAACCCTGAGTAACCACAATTCCTGAGCCATACTCTCTAACACCAAGCGGTTGTGCTACATATACGATCCTGACTGTTTCAAAATAGCACTTTTCAGGTTCTTCTACTTGTTTTCAGCTATTTAGCTTTAGGAGTTCATGCCTTCTGCAGACTTTATTTTTCTCTACAGCACTGAGGATTAGAAACAATATAAAATTAAATGGAGTTTCTGCTTTCATCTTCCAGCTGTCTACCGGCACAGACCTCACAGAATTACTTTCTGCATTAAAATGAAATCACTGTTCTACAACAGCAACAGTGGCTTTCATTAATCTTAACAGGTTTGGCAATTGTTTTCCAGCTTTCTGCAGGCTTGCTGGAAAATGAGACACAATCTTATTTTTCTAGCTAACCTTCAAACTGCTCAGCTGTAAATTCCAACCCAATCTTCTGACCCATTACCATAGACCTCTGCTCACCATAGTGCTGCACCCTGGCTTTCATAACCAGCCTATGAATTTTTACATAGCAATGAACAGCATTTTTCAGACTCTTTCCTTCCCCACCCTCTCCCCCTTCCCCCCTTCCCCCCCCCAAAAAAAAAAAAAAAAAAAAGGCTCATCTGTTCTTGGCTCATTACTGGCCCTTTTGTTTCTTGCTTGGGCTATGTCTCATCCCTTGCATAGTGCTTGGGGATGCCCAGCCTGCTTCAGCACCTATAATCACCTATAATCTTTCTTGCATTGCCAGCATCCCATATGCCACTTACACGCAGCTTCTGAACACTAATTTTCCCACATTACTTTTAGCTTTGGAAAGCTTTTTGCTATTCCTACATTTGTTATTGCTCCCTTCAGGGTGGCAGGAGGATTTCAAAGCTCTCCTGAGTACTTCTGGCTGGCTCAGATTATCCAGGATAATAATAATTATCCTTCTTCTCTGCTACCTTAAAAACACATTCTGTATTTTTCCCAATATTTCTGATCCCACAGGATAATTCCTTGCTCTTTCAGAGCCCAGCTTTTACTAGTATTTGCTCTTTAGACTGCTACCTATTGCTCTTTAGACTCCTTATTTTAAAGAGAATGAAGGATTTATTATTGCTTACAGCCAGGAAATTATGACACAGAAAGATCAACTAGATTCTCCAAGCTTGCAGGTGAACCCCATAAAAGAGCTGGAAAAGGGAATATCCTGAGCTGAACGCCTTCCAGACCGCCTCTCATCCTTGGCCTCATTTTCTTTAATGAGAAAAAATACAGCAGGGACTATTCCTAATGCTGCAACTTTGACACAGGTTTTATATTTGGAAGAAAATCAATTCTATTCCTACTGCTTGGACACATAAAATATGTCTTCAATAAAATTAAATATATTTGATATTTATAAATGTGCCTGATATCAGTAATATATTTTTTCCCAGAAATTGCATATAAATAATGAATATAGTGGAATATAGAGGAGTTGGTGGTGATTTTCCTCTTAGCCACTTCTTCAAATACAGAGTAACACATGCTCAAATTTGAAAATAGGAATTATTCTAAAGTCTATGTCTAGACAAGATTCAGTCTAGATGCGTTTTAGCATAGGTTTGTTATCTTTTCATTCTGAATGATAGTGCAACTCTTGTTTAAGCCACAAGGACTCTGGGGAAAAAATGTTGGAAGTGTTTCTTTCACGAATGCAGCAATGGGACTTGGCCAAGCTGACTTCCAGCATAACTAAACACGAGCATAGCACCACCATACACAGGATTACCTGGGTCTCTTCAAGCCACGACCTGGGCTTTTTTGCGTCTTTGCAGTGCAAACACTGCCACCTGGGGACTGTACAGCTGAGGCTCATTCCAGTTTTAAACTAGATGAGCTCATTAAATTTGGTGAAGTTGCTCCTGAATTACAGAAGCATGAGAGAAAGAACCAGATGCTGGAATCAAATGCTGCATAATCTAGAAGACACCTTGCTCAAGAGCATTACCAAAGCAGTCTTAATAGCACTCAAGTCAACATAACATTTTGAATAATAGTAATAATAATAAGCTAATTATAGATATTCTTTTGCCTCGAATATTTAACCAGTCTTTGATATTCTACAGGTTGTTTCTGTTCAGAAGAAAAACTGAAGGTAGGTACTTCTTTAACAAGTTCCTTTAAAAACAAAACAAAACAGCTTTTATTCAACAAATATATAAATGATATATATATATAATTATACATTATTTTAATATATAATTATATATTACTATCATATATAAATAATAATAATGTATATAAATAATAATAAATAAGTGTTCTTTCTTTCAACTCCAGCCCCCATTGGATTTATCACCCAGACTTTACTGAGGTATCGATGTTAGGAGCATGATCTCCATACATTACTTCTACTGCTTTCTGATTTCTTCCTTGTATAGGTCTTCCCTTCCTATCAGTGTGCACAAAACATCTGAATCTACTATGCAGGTGCCTTTCTTCCTCTACTGACTTTAAGTGACTGTGTTCCTAAGATACCTTGGTTAAATATTGTTATTTAATGGGATGAACCTATGCCTGACTGCTGCCAGGCTCAGAAAATCAATGAGGCTTTCACGATTGATGTGGGCTTTCTGAAGTGACGTAACAATATCTCTACTAATACACAAAAACTCGTATTTCTAGATATTTTTGAATTTACCAGAAAGAAGGGCTGATGCATTTTTTAATGTGACCATTCCTTCAACGTTTAACAAGCCTGTTCTGCATTGTGTGTATATATATTCACACAGGGAGAAAATATGTTCTTGATTTTGTCACTGTATTACCATGAGAACAATACAAATAATACCACTGACATAAGGAAACAATGGATCTAGTTGCAAAGACTTGTAAATATGAAGGAGGAATACAAGGAAAAGAGAAGGAGGGAGGGAGAGGAGAGCAGTGAGGAAGGTAATAAGAGATCTTGAGATCAGTGCCCACTGCTTCAGTTCTTATTCTTAAATCTGTTTAATTTTAGAAATATCATTAATGGCGTAAAGTCATTCTTTATCAGTGGCTCACAGATCACTGTTAGAGGTTTAGCTTGGGTATTCAGGTACTGCAGAAATTGCAAAGCTGCCCTTTCAATGATTCAGAGCCTGACTGCCAATTTATAAGTGTATGGGTGAGTTCACATCCAACTGTCAGAAACCCATTCTATATCCCAAAGCGTATTCATGGTTTACAAAAGCTGAGAAGCAACTGGGATCAGCCCTCTCACTGTGTGACTGTACAAAGGGAGAAAGAAGTGAATGATTCAGCTTAGCATCATGTGGAGAATAAATACCTTTTGATTTACTGCCTGGACAGAGCACAGAAGAGAAAAGGTAACAGAGGGGAAGTCAGGCACAAGAGAACCTTCCTGGTGGATAAGATAAGGACAATAAAATGTCATATGCTTTGGTCAAGAGCAGAGCATTTTAAAATGGGTGATGTACTTCCAAGTTTTGAATGAATGCACTGACAAGGAAAATTCCACCAAGTGGGATTTACATAACAAGGCCTGGTTGTCTCCTGGAGTCTAGGTAAGTCTTACTGATGATACCAGAGGACCAGAGAAACCTTGGTATGCTCTTACCTAAACCTTATGAGTAGGGTGTACTGGTTTGGGCTGAGATAGACTTCATTTTTTTTGTAGCAGTAGTAACTGCTGTGGTGCTATGTTCTGGATTGGTGATAAAAACCCCGTTGACGACATACCAATATTTCACTTGTTGCTGAGCACTGCTTACACAGAGACTGGTCTATGTTTCTCACACTGCTCCACCATCAAGGAGGCTGGGGGTGGGCAGGAAGCTGGGAGGGGATGCAGCCAGGACAGTGCCCCAGCTGACCACAGGGATATCCCATACCATAGGATGTGATGCTCTGCAGTAAAAGCCGAGGGAAAGAAGGAGAAGGGAAGCACACTTAGAGGCAGAGTGTTTGTCTTCCCAATAAACCGTTCTGTGTGCTGAGCCCTGATTTCCTGGAAATGGCTGAACATCTGCCTGCTGACAGGAAGCAGTGATTGAATTCCTTGTGTTATTTTACTTGCACACACAGCTTTTGCTTTACCTACTAATTTAACTTCATAGAATCAGAATCATCTGGATTGGAAATGACCTTCAAGATCATCAAGCCCAACCATCCACCTGACCTACCAAGTCTGATCACTAAACCATGTCCCTTAGTGCTACATGTATGTCCACATGTCTCTTGAATACCTCCAGGGGTGGGAACTCCACCACTTCCCTGGGCAGCCTGACCGTTGTTTCTGGCTTTTTATCATGTCTTTATTTGTTTAAAAATACTCAGGTAATTTTTTGCTTAAGCTGTTTCTCTTCACTTGTAATTTAAACCTGACAGTTTTTGGTCTTCAAGACCCGTTTCGTACTGTAGATGGCACTAAATCATTGCGCAATACAAAGCAGATTCATATTTACTTAGGTCTGTTTGGGTACACAGTGACTTTGCTCTGTTCTCCTAAGGATAAGATTTTTATCCATCTTAGTAAGTATGAAAAACAACTTAAAACTTGTTTGCAGCCAGGGACAAAAATATTCTCTGCTATACCTTTGACTGATGCATACAATATACATTTTTGTTCTAGGAGCTCAAACCATACAGTCCACTGGTGGAAAAGCTAGAATACAGAGATTACTTCATGTATCTCTAGGCTAGGATTCCTCCCACTACCTTTGCACACCCAAATGAGAGGGTTGTCGCCCACTGGAGCAGGCTCCCCAGGGAATTAGTCACTGCACCAAGCCTGTTGGAGTTTAAGAAGTGTTTGGACTGTGCACTTAGTCACATGGTCTGAATTTTTGGGTAGACCTGTGTGGTGCCAGGAGTTGGCCTCGATGATCCTTATGGGTCCCTTCCAACTCAGAATATTCTATAATTCTATGATAAAGTCCCTGTTCAAAGTCTGATCCTCTGAATGGCCCGGTGCTGTCAGGCTGCTCTTGGATGTGCTGGGGAGCTGGCAGGCAGTCTAACAGGCAGGGCAGTGAATGTGGCTCCTGGGGCAGCGCAGAGGTAATTATAGAGGATGCTGCTTTCTGTTTCTGGCTGTAGCTGTTTCAGTAACAAGCAACTACATTTGAGAAAGGCAGAGGGTTCTGCAAGTTCTTTCAACAGATATTTCAGTATACAGTAAGGACTCAAACTGGCTCCTATCTTTATTTACTATCACAAAGATAATCAACATATTGTTAAATTGCTAGAAGCAATAAAATGCTGAATTACTCTGAAAATATTCTACTTTCATAAAGGGCTTTGATTCCAATATGGGGACTCATCCTGCATCCACTGACCAGTAACAATGTTCTGATCAGTTTTAGTGAGACAAAACCAGCTTTTCATCACTTCACTTGAGACAAGAAAATTTCAAGTCTTTACGCTTAGTGTATTTAGCTTTTATCTTCTGTTTAAATGGAGATGAGACTCCTTCATTTTTCTGTGGGGAGCTGTAAGAGAGCTAAGTACTATTTATATTTTTCCCTTGGAATCTGATGAATAAGCAAATGATAGTCTAGAGTCCCAGCTGGTATGAGTTGGCATTGTACAACTGAAGACAGTGGCACTGGGCCAACCCAGACAGAGGGAGGAGATGGCCTATGGTATGATTGTTCAACAAACTGCATTTTGGACAAGACACAAAACAGATCCCAGTGACTGGTAGTCATTATTTAGATATTGCAAAAGCAAGCAAGTCTTAGTACCATGAGTTGTCCAATTTGGAAAAATGCACTGCCCCTACTTGTAAAATCACTTCACTTACTGTCCTTTTTCCCATCAGCTTCCCCACAACACATACCTTTTTGGCTTGTTCTTCTGCTGCAGACAGGCATCACTAAGTCATTGTCATGTTCAGCTCTGGAAAATGGTGTAATTCTGAGGCCCTGTCCAGAGCCAGGTCATTAGTTTCTCTCAGTGATCTTTGACATTTTTGTCTTCTGCCTGCAATGCTCATTTTAATGTCCAAACTTGGCTGCAAGGAATTACTGACTGAAGGTGAATTCTGCCCATAGGAACACAGGGGCATGCCTCTGTTGTGCAGCAAAGAAATGCAGAGATTTCAGAGCCAGTAGAGATGATGTTGGCTCTGGAACTCTGTAGAAAGTGAAGTACAGAGAAAATCAGACACCAAGTGGAAAAATTATCAGGAATTGAAATCAGTTCCTTTCTGTTCTCCAATATTGTAACAGGAATTGTGCAGTCACTGTCCCAACAAAACCTGAGAGGCTCTCTCCACTCTGAAACACCTTTTTCAAAGGCAAGTTTGAGAAAAAGACTGGCTTCAAGCAAAGCTGGTCTTACCAAGGTACCTTTTGGCACATCAGGATCCTTTCTGTTTAAAAGGCAGAGCCCGAGCCAAAAATAAATGTACATGTGGTGGGAAAAGCAAGGAGTAACAAGGCAACTGCCATATGCAGCACAGCAAGCGGTAACAGAGTACCACTGCTCGTAAGATTCATAGCAGACGTTAATTTTAAGGAGGGATTTGAAAAAAGCCTTTTGCACAGATCTCCTCCCATGTACATGGGATGGCCTGGGGCAGAGGATGAAAGTGCTTGAGAGAAAACAAAGATCAGTGTGCAATGAATGCTAACTTCAAAGGCAAACAGCAAGGGCGGAGCCAAAGGCTTGAAACATAAGCAGAACCAGACTTTCAACAGATTATTAACTGAAACCACTGCGATGTTCCATCCACTTCAGTTTGCTGCATTTAGGGTTGACTTTATCGGTTAGATCTGTACCTATACTCGGTATCCAAAGGCTCTTGAATCGTCACTCAGCATAGAAGTACATCTGACACAACCTAAAACTATTTAAAAGGGGCTCCCAAGGCAACCACCTCATTTAAGTAATTGCTGTAACTCCTCCTGCTTGCTTGAACGCTTTGCATAGGATATATGCATGCTATATATTTTATATATATATATATATGTATATACAGCATGCCAGTGCAGCTAATTCTAATCCATGGTTGTCATGACTGGGGGATACAGTCCCTCATCCCCCAGAATTAGCCCATGAAGACAGTAGGACCCCACTACCATGTACAGAAGTTCATACATGACCTTCTCAGGTCTCATCTTCATATTTAAAAGCCTCATCAGAGTCCGAGCATGAACATTTGTGTGGTATTCTATCCACTTTTCCTCCTTTTCTCTCCTAAGAAGAAACTCTGCTCACACTCTTGATATTGCCTTGGATCTCACAGTAGGAGTCATCGGTTGTCCTTAACTCTTGATTATTAGCCACAACCTGTCGATAACATTTCATTTATCCTTGAAATGCCTTGTGGCTCGGTGTGGAATTACTGATCTCCCTGGCAACATCAGCACCACCACTGTCACTAAACAAAACATGGGTCAGTCCCTGCTGTGGTACAGGCAACTCTGGTCTCTCAAGCTCCTGTCAGCCAGAGGCCCTCTAAGGCAAAAAATCCTCAGTCAGTGCTTCATAAATTCCTCTGTCCTTGCACAGCCTTGGAGTACCTCAGGACATGAACTTCTGATGAATTTATTTTCCTTCTCAAATTCTCCTTCTCATACAGAGGAGGAAAGCTGGCCAGCTGCAGTATTCCACAGAAGCACCATCAGCTGGGGGTGCACTAGCTGCCCTTCTAAGAAGCCAGCTGCTTTCCAAGTCAGAGTACAGAACACCTTGTACAGAAGCAGGGACACTATCTTTGCTTTGGTCAAGGTGTCGTCAGGAGGACGGGAACGACAGTGAGCAAATTCCCTGAACGTCCTAGATGTTCACACATCAATGCAAAAAACACAGGAAATAAATTAGAAATTGTAGGAATCTTAAATGCAATAACTGAGTTACAACTCAATTAGCAAAACCAAGAGTTACCATACCATGTCACCAGAATGTTAACATACAGGTAACGATAAAGAAGGAAATGCATAAGAGCATTGAATTCACAAGGACACTAAGAAGGCAAGACCATGCAGACAAGGCTTTTTGAGAGCAGCTAACAGAATCCACGTTTTGCTCCACGTTTTGAAATAACAGAGACTTAGCCTTCTGCACATATTATAGGTGAAAAAGATAGAGAACAGATTGTCCAGCTAACTCTTGGAATGTGTTGGTGATGTCTTTATTAAGAATACAGCTAGAAGGGAGCTCGTTCTCCATTTGATTCCAAGCAACAGAGAGGAACAGTGAAGAATGTAGAGGGGAAAGGTGACTTTAAGGGGAAATAAGTGTTCCTGGATTTCATGAAGGAAGCGAAGAACAGTAAAAAAAAAAAAAAAAAAAAAAAAAAAAAAAAAAAAAGTAAAAAAATAAAGGTAATTAACCCTGCTTTCTTGAAGTTCAACAAACTCAGAGATCCTATGGAAACTACATGTATGCCTAAGGGGGAAAAGGAATCTCAGAAAATTGGTGCTTCCTTAGAGAAATAGTATGAATGGCACAGCTGAAAGGTAACCCACAGTGGAGAAAGACCAGGAGATGCATGTAACAAGAAATTTTGCTGATTGTGAGCAATTCTTTACAGTGCTCAGCTCTCTAGGAAGAGTAGGAGATCATCATGTTGATTTCTTTTTTTGAGGTTGCCTCTCCTGCACACTAGCTACCCTGCCTGCTGCTCTCACTTGGCACTCCAAAGACTTCAAGCATCCGAAGGTGTTGTTAGCACTGCTCTTTCACTGACAATGACAGATTGCTTTGATTTGGTTCTAACCTTCCCTGTTTCAGAAACCAGCCTCACTCAGTCTTGTCCAGTCAGCTTGACCAGCTTCAGCGCCTAAGTTTTTTTGCTAAGGCAATAGAGGAAGTAGCAATATTAACTTAGCAACATTGGTCCATCATTGATCAAGCAACATCTCAAGAGGGCTACCAGTTCAGCAACTTGAATCCAAATAACAAGCTTTACATACATGTCATCATTTCTTGCTTATTGTATCATGCATTCTCCCACTGCTCATCTACTGCCATCTTTCTTGCATGAACTTTCTACTCAGTGTATCCATATGTTAAGCACAGACAAATTCCACTAAGTGCTACAAATTCAGCCGATGCTATATAACTTCAAAAGCTGTATCTAGGTTCCCAGGGATAACTATTTTTAACATCAGCAACTGCACTTTATGTCATACAGATCCAACTGGGTTGTAGCAAGGTCTACCCTGATAGATAGCTTATGGGAGGGACCTGTTCTGGGACATACATATTAAAAAAATGTTGTCCACATGTTGACCTTTGCTCAGCATGTTGCAGAACTTGGAAAGTGCAAATGGCATGAGGCAAGAAATTCCAGGAATAGAAAGGCACCATCTCATAGCTAAGTGCTGTCCTGGGAATCCAACCTTGCCTTTGCCAAAAATTATAATGAAATAATGAGCTGATCATTTAAACTTTTCATAAGTTGTGGTTAGCTGTTTGCTCCTCATGTTCTGAGTGCTTGACGTGAAATCTTGGTGCCAAATTTGCAAAAGGGCAGACTCAGAGCTGCAACTGAACTGAATGGGAAATATGCACCAAAGGTAGCAAGTGCTACAGTACTGGTAAGTACCCACGAAAGCCTGTGTATCCCCAGTGGGACCCCACAATTTGCAGGTTCCCCTCCTGAATAATTCTGTGCCTCGCATTGTAATCTACAGGGTGGACTTAATTGCTCTTCAAAAATTCATTAGTGTTTGTGTAGCATTTAGATGCACAGAACGGGCATTAGGAAGTTAGTAACTGCATTTAAAACAGGGGTTGAAGACCGTGCAGTGAAGTAGGCACAGTGCCACTCACTGAACTGTGGGGAGAGATCAATATATTGAGTAACTGTTCATTCAGTGCTCATCTCACGTTGTGCACACTGCTCACAGAAATGGGTGCTGTGGAAAAAAAATGTGATCATTTGATAAAGTACTAAGTGGCAGGAGAAGACCAGCAGTGCAGACATCTGCAGCCAAAGCAAGCAATTGCATTCATCAGCAGTGGTTTGGTTTTGGCATCTTTCTCCACACTGACAAATTGCAGAGAGCATTTACCAGGGAATGCAGCCACAGGGCAGCTGATTATACCCTCACCAAGAACATCAGTGACACTACCATCAGTAACAACGAACTGAACACAAATTAAAACCATTTTAAGGACCCAACTAAAGGTTAATCCAGATGACATTTGCTTTACAAGGAGATAATGTTCCTTTTAGGACTTGCCTTGGTGATCAGAGGTAGAAATTTTCCCTGTGTGTGGGCACAAGTTAGCTGCATAAAGGTCACACAGGTGAAATGGTTCATTTTGTGTGCTTCAATTTGAGATCTTCATTGTATCTCCCAATGTCAGTTTATCTTCCCCTAAATGTAATGGCCACGGGCTGCCCAGCATTGTCATCCCACTGGCTTCATGGGCCGGCAGTTTCGTAACGTTCAGCCTCCTGGCAGAGATTGCCACCAACCTTGTCTTCACTTCCCGAGGTGCCAGGCTGTCCCACAGACACACCTCTGTCCCCAGGCCTCCCCTTGCTAACACAGGAGTCTAATGCCAGGTCTTTTCCTCATGTCTCTTCAAAGGCCCATGCTGTACGTGTATTTTCTGCCACCTGCCCCAGGGAGGGCATATTTAACACCTCTGCCAAAGTAATCGTTTGGATACAACTATTTCACCTCATCAAACTTGCCAGGCTTCTCAGAAAGGGTGTGTCCATGCCCCCTAGCTTTTCTCACCTACAGCTGATGGGGAAGACCTGGAGACTCAAGGACAAGCAGAAAGAGCATATTGCTGTCATTGCTCTGCTCCCATGCCATCCATTTCACACAAGGAAGCACAGCTCTTGCCCTGCCATCCCTGGCTGTAGAAATCCAATTATTGTGCACTGCACATCAACTCCAGTCTGCTCTGGGAGGGGCAATAGGATGATGTACGACAAGCAATATGCATATAGGTATGGTGAAGACCATTCTGGGAAATTTTGAAGGAGGCAGCAATAAAAGCTCACATAGTAAGAAAGAAAAGAAGGAATAACATTAAAGGGCTAGTAATAGTCTGTATCTATATATTTGCAGAATCTCACTATTCATCACTGATAAAAATGAAGCTTTCTTAGCATACGCATCAATCTTCAATCTACTTTTTCAGCCCCTGAGGATGTACTCATTGTGAATTAGCTACCAATAAACAGATAATACTTAAAAGTATTCTAAGCTTTTCTTTAGCTTCGATTTACTGCCCTAAGTGCCATAAAATTGAAACAGAAATACACACACTGTGAAAAGTCATGATAAATTGGACTTTAAGGACTCGATGTGTAATGCTAGGAAGTCACACTTCAAATGGCCATGAATATCAAGGTGTTGCTAACAGGAAGAGACAATTGCATTCTCTGAGTAACTCAGCTGACAATATTTCTGTATTAGGCACTCAGGGCTAACTTCTGCAACATGTGGTGTTATCCAGCTCTCACTGAAAATTACACATATCCAGATGTCTTGGTGGTTTGCAGGAGGCTCTCTGTACCTTGTATGACCATACCTTCCAGTTCATTTGTGAATTCTCTAGAGCATGTACTGTAATCTGAGTTTGGCCTACCATCCAGCACCATGGGACCCCAGGTTTAGTTAGGGCCTCCACATAACACAGCAACACAAATACCTCATTAATAATGATAATCAGTAGACACACACATTTGGAATAAAAAGAGAATGGAACATCCAAAAGTCTAAGAAATGAACCGTGGACAAAAAATGAATCAATGCAAGTGAACTTTTTTCTTCCCATGTTTCATCTTCAATATATTTGGCTTAATATCCAGAGGGTATTTCAAAATTTGAGCTTCCCAGTGCAAATGAAGGGTAAATGAACCGCAATAGACATTTGGGTTGGTTTTATTTTTAATAAGTGGTGACACATAATCAATTTTTCCTACTAGCACTCCTGATTTTGGAGATAAAATGAAATGTACAGAGATTATCGTCAGTAAGTATTTCAAAGAAGTCTCTGCAAAAAAAAAATGAATAAAGCACTACATCATTCCGTATGAGCAGAAGTACTGAGAACTGTTGCATGGCTCAGACAGTATCTAAGTCTGGGCTTTGTTTAAAGAGAAGATGTCCTTTTACAATATTTAAGGCATGTGAGATTTTGCTCATTAGGAGATCAATTATATTAAATCAATCAATCTGAACATATCTAAATCACGCTGAAAATTGAAGATCAATTTATATCTGAGAGCTCTGTGTGAAAATTATAATTATGTGATCAAGGAGGTGACGTGTGTGCAATATGCACATGCTCTGAGGGTGTTTGTCAGATGGTGTGAAACTCTTACCTCCCATCTCAGAAACCACATTTACCTGCACATGAACCCAATTAGCTTCCATTTCCCACTCCCCCGCAGCAAGGTTTGTATCTCGGTGTTTTACAGCCTGTCTCCTGCACCAAGATTTGATGTGTCAGAGCGAGCTGGTCAGCTTACTCTTGGCTGGCTTCATAATTGCCTACTACATAAGACCACACAGTCCTAAGACAACAAGACTGCACTGCAGGCAGGGGGTGACCGCTGTGCTTTGAAACGTCTGAAGCAAAATCACACGGTGGCCTCCCTCACTTTCAGCCTGACAGATGTCTCCCCAACTTGTCAACCAACACACCATTTGTCTCCGAGACATGAGCGAGAAGGTTTAGTTTAGCTACCAGAAGGGTGATTATTGCAGAAGAAGATCTTGGCACTTTAATCTAACCCGCCATTTTCACTGCACTCTGTTTTATGATATTAGAATATTAAAAAATGCTAACAAAGCAAACATTCAGCCTGCAAGACTTCTTTTCCTTCATTTCTTCACATTTTTACTGCTTGTAAGATTACAAGCCAGACTTGCTAGGGGAAGAATGGATTTTTTATCTGTCTGCAGAACTTGGGCAACAAATCCCTAACTAGTTCATGTCACCTGGAAACCAAGCTGGCATGCTACTTCCCCTCAGTCCTAAAGCTCTGTGACCTGCATCTTACTTAACTTCAACTAATTCTTACTTCTATGCTGATCTCAGTGAAGCACTGAAAATTGTAACAATGATATAATAACTTGTGGATGATATACAGAAGCATGTGTTATCACACATGGCTGATATTTAAGTACCTTGGCTGCGACCATTTCTCCTAACAGATATATTTAAGTTAGCAATTCCATGAGCACTCAAGCTATTTGCAGTTTAGTTTTCTGTAGGTGTCTGTGTCTTGGTTGTTTGACTTTGATGGCTAAAACAAATGAAGCCTTTTCAATACTTGCAGCATTTATAAGGAGAAATGAGAAACAGATCAATGAGTACAGAAAATTTCAGTGCAGGGCTAATAGACCTAAAACCATATGTGCACAGACAAGCAATATGATCACGTGCCACATTTCTATAGAAAAGCAGTGCAAAATCGAACTAAGCTAAACACTAATTTACGTGAAATTCAATGAATGTGGTATATAGTGGCAGGGAACGGGAAAGTGGTTTAGGGCAGGCTCGAGAAGAGTCAGAAATAGAAGATGAGAAGGCTCTATCAGACAACAGTTGAAGAGACTGAGCTATGCCTGCTACTCAGTTAGATTAGCTCTCTGGAAAACGACAGCAGCTCACACAGACATAATATTTACAGAATACAGTCTCCTTTGAACAGATACAAGCATAACCTTGAGAGTGTGAACATTATCAAACTGAGATTATAAAAACTCCCTTATCTCCCTCTGGTACTGTGAGGATATGGAAGTCAAAAGCTTTGATTCTCTCAGATACTACAATATTGGAGACCATATAAGTAACTGAGATGGTTAAACAACCAAGGAGAATAAGAAATGGTTCATCGGCCCAACTGTTTCTTCACCAGTTTTTAGGCTGAAACCAGTTAAAGAACAGTCTGCAGCATGGCCAAATGTATCAGAAGTTTTTTTCTTAGCTTCTTGGTAAGTTGCTCAGCAGTCTGGAATGTTATGCCAAGTGGTAGTTAGGGAGGTCTGCAGCATTTGGGAAAGCTAATTACAGAGATGGTTGGAGGACAGGGTGATGCCAAGCGGGAGGAAGGTTTCCCTCCAGAAATGGAGTGTCAGCAGAGCCAGGAGGGCACATAATTGGTCAGAGCTCGCCCTTATCAACCAAGAATGATCGCGGATGTGGCTTTCAGCCCACTGAATATTTTCTACCATGATAATTAATCAGATTTTTTGCCTGTGTATGAAGCTGTTCTCTCAGACCTTCTCATATATAGATGTATGGTGCTTGGTGCTTTTAGAGAGCACAAGTAATTTTGATTACTTAAATAGTTTATTGTTCTCAGAAATCTTAGAGACATTTTGGTCACTTTCTCTGATTTAGAAAACAGTGATTTTACAGGTATAGTGGCTGATTATTTTTTTAATCCTCAATACATTTTTTTCTAGACACACCTTTCTTCAAAGAAAATATAGCAGGAATGGTACCAGCAGTAATGGAAAAAGCTACAAACCTTTTTACTACTGACACCTACTTTCACCCTGATGTGTGAAATATTAATTAACAAACGCAGAGGTAAATGGAAGGGGGAAGGTGCTGCGGGTTTATTTCCAGGTGAACATTGTACATTTTATTTTGAAAAATAAAGCTGGAATCTGATTGTTGCCTGCCTGTAACAAGCTCAAAGGGGGTTGGAAAAACAAGGAGCTAAGCTTATTCTTGCTATAAGCAGCTTAAGGAAGTCTCGAGGACAAAGAGCGTGTGCTGACAGACCACCCCCATGGCAGACACTTGTGCACCTGGTACAACGAGTGAACGAGCCCTGTCGCACGAAACAAGCAACATTTGAGGCTCAGGAGGGGACGAGCTGCCGGGGGGGGGGGGACCCCCAGCAGTGCCGGGCCGCGCTGCCCACCCTCCATTTTGCTGACAGGAGGACGAGCCCCCCCAACCCGGGCTGACTGGAACCCGCAACAAATCCCAGAAAAACGCCTTCTGAGGGGCTTCCGTGGGCCTCTACCCCTTAAATGTGATCTCCCCGTCGGCAACGAGTGCCACGAAGCACCACGGCCCTCCCCAGCCCCGGCCGTGATAGGGAGGACACCGACCACCTCCCGCTGCCCGGCCCCGCCGCCCGCCGCCATGCCGGGCGCCCCTCAGGCGCTGCCCGCTCCCTCCCCGCGCACCACGTGGCCCGGGCTCCGCATCGCCGCCGCGCATGCGCCGTGCCCGCTGCCCCTGCCCGGCCCAGGCTGGGGCTCCGGCGCAAAATGGCGGCGGCCGGAGCGGGGCCGGGAGGGAGCGGGCGGCGCTGAGCGGGCGGCATGGCGGCGGCGGGCCTGGCGGCGGCGGCGGGCGGCTGCCGGAGGTGAGGCGCCGCGGGGAGCCGGGCCGGGAGCGGAGGGGGCAGGCCGAGCGCGATACGCGGTGGGAAACGGGAGGGGGCGACGCCGCCGCTGCTGCCGCCCCCGCGGTGGGGCTGCGGGGACCGGGCGCTGGCGGTGCCCCGGGGCGGGGGGCGCCCCGCGGAGCCTCCGGTGCGGGGCTGCTCGCGGCCGGCCCCGGCCCGCAGGCTCCGGCCGGAACCTCCCGGCCCCCGCCGGCTTCGCCCCGGGCACCTCGCAGCGAGCCCGTGCCCGCTGCTGGCCCTCGGAGCCGGCCGCAGCTCGGGGTGCGGGCTCGCCCCCGGCCCGGCGGCTGTCCCCGAGGGGCTCCCGGGTGTCCTCGGGGGGTGCCCGTGGGGAGCCTCTGGAAGGTTCCCGCTGCCCCCGGGGCGCTGTCGTGGCTCTGCTCGCTCGCCCCTGCCGCCTCCGCTGAGGCCGTGGGGAGAGGATGGCACGCGAGTGAGCCGCCAGCATGAAACGCGACAGTAAGGTGATAAAATGCTCGGTGAGCGTGAGACGAGCGCCCGCTTTATCTGTGTGAGAACTTAGCCCAGGGGACACAGCATCGCTTGGGGTTTTGCTCCAGACCAGAGTAAGGTAACACGCGAAGCTGGAGTGCTTGGCAGATACGCCGCGAGATGCGGTCACCTCAGGTTTTACCACATATCGCGTGCTCTGCTTTCATTTAGAAGGGAGAAAATAAAAATAGAAACTTGGATATCAAACTCGTAGTGCTCATAACTTTTCTGAGGCACTGCGAAGCCTGATGACTTAAAGCTTTAGTGTTTTTGTCTGAAAGATATTAGGGAAGAGGATTATTCTTCTGAGATTCTCCTCATGTTTCAAACGTAACCCTTGGACCGCTGTCTCTGCGTTAGTGTGCTTTGTGCGGGGAAGGGAATTCCTTTTCAGATCCAGCGCCTCTATATTACTTTCTATTTCAACCTTGTGATTAAGAAAGCAATATAAATCTTCTCCGTTCTCCCCTCCACCCCTTGTTGACTAAGAGTCCAGTGCCAACATATCGAAATTAATTCTGTAGGGATTTATTTTTGAGTATGTGGAACAAGTGTCTTTTATTTAGCAGTGCACAGACTCTGTGGACTGCGTGATTTACAAGGCAAGGTCAGAGTGTGTGTTCGGTAAAATTATTGAGTGAAGATAATGTGTGGTGAAGCTATGGCTTGTGCTGTTCTCCCCATTCATGGAGTAATTTAATTCTTACTCCTCTCAGTTGATGGACAACAGTGTAGCTAATCCATTTAAGAACTTGCTACTTTGCTGCACCAAATAATGTTGTATGAACATCGGCACCAGCTCGTGCTTATATGTAAATGTCTGGTGATGGTCTTAATGAACAAGGCTTGTGTGTTCAGTCCTGACATTAAGCTGCCAATTGCTGTCTGTCTTTATTCAGATTAGTGAGACTTGTATAGCTGAACCACATACAGGTAGTCTGAGAAATAGAGGTAAATATTTCACACAGTGTACAGTCAGTGTTTGTTCCTGTTCATCGGAATTGCGGGGGGTAGGGGGGGGAGGGCTGTTGGAGGTACCAAATCCTTCGTGTTTTGAAGCATTGTTTTACTTGCTTTCAAACTTTAGCCAGTATATAAATGGGTTTGACTCTCTAATCTAATTTTGTATGTTTAAACATAGAAGGAGCACCAACACGAGTCATCTTGGATCATTGTTTTGTGGCATTATCATAATTGCTGGCTTCTTAAAATCCTTGTCTCCTAATAACATGAGCTTTCTTCGTATTTCCAGATTTCCTTGCTGAGTCATAGATACAGTAGTGTTGTAATGCTTATAGCTGGCATTGACTGATTTGCAGAGAGTCATACATGAAAGAACAGAATTATTTTTATAAGCGCTCCTGGAAGACTTGCATGGACTTGTCATTGTGATTTTTCTTCTGTTTTTTTTTTGAGCTTCTCAGACAAGTTCAAGACTTTGTATTGTGAAGGCATGTTGCTCATTCTTAAAATACAGTATAAAATGCTGTCTTTGCAGCCAGCTGTTGGAATGTAATTCAGTGGGGCTGTCAGAGCTTGATGAGTAGACTAACAAAATATTGAGTCTTTGTTTTGAAAGAGGTTTTTCAAGTTGCTGCATACGCGATGTCAGGTTTACACCTGTCACTGATGGTAATTAACCTAGAGGCTTGGACAACATCTTCCTCTGTCCTGCTTTGCAGGCTGCTTTGGTGCTGTGGTAGCTTGTGGTCCTACATGCGACTGTAGCAGGACATGTAACACCAGCCCTAGTCCTCCTGCCACATTGGTCTGGTCTCGATGTACGGGACTGTGTGCCAGGAAAGGGGACCGTCTTCTGATGCCTTGGCCACACAGTGATGGCTGAGGGGGTTCTGGCTGCCCTCCAGAGTCAAAAAGTTAGATGCATCAAAACATCCTATAGACACTCTGCATGGACTCCATGTAGTTCACATTAATCTAATGAAAGCTGTATAAAGATAAAATGAGAAATTCTGCTTAATAAGAAATAAAAGTGCTCTTAATGCTGTTACTAAGAATCTGACTCCTCTTGTGGCAAATCTCAACTGAAAGTTTCTAGTTTCAGGTTTTTTTTGTATTTCTGAACGCATTTGCATGAATTTTAGTATCTGTTACAAGATCAATGGTTTTTACCACCTTCTGAAATAACAGGTCTGGAAAACCAGATATACAAACTTTTTTAGTGCGTGTGGTGGAGAGTGGGAATCCTAGCTGAGATCTGAGTGTTAGATGAGCTTCCCGTGAGTCATGTAATTGCCGTATCTCAGTTTCATTACCTAGCTTCTTTCAAGAATGAGGCTTGTGAGTGTATCTTTAAATCTTTGGGTAGAATTTACTATGGATTTTTAGAATATTATTTCCTTTGTTGGCTTACCTCTATGCCTGAGCTATTTTATGAAGGGACTGTAGATGCAAAGTTTGATGCTGGTCTTGCTTTTTGTGCCTATCCAGTCTGTCCTGCACATCTCCTAAGCAGGATGCCAGTTGTAATGATGCCTTCAGCATAATGAATGGCTGCTAGGAGGAGACCTGAAATCTTTGTGTGCTTTATGTAGAGAATGGCAGAACTTTGTGTTGGGGAGAATCAAAATGGGCAAGAAATGGTGGGAAGGAGTTGAGTAGCAGTGGTGGTGCATACCACGCTTCTTTTTGTGCCTTGCTGCCTGAAATTCCGTACAGCTTTAGCACCTTGTTTTCATCATGTTATTTGCTGTCTTTTTTTGGTTGTTGTTGTTTTTGTTTGTAGTGTTGATGCAAAGAGTTTACTGGAGCTAAGGGGATCTGAATTCTCTCATTTACGTGCCCTAGGGACTAGGGTGGAACACCTTTGTGCTCTATCAGGATGTTTGTGAGGTTCTGGACAGGTGTTTATTGGCAGAATTAGCTCAAAAGCTTGTTGTCCACAGCTGCTTTTTCCTGCTTCCCACGGAGTCTCCTCAGCTGTGTTGGTAAAGTTGTTTATATTGCTTCATTCTAACCATTGCAAGAAAGTGATCTGTCTGAAAAATAAACCGCTGAAACACAAAAAGGCTTCAGATAAGGTCTGAGATCTGGGTCATCGCATTACTATGGAAAGCTTGCTTGCCGGCATGGAATAGAGGCAAGGCCAGGTAGGTGAAAGGGATCCGGGGGTGGGACTGTGTTGCCTACAGTGTGTTGAGGTACACATGTAACTATATACTTAGTTAAATTTAAATCTGTTTTGATTACTCCATTGAGTGCAAGTGTTGCATGAAGCTGTATCAAACGACTGGTTGTGGACTTTAACAACTTAAAGAACTTGTGGGGCTTCCGGCGACTTCAGCTTGTTGGGGATTTTCTGAGGTTTGTCTGTGGGTTTAAGTTATTTCTGTAAATGGAAAATAGGAATTACCATGTTTTACCAGAGCGTTAAAAACCCCAAAATCTTTTAACAGCGGTCAAAACTGATTCAGAAACAATTCTCAGGAAGGCATGTGTGAGGGGGAGGTGGAGTGGGTAATGTTTGAGGGTAACACCTTCCTCAATCAGTTTCTAAGTCTGCAGGTCTTGCTTTATTTTTCAAACATGACATTCTAACACTGGCTCTTCTGTCTGATTGTTTCGTAAGTCCTGTGTGATCTTTGTGCTCAAATCTTGTCTGAATTCTCACCGTGTGTTCTTTGTGACACTGGAACTTTGCTGTTCCAGTGAAGTTGTTCCTGTATTTGAAAGATTGATTTTTATTTTTTTTTTATTCTTTACTTTTCTTACCTATCATAGCCTGTTGCCAGTTCACTGCAATATAAAGGGTAGAACATAATTATTCTTTTTAAATCTCCCTTCAAGAATCTTTTCCTAGTGCTGCTATTAGTGCCACTCCCTATCTTCTTAAAGAACCTTTCTATTTCTGCTGACCTCTTTGATATGGGATTATTTCAGTGTACTAACTTGGGGCTTTTAAGACATATCCTCTTCCTGCCACTCTGCATCACTTGAAATGATCAGTGTTTTCCACTGGGAAGAGCTAGATCAAGCTAGTTAATGGCACATGAGATCTCTCTGGTTTGGAAGCCCTGTCCAAGATCTGTTAAAACTGTTACAGGATAATTCTAAAGCCAATTTACACTTCTACTGATAGTAACAATGGGTAGACTCAAAGGATTTGCTTGAACCAGCGATTTAATAAGTAACTGTTGCTTATCTCTTAGTTATGCATTTTATTTTGTGACACTGTACTTGCAGACGCTCTGTGATCAGTGGAGCTGCAAAATGTTGATGTGCACCGGTGTTGTCTTTTTGGTGGTGCTTGTTGCATTTCTAACATCTATCTTTAGAATTTAGTTTGGATCAAAGAAGACAGCTTTCTCTCTGTCCAGTGCTGAGTCTCAAGTCAAAGTTTGGAATACAGGAAGCAAGAATCCTAATGTCTTATATGAAAGCATATCCTAATGAAGTTACGCTCATTTATATGCAAATAAAAGTTTTTTTGAGTGACTGGGTAGACCACTTTGCATTAGTATGAAAATGGAATGCTGCTTTGCTTATCATCTGCTACCCAAAGCATCAGTGCTGCACTGAAGTATGTAAAACACTTCAGTGATGGGTAGCTTATTCTAATTGCTTTATAAATAATTGGTATAAATGACTGAAGTTCCTTTTCATACCTTTTTCTTGACCCCAAAATTGGAAATGCTACTTGAGAGCTGAAGAAAAAGCCCTTTAAAATAACAAATCTAATCAGAAACTAATGAGATGATATTTTCTGGGCTTGTGCTGCCTTTTTCTTTATACTTCTTTGACTCTCTCCTACATTATTTTGTTCTCATGATGGCTCTTGATGTGAAGAAGAGAAAAAAGTTGTCCCTTGATTGCTGGAAAGGAGGAACTGGGGTTGCTGTGCATTTCATGATCCTTGACTTTCTGCTGCTGTGATCGTAGTGCTCATCTGTGTAGATTCTGTGGTGTTTAGTGGTGGGCTGTGCTGAAGTCCTTCATACAACTGGAGGCATTTAGGGGATTCATTGCATCTACCCAGAGGTTTGCTTTCTTAATATACATGGAAGGCTAACTACTTCTAAAGCTGTTCATTCATTTTAACTGAATGACCATAGCATCTCCCTTAGAGAAGAGGGAGGTATAGACATATACATAGTGAAAATTTCTATTCTTGTATTAAAAAAAACAACCACCTAATCAAGTATGGGAATGCATTAAAGGTTGATGCCTTACACCTCAGTCTATCCTGTAATGGGCATCTCAGCTTCAGTTTTCTGAAGAAGAGAAATGCAATAACTGTAAAACCTCTAGAATGTGGGCGGAGGTGATCATCAAGCTAATAGGCTCATCGATTTCTTTAAAGTCATTCTAGTAATGAATGTGACTGAGAGAAATACAACCAAATTGCTTATGCTTGCATTTTAAGTCGAAGCTACTTCTGTCAGCTTGTAATGAGGTACTTGTAGGATGTTTTTGAGATGGGTTGTTTATTGTACTTCAGACACTAGCATGGCAGAAAATTGCTAAGTTGACAAAATGCACACTCAAGACAGGAAGTTTTTGTTATTCAGCGTAGTGATGGCCTTGATGCTGAAGAAGGAAGAATCTCTAAGCCATGTCAGTACTCCTCACATCCTGTGAGGCTACACTCGTTAATGGTGAACTGGATATAGGTAAGCACCGTAGTGTCTACAAAGGAATGTATAGGATATAAGAGGATGAGGAGCTGCTGGTCAATGTCTTTGTAAGTCTGCCCCCAGTGTACTAGGTATCTCTCTCTCTTTGTAACTTATTTTCATGAATGACTTGGGGATTTAATTTATCTAAGTATTGGTTAAGAATGTGTTTACTGCCTCAGATTATCTAATTCCAAACTTGGCCGACTGTTTTTTTTTTAAATAAAACTTAAGGGAACAATTCTCATTCTTTTTTTAAAAAGAAACATGATTTGGATCAGAAAGTACCTACTGTTTCTTACTTGATCATTAAAATCTCTGTAGGTTTTAGTCCTCTATTAAACACTGCTGGAAACATGCATTTGGACTTGAAATACCAAAATACCTTTTTAGCATTGTAAAGCTGTCATACAATATAAGATTATCCCCTCTGTATTAGTGCTTTGTCATTCTAGACATAAAATTGAAGACTTGGTGACTCTTAGTAAAGTGACTCATGTATTTCTGCACCTGTTTCTTTAAGTAATTGAATTTAAACAAGTTCTTTGCTGTAACCTGGACTCTTACTATTTTAAGTCATTTTTAGGGCTTAAACTACAAGACTTCTGAGAATAGTGATGCTAAGAAATACAGTCCTAAATGAAACTTCCTAAAGGATCTTCCCATGCCACTTGGGGCTTTTCCATTTTACGGAAAATACAGTTAGCTTTGCCTTGTCGTATGTTTCTCAAGGCCCTTGAGTTTCCTTGAGAATATATAATATAATTCCATTATTGTGTAGTTACTCATTTTGTTATTGGCTCAAAATTTGCCAGTTTGGTGTAACTGGCTTATGCTGATCTAGATATTTCCCCATTGGTCCCCTTGGAAATGGAACCTTAGGAATTTCCCTTTCTCTTTTTCCCTGTTCCCCTCATGCTGATCTTTAGCTACCAGCTTATTTTTCTGGAGAACTATTTTAGAAAATGGCACCTTTAGTGTCTTGGTCTTACCTTCATCAAGGCTGAACTGTATTAAGCCCTTGGTGGTTCTCAGCAGTCTCTAGTGCTTATTTAAGCATCTTGTGAATTTGAGTTTCATCCTGGTTTTAAATTTGGAAGGAAACAGAACTTGCTTTTTTTCTGTATGCATGATTAACTTCTTTCATTCAAATTAGAATTAACCTTTTATTTTTGTTAGGTTTGAAACTGAGCTGGGTGAAATCAGCTCACTGAATGTGAGTGTGCAAGGGGGAAGTAGACAGTTGATGAGAATGGTCATCTGGGTACAGAGGGAAGTGAGAGTGCTTTTTTTTCTGGCAATATTGACTTTTTTTCATATACTGATGAAATCCTCAAATATTGGAAGAATGGAAGGAGGTTTGGTAAGTGTAGCATGCACTGGCAAAGGCTCCTCTTCCTGTATTTTTCACTTCGAATGTGAAGGAAAGTTGTGGATAGGGGTAGATGAGCAAACTTGGGTATAAAATGAGATTAACAGGTTGTTTTAATGAAAAGCCTCCTCTACTCTAGGAGATACAATCTAAAAGTACAATATTTAATACAATCTAAAAATTTTGCCTTCATTCTAAAACATTTCTTTGATTTCTTATGAAAATGTTTTCAGATGTTCTTGATCAGCTGAAAAATTTTTAAAGCCTTGTGAAAGGAGAGAGAAGAGTTAAGGCTTATCAGCAGTCTGCTCAAAGGGCAGATTTGCTTTAGCAAATAGTTAAACAGAAAACACCCAGCAAGGTCTCAAAACTGCTATCTTGATGTCTGTATATATGAGGTGTGTGTGGATATTGCTAAACTTATTAAATGTGTAAATGATTGGTGGATCCATTTTTAGGAACTAACATCAACACATGTATAGCTCCTTTGACTCTTCTGTAAAACCTGCATGTTCACGTTACAGGACAAAAAATTAATGCTTTAGAAATGCAGAGAGCTCATAGGAAATCTGGAAGACATAACTTCCTCTTCTTGCCAAGGGGAAAATGTAAACAAAGATCCGGCTTAATTGCAGGCTAACTACTAGACTGGTTTTCTGACTAAGCCTTTCCTTTAATTGATTGCTTTTATCGTAGAGGAAGTATTTACTGTTCCATTTGAAATAGGTTTCTGTATTTTGGGGGAAAAACACATCAAATTCTGTGGGCATTTAGTTCTGGCTATGGTGGCTGTCATGGAATCTAAGTGTAGGCACTAAAAGGTTTGGTGTAAATTCTGAGGAATTTGGTAGTTTGTGGAAGACTATGAAATTGCTTGTGAGGAGAGACACTGCAATACTGTCTTTTGTTACTGTGCATGCTCTTAAAATGTCTGTCTACAAACAGCTGAAATCTTTGAAGTGTGCTGCATAGGAAGATTTCTTGGCATCAGACGTTATGATATAAATGCTAGCTGTTGAAGCCAGTGTGGCTTTTAAAGCTTTCCTCTCACAGAAAACCCCAACCAAAGGAGAAATCTTCTAAATAAGTATTTAAAATCTTATGTACAGCAATAACTGATGTGGAAAACATACATAAGATCACCACAAGCGGTGTTTTTATACTTCAAAATTAAAAGTAATTAAAAAAAAATACTTGGGGGGGGGGGGGGTATCTTGTGTGTTTGACCTGGAATATCACAGAATCATATCAGACTCCCTCAGGGCAGTGATGGTCCATAACCAGTTGACAAGCTCTCAAATGAGCCAATTATATAAATACTGTGTACACTGACCTCCAGTTCAGTTTTGTATTGCTGCCTGCTTCAACGTGTAGCCTAGAACTGAAAGAATCTGAGGTGGGCTGTGAAGGGGTAGGGGATATACTAGCAGCAAAACCTGAGCTTCAGAATTGCCCAAGGAGGGAGGATTCATTTGTGTGGTGGGGCCAGGCTAGAGAGACTAGTTGAGGCTGAGCCCGAGGTGAGAGGGAATTAAATTGGTGACTGCGAGGATCTAGTTCTGTGAAGCTGTGAGGCAGGGCAATAGCACGTCTGCTCTCCACATCCACAGCTACGTGTTCCCCTTCCAGTGGCAGCTGACTGTCGGCCCAACCGGCCCAACTCCCTTTTTCCTCCGTTGCCTGCCGCCCCCTCCAGCCGTTGTGTGGCGGATCAGCCATCTGAAACGAGCTGTGGGGTGATCACCTCATCTCTGGGTGAGGGAAGTGGGGAAACCACTTGGCTGGAGCAGAGGAGTGAGGGGACGGTACAGCTCCTTGTTAGTTTGACTTCAGCGGTGGTGTTGGATTGTCCAGATGTATCTGTCAAGAGCCGACGGGCAGGGAGCCTTGCCTATACAGCTAGCTTCTCCCCGTCAGCAGCTTGCCGGTTGGAGGAGAACACACAGGCTTGTCTTTTTTTCTCTTTCTCCACATGACTAATACTGAGGTGTGTGTATTCTGTGACAACAAACTTAAAATCTTCCAGGCCTTCAAAAAGCAACCCCTGTACCCCTCAGTGTGAACATCTTCACTCGCAGTGGCTGCTGTCTGAGGGGCTGCTAACAAAGGCCTAGCTGAGGCGAGGAGCAAACTGTACAAGCACAGAACAAAAGTAGTACAGGCCGAAAGAGAAGCTGTGGGTCAGCTCACTGGGTATTGTGACAGCTCGCAAGTGAAGTCCTTGTGGTAGCTGGCACTACATACATCGCCTGTTTCTGCTAGGACTGCCCTTTGTTTGAGGACAACTTGCAGGGAATCTTTTTCCTACTTCTAATTTCTTACAAGCTCTATAGAAAAACTACTGCATTGTAAGAGGGTTTTTGTAACTACTCTCGTTAAGATGTTTAAATTCGGTGACAGATGACTGAATGGGGACAAGGCAGTGCTACCCTTTAAAGGCAGAGCTACTTGCAGCCACACCAGAGGATCAGGTAAAAACAAACAAGGTCCTGTCGGTCCCTGATAATGGGGTTGTTCTGGGGCTTCACAAGTGTTTGCTGCAGTGTAAGGGGGGCAGCTCTGCCGTAGGAATGAGTGCATGGGACTGGGAATGTTTATTTGTGAAGGCCAGGCCAACTGACTGTTAGTCAAACCATACGTCATGTTTGGCTGTGGGGAGTGAGCAGCCTTTTGGCTACTTCTTGCTGTTCTTCCCCCTCTGACATTCCCTTGGTTGGTCACCAAACTGGTGGGGGAACCAGCTGCAGCGGAGAGAACTCCTGCAGAAGAGGTTTCCCTGGCTTCGTTGGTGACAAAATGGAGGAGCTTCATGAAGAGGGCAATAGGAGCTGAGGTGAGTGCCAATGAGGAAACGTGTGGAACCACAGTGCCAGTGAGACAGCTTTTTGGTTTTTTACATATACCAAATTGTATGTTTTGAATCAAGATTGGAACTATTTTGGTTGCATCTAAGACTCATCGTGGCTTGTGACTATTATTGTAGAAATTCATTGTAAACTGTAGCTTCAATGTCAGTTTGATTTGATTTTTTTTTTCAATTTTTGTTGTTTTCCCTTGTTCAGGAAAGGATTTTTTTTTTTATAAAATACCTGCTGTGTCTCATGAAGTGGACTGGACTAGATTACCTTTTGAGTTCTTTACCGTTTTTTTTTCTGTGTTCCAGCTTTTGTATTGTAAATAGGTGGATCCATTTGCCCTGAAGGCATAAGATTATGCTAGCAAGTGGTACTTCAAACTTTTCTTGTATCAAAGAGCAGAGGCTGCACAGGTCAAGTATGTTGTTGTGTGAGGAGAAAAGGATGCACGGGGAGGATGCTTTTCAGAACTGAATGAATGGTGGTGTATTAAGAAAGATGTAGAGAAAAATGTTTTGAATATATGGCAATACTGGTAATGGCTTTTCTGGCCACAGGAGGAGGTTTTCAGTGGAAGTAATTGAGTTCCATGTTGTCCTGTCACCAAGCATCTCATAGGGCCATGTGCAGAAAGGAGGAGGATTATGCAGAGACACTGAGGTAATGAGGAATGATGTTGGTAATGGCTATGAGCAACAGAAATACCGCAAGATGAAGTTGTTCCTGATGCAGTGGCTGACTGGCAGGATGATGTGTCAATTGCAGCCGGAGACTGTAGAGATCAGTGAACAGAATACATCCATGTAGGAAGGCCAATCAGTATGTGGTCCAAGATTTTTAGTGTGCTTCAACACTGTGATGCTGGGGTTAGTGTTTGGAAAAACCCCAAGTAGTGTCATCACCAGACTTCTACCTTTCCTGTTAAGACTGTGGTAGTTAATAAGGAAGCTGAGCATCAAAATGATGCTGTTCTTGAAGGTGAAATGAAAATGACAAATTTTAAGAGGTGATGGATGATGCTTCTTGTTATATCAAAGCAGGTAGGTGCAGAGCATGGTATTTCAGATTGCCTTACTACTAACTTTTAATGTACTCTCAGAGGAAGTATGTTCTTAGAGGAAATGTAGTGAATGTAAACTCTGTGCTGGATTTAAAAGCACTATTGTGTACAGGAAGCTCTGAGATCCTAATTCAGAGTAAATGGCTCTCTGTGAAATAATTGGGCCTGGAGAAAAGGGAAAACATCTCTGGAATGAGGAGACCGTAGGGTATATCCCACTGAGATGGTACCTGATGTGAGAAAGCAGCGGTGCTAAAATCCAGAGACAAATCTTCCATATGGTTGGGGTTTGAGCCAAGATTTCCCTGTCTTAGTAGACTTGCTAATTTAAAACAGCATCTTGTGTTGTAGCTGGGTCACAGCTCGAGCAAGAGGAGGAGTTCCCTCTCTGGATGAAACAAGGATCTTTACGGGGATGTCTCAAAACATAGAATAGAACCATGTGAATTGTGGAAACCACACAGGCTTCCATTCCTCACAAAAATACCAACCCTGTTGACAGACAGGCTACTTGAATAAAAAGACTTTGAAATGCACTGCATAAAGGTTCTTACTTTTGCTCCACTGCTACTCTTTCTTTAGAGGAAGAAAAGACGCTGCCTGAGCGCATGACTGAGGGCACCTTTCATGTGTACTGCTGCACTACAGGACAGGCAGGCCCACAGGGAGTGGGAAGCGGTCTTCCAAGGCAGGTTCAGTCCCCGTCTCTGAAGCTGGATTTAGCTGAAAGTTAAGTTGCTGCCTGGCAAGGTAACTGAATCTTGTCCAGAACTTCAATCCAATTAAAGCTTGCTATATATTTTTTTTTATTTAAAATGTCTGATCCATTCTTTGAGATACTTTGCAAGTAATTTGGAGGTTCCTCTTTCTGTCTTAAACTACTGAATGTGTTCACAACATGTTTATTACACCAAACAGGACTTCCTTTTCTTTTAAAACAAAAACGACAAAAAGCAAACGTTTCTATTTCCTTAGAATAAATCTTCTGAAAAACGTTTGCACTCCTCAAAATAAAATGCAATATTATGTCAATGTAACATGCAGTTATTCTAGATGGGCTAAAATGAGTTACTCTCATTTTTTCCCTGTAAATAGGCATGTTCATACCTAATTATTCTGTTCAGTGATATTGATAAAGATTTAGTGGATAGGATTTCTCTGATATTCTTGCAAGGTAGTTCTAATGATGCTTTGTGTCTGAATCACATTCATGTTCATTTCAAGTGAACTTCTAAAAGTGGAAAATCATTGAAGAATACAAGCAGTTACTTCATATCAAGAGGCAGTAAGCAACTTCTTGCTGATTTTGCTAAAAGTGGTCTTTTGAATTAAACTTCGGGAGCATTAGTTACGTCTGTAATGTGAGTATCATCAATCAGACTTCTGGTAAACTAGTAGGTGCTTGCACCCAGCTGGAAGGATCAGTGATACGTAGAGATCAAGGTTCATATTTCAGTACATAAAAATATTTAAGTTGCTTGGGAGGAATTTCTTGTTCCTTGTGGCATTGTACTGTTGTAATTCAATTACTGCATTTTATCTCTAAGTGGTATATAAAGATAGGTATATTTAGGGGAATATAAAGATGTTTAAGTCCGGCACCTCTTCATCATGGTTAGTGGTTCAGCCAGTCACTACCCACAGGTGACATTACTTAGTTGCTTCTGGGATGTGACACGTTCACACTGCTCTGAATTGCTTTGCTGATCATAACAAGCCTACTTTGAACATTGTTTGCAAGACAGTACTGAAGAGATGGCATTTTCTGTACTTTCTATCTTTTCAACTGCCTAAATACTTCTCAGTGTTTTCATTTTTTTTCTAAGGTATGCATATGTTCAAGGCTACATGCCTCCATACCTGATTTGAATATAGTTCTTTTAACTTTCACTTTGATTCCCCAGAGGATGTGTTGAAAAGTAGTACAGGTTATATTATTTTTTCTAAAGCTCAGCCCTGTGGGTCTCAATAGGCCTAGAAATAAAAGGCCAGGATTACTGTGGGTTTTTTGCCTCCTTCACTTTATCTTATTTTTTTAATGGGCAAGTATAGTACTTTATGAAAAAGAGAATGTTTTGAAATTCACGCTTAACTTCAGAAAAGTGTTCTTTGTGGTAGCTAGAACACGTGATCTGAAGCAAAGAACCAACCGATGCAGTCACTTTCATGGTCTCATTGTATCTTGCCCTTTTGTGCTTGGAACTGCTGACAGGGCTTAAGGTCTGGTGTTTTGCTTATAGTTGTGTTTTGTTGTTTTTTTTTTTTTTTCCCCATGCAGTAAATAATGAAATAAGCTTTTTTTTTTTTTTTTTTTTTAGATTGAAATCATGTAGAACATTATTAATTCCTCACTTTTGTACAGTCCTAATCCAAACTAGAAACTTCCAGATGTATTAGCTACAACTCCAAGCAGAAACAAGCAACTTCTTCTTCATGCTGAAGTGCTGGTCCCAGTTGCTGGCTGGTAATTCCAGTAGTGATGCAATGTAATAAACGTTGTGGCCAAGGCTGTGTTTAGAGCCTCCCCAGGTGGACGGGAGCAGTAGAACCGTGCTGCTGGATATGGGGTTGTCGTGGTGCTCCTGAGCGTGACTCGGTGCTCAGTGCCCATTGCCAGCCTGCTGTGCTGCGTCTGGAGGCAGGTTCAGGCACGCTGGTGAACGCAGGCCCTTGCCACTGTCCCCACAGGTGTTTCTGCTTATTTTTATAACATTAAATAAGTAACTAAAAGTTCATTATTGCTACAATTTAATTGAAGTTCGTTCTTAATGGGATTTGCCATTTTAGTTGGTGTGTGCTTGGGTTGGTTAGTTGCATTTTGTGCAAAAACAAACCTGTTTGCTGCTGGATGTTGGTATCTCCTCTAATGTCCTTTCTGCTTCCTTGCTGCTAGAAGGGAACTGTTGGGGCAAAAGAGCAAAGCAGTCTTTGGCTAAATGAAGATGTAAATAAATATGAATAAGGTATGTTTGTATTGTCCATTACTGACAGTAAATCTCAAATGTGTGAAGCACAGTATAAAACCTGAAAAATAATGATGGTACAAGTATGTACGTATGCTTGATACGATTTCTTAATTTTTTCCCTAGTATTACGCTGTTTCACAATCCTGTGGCAACAACTGCAGAAGAAATACAAAAAGGTCTTTAAGGTTTTTTTTGGTGGTGTGGGAGGATATTTTGGGTGTAGAATGTGTTGTAATGCTCCCCACCTTGCCCTTTAGTCCAATGGGATCTAATTAATATACAGAAATATTTATGAAAGCTTTGTATTGAGTGATAACTATAAGCAACGTGTCACTGTTAGCCAAAGTCCATTTTGTACATAGATTTTTGTTAAACCAAAATTCCCAATCCAGGAATTTTTGGCTGTCAGCCCAGGTACCTCAGATGCAAATCCTTTTAGGTTCTTAAAATCTTAAGTTCAGTTTGCAAGTTTTGTGAAGAGTGAAGAACTTAATTCAGGTACTAAGACTTAATTAGATTTATGGTTTGTGTGTTTGTGTGTGTGTGTGTGTTGTTTGTTTGTTTTTTTTTGATTTTCTCTAAGTATCGGTTTAATCTGGAAGTCACGTCTGTGTTTTCAGTAGCATTTGAAGTAATTCTGGCTCCTAAAGCTTTCTGGCTTCATATAACACAGTTCATCTACTATTTACTGCATTGCAGGCTGTGGTTTTTTTGTTTTTTTTTTGAACGAGAACTTCAACATAGTTTAACTTTTTTCTGTGTACACGTATACAGAAAAACAGTGCACATCTGTTTGTGTGTCACTGTTCTCAACAAGAGATCCTGTTTCAGTAGGTCAGCAGATCTTGAGTTTAGCCTTGGTAATGTGTGCGTTCACATGGATGTGAACTGGACCACGCAAGAAGTTCACACGAAAGTAGTTCTTAAAAAATAAATCAGGACTGTATTCTGAGACTAAAATTAGATTTAATTGTTTAGTTAAGCTGAAATAGGAAGCTTTTGGTATTCAAGATAACATCTGCAAGGAAAGATGAAATCTTTCCTTTGGCAGCTAAGTATCTAATTATTTGGCATTGTGTCTTTGTTTTTCATTAATTTTCTTCTGCAGTGCTCTTTAACTATGGGGAAGAAGCATTCTTGATTTGGCACATAGCTCAGCATGCAATCTGTATGTTCACACGGGGCTCAGCAGGTACATGCGAGAGTGATTTCTGTGCAGGTAGGCCGGGTTTAGTGTGGAGGCTGAAGTGCGTGCCGGGGGAGGGAAAGAAACTCTCCTGTACGCACAAGTGGTACAAGAAGTATGCCTTGCTGGCAGAAAAGGTGCAGCCCTGGCTCTAGTCACTGAGTTCCCTGAAGCTCTTTCTTTTTCTACCTGTCCTGGTGCAGGTGCTTGTGTGATGCCATAAGGAGCCAACTGGTAACTGAGACTGTTTAAAAACAGAACTTTTTGTCAAGGTTGCTTTTAATGCATGGATCAGTTTTCTTGCTCACTGAATATCTGAGGCAGAACAAATAAGGGAGAGAAAGTGGATTTGAGGATGAAGGCCAGAAGGCAGGGCTTCCTCCAGGACAGTCCTCATTGTTGCCAGCTTAAGTTGTTTGGGTTGTGGGTTATGCAGTGTTACCTTGTAACATCTAGAAATGTAATACAAGTTCAAAGACTACATTTTCAAGTGATACACAACATTAAGGAGAGTAGTGGTATCAACTATGATCAGGTTTGAGCCATGGGGCACAATGTACCCTGTAACTAACTGGAATGTTTGAATTTGAGATGCAAAATACCCTCAGAATGTCTGTTACCATCCACTTGACCACTCGGTGCATGGTTAAATTAGAAAGGACACACAAATTGTGACATACGTGAATGGACAGAGTGGCTGACCATAGAGCCTGTTCTGCTTAAATGCATTGAACTTCACTGAAATGGCATATAGTTTATATACATTTATTTTTATATATATAGCTTTAATGACACTTTTTTTTTTTTTTTTACATTGGCCTATGTTTTGCAAAATTACTTGTTACATATTTTATGTTTAGTGAGTGAATTCATTCTGCATGGTATTCACTTGGGTTTAATGTGTAACAATGCTTTTGTGCCTTTTAATTAAATTATATATCAGACATTTCATAAGCTTTTTAAAATTTTCACAATCTTTTGTGTTTTGTAAATTCAGACAGTGAATATCTAATGCATTGGATTATTGCATAGACTCCTTGATCATGTTCCTTACCCATCTTCTGGGGCACGGTTCTTGCCAAACGGAAGAAGATGTGAGGTATTAACTTCAAACCTGAGTCTCAGGCTACTCTTTTTCCCATGCCAGGAAGAATTGTGAAGTATTAGTTGGCATCTAATGGATGAGTTAACGCATTGCAACTGAACACAGAAGCAGAAAGTAGAATAGCAATGACGTTTTTCCAGGACTCAGTCCAAATGAACTAAGTCCAATTTTCCCAGAGAAAAGGGAAGTTGTTGGGATATCTACCCAGGATGCTGGCTATTATTTGTGATACAGTTGCCTTTCAGTTTGAATTCTGACTCTTATTGCTTGTACTAAATGTAACTAATTCCGTATAGAAAAGGATGTAAAATCTATGCACCACAGCCTGTAGGTACACAGATCAATAGAAGCGTCACTTCTGATGAAAGTTTTTTTACTGTGGTTTTCCTTAAGTCCGTGGAGATTTTCTTGTATGAAGAAGAGGTCTGCATCCATATGGGTATGGTTATCCTAGAATAACTAGCTTATTTTTATGTATGGGTGGTGGTGGGGGAGAACATTGCATAAGACTGAACTAATCCAACAGCTTGTGTTTGCGGAGATTTGCTGGCGTTAGCAGGTGTGATGCTGCCCGTTCTGTGCACGCTCTGGTTCGTGTTTCATACTGAGCAGGCTTATCTCACCACGCAAGCAAAATTTTTTTATTTTTCCATTTCCTGACCTGTGGTGAATCTGCATAGAGACAAGGTTGAGAAAAGCACCAGCTTACAAGCCCTCAAGGAGACTGGCACCTAGCTGGAGAGGGCAGGCACGGCAGCTCCCCCTTTCTGTGTCCTTGTGCCTGCAGACGGGCTGCACTTGGCATACGCAATGCCAGTAAAGCTGCTGTGTTGTTGTGGTGGTCTTCTGCCTTTGCAGAAGTTGGCTAGGTATAACAGCCTGCAGTTTTGTGAGGCAGACCTGGGCTGTAAGCCCTTCATGGTAGGGATTCTGCCCGTATGAAATGTCTACTGCGAGGTGTTGTGGTTCCTTTCTGCAAGCACCCAATGGGCACAGAAATACCAGATGGCCTGCTTTGAGGGACCTTGTTCTGTGGCATCAGACAGCTGAAAAGCACACACCCTCTTCGTAATGCTTCAGTGCCGTGCCAGTGTCTCACCTCTTCACGTTGCTACATCTCTAAGCCAGGTTTCCAAACCTGGCTCTGCTCTTCTTCCTCGTGTAAGCAGCCCTTGTATGTTGCGACACTTGTTTTTTGTTTTTGCCCCCCCCCCTCCCCCCCATCCCTATGCCTACAGTAATCTGCAGCCTCTCACTTTCTGCTCCCCGAGATGGATCCGTTTTGCATGCTGAGTTTGTGACTAAGAAGCCAGGTGTGTGTGTGTCTAGCTAGGATCATATCTCGCCTCTGCAGCATCATGATAACTCACACTTCTAAACTCATGCCAGAAATACAGATTATTAAAGCAGGGAAAAGAGACCAGGTGCTGCAACTTCCTTGAAACACATACTCTTGTGTGGTACTCAGTTGTTCGATCTGGCATGCCAGAGTTGCCCTGAGAAAGGGGATAAGGTTGGTAGAATACAGTAAGTGTAATTACACCTGGACCAGCCTGGTGGAATTTAGTTACATGTTCACAATATTAAATCTGAACCGAATTGAGTCTAAAAAATTCTGAGGATAGACTTTACTTTTGTGATGTTCTTTCTGACCTGTCCATCTGTTTGTGTTCTTGATGGGGGTGCACATGCTCAGTTGACTAAAAAGGAGCTTTTACTGTGTTAACTCTCACTATGCACACTATGCAGGATTAATATTTTAACACTGTTAAAATAAAAATAAATTAGAAAATGCTTGTTTGTATGGATGTATGTATGATGAAGGTCCTTGATCAGGTTTCTTCAGAACTGACTTCTAAAATGTTTTCAAATGCCTAATAAAGAGTAGATTAAATTTTGGGTTTGTTATAAATGTTCATTTAGGTAATGAATATATGCCTTATTTTGACTATTAAAGACCTACTTCTAAGCACTAGCCTCAACTTGAAAAGTAGAACTGAATGAGCAGTACACAGCTGGTGTGAAATCAGAATGCAGCTGAAAGCAGTTATGATGGTACAACCTTCCACAAATTGGCTTATTCTGCTTTCCCAGTCATTGTAATTGAATTAGGGATGTTTATAACAATGTGTGAATGCATCAGTGTGCATGTAAAGTCTTTCTTGGCATACCTAAAGGAGCAGATCTAGCCTAGTCTAGACCATCCCTGCTTGAAGACTTCTGAGCTTGCTAACCATCCTGTTCCTTGTTGCAGTTTATCATACTGAATTGTGCATGCCTTGGACATTACAGATTTCAGGAACAATGTTTTTTGATCTTGGTTTAATCCTTCAAGCAGAAAGTTGCCTTTAAAAAGAAGACCTCAAACATGTTCTAGAAGCACCGCGTGCTGGAGATTGAGTTTGTTCTAAATCATGTAATACATATGAAAAACAAATGTTAAAGTAACTTACTGGTGTTCTTGCTTTCCAGAAATGGAGGAACAGAATGCTGGGTCTGGGATTGAAGATTTATAAAGGATTATGGGATTATACATTGAAGAGCCAGCAGGCGGAATGCCTGAGTGACTGAAGAAAATGGGTGCTAATGCATCTAACTACCCTCACTCATGTTCCCCAAGGGTAGGGGGAAATTCACAGGCACAACAGACGTTCATAGGTAAGTCTCTTCGGTTATCTTGTTGCTTATGTAGATGGCTCGCTGGATTGTATATACGCTGGATTTGAATTCTTTGCAGTAATATTATGCCTAGTTTCTATTTTCTAGGTCATCAGTTTGAGTCTGTTCAAGCTCAATAGTGCATAAAATTTGGTACTGTCCAATATCTGCTTGGCATACATATGCAATGAGTTGATCTGCCAGTTGCTAGTAAACAGATGCCAGGTTATTTATGAAAATAAAAAGTGTTTTTTGATAATTCAGCCATATACACTAGCTCTCACTGTTTGAGGAGCAGTTGCTATCTGAAAATAGTATTTACCATTTTGCAATCTTCCTCGGGTTTTCAGTGAAACAGTGTTAGAGCACAGAACACTCCTGATCATCAGTACTCCTTGTAGTATTGGCACTGTGTCTGTAGGAGAGTGAATTACTTCCTCATTGCCAGAAAGGTTATCTCTACTAATAAACCTGTTCAAGTAACAAGCAGTCTGGAAGATAACTTCTCCTTATGCCGTTTTCCTGTTTCTGCAAATTGGGGTGAGGAGAGGGGAGTTACTTCTGGTTTAGAATACTGTTAGGACAATAAAGTACCTCGTTTAAGTAGAAACTTGAGTAGATGTGCTCTTAAACTACCTTCTCATCCCAGCCATAACTGGGGCAGGTAGCAACTTTATATTCTTTTCAGTCTAGCAGAAAAAGACCTCAGTGGAGATCTAAGTACTGTCACACTATAAATAATAATAATGTGATGAATCTAAAAGAAGACACTACTTCAGAAGATAATCTAGTTTAGAAAAAACAACACCCTGACAGCCTGAAGAATGATCTTAGCAGTAAATAACATAAATACTTTATAAACACATTTCTTCTTTATGCCTTGGCTTGCAACAGTGAATAAGTAGCTAATGATATGCAGTGTTACTTCTATTTTTAATCACCACTGAAAGCGCAGTGGAATTCTTAGAGGAAAAATAGGCTTGCTTTATAATTACTCTTTATCTCAGCTTTTGTGACATTCCTAACTTATGGAGATCTGAGGAGAGGACAGCACACAAGTTCTTATATGTGAAAGTTTCTTCTCTGGATTAAAATTGGGTATGCTAGTAGCAAGTCAAGATAACTTTAGTACTAACGTCTTTTATACCCATGCTGTAAAGTCCTCCTAAAGGCTTAGTTATGATACACTGAAAATACATTAAGAGTAGTAAAAGATATCTCAATTTATATCTATGTACTTCCTAAAATCACTGCTAAAACTTTTTCGGTGCATATCTTGGTGGGTTTTTAATTGGCCTTTATATTGAATGAAGAGAAATCCTAGCAGATCTGCGTGCCCAAACAGCACTTGGAGAGTTCATAAGAGGCAGAGAAGGTTCCGAAGGCTTCATCAGATTCCCTGGGAACTTTGTCCTTTGTGTGTGGAAGGTTTTCATGATGCTCTTTGATATTAAAACCCAAATAAAAACCTGTTATTTAGTGAGCTGTGAACTTTTGGATCCCCATTATCTACTGAAAATTGGAGTTGAGGCTTTTTTTGAGGAAGGTCTATAAGCATGTCATTGTATCATCTTGAGCAAAGAAAATGAGTGTTCTTATATTTAAAAAAAAATAAAAAGACTGAAATCTTCTGATATTATGTTGGCATGTACACGAGTAGTGTAACTGTGCTACCTGTGACACTGGCATATATTCCTCCTTTCTGCCTTGTGTTGGTTGGCTGTTTCTTGACTCTGGTTGGATGGATGGCTTTTGTAGCTGTCTCAGTAGAAAATAGAAGTCCTAAAATTGAAAGATGAGATTTTAATCACTTGTCAGAGTAATCATGTTTTTGTTATACATGAACTTTTACAGTTCCATTGTGTAGAAGACATGAGGTGTACATATTTGCAGTTATGCTTTTGGGCAGCATGAAGACTGGTGGTGTAAGAGCATGATGCGTATTAATTGCCTTCTTTCTGGAAATTGGATTCAGACCTGTGGGTTTGTTTAGACATGCTGCTTTGCCATTAAAGTTGCACCATGCTACAGTTTAAGTGTAGGATGAACACTGAAAGCAGAGAATTGATCTAACAAAGCACAGCATTTTCATAGTGTGACTTCCCGTGTTAGTGAAATCAATGCTAAATTTGCTTGCAGATTTCAAAGAGGAGCTAAATCAATAAAAATGAAGTGCTCACTGTAAAAATACTTGTTTTAGCCAAGGCTTAACTAGTCATTCTCTTGCTGTTTTGTCTACAGCATTCAGAAGGAGGATTTCGCACCATTTTCTAGGGTGGTACATCTGTTCAAGATGTTTGTTTTTTAAATACAGCTCTATAATTAGTTTTTAACATGTGTAGGCATGCAGAGGACTTGACAAATCCCATTATTCATTGTCAAGTGCCCTGGTAGTTTCTCTTGGCAGTCATCTGTTTGTTATAAATATTTATCTGTTCAAACCTAGACATGGTCTAGGGGCATGAAGTAGCTATTGCTTTTTAACAACGTTTAATCATAGAATCATTTAGGTTGGAGAAGACCTCCAAGATCATCAAGTCAGCCACTAACCTAGCACTGCCAAGTCTACCACTAAACCCTCTCCCCAAGCACCTCATCTCGTCTCCCCAAGCACCTCGTCTTCTGAATACCTCCAGGGGTGGTGACTCAGCCACTTCTCTGGGCAGCCTGTTCCAACGCCTCACAACCCTCTCAGTGAAGAAATGTCTCCTAATATCCAACCTAAACCTCCCCTGGTGCAACTTGAGGCCATTTCCTCTTGTTCTATTTCTTGGTGCTTGGGAGAAGAGACTGACTCCCCACCTTGCTACAACCTCATTTAAGTTAGTTGCAGAGAGCGGTAAGGTCTCCCCTGAGCCTTCTCTTCTCCAGATTAAACAAACCCAGCTCCCACAGCCACTCCTCATACAAGTAGCACTTGTGTCCCAGACCCTTCACCAGCTTCGTAGCCTTGCTCTGAACACTCCAGCCCCTTGATGTCCTTCTTGTAGTAAGGGACCCAAAACTGAATGCAGCACTCGAGGTGTGGCCTCACCAGAGCTGAGTACAGGGGGACGATCATTCCCTGGTCCTGCTGGCAACGCTATTCCTGATACAAGCAGAATGCTGCTGGCCTTCTTGGCCACCTGAGCACACTGCTGGCTCATGTTCATGCTGGCTGTCAGTGAGCACCCCCAGGTCCCTTTCAGCAGTACTAGACTTCCACCTTTTATTGTAGAAGACGGGAGTAAATTCTTATTTCTGACTTCTAATGCCTCTGCCTGCTGAAGGAATATAGGTGGACCCAAAAGAGGCTTGTCAAAACTTTCAGGGATGCTGAGCCACCAGCTATTGGGAATCCAGAGAGGCTGTGCTACTGCATCTCTTCTTCTGCGTCTGGAGAAAAGCAGTTGCCACAGCTCTATTAATAGCGGTGGTTTATCTAATTGTAAGACTTACTAGTGCTGTTAGCAGTGCTTCTGAAATTAAATCCTCTGTGTAGTGCAGGATGTGCATAGGTTTGAATGGTATTTTAGTGTCTTGTGGTGATTCATGTGCAAGTAATACCTGATGGCAGCCTTCAGGGAAGAGAGAAATTGAGACTTCTGGTGTCCTAGTTTTTGTTTAGCAGAATATAAGGGAATATTGAATGTACTCAAATTTGCCATTAGAATCCAAGATACTTGAAATAATAATGAGCTGGCTTGTTCCCTCAGAGCAGCATCGTTACAGAATGTCCAAAGTGCAGTTACTTTTATTGTGAAATGTAATCTATACTCTTTTTGAAAGTATAGTGAAATTGTAGGCTCATCTCTATCAGCAGGAGGCTAAATCTCCACTTTTCTGTTGTAATATCTATTATATCATGTAGAAGGAATATGGCAGATTTTACAGCGTGATCTCTTTGAAGTAGTTGTGAGTTACTAGTCTTTTCATTTAAATTGACTTTAATGTCGTGAAATTTCAATATAACTTAAAATATGTTGCCTGATTGAGCAAAATTTAATGTAGCATGGCTAAAATAGTCTTTCCTCAAAGAAAGTAAAGTTCCTTCGCAAAACTTTCACTAGTAGGTGAATTATAAAACCATTACACTGCATGATTTGGGAAGTTTTTATTAGCTTGGCATAAAAGCCAGTGTATAGGGTTACTTAAAGTTAGTGAGGCTTAAATAACGAAACAATTTATGGTTATATTAAATTGCTAGATTTGCCATGTTCTCAGATACAACTTTGAATTGCTCCTGTCTTTTTCAAACTTCAAAAAATACCTATCTGAAATAATGTGGTAACTAAAACTGTACTTGGACAGACTGGCCCATAACGTCAAAATAGCATCACATCAAATCTGCCTGGAACAAATCGAACAGAGACAGACAGGTGACTGAAACAAGTTACAGAAGGCCACACAAACTGTGTGGTGGTTCGACATGCTTTGAACCTAAAAATCCACAACAGGTAGTGAAGTTACACAAGTGTAGTAATAGAAAATTATGAAATGTTCCCAATCTAAGTATTTACAAATATATTTCAGGTTAACAAAGCCTGTTATTGTTATCAATCTTTATGCCATTTGGAAGCATCTTATTTTCATATATTGTCTGGAAGAGGTTGGTTTGGTGTACTTTTTTTCCTGTCAAGTCTGCATTTTCCACCATCTGTCTCAGAATGAAAACTCTGTAAATTAAGTTAGAAAATAGCCCTTTACCCAGTGAGTCATAGTTCTGTTTAAACTATAGCTTTATTTTTTTTATTAAAACTTTAATTCAATTTTCCATTGCTTCTAAAAATGTGAATCCTAATTTCTTTTCTTACTATCTGTGTTATTGTATATGTAGCTAACATCAAAATGGCCATCAGCAAATACTCATTTAGGAGAACAGGTCAGGAATGCAATGCAAATAACGTTGGGGGAAAATCTATATTTCATGGCAGCCTCAAATCACAATGTAATTTACATGTAAATGATCTTTGAAAAATAACATGCATTCTTTAGTTGCATAATGCTACTTTCAAAGGGAATCTTTAATATAGTAAAGTTTGCATATTCCGTATTGTTTTTAATGGGGTGTACATACAAATTGGCATCTGCTTTGTGGAACGGATCCCATTTTGTGTTTGATTTTCAGCATTACTTAATTATCACATGCAAGATTTCTATTTTCTTGTTGAAATTTGCATTGAAATTAGATTCATTGTCTTTAATTTTCTTGACGGTTTTGGTACTGTATTTTTATTTTTGTTTTTTCACCCTTTTTCCTTGTGACTCTGTTAGGTGTCTGATGTAGAATATGCTTTTCTTGTTGAAACAACACTTAGTGCTACAAGAACAGAATTTGAAAATTACTTTGGAAGATGAGGGAAGCTCACAGCTACTGTGAGACTACTGTTTCATTAAGTTCCTACAAGTTTTTTTTTAAAAAGGCTGTTTTTGCATCTCTTAGAGCTAGTGCAATGAAGCCTGTAACGTTATGACCACAGTTCTCTCTCCCTGCTATGATAAGTGTGCCATGTGCAACAGCTATATCAACTGGCACTGCCTGGCTCTTAGAATTGAGAAAATGAAGCTATAAATTTTAATTCAATAACTTATTATTAAAGTATAGACTTCATAATAAATACAAGCTTATTAGATGAAGAAAAAGGCTTTTTGTTCTTAATAGCCAGAAAAGGATTCAGTCAGGTTTTCAACTTGTTGAATTATCTAATGTGTGGAGAAGGAAAAACAGTTAACTTAGAGACACTGATGGACTGTTTGAATATTGCAGACCTTTCTCTTAAAGAATAAATGTGTTTAATTTTCTTCCTTTTGTTTTGCCTTCAGGGACATCATCCTACTCTCATCAAGGTTATGGCTGTGAATCAAAGCTGTATAGCCTTGACCATGGCCATGAGAAACCTCAAGACAAGAAAAAGAAAACCTCTGGCCTTGCCACCCTCAAAAAGAAATTCATTAAGCGTCGGAAATCTAGCCGATCTGCTGATCATGCCAAGCAGATGCGAGAACTTCTCTCAGGCTGGGATGTCAGAGATGTTAACGCATTAGTAGAAGAATATGAAGGGACGTCAGCCTTAAAAGAACTTTATCTACAAGCTAATTTAGCAAGACCAGAAGCCAGGACGCTACAAAAAGACATGGCTGAACTTTATCAGTACAAATATTGTACTGATGTAGACTTAATATTTCAAGAAACTTGTTTCCCTGTGCATCGTGCGATACTAGCGGCAAGATGTCCATTTTTTAAGACGCTGCTTTCTTCCTCACCAGAGTATGGGGCAGAAATAATAATGGACATCAACACAGCTGGCATTGATATGCCTATGTTTTCTGCTTTGTTACACTACCTTTATACGGGAGAGTTTGGAATGGAGGATTCAAGGTTCCAAAATGTTGATATCCTCGTGCAGCTTAGTGAAGAATTTGGAACACCAAATTCCTTAGACGTTGACATGCGTGCACTGTTTGATTATATGTGCTATTATGATGTGGTTCTGAGCTTTTCATCCAACTCTGATTTAGTTGAAACTTTTGGTGGAAGTCAGAACTGTCTAGATGAAGAGCTCAGAGCTCACAAAGCTATTATTTCGTCACGATCTCCGTTTTTTCGCCACTTGCTGCAGAGGAGGATACGAACCGGTGAAGAAATCACAGACCGAACTCTACGAACTCCAACTAGAATTATATTGGATGAATCTATCATACCAAAAAAGTACGCTAAGGTCATCTTGAACTGTATGTATACAGATGTGGTGGACCTCTCAGTTTTGCACTCCAGCCCTTCAGTGGGCAGTTTAAGTGAAGTTCAGGCTCTTGTAGCAGGAAAACTGAACATGACTAGGGCTGAAGAAGCTATGGAGCTTTACCACATAGCACTGTTCTTGGAGTTTAACATGCTTGCACAAGGTATGTAATCCTGTCCTCTCTACAGAATAAATGACCTTATTTGAACATTTATTTTTTTTATCTTGAGAATGAGAATTGTTTGCGTTGGAAAGTGCCTTCAAGATCATGTAGTTCTAACCCCCCTGCCATGGGCAGGGACACCTTCCACAAGACTAGTTAATTGTGAATAGCTTAAATGTCAGACTTGCTTAAGAAAACATTAATGCTAAATGTCAGTAGGAAAAGAAAAATGCACATTTCTGCAGTAGTCCAAACAGTTCCTTAAAAAGAAAGGAGGGGAAGAGGTTTCTTCACTTTGTTCCGTTTGAGGAAATCAACTTTCTTCACAGTCTTACCTGTGGAGAAGCCAGTAAACTGTCAGTGAAGCTTTGTCTCCTGTCCAGCTGTTGCTTTCTCTTCATGGTGCCTTTCAGTAATTCTCATCCTCCCTCTGCAGTAGGAGCAGAGTGTGCCGTGGGTATTATGCTTGCATACCTTCTGCTTTCAGAAGGGGAAGAGTAAGGAACACTTGCTCGAGTTTCTGCACTGTGCTCATAGTCCGATTAAAATAGCCTTCTGCAAAAAAATTGGGAGTTCTATTCACTCATATTTCAAGTGCATCTTTTTTCAAAATGTTAATTGAAGAAGACTACAGCTATTGTACACTTACATTTAAATAAGGAAGTATAAATAGGAGCAGTCCGTGGGATCCTTTTTTTTTTTTTTTTTTTTTTGACCTGAGTGTGAATGCACATCTGTTAATTTGTCACTTTGGTGCTGGAATCCTACATATCAGCCACCTGTATTGTGTGTGGAAAGGGTGCTGTTGCTGGGGGTGGTGAAAGTTGGATTTCTTTGAGCATCTGAATGAGCAGAACTAACAGTGTCTGTTCTCACGGAACTGTTCAAACACTATTCCTAGGGCAGCTCGCCCTGTACCCTGGTCAGCAGAAGCTGTAAGTCGGGATGTCTGTCTGTGTGAAGAACTGAGAAGCTGCTATGTTCAAGTCTTCTCAGTTCAAGCTGAGGTTTTGAAAAGTGCTAACTACTTCAACTGCAGTTTTTATTCCTCTTTTGTAGAGTGCGTATTCCTTTCTGAAAATAAGGCCCTTTACTGCATTCATGGTATGAAGTCTAGAATTGCCAGCTTTCTTTTTGAAAACCATTAGTTTGTCTGCATTCTCTTTTACAGTGTGCGTATGCATAATGAGTCTTTCTATCAGTGGCTGGCAATGTACTTGAAGAAAAAGAATTTATTTCCTATCTGTAAGTTGGGGATAATGCATCTGTGTTTTCTAGGGAGAGAAGAAGTGCCATATGAGGGCTTTTAGCCGCAATGAGCGTCATTATTGAAGCATGCTGTTTATTTCAAATATGTGTAACAGGTCTTTATTTCTGATCTTTATCTACTTTCATTTACAATCCCTTTTTTGGGCCTAAATGAGGTATGGGGTGGAGGATACAAGGGATTCTTGTTGAGAGAAGGAAATAGCTAGCGTTACTATGAAGTAATCTTATATATTAGCAATAAATTATTTCTGTGGCTTATGTCAAAGCAGGCACACCAAGCTTACAATCATGCTGTTTGAACATAAACACAAAAGGTTTAATTGCGCAAGTGCTGCAGGACTTCAGTATTTATGTGTTAATAAGCAGAACTGAATTGGGGGCAGTTAGTGTTTTCAGCCCTAAAAGGTTTCACTTCTGTCCATTGTTCTTGAAGATCACGCAACTCTGGATAGCTTTCTTCCTGCACATGAGGGCTGGCCAGGGTTGTTGGAGGCTGAGATTGCAGAGCATGATGGCTGAACTGATATCTCCTGTGGTGGCCTGAGCCTGGCTTGCTGTTTTACCTGTTGGGGTTCAGTGGCTATGCCGTACATAATGAGATACTGCAGTTGCTGATGTGGTAGTGATGTGATGGTGATAGTTTTACTTTTGAGGTGAGAAACTGAGAATGGAGTTCCCTGAGATCAGTGATGTGATTTACTTAAGCTAGTTTAATTCAAAGAAAATAACTTTCTACAGTAGATCTGTACATCTGTAACTTCTAGCTGTCAAATTATACTCATCAAGATTGAAATCTTTGTATTACAAACTATCAAACCGACCTTCTTAGAATTAGGAAACTTAAGGGCTTGAGGACTGACAGATAAGAGCAGCTATAAGCACTACATGAGGAGATCATACCCAGTTTCTTCAAACCATCAATAGGTCCTTCAAGGAGCTGCATCTAACTTCGACAAAAAGATATGGGGAACTAATCAGTAACTATTGAATCTTCCCTAGAAGCTGCTATTAGGAAACTGATTTTCAGATGATGCTGGAAGCTGAAATAATTCTGCTGAAATAAACTGCCAGGAAACGGGGGAGAGTTCTTTTCTGAGATATCTGACAGAATAAGAATGAGGTGTCCTTGGACTTGATTGTGTTGTTGTTCGCCTCTAAGTACACCTTGAAACTGAACATTAAACAGAATGCAGAAGAGGCATAAAGTTTTACTATGGTTGAAGCAGTGTTGGATTCATTCCTATACAATATATCCAAGCTCATACTACTTGAAAGCAGGATAATTCATAGATCAGCTGAAAGCAGGAAAGGAAAATGAGTTGAAATGAGGAAGGTGCTGCAAGTGCACAGTTTCTCAGTGTCTGATTATTTTGGTGCATGCACTTATACAAGTGCTAAAAGGATTTAGCGTGCGCAGGGAATGCTAATGAGGGAATTAAACTGTGAATGAAACCCTCACTAAGACACTGAATAATTAGTCACTGTTTCATAAATGAACAGGGTGTGATTCTTTCCCTCAGATTGGAAATCCAAACTGGAACAACTGAGGAATTTGAAGGTGCTCTGAAGGAGCAGCGTAACTTCTCTCAAAATCGGATCAGTGTGTTGTAAATCAGCGCTCTTCAGTAACGTGCTGTGGGTCAGTACTTGCCTTAAAATATGTTGTATGAGTCAGTGGGAAGAGGTCTTAAATGTTCTTAATTGCGGGGGTTTTTGCCCACCCTGAGGGAGGGCAAGGAGAAGCTCCCGCAGCTGCAGCAGCACCACCCAGTGGTGGCTGGAACCGTCTGAGCCTGGCCCCAGCTGTGTGCTTGGGGGCCTGAGCTGTGGGCTTTTTGGGGATGGTGACTGACAGTAGGTGTAGGGATGCACTGGCCATCAGGTCTCTTCTTTGTCTGGTAAATCTTTGCCTGACAATGAAAACGGTGAGCTGTGTAACGGTGAGGTAGTGTCGGGGTAGGAGGCTGCTGTCCTTAGGGGAGAAATGCAATAAAATCAGGGAAGGATTGAAATTTGCTCTACTATGCAACAGTAGCAAACAAATTCTGGATGTTCTCCCCCTCCCCCCCCCCCCCAGCCACCCCTTCAGACTTTTAAATTCCAGTTGATAACTTAATTATGATTTTATGGCTGGATGCTGTGCTACCTAGATGCAGGAGAAAGCAGTAAGCAGTTTGTAGAAAATCTGCACATGCCAGTGAAATCAGTATCCAGCAGTTTCATACTGAATTAGCATGCTGAGTTCGTGCTTAGGTCAAACTGTACTGTGCTGGCACTAAAGAATTGCTGTGGTTTAATCCTATAATCAAAATTAAAAGGAAGCTTATTAGATCAGGAAAAAACCAAACGCCTGCACTTGACTAGCAGATCACTTAAAATATGTGCTTCAGTAGCAATTGCACCTTACTTCAGTACGTACCACAGTACCTTGTCCTCCCCTAGCAGGTGCAATACTTCACGTGAGAGAGCTGAGTCTCCAGGTGAGTGGTGTCCCTCCCGTTCCCTGAGTCACTGCTCGCACACTTCTGTGCTGGGAGCTGTCACTCGGACATCTGACTTGCAGGCGTTGTGCAGAGCGGTGCTGGAAGAGGCAGCACTGTGTGTAGTGGTTGGAGCCCGCTGCGCTGGCAGTTCTTGTGAAACCTCCCAGCTCGGTCCTCTGACAGTGCTCTTCTCCTCCGCTGGGCAGCAGTTTCACCCAGGTTCTCTGTCCCATCTCATCGCCTGGCGTTTGCGGTAGCTGATGTCTCGAGTTTCTTCTCTCAGCTTCCACACACACACCCCAGCTCAAGTTCTTGATTTGGCTCGCTCATTCTGGCCAATTCCAAATATGCTAAAGCTTGTCTCCCTGGTTTCCTGCAAAATATTTTGGGTTCATTATGTGCAGGTCTGGATCCTCTTTCCAACTCATTTTGCTCACTTTACCCAATTCTGGCTGGATATTTGTAGCTGAGTGTTGAGTGAAATTGATGGATTTTAAAGCTTCTGATCATTATTTTTTTTTTATTTCCAGCTGATTTTAGCCTGATTTGTCTTTGGGGTCCTTTCTAAGTATCCAGATGTCGTTTTTCATCAGTTTCAGCAATGATTCAGCTTTGACTCTTTCTATGGAAATTGGCCTGTTCCTAACGCAGCCGTGCTCCCTTTTCTAACTGTATTTAATAGATTGCTTCCCTGTGATGAAGTCAGTGATGGTTTGGGTACGTGCTAAGAATCTTTACTCTCCAAGTAAAGCAAGCCCACTTAGAATTTACTTGGCTTCAGCTTGACTTAATGATCAGTGTAAATCATTTATATCCCAAAAGAAATTGAATTGGGTCTTTCAGTGAAGTAATATGAATAAATGAACTAATCAGCAATCATTTCATCTATAGGTCTCATCATACCAAAACCCATTTGTACCTAATAACCCAGAAACTGTTATTAGGCATGCTGCAGTATTTGGTAACTATGAGGAAGTGAAGCTCTTAACTGCTTTTGCAGAGGCTGTGTGGATTAGAGCCTTCTCTGCGATGCTTGAGCAGAGCCCTCAGGGGAATGTGGCTGTGTTCTGCCTGTTGTACTCCTGTTCCTGCTTTTGTCGTCTTGCTGCTCTCCAACAACTCCACTGGTGATTGTTTTAGCACACTGGCTCACAAAACTGGGTGTAAAATCACTTAGCCCGTCCTCCTCGATAGCACCATTATTAAAACCAGTTCACTTCCCTAATCCTATTCCCTGTGCATGGTTAGAACAATCCCCTTTCCAGCTTTACCACGCTGCCACATGCACTGCTCTTTCAGGGAAGTTTGACCCGAGTATCTTAGTTGTAAGTTATCTGCGTTGAATACGTGCATCGTGGCCCTAGTGGTGACTACCACAAGCAGTCCCGTTGAGGTGGTGGCACAACACATCTTTGTTGCAGGTTCTCAGGTGCTGGGACCCTATGTAGTGGTCTTGCCTGGGAATCAAGAGGTAGAAAAAAGACTCCAAAAAGCTTTCTAGGTTGAAAAATAATTTGAGACTTTTATCTATGCATTTCTTTCCTTTTATTTTTAGGTGTTGACTTTACATTTGACAAGAATAAGAAGAAACTTTATTTTAATAGTCATATTCAGGAGCACATCCTTTGATCTGGAGGCAGATATCATCTGACATCAAAAGTACCCTTGATCTCAGCAGTACTGAAGTCGTGAAGCACCAGGAAGCCCACAGTAGCTGCATTAAATACACACAAATGTATTGTGGGAAGATTAGAGCAAGTATGTTAGTTATATTAGTGTAGTATAAGTGCTCAAAGGAGCTAGTCTAGCTCATATAACTACAAAATAAATGGAATATGAAGAAGTAAATGTTACCATAAATCTGACCTTTTATCTCCTTAACATGACTCACTTGTACCCAAGCCTGGAATTATTACTGATGTTTTACATTAAGGAGACGAAAAGGGGAAAGTTCAGAAAGCAGAAAATCTTTCGTACAGTACTGTTAGGGCTGTATGTAAGGATAAAGAATTTCGCAGACTTGGCCAATTACATGCCCAATTGCATGTGTAATTGTGATGATGCAAACAAATTTTTGCAGAGAAACAGATTTGGACACTGCTTTCAGGCTTTGTCACCTGTTTTCTAGGAAGCGTACGGCTAGTAATGCTACAAGCCATCACTGGTCAGTAGTCCCTTGGAACATCAGCTCAGCCTCCCTCAGCCCTTCATTGTTCCTGTGTTAAGTTCTTCCCTCTGTTTTGTTATGGTTGAGTTGCCAGCCTTTTGTTTCTGACATGTGATTGTTTTCTGTGTAAGCTGGATCAGCTAAGCCGCCTGCTGCTGAATATGCTTTTTAAGGAATGTTGCAGCCCAGTTGAGGGCTGTTACCAACTGATGACTGCAAGAAGCCAAAGATGCAAAAGCAGATTTCAGGCTTCCTAAATTCATGCCCTGTGCTTAGGGTAGGAGCAGGAGAGTGAGTTTGTTTTCTTTATTTGGCAGAGAAAATTTTAAAAAGTGTCTTGCCACAAATGTGAATGCCTTAAACATGTAAAAATTCTTAAATTTCTGGCTAAACTTATAACTACAAAAATCTTAGAAGGCTTAACAGCCTTACAGTTTGACAGCAACATCCAAGTATTTTTAAATTGCACAAGTTGCATGGTTTTCATCTACTCCATAATTTAGTATATCAAATGGCTGGATGATACGCTGTGTTGGAGTCGATGTAATTTATTGAGTTTTCACAGTGGAAAGTTGGTTAGCATAACACAAAATGCCTGTCCTAACCTTCAGTTTGTGTTTTGTATTTGTTTTAACAGTCTGAAGTGCTATAAAGTCAAGCTAGCTCAGTATTTGAATTAGGAAATACTACCATATGCATTACCAGGTCCATAGCAGGTGTTGCTTTGAATTCAGTTTATCAAGGATAAGAGTACATGAATGTTCTTAATTCTTTTGTGTTGAGAAAAATCAATGGAGGGATTAAAAGTAGCTTGAAAGAGGTACTGAACTTCACAATGGATTTCAGAAGTGTTTGACTGCCAAGGTCCATAGGCTCCTTGATCTTCAGTGCTGCTTAGGTCCTGTTTTCTCTCCTGCACAACACTCATGTCGTTTATTGGTTTGTTTTTTTTTTTTTTTACCTTTAAGTAACTAAAACTTGTTTGCCTCAGAATCCTAAAGTATGTGCGTGGGGGAAATGCACCTGCAAGTTGCTGGCTTGGCATCAGTTTATGTTTCTTCCCTGCAGTGCCATATTCTCTGTCCTAAAGGAATGCTAGAGGTTTCTAACAGCTTGAAGTTTTAGCTGTTTTCTATTTTTTTCAAATGGTTTAAAAAAAAATTTAAATGAGATGAAGCTAATAATTAATCAACTGGCAAAGTCAAGCTATTAAAATTATCTTGTTTTGTAATTATTGGGTTAGCCAAAATATGACAGAAATAGATGCTGAAGAGAAGATCCCCTTTGCCAAATGCAGTTATGGGAAAGTATGGGTTGTTGTATTGCTGCTTATGAGATAACAGTACAGACAACTAATAGCCCATCTAACTCTTCTTACTCGCTCTTACTGTTTTCATAGGTGATGTTTTGCCTACTGCTGTGGATAACCTAAATTCATATTGCTATGAATTGTCTTGAGTTCTATGAGGTCACTTGAACCTGACACAGATTGTTTTGGCTGCCAGAAGTGGTACTGCTGCCCTGCCTCCCACGTGGTTTGTGCAGCCAGGGATCTGATGTGGAAGCATATCTGACAGAAGTGAGCTGACTGGTGCACTGCATGGCCACACAAGTCCCACTGAGACGCAAGAGAGGTGTGGAGTGTAAGGGGGAGGACAGTTTGGTTTAATTCCAGTGTACACGGAGGTTTGCTTTTGTGACTGCTTGACCAGCCTGTGCATGTGGGCTGCCTTCTAACGAACTTTTAACAAGTACAGGATGCGTTTGCATCCTTTGTAAGGCATGGGAGGGAGACTGAATAAATGTCTTCCTCCTTTTTTTTCTTCCAATCAAAAATGGTTAGAACAGCAAGAATGCTCATGGATGACGTGTCTCTGGAGCTTCCAGATATATTGTAGTCCACACTAGCTGTAACTCATGCCTTTGAGCTATTTTCTGTGTGCCAGCAGATTCAAAAGTGTGTGTCCCAGTTACCAGCATGGTCTCTTCTAATGTGACAAACTTTAGAAACCATTTAATGGCCTCTAGATGCCATTTTGTTGTCAAGATGAATTCTTTTTACTTCTGGTTTTCCTGACTCCTCTGGCATGCATAAGTTTAAGGGGAGAGATCTCCACCACAAAATGAGTTAAATAAAGCTAATGACTTTGTAGGAAAAAAACTGACATAATCCCATTCCTGCTAACTGTTGAGGGCATGTAATATGTTTTTGGTAGATCTGTCAACTGTCTTGATAAGATTCCAGGCTGTTAGTATGCTGAGCATGGGCTCAAGCTGTTCTGCTTGGAAGGGCTGTGGAATTGTGTTTGAGAGAGAACTGGGGAAGCAGAAAGGACTTGTCTGTAGGCAGGACCTATGGCTATTGGCATCCAGCACAAAGAGGGCATGAAAGCCCCAGTTTTCCAGAATGGATGAAGTCATTCATCTTGGAGTCTGAAGAAGTGAAAGATCTTTGGAAGATGCTAATGGTCGCAGAAGATTGGGGTAGAGCACTCGGGGACATTGCAAATAGATCTTGGAAAGGCTGTTGCTGCCTGAATATTATAAAACAGCACTCATAGGAAAAAAATGCTCTGTTCCACTGTGCAGAACAATATTGTGGCTATTAGATGATGGCTTTTTTTGCCAAGTGGCTGATTGTTAAAGCAAGAAAACCTTCTGCCAAGGAAAAGGATTGGATTCCTTCCATAGCTAGAATTGGGTTGCCCTAATTTATTTAGATGTTCAGAAAACACTTTAATTATTACCTCATGCTTGCTTCAGAAGAAGTACTTTTAATATGCCCACTGTTCTGACACATTGATAAAAGTACTTGGGAAAAGGACTGTTTCATCATTTAGGCATCCTAAATGAGCCTTTCATCTCCTGTCATATTGCTGGTAGCTGTGCAAAAAGGCTTCCCAGAAACGAGGCTGAGCTGATGCTCTGCTTTTGTAAATCGGTGGTGCTTGGAGCTTCAGAACTGCATTTCTTGTGGATATGTAGTCTTCCGTCTTTGCAGCAGGGACAGCATTTCTATTGTTTCAAAAATAAATGCTGGATGGGGAAATGCTGTGAGAGGCATTCACTGTGGGTTAAGTCTCGTCGTGCTTACAGCTTGAGTTTTGTCGTGGCTGATTTCGGTGAATGGGCCTACGAACGGCCTTTGAAATAGAATGCTCCCTGCGTGTATTCTTTAGACTCGAGGGGATGTAATCATCTGCTGAAATCAGCTTGCATGCAAACTGAATAGAATGTGCAAAAAAAATGTGATAGGATTTAGCAGGGTGAGACTTGGTGCAACACAACAGGTGGCCTTTAAGAATTGTTTCAAACAGCATGTTCCGTATTTAGGGAAGCTCGCTCCTCTTTTAGGTGTACTGTACCTAGTCATTCCAGGGACTGGTTAGCTTTTGTTGGCATTGCCAAGTTTGTTGCTAACTTAGTGTTTTCTTTTTGAGACCCAAAAGGAAAGATAAAATGGTTGGGGAGGGCAGGTTTGGGAGATAGAGACAGTTCAATGCTCTGTCAGCCATTAACAACACAAGTAAAAATGTAAGTAGAATTGTAAGTAGAAATGGACTGTGAAGTGGAAAGCTTCCAGACTTCGTTTACTCACACTTCTGATGTATGATGAAGTATTTTGATCTTTTTTTTTTTTAATTTTTTTTAAAGTAGCTTTTTCCTAAACACTGGTTTTTGGATTCATGAATGGAATTTTAGAAGAACGCACAATAAGGTTTATCTGCTGGCCTTCTTGGGGAGTTCCCACATCCCAGGAGGGCAGTTCCTCTATCACTTACCAAAAGCCAAGTAGAGAATTTCAGAGAGTGGTTCTGATCCTCTGCCTGATCATCACTGGTACAAATGACAGCAGATGCTTCGAGTTCCTATCAACAAGCTGTGCTGCATGTTCACTGCTCACTTAGGCTGGTTCTTGCTCTGCAGTTTAGAGGTCAACATCTGTAGTAAGTCATCTGTCCTTATTTTTAGTAGTAACGATGTGTAATGTAATGGTCAGAGGTAGTTTGAGAAGTGCCGTATTACTTCAGTAATGGTCAAGGATTAAACAGGTGCAGTGGAACATGACTCATGCGTTTGCCTTGACAAAAACAATTGGGGAGTAACATGGGATAAATAGCAGAATGCGACCTTTAATACGTCTTCCAGAAATGTATATGTATTTGTTAAATGTTTTGGCAGTGGCTCCACTGATGTGGTCTTTTCTGAAGCAAATCAGGTAGAAATGTAGAAATACAAATTATCCCAAGTGCTTGTTGAAGAAAGTTTATTTCAATTATAAGCTTGGCTAATTTATATTAATACTGGGGGATGCAGACATTATTCTCCTAAATTACCTTGGAAGATAAATAAAAACTGCTTCCAAAACTACATATACATTCAGACACATTCCTGGAATTTGCTGCAAATGTTCTTGCTGAGCACTGACTGTAAATATCATTCGCTGTATTTTTTTTTTTTTTGTACTTATAAGTTCTTAAAAAAAAATAAATGTTGGAATATTATTCTCATAATTTAACATGCTGTTTTTATACTATTAAGTAGAAATGCACATATGTGATAGGACAGGCAAATTTGTGGCCTCCTTTGTGTTTTGTTTAACCTTTTGCTTCCTAGTACCTTCTCTACTGCTTAAGTTTCCCATTTCAGTGATTTTGCTCCTAAATAGTACTTTGGCAGATAGTGTTCTACGTCTTTGCAATAGCACGTTTACTTGTTATTCCATAATGACTTCTTCATTTCTGTTGCAATTAATAGTGTGAATGAGTCAATGCTTACTATATGCTGGCCTATATAGAAAAGTAAGATTTTCTTTGTTCTACTATTTTCTGGTGGGTTGTTTTGGTTTTGCATGTATGCAATCAGTTTGAAGTACGTAGCACCATGTGTCTTTTTGTTTTTTGTCTTGACAAATGTTAGGATTACCAAGCTAAACACTTCCTTCACCCAAGAGTGCAGTAAGGAGATTCGTTTCTCCAAACAACAGTCAAAGATCTTAATTTTTTCATGTTGCTGAAACAGAGTATAAATGGTAATGTGTAAGAAGTAAAAGAACTGCACTGTAAGCATGCTGCTCGCAGCCATCCAGGAACCTCTAACAGGCATGAGTACAGCTATAATTTTGTGGCTGTAATGGATAGTGGAGTGAGACTGGAATGTATAATTCTAGCACAGGATTTTTTTCTTCAAATTACTATCTTTGTAGTGCAAATAGAAATCATATTCTGTGAATATCTAAGCCAGATGTACAAGTGAAATCAGCACAGTGCTGCTGGGGACTCAGAATATTCGCCTTGTGACGCAGTCTGTCTTAGTGCAGTAAGCCTGACTAACAGTGTTTTTCAGCCCTCCTGCAGTGTGTCTCGCCTGACTTCTTCCACGTCTGCTCCATCTCCTTTCAGGATGGGAAGATATCCCCTGTCTGGTATTAGGAAGACACGTACTCTGTGAAGGAGTAAATCCTAACACAGCAGTGGGTGCAGAGAAGGTGTAGCAGACTCAGCACAAGTCAGAGCCCCTGCCTCTTGCAGACTTTGTTCTGTGGCTCCCTATCTGAAGAGGTGCTCTCTGCCCTGGCGCCCCTCTGTGATGTGTTTGGTGTGGAGGCCAGCGTGGTGGCCTAGAGCAACTGCTCTCTGCTTTCTGCCTTTGCTGCTAGTCAGAAAATTATGCTTTGCTGCCCTCGTGCTGTGCTGAACAGCAGAGTATCAACAACATATCACAGCTCTTGTTTCTGATCCACTGCATGGTCTGTCTCAGGAGGGTCCAAATGCAAAGTGATACTGGCAAAAATCTCACCGGTGTTGCAGTTTATATATGCCTTTAAATCTGCTTTAATGACTCAAATTCAGACTTGTGACTTTAAAGTGAGTTAAACACCCAGGTAATGTGTTAATCAAAGGGCTGATACAGCTGAACTAGCTTTCCAGTCATTCATCTTGGTGTACCAGCAGAAAGAGTTTCATGTGGCTTTAGAGGGTAAATGACTGTAGTTGGAATCCCTAGACCACAATTAAAAATACATTAGAATTTAACCCTGTTTGCAAATCTTGACCTGTAGAGCACTTCTGGTTTTACTCTCACTGTAGCTCTGATGGGAATCATATAATCCTTTGTTACGTATTTTTGACTCTTGTGTTATTTCTTCAGGATCAAAGTGCCTTTGTAACAACTTTATTGATTTATTTTTTTTGTTGCTTTTGTTTCCTAGGCTGTGAAGATATTATTGCTGAGAGCATTTCACTAGACACCTTAATTGCCATTCTGAAGTGGAGTTCTCAGCCATACGGTTCCAAGTGGGTGCATCGTCAGGCGCTGCATTTCCTCTGTGAGGAGTTTACCCAGGTCATGACTTCAGATGTCTTCTATGAACTAAGCAAGGACCACCTGCTAACAGCGATTCAGTCTGACTATTTACAGGTAATCTGCTGTTCAGAATACAGCTAGCCTGCTTGGAGCAGGATAGGTGATACCATTACTAGAAGCATTTGTGAGTAGCCCATCTTAAATTGTAGTCAGGAGGTGGCTTTGTGAAGGGATGCAAGACTCCTGATGGCTCTTGAACAGATGTTTATTGCCTTTTTTCACTACTACATATACTTTCCCCTTGGCCTACGTGCTGTCCACACACCCAAATCTGTCATACACTTGGTTAGAGACCCTCAGACACGCACTTCGAGAGAGCCAGAAATTGGCCACTGCCCAAACCTCATCCTTAACACTATAGCCAAGTTACTTTATCTCAACCTTGCTCAAGTTTTTCTTTCTACCTTTTGTTTCCTTATTATCTTTAATTCAGGGACGTGTGAAACAGCACAAAGCCACCTGCAAATTCCTTTCCCACAGCTTTGTATGCATGCTAAGCACTTACTTTTAATATGTAAAAAATGAAATTGAAGTAGTTATTGAAAACTGTTTTGTTCTTGGCTTATAACACAACACAAGCTGGTGGTATATGCTGTTACTTAGAAGCCTAACAATAGCTCAGAAACAGCTGGAAATTATTTTAAATTAAGCATTTCTGAACTTAACATTTGCTTTGCATGTTGAAGTGCTTTATAAAAAATGATGTGGTAATACTTAACGCTGTAACAATGTGTATCTTGGTTGGGGGCAGTGAGCTAATAAATTAATCGCTCAGAAGGCTTAATTTATTTTATTTTGGGGAGACATAAAAATAACTTTTCTGACAAGTATTGCAGATTTTTTTTGTTGTCTTTACTTCGGTGGTTTTAGGGAGAGGACACCACACTGAATAATAGAAAACTTGTGGTTTTTTTGTGTGTGTGTTTTTTTTTTTTTTGCTGCTATATCTGTTCAAGAAAGATACCTTTAATGATGACCAGCCATATAGTGTAAAGACAGGATTTTTAAAATTATATCTGTCTCAGTCTTGCTTTGTGAACTACAAAGTGTTAGAGATTATTTAAATGTAGCTGTTACGAAAGTAAAAACTTTTCAGTCTGATTTTTTCCTCTAAAAATGTTTGGTTAGTGTATATGTAGGTATAAACCAAGCAAGTGTGCTTTGTTCATAGTGTAAGTATGTCTCTTCACTGAGATTATCATGGTTGTTACTATAATTTATGAGTCTATGCAAATAATGTATTGCTAAATATAGAAAAGATTCAAACAACAGTCAGTGTTGGAACTGTCCTTTCAATTAACTCTAATTCAGATTTAAGTCATGTGAGTTTGCATACTGGCCTCAAGTTTTCTTTCCATGGAAATAATTTTTGTTTTAATTCCTGGGGATTTAATAAGGGACAAATCTAGGAATCTTGGTGGCAATACAGCAGTAATACTACTGTATAATATTTTGAGCAAGTATTTTGGTACAGTTGTTTCTTCTTAGCTGTGAAAGAGGTGTCTGTGACTGAAACTAATCATATACAAATTGTTGACTTTCTCTTTCTACCAGGCAAGTGAACAAGATATTCTAAAATATCTAATTAAATGGGGTGAACACCAGTTGATGAAGAGAATAGCAGACCGAGGTGAGGATCCTTTTAACCACATACCACCAAATCAATAAACCAGAATGTATGGAAGGCCCTTTCTTGCTGGTAATCTGTAATTTAAGAAAACTTAATCTACTTCTGTGTGGTCAAAACTAAGCAGAAGCACTAGAATATTTTGAAGAGGAAAAAAGAAAAACACTCTTTTTCTAGAAAAAATGAAAATAGTCATTCTGAAGGAGCTGGGATTATTTAGTATTGAGGAGGAAATGCTTAAGGGGGATTTTAACAATGTTTATAAATACTTTGTGGCAGTAAGTAAAGAAAACATAGCCACATTCTTCTCTTGGCACCCAGTGACAGGATGAGAGGCAATGAGGCATTAATTGAAATGCAATTTAAACACAACTTTTTTTCTTTTTTTTTTTTTTTTTTAACTGTGAGGGTGGTTAGACAATGTAACAGGCTGCCCAGGGAAGTTATCAAGTCACCATCCATGGAGATGGTCAAAACCTGACTGGATGTGGCTGGGGGCAATCTGCTCTACCCTGCTTGGGGAGCTGTGAGGAGTAGGATGGCTGTGGCTTGCCGTGTTTTTGAAATCCATTGTTATTACTTGTGATATAACAGTTTTTCATGGATATGTTGGATGAGATGCAACAAAATCTCAATTAAAAGATGTGCTTTTTAGTGATCTGGGTAAATACTAGCTTTTTGTCTTCAGAACTAGATTTTACATGTTTGATTTTAGCAACATAATGGAGCTGGTTAAATTGTCACAGATCTGGACTGGTAGAGAAGCTGCCCGTTTGGAGTAATTGTGCAGCTTTGTGATCAGTAGCGTTCATTAAGTAAATGGCTCATTCTGTTTCCTGGGATCATTGGATAATGTGGTGTACAAAAGCAGAAATAAGAGCTATGCCAGAACTTGGTTGGCCTGTCCTGAATGGAGGATAATTGACAGGTGTCCTCAAGGAGTGAAGTTAGTCACATTCAGGTTGGGCACAATACTTAAAATACAGGTGAAGGTAGTTACCTCTGAGAGAGAATGCCTTTGGAATGTCATCTAGTGTCATCTAGCAGTCTTTAGGTACATACCCACTGCTGGCATAAATAAATAGTGTGTGAGCATGAAAGCAAGGTTGTGATATAGCTGTTAATAGGGTGATTTATCCTGTGAGGCTAGAATAACTCGTCCCAGTGGTCTCTTCAGCCCTTAGTTTGTAGAAAATAATTAAGTTTCTGAAAAGTGCTAGAGAAGAGAAGAGGAGCTGCAGGAGGGAGTCACTGGGGAAAACACAACTGTTTTCATACAGCAACTCTACCTGAGTTTTATGGTCATTTATCTCAGACACTACTTCAGTGTTTTCTTCCTGTCTTAAGCTTTGAAAGTGACAGCTGTACAAATCACCCATGCTCATAGAAGCTGAATCTGACTCCGCCGATGTTTCATATCAGATTTTAGAGCATACGCTAGTTTTGTGGAACAGTGCTGATAAGCGCTGTTGAGTCTAATTTAGACTCTTCTTTCCTCTTCTGTAATTTCCTGTAAGCCATGTAGCTTCTGCTTTCTTATTTAAACTTTGGTGTAAAATTACTATTTCTTGTTCTTTCTCACAGAGCCTAACTTATTGAGTGGTACTGCTCACAGTGTAAACAAGAGAGGTGTAAAGAGAAGAGATCTTGACATCGAGGAGCTGAGAGAGATCCTGTCTCCACTCTTACCTTTTGTCCGCATTGAGCACATCTTACCCATGAGTAGTGAAGTACTGAGTGACGCAGTAAGTCAGTTGTCTCATACAAGTACTCTCTGTGGGTTCTTTGCATTTCAGATTCTACGTGTGTTTAGGTTGTGTGACTTTCTGTGGAGGAAAAGTCCTTTTTTGAGGAGGAGGGGTGAGGGGGGTGGTGTTTTTTTTTTTTTAAGGATTACTAAAATGTTATTACTGAAAGTGAGATATAAGTAACTACTCAGGTTAAAGTTTTTTATATTTTAAATCTATCAGGAAACTTTTTAAAGAAAAGCTAAACCCCACAGTGGTGTACAGATTCAGTGTATGAAGTGCATTTCTTGCAAGTTTTTCCCCATACACTTTTTATTTAGTAAAACATGAAACTTTTTCTTCATTCTTAAAGATGAAGAGAGGCCTGATTAGTACTCCTCCTTCAGACATGCTACCAACGTCAGAAGGTGGAAAGTCAAATGCCTGGCTGCGACAAAAAAATGCTGGGATATATGTGCGGCCAAGACTGTTCTCACCATATGTGGAGGAGGCTAAGGTAATAATAATTAATGGTATCTGGCTGTTGTTAAACTCGTGTCATCAGGGGGTTCTGTAAACAGGGAAAAATGTCGGTATGTTTTGTCTCTCTTTGCATGTACTGCCCTAAAATACTAACATTTTCAATTTAACAAGACTTACAAGTTTGATCATCAGGCTCAAGTCTCTAGAACTGGTCAGAAAAATTTCAACAAAATTTTTTTTTGTCGAAATTGAAATGTTTGCGAGACAGATCTTGATGAAATTCCACCGGAAACAAAGCAGCGTTCTGAGGGAAACCTCCCTGGTTTCCAGCCAGTTTGCCGGCCCAGCTCCTCGGCAGCCCACCTGGCAGGCGGATGGCAAGGTGAGAGCCTGAGAGTCCCAGTCTGCAGCTAGTCAGCAACCTCAGTGCCAGGTCTTTCAGGCTCCCCAGCTCCCTCTAGAGCTGGGTGGAGAATTTCTGTTCCACTGGGCAGAGGACTCTGATATTTCACTTTTTTCTTTGAATTAGAGCAGAAGAAAAATTCTTTCGATCCTATGCAAAGTGGAATAAATATTCAGTGTCCAACTTAACTGAAGCCCCTCGTGTCCCATTCATACAGTAGTTTTCTTATTAAATATCTTGCATGAGGACTGTGAAATGAAGGTCACTCATCACCTCTGATGACGGTGACGTTTGGTGACAGGGCTTTTGTGCAGAACAGAAACATGCCATATTGTATTTGACAGAACGGGACCCTTATAAATGGTTAGCCATTGTCACCCCCCACCCCCCCCACCCCAAGGCAGCTCTGACTTATGTCAGGAGCTTGAGTCCCAGCAGTGCAGGTGATGGCAGGACAAGGTGATTAGGTGGAGCTCTGTGCATCCACACCACCTGCAAACACTGAACACTGCGGTCTTGAAGTCAGAGCTTTTGGCCTCTGCTTAAGGAAGAAAACACTTTCTAAGCGTGAGTTATTGTTGACATAACTCATTGAGGGGAGGGGAAAAGGAAAGCTATTTTTTACTTTGGGCACAGATAAGAGTGCCAGGTGGCACTAAAGCAGTGAAGGAAGGCTAGACAGTTAAAAATGTATCTTTGTACCTTGGGTTATTAAAACTAACAATGTGTTAAAGAACATGTAATAAAAACACTGACTCTTAGTTTTCAGGTATATAGTATTGGAATGCTTTAGCATCTTAAAAATAAGTGCATTCTACACTTTTTTTTTCCTCTAGGAATCTTGTTTTATTTTGCTGTTAATTTTTTTTTTTTTTAAGAAGTATCATTAGCAGTTTACCTTTAGAGGAATTATTCTCATTATCTGTCTGGTGACTACTCCTATTCAGTTTGTTTATAGGAAAATGCAAAAATTGCACATAAGTGACTTGTAAGTTACTACTCTCTGTTAGCCTCTCATTATTTTTGAAAAAAAAAAAATGCTAAATTAGAACCTTAACTGAAGGTGTGCATAGCGTAATTCTTTCTATGAAGACATCTGAGGGAAGCACACTTCATTTTGAAGGCAGTGTCTTCTACTCACTGTCACAGAATTGACAATTATAGGTAATAATTGTCTGAGAGTCCAGAGGGTCTTGCCTTGAGAAGGTACAAAACATACAAAGCAGTCTTTCCGACTTTTATTCCCCTGACTGCTTTTAGCTCTGAAAGCCAACTCTAGTAGTGATTGGAAAATGGAATAGAAAATGCCGTGGAAAAGCCAAATTCAGTGTGGGACCCAGTTTAGACCGGTGTTAGGCTTGTGGCCTTGGGGCTGTGTTTGAGGCAGCTCCTGGTGGGTGTGAGTGCGCAGTGCCTTCATGAGGGCTCCGATGGCTGTCGTTGCAGTCGGTCCTGGATGAAATGATGGTGGAACAGACAGACCTCGTTCGCTTGCGGATGGTCCGAATGTCCAACGTGCCAGACACCCTCTACATGGTAAACAACGCGGTGCCGCAGTGCTGTCATATGATCACCCACCAGCAAGTTACTGCTAACCAGTCCAGTCCTCCTTCAGTCATAGCCAACGAAATCCCAGGTGAGGCTGCTGGGTCATTTGTAATGCTGCTTGCTCTCATGGGAGTGAGTGGTTGGGGGCTCTGGGATGGGGGAGTGGATGTGAATGATTGAAAACTATGATCAGCCTCCTCAGAAAGGGATGCTTCATAGATTGTGCTTCTTTGTACCCTGCAGTAGTTCTTTTTGCTTTGTTTTATTCTGAAGATATTTATCATGCCATCCGTATATAATTAATAGGTAAAAAGTAAGCTCCTGGAAGGGCTTTTACTTTAACCTGCTTTGCCGAGTGATTTGCAAGGCGTCCATTTTTAGATCAGAGCATCACGCCTAAGTAGATGTGGATCAGTTTAGGAGTTTGTAGAAAAGCAGAAAACATGACATGCCATCAGAAAAATGGTCTGCTTCATCTCCCTGCCATGCACTTCCCCACTCACCAGTTCGTAAGCTCTTTGTATATCTGTGGTGTCTCCCTGCAGTCAGCTATGTGGAAGGAAGTAGATGAACTATTCTTATGGTTGGCTAGAGGCAGGGCAAAATAGTAGGCTTAAATTACAACAAGAGTATTTAAGTTGAAGTATTAGGAAGCTGTTTGGTTAAGCACTGCAGTAAATTTTCTAGAAAGATTCCTGGAATGGTTTTGTTCTACTTGATTGTTTTTTGTGATTGAGGAAGTGACTTGATAAAGCCTAAAGGAAATGTCAAAAGAATTCTGTAGCTTGATTTAAAAAAATAAATAAAAATGTGCAGAGACCTCTAACTGTGGCCTTTCAGAGACCTGTAACTGTGGCATTGAAGTATTCAGATGGTTTTCCTCCCTCTACAGAAAAGCATAAACATACTGAACACTCACCACCAATTGAATCTGAAATATTTCATCATTACATGTGACTTTGATAACATTTTACCAGATCTTATTTTCTGGAGAAGCTGATAAAGGAAGTAAGTTCTCAAAGGTCTCTAATATTTTACAGAAGTTCTCATAGAAAAAAAACTGTCTCTGGGGGCAGTGAGGCATCTTGACCAATTTGAAACTCTGCTGCACAATGTAGTATGTAGGAATTATTGCCAGTAGCTGTGAGCCTGGACAGTAGCTGGAGCACAGGTATTGTCTGGTAACTGCCTGCTTTGCTTCATTCTGTAATTATGCAAAAGAACTGATTATTTTGTCAATTGCTTGAGGCAAGAAGGGTAGATGGGAACCAATTAATTTGAGGAGATGAAGTCATGTACAAAACCCTTAACTTGCACAGAAATCCATCCTTGAAGCACAGATGGTTCACAGGAGCTGTTGAAGGTAAAGTCAGGCAACACCATCTCCTTGCCCCTTGGGCTGGGCTCTTGGAACAGGAGGTTCTCTGCAGCTTAGGTACTCTCCATCTGCCGCTTGCATCTTCCTTGTACTCACTGCCCATAGACTTGATTTGCGTGAAGGCTGTTGGCAGCTTGTCCTGGTGCTACTGTTGCAACGCTACTCTGAGATGAGTTAAACCTCTACTGAAGTCTGTACTCTGCTTTGAGGCTAGGTTCTGCAGGTAATTGGGTTTCCTTTAGTGCTTTCCAGTTCCAGTTTGAATTGGAAATCCTACAAATGAATTGTATTTTTCATTTTTTATATATATATATATATATGTATATATATATATATAAAATAACAACTCTTCTGTATGCTTCACATGAACAATAGTGTGTAAAAACAAAAAAGGGTTTGAGAAGATAGCACGTTTTCATGATTAAATTTAAATAACTTTTATAACCAATAATTTGGAGAACTGACTTAAACTTCTCAAATCTTTTTTTTTTTTTTTTTTTTTCAGTGTTAGGAAAATGCTGGGTATAGCAAAACATGTGATTGCTAAACTGGGATTTCTAAGAACAATTGAAGTGTATGGAACATAAGGTAGAAGACTTGTTTCCAAGCCTTGAAGACAGGGTAGAATTGATCTGTAGTTTTTCCTAGTACAGGAACTCAATTTGGAAATATATATATATCTTCTGTTACTTAGATACATTTCTTGTACCAATGTAAACTTTGGGAAATTGGGAACAGTTGTAGTTGTACAGTGTTGGGTTTTCTCCTTCTGTGTAATGCAAATGTCTTTTCACACTGTTCTTGCTGTCTGATCCACTTAATTTTTATGAGCTTTCATTATGGACATCTGGTCATGGTAATATATAACCCTTGTAAAGCTGGTAATGGATCAGATGCCAGGACTTACGTATTCAGAGATTTGGGTTTGTCTTCTCTCTTGATATGTATATGTTCCTGAGGACAGAAAGACCACAGAGAAATATTATTCATCATCAAACAGCAGCAAAGAGTGGCATGAGAAAGTTTTGCAATAGCATAAATACCCCCAAATTATATATTATTTCCTTTTGGAAAGGCTTTGTTTAATGATTTCAACATGGCTGCATAAAACAACATAATTTAGCAGGTTTAGTTTGGCTTAGTTTGTATAATTTTTTTTTAGAATTTACATACTGGTATCATGGTTTTGTGATTACAGAATTCCACTAAAAGTATGAAGTAGATGCCAAGAAAAATCAATGAATTCTTGGCCTGTAGTATTCATGAGGGAGCAGTCAGTTGTTATTTAAGATATCCTACCCCTACCTCAAATCATAAAATTCCTGCATTATAAGGGGTTTGAAAAGAAGGCTGTATTTGTGGTTTACTCTAGCAGAAGCTGGAAAAATGGTGTGTGTCTCTACCATTAGTATGATGTGTGCCTTATCCCATGTGTCTTACCCCATAACGATGCTCCAAGGAACATGTGCAAGTCAAACTTCTTGGAAGAATGTTCCTTTTTTTTTAAAAAAAAAAAAAAGAAAAGAAAAAGAAAAAGCTTAGTCAGCCTGATGTTAGATGTTCCTTCAGAATTAAATGTAACTATTGCATTTGGACTTGGTGTCTCATAGCTTGAAAAGTAATCTGTTGTCCTCAATTCCGCGCTCTGCTGTCCCTCCAGTTCCCAACCTCCTTGTCGTAAAAGAGATGATCAAAAGGCTGCAGGAGCTTCGTCACACTGAGCAGGTGCAAAGAGCGTATGCTCTCAATTGTGGAGAAGGTGCCACAGTCAGCTACGAGATTCAGATTCGTGTGCTGCGGGAATTTGGACTTTCTGATGCTGCTGCTGAACTTCTGCAGGTAGGACAAGTTGCTGTAGTAAGGTCACAAATGCTTTGATTCAGGTTCTGATTGTGAACTGACTTGGATGTGTGATCTGCGGTAAAAGAGCTGCTTCATGCACACGGGTGTGGAACAAACACTGATGCTTTGAAATGCCTTCAAACTTCAGAACTGTCCAGTGAGACTGCTGCGTTTGATTGATGTGATTTTATAAACATGTAGGTGCAATGTATAAATACTTTTCTCAGAAGTTGTTGCCATGAATGGTGTTCTGACTGCCACAGATATTTGGGAAGAAAGTTGAATCTTGGATTTAAAGTAGATTGAGATTAAAGGGTTGTTTTTTAAGTAGGATAGAACAGTTTTTAAAATATGCTGTCTGATCCTTCAAGGAAGCACCAGAAGTAGTAGATTTGTTTTTAACTGAAGGCCATTAAAAGCTGTTTTTCTAGGAGACAGAATGTCAGTCTTTCCCCCTGTTGAAACTAGGTTTTGAAACATTACAAAATCTGAGTTACATAATCATGGTTACTCTGATTTAGTCGAATATTTGGCAAATAGTTTTTGTACAATATCTGTAGCATACAAATGAGGGCATTCAGATGCGAATTCCAAATGTTACCTCTCTTTTGATTTTTTTTCTTAACGCTTGAATCATTAAGATATAAAGAAATAAGTCTGTAAAAAGAATGGTGTGATTTAACTGACTGTAAATGGTGTGCAATTGGAGTGCACAGCAGAACCACAGAATGGTTCGGGTTGGAAGGCACCATAAAGATCCCCTAGGTTCCAACTCCCTGCCACTGGCAGAGACACCTCCAACCTTTTGGCCATCCAGCCTGGCCTTGAACACCTCCAGGGCTGGGGCAGCCACAGCTGCTCTGGACAGCCTGCTCCTGTTCCTCACCACCCTTTGAGTAAATTCCTTCCTTATATCTAATCTAAGTCTCCCCTCTTTTAGTTTAAAGCCATTCCCCCTTGTCCTGTCACTACACACCCTGACGAGTCCCTTCCCAGCTCTGCTGTAGCCCCCTTTAGGTACTGGAAGGACACTGTAAGGTCTTCCCGGAGCCTTCTCTTCTCCAGGCTACACAATCCCACCTCCCTCAACTTGTTCTCACAGGAGAAGTGCTCCAGCCTCTGATCATCTTTGTGGCCTTTTTCTGTACTAATTCTAATATACAGATGTCCTTCTTGTGCTGGGGGCTCCAGAGCAGAGCTGAACACAGTACTCAATGTGGGAGTGAACGTGAACATGAACAGCCTATATTTCTTGTTAAGGAGGTAGTTCATAAAACAGTCAAGGCATAACTAGGAAACTAGATTACTTATTCTTGAATCACATAGACCTTTTTCTCCTGTGACTCAGTAGATCTGCATAGGAGGTATCAGTTCTGGGAAACTGGAATAACCTCTTCTGTTTTTATGTTGCTGTGCAGCAAATTGCATTTGTTGGGCAGCTTTTTTACATAGTGAGCCTGATGCTTCTTGTGTTTAAAAAAATAAAATCACTCCATGGTAGCTGTAATGGCTTTGAGCTTTGGTTAGGTGTTCAGTGGCACATCTAGCTTGTTACAGAGCTAGCAGATTTAAAGTTCCGAAGTGTCAGTTTAGGAGACTTTTTGGATGACTTCCTACTTTTTCTTACTTTGTTTTTTTTTTTTTTTTCCTTTGCAGAATCCTCACAAATTCTTTCCTGATGAGCGATTTGGGGATGAAAGCCCGCTCCTGACAATGAGGCAGTCTGGACGATGCCGCATTAACAGCACTCCCACTGCAGAAACCATGTTTACAGAACTGGACTCTTTTGTGGCCTTTCATCCTCCATTGCCCCCTCCTCCACCTCCATACCACCCACCAGCAACTCCTATTCACAACCAGTTCAAAGTGGGCTGGAAACAAAGGGTGCCAAGTCAACATCCCTCGCGTTCTTTTTCTTACCCTTGTAATCACTCACTGTTCCACTCCCGAACAGCTCCCAAGGCTGCGCCACCCGTCTACTTGCCCAGCGTGAAAGCAGCACCTCCGGATTGCACTAACACTACAGGTCTGGGGAGACAAACGGTGGCTGCAGCAGCGGCAGTGATGGCAGCTGAGAAGCAAGTAGTAAGTATTGCGACTTCTCCCCACCTCTGGCAGGTTGTAGTAGCTTGAGAGGAGCTGGAGAGAATTCTTGTGATGAGGTAACAGCTTAGTTGAAACAGCGTGCTGGACAGGAGATTCTTCCGTTAAAACCAGTCATCAGCCTTCTGCATCTGAAAGGCAGGGTCTCATCCCTGGGAGACGAATGCTCCAGGGGCAGGAGTAGTTTTGAAGGGGCAAATAGGTCTTGCAAAGCTTCTGAAATAGCATAGTTTGTTCCACATTAAAACAAAGCACAAGTAAACTTCAGTAGTGGACTGTATGCTATAACAGTAGAAATATTTATGATATCTTGGCTATTTGCAGGTAAGTAGCCCTGAACTAATCAGTTGTGTGTGAAGGGAGCCTGTGGAGAATGGAAAGGCTTCACATCCATGAAAAAGATTTTAAAATGGATAGGCAAGCAGAAATTGGTAATTGCAGATATGATAATTTGTTACGGCATTTAAAGAAAAACATCTTAGTTACTGAACTACGGTATGATGCAATGAACTGTGAACAGTGAACTGTAACAGATGATGAACCAAGTGATAGCTCTGAAGTACAGGAAAAGCTAAATAAAGAACTTGGTAATCATTTATTCAGTGAGAAAACTTTCAGCGTACTGTTCTGTCATACTGAAAGCCTGCTGTCTAGGTGCAGACTTGATCTGGAGTTCTGAATGGAAACATGATTTATTTTTTTTCCTTTAGCAGTTGCCCTAAATATATTGCACTACTGCATTTCAGGTTAAAATATTTAACTTGAGCAAACAATGGAAAAAAATAAGTCTGAGTTGAAGGATTTAATTTGTAGTAGAAGTGTCTCTCTTTCTTCGTCAGTGCAGACTTCAGAAAGGTAATGTTATGGAGATGTTTCTGTGATAGTTGATATAAATTTGAGCTTGTTCATCTATAGCTTGGGCAGGAGGGCACAGCTCCCTGCTTCATAGTGGGAATATTTCACCTAAAATATATTAAATAGAAGGAGAAATAAATGTAGTATAGATAATAGTTTTGTTCCTTAATTTTTCTGCAGTTAGTGAGTTACTAGTAGTTAATGCTTACTAAAATTGCTTTCATTAGAAACATTAAATACAAGTGGAAGTTAACTTTTCTATCTGGAAGACTGAATCTGCTTGTCCCATTGCAGGCATAGGGAAGAAGTACATGTACATGCTACGAGATCCATGCACTTCATGGATCTTGTCAGCCTTGTAACTGGTGCTCCCCAGCCCTGAGGCTAGTGCGCATACACATACATCTGATTAACTTGTTTTAAAATGCAAGCTGAGGGATTATAGCTATAGTAAGGAAAGAAATGTTTCATTGTCTTCCCTGCACTGAAACTCTCTGCCATAGCAAACCATTTGTGTTAGGTCCTGCACTGAGCTCTTACTAAATATAACACAATATAACATGTCTAAGAATGTACTCCTGTTGTAGCACAGCCACTTCTTCATGAAGAAAAGGTCTTAAGCTAGCAGGAGGGTGGAGGTTGGGAAACACGTGTTCTTTAAACAGTATAGAAAACTTGCTGGCTAAGGTCAATCTAGGTGAAGGTAGGTTAAGAAAATGTCGTGAATTGCAGGAACTGTGCTAAATACAGTTTGTGTTCAGCTTTTGCTTTTTTCCCCATGGACCTATTTCTTTTCTTTTCCAGTGTACTCAGCCCTTGCTGAACGAACTGATGCCAGATATTGCAATGGGTGTGTCAGCAATGTCTTTAAAAGACAGAAGGTTACCCGAGCTCACTGTCGACACAGAACTAAGCCAGACGGTTACAGAGGTAGGGCCCGGTCCACCCCAGCACATTTCATGTATTCAGAGCAGACACATGCCTACTTCTCGAAAGAAACATGCAATAGAGCAAAAAATAGATGCTCGAGAAAATCAGCAGGAATATCCTGACTTCTATGATTTCTCTAATGCTGCATGCAGACCTTCCACTCCAGCACCAAACAGGCACAGCCCTTCGCCTTCGCAAGGCATTTACTTTGGCCCAGATTTGTACAGCCACAATAAGGCATCACCAAGTGGCTTAAAGTCAGCTTATCTACCTTCCCAGATATCTCCTAAAAAGCAAGAGGATTCTAGGAGGGAATACCTGCTCTCCCAAGACGGGCATCAACACAGACAAAAGAATGAGCCAATACACCTCGATGTCTTAGAACAACCTCCCCAGCGGCTGGACTTGGCGTTGGCTACCCAGGAGAATGCTGGTAACGGCCCAGTTCACATCAGGGGAAGAACAAAAATGGAAACTGATTTAACCTACGGGCTAACCTCCAACAGACCTTCACTCTCTGCGTACACCTCTGAAGCTCAAGAAGAGAGACCCAGCAGGAGACTGGCAGATGATGAGCCATTGGAACATGGCACACAGAGAAATGCAGATTTGGAAAGGGAAGATGCAGCAAGCAGAGGAAGGAGGTCTCCAAACAAACCAGACTTCCTGTATAAAAAATCTGCTCTATGAAAGCAACCTCCACTATTTCTCTGTGCCTAAGAGTTGTATCCCATTCTTTGCAACTTCTGGCCTGACTTCTGTCAGACAAATTCATTCATGCCAGCAGATAAATTCAGCTTCATTCACTTCTTTTGTACATACATACATTGCTTTGTTAGAGACGGCATGCTATCGGTTTTTTAATGCTGCTTCTGGTTTTATTTTGTGGGAAACTTTTTTCGATCAGATTTAATTAAGCCTTTAAAAAAAAAAAAAAGCTGGTACCTTTTTTCTACAACCTGGTAGCATTTTGCACCTGTACATCTATTTTAGTGTATTAGTTTTGTACTAATCTGTTGAACTTTATTGTCACATTTAAAGGACTGTATTTTCATACTTTTTGCATTTTCCCCTTCACCTGCCAATTCCCTATGTGCATTGGGTTGCACATAATGAAATGTATTTTCTTACGAGATAGTAACAATGTGTTTATTTTTTAATTATAGGAATTCCAAAGAACAGCACATCAAAATACTACATTTTTAGTTTAATTTTTTTTTTGTTTAGATCTGAAATCTTCCTGATTTTTATGACTATGGCAAGAATCCAGTCTGTTCTGTTTGAGAAGTTCTGGCAGCTGGTCTTACCCTTATATAGCAAGCCCATTCCAAGAATTACACTTGGGATTTTAAGTGTCCAGGGGATATTTAGGAGTCCAAATTCCAGTGAAATTCACCAGGATCTGACTTTCTGATTCTGTTTGCTTTGTGGTTCGCCTGTGACCATGGAGAATTTCATGATCACCCAAGAGCACTTATTAGTTAGCCAGACTTGAGTTGTTCATTTGACCATGCAGAGGTAAATCTAGAAATACTGTAAAAAGGGTAGTAATAACTTGTTCTTCCAGCTACCCCTGCATGGGGGTAAGTGAAGACTAGAGCTGAGGATTCATGCTAAATCCTGGCATGTCAGGAAGACAAGGCATAGTATCCTAGGCTGTTGCCTGGCTGATAGCTCTCCAGCTGAGAGGTTCCCTCTCCGACAGAGGTGCTGAGGTGACTGCTCATTGCCTTGCTTTCTCCTGCCTATGATTTAAAAAGGGCTTCACTCTTAGCGATGTCGTTCAGTGTTCCTTACCTGATCTGAAGTGTTTCTGACTTCGTAGTTGCCACTGTTCTGTGAACAAAATCCAAATGAAGAGTAACTGCTCTAGCACTGTCAAATGTGTGAAGCTTTAGCACTCTTAAATTATGCTTCTCTTCCCTGATCTTGCTTTTTTTTAAAGCACAGGAATGAGATTCATCTATTAACATGATATGCAGAGGGAATGTGAAGATTTGGGGCTGGCTCCCTACTGCTGGGTTGAGATGAAACAACATGACTGTGACGGTTGTAGTTAAATGCATCCTTCTTAATACCCAGTGTGCAGTTCTTACAGCAGCTTCGTTGCATTTAGGATAGGGATCCGATGCCACTGCAGTGTAGTGATTACTGGTGAACACACGTTTGTTTGTGGTTTTTTAATGCAGTTTCTATAACAAAGGATTTCCCTGTAGTTGAAAACTAATCCTAAGTGTGACCTAAGAACTATATCGAAGTTAGGTTGTTCCCTGCAGTTCAGAATGCCTAAATACTACTTTAAGAGAAATCTTCTGCAAATTTATGTGTAGCTGATGGCAGTTTTTCTTACCCACCTTGTTCCATTAAAGCATGCAAGGCCTGACAACAATACCATTTTACTGAACTATACTGAATACTGCATTTCAGAACTACCAAATAGCTTGTAGATAAATGAAGATGTGGGTTTGTGGACCAATAAATCATGATGTCTCCTACATGCTTACATACATACGCCTCCCGCTTCTAGGAAAGCTCTGCAGGCACTCCTCTCGAGGTGCAGCCAAAAAGGCACGGTGTAGGATTGGAGGAGAAACACAACTAAGCTGCACAGGTCATGTAAGTGTTTTGTGGGTGAGGGGAGATGTGTGTTTTCCTCCATTACCCTCTTTTAAACTGCTTTTTGACCGTGGTCAGAATGAGCCCTGGTCTCATCACCACTGAGTGTAACTGGTGTGGGACTGCAGTGTAAAATAGTGTTAAATGCAGGAAGGTGTGGGGAGGGGAGCAGGTTCCTGTGGGTCAGGGACTGAGGTTCATTGCATTTATTCTGAAGATCTGAGCACAGTGCTGTCTTACTGTGTAGCTCTAACCAGACACTTTGGTCTCTTGCCCATGAGCACTAGAAGCATTAGTTAGCATCACACACAAAAGAAAGAAAAAAAACTCACTGCATTTGCATCATATATATATATTGGTAGGTTAGCTGCTAAGAAGTCGTAGCTGTCCTCAGAAGACTTACTGTTCTGAGTAACTTATTTTTACCTGGAATTTATAAATGTACTTTCAAAGGAAACTATTTTTACTCATAGTTTGATGCGGCACTGTGTGCCTGGACTGAGATGGGGCTGAAGTCTACAGATTTAAGCTTAAAATTTGTGGGGACGTGGCTGAAAAGTTTTGAGGTTACGGCTTGAGGGAAATGATGAAATGGTTTGTCTTTGGAATAAGCTGGTGAGAAATGTCTTTCTGGGGTTGGGGGGGACATGCCTGCATTTTTAGGATACAAAATTGCTTCTGAAGTCTCAGAAGCAGAACAGTATTAAAAAGAATAAAGTGTTTAAAAGTAGGTTCAAACTAAAAGGCAAGTCCTTTTGAGGCCACGCAGACAATCAGGCCATTCAGACAATCTGTTTTCACTTGTATATTTTGAGTTAGGAAGATGATAGCAGCTAATGGCAGCTGATTTTGAGCGGAAAAGGATTTGTCAAATTACTGGAATCGTATTTTTGTAGTCCAGAGTAGGATTTCCTACCTAGTTGGACAGGGAGGGAGTGGAGCGAGACCATCTTTATTCTTCTTCATGGAAGCATTAATCAGAAGCCAGTGTTCATATGCTTCTTGTGCAGCACGCACGTACCTGTGCTACCTGCTGCTTTTTGTTCTCTTTCTACTGAAACTGGTGCAAAAACTCCTTGTTTACATGAAGCACTTTCCAATTAGGCTGGAAATTAACATCCTTTCCTCCTACAAATTTGATGGAGACAATGGATCAGTGACTGTATTTTTCTTTAGGATAGAGGTGTGGACATCACGTTTTCTTGGCTGAGGAAGAGTTATGCTCCTTCTTCTGTTTAAGAGCTCAGATTTTCATTTAGTGAGCAACATGCAAAAACTTCTTACTCCCCTTTCCCTGAGCCCTTCCTCTTTTCCTTAATATATCGTTGAATAACTGAATTCCTGAAACAGATTCTTCCTTTGAAGTGTTTTACTGTTCCATGGAGTTACTGTAGTTGTGTGTTAATAACTGCTGTGTTGTTTGGCAGTTTCTTGTCATGCTTTTCATTTCTGAAAGCTAAGGCTGTGGCCACCCTTACTTGTAAGCCTTGGGTTTTGGTCTTTGAACGTCCCAAATGTTTGTCTTCATAGATTTCCTTGGTTTGGGTTTTTTTGAGAGAATACACATGCTGTTTGAGGCAATGTTAGTTCTTCTAATAATTGTATGCTTATGGTAGAGGTGGTGCTGAGCTCTGCTCAATACAGGGAACGGTTGAGAGATAAAACTGTAAAACCATATTTGGGGTTTCTGTAATTATCTGTACTTCCAGAAGGTAGCTCTGCCTTCTGCAATGTCACGGTTTTGTTTCTTGTCCTTGTGTTGTTACTGGTATAAAGTCAAGTGCCTTCAATGCTAAAGGCTCAGAAAAACTTTCTTAAACTGACTTCATGTCCTATGCAAGTGTTTTTTCTACGACCTGCATAACCAGTACTTTGTAAAACTTGTTTACGCTTCAATTGTACATAGTGTTTTTAAAAAAAATAGTATTTTTATTTAGGTACCTCCAAACTTGAATTCTAGTCTTGTGTGATACATTGTAAAACAATACATTTCTCTTTTGAGTACCATTACAGTTGTACAAAGGTTTTCACTGGTTCTATTTTTCTACTGTTGCTGAGAAGCATGTAACACTGACTTTATCCTACGTATAGTTGGCATTTCAAATAAATGGCTTGTATAGAACCCGCCTGTGGCTGCTTCAGTTACCTGCTCCCGGCAGCCTGCCAGCGCTGTGCCTGAGCAGCAGAAAGGTGCGTGGTGGTGGTGGTGGTAACTTCTGCCGGGCTGGGGGGAAGGAGTGATGAGACACGGCCTGTCAGGTGCTCTGTAACAACACAGGCTCTTAGGAAAAAATGTAAGTTTTGTCATTCCTTCTCAGAGGTTGGACTGGGTGATCTTGGAGGTCTCTTCCAACCTAGATAATTCTGTGATTCTGGAAAAAAAGAATCATTAAAAAGTAAAGCGCTTCACTAAAATAACTCAGTGAGTTCTGGCTAGAGCCTAACTGGCTATAACTAGTCTGTAACAGCGTTCATAGACAAGGCAGCAAGCATTAGCTGTGCTGTAGAAAATGCTTGTTTTCCTCAGAGCCAAAGACTAATTAATAATTAAATACTCAGCATCCTCTCCTTGACTTGCAGGTATCCTGTGTCAGCCGAATCTTCATTAACTCTGTTTCACAGGAACAACTGTTTCACTACTGCAGAGAGATGACAGAAGTTTAGAAGTGTCATCCAGCAGCAGCAGATTTTGGCTACGCTCTCACTTTGATGTGCAACAGCAAAATCTTTTGGGTGATGTCCTGGCAGAAAGGGGAGGAAGGTAAGAAGCAGGAGTGCTGTATGAGCATAAATGCTAATGGGCATCCCTGCAGGGCCAGGAAGATGGGGTTTAAGAGCAGCTTCCTAAACTAGAATGCTGTTGCTGGGGGCTTTTTTACTCCCTCTATGCACCACTGCTTTAATTCCTTGGGTACAGTGACTATGGTGTAAGTGGGTGTTGCTGTAGGTAGTTGTGCTACACTGTGGTAGCTGTTCTGTGTGTGGTGGTGTTCTCATATATGCTAGGGAGAGAACAGCAAAACAGTGAAAACCCAGGGCTTCAGTTCAGGGTGATTTGAGTGTAGAGCTGGAAGTGAAGCCTCTGGCTACCTTCTGCCCCCACCAGTTTAATGAATTAAATGTCAAGAGCTGCCACCCAGGAGCCCCAATACCTTCTGCTTTTTCTCCTGCTCAAACGTGTACCCGCACACAAGATGCCAGCCCTGCACAACGAAGTGGGGGAGAGCTGGAAGCAAAGCTCTCAGAATACCGGGTTTGGGTTGGCCCAGCCCCTGTCTCAGCCTCCCACAGGTATCTCAGCCAGATGGCGACCGTGTAGTCATCGCCCTAGTTCTGCTGGGCTGGATTGTGGATAAAAATAGAATGGCAAAGCAGCATTTCAGAGACCAGACCATGCAGAGTGAACGACTGAACAGTTCTTTATTTTTCAGTTAGATATGCAGTTACAAGTCCTGTAACAACTGCTACAAAAAAGCACATACAATACCCAGAGTTAAATTTAAAAGCAACTAGTCATTTTGCATGGAACAAACCAATTAGCTGAGCCTTTATGCTAGAAAAAGCTTCTGTAAATGAAGTAATTAAAAACAAAAGGGGGAATACTAAATGTGTGATTTTCTTCTAAAAAGTCTCATTAACATGAATAGTTAATGAATAAGCAAAATAGTACCCCATGGCAAACATGTCCTCCAGTTACAGAAAGCAAGAGTTAAAAATTATAGCTTTCTTAAAGCAGGGTTTGGGGTTTGTAAGTAAAAACAACAAAAAAAAATACATTAGGCTCAAAATAACTTACGGAAAATCAAGATTTAATTGCAGTTAACTGTAGCTTCTTAAAAGTCAGTGAAACCTCCTGTTCCTTGATTATCACAGTGATTATAAAAAGATCATCCATTTTGTACTGTACAAAACGCCAGGCTGCTGCAGTGTTTGCAGGAACATTTATGAAGTAGAACAATTTGAAGTAGGCTAGTTTTTAAAATAAAAGCACATTGTAAGTCCTCTTATAAACCCCCCTGCTGCTTAATTTGTAATTTAGTACCTCTTCCTAGATACTGTTTGCATTCTAACCAGCAGATAAAGTTCATGTGACAACTTTTTGCATGTAAAACATCACTGTACACAATTAGAAACAAAGTTTTTGAAGTTATAAAAATGGATACAACATTTTGAGTTAAGTCCAACATCTGATTTCTCACTTTCCACCTGCTCAGGATGTACTTCCCAGCAGAGCTGCTGTGCAGAACTTCGATCATGCTATTGAGTTCACATGATACCAACTGACTTCTAGAATGCAGTTTCACCCACCATGATTACAACCAACAGCCATCATCATTACCTCATGCCTGCTTTACATTTTAAGGACCCATGCCTCCCTGCAGAAATAAACAAACTTACTTTGTGCAGGGAGCAACTGCCGGTCACCCCAACCAGAAACGATGACACAGCCCTTCAGAGCAGGAAAGCAACACGCTCCGGCCCTGCAGAACGCAGAGTGTGCCCCACACCTGTGCTTTAGGACAGAGGAGAGCTATAGGCACTAAAAGTAAAACAGGTCAAAGGAGAAAGGGAACAAACAGTGGCACAAAGGTCTGTCAACAAGCAGTCCTCCTCCCCCTTGAGGTGAGGCCAACTTTCAAACAAATACAAGCAAAAACCGCTACTGAAATCCATATAAAAGCAATGTACCTGTTCAGAACACATTCTATGCGCTACAAATAAAGGAAATGAGACAAAATGAAGAAGGTGGAGGCGGTTTCTTGAATAGTTGGATTTTGAGTACTAAAAATGCCTCTTCTGTTTGTCAATGAATATTGTGTCCCCAGTTGTCCTTTCAGCCTCAGAACTTCTCCCTCTAACTACAGTAGTACTGCATCCTGTTAGTCCGTCGTCTTTTCCGTGACTGAAATTCTTCAAAGAAGTGCTGAATGTCTTCTCTTTTAACAACCTATTGCAAACAATAGGAAACTCAAGTTGTGGTACAATAACCCAATTAAGCAGCTTTTTTTTTTTCTTAAATGTGTTCCATATGTAATGCACCAAGCATTTAAAAGTATTCTGAAGTCTGTGTGATACGGCTAGCAAACCAGCTTTCCTGCCTTACCCAAAGGAAATGATTAATGCCCAAATTCCATTATAGGAAAATACAGAGAATGAAACAAGCTACCCAATGCTAAGCACAGAGAGCAAAGCTCCTTGTGTTTTTAATAGGTCTGGCTACTTGCTTTTATGATCAGAACAATTAACACAAAGCAAGATTTGACACTCACTTCAGACACAACACATGCAACTTAGAATGGCTGTTCAGTAAAGCTGGGGCTTAATACTGAGCAAATAAAATGCTTGTGTTGATTAATAATAGCAAGCAACTCCTCAAGGAAAACAAAATACAACACTGCCAATATTCCGTCAGTCCTTAAAGCCTGAATTTAATCTAAGAACAAAGATTAAGAGCTTTTTCCCCCAAATGCTTTTCCTAGAACAACAAAAGTTTCATTGAAATTTGAAAACAGCTCCCAGCACTTTACAGACAGATTTCTGTAAGGTTCCTGTTTTTTCTCAGCACTGCCATTAAAGAAATACAATTTTTAAATTCCCATTGAATCAGGAATGTCTCATTTCTACAACAATTCCAAGAGACAGAAAAAATACAACAGTATTGTAATACCCAATACCCCTCAACAGTATTTTAGAACACTTTCTGGCAAGTTGTACAAATTCTGAAAGCTTCTGCTTACCGTTCCCTCATCTGCAAATCTCCTGAGATAGTCGGTCAGTTCTGTCTTTAAGTCGTTGTATTCTGAATGGGGAAACAAAGGCAAGGGTAAACACAGAAAAAAATACAGAGCTTTAGTTTAATATTGGCTCAAGAAGACAACCTGCTGCACTTCCTCTTGTCATTATTTAGATTTACTTCAGAGAAATCTAGATTTGATCTGGATTATAAAAAAATAAAGCAAAAAGCAAAAGAAGCTTGGGTAAACAAGAGATGCCTAGTAATTTATCAGACCAGCCTGTGTGGTCTGAGCATTTGTCCAGCTAACCTTCAGAGAAACATACTGAAGTTCAGCGTGCTCTGCGGGACAGGTGTCAAGAAACAGCCTTCACCCCCAGCTTCACATCAACCAGCACTCCCCCAGAAAACAGGAGACGGCCACAGCAACAGGAAAAGGTATGAAATTTAAGACACCTTAAGTTAATCTTTAAATATTTAAGTCAGAAGAAATTACCATTAATACCATACCTACAATGTTAAACAGGAGAAAAGTTCCAGCACCATCTAGGTAAAGTCCAGAGAGGACAAACTTCTCTGTAGTAATACTGACTGAGGTTTGCAACCTGTCAGTCTTTTACACACTGATTTCAAACTATTTTTGAAGTAAACTGCAAGACCTCGTTAGCTGTTCACTTAAAACGCTAAGGCAGATCCTGAAAATCAGTATTTTTTATATTTACCACAGATGAGCTCTACTTGCTGAACTCTGTTCATGCTGTTCAGGGTGTCCATTAAAGGATCTCTCCTGTCTGTTTCTTGGTCACTGGTACCTTTGTTTTCATAAGCCAAGACAGTGTCATATTCATCTGTCAGGAACGGGACTTCAAGCTCTGAATACATTTTCTAGAAAACAATGCAAAATTTACTTTTAAATTACAAAACTTCTCAGATACAGATGCTCTCTCCCATTCCTTCTTTGCATTCAGTATCACAAATAACAACAATAAAAATAATTAAGTTTTGTCTCAAGCATTTCAGCCATTCCCCCATGATGTCTTCCAAAACAAGACTGGCTTTAAACAGCAAAGAAAATTTGAATGTTTAGAAGCTCCTTCACGCTGCATTAATTCCAAACAATCCAGTGTTTCTTTATGTCAGGTGGAGGGATTTTTTTAGGTGTTTATGTGCAAAGTAAGAACATTTTCACATATTTTTTATCTACAGGCTTTTCTTCCAAGGTTCTTTGGGAGCTCCTCCCTGCCTCCCCCGTTTCAGTGTTTACAATGAAGAGAAAATACATACCAAACAATCTGCACAAGTGCATAATTTGCTTCTCCAGTTTGATGGCCAAAAGGTGGCAGTATCTTTTTTTAAAAATTGCTTGCTCTGGAGTTCTTTCAGCTTGCAGGCTGGTTCTTCACTCTTGGTAACTATCTGAATTAAAAGGAGAGTGTTCAGTGCTCTACAGCTTCAAATAGCCACACTCCTTTCCAGCACGTCACGTCCTTACACAAGATTTTTTTTTTGTCTCAGATACAATTTCATTAAGCAACCTGTATTACTGTTCCATTCACAGAAGGATTCTGATGTGGTTTAGCAGTTTCCACTGGATGTATAATAAACTATTCCTTTAGAAACGCAGTTACAGTGCCTAACACCACAGTATTAGAACAAACTGTCACCTCTGTGTAAAGGCCCAGCGGCTGGCAGGACGGGGTGCAGGTACCCCAGCTGCAAGCAGCCATTGCACCCTTGTCCCACCTACTGCTCCAGGCACGTCCCATAGCCTGGGCTGTGCTCCACTGAGACCACGTTTCAAGTGTCCACAGCTGAGGAGGAACACAGACAGAAAGCATTTACCTCCTCACTGAACCTCTGGAGGTGGGTTTTGCCACTAGTACAAAGATGTACAGGACAGAAAAGGCGGGATTTTACCTCCGGACAAGCAGACCCAGAGCTAGTGGATGGTTCGTTGAACTGTTCCGTTTGCTTTTCCTCCTCCTTTACTTCTTGGTGTTCTGCTCCACTTTCTTTTTTTATTTCTTTCTTCTGTTCTTCACTTTCCTCAACATTCAGGACAATCCCTTCATCTTCAAGAGAGGTCGCTTTGGTCAACGCAGGAACTAGAAGATGCACACACAAGTGAAAATACCGTGCCAGAAAGTACAGGGTACCACAAACATTCCTTGTGCTGTACATTACAGCATTAAGAACACCTGGATTACCTCACACACTGCAGGATCCTGGATATATTCTACAGCTGTCCAAACACACAGACCTATGTATGAAAAGAACCACTTCCTTTTTCACCACACTCTTCTTCGCCTCTCATACTCATTCTAAACCACTCTTGCTTCACAAAATCTAAAGCCTAGGAGAGGGAAAACGGCATCACAATTTCAGATAGTTCTGTACTAATAAGCTTATCCCTCTTGACACTCCTTGTTCCCCATCTAATAGGTTCAGTAGCTGGCATGCACTTTTTGCTGACTGTGTCGGAGTCCTTCCTTTTCTCCAGACACAAGTTTAAAAAAAAAAAAAAGCGAAACAAAGAAGCTCCACTTTTCTAAACATTTACAGACATCTTCAAGCTTTATATATGGTTTTGCACGAGAAAAAAAAAAGCTCTTTATCTAAAGAACTGTGCATTAGTAACAATGCAGCGTACCAAGCACATCACTTTCTGAAGTGTTCAGACCCTCTGCTGCATATGCTCTTAATAAGCAGAATTTACAATTATGTAATTTCAGCTGAATCCTTCTTCAGCAGCACTGCTTTTACCCACAAAATCTTTTTGCTGATGATACTCATTTTAGTCAAAATAACTTAAATATGAAATAAATCCTACCAAGTAAAACTAGCAGTAGTCACGTCTATTAGTCCTAGGCACACACAAGTGTTTTTATCTCCCAGTAGCCTAGGGTGACTCAACAGGCAAGTGACGCATCTCAGTAAAACCAACTCGGTGACAGAACTATACTAACCACTTCCTTACGTAAAACAAGTCTATGTTGTAATGTCAAGTCACATGTGTTTGCTGTGACATAGCTAGTTACAAAGAAGGAAAACACAACAAACATGCCAGAAAACAACAACAAACCAACACTCTCCACTGTATTTCTCTCAGAACAAACAGAAACCCAGGTAAGCCAGCTTGCAGTCTTTAAAATTTCCATTGAAATTCCTGTCACGTGAGAGATGACCAGTTGCTACAAGCAACCTTGAGGAAAACAAGATCATACGAAGCCAGCTTTTTGCACTGGAATCAAGTCATCTGCCTGTCTGATCCCGCAAAGAGCACACACCAGAGACACCTGGTGTGACCGCAAACAGCACACATCCCGAGCAGAGCCCTAGCCCCACACAGACCAAGGTTTCACACATCCCTTTCAGGGCACTTTATCACTTGCTCTTTACTGCTCAGAGCCTCTTAGACTCAGCTGTTTTCCTTACTGTTTCCTTTAAGATACCTCTTCAGGTCTTTGATTCAACTTAGAGATTAAGTTCCTTGAGACAAGTATTAAATCCTTATCAGTCTAGGTGCTAGCACATCTTTGATTAAATAAATCAGTATGCACTAGGGAATTAAGATTTAGGAATCAGAAATGCCATTTTTTTTTTTTTTAAACAGAACAGTTACTGCAGCCCTGCCTGTTCCACTGCTGTAGGTGATTGCCCAATATAACGAGCAGCATTTCTCCAACCACTTAAAGAGTATAATGTCGTTAATCAACCAACTATGAGAAACAAACTAATGAAACAGGGTCTCTGCTGAGTTAATTTTCTTACCTGCTAATTGTGGAGCATAGGCCCATAGGAAATGGCAGTGATTCATGCAGGCCTGGCATACCATTTCATGGAAGTCTCCACTCTCAGGGGGAATTGCACCAAGATGCTGTCAAAAGGAAACAAGGATGCAGCAGTTGAACGTTCACTGCAAATTAACAGATTCAATTCCAGCTTTAGACGAAGTAAAACATCATCGGCCACCGTATTTTCAACGCAAGCATGTAGTCCTGCTACCTTTCTGCAACAAATATCAGCGTAACAGACCAGAAAGAGTTGACCAAATGCCACGGGAAACAACAACAAAAAAAATCTGTCTTCACTTACACACCTTTGTTTAAGACTTTTATTCCTTGTATACATCCAGAAACCCCAGTTCTATCTTTATCTCATTCTGAAACATTACTCTTCTAAACATGGTCCTAAACGTAGCCTATTAAGATACTACCACACACTTTAGACACCTAAATAACTTCCTCATATGTAAAAGATCGTAAGCCTTCATATCATTCACATACTGGGATCGAGAAGAATTGGGTCCCAAACCTCTCTACAAACCAGTGAGAAACATTTAGGCAATTAAAAGCACTTACCTACTTTATTTTGAGAAAACTTTCTTACAAAGTTCACAGTACGCAGCATAATATTCTTAACATATACATTTATAAAAAAGAATCCCGTAGTGTATCTACAGAACCTATAATTGAAGCCAATCATCCTTTTTCCTTCTTTGATCCTGCAACTTCAAACACTTCACTTTCTAACAATTCACAATGGAATTTCACTCATGCCCTTGAAGGCACAAGAGGCTGAACCCTTAGTGCTCGTGCATTAAGTAGGACACTCACCAAAGTACTTTAGCTGCTTTTAAAAGATTTCCCTGAAGTTTGTAATCAGGAACCAACAGCGTAGTTTGTTCCTTGCTATTTAAAGTAGCTACAGTTTAAAAAGCATTCTTCTGAATGAAGAACTATTCAGACAGTGGATAATGATGTGTCTCAGCAAGAATCTTTTTCTCACTGATTTGAATGATTAGAATTTTCCAATTAAAATAATAACTTCTCTAACAAGAGTCTCCTTGTTCTACAGAAGGAGCCTTGAAATAGGTGGAACTCTTTCTAATTATTTTTTTTTTTTTTGGACTGGAGTGAGCAGCAGTTCAAGATTAAAGATTTAATACTCCCCTGCATTAAATGAAAAAAAATACCCCAGAACATACATTATCATCTTTTGAGAACTACAGCACAACTCCCCAAGCAAAGATTACCATACAAACTTACCTGATGCTATTTTATTTCTATGCAAATGGCAATTCTGCTACTTATAGTTTCCTTACCCTTCCATGGAACCAGTCTTCACAAACTATGCACTGGATCATTTCATCTGGAATCTAGATGAATGGTCACGTTATTAGCATTGGTATCAACCTTCAGAATCCTTCACAAGCCTCAAACTATAGTGTTATGCGAAGCCTGCTCAAGTGAACTGCATTTCCCTCCTTGCCCACCCACAGTGAGCTGCCAATAATAAGCAGTTACTGCTTTCCTGAAGTCTGTTTGCTTCCCTCAAGTTCAACAGCACATGTAATTCGTCATGCTATCAAGACTATGGAAATTCCCAGTTATTATTACAGAACTAGTTTTCCCAGTAGAGCAAGACATTCTCACACCAAAGAGCTAACAGAAGTTACCACAGTATCGGTATCTTTTTTCCTGTGAACAGAAATGCAAAACAGCTAAGCAAAAGAAAGATAGTGAAATGCACAACATCACTGGGTTTATATAGGGCACGCCAGAAGCCTGCCTGAACTGTTTGTAAGACAGTACAGTAAAAACTGATTTGTTACAAACCAGTTACAGCATTTATAGCCACTCATAACACTTCTCAAGATAACGAGAAACACATCTTCTAAGGCAATTGTGTAACTTGACAAAGAACAGAGATGACTGTGGCAGCATTTTGTCCTAGCGATGGTTTGTCTTGTCTGTCTTTAAGGCATAAAAAAGTGCTACTATTTACAAACATGAGAAATTAATTATTCTAAACAGCACAGCACATTGAAAATTGACATGGAACAGAAGGTTCTTAAAGTGAGATCTTCCCGAAATGCAGCTCAAGGACCACCCTTTGCATGTTCTGCAAAAATACCATCCACATATTGTTACAACTAGATTTTGCATTTCTTACCTCATCATCAGGATCAGGATAAGGTCTTTTGCAAGTACAGTACAAGCCATAAAAGTTGTCATTGTACTTATTTCCTGAATTCACCTTGCCTTTTTCCTAGGAGGAAAGGAAAAAATTGTTTCAATATACAATGCAGTGAAAAAACAAAAGACAGAAAAAACGGAAATCTGGAAAAAAGAAAGAAAAAAAAAAAAAGAAAAATAAAGAAATCCTGTTCTGCTTTACTTCCCCAAAGCAATCATTATGCACATCAGCCCAGAAATCTAAACACAACGATATTACCCAGACACCTATGCCATACAGTAACCAGTAGGGCACAGAAGGAATACTGAAGTTCCAAAGGGAAGAGGAAGAACACACATTCCGTATTTGTAACAAATGTGTTAAAATCTGTGGTGTTCTTGTGCTACTACTCATCTAAAACTGTTATTTTAAGAGTTTTGATCACCAATCGTGTGTGCCTGCTGCCACTGCAGCAGTATCTGTAGATTTCCCATGCACCTTTCCCCTCCAAGTTTTTTTTTAATATCCACACTATAATCCAAACCCAACTTTGTTTAATCCTACCACTGAGTTTACACTGATTTCTTGTCACACAAGCCTCCCTCTATGCCAAAGGACGATCCAAATTACAAAACAAGCAACTGAACCCCAACTGCAGGTAATCCCCTTCCTAAAAGCAGCTAACACAGCTGCAGCCAGGGAACTTCAGAACTGTCCGTAGTTGCAGCCTGAGGCCACGTGCAGAAGGGTATGCATCTTTCTCTCGCTGCTTTGCAAACAGACCATCAGCTGCTTAATGAGCACAAACTGCCCAGCCAGGATGAGAGCACAAGGGCCTAACCGAGTGAAAAAACTGCCCGTTGGGTGACAACCCATAGAATTTATGCTACAAAGAAGCTGAAGGGAAAGGAACCATCCTTTTGATGGCAGCACGGTGTTAAGATTCCATAAAACAACTGCAAAAACTGCACCCTGAAAGTCCTTTGAAGCCAGCTTAAAGCTGTTGGGACTCATTACCACTGGCACCACATGTTTCTGGCACTACACTGGCCACGGACAACGAGCTGCTACAGTCACGGACGATGAGGCCCCAACAGCCCCACTCCTCTGCTCACACAGCAGGGTTCAGCCCTTTGGTCCCTCAACTGTTTCACCTCTTGCCGCAATATTCCCACCTCATTTAACTCGCTGGGAAAAACAGCAGCACCACGTGAGCTGGCACTTGCTGCAGCAAGCCACCAGCCTCCTGAGACTCTTCCGAGTTACTTTAATTCTGCATGCAGGAAGCCAAGGCCTCGACTCACCGGGAGCAACTTGCACTGCAAATTCTTGAACTTGCTGTTTCCACAGTCACAGCGGAAGTTCCTGGGAAGGAGAACAGAGCATTTCAGAGGTCGGATTCGGCGACAACACCTTATCTTTTGTGCACACAACAACCCCCAGCAGCTGTTTAGCAGCCATAAGAGCACTCTTGCAGCCTGCCCAGGCAGCAGGGCCAGCTGAATATCTGCACAGCCTCGCCACCCCCCCCAGCAGCACACCCAAAGGCCAGGCCGGCCAAAACAAGCCCCTCACCTCCTCCTCCTCCCTGGGCCACCCCTGAGCACCCATTCCCTGGGGCCAGGTGCTGAGGGGCGTCAGGGGCCCCCCTGCCCCGTACCTCTTGGTGTAGAGCTCGAAGAGGCGGTGCGAGCCGTGGCACTCGTAGCTGCACGCCAGGCAGATGCCGGCCGGCTCTGCCCCGGGTGGCGTGCAGGTGCTGCAGGCGTACAGAGCTTGTCGCTTCACCGCGCCCTGCGGGGAGAGACCGGGGTTGGAGGGGCTGGGGGCTATGGGGCGTGGGCTCGGGGCGTTACGGGGTGTTATGAATCACAGAATTTGCAGGGACCTCACAGAGCACCCAGTTCTGAGCCCCCGCCAGGGGCAGGGACACCTCCCACCGGGTCGGGCTGCTCAGGGCCCCCTCCAGCCCGGTCCTGCACAGCTCGGGGATGGACGGGGCACACGCAGCTTCGCGGGGGGCGTCACGGGGGGCGCTGAGGTGATGCGGAGGAGGGTCGGGGCGTTATGGGGGGGCTGTTAGGGGGTTATGGGGGGGGTCGGGTGCTTGTTAGGGGGTTACGGAGGTGTTGGGGGTACTGCGGGTGGGTGTGGTGTTACGGGGTGCTATGGCTGGGTCTGGGTGTTAGGGAGGATGGGGCGTTATGGGGGGTTTGGGGCGTTGTGAGGGGTCGGGGTGCCATGAGGGGACGCTATGAGGGGGCGTTATGGGGGTGCCGTTATGGGGGTGCCATGGGGTGCGCGGGGCCGGCCCCACCTGGGCGTAGCTGCACCGCTCGTGGTCGCTGCCGCCCAGCACGGCCCGCGCCTCCTTCTCCAGCTCCTCGTTCTCGGCCAGCACCTCCGCCAGGGACACCACGGGCTCCTCCGCCGCCGCCCCGGCCCCGGCCCCGGCCCCGCCGCCCGCCCCGCTCCCCGCGCCCTCCGCCGCCGCCGCCATCGCGGGGCCGCGAGCCCGAGGCGGGAAGCGCGCGCGCGGAGGGGCGGGACGAGGCGGGGCGGGGCGGGGCGGGGCGCGGGACCACGTGACCCGCGCGCGGCAGGGCGGAGCGGCGGGAAAGCGGCGGCGAGCGCGGGCGGCGCGGGCGGGCGGGGCTCGGGGCGCGGCGGCGGCGCGGATTGGCCGGCGGGGCCGCCCGTCGGCGGCTCGGCGGCGCGATGGAGCTGGTGGCCGAGCTGCGGCGCGGCGGGGAGGCGCGCTCCGTGCGCGTGCGGTGCCCGGCGGCGGAGGAGGGGCCGGGCGGGCGGCTGCGCGCGCTGCGCCTGGGGCTGGGCGAGCTGCAGGAGCGCCTCGCGCAGCTGCTGGCGCCGCTCGAGCGCCCGGAGGCGGGAACCGGCGGTGAGGCGCGGGAGGGGGGAGGGGGAAGGGGGGGGGGGGGAGCGGCGGCACCGGCACCCGCAGGGCCCTCACGCGGCCTGTGCGCGGCTCCCGGCAGGCGGAGCCGAGGAGGACGAGGAGGAGGAGGAGGAGGAGGAGGAGGATGAAGAGCAGCAGCAGGACGGCGCGGAGGGGAGCGGCGTGCCCGAGGACCCCCCGCCGAAGAGGACGAGGGTGCAGCGGCCCTGAGTTGAGTGAGGCGGCCGGTGGGGGCTCCGCCCCTGCGGAGCTCGGCGGCGCCGCGAAATGACAATAAAAGGAGAAAAATTTAAAAAAAAAAAAGGGTTTGTGAGGTGCTTTGTGAAAGCCAGGCGGGGCAGCGGGCTGCGGCTGGGTCCCGGGGGGGCGCGTCCCACAGGCAGCCCCCCCCGGTCCTGCCTCACCTCACCCCGCCCGGCCGGGACACGGGGGGCTGGGGGCAGCCGGACCGGGCGGCCTCGGAGGGCTCAACCGGCCCTGATGGCTCTTTGAAAGTAAGTGATTCTTTCTACAAGCACAAGCTTGCCTGCATTTATCTGAAGCAGTGCAAGAAGTTGATAAAGAAGCCCAGCAAACATACTAGCACCGAAGGAAGTGCTTTATCAAACGGCTCTGTACGAACAGCCGGACTGATAAACGTGTCAGAAGGGCTGCTTCGTGTGAGCGGTGCTCGTGGCATCGTGAAGCTGCTGCAGCTGTGAAGCCTGTTACAGAACCGAGAGCAGCGCTTCTCCTCCAGGCCGCAGTCTGAACTGCTCCACCAGCGGTGAGGGCTGTGGAGTCACTGTAAAGCAACACGTCAGACTTAAACTGGTGCTCTCTGTATGAATAGTCCACTGGCAAATCACAGGTTGAAAACCCCTGGAGCGAAGCAGCAAACCCTAACTCTCCTAGGATAGAAACAAATGTAGCTGAAGCACCAGTAACAAGGTAACTGCTTTTAGCTGCCAGCATGGACAGGTAATAAAGTGCTGCACCTGGGCTCCAGGAGAGATTGATGAGCACTGGGTCAAGAACAGCCTTCGAAAAATCATTTCTAGTCCTTATTGTGGCCACAAAGCTCTTAAAGAACAAAAGGGGTACTGAAGCTTTGCTGGAATTTAGGTAATTCTAAGCTAGAGGCTTGCCTCTGGTAAGTGCCATAAACCTGGAGCAGGGAACTGACTTTTCTGAGAGCTGCTCCAAGGTAACTAGGTATAGAGAGCTTCGGTGGGACTTTTTACTTGTCAAAAGCAAGCCTACTGCACACAGACCGGGATCTCAGTGTATGACAGTCTGTTACAGCTTTGGAAAACTGAATTTGCTGGTTCAAACAACCGAGGGTTGATTTTAACCTCAGTTCAGCCTACAGAACAAGTACCGTGTTTTTACAAAAAAAAAAAAAAAAAAGCTTAAAACCTTTAAGTGTGATTCTTATTAGGCACCGACTGGAAGTAGTGCCATCATGCCTGGTAACCATGCCAGGTGCAAGGCTTCCCCAGTTCCCAGCAGACATTCCCTCCCGTTGCTTTCAGTACAAGGACTCGAACGGAACGTTATCCCCCAGCGCATCCCAGGTAATTCCCACTCCTTCTGCCTTAAAAGTTACCTTACACGCACGCTGCTCCAGAAATCAGATTCTTTCTGAAACAGAGTGATCCGGTGGTGAGCACACGCTGATCATGCATCTTGATGTGTGCTAACTGTGCTAGCAGCATGAAGAGCCGAGCAATAAAGAGCCTTTCTGTGGCTGCAGCGTGCTCTTTCTTTCCAGAACAGGCCGATACTGCAGGGCTAGCTTGAAGGAGAGCCAGAGATGAGTTGGCTCTTACAAATTAACTGATGGTTACTGGACTGCTTTCGTTCATTAAGTCGTGTTCAAACGAGCTTATCATCCAGGACTGGTACATAAAATATATTTTTTTAACTACTAGAATAATAAACAAGATAATAAACAAGCTGAACCACTAAACCACCAGAGAGCATTCTTTTAAGACAACAATGGACAAGGCAAGAGAAAATTAAAGGGCAGTTAATAGCACATACGCTGCACAAGCTGGAGTTTGGTTCCAAGGGTAACTTAATCCTCATATTTTTAGCTAAACCGAAAAGCTTGCAGCTGTACTTTGCTGCCAGAAGAAACATGCTTCATAAGAGTCACATTTTATTGCAGCTTACTGATGGCCAAATTCGAAGGGCTGCAGCCTTCACTTCGGCTCTTCATTGGACCTGCTCTCCCGCAGGAAGGGAAGAACTGGCTCGGCAGTACTTACAAAACGTGGCAGAGATTCTCCTGAGGTGGGCAGGTACCACCAGGCGAAGGTACAGCAGTTAATGAAACTGACGCTCCAGACTGCCCAGAAGTAACACTCCAGCAGCCTGACAAAGCTTGATCTTGTGACACAGCCAAAAAAAAAAAAAAAAAAGCCACAGGGTAAGCGACACAGAGATAAATGTTAATAAACCTTGTTACAGCTACTCACTTTCTTGGCAGGGAAAAAAGAAAAAGCTCCAAATGACTGCTAAGCTAGTAAAGGTTAATTCTTTTTCTCAGAACTTCATCACTGCCTCTATTTTGACAGCTTCTGCTTTAGAAAGCTGTTTCAGTCTGAGGTAAATCATTTTAAGTTAAAAGAGTATGAGTAAAAATAGCTTTTCCACCTCTAAGCGGCAGTTGTAGCAATTCATCTTCTCTGTCCACTTGGAGAAAAGATTGGTATGAGCAAGTTCTGGTGTGAGCTCGTCTCACATCTTTCAGTAATTCCATCGCTGTAGAAATGGATGTTATTGTCATTTGCAATCAAGAACTAATTGAAAAGTACTGCAGTCTTCTAAAAAAGGTTGTAAAACTGAGCTCAATTAGCCCAAAAGCTTTTACATTACGTCAACTTGTGTTGCAAGCAATGATCCACAACTGAGAATTAGCTTTGACACTACCTAAAAATCTTCACAGTAATCAAAGTAATTTCACTACCTGTTGTACAAGTAAAAAGCAATCGTTATTTTTTCTTTGTTTACTCTCTTGGTGATGCTTCACCTGTTTATTATGTTCCACTGGTGCCAAAAATGCTGGCAAAAATGCTTTTCTCTTCTAGTCCTGTCGTGCAGTATTCCCACACGCTGCTTAAATAGTTTATTTCTTTCCATTGCTGCTTCCCACCTCAGGCTCAAATCCTTACACACACGGCATTGGCCTGAACTAGTTCGTGCATCTCTCTGTAGTTAGGTGTAAAGCTCACGCTTTTAGACAGCTTTAATCTAAAGCCAGGTTTCTGATGGAGAAGTCTGCAAACATGAGCCACTGTTCCGCAAGCCACCGCTGCGCCCAGCACGTGCTCCACATCCCGCCTTGGCTCATCGCATCAGATGTGCTGATGAATTTGCTAAAGGCCATATGGTTGCACAACACTAGCTCAGACAGTTCTCCCTATCGCTTTCTATTTTCAGTGCTTCCTCTTACGATGTTCTTCTTTTAATAGACACATCATAGCAACTTCTCAGTTAAAAAACTACAGCAAGTTAAAAAAAAAAAAGTCTAGACAGGCATCTCCCTGTTACACTGAGGTAGAGAAATGGTGAAGGGATTCAGTTTCATCTATCTATCCACAAAAATTCAGGCTACAGCCAAGCAATTGGGACGTGGAGAATAAAAAGACAACGAAAGTGATCAAACACGCACGGAGGGAAGGACAGGAGAACAATAAGCTATGGCAGCTGACTGCCAGCACTGCTTTCTAACAGCAAACGTACACAAGAAAATGCCGTTCATATATATCTGCATTGACAGACTTCTGTTTATAAACATTGAAAAGTTTTTATTTTATAGATAAATAAGATGATGATTTTTAGAGTTAAGAAACAACACAACTTAAAAGCTCTGACTCCAAAAGATACTAGAAGTCAGAGTTTATACTTTATTCTTACTCCAGCATATTAGGATGGCAGCTTCCTCCTTTTCATATTGCACTTAGAACTTAAAACCTTCTTGTAAAGGCTACATTGTGTTTTCGGGTCCTAGCACCAATGCTGGCATTTGAAACCACAGCCTGGAAATATCTCCAAATGCAAACAGAAAGTTTAAGGTATTGTAACTACCATGCTTGAACGTAACAACACTGAAAATAGTGTTCTTTCCACAGCTGGAGAAAGCCGATAGGCTCCAGGATTCCCTTACAGTAGTCAGAAGCAGATTAGCATCTGTGATGATTCGGTACTGACAATCACGTACAATCAAAACGGTAACTGAGAAGTGTAGCTCATAATGTTTAGGGCCTGCTACTTTCCAAGTCCGCATTTTGCACTGTTTTCACATTCAGGTTACTTCCACATTGGCTCAAAAACTTAGTTATACTATGAAACAAAAAAGGAGAAAAGAAAGAACAGATTTGACATTATTCAAAATACATGATCCGGTAGTTAGGATTAAATGATATACAAAAATAGCACTGGAAAACGGGCTGAAACCAGGATAAGAAATGTCAGCGGAATTTCAGAATGACTGAGGAAAAACTGTATTCACTGCAGGAAGGAGAATGTATCTTACTCAAATTTCTGGAAGAAACATAGTATCTGTCTTACAACAGGCTTAGAGCATCCCCCAACCTATTACCAGTTCACTTTTCCAAATTTGAAGTTTTGTTAATTCATCAGCACTAAGTTTTGTTAATTCATCAGCACTCACAGAGCATGTTTTTACATGTCTGGAGTGGAAATTTGAATGGCAGTAAACTCCAATTGCTTTTTATCAAAGCAGATTCCTATAGGTAGGAGAAGGCAACGCTTAAGAACCACATTTTGTGCATGCTACAGCCCAATGCCAGCACAAGCTGCTTTTGACATCATAGGGAAAAAGCGTAAAGCACCAGCCTCCGGGCCTGTGCCACTCCTCACTGCCTGCCTGCTACAGCATGGTATTCTGGTCACTGGGGGGGAAAAAAAAAAAAAGTATGATGCCACAGACAAAAAGTACCTTTTTCTCTTTAAAGATTTGCACATACTTTATTCTTTGCTTCCTGTATTTCCTAAATTCATTTTTTAAAAATTCCTTAAAAACCAGCACTGATGTAGATATGGATTACTTAAAAGAAAAAGCAAAGAATTGTGCTAAGTGCAACTTTTATAATCAAGTTTGATTTTTTGTCCTTTTACATTTATCACAAAAGAAGCATCTGTTCATTGATTTTACTCCAAGGGAAAACAAAAGAAGTCATTGTTTTTTTTTTTTTGCACAGGAGTAAAGTTATGGACCAGAAACTTATTTCCCCACAGAACGTTTCAGATGGAGTGTAGCAATTTTGCATCATTAAGGCAAAATGAGGAATATTTCCATCAAGTGTCACACAGGGCTCTCCCACTCAAGTCACTTGGATATACCCATACTTTAAAAAACTTGTGTAATTATTTTTTTTAAATAGAAAACAGTCACTGTTCATTGCTTAACAGTTTGAAAGAAAAGGCTCTTTGCAGCCTTCACTCAGAACTTCAGTCTCGTGATTAGATCAGGCGTATGCAATTGCTTCAAAACGGCTACGGAAACTAGAAATTAAGTGTCAATCAGCTGTAATCTACTGATCTGATTAGAGGCCTTCACAAATGTTTGATGACGATTGCAAATAACAGCCAAGCAGATAGGAATGATGCAATAGCCAACAGTTTTGGGGTCAGCTCTCGTACAGGAATAGAGGAACAAGAACATCTGTAAATATGGTATTAAAAAGATTATAGTCCACAGCCAAAAAGGCAAGGATAGCAGTCGTACTTTTAAGGAGTGCGTCCATGTGGTTCCTTCCTGTGGTTCCTTGGGATGTTGCTGAATGTGCTCCAGTGCTAGTTTGTTGTAAGTCTCATTGATTTCAAAGACATAATAAAAAGCTGCAGCACTTGCTAGCAAGTACAACCCCACACCAATCCATCCCATCCTCTGGCGGAAGTTCATCATTCTCCATGCTCTGCACCTGTAGCAAAACGAGAAGTACATTTTCAGTACAGTGTGGAGAAGGGGGACATAGGTGATGCTTGATTTTCATACGGTAACTTTTATAACTTTCCCAACACACCAGTGGAAAAAAAAAAAAAAAAAAAAAAAAAAAAGTGCACATATTTCTAAATAGCTGAGTTTAGCGCCTGCTAGGTAATAAGTTCTGCCAGGCTAAAGTCAAGTACTGAGTTAACAGAACAGAAGTTGTGAATCGGCTAAGTTATTCATCCAACCTGCTACCAGTGATTCTAGACACTGAGTGAGACTATACGAGACTTTCCATAAATTCAGAATTTCTGTACAGCTCTTTTGTGTCTAAAACAAACATGCTGCTAGCCAGTTAGTAACACAAGCGTCATTACTCATTTGCAGTGCACCAGCATCCAGTTTAATTAAACTTTAGCTGAGTGCCCATCAAGGAACCCTATAAAAAAGATGTTTTAAATTTACACATGAGAAGATACATACTAAAGCTGTGTACTTGTACCCATTTGCACACATGAGGATATGCGCTACAGGATGTTACATGTAACTTACTGTATTTCTGCTCTACCTGTGGAAACAGTTGCACTACGCCTTCTGGAGGAAAGGAGGAGAACCTGGGTATTAGTAACAGACTCCTTGCAGAACAAACCAGACACCCATCAACTGACCCCCCCCCCCACACACACACACAAAAGCACAGTAATTGAAGCTACACACACACACCGCTGCGCTCAACCTTTAGCTGCTTTAAGATCGCTGGCTGTATGGGTCTAAGTGACTTGAAGCCTTCTTGAAACAAGCCACAAACACACTAGCCAAAGCACCTTCACTAATTGCAAAATTGTTGCTTTCCCTCAAGATGATCCCTGGGCAGGGCAGAGCGAGCCACCGCTCCACTGCAGCTGCTCAGAGCTCTACCAGGCACAGTTATGCAGCCATAGACCATCAGAGCCTTTCCTAAGAATTTTGGAGAGGATTAAAGTCAATTTTTGGAGAACTGTTCTAAACAAAATATATCACGAGCTAGTTAGTAGTTCTAAATACACTAGACAGTGTGCACACAGAACTGTAACTATTAACAGAATTACGCTAGAGTTTAGTGCCACTGACACCAAAGCCATTGCATCTTTTTGGATCCCCCTTCCCAAGGCCAAATTAATTTTTCTGGGCACCATTCCCCAAAGACTTTCTGACTTTCCACATCTGAAGGATGTCCTCAGCCCTGACCCGTCAGGATCTGACCAGGCAGCACTGGGGAAGCTGCTCCGGCCCTCGCGCTGCCATGCTTCAGGTGGCTGACACAGTCAAACGTGCAGGGAAACGCCACAGAAATCTGTTAGCTTTGAGGCATATTTGTTTAGCTTGTACTTCTATATAAGTTAACAGTATGTCAGCTTTGTAATACACTGAGTTTATACGTTTAGTTAGATGACATAGCTGTTTGGGTAAGTTTTTCCCCAGCGGATTCTTAAGCTCCAGAGTCCACATTTACCCCACAGCTAAGCCGTGAGGCGTTTTTTTCCCAGAAGTTAGACGTATTTGAGAAGGCTGCCAGCACTTCACACTAAAAGAAAAAAAAAAAAAAAAAAAAAAAGCTTCCCAGGGATTGCACCGAGTCAAAGCCCACACACCGTTAAAATCGCAACAAAGTGAAGCAGCGGAACGTGAGGGGATTCCTGCCGGTACCGGGGGGGCAGCGCTGGCCCCGGGGCACCCCGCGCGGGACGGGCCCGCTCTGCCCGCTCCCCACCTCCCTCCGGGGCCGGCTCCTACTTCAGCTCCCCGAGCCCCCCGGGGGGCTCCCCCCGTGCCCTCACCTTCCTCCAGCGGAGAAGCAGGGAGCGGGAGGGCGGCGGCGGGCGGCCCGCTCCCCTCAGCCCGCGCCGCCGCACCGGGGGGCGGAGGCTCCCGCCCAGCCGCGCCGCCGCTGCCGGCCCGCTGCCATCGCCGCCCGGCCAGCCCGGAACCCCGCCGCTTCCGGCATCGGGACAACCACTGCCGGGGCGCGCCCGGCCGCATCCGAGGCGGGGCGAGGCGAGGAGAGGCGCGGCGGGGCGGGCGCTGGCCGGGCGGCGCGTTGGCCGGCCGCCATCTTGGCTCGGGCCCGCGCCCCGCCGCGCCGGTGGGGGCCTCGCCCAAAATGGCGGCCGGGCCGCCGGTACCGCGCCGGGAGGGGGCCGCTCGGCGGGGGGAGAGCCCCAGCGGCAGAAAGTAGCGGAAAATGATGGTGGGGGGCACTGTGTTGTGGAACAGCCCCTCCGGTGACAACGTAGTGTGCAGCAGCAGGTGTTTATACATAAATGCCTACTGCTTGCACGTTGCTACTGAATGAAATCATTAGGGAAAAAAAAATCCACAGGAAAAAAAAAAACATAAGCCAGAAAGGCTTATAAATACCTTCTCTGGAGATATTAAAGGCCCACCTGGACGCCTACCTGGACAGCCTGCTCTAAGGAACCTGCTTTGGCAGGGGGGTTGGACCCGGTGATCCCTCGAGGTCCCTTCCAACCCCTACAATTCTGTGATTCCGTGATTAAATTGACCAAAAAATGTGTGTTGTCACCTCCATGTGGTTCACCAATTTGCATCCCAGTCTTGCTTAGAAAGTGTGCAGGATGTGTTTCAACATCTGTCTGAAATCAGTCCTGGTTAACAGGTTTCCTGTGCTAGTTAGAACAATTCAGGAATTGCATGGCGTTGCATGTAAAATGTAAGCTTTTTTCTTAAATTGTTAGCATACCAGAGTCATAAATAAACTGCTGTTTCCTAATTCTACTTATGCTCCTTTCTGAACGCTTCCTAATACTACTTATGCTTCTTTTTATGCAACTTACTCTTCTTTCTGAACTGCTCCATACATTGAATTTACTGTGAGTGAAATAGTTTCAAATCCATTTCGTTTGTCAGCGCCTTGACTAATGCTCAGTTTGTGTTGGAAGTGTCTGGCTCGTTGGCAATCAGCATCAAATTCTGCTCTCTAGTTGGTGATCCAAATCATTAAAAAGGAAATATGGAAAGATGAGAAGATAAAAGTGATGTTATAGAGAAACAGCATGGGCACAATTCACACACACACAGCTATAATTAAAAAGAAGAATAACAGAAAATTTTAAAAGGGGCATCGAATGCAAGATATTAAAGCAATGACTTATGGGGGGGGGGAGAGGGGGTAAATATATATACCTAGTATTTTCTGCCATTTTTCTTGGGGGATGTAGTAGGTTTTTTTTTTTGTTTTTTTTTTTTTAAGACAGTATATAAAGCTTCTGCAAAATCAGTTTTAGGATGGCTTGTGCTATTATGCTCGATGTTCCAATGAAAAATATGTTAGAAAGTAGTGTTTTGGATTATATCCCAGATATCTGAGGACTAAGTGTATGGTGCTGCAGTTGTCATTGGAAAAAAATGACGCTGTGGAGAAGTACCCACAACTAAAGGCTCAAAGTCCATCTCCTCGGTCACTTTGAGGACCACTAGATGGTGCTCAATACCAAAGACAAAGCCAACCTTGCACTGGCCAGGAGTCACCAGCCCGACTCCCGATTCAGGAAAGATTTTGTGCTTAACCTCAGTTGAATTATCTTTCGTGAAGTTTAAATGAACTGTTAGTGTAGTTCTAATGAATGGTGTTTTAGATACGAGTAACCACACAGAGTTGGGATGTTGTTCAACATTAAATGCCCTTCTTACTTGTATTTATTTCTTTCTTACCTGCCTGCAGGTACGAAAATCTCAGGTGATCCAGAAGTAAATAGAGTTTTCCTGCTGGTTGCTTTATACCTGACTGGCCTTCTAATCAAGCACGGCTTTCTTGCATCATCTTATATTGGTGTTAGAGTGATGGGTAGTGATGGGAAATTGAATAGCTGCTGCATAGAGCCCATTTCCTTAAAAATGCTGACCTAGTTGTTAAAAAGGAAGGTTTCAGTGAGAACAAATATGTGACTGTGTGATTGGCTTGGCAATGCTGAGCATAAAGCCCACAGTTGCACTTAAGATTCTGATGAAAAAGGATTGAAATCTATGGTTTATTCATACTTAAAAAGTCTGTCTTCTGAATGGTTAGAATTGGAAAGGGAAGATGACTTAGGATTTAATGTGCTTCATTTATTGGCTTTGAAGAGAAAGATTTAAAGAATTTGGGAATCTGCCACAGCAAAAGCAAGCTGCTTTTGAAAGTAGAGGTGTAGCATCAGAGAGAGTGATTTGTACTATCTTTGGGCTAGACTTCAATTTGTGTGAACTCAGCATTATGCTTAACCCTTAACACAGTATGAGAAGGGACACAGCAAATAGCTGCTGATATTTTTTGATTGTTTTGTTTTTCCCCAGACTGCTGTTGGGGGGAGGGGGGGAGGAAATCAGAACTAATGGAACAAGTAGAGTCTGTTCTCAGCTTCAGAGGGGTTTAAAGTCACCAGGGCTAGTAACAATGAAGGGAGAACAACTCATTCGTTCCATATTGAAATATCAACATTTATAGAGTAAGACTCAAATGATTAATACTCAGGCTGCAAACAAGAGGAGAAAATTGTACTAGCAACAGGCATAAGCTACTGACTACCAAGTAGGTCCATACTGGTAAGAAAACACTGAAGGCAAGCTAGGAAGTTGATCTGAAGGCAAAGATCCAGATGAACATGACCTATGGTTAAGCATAGCCAGCACTAAGCTAGAGGCTCTTATAGCTCTAATACAGTCTGAAGGCCCAGGGCTCGGCTTAAATGGGGCTCCTGAGCCCACAGGCAGGGGGCAGGTGAGGCTTTTGGGCTTATTAAGGCCTGTTAGTGTACTTGGGACCCTGCCAAAGTACTTAGGACAAGTGAGGGCTGACAGAAGGAAAACAAAAGAGTTGGTTGTAATCTTTGCATCAAAACAAAGTTTTCATGCACAGTGTTAAATTAAGGTTTTAACCAGGCTTAGATTTGGGCCAAAGTAGAAGAGCAAATGTAGAAGAGATCATTCCCAAACCAAAAGTAGTTGGGCTTCCAAATGGCAGGTAGAAACTGAAAGGAAAAATGCACCCTGCATAATTTGTGTGGATAAAGATTTGACATAGTTGTAGGTAGGGTTTACATTATTGACAGGTAACTAAGAAGTGAGAAACTAATTACAGAAACATACAGAAGGCATTTTTCTCAAGAACACATTAGTACTGTGTTCATAAAGAAATACAGAATAAAAAGGTTTTTCCGTGAAGCTTGTGTAACACACAAAAAAATAAGGGTGCATGTTTATAAAAGGAGAATGGTTCTAGTTTTTCTTTTTTCTTTTTTTTTTTTTTCTTTTCTTTTTTTTTTTTTTTTCCCAGAACAATATTTATACTGGTCATGTGAATTTTTATCAGTGAGTGAATGAAAGCCCAGTGTTTTTGCAGCTCGTGGAGTTTTTGTTGTCTATTACATGTAGTTGCTTTGAATTTTAGAGTATCCTGTTGTGGTGCAGTAACTTGTTTTGATCGGCTACTTATACTATCATCTGTTGGGAGACAGAAACATCGTTTTCTCTCAGTTTCATACACTATATTTCACATTTTATGAACCCTTATTTTGTATTTTATATCTTTTGTTTCTTCTGAAAGTCAGACAGTCTTTTGATTCCTTTTTTTCCTTGAGTGGTTGTTTCGTCTTTACTGTTATCTTTCTTTGAATTTCTCTGTTGGAAGCATCTATTTTCTTATGGGGGTACTACATCAGTATTTTGGAAGCATGTAAGGCCCTTTTAAATAAACTGGCATTTTTATATTTTATTTCTTCTCATTCTGAATTCAAATATTATGTTTGCTTGTTTTGGCTATGTTGATCACACGAAGCAGAGATCCTCAGTGAACTGTGTATAATCCATGGCGATCTTTTCCTGCTTTGACTTGCTTTTTATGCATTGAAATGCGGGGACCTTCTGTTACCTTGATTGTCTCATCCTGAAATTCTGCTCTAGCATTTGTTTCTTTACAGCAGACACATCTAAGTAAAGCTTGTGGCAATCCTATTATCCAGGTTCTCTGGAATACCAGACATACTTTGTTCTGTTTGTCTAAAATTATTCCAGAAGTATTTACCATCTTTCCAACAAACTCTGCCTTTTTGATACTTACAAGTAAAATACATATGTCATTCTCCTAAACATCCACAACAACCATCAGCCAAAGGTAGAATTACAGAATGCTACTCTTTGTCAGAGTGTCTTTAAAGAACTGAGTCTTTTATGAAGAGGGGCCTTGGCCTTTTGGCCGTTGCCTTTTAGATTGAACTTTTAGGTTTCATTACAGTGATACTCCTTGCTCATTAGTTACCACTGAATATAAGCTTTACCTTTCCATCTTCTGTGGTAAAAATAATTGCAGCAAGAAAGAGATGAACTGTTTGCTTTTTCCTTATGTTTTCAGCCAATTTCAAAGTGTCTCAAAAGTTTAACAAGAACTGACAAAACATACCTAAAGAATACCATCAGAGATAGTTGGTGACTGAGTATTTAAGCAGAGGACAAATATAATTTATGCAGAAGCAATGCAGGTATTGGTTTCACAACTCCATCAGTATGACCCAACCTTGTACTGATCTAGAAAGAAAGAGAGCAAGCCTGCAGAATTTCTGCCAGAACAGTTTTCAGCTAGAAACTGCATTTCAGCAAAACCATTATTCATTACAGTTTATTGATGTTAATTAAATCTACACAAATAATATTCAACAAAAATTTACTTCCAAGACTGCCATTAAACTGCTGAGAAATCAGAATCTACTCTTCTGGGATTTCAGCTAAGGTCTACTCGTGCTGCCAGAAAAGAACAGTTATTGAATTTCCATGCTGAGTTTGCTGCTGCCAACAGGTTTGTTCATATAAACAAGTTAACTGAAAAGTCACCCATGTTAGGAAGAAAAACAGATTTGAAACCAGGGGTCTGGCAGACCTAAATGCCGGCCTCTGCCATTTGGCCTAAAAGAGTTACTTCTCAACTACCAACAGGGGAAAAAGAAAAGTAAAAAACAAAAATCTTTTTCTGTGAAGGTCACTCTTTAAAGCGTATGCACTGTCCTTCTTTCTTCCTTCCGTATACACATTCCAAGAGAAACATCTGACCACCTGATGGGGTGACAGCTCTGTCCTCATTAGAAGAGGTTGGGATGATACCCTTGGTGGTTTGCTTTGTTTTTTTGTGTTTCTGTGTGTTTTTTTTTTGTCTTCTCTGTTACTTTTTTTTTTTTTTTTTTTTTTCAAATTCCCAGTAATAATCTTTTCTTCTGTGATGCTTTTGTGCAGGATGTCAATAATACCATAGAATGAGTTTGAAGAGATATAGTTATTGTCTCTCCCAAGCCGCCCTGTTCCCAGGCTGTGCCTGTCTTTCTTAGACTGAGAACTATGTGCAGCAGGGAGTATCTATATTTAGATTCTCCTAAAGCATAACTTTCTGTTACTAGACAAACAGTGAAAGAGCACAGTTCAGATCAGTCTTTTTCCCACATTCAAATTTTGTTCACAAGGATCCCAGCTTTTTTGCATAGATCAGAATAGAAGTTGGGGTGGGGGGGTGGTAGGTAGAATATTCTTTGAGATTCGATTAATCTAAGCTTTCATTCTAGAAAAAAACTGTGTTTAGAAAAAAAAAAAATGTGTTTTACGTGTTTGTCTGTCTTCTCTTAGGAACTTCTTCTCTGTGTCCTGTTACAGCTTAGGAATTAGCACATATTTATCAACTCCTAAAATGCACTGCAAGAGACATACATATAAGACATCCATCCACATGATCTGAGGGTTGATACCTTCTTAGTCACAGAAATGTTTGCATACAATAAAAAAAAAAAAAAAAAAAAAAAAAACAGAACTCCCACTTCCCTGCAGAAGTATCAATATCTTCCTTTTTTTTTTTTTTCCAACCTCATTTTATTTGGTTCTTAAAAGCTTTATTATTTCTCATTTTCTAGGATAATCAAATCACCTAGTATTTAGCCACTTCATAATGTTTTATTAACAGAAGATTCAGCTCACTGTTTTGTCTCTCAACAGTACTATTTGTGGTTTATTTTCAAAACTGTTCTACCTATATTCTTTGTTTATACTTTATACTTTAAACCCACAGTTTAGTTTTTTTTGGGGGGGTATAAGTAATGGAAAGGGTTGTGTTGGGCACTTGAGGGTAACTGGTGCCTCAAAAAGTCTCAGTCCTGTTTATTAATTCTCTTTATTTAGTCTAACCGAAACTGACAGCTCTTACTCTTCCGGTAATAGGTTCCATGTTCTAGTTGCTTGTGGAGCTGCCTGCCTGATACAGTGGGTGTCTCTTCCAGATCCCTGGTGACTCGGTCTCTTCAGTATTCCTTCATGGTCCTCACAGAAAGAAAATCTAAACCTGGATGAGTAACAGACTTGTCCAAGGCAACAGAAAGCCTCAGTGTCAGAGTCAGGCTGAATGACAAAAGTACCTGATGGCGGTTCCTAGCCTTAGACCTGGAGAGCACCTTGTTATGCTTTCAAGGGCACTCAGAGCTGTCAGCTCAAGTGAAAGGCCAGGCCAACTGCCAGCATCCAGAATGGCTTTCATATAAATTTCATCATCTGGGAGTAACTGAAGGGCTCCTGTTGTTATGGACTTTAGTGGAAGATAAAAGCAAGCTCAGTTCACTGTAGTTGAGAGATGGTTTATTATGTAAGACACCTTCACCTCGTTGTTTAACTGAATTTGTCTTTTTCTGAAGCGCGTGCTAGAGGCCTGTACCAGAAATTGTCACAGGGTCAGACCCAGAATGGAGCCATTTGAATGGAGATGTTAGTAACAGCTGGTGGTTACTCTCAAAGGGAGAATTTTGTTCATTTATTAGTTAGTGAACATTTGCATTTCATTTAACAAAAACACATTAAGCAAATTTTTCAAACAAAAGGTATTATGGTTGGTTTTGTTGTTGTTTTGTTTTGTTTTTTCCTTACTGTGCAGAGTTTGTAAGCTGCTACTCTTATATGAAATGAAATTTCAGGCTGTGATGTCTACATCAGCTCTATCTTTATCATAAAGCTCCAGGTGAGTATTTAAATGTCTCCATCTTAGCACACATATTGCTGCATTTGTCGACACAGAGGTGATGTATCTGCTTTTCCACACATATCTGTGTTCTGTTTGCCTTATACCAACAGAATGTAAACATAACCATGACAATACGGAGGTATTTACAAGGTAAAGAAATATGCTTGTAGGAGATAACAAATTCAAGTGCATCCAAAGCAACGCTTGCTCCCCACAAAAACGTGTTTAGCCTCAATGTCTTGCTGAGTGTGTGTTTCTGCACTGGTTTGTGTAATAGGATGTACAGTACCTTCCTTGCAAACGGTGCCTCAACATTGTGCAGAGCTCATTTGCATTATGCTCACACTGTGCTGGGTAACTGTCACCAGCCGAGGTGTTTCACCAGCAAACTGCAGTAATGCAATGCCGAGCAGCACTGATACTGTTTCAGTGGATTGTGATACAACCTAAAACCTATCCTAATTTTGGTATAGAAGCAGGGAAGTTACAATCTGGAGTTTTTTCACTTTCAGTTCTTTCCCTTGTCTCTTTTTCACTAGCCAGTCAGTATTATTTTCGGGCTGTTTTGCTTTCATACACATTTTCAGAGTGCTCCTGATAACAGCTCTCACAAAACAGACTCACAAACAGCAGAAAGTCTTTAGTCTGATAACCACCATGATGCCACACAGAGGGGGAGGATGAGAGTAAAATCAAGCAAACTGATATTTGGGTGGCTTTGCACAGTAAAAATGCTTAGAAACTTAATCAGCAAGCACTAGGCTAATGGGTGAGAATAACCACGCTAACCTGGGACAGAAAGGAGAGCAGAAGGTAAGGTGTAGCTGCCGCTTCTCTGGAAATCTGCACAAATGTGACCCCAAAGCACCAACATTAGCCAAAAATATAAAAGCTTTATCACTGTAGAAAAGTCTGATACTTGGCAGCTCTCCATTCTCCAGCTGTGTGGAGTGATCATAAAATAATCCTTTGAGACTATTGTCATTGAAGTAGAGATTATTTAAAGAGTCCAGCTTTGAATTCTTGTAAAACGGAGCATGTGGGATCTTTTGACAGGATCCACATGCCTATTATATTTCATTATCCCCCTACTCCACCCTAATGCAGACTTCATCATTACAGAAGAGGTCATGGTTATACAAATCATGATCAATTTGCCTGGCAGCTTCATAAACTTTATTGCAGAGTAGCCAAATGTTCACCCGAAACCACTATCAATTTTACCTTGAAGCGATTTGGTCTAACTTCTGTTTCTCTGGCTTATGAAAGCACTTTCTAGAGAGAACTCTTCAGTTCAAGTCGCTATAAAATAACTCCAGCATATGTGTTTGTGAGATTAGAAAATGGTGGAAGTATCAGAAAAAGGATGGAGGTTTATGAGGAAGCTATACTGTGCATTAGAAATGTTGCTGTACTTTGAATTATGTAGGTGAAAATATGGAAAAGCATTTTAGTGAAGGCTGAGGAATGAACAGGAAAGACTTTTAAGTTATTTGGACTTTTTCAACAGAACACGATGCCTGCCTCTGCTAAAATTTCCTGTTCACCAGGGATCCAGGGTTGCAGAGCAGGTTTGTGGTGCAGGGAGCTATGTTACTCAGTGAATAATGGTAATTTAAATAAGCCCCATGACATAAAAGGCATATGCATTTATGAATTTACATTATTATGATTATTATGCTATTAGGGAGAATTGTGCCCAACTGAATTTCTCTTCAAAAGTACATCTGTCAAAGAATACAAAACCATTATTGATGTGACAGTGCTGAAAGACAGTACAAGGCAGGCTTTAGCTGGAGCATTGCATGTGAGCACAAAGCAGCTGTGTTCTTTAGAGAATTTGTCTGCCTCGGCACCATGTCTGGTGCCTTTTGCCAAAAGGCCTTTTAGCCTAGTGGTTGAAACACATCATGACAGCTCCTTGACATGTCCTGAGTCCTCTTCTCTCTAAATGGTGGCATGACTTATTTCCACTGCTTTAGCATGTTTTTCTCCCTCTCTGTTTTCTCCTGTCAGGTTGCCACTTTGAGTAAGTATCCACTTCACAGGCTCTGCACAGAAAGAACCCTTAAACAGAGTGCTTAGGGTTAGGGAAGGACATTCTTCTAACCCCCTCATCTGATTTCTTCAGAGAGTTTTTCCAAATAAATAAAGGGATACATAAATAAATAATGTGTGTTATTTATCCAGGTACACCTGGATTTGTTGAACCATTAAAAAAATATAGTTCAGAGGATAGACCTCTGAGACATTGAACTTGTGTATATGTTGGGGAGATTGCATCTCCATGGAGAGAAAAGGTGCAACATGAGCTCACCCCTTATTAAATAGTGTGAACCTTTATAGGCCCGGGTTATAACAAACTCTGCATCCATGCAAAAAGCTTACTTCAGAAGTCACACCAGAAAACTGATGCACAGGGCAAGCAAGCTCTGAGGGAAGGGAAGATACCAAAGGGCAGCTTCATAATTCAAGGCTGTTCAATGCTGCTCTTGTATGAGGCACAGAGAGGCACTGAACCACTCAGAGCTTTTGCCATGACTCTGGCTGGGGATGTGACCCTTGTGCTATTGGAGGAGTAGTTGGGAAGCTCTGCCTGTCTGGGCAGTCCCCTAATGACAGTATGGGGTTATAACATCCCACATTCGGGTGCTCTCTTTACCTATGTTTTACTTACAGGCTGATCGGCACTGAGGATGTGTGATAAGGTTAACAGTATGGTGTTGCGACAAGTAAATATCAACAGAATTGATCATCCATGCAACCGTGTCTTACAGGGTCTAGGCAATTTAAAATATCTGGAAGTTTATCTGAAATAAGCCGTATGTCTCAGTTAACAAGCCTGGATATTTAGTAGAAGCTCACAGCTATAACCAAATTGCGGTCTCAATTGACTATTCCTGCATTTTGTTTTGGTTTTGTTTGTTTTCTTTTTGTGGTACAGCTGCTTATCTCCTGCTTTCTGTAACTTGCTTGTCTCCTGAATTTCCACGTCTTCTCTATACGACCTTCCTCTTCCTTCAGAAGGGCTGCATGTAGGAGGAGTTTGAAACAATATGGTACAGGACAGAGAATGTTGATAATGTAGCGAAGAGATGTACATACACAGTTTAATCTTTGGATATGAGGTTGGTATTTTAGGGAGAAGGATTAAAAAAAGCTTCTTTTGGTCATTGAGTATTGACATGGAAGAACATTTCAGAATACGCTCCTTGTGAAGAAAAAGCCAAAGAAGGGGATAACTGGCAGAACAAGACAGGCATTAAGCTCCTGCCTCCAGTGCAGGAGTAAGTAGAAAGGGAGTCTGCGTGCTGCTGATTCCTAAGGATGAGATGCCTGTAAGTGCAAAAATGAACAGCACCTAACTCACAGCAGGGCTTCCCCAGCTGCGTCTGCAGATTATCTGCTTGTAGCATCTTTAGTTAACTGCAGGATAGCTGTGGTATGACCTAAAGAACTCGTGAGTGTCTAGAGGAAGCCACTTTTGGTTAAGATTGGTGTTGTTTCCAAAAGCATTTCTGTATCTTGCTGACAAAGGCTGAGTTTGCTCTGTGAGGGCTTTGCAGGCAAAAATGAGGCCTGACCTTCCACAATATATTTGTATGCTGGAGATACCATCAAATGGATTGATTTTTTTTTTTTTTTTTTTAATATACTTCAGATAATTGACTTTGGACTGACATTGGCATGAGCTTTGGAATTGTTTTTTCTTTATCTATTCTTTTTACATTTGTAAGCCTATGCATTCTGGTAGCTTCTGAGAACATGAAAATTGCCACTCTTCTAGACAGCTAAAAAGCCCGTGTTTCCTAATGTGAGCATGCTGAATCAGAAAACAATGGTTTTGTGAGACCTGTGGCGTGTGAACTTTTAGTGAACTGTAAGGAAGCATTTAAAAAACAAAAAAACAACAACAACAACAACAAAAAAAAAAAAAAAAAAACAAAAAAAAAAAAAAAAAACAAAAAAAAAAAAACAAAAAAAAAAAAAACAGGAAGAGGGTCCTGAATCTTTGAAGGCCTAAGCATGAAAAGAAAGTGCAAGTGGTGGTGTGGCAGTGCAGGCCAAATCAGATTTTATCTTTCCTGTTTTCTCCATTTTAGCAGTTTGAAATATCCAGCTGTAGCCACAAACAGCTCATGGTAGTGGAGGACCACTGGAGTGATGATATGTGCTGTAGATCCTCTGGAACAATGTGGACTTAAACCAAGAGACAAAGACAAATGCATACAGGATAGTAATGGAAAGATACATGTATGTCCAGGTCCCTTTATACATATAAGTTCTGTATCCATTCCAGTCTTTTTTACATGCATCATTTTAAAACTTGTTGTATTGTTTTAAAGAGTAAAACATTCTAGCAACACACAATTCGTTTGTTTTGGTTTGGTTTGGTTTGTTTTTTTTGATGGAAAAATGGCTCATTTTGCTACAAGCATGCTCCCTGGAATGGTCATATGGACTTAAAGCTACCTGGTTAAAAATATAAGAAGACCTATAACTCAAGTAGCTCTGTTAATATGAAAACTGTAGGTAGAGAAAGCTTCAGTCCAGCCTAATCCTTATCAAAGCCTCAATCTGAATCTGATGCACTGTCAGGTTACCCAGATTCTTCAGAGAACAGTCTGTGGACTCACTTACTCATGTGGTTTGAAATATTTCAATGATTTGATCAGTTGAGTAAATCTCCCCATGTATCTCTAATTGTACCAGCATGAAAGAGCTCACATAAACATCATTTCTGTGTAACTTATGCCCATATCAGAAGGCAAAAGAGCTACAGCAATGTACATCAGTGCAGTCTGGAGCCACACTTGGGATTTGACTAACAAACATAATTCAGTTCAAAAAATCTACTCAAACTGGCATAATTGTTCTGTTACAGGCTTTCGTCATCTTTTGCATCTTGTCTGTATGTTTTTTTTTTTTTTTTTTTTTTTTTTTTTTTGTGGTTTCCGATTCTTTGTTTACTGATGATATGCTTTCCTTAGCTTATGAGGTCAAAACAAAGCCTGCACGCAAAGAGCTACAAGCAAAGTGACCAAACTTGGCAGCTGGACCCTTTCTTAGTTTCCCACAGCTTGTACATTCACCAGAGCCCAAAATAGCCAAACTCCTGTGATGCACATACAGTAAGAGATACTGCTTATAATGGTGGTTTCGTTGCAGTTTCAAAAACAAAAACAAACAACAAAAAACCCCACCATATTTACTCTATTTCCAGTACTGGTGCATAAGAGCTTGCTGGTGTAAGCCAGCAATCCAAGTGAGCAGCGCTCTGCTGGGGCTGGTGAGAGTTAGCTCAGGGATTCCTGAATGGCACTGCATTGGCCCACACAGATGCTGTCATCTTCCAGGCTTATTAGTATGCTCTTTTGGAATGTTTTTGAGCCCTTTGAGCTGAATTCCCTCTTCTGCTCTTTCTGCAAGATCCCAGAAATACTGCTGGGTCTCAACCAATGCTCACCAATTCTTCTTTGCTTTATGAAATCAAAATGCTGCGGTTTTTGCAGCATAGACTGTTGTTGTACAGAACTGCATAGGTTGCTTGGGGACTAAGAGAGTAGTCATATGGCTGAGTACCATGCTTTCACCATCCTCTTCTGCTGCTGTTAAAATGGGATTGCCACCAAGCAAGGCAGCTCTGTGCTTTCCCTTCCCAGCCTCCTTCTTCCAGCCCCTTCACTGCCTTCTGCCACTATGACTGTCCTTGTGCCACTACAAACAGGTATGGTGATGCAGATGGGGAATTGATTTGCTTTTGATTAAGACTAAAATATTTTTGTCTACCTTGAGTTTGTTTTAGCCTAAACAGTTTCCAGCTTCCTTCTCCTGTTTCCCATGAAGGGGACATGGCAGGAAGCTAGAACAAGTGGCTGTTTCTGGAGAGACTGCTGCTCTCAACAGCAACGCCTGGCTTAGTTGACTGTAAAATGACAATTTGATTTCCAGCTAGCAAGGCTAAAACCCCTGTGCTGTCTGCACGGACAATAGGCCATTCAGGGAGATGGAGCTGGGCTGAATCAGCCACTAGAGGGGCCTCCCTCCCGTGACCAGCTGTACAGGAGCGCTGCAGGGGCTGGCTGAAGTTTGTGTCTCTACTAGAACTAGGCACGGTGATTTTGAATACAAAAATCTGCAACGAGCTTTCATCCCTGAGTGCTGACTTTCACTGGCTTGTATTTTAAAAGCTGCTGGTCTGGACTGCATTTGGGCATTTCCAAACAACAGCAGAGTTTTGCCAGAATTTGGGCACAAACCAACCATAAACTGGAAAAGCTCAGCTTCCCTCATATGTCCTCTACTAACCGCTGCAAAATAGGTCACATCTGGCCTTTTTACCAGTCTTGCAGTAACAAATCTGTCATGGATGTGGCAGAGAGTTGAGCAAATGGTAGCCCACCGTGCTTCTCGTTCACGTCTCTCCAGCTGCCTCACTGGTGAGGACCAGCCCCAGTGCTGTGCAACACCAGGGCTCTCCTTCATGCTTGTCAAAGCCAAGGAGAAGCTGCAGTGCGGTGTGTGCAGGGTTTTGTCGTGCTCCCTCCTGCCTAGAGCCACGTTCCAGCAGTACCATGTCAGCACGTCACCCAACACAGTGGTGGGACTGGCTGGAGAAAGCAAAGGCCTCTCCTGGCATGGAAGGCTCAGCCCTTCCTCCTGACTATCTGCTGCAGAGTAACATCTGCCCTGCAGACAGAAAGGGCATTAAAATAAAATAGAAAAAGCTAAACTGCAGGCAGTGAAAATAACATCACCTTCTTTTTTCCACTCACTGCGAAACATCCAGCCGTGACTTTCGCCAGGCGATGAGACAATTGTTCTTAATCATTCATTGAGAAAATATACTTCAAAAACGAGTTAAATGAATGGAGATGCCTCATCTTATTCCAAAGTGAACTCCCATGGAATTTCACTGACTTGTACCACGTGGCAAGTGTCCAACCTCATCTGAGCCCCTGCATGTGTTGAAAGGGGTAGAAGATAAGGTGTGAGAGGTTCCACCTAAAGCAAGGAAACCTGCTTTGACCTGCAGCTGAAGCTAAGATGAAGAGGAAGATAGTGCTGACTGCTGGAGGGCTCGAGATCTTAATCAGCCCTCACCCCTTTAATTAGCATGAAGCAGCTCATGAGTTGCAGCTTACAGCATCAGGCCATAGAAAATCGCGGGAATAATCAGCCTGCTCCTGATCAGGAATTGGGTAAACATTACCCTGGGGCTTTGTGTGGTCACAGGTTTGGCATTGCCTGAACTGGCTCTGCAATGTAAACAGAGGAGCAGTTAGCAACATTATGCAGCAAAGCACAGTGCAGTGGCTCACCATTTGAAATACATTTCTCACGTCTGAAATTGTTCAAAGGTTAAGATTTAAAAAAAAAAAAAAGAAAATTAAAAAAAAAAAAAAAAAAAACAGTTTGAAAGGGATTTACTGCTCTCTCTTTCCTAGGATTGAATCTCATCTCTGATATATGTCATTCAATTTTGCCTAAACTGGAGCAAAACAAATTCCTACTTTGTAGCTCCTGTTTCATTTCTGTAAGAGCCAGGAATGCTTAACACCTCTGAAAACCTGCTCTCCCATAGCTGGAAAGAAGTTCATAAATCTTTCTGTCTGCAGACTGTGCTTTAAATTGGTCTGAAACTGACATTTCTTAAAGAAAAAACATTCAGAAAGAAATCATTTAGGAAGATGGCTTCAATTATGTCATGTTTCAATGCATCCCTATTCCATTATGATATAAAGATGAATCTTGAGCTTAATATGCTAACACAAATCATAATGAAATCTAAAAATAAAGCCAGTGAAGTGATAGCTGAAATAAAGCATTGATTTGAAAAGAGAAAACAGACTGTTTCAGGAATCTTTATTTTGATGATGTCTGATTAAGCCTTGTTTTGAGTTACACATTTTCCTGAAGTTACCATGCTTTCTTGAAGTGTATAAACGTCAGTGAAACGTTTTGCAGCAGAAACTGTGCTACCGACATCCATCTACTGGTTCCAATTGCATTTGTGAACTGTGCAAAAATATGTGAATGTTATTCAGATTGCGTGCTCCAAAAAATAAAGGTTATGCTGTATTAGCGGCAAATAATTTGATTAGCTGGAGTAGAAAAATAAACATTTATTATACAAAGCCCCTGCAAATGGACAAGGAGTACTACTTTATAGGTTTTCCAACAACTTCAGCGTGAGCTGTTTGTAGGCGACTCCACTCCCCGCATACTTTCCAATATACCCCTGGCTCAGGATGACTTCACTGTTAATGTAAATAACGAAAGGAATGTAAAACGGTCTCTACCTACTCCCTAGGCCAACGACCCCTTTCATATTTCTTAAGGCTTCCCTGGCTTTACCCCTTCCTTCCCTCGGACGGGTGCTCCCACCAGTTTCCGATGCCCTGCTGAGGCTGCGAGGCCGCACCGTGAGTCAGCACAGCCACAGCTGCACAGCCCGAGAGCATCGTCCACGTCTCAGGTGCTGCCAAGCCCCTGAGAAGGAATCATTCTTCTACCCCCTGAAAAGAGAGGACCAAAACCAAAACACAAGTCAGCCCATGAGCATTTGGGGTGGGTGATACTCATGTTGGATTGAGGGGAGAAAGAAGGGTGGGGAAATAATGCTGGGGCTGTGAGGTGCCACAGTAACTCAGACTGAGGTATTCTTCATCTGGAATCAGAGGAGAGCAGCTGCCAAGGCATTTAGGAATGCACTTCTCAAAAAAAAAAAAAAAAAAAAAAAAAAAAAAAAAAAAGGAGGAGGGGTGAATGCCAGCTCATGCTGGCGCTCGACCCTCGCCTCCTGAAAAAAATGAAGTTAGAGGACAAGTAGCTGTTATTGAAAGTTGTGTGTAAGCCCTTCCAGACGCTTGCCAAGTGCTGGCAGAAGGCAGGCCCTGGGCTGCGCGGCGAGAACTCGCATCTTTACTCATTTTCGTTATTTTTGCCGTGAAGGACGCAGCCCCGCGGCAGCAGCTGGCACCTCGGCCCCGGCCCCGGCACCGCACCGGGGGCTGCGGGGCGGGCCCGGCCGGGCTGCACGGGGCGGGGCCGGCGCCGGGGCCGGGGCGGAGGGAAGGAGGGACGAGGAGGAGGAGGAGGAGGAAGTGGAGGCGGCTGCGAATAGCGGGCAAATGGGGAGCTGAGCGGCTGCAGCAGCACCGCGCAGCAGCAGCACCAGCAGCAGCAGCGGAGCCGAGCCGAGCCGAGCCGGCAGCGGGGTCCGTGCAGGCGGGGTCCGTGCAGGGGGGCGGCCCGGGCTCGGCACGGCTCAGCACGGCTCGGCTGGGGGACAGCGGCTTCGTGCCGGCTGTGCTGGGCTGTGCTGGGCTTTACCGTGCCGTGCTGTGCTGGGCTGTGCTGTGCCGTGCTGGCGGCAGGGTCTCGCCGTGTCCGGGCCGGGCTCGCTGCCCGCCGTGCGGGGCAGGGCCTGCCGCGGCCGGCTCGCTGCGGCGGCGCGGCGCCGGGTCCTCCCTCGGCAGAGCCGTCTGATCGCTCTCCCTTTCTCTCTCTCTTTTATTTTTTATTTTAAATTTAAAGCCGTCGCTCCGCGGACGCCGAGTGCGAGCAGTAGCAGCGGCAGCAGCAGCAGCCGGGGCGCCCGGCACCATGCAGACCTTCCTGAAGGGGAAGCGGGTGGGCTACTGGCTGAGCGAGAAGAAGATCAGGAAGCTCAATTTCCAGGCCTTCGCCGAGCTCTGCCGGTAAGCGGGCGGCACGGCGCCGGGGACGGGGCCTGCGCCCTCCCGGCCGGCTGCGGGGCGCTTCGGGGCCGCCCCGGAGCCCTGCCCGGCCCCGCTCGGGGCTCGGCGGCTCCCGCAGCCCGGCCGGCCCCGGGGCGAGCCCGAGCGGCGGGGGCAACTTCGTGCCCTGTGTCCCGGCCCCTCGGGAGCCCGGCTGGAGCTGGGACGGGGAGGGGGCGGCTGCAGCGGGGTCCCCGGGCTGCGAGGGGCTTTGGGGAGCTGCAGCGGGGCTTTGCCGGGGGAGCTGCGAGGATCGCACGCACGGTGCGTTGCACAACCGATTTTATTGCTGGAGTGGAAGCGTGAACTTCATATGGGTCCAAGGTCTCGTGACACTTGCATTATAGCCTCTGAAGAACAGCTTTTTTTTCTTATTTAATTCCATTACTAAATTTATATCAAGGGTACAACATAAACTTTGGTCATTGAAAATGTCCTAAGTCACCATTTTCATAATTTCTGCAAAGTCTGCTCGGACTTTGTAGAACACATTTTCTAAGACTTCAGGTAGGCTTTATTAAAGCATGTCATGCTAAAACCAGCAGCGCCCGCATTCTGAATTCCTGCTGGCAGCACTGGTTCTTCTCTGCAAAGATGAAGGAGGCACAAGAAGCAGGAAACTATTTTGAGAAAGCAGCAGAAGCTTTTGCATCAGCTTGTGTTCTTGGCATTCGGTCTCTGCTCCGTCAAACCTCAGCAAAACTTACCAGATTTTCGTAAAATATAGAGAGGACCACAAGTTCTGGTTTAATGTCTTTTTAAGTTTCATGTGGTTCTCCAAACAAAATACTTCCGAAAGAGTGATGCCAAGTTTTGAGCCTGCCTAAGCGATTTTTTTTTCTTTTTTTGTGATGCTTGAAAATACGCATTAACCTCTAATAAGTGTTAGAGAAATGCTGTTGTTACGGCCTTAATGTTTGGTATGGGTTGGGTTTCATAAGCAGAAACTAAGGGGAATCTTAGAAAGTACATAACTGGTTTCTCATAGTTAATCGCTTTTTATTCCTGTTACCATACGCAGTACTTTATGTTTAGGAATCTCCTAAGGTGACTTTCTGCCCTCCGCTGTTCTTGTTTCTCTCTTTGACTATGTGCTTTGCTTTACTTTCTCTACTTCAGAAATTCTTTATGCTTATGTTTCATAACAGATACACAATTTCTTTGTGTATTGTACAAATTTATTAATAGTTTTAAGTCCTGGCAGTGCTATGAAAATTGACCCCAAAGTGTCTCTCTTGCTACACTTTCCCAATTTTGTGATGCAAATTAGGCTACCGCACTCTGTACAAGCTGAGGTTGCTTTGAATACCATTTGCAGATGTTGGATAGATATGTCCATTTAATCATGCTTCAATTATTTTCTTTTAAAAGGCATTTAGTATTAGTCTGTTTGTAGAAGTGGAGTTAAGTGTTGGGTTTAAAGATCAATGCAGTTGTTGGAGCAAGTTGCTCTGTTGCCTATCCTGGTAACATCCAATGATACCAGTGGGAGGCCCCATTCATTTAGGCAAAGATTTTGTGTATTTTATGAGTAATATCTACTTGATTACTTGCGTATTTATATGCTTTTATTGCGGCAGAAAAAGTAGTGCCAAGCTCAACATACATCTTACCAGAAATATTGTGCATAGTAGGAAACAAGGCAAGTGTACTCATTCCTGTACAGTGATTCATGCATTAGAGTGGACTATGTGTCTGTCTGTCTACTCTATGTATTTTATGGTGACTGTTACTGGGATTTTATTTGCCTGTTGCCTAGGGATATACTTTCTGGATGACTACAAAGTTCAGTTTTGTTTGTACGAGTTTGCAATGAAGCAGTTATATAACCCAGGAAAGTAACAGAAGACGCCTAATGAACTCCTCAAGTGTGCTGTTTTTAGACCCGGAGTATTGTTGGGATAAGAAAAGTCTTCAATTTTTTTGCAGTCTGCCAGCGCAGCCAGCTCTAGCGTGAGGCACCAGTGCCACAGAGGGATTAGGGACAGACACTTCAAAACCAGCTTGAGCCATCCTCTGGGAGACGGTCTAAGTACTGAACAGCTTTCCTAGGAGTGGTTTCAGGTTTTGTCTCCAGCAGCACTCCAGAACTGAAACATTGTGAAAGACGCTAGCTGAAACAAAATGTGAGTGAGCAGCGTGAGTGCACCAGCAGTGAAGGTGCTGCTCTGGGGCACAGGCAGCCCTGTCTTCAGGTCCATGCTCTGCAGAGACGGGGCAGGTCCCTTAATGTTGTCCTGGTGTTTGCATCCAGCTTTGATGCCCAACCTAGGCTGGGGTTTGGTTAGGTTCCCTGTTAAATTTTGGCATCTGAATCCTTCCAAGTGGTTTTGTGAAGAGAAAAAAAAAAAAAAGGAAAAATTGTAGGTGCCTGCTTTCTGTTTTGTTTGTTTGTTTTTAATTTTTGCTTCGTGATACAAATCTCCTCAGGTGCGTAGGTCTGGAACAGCCCTGTCCTGCCTGACCGCAGTGTCTGGGACGTTTGCCTAAACTTTGTATTCACAAGGTAACAGGCCTTGTATTAAGGGCCGTCAAGCTCACCTGTGCTTGTGGTCCTCACTGCGGCACACCAGCGATGTCCTGCCAGGGCTTTATTCTTCTTGGAGCATACAGCCTTGTCTGTGCCTCCCAGACATAGCCTGAGGAGATGAAAGCAGTGGCCGTGGTGGTACCTACATCTGCGTTTATAGCCCAGGCAGTGGTTCCCAATTTGAGTTGTGTCCCAGTGCAACCCTTAATGCTTCCACAGCCCCGGGGCTGTGCTTGGAGAGCTGCTGACCTGGAGGACAGAGAGCTTGCCTGAGGAAGCTGGGTTTGAGCCTGCAGCCATTAACTCCTGAGGGAGGCTGAACCTGGGGCAGGGGCCGGGCTCTCTCCCGTCCTCCGTCTGGACCTGCCGCCACACCACGGGACAGTCACCCTGCTTGTGTCTGGCCTCTGCTTCCCACACCAGTTTTCAGTTCCGCCCAGCGACTGCTTTCTGCCTAAGCTGTCCACACAGCGAGGCTTCTGCGTTCCTCGGCGTGCCCTCGCCGGTACCATGACGCTCCCCTGCGAGCTGTGCGAGCTGTGACGCGGGGCTGAGGCCTCTTGCTGCCTCGCTCGATTTGTTAGTCAGGAGGCGATCAAAGAAGCTACTGCTGCCAAGCTGGCCCCTGCTTTTGAGTGAAAGCTGCTAGGTCGCCGTGCTTTGTGTCGAGTTGGGTACCCCCTGCGTGCTGCCATATGTGCTGCACCTGCGTGGCCAGGCCCCCCGCGGCTGTGGTGTGGAGATCCCTGGCCTCTGCGTCTCCCGCCTGCTTTCCTTGGTGCGGCATTCAGCTCCACCAAGGCATGGCACCGTTTCAAAGCTTTAGGTAGCTGGCTCGTGGTAAAATGCAGAGTATCTGTGGCCCACTAAAAAGTCAGGCGAGGTTTCTAAGGGGCTCCTAAGTGAGAAGTTAGGAGCGTGTGGTGTGAAAATGTAGTTCTGGTGTTGTCATGTGTCCTGCTGCTGAAAGGAACAGTTCCCCCTTCTTCCAGCTGTTTGGCCTCATCCACTGTCTCAAGCTGGTTTTAGTGGTTATGCAGTTGGCAAAAACTTTCAGTCCAGCCTGTTCCCTGCTCCTCCTGTTGACGTTGAAATTATGGTCTCCCTGCAGGTGCGTGAGCACTAGGGCAAGCTCAGGGAAATGGAGATGCCCTGCTCCATTACCGAGGTGACAGGACTGCGGGGTGAGCTGCAGTTTGTGGTAAAGGCTCTCGTACACCACTGTTTTACATCTGTAAAATATGCACAGATGTACTGCCAGGCCTCCTTGCATGTTGTGAGTAAATAGACTCGTGCATTCATGTCATATGAGGAGGGGCAGCAGTAGTAGTACAGAAAAATGTGCCTATCTGTTTGAAAAATGAGTTGTACATGTTTGGCACCAGTTCAGATTAGTGAGCTGTGGCCGTTTACAAGGGGCTGTTGCCTCTATAAAAGCCTTCACTTCCTTGGTGGCTGTTCTGTGTGTCATCAGTTAATATCGCCTCTTTGGGGCCACGAAGATGTGAGGCAGTAAGGTTATGGCTATGTGAGTAAGTTATAGTGCTATAAGGGGAAGTGACATATCCAAGAGGAGATAATTTAAAGTCACCCCATTAGGAATGAGAAGCTACTTGTCAGTTATTTGGGGAAAAAGCATTCACATGTGCAACTCTTAAGTTCCCATAGTAGTGTGGTAGCTTTCCTGTGTAACTGTGTAGGTACTGAGTCAGTTTATCCTCTTTATAGTGTGTAGAAAATGAATAGCAAAGGAGTTGAAGAGTTGCCTGAAGATGTAATTTGTGTCATGATAAATCCTGCAGTTTGACAGACAGCAGGGCTGTGCTTGTTCATCTTAATGTCCAGATTATTTATGGTCAGATTTTATTGTGCAGTGTTTTTTCACCAAAGAGTTAGGGCCTGGAAGGAACAATTTCTCAAGAAATTCTAGAAATTCTGAGAAAATTGAATTCTGACCATAAAGGAAGAAAATGTAAGTGAACTAATAAAGAATACCTTCTGGTAAAGCCTTGTCACCTTGATCTATAGAGAGCAAGCTGAATTGCCAGCCCACCTTGAGAAATCATCCATGACAAACTGACTGCATTCGTTGACACGTGAAAGCAAGGCTTCTTGATCTGCTTTGGATTCCTAGGTGCTACCTGCTGCTGAGGGATGTTCTGAGACTTCAGCCTGTATTCTTGGATAACTACCTGCATCAGTTCAGTGCTTCTTGGTTTTGTTTTTTTGCAAGGGGATGCACTTTTCTTTTGGTGTGCAATTCTGGTTAGAGCTTTTCGTACTGAAGACCATAGTATGACAGATCACTTTTTTTTTTTTGCTTTTAATTCAGTTTGTTGTTATGTTGAAGCTATTCTGATGCTGCTACTAGATCAATCTGCTGAACACAGCATCCAATGATTTTTTTTTTATCTGGCAAAATAGTAGTATGTCTTATTTAAATTTTTTTGTCTGACTTGATCTTACTCTTTCTCATGCCTTTTTTTTTTTCCTCTCTCTTCAAGCTAAGTTGGTTCTTCAGCCTGCTTCTTCCCATTTTGTATCTTTGGTAAATAGTTAAGCTGTCTTTTTAGCATGTATCAGAAGCTATTCTGTTTAGTAAATCAATGCTAAAAAGCATAAACACTGCTGTCAGTGCTATAGGTTTGTACAGCTCTTTTTCTTTTCTAGACTTTATACGTGGCCCTTTTTGAAGCACAACCTGTGCATAAGAACCTAAATATGAGCTTTGAGATAGACTTAAGAATAGTGCTGGTCTGAGGGCATTAAATTAATCCGTTTCTTTATATTGCAGGCTGTGAGGTATATTGCATATATATATTTCCAAGAAGAACTTCGTGGGGGAAGGCATGTTCTTTAACCCCAATTCACTGTAAAGCCCTAAATACAGGTTTTTAAAAATTCATGGCTTGCGTCAGTTAACTTTTACATTCTTAAAGGCTATAAAATAAAATGTATGTGCATTGATCAATAGCTCCCATTGTTGCTTGTGTTAGGCTGAAATACTGTCATAGAATGGCTCGGGTTGGGAGGGACCTTAAAGACCATCTAGCTCCAACCCCCAATGGATATCATGAGAAGCAGCCAGAGGCAGGATGGGTGGGTATATTTTTTTGTTTTGTTTGGTTTTTGACATCAGCTCTAACAAAACCTTCCAACTAGCTAAATGATAAAATTTATAATAAGCCACGAAAACATGTTGAGGGTAGTAGTAAAAAAATGCATGTTTCTTAGAGGAAAAGGTCAGTGTGTTTTTGGGTTCCTGTTCCTTCTTCCATTAGCCTGCAGAGGAGGAAACGTGGCATCCCAGAATAACTGGGTATATGTGCATTTTCTCCCTCAGAGAGCCCTGACTGACAGGCATCCCTCTCGCAAAAAGCTTTCTGTGTTAGGCCTGCAGAGCTGTTTCATGGGAACACAAGCACCCAGCTGCGTGGCAACAGAGGTGGCTGTAACAATCACAGCTTTCATGGCGACTCGGTGTCATGATCTAGCAATCATTTACCTTGGATTCAGGAAGTCTGTGTCCTCCCTGCGGTACATCCCCTTACCACAGCCTGTGTGAGGTGATACGCAGCAAGGAACAACAATAACCTCGTCAGGTGGCAGAGAAAGATCTGGATTCTTCTGCAGATCACAAGCTGAATATGAATTGACAGTGTTGCCAAAAAGCAAATGTCTTGATGGGGTGCGTGAGCTGGGACATGGCCTGCCAGGCACATGACGTGTCCACCCTGCATGGCGCTGATAAGGCTGCTACTTACCCTGCCTTTGGTGTGGGGCTCTGCGTTTCAGGGAGAAGGCAGGTCAGCTCTAAGCATCCACGGGAGAGCACAGAGAAGGATTGGAGCTGTTGGAAATACAGTGAATTGTACTGTGGTATTCAGCATGAAGAACTATCTTTGGACACTTTAAAAAGCTGTTGTAGGGAAAAAAAAACACGGTGTACTCCCTCATTCCACTGTGGGTAAAGCAAAAAAATAGTGAGCTTCAATTGCACCAAGAAGGAGGGATGCTAGGATTTGGAAAAAGTACTGCGGCTGTCTAGGTAGGCAGCGAAGTTTGTTGCTCAGAACTTCTAAGAAAGGTTTGGACAGACATGCTGGGGATGACACAAGCCTGTGGTCCTGTTTCAGGGCAGAGATGCTGACCTCTCCTGATGTCACGGCTTTGTCCGATCTGTAATAGGTGTCCAAGTGTCTGAAGGTATCCAAGAAACAGTTCTTTGTGTACCTTAAGTAGTCTGAAATCCCTTTAGTACTTCAGCAGTCATGACTTGGGAAACCTAGAGGTGAGGTCTAAATGCTTTCAGCTTTTTAAAGTATATAGGCTCAACCTGAGAGGGGTTTCAGAGCTGCCTGCTGAAAGTGTTTGCTCTGTTTTAATGTATTGCACTTGCAAAGCATTGATTGACAACACATCTCATGATGTTGGTCAGATTATGTGCTATTTATCTCGAATTTGACACCTTTTGGTGAGGTGACATTCTTGAACATGTTCCAAGGAAACAGGGAAGCAAAGCGTTGTAAAAGACTAAAATAAGCATGGTAATAGATAAAATAAGCACCTGTGCTGGGTTCATCCATGCTGTAGGGCTGTGAAACAAACACTCTTCTGTATGTTATCTTTTTCTCATTTTTGAGTTAAGCGTTCAGTCCTTGAAACAGTGCTTTGTTTTGTACTGATGGAATTCAGCTCCCTTCGGAAGGAGTCATGCCCTCTATGTGATCAGGGAGGAAGCTGCTGATGTTTCCCCACTGTCCAAACAAGGCACAAATACCAGCTAGTGTTCTGTCCCTCTGCAGAGAGAAATCGCCGCTGGAGGACAACCATGTACTCAACCAATGGCTTTCAAAATGATTGAGTTTCATTTTGGGGGTAGAGGGCTTAAAACTTTCGTAGTTTTCATTCTCCTTCCTCCTAACTGCAGTGTTTGGGTTGTCTTGTGATCGCTGCTGATGGCAGAAGGATTCCTGTGGCTTGGGAGGCAAAATGGAAGCCTGTCTCGGGCTGCTGTGTGAGCAGTGGGGTGGCTGTGAGTGTGTTGAGGTCTTGTGGGGCTCCTGGGGACCTGCTGTGTGCAGTGGAGGAATTCATATTTCTAGGTCTAACAGCGCTTTTAGGAAAGCAGCTGGCAGAGCCAGGCTGGGGACTTGGAAACAAGTTCAGTTCACGTTGAGCTGTTTAATCCTGTCCCCTCGGATACCAGTTGGTGAAGGCTTATAAGCGCATCTCATTTTATGTCTTGTCACACACTGCTGAGTCATGCTTGCTTGGAAGAATTTGAGGTCTGTCCTTCCTCCTCAAAAAAACAGATTGTTTTTTCTCTTCATCACACTCCTCGCAGGCTTTTCTTTCTGCCTGTCAACAAGCTGTCTTCTGCCCTTTCCCTCTGTAAGCATCAGGTCTGTGTATTTGGTCTGGGTCCCCAGGCGTTGCCTTGTGAAACGGGATTCTTCCTGAAGGAGAAAATACTTGAGATGTGTCTGTAGCAAAAGACAAAGTGATAAATCTTGAACTTTGAAGCTGGGCTGCTGCTGGCAGTGTTTCTGAAGCCCTGTGTTAGCCCTGTCAGACCATACTACAGACATGCCTGTGCTTTGAGGGAGCTTCTGCTCCTTGCAGGACATGAACAGGCTGAAACCCTGCTGCCTCCAGAGACCTGGCCTGGGCGTTGTGGCTGTGAGTAACATCGCTGTCCTCTTTTGAAATCCTGTGTTTTAAAGTGCTGGTGACTTTTTTCTACTTCCCCCTGCTGTTGGGTGGGACGGTGCTGGTGTAGCGCCTCTCCTCGCAGCAGGAGATAGCCCAGAGGGCTCAGTGGCCGTGAGGTGTCCTGCCTGGCGTGGTGCTTGGCAATGCCTGTCACTGCCCGGCCGTGATAAAGTTATCTGCGTGCTGGGGTAACTGCTTAGCAGTTGATAGAACAAACGATGTCTGGGGTGATTAATGGCGCTGGAAGGAAACGATATCACACAGGTCCACTTGTGCCACTCCTTCGCCATCTGCGCTGGCAGAGCGCGGCCCTCCTTGCTCCCTGCCCCTCCTGAATTGCTTCGGTGGTTCCACGAGCTGCCGTGATGACTCTGCTTGTTCTCTATCTCCTCAGCCTGGTTTCGTTACCAGGGCGGAAAGTGTTGTCACTTGTACAGCTGGGTTGTGAACACTCGCCTCACGTAGCAATACACCGAGCTCTAATGAGCCTGGTAATGGCCACCCGAACCCAGCCAGCTATGCTCCTCGTACAGCTGCCTGTTGGTGCTTCGTCGGAGCCGTTCCCTGCTGCTGCAGGAGGCCCGTATCAGTGGAGAGGGTCTGGCACGGTGCCTGGTGGTAGAGCAGCCAGCACGGGCACTCTCCCCACTGGCCTCTGAGGGGAGACGGGGTGGTGGGGGATCACAGGGGGTCCTATGGTCCTAGGGGATCACAGCTCTGCTGTGGGGTGGCCTGGCGTCCAGGCCAGCCAGCCAGAGCTGGAGGTGCTTGGAGAAGGAACGAGGCACAGCACAAACATCTCACCTTCCCCCTGGCAGAGCCTCCTGCCTTCTATCAGCCGCTGGTGGCTGGAGGCTCTGCTGGCAGCAGCTGTACCTGTGATGCTGTGTTCAATAGCCACAGATGGCCCTGCTCTGCAGAAACCTACCAATGTGTTCTCTGAACTTGCTTTCATTTCTGATATCACAGGACTGCAGAGAAGGTATCAGTGTGTGTTGGCTACTCTGTAGTTTTGTTGTGACTCAAACATGAGCAAATACAAAGTTGCTTCTGTTTTTTTTTTTTTTTTTTTTTAACCTGTAAAGGAGGCTTAAAATAAGTAATAGCTACTATCTGTGTTTATTTTCCTAACACACCCTGACTCTTGATCAATAAAAAAAATCATTTCAGTCAGAAAGACATAAGACATTCAGAAGTTCTTCCCCAAAGAGGAGGGACTTCCCGGCTAAAAATACAAAAACTTGCAAAAGAGGGAGAGGAGGAACTAGCAGCCGGGTCCAGCTTAGGGGCTACCTTCTGACTTCATCCAGTGCTCCCTATCTGTGACTCACAGCTAACAGTGGAGAGTTTTGGGGAACCTAAAACCCCTTTGCATGCAGAGAGAAAAGTGCCTGACCAGCTTACGTGGTCATGTAGCAGAGAGGCACTCTGTGAAAGTGAAGTGCAATATTAGGGCTGAGAAGTGACACGAGCGCCGTCTCTCTAGCCTTTATGCCACATGTAGAATTAATTTGCAAATAAAAACTGTTTTCTGTCCAATATTGAAAGCATGTATTTTTTTTTCTGTTTTTCCTGTTGGTTTTCAGTTAATGCTGCCTTTCTGTAGCTTCAGGTATGTATTTTAAGAGTTGTTTCAGCTCAGCATTCTTTCACGCAGTTGTCTAAAATAAGTTTGCTTTAAAAACAGACTTGAATGGAGGGGAGCAAAACAGAAACTAAGAAAGCCTTCTGTTCTGATGGAAGGCTGATGGGCAAATAAAAAATAGCACTTGCAGTTGCTGACCTGCACCCTGGACCTGGCAGGAGAGGGGAAGGCACAGACGGGGAGCGCTGTTATTGCCAGCGCTCTGGGCCAGAGCAGCACGTGCTGCACAAAGAGCACGTGGCAATCGAGCAGAGCAGCGAGTGGCCTTTGTCACCTGGGAGATGTTTTCTTCCAAACTTTGCTGCCTCTCAATGGTGGTTTAATCCATGGAGATAATGTGTTCTGTGCTGTGCCTTTAGCTCTGCCCAGCTGCACTGACCCTAGGTAGGAGCTGGGCCTACAGGAGGAGAAGAGGCTTGCTTGCAGGTTTGACTTTAGGGCTTGTCATTTTGGAGTTACATCTCCTTCTGTCCCAAGGAAGAGATCAAAGTCTATGTTGGAGTGAATTTTGAAGAGGGTGCGTTTTCTTGATGTTTTTCTTATCCTTTATAGAACTGAAATTTTAGCATGCTTTGAGGGATAGAAGTACAGGCTTGTTGCTAGACAGGGTGTGGACGCTCCTCTTTCTTTTTCTTTCTTTTTCTGATGCTATTTTAGGCTCTCAGTTCTCACAAAAGAACTTGTGCTTTGAGTTTTGTTTCACTCACAAATGAGTAGAGTGAAAATCTTTGGCCGGCGACTTATTACCAAGTTTAAATTGCTTTTGCATGGCAATAACTTTGTTTCAAGAACTGTCTAGCTAGTTCACCTGATTCCTTCCCTAATGCACCATGATCATAGCTTTGTTCTTAGGGTATGCTGTAAGGCATTGATCTTCTGATCTTCATCACTTTGTTGCTTGCTAGTGAAGGATTGCTTGTTTGCAAGTAGCAATTCACCTCAAGGTAGAATATTCTTGAGGATTAGGACTTTTTTTTTTTCATTAATAACACTCAGTCTTACTATTGTCTGGCCTAAATGTAATTTAAAGATTCTTTTGTCTATCTTTTCCTTAAAGTAAAGCCAGGCTCTCTCTGTTTCTGGGTATTTTAATCGGACCAAATGGATCTCTAATGTATAAGCTCAGCCCTTCCTGAGCAGGCTCTGGAGAGTGGAGAGGGCTTTACGTGACTGATGCTTGTCAGCTGCTGTGTTTTAATTGTAAAAGTTCCTCAGACACTGGTGGGATGGATGTGAGCCAAATTGGAGTCTGCCTTTTGGTGATGCTGGAAGGAGCCAGAAGTCCTTGAATAAGAAAGACCTAGGGCCTCTCGGGGTGTTTTGTCCTTTCTCCCTGACTAAAATAACTGTGGGGGCATCGTACAGACCCATGGGTGCAGCAGGCTGTCGCTTCCATGGGGACGGCACAGACCATAGTGAAACCCTTTTTTTCTCATTTTTGTGCTGTTGTGCTACTGTGTCAAAGAGCTTCCTGATCAGCATAGTACAGCATCTTAGCTCACAATAGGTATTGTTTTGAGAGGGTTGGCACAATGTATTTGTGCTGTGATTTGATCTCTCCTTTGTCTCGAGTAATCTGTTAAAATGTAATGCTTAATCCTACTCCTTTTTGGCAGGTTTTCCTCCACTGTTGTTACAGAGATAATAAAACAGCATAGCTCTAGTTGCAAGAGATCACTGAAGAAAAACAATGTTCAGGGTTGTTTCTTCTGTGTTTTTGGCTATAAAACAGAGAAGCTGTGGCCACACTGTAGGCAGGGTGTGTTGTGCTGTCAGACTTGCTGTGGCTGCTCTGATAGGGAGCTTCCCTGACTCTCCCTTGTTCCTAGAGTTTCTGTGAAAAAGGTCGTAGAACCAGACAGCACAGCTTTCTTCTAACAAAAAAAAATTGCTTCTGAAACCACAAATCACGTGTAGAACACTTACTCTATCTAACATGTACTTTTAAAATGATTTTCCTTTCTTTGTCTGTCAGCTTTGGTACCAGTAGACTGTGGAAAAGTGTACTTCCTCCCTGCCCCCTACCCCAAATTACACTAACTGCAATTAACAGACCTTAATTAAAATGCCTGGTTCGTAGCTCAGCAAAGAATTTGGAAACAAAGTTAGTTATTCTCAGGCAGCTCTACCACAGATTTCGTCTTGGGCAAAGCTGTTTCCTGATGTGATCAACATCTATAGAGATGTGATCAACATCTCTATACCTGTTGTTCTGTAGTTCAGTTGGACAGCAGTCAAACTCTTGGTCCTAGTGCTTATTCCTAAAATAGGAATCCTCACATGTGAATTAGGCCAATATATTCAAAAGCTGCTGCTTGTGGAGGTGCTGAGTTCCCCTGATCCCACTGAGAGCTGAGGACACTGCAGACCTGGGCCTGATCCAGCTCCCTCTGAGGCTGTTGGAAATTAGTTGAATTCCTTGGGAACTAGGTAGACCTCATTCATTTTTATTTTTATAATGGAAAATTGGAGAGTCAGGGACTGAAATTGAATTTGCTCACAGTGGCACGAATTCAATGGTACACCTGTGGGCAACGACACATGGACCTCTGCTGCTGTGTGCTCTTCCCTTGTCGCACCAGAAATAACGAGAGTGGGCACTCAAAGGGTGTGATGAGTGGCTGGGTAGCAACGACTGATGACCAAGAATCAGAAGTGTGGTAGGTAGTAATTAAAGCATGCTACAGTGATGGCATTGAATGCCTGCTTGACCCAGGGAAGTATCTGTTAGGGTGATCTGAAATGCCTCTGTAGCACCAAGTAGAGTAGCTGAGCTTCCTGTTCCTTGTTAGTGCTGCTGCCACCTTGCCTTGTGTTAACTGCGCTGTGGGTGTGAAAACTCCCAACAAGAATAGATTTCAACACGCTTGCTGCTGCTGGTAGTAAAAGTTGAAATACAAAATGTTTATTTGTGGAAAATGCACGTAGTCCACGTCAAATCTCCCTGTTCCATCTCATCCCCCTTTAAATCAAAGAAGATCCCCAATTTCAGGGGGCTGATACAGGCAAGATGGAGCAGACTGGTGGTGCTATGAACCTTACAGTGAAGGAAGGCTTGTGCTGCAGAGTGGTTTTGGTAAATATTGTTCCATCTTTGAAGCAGTAATGTCTGCGTTGGGCTGTTTTCAGCAGCCAGTTTGGCTTCAAAGAGATAATTATCGGAGCCTTCTCTAACAGCAGGGATGAGGGCTCCCTTTTGGTAAGGCTCGATCTCCTTTTGATGAAACAAACTCTATTAAAGAGTTAACTCCCCCCATCTTCTATACGTCTTTGTCTGAATGTGAAAATTCTTTCCCTGGCTTTTTTCCTCCCCTCTAACAACGTCAGGAAATTAAATTGTTTATTCAAAATGTCTGATGTCGGTGTTGGACGCCCACATTGGCTTGGGAACTCGGAGACATTCCTGCGAGGCAAATCCCCAAAACCTGCGAGGTGGCTCTTTTCTGCTCTGCTATAAACGTGTGGTTTGACTGTCAGGGTATTTTTAAACACACTGCCCAGACAGCTTTGAAATATGAATAAAGCCCTAAGTATACACAGATGAGCTGCAAACAATTGAAATGTGTTTAAATACTTGATCTCTTCCACGTATTCATCAGTACCTACAATTGGGGCGTGGGGGGGCATTAAGGAAGTTTTTGAATCGAGGAATGTTCTCTGATCCGAGGGAGAATAGAGAAAAGCCTCTTGAATTGAGCATTGGCCTGGCAATCACAATAGGGTTTGGGCTCTGTCGTAGGCTTTATTGTAACTTAAGCAAGTCAGTGAATTTCCCAGTATCTTACTTCTTCCACCTGTCAAATGCAGGAGTAATAAAAACACATCACAGTGCTGTCGTATGGCTGAGCTGGTAGCAAATCGTTAAGGGACTATTGGATTTCAAAGGAGACAGAGTGTTTGTTACTTTATCTTGATATTATCAGCAGCTCTTCATTCACATCTGTTCTGAGGCACATTTCAAAATTAAAAATTCAAGGCATTGAAATTCCACAGTTCCTCATGGATGGTTTAGTGGTGGACTTGACAGTTCAAGGCTGGGCTAGGTGACCTTAGGGGTCTTTTCCAACCAGAATAGTTCTCTGAAGTAACCTTCAACACAGTTGTTGTGGACTGCAACCTGTTTTAAAAAGTTGTAGCCCTCTTGATTGTCTCAGACAATTGTCTATTTAACTGGTAAACGTTTTCAGTTCATCGTATACAGATTAAGTGACCACTCGGCTTTTGCCAAGCTAAGATCTCATCTTCCTGCATTGACTTTCTTAACCCAGTCACTTCAATACATGCTGACGGTGGAGCTTTGCTTCAAAGAGCAAAGAGGGAAGGAGCCAGGAGGCTGTGTAGCAATCCCCTCCACCACAGGCAGTGCTGAGGGTTGCTTTCTTGATCACGTTTCTCTCTGCTTCTTCTGGGGGTACCTGAGTTCAGAGAAGGCCCCACAGCCCTGCAGACACAGCTGTGGCTGCTCTTCTCCAAGTACGTCCAGAACCTGACAGAACACAGGAAACGTGGAAACTTGGAAAGCTGCAAATAAATGTGAGCCCGACCCTAAGCCTGCTACGGCTAATGGGAGTTATTTTTCATGATACAACAGTTTACCAAACACAGGAACTTTGGGAGGAAAAAAACCTCTCATAATACATGGGTTTTTAATAGCACCTTATCTAAAAGGTGCTGTGTAACTTACTCATTTAGCTGTGACTTAAAAAAAAAAAAAAAAAAAAAAGATTGCTTTTCAGAAGTGATTCATTTTCCTTCACATCTTCAGAGTTGTTTACTGTGACTGGCTCTTCAGGAAGTCTTTACTCCTTTGTGTTTATTATACACAATTTTACTTGTAATAAACATCTGAAAGACTTGACTGATTGGTGGCTGAGGCTCGTATCAGACGTGGGTAGCAGCCTGGCTTTGTCACGCTTCATTAAAAATGAAAAGATCAGGTACTCGGCAGCCTTTATTCTAAAGGAAGCTACTGCTCACCATTGTACCAAGAAACTATTTTTTCCCCTCTAAATGAGGCCCAGAATCTCCTAGGAGATTTTAAGACTGTATCTTTTCTGAGAAATAGGATTATTTGGTGCATCTTCTAAAGTGATGCTTGAGCAGTGTGGTGGCACCTCCTGGAATGAGCAGTGCTCGGGGCTTTCTGCAGGTGAGGCAATAATCTTCACTTGGTGGATGGTGGAGGAGTCTCATCTAAAATCTCAAGTGAAAATGAGGAAGGCTGTGAATTTGCTGTAAGTGAAGCTTAGTATTTTTAAAGGGGGTTCTGCTTATGTGGACTGTCTCATCTACAGGACTGTTGCAGAACACGGTGCGTTCAGGTGACCTCCCTGTGTTACTGAAAGTTTAAAGAAGTGGCCTCAGTCATAGGAGAGAAGAGCCCCAGAGAGACTGACGGCTTTTTAGGACTGTGCTGCAAGGCCCTGTACCTCCTCTCCAGGTTGCTTTTCAAACAGGCTAGGACTGACGGTGTCGCGCAGTTTCCCTCAGGAATAAATGTTCTTGACGTGGTAGACATTGCCTTTGTCCTTTCTGTCTCCTCTCTCCGAGGTGTGTTTGTTTTGTTCTGTGTGTGTGCATGCAATGGGAAGAGACTTCAATGTGGTCTTTTCCTTTTGGCTGTGAGCTGTAGCGTGGAGAGAAGCCTTGCAAGAGGGGATTCAGAGCAGCATTCAGGCATTGAGAGGAACGGAGTCAGTGCTTGGGAAATCTGTTAAGCTACTTATTCAAAAACATCTTAGAAAACTTCTGTGTGGCATAATTACTGAGAAGTAGATGTCATCTGTTGCATGCTTGTGTAAAACGGTATGTGGCAAGTGGAGGAGTTGGTAGCTGTAATACCACCACTACTGCGATCCTGAGGTGTGCGTGTGGGAGGAGTGCTTTCCCAGTAGGCTCACTTCCAGACAAATCCGGTTAATCCCTCAGTACTGGTGTCCAGTGATTTACAGTGATCTTGCTTTTAGTGTCATGGAATCAACAATGGAGTTAACCCACATTAAATCAATCAACAATGCTGTTATCCCCACTGAAGCAGCATGGCCTGTAGCGCCTTGAAAGGCCGCTTTGATAAGGCCCTGTTGTGAGAGGTGGCAAAAATCAGAGGACTGAGCATTTAGTTCTGCCTTGTGGGAGTGGTTTGAGTGAAAGTTGTTTGCTTCCAGGGGGATCTTATTCAGGATAGAAACCTGCTGTGTTGATCCTAAAGCTGCCTGGTACAGCAGCAGCTCTCGGCCTTACATCTCTGTGGGCAGCACCTTAAGGAAGAGCTCACAGCTCCTCTGCAAAACCCAGAGGAAAGGTGAGAAATGGTAGCTCTGCGTGAAGTGTCTGCAATGGCAGGCATCACCCAATGCTTCTGCTGCCCATACAGTCCTGGCACATCCATCATCAGTGGAGGTGCCTGATAGTTGGCAGCAGAAGCCTGCTGTACCTACTGACACTACTAGAGACGTGCAAGAGCCCTGATGCTTGGCTGGGTGCCGCTAAGTGACAGTGCAAGAAGTGTATTGCTGTAGGGGGATAAAGACATTAGCCAATGCATTTTGAGATATTCTAGTATCGGGGAAGTGGAAAAAAGTGGGAAGAAGTTTGATCTTTATTGTATTGTCCGTGTAGTTCTCCCTCTCTTGTGGGAGGCAGAGCTTAACGGCAAGTTCAGCGTGCAGGTTGTCCTTAGAAGCATCTGCAATTAGTTTGTTGTTGGGGTAGGATGCAAGACTGGCTTAAGGAGTTAGTTACAGTGAAATATTTTACAGACAAATGCTTGAAAGAAAGAAAACTTTCTGCTTTTAACAATATTAAAACTTTGTTTTGTTTTTTGACGTAAGGGCTTGTTCATTCTTTCTCAGTTCATAGCCTTAAATGGCCAAAAATGCAGTTTTAGATTTTTCTTTCATTTCCTAATTGTTTGTCTGTAGACTTTTTTCTTTGAGATGTGAGTAGAGAAGTTATTCTTCACCGGAAAAAGCCTTCCTGAAAAATTCTAGTCACGACCTTGCTAGCATTTTTTGAAGAACACCACAGTGTGAAAACAGCGGAAGAAAATCCTGAAGAAATGGTCTGTGTTATCTTTCCAGCACTGCTCCTGACTGAACACCCACAAGTAAGAAGGGGATATAAACAAAGCTGTACTGCATCTCTGCAAGCAGGGTCTGTGGTTTAAAAGTGCTCTGGGGCATGAAGCTGCTGGTGTGAACTCCACCTTGAAATTGGTAACCCGAGTGGTAGGCGTTGTGCCTGACCAAAACACTGGCCAGTGCTTTCAAACTTGGCTTCAGGCTTCAGACCTTCAGCACATGAGCAAAGATTTTGTTGGGTCTGTGTCAGGCTTCCAAAAGGGGTTCTGCTGCAAAATTGAGGCTCAGCCTTGGTGCTGTCAGGCTGACACTGCCAGTGAGCTGTGCCTTGGGGGCTGTGGGATGCTTGGATGTCCACAGTGGTGCTGGGCTCCTCTGGTGCCCCCCCCTTGGGGCAAGGATCCACATCTGGAGGAGCGTGGAGGCTGGGGGGAGGAAGACTTCCCTTACACGTGGTGGGCGATGATGCTAGAATTCAGTGGGAAAGAAAATGTAGGTAGTCAAATTATTCTTGGGGGAAAAAACCCACACCATACTTTTATACTGGCAAATTTTTTTGAACTCTTACTTTCTCTAATTAGTTTCTAGATAATTAGGGGTGCATTCCACATAAGATAACACCTGCTTATGGCCTCTTTGAGCGAGTGCAACTTTCCCAAGGTTTTGATTATCTTCTTTTACCAGCCGCAACTTTTTTCCATTTCTGAGGGTTGGGAATGTTTAGAAGAGGAACGCTTTTGTTGAAATGGAATAGTTTCTGCGCTTCAGGTGATGCCTGTGCGTTTTGCAGCTTACTGTGACATCTTGGCCGCGTGCTGACCAAGCAGGAAACCCTGCAGGTCCAAGTGCAGAGCAGATAACATCTGCCCAGCGCCCGGGTGCAGTCAGCAGGGTGTGCGGCTGTGTGCAAGGTCCTTACATCATGCTGGGTGTGGAGCAGCTTCGTTCTTCTTCACAAAACATGGCTGGCTGCAAGGATCTGACATGCAAAGAGCTGTGCAAATGATCTGCCTGGGAAGGTGGCTTCTTGCAGTAAGAAATCCTGCTGCTGTGGGTAGATGTACGTGCTGGTGGGGTGTAAAAGCAGATGCTCAAGCAAGGATTTTCTTTTGCCTTCATGAACAAGAATTCCTGCAAACCTGAGCAAATAGTGTATTTATGTACTAAGAGGTACATGCATGCATTTTTCTGTGTAGAAAATCCTAATCTTATGATGTGGTTCGGTCATTCTCATTAACTGCTACTTGATAGATCTTGTCTAAGCGACAGCAAAGGGGATGAATGAAAATCGCTTTCCTCAGTGGTTGTTGTTTTTTGAGGACCAATCTAAGACATCCAGAGTTTTCAACAGCTGTTGAAGGTAATCTGTAATGTGGACTTTCCCCCCATGTATAATTCTTCAAGTCCTTGTATGTATTTTGGAATTGAAGCAATTTGAAAGCTGTAACCTTCCTACAAGCCACTTTATTTTATGCTGATTGTATCTCCAGTTAACCTGTGAAATAATTCTGGCAATATCTGAGCTGGATCCTGCGTATGACACCCCAGTCAAATGTCCAAGCCCAAAAAAGAGAACACGGGCAGTTAACCACATGCACCCAATGATGAAACCAATCTGCAACAGTGGAGGAATTGTCGCTTTCTCCTTGCCCTGCGCTATACGGTCACCTATAAGCTTAAAATCCCAGTGTGTGGCATAGCATCTCTGGAGTCTCTTATCTCTGGTGTCTGCAAACAAAAGAAGTGAGCAACGGGGAATGAGTACGCTTGTCCAAGGGAAACTTGTTCTGTGATCCTGTTTAATCAAACATGTAATCAACACTTAATCAAACATTTAATCAGTGACTTGCATTTTTCCTTCTAATTAGTTGCTGCCAATTATTGGGATTGAAGAGTGAGTTTTGGGGCGGAGCTGGACAAAAATAACCAGAGGAAAGCAGTGAGCTCTTGCTGCGCCTTTGTGTCTGCCTCTGCAGCTCCTGCCCAAAAGCTGCATCAGCTGATGGTGTCTGCCTCCTTAGCAGTGGTAAGGACAGCGGTAATTTGTTGGGCTAGAATAGAAACAGAATTGTTTTTAAAAAAATAATAATAATACTATTTTTTTGGCTTGAAGAGGTTATCTTGAACTCATCTGTGTGCTGATGGCACTGGTGTTGCAATGGGGAGAGGCAGGTACCAGGGAGCCCAGGGAGCTCCATAAAGGGAAATGTGTGGAAGATGCAGGTGAGGTGCTGGCCTCGGGCTCTTTCTCTGAGAGGGAGAATGAGAGTATGAGTAACGGAGCTCCTGCATGGTTCTGCTTGTCCAGGCAGCTTCTGGAAGATCTAGAGAGGCCCGTGACATTGCCTCGTTCCTGGCTATGCAGTGTGGCAGAGCTCCCAGCAGAGCCAAATCTGGGCTGTGATGAGTCCTGGCTAGGAAAGGTGATGGTGTTCTGGGGTTGTGCAGCAGCTCCCGTGTGCCCCATGCCGAATCTGGGAAAGCTGCAGTCTTAGAACACCTCAGCTCGGTCACTGGTGGAAACGATGGGTGTGACAGCTGCTGTCTAGGATAAGTTACGAAAAAGCAAGGGCAGGATTAATTAGGGCACTGTGCGGGTGTGTCTGCCTGAGAGAGATTAGCAGCAAGAAGTGCTGTGGGAGGTCAGAGGTGTGGGGACAGTGTGGCACGTGCTTGGTGTCTGAGCCCGAGGAAGGGCACTGAAGGCTGGGCAAAGTGGTGCTGGCAGAAGGTTGAAGCTGACTGGGAAAAATTGCTTGGTTCAACAAGATGGGATGCTCTAAACTTCCTGTAAGCCATCAGGGTTTGTGTTGAAGAACTTCCTGGCTCTGTCACTTGTTTTTGTGTTACGGAGGGATGTGTGTTTGAGTAACAGCTTGGATCAAAACCAGGTAGTAGCTGTACCCTGTGGCTTATGAAGTGGGCACAACAGGCACGAATTTACAGATAACAACCCAGGCAAGGAATTTTCTCCAGCCAGGGTAGAGATTTCTTGGAGATGCTGTTCTGCCCTTAACAGGTACAGAAACTATCCTGAGTGATGGAGGCTTTGTTTTGCTGCCTCATCTCTGCTCCAGCTCTCTTTTGGCTGATCCTACAGATAGGGATCCTACATCCCTCACTGCCAAAAGCTTCTGGTGTGTTCTTATGAATCCTCTTGACCTACACTGACTTGATATTATAGGGTTGGCAGCAGTATGTTGTACATGTGCTGCATTTCCAACTCCTCAAACTGCAGCCCTGTCTAGTGAGACTGGCAGAAAGCTCTATTCTCTTATCTGAACTTTTTGGTAAGGCTTTTTCTTTCCTCCCTCTAATGGTCACATCAGCTATTAGTATTATTCTGCGTGCCATATAATAAAAATAATCCCTTAACTTGTTGCCTCTCAATTTAGATCCTTTCTCAATGCTAAGTTCATGTAGCTCGCGTTTTATTTGATTTCCAGGATCGTGTGTAATTCATGTAGATCACCAGATGATTCACTGTGGCTCTGTCAAATGCTGTCCTGGTTCTTCTCGGGGAAGTTGGCTGCATGTCAACAAGCAGGATGTTTTGAAACAGTACGGTCATGGCTTGTTGGAAGCCAAGCCTTCATTTTATTGCAAGCCTCTCTAATGAGGCTTCCAAATAAAGTAAAATCATTTTTTGATCTGTGTTGGTGTAAACTCAAGCAGAGGAGTAGGTTGCAGGGGAAGGAATTTCCCGTTATTGTAACTGTCATCTGAATCAGTTCAAACACAGAAAAACAATCCAATTCACTTTGAATTTGTACCACGAATTTCCTGATGGACGCCTTTTTCTCCTCAAAGAGGAGATGAGGCAGCAGAGTGGCACTTCTCACATGCAGTTGCTTTTCTGTCTGCTGCTGACGTGGTTCATACAGAGTTTGGAGGGGATAGGACAGGGTGGGATGATGAATAGCAAAATAAGCATGAAACCCACTTTCAGATGAAACTGGTCTGATGGAAATGCTTTTTAGCCAGCCATTAATTTTGGCCTAAAGAAAAAGCCCTCTTTAAAATAGTGGCTGCATTCAGAAAGGCCCCAAAGTAAAGGCTGAAGCATGAAATGCTGCTCAAAGGGAGCAAACAAAACAGGAACTGGCTGGATGAGCTATGTGAGCCTGAGCTGGTGCAGAGTTTGGGGAGGAAAGATTTCTAGGAACCTCTCCTGCATTAATTGTTTCCTGCAAACCCTTTCCGTGGGTGTCCTTTTAACCTGATGAAACACCAGACTGGTAGCCCTGGGGCTGCGTGTAGCTGCCCACAGTGAGCTGTCCGCACGGGCTCTTGTTGTTGGTTACGTCTGAGTAAATTACTTTGGTTCCATGCATGAAGAGGGAAATCTGTTCGTGTGTATGCAAACAGTGGTCACTTGGTGAGTGCCGGAGACAAGAAATCACAAATGCTCTCAGAGCTGATGACGCTTGAGGGAGACTTGGTGTCTGACTTGCTCTGTGCTGAAATGCTAGGGCCATCCTTTATGCAAAAAAAAAAAAAAAAAAAAAAGAAGCAATCGGGTTTCTGTAGCGAGCAGACATGTTCACTGTCTTAAGTTTCTCTTGTTTGTATAACGAAGCTTTGCATGGAGGAAAAAGCCCCAGACACACATATATCTTACTTGAAGCCTGGCTGGAAATGAATAAACTCCTTTTTGCACGGCAAGGTGCTGAGCTTAAAGAAGTGTTTGATTTCTGCCAAAAAATGCCCAGTCTCTTCCAGAGATCCAAGAAGTAGGGAAAAAAAAAAGTGTATTACACATTTCTCATGAACGTCTCAGTGGGTGTCTGGCCTATGTAAAACTCCTAAGAGGTTTGTTCAAGGCTGCTTGCCAGCGGCTTGGGAAGCTGCAGAGGAAGGTGAGCATTTGGTTTCAGGGTGGTGGAATAAAAGCCACTTCCAAATGAAGGCTTGGTGGGTGCTTTACAGATGCACTGCTCAGAGGGATTCTGGTCTAGGAAGGACAAAATGTGAATAACAGCTCTCGTAAATGAGTGCTCCTAATAGTTTGCTTTCCTGGGTGCTTTTGTGGGTAGCTGTGTGTAGGCTCCAGCAAGAAGATTGTTAAAGATGACCGCCACAGGTGCCTAAAGCTGAGAAAAGCCCTGAAAGGGACAAGTTCTTAGGGGGCAATTGCCAAATGCTTTCAGAAAGTCTGCTTACTGTAGGCTAAGACAGATGGGGCAATCAGAATTGTTGTGTGACCTTGAGAGAGCAGCCCAGCTCACCTTTTGCCTGCCTTTCTCTTCTGTTCTCTTTCCCCTTCCAAAAAAAGACAGCTGCCGTCCGCAGAGCTATGCCCATTTTAGGTTAGCTTACCAGATGTGTTGCATTTCTTCAGCGTGAATTCCCTGTTCAAACAGAACAGGGAGGCATTGGGAAGGTTTATATGTAGGGCATGACGTCAATATTTAATCTGAAAGGCTCTCTCTCTCGAAATGGTGAGATATACGGACAGTTAGGTTTACAGGTAAATGCAGATATCCATGCTCTGAAGTTTAAATGCACTAATGAAACAACTTTCTGGCTGTCCTAATACATGTCATGATTCTGTGTTGTCCCCATGAAAGGAGAAATGCGTGCTGTCTCTGTAAACCTCCTCTCACCTTGTAAGAGCCCCAGAGGCCCTGAGTGTATTTGTTAGCCCAGACACGAGCGGCAGCTGCTTTAATAAGGAGACGCTGGCAGTTGTTACAGTTCTGAGAGAAAGCTGCTTATGAAATATGCATGCAGATTTTACAAGCCATGGTGTACACGAGTTAAAAATTAAAAACTATATTGAAAAGTAAGTAATTTTATGTTGGGCCATAGTGAACGGAGAGGCAGGAGCCTAAAGGAAGCTCCAGAATAAATGAAGACTTGCTTGCATCTGCCCTACATGTTTTATTTCTGAGAGCTGCGCTCTGTCTAGATAGAAGTCTGTATGAGCACCATGATTTTGGTAGCCTAGAAAAAGGGCTTCCACAAAGGTGGGGTGGGGCTTTATCCCCCCTCACTTTGACAGCCTTACTCTGCTGGGATAAAAACGTGTTCTTCTCTGCCCTTCTCATCCTGTTTTTCTTTGCCAGTCGGAACGGACCTACACCTCAGTCTAGTTTTTTTCTCTAGTACAAGATCCCCCTGAGGCAGCCTCTAACTGGCCAGCTCGGGAGGCTTTGGCAGTGAGCAGCAGTGCGGGCTGCAGGAGGCAGAAGCTGGCCGCATCCTCAGGCAAGAGCTGCAGTCCGCACTGAGCTGCGTGCTGCTGCAGAAAGCTGGCTCCTAGCACCTCAGCTGTGGTGTTTAAAGGCAGGCGAAGCTCTGGTCTCTGGACAGTTTTATAGCTAGGTAGGCTGGAGGGCCTTGGTTCAACTCCCTGCACGTTGCACCAGCTCTTGTCAATTCTTAGTTCCTGTTGCAAAAGATGTGGCCTGTGAAAGGAGGCAGGCAGAAGGCTCAATCAGCTCCTCTGATGCTGATCAAGGGTTTACTGGTAAAGCTGTTTTGCTCAAGAGTGGTACTGCTTGGAAGCAATGCGGGGCCAACATAATTATGGTGGAGTTTGGAGGAGTTGTGCTTCAGCTGACTTCAGATTTGATGGTATCTCAGCCACAGAGCAGGCATTTCACTAATGCTTTTTGCTAGTTTTGCTTGAGAGATGTCTGAGCATAAAGTTATGACTGGCTTTTGGGAGCTTCAGCATGAGAAACGTGTTAGCTGTAGGCACAGGAGCTTCAGGATATTTCCTAAGAGCAAACGTCTCCAATTAGCTGCCAGCAGGGTTGCTGAGTGTTTCTTTAAATTTACTGCTCTTTGTTCCATGTTACAGTTCGTGTCCATACAGTGTGTGACCATCCCTACTTGTTCACTTTTTGGAACAGCATTGTTCTGTCAATCCTTTTCAATCCCGCTTTGCACAGCGGCTTCCCGTTACGTTGTGCTTTCTGAGCACGTCGTGTGCGCTTTTACTTGCAATGAACAAGGTGATGAAACAGGCTTCTCCGAGCAGCCAGTGAGAGCGCAGTTTAATGCTCTGTGCTGTTTGGGATGGAGGGCCATTGCTTTGAGTGCTGGCGTGGGCTCGTGAAATTAACTGCTGAAGATGATTTCCTCTTAGGATTCCACTTAAGTTGTCATCTGGAAAACTGAAAACTCATCTGCTTATTAAAACTCAGCTGGTACAGGCAAGAAGTGGCAGGACCCCTTACCGCTAGCTTTCAGCCTCGAGCAGTTCTGCCATTACCAGCCACAATGCTGGTGAAAACTTCAAGTCAACGTGAGTTTTCTGTTCAGCTTCAGTCTGAGAGCCCTTTCGTGGAAAACCTTTCAGTATGGCTTCAGTTTCCTTGCATTCCAACTCAGTACTAGCAGAACAAAGAGACAGTAATGTTTGCCTTCCCATTTCAGTATAATAGCTGTTAAGAAATTGGAAATAGGTTTTCCTGTATTTCGGCAACATCTGGAAATCCAGAGGTAAACAAATTACCCATCGGCTAACTAATGCACCTCATCAACGAGAGGACTGCCCTTCTTTCCCAAATTGTGTGACGATTCCCTTGACGAAGAACACCTGCATACTTGATTTGCAGGGCTCCAGTGACAATGGAGAATGAACTTTTTAGGATCTTCTTGATAGCTAATGACTTACTCTGTGATACAAGAGAACAAGAACCTAGTAATTTGTGACTGCTGGCTTAAACTAAGTTCAGAGGAGGTTTGCTAAGAACAATACAGAATGTAAATTTTTAGAAGTTTGGATTCAGAGAATAAAATCTACTCTTTAATACTTTTATGGTTATAGTACCAAGTTTTATCAACGCATGCAGAAAACTTCTGCCTCAGTGTAACATTTATTTGCTCTCCAGTGCCACAATATGTTCAATTGTGCAATGTTTTTCATATTATAAACCCTTTTGTGTGAGGTTATTTACATTTTACAAATGAAAAGTGCGATGTGTCTGTATGTTTCTAGAAGCCTGTGATAGCTTCTAAAGTAAAAGTTAAAAATATGTGAAAGATGAACTGTATCTGTCCCCAGCAGCAACACTCTTCTGCCTTGTGAGTGTGCTGCCCCTTCTCAGGTGTCTTTCAGCCATCACCTGTGCCTTGTGACCTTAGGAAGGCTTTTGAAAGGGATGGGTCATGTGTTTGCTTTTTGCACAGGGTCATATTAACAGTAGGGTGATTGGGGTCACGGGGAGACAAAGGGAGCTTGGCAGAGGGAGGACGTGTATGCTCTCTGCAGTGCTTAAAGAGGCTAAAGAGGCAAGCGGTTTATCGAAGCCAAAGGATGGGGCTGGAACAATTTAGCATGCAAATCTGAAGGACTCTGACCCTTAGGAATTATGTCCTGTAATGGAAGATGCAGTGCCAAGGCAGCTTGGTTTGAAGATGATTTTTAAGAAGTTTATAAAGACAGCACGTGGTGTGGCTGGCTGCCATAGCTGGAAACTGGATCTGCTAACGTCTGAAGGTCCCCCTGGTGTTGTGTGCCTGTGGTTGAAGGCTAACCCCTGCATAATTGCTCATAATTGCCATCAGGTACTAAATATGTCTTTGAATGTCTGCTAGGATGAATAGCTCGTTGTCTTTAATCATTTTCTGTGCAGCTGTTAATCATTCCTTCTTCCCACGATGGCTCCTCAATTTTTTTCTTAAAAGACAGTGGTTTTGTGTCCCTGCTGGGAAAACAGTGAGCATGGGCTCCCAGACCTTGGGGTCACTAGTTTCAGGAAGAATGTCCTGCAGAGGTCAGCACCACTGATGTGTCTCGAATGTCCAGTTTAAACAGAAGAAAACAGAACCTTTCAAGTTTGTAGTTAATGACTTGATGGCTTTTATGACTTTGGTACTTAGAGATTTTATTTCTGCAATGCCTGTTCTTTAATGCTGAAAGTAGTAACCCTGTTCTGTTTCCTTAACCCGTTACTGAAGCTTAGTCTTAAATTGCCCATAGTCACTGAATACTATTTCCTCTGCTTACCGTTTGAAGTGTCTGGTTTCTTTTGTGGCTTCCTCCTCCCTGCAGCTTAAACCTCTGAAGTCTTGATGTTGGATGCTTCAGTTTGTCTTTGGTCTGGCAGCATAACGGGTTAGTGGGTTTCTAGCTGGCTTTTTGCTCTGAGGTGCCGCTGAATGTCTGCCTGTGTCGTGGTGGGAAGCTGAGGTGTGTGGAAGCATTGTGGTGCCTCAGGTAAACACGAGAGTGATGCTGCTGCCTGCCCTACCAAAACGCTCTTTGATTTTCTGGTCCATTTGCTGGCCCTGTGTTCTGTTGCAGCTCTCAAAGGAGCACTTTTGTAGCTGTAAATGGGATAATATAATGCTCTCAAGATGTAGAGAAGATCAGATGGTTCTACCAAATGTCGTGTGTGAAGGGGATGGCAGTGTAAAAATCACTTACAGTGCCGTAGTCTCTGATCTACAGGGGCTTCTATTGCAAGAACTGTTCCCTATTTATAAAAACAAGGATGAAATGAAATACACAAATGTGGCTACCCTCTGTGATTTTTGTGCTTAAAAGGTCCTCTGTGACAGCCAGAAGTCTAATTTCTTCAGCCCATTTAAAGAGCACTTAAAGCTCTAAATGATACCTCTTCTCTCCTGTACTGCATTGTCTGTTGCTACCTGACTGTACTTTACTGCCTTCTCCTTTGGATCTGTGATGCTTTACGGAGAGAGGGAGAAAGCTGAGGATTTCCCCCCCCACACACACATCCCACTCCAAATGCCAGCTTCTCACCCATTTCAGTCATAAATCTTTCAAAAATACTGACCAAAGAAGAGAAAATGCTTACTGAAAGGTACAAATAGTTGGATTTAAGTTGGCAAAACTACCTCTGATTAATTCCCTGCTTAATAGATTGAGAACAAAAAATAAATAAAAATTGCCCCTGTTACAGCTGTATCTACTAGTATTTCAGGTGCCTTCAGTTAACTTCAGTTAACAGTGTGAGCTGGGGCTGCTGGTTGCTTGCATCTCTCATGGGCAGTTCTGAGAAATGATAAAAGCAAGGATCCTGGCAGATGTCCCCTGAGGGAAGTGCAGGGTACTCTGCTGGTGGAGAACCTGGTGCAGATTATCTGAGCTCGCCTTTGTGCCTGGAAGAGGAACAGGATGTCTGTGAGGCTGTGGATGGTCGGCGTTTGCTGGTTTTCACACTTTACTTTGGTATTGTTTGCATTGTGTCTTCCTGTGTCTGATAATTTCAGTGTGGTGGAAAGCCGTGGCGGCTGCAGGTTTTTTCTCTGATTCATTAATATTTATGCAGCTCCCTTAGAAGCCAATATATGGCTTTTCTGGAAAAATGCTTTTTATGTTTTATGTCAGAGTAATATATTATTATTATTTGCTATTTTTTTTAAATGTGTGCATCTGGAGGTGAAACATTCTCACATATGAGAAAATGAACTTCTCTGCATGCATTAATAACTTCTTAGGCTATTAAAACAGATATCATGATTGCTTTTTACTTTTCGAATTGTAAATTATTTGGTATTTTTCAATCCATCACTCAGACCAGACAGCAAAAATATGCTACTTAATTGAACCATGGCTGTAATGTATGACCTGAGCATCGTTTTCCCTTTGTAACTGTCATTCTCTATAACGTTCAGGTCCTGCATGCCACGGGGAATTAGTGCAAGCTGTTTACTTTGGTTGTTTGCTTGCTTTAACATCCAAAGCTATTCTGCATAGTTTGAGACTGTGATAAAAAACAGTTCATTGGCTCATAGTAACTTGATATCGAACACTTTCCTAAATCCATAGGTCATCTGAGCTTAAACGTGATTTCAACTGGTGTGGTATTGATTTTAATCATTGTTGTATGTGGTGAGGCTCGCGTTATCCCATAGAGCTGTGCATTGGCTTCAGGTATACAACTAATCAATCGTAACAAGCTTCTGGGTTTTATTCAGTGTTGTAGGCAACTTATATGTCTGTTTTATCTTTAAATGCTGTAGTGTATGATTAAATGAGAGCTTTGCCCTGAAGTTAAGTGTATGCTGGAAGCACTAGTCAGAAATTTGTGCTGCCCTGGGTAGGTCTCCATAGGCTTAGGTGTACTTACTGTGCCAGTTGAAGGCATCAAAGTTTTGCTGTAAATTAAGTGTTTGGTTTTACCACTTTCAACCACTTTTTCCCTTCTCTTTTTCCCCAGAGGTTCTCTGACATTTGCTTAAATATTTTTCTTCTCCTTGGGCTGATGACTGCAGTGTAGGATTCCTGTCTAGATGTTCTTTGCAATGCAGTGCCTCTTCAAAACAGTGACCTCTGGGAGCCTTGTGGAGAACTGACCAGTTTTCAAACATCTGCTCAAGGAACGCAGGCAGACGGTCTCACTTTGACACAGTTTTGCTGCCTCTTTGGAGGGAGGAGGGAAATATGGCAAGCAAGGATCTGTCTTTCTGAAGCCCCTCAGAAAAACGGGCCTGCTGTGGGTTGCCACCACCTGGGTGTCAGGCTACGTGGAGGGAGGGAAGGAAGGCTCATGGACAGAGCAGGGACTAGCAGTGGTCATGGTGCCAGGGGACAGCACCTTTGGGTCAGGCCTTGTTCCTGCCTTGGGCACATTCCTGCGCCCCTCGCTGCAGCCTCCCCCAGCAGTTAGCTCGGCAGTCTCCTCAGCACCACCACCACATGTCCCTCATGGATGGCCCCTCATAGGCCTGTCTGTCACCTGTGGCCTGCAGCCAGCTTCCTTCTGCCTGTTAATTTTAGGGGGTCCTGGAGTGTGTGTGCTGGACCAGCTTGCTTTCCGTGCCAGGCCCCAATCCTTTTCGCCTGGGATGTGGGGCAGTTGGTGCAGTTATGTGGTGCTGCGTGCTCAGCACGTGTTGTGTAATACAAAAACAAACAAACAAACAAACAAATGCTATTTTGGTAGAGGACTTTTCCCAAATTAACTAATCCTCAAAATATGTATGCTTCTATGGTTTCTTGTCTCCTGGGTTTAAGTATTAAAAGTTCTAATGTTTCAGATAATCAAAGGGGAAATCCCACTCGTGAGAAAAAGGAAGACCCAGCGCTGTGAGCCAACCTCGCTAATCGCCGTCTCCTTCCCGTACCTGTTTAAGTGTGTGTGTTGGCATACCCAGCACCCAGTGCCTCTCCATTAAATCCCAGTAAATTTTTGAAGTCCATTTTGAGGGCATTGTTGAAAACCTTTAGACCAATTCTTTCTGAAGTGGCTCTGGCAGCCAGCTTGCAAGTATTTTTCTTCAAAGTAGGATAAAGCTTACTCAGTGTGTATGCATGCATGGCAAAAAATGCAGCCTTTCCCATCAACCTCTATCCTTCAAGGAGCTCTGGAGCAGCCCTTTCTGAAGTCTTCTGTATTTTAATGGGAGTTTGGAGTTATTCTGTTTACTCCCGGGCAGACACAGCAAAAATGTAGCTCGTTTTGTTATTTTAAGTCTTAGCTTCTACTACTTGGAATGCTTCTGAGTGGGCTGTTGCACTGATCTACAAAAAAGCACTTCCTACCTCATATTTCTTGTTTATCTTGCTTAGCTGTGTGAAAGTCATTGTTTCAACAATTTGGCTATTAACTCTTTCTCTGCAAGAGTCGTCTTTTTTTCTTCCCAAAGCACAGTTGGAATGCATCTGGCTAGCCTCAGGTGACGTTCTGCAGCAGCGCTTCCCACGCTGTAATGGCAACGTATCAATCGGCCACCGTTTGTGGGCTGCCGTTATCTGTAAGAGGGCTTTGAAATACTCTGTAAGAGGTGCTTGGTTTCATTTTCTTTTTAATTTCCTTGCTGAGGAAGGATGAGCTCTGTTGTGGTTGTGCAGTGCACGCATGCTGCATCTCGGCCAGAGAAACTCCAGGCTTGTGAAGTGTAAGAAGGGAGCAATTTGTGTCGTGGATGCTGATGGATTGCCTGTCCCTTTGGGCAGCTTTGTAATGGCTTTCCAAAAGAAAGACTTACTGTATTGGACAGAAAACTGGAGGAACCATTGTGTATTCAGCAGTGTGCAGCACTTGTGACTGGGGACGACAACACAGGCGCCCTTAGATAGACCGGTGCTGCAGACAGAGGCGGGCACCACTGCTCTGTGGCCTGCCCCAAAAGGGTCTTTGACTTTCACATATGGGATTAGTGGGAACGAGGAAGAGATTCCAGTCGTGTCCTCGCTGAGGCTTTTCATTCTTAAATTAAATTCCCTACATCTTCGAAGTGAGAAGAAGGTTATAATATATTTAAATAGCCTGCATATAGTGGGAAAGTGGTCTGGTGTAGGAACGGCTAGGCTCTGTGCCAGGGATTCAGTTCTACTCTTCAGACTGAAGCAGAAGTGGGTTGTTTTCCTTGATAACGTGTCAAATGCAGTGACTGAGCACTGTTGTGTTGCGTGCACCTGAATCTCAATTCTTATGCTGGCAGAGAGATGAGCCACATCTACAGATCTGCCTGGGCTGGCTCTACCAGTTGCAGCCCTCAGCGTTTCGATGTATGAACAAAATCGAGGTGTGCCCACCTCTGCTCTCGGGGCAGCTGCAGCGTTCCCAGCAGGGCAGCAGCTCAGCATGTCTCCTGCATCTCTCCAAGGCCACGGCTCAGAAGCTGCCAAGGCCCTTCCTAGGCAGGGAACGGAACCAGGGAAGTGCTTGCCTGAATCTGAATTGGGTACCAACGTGCAGATTTTTATTGTTTGTTTTCTAGTGTGAAGTAATGCTTTTCCATTAGTGTTTGTTTTACATATTTCTCATGTTTCCAATAATAACCATTCCTTTTTTTCTTTTCTTTTTCAGGAAAAGAGGAGTAGAAGTAGTACAGGTGAGTAAAAACTATATTCGGTTATTTTTTTTCCATTCACTTCTCTGCTATGAATACTGTTTTTGGAAACAGTGGATCCTCTTTTGTGGCATATGTTGATCTTAGCTAGTCGTAAGCAAACAGGTATCCAAAGTGGAGATGAAGTTGTTTTTTCCCACGTTTGTTCATGAGTAAGATGTGGTGGTTGATGAGGTGATGTTAGTCTGTGCTTACTGCTCTTGAGGATGGTCAGGCCTGTCAGGAGTAGGAGCTGTTCTTTGAAAAAAAACAGTGGCAGACGGCAAGTTCTTGCAACCCAGGGCACAGAGAAGTGGCGCTGGACTGCTGTGGGGCTTTAGCCCATCTACTGTGAAGTTCAGGTGTTGGCTGTTTTGTGTTTCCCAGTTCTGAATGGCTGTATTCACATGAGATGGCACTTAAGTGATGATGCCAACTTGTAAAAGGAGTTATGTTACCTTGACAGCTGTGTTGCTGTGAATAATACCTCAGAGAACTGTAGCCCTGGAAGATCAAAGGGGGAGAAATGCTCTTTCCTTCTGGCCTATTTTGTCTGCTTTAGAAGAGCAGCATATCATAGATTTCACTCTTCCTGGTGCTTACTCGGTGTGTGGTTATTTGAGAGCTGCGTGGTATTACAAGGAAGGAAGGCACATACTTTACTGGCTGGATTTAACCATATTTCCAGCAGCCTTTTGCTGCTACAGCATCATCTTCCTTACTTTTACCTCCTATTGCTCATAGCTAAGGAGCAGCTTCTTTTATCAGTTCTGATACAGCCTCCCCAGGCTGATAAATACAACCAGCATGTGTAAAGCACAGCTTCACAAGCAGCATGGGGAGGAAGGTAGCCTGTATTTCTGTCATTCTGTGACACACTATTACTTTGATAGTAGTCCAGTGCTTTCCAATCCACTATCTGCATTTGTTTTATGTGCCTAGTGCCTGCTGCATACACATAAGCAGCAAGGTGGCTGTATGAGATGAATTCAATGATACTCTGATTAGCTGAGCAGAGAACAAATTCCATTTTATCTATTGGGCTGAAGTTGCAGTCCTTCAACATGTTGCTTCAGTTAGTCTTCGCTATATCAATGTATGTAGGATGCACGAATGCTTTTTTTTGCTGATGTTTGTGTAGCTTAGTGGCTAGTCATTTCTTTATTGGAAGAGCGTTTTGCAAAACACGTGGACAGAACTAGACAGGACTTGTGTAGAAATGCTTCATGGTTTCAAATTTCCCAGCATAGCTGAGATGCCAGACTAACCTGTACTGGGAGTTTGTGCCCCAGAGGCACACCTGGAACACTGATGCCTGCTGCTCTGCTGGAACAGGGTGAATGGCCACGTGCAATCATGACTTGCCCAGCACATGCGTTGCTTAATATGTCCTGATGCGCGTACTTGTAGTGAGCGAGGGATGTCTCAGAAGTGTGCTCTTTTCCCATCCAGCGTTACTAGAAAGCTTTGCTTGTGTCACCTCGTGCATCCGTTCCGCTAGCCCTGCTTCTGATTGGGGATGTCTTGGTGTCAATCTGCTGGACAAAGTTTACTTAATAGAGGGAAAGTTGTTTACCTGTGTTGAGCAGTAGAGTTTTTCATTTGTTTCCCCTTCTCCTTTAAGGAACTTACTCTGTTGTGAGCTGTCTTGAGGGAAGCCAGCTCTTATGCCCAGCAAAAGACAAGCAACTCAAAACAGAAGTACACAGACTGTTTTTCTGTTTTCCTCTTCACATAAATTCAACTCTTTTTTTTTTTTTTTTTTCTGGCTGCAGGCATGCTTTCCAGTTAGAAGTAGTGAGTTGAGAACTAAGGTTAAGTTACTGGCTTCCAGGTAGCACGATGTACTGGGATGCGTCCAGGCTCTGCAGCAGAGCTGTTGCCGTACCAGCCCCAGTGGTGTTCTGGGCACCGTGCTGGCACAGCTGCACAGCACAGGGAACAGCCACAGCTCCCTGGGGAGGTGTGGGGGCTCTCAGAACCTCAGATGTTCCCTGTCATCCCCTCGGTTTTCTTGCTGACTCCTCCAGCCCCTTGCAGCCGCCTGCTCAGCTGGAGTGACTTGAGCTGGTGGCCCAGGGTGGGGATGTGCTGCACAGTGACTTGTGCCCCAAGCACATCTGCTGTGGCCACCGCACAGGCAGTGGGTCAGTAAGTGCTTCAACAGAAACATTTCTTCATAGTTTCTACCCTCACCATTTCAAGGGAGAGGCTACTTCTAAAGTTATGCAGTGATTGTCTAATGAGGCATTAAGAGAAATAAATAAATTCTATTTTCTATTGACAGAATTTAGCAAAGATAGGATTTGCATCATTTCTAAACCATAAAGCTGGTTTTGAACTCTTGTTAAAAAAGCTTGGTTTTGTTCAGTTTCAGCCCTCCAAATTAACGTGGGGGCAAATTCAGAATTGCAAATTGTCAGTTCTTCTTCAGCCAGTAAAGCGTCCTGTTTCTTATGACTTTGTCCACTGGTGAGGAAAAGAAAGAACATCTCCATATACCTTGTTTTTCAGGAAAAAAAAAAAAAAATCTGTTTGGCTTAGTCTAGAGAGGTTAAGATTGAAAACATGTGCAGTGAAGTGGAAATCATCACAAGTACCTCTGATGGGGACATGCATTTATTTTTGTTTCACAAGCTATGCAAATCCAGGATAATTAGCTGCAGCCCTTTGGCTTCTGACAAATTGCCAGTTCAGTCTTTGTGTGACAAAGTTTGGAGCCTTCGTACTTCTCGCGACTTCAAAGGCCTTTCAGGCATTTCCACACCCAAATTTTCCTAGAGCTCTAGCACACTTCTTTTTTAATATTAAAATAGTTAAGATTTCCTATTTTCCATGGATATTTTTGGTTCTAACGAGCACTAATGCTTTCTTTTATCTTAGATGTTCTTTCTAGTCAGTTGGCTATAAAAGTGGGATTAGTCATTGTATTTCAAGCTGCACATTTTTTAATAGCAATGGGATATGGAGGACAACATGTTTTTCAGTGTGGAACAGCTGATTGTAGTAGTTACAATGGTCTAGGCTGCTTTTTTGGTTTCCTTTTTTTTTTTTTTCCCCTCAGGTCTCTGGGAATTGAGATATTTGAAACCTTTTACTTCTAAGAAGAAAACTGTCCCTTGAGCTCTGGGTTTTACTGAAGACAGCGAAGGAGAATTAAGGGTCCTTTCCCCCTTTCTTAAATCTTCAGTCAAAGTGAAATACCAAAGACAACAGTTTCCACTAATTGTTGCCAGGGAACGGTTGTTTTCTAGAAATGCGGGAGGTTTATTTTCATACGCAGTATTAATGGAATAAGCCTGGAACAGCGGCGTTCTAGCTGGGAGAAGGGAGCTTATAAAACATATATCCAACAGCACGGACAGAAAGATGTGACTGGAGAGCTTCCAAAGCAAGCATGTTTCTTGATGTTGGAGAGTTGGTACAGGCAGAAGAAAGTTTGTTTTTACATGCATGCCAGGCCATTACTCCAGTGCTTGTTCTCAATATGGCAGTCAGCTTTGCCTTAAATGCAGTTTTGGAAGTGATGCTACAAGAGCCCTCCAGCCCTCCCCAATCTAGATAGTGTAGGCACTTTGGCTTGTAGGCAGGGGGCTGCTGGTCAAGGTCTTGAGAAGAGAGTGATGCTGCTTAGCTTCTGTGCTACGGCGTGCATTTGGATGTCTCAGAATAGGGTCTTCCAAAAATGTAGTGATGAACAAAAATTTCAGCTTCATCCCTTGGAAACAGCAGGACCGTGGAAAGCCACATCTCCAGCTGAATCCCGTCTCTGATCCTTCCCAGTAGGGATCTTCTGCAGTAGGGTCTTCTACAGGAGACCCTCCTGGCACTGAAGGAGCAGCCCTGCCCAGCAGGAGCAAAACGCGGGTTCCAGTGCAGGGAGGGATGTTTTTGGCACGCCGCTCCGCATTGCATCAGCAGGCTGGTCAGTGAGGTACAGCATGCTCCTTTCTGGTCCAGTGGGGAAGAATAAATACACATCTGCTGGGGCAGGGATGGAAGAGAAAACAGCAGAATGCTTCCAGCATGCGGATTAAGCAGATTAAATAAATGAGCGCTTATTCTTAAAAATTAGACCAAGTAAGCCAATCCATCAAAATGCAGTTAGAGCTTGATTTTATTCCCGGGGAGTGAATGACAGATCTGTGAGGAAATTTTTGTGGCTCAGAGGTGTGCAGCCTCTTACTGACTGGTTTGATTGCTTGCTTTTGACTTTGCATCCCACTGGCTCTGAGCGAGGTGTGGGCTCTGAAGTCACTTGCAGCAATTTCTTGGTGAGTGAAAACATTACTAAGATTTAGAAATCCGCAATGAATGCCTTTCAGGTTTGAGCTTGTACTGCTTTGGCCCATGGAGCCAGCTCTGCCCAGCCCTTTTGTCTTCTCCTGTCTCCTCAGTATGTCATGATGAGGTAGTGATGCCTAACAAAGCTAAAGGCTGGGGGTTGGGATGTCTTGGGTGGAAATCCAGTCACTTTGGGAGCTCTGCCAAAGGTTTTGCTGAGTATAAAGGGGCTAAGATTGCAGTGGGGAGGTGCCTCGTGTTGTCACTTACTGCAGGCACTTTGGGCAACTCCCTTAGAAACTCTGCCTCCCTTTTCTAATGAAGATGGAATGCCATGTACTGGGATGCCATTTAAGTTGCTTTCAGATATCTTAGAGGGAAAGACATAGAATAAGGTGGGTGTGTAAAGGAGAACTGGAGAATTAATGGACACTGATTTCTGAAGATTGCTGTGCATAGCACGTTCTCAGCCATCACAAGGTGTCTTCCCAGATACTTCAGTGAACTGTAAAGATTCATAAATCCATTCTCAAGTAACAGGATAAAAATAAGACCCTGAAGGAAATGCTGTATTAAATGAAATCCTGTATTTGCCTCCTTTTGACTACAAATACCTTGCAGCATGCAGGCCAGTCCTGGCACAGAAGGGCAGTTAGATATTGCTTTTGTTAATCAGGGTTACCGCAGTGGTGCCCATGGGCCAGCTAGGAATAAGCTTTAATTTTAGGCTGCTTTAAACAATAGGATTATTTGTCTCACTGGATGCAGGTGTTATGATATAGTATCAAACCAGGGCAGGTGGAGTGTGTAACTCAGGAAATGCCTATTTTAAAACCAATCTGCCTCATTTGCGGCTCGCTGCAACTGCAAAGTGTATGTTGAAGTACAAATGTGTGTGTAGCTCTTTAATCTTTTTCTTCAGACGTCTTTTTTTCTTGGAGTGGCAAGGATGAGGAATTGATTAGATACAGGTCCAAGGGTCCTAATGCCGAGATGTCCTCTCACAGCTCAGTGACAATCCTTTGTCAGTTGTGGGGTGAAATCATTTGGTTCTTCTGCACACGTAGAGCTACAGACTTCATGCTGTGATGGTAGCTTAAACTTTGCTCTCAGTCCTGGGGTTTTGTTCTGGAGCAACAGTGATGATGTTCCCTTGGGAGAGATGATTGTGGTTTCTAGCATAGCTAAGACTTGCTTGCTTCAAGCAAAAGCTTTATAGAGAGGGTATCATCAGACCAGTAAAGGAGGCTATCTGCATGCCCACCTTCAGTGAGGGTGCTGGTAGCTCTGAGCTTCCAGTGGACTCTGGAAGACCCCTGGAGTTTGGGAAAGGCTTTTGCTATACATTGTTGACTTCCTTTCTCCAGCTTCTGCAGAAATTACTTCTTTGATCTTAGCCGTGACCTGAGATACTTGCAGCTGGAAACCTATTGTATTGTATGTTTGTTTGCTCCTCTGGTGCTTTACAGTTAAATGAGGTAAATGTACTGGTGTCAGGGGATTGAATGATGTGCCAGTAATGGTAGTCACAGACATTAAGCCATAAAATTTCTAAACTTGCTGTGTTTGGTCTTTGGCCAATGTGTGCTGAGAATTTCTTAAAGCCAAACAGAGGTTGCCCCTGTTTAAAACAGGACACTTTCAAACACAGCGAGACCTGGAAGTGTTTACTGAACTCAGCTGCCTTCATGCAATTGTAGCAGGATGAGGCAGAAGAGTGGCTTTAACATAATCCTTCAGTCAGAACAACTGAAGTTCTTTTTTCCCCTCTTATTTTCGTGACACCAGTGTGGACCTCTCTTTGCTGCATATCTAAGGGTATGCAGATCAGACAAATATAAGGTTTCTGCACATGCTGTGGATGTTTTCTATGACTTTGGTTATTTTGCAATATCTTTCATCTTCTAAGAGTTAGCATTGATGGAAAACACTCATGGGCTTTTTAATAGTTTAATTACAGTCTTCTTATTTTTTGAGAGGTATCTTTGCACTGCTGACCAAAAGCACTTAGCTTAGGGTGGGAATTGTTCGATGTCATCTGAGGATGAAAGGAGGGAGCCAGGAAAAATTCAGATGATCGTAAACATAGTTCCTCTAAAATGAGATAGCAGTGGGGCATCCAAAATGTGTTTCTTCTTAACGTGAGGTCACATTTATGGAAAAGTTGAGAGCTGTGGTTTGTTTGTTAGTTTGTTTGTTTTCATCCTTCTTCTCTCGCATGACTTGTCAAAAGAGACAGCTGCTGCAGCCTCCTAGATGAGATGAATGTGGTGCTCTGTTGGCCATGCCAAGGAGGGTCCAACCATTGTTAATGAATGGATTGAAACAGCCAGTAGATGGATATGATCTGTCCGAAGTGGTCCCTTTGTAAATGGTGGAAACAGGGTCACTTCTTTTGGAAGAGAAGATTCAGGGCAGGGGTTTGCTTTCCTTGCACAGACCGTGGAGGGAGCTTGGAGGTAGGAGCCTCCTCCAGCAGGTTCACATGAATTTCTCTTGCTCAGATTTGTGCTGGGGACATAACTGTTAGTGTACTTGTAGATGGTGGCTACCAACAAAATATTGGATCTGTATAAATCCCAAAGACAGAGGAACTGCAAAAGCTGCTGATGAGCTTTGTCCATGTAGCAGTACAGCACAGTGTTACGGTAGTTTTAGACTGCACCCCACTTCTTTCCCTCCCGCTGACTCTGTCATGAAGCTGCGTGGTTTTGTCCCTCAGAGGCTTGGTTTCTGGGTGCTTTCACCGTGATCCTGCTGGGCTTTAAGAACAAGACACGTCCAAGCCTGTATTCAGTCTATAGCATAGATTCATCACTGAAAGAGTGATGCCTCAGTATGTTTTAATTGTTCTTTTCTTATATTCATGTTATTCTTGTAAAGAAGACAAAAGAATTAATTGTTGCACTTATTACAAATGAATAAAAGCATATAAAGAGAACTTGACCTCTGTAGTTGTTGTAAGTTTGGGTGTTGACCTGTAGGATCCTAAGGCAATGCTGCAAAATAACCAGTCATTAATGTATCAGGCACTTCAATCATGATTAAAAAATAAATAAGTTGTGGATGTTGCTCCTTTGTCTTTGAAAAATGGTATAACAGTCATTATGAGCAGGAAAGCAGAAACCACAGACCTATATACAAACCATAGACTGCTTCTGTCATTATAAAACAATGGATTTGCCTTGTACTACTGTTCTTTGGCTGTTATTTTAGGGTCCAGGGTAACGCAGTGTCTCACTGCATCTCACTGTCACAATTTTTTCAACCTAAGGTTGCTTCAGTAAGTTATCGTTGCCTCATTTAGTTTCCCAACTGGTATTCCCTAAATCAAAGGGGTTTCATACCCAATTTAAGGTTGCTATACCTGTCAACTTGCATGTATGTCGTGTCCCTGTTTGAGTGCTTGTTCTAAGGTGGGTGTTCACCTCAGTAGTTACTGAAGACTTAAACTAAATCTTCCCGGCACCTTGCCAAAGCGCAAACAAGTTATTTACAGTGTTTTGACAGTCATCTGAAGATGGGATGGAAAAGATGCCGTTGGGACTGAGCTAATACTCTGAGACTGAGCAAGAGACTGAAACGTAAGGGAAACAACTGCTGCAGAGGAATTTCTGGCTGACTTTGCAAACAGAAAAAAGCTTTTTAGCTTGCTTTGTTTTTGTAGTAAATTGTTGATTGGAGCCAAGAGCTTCCTTTACTCAGAGGTCTAAGTGCATCTGAAAATGTTTTCTTGTGCAAGGATCTTCATTGCACAACTCTGCTGTCCTGTAACCTTAACAGCACAGTTACCGAGTTAAAATTGTCCATTGGCTAACAGATAGAAAAGATTAGAGAACAAGCTAATTGCTGTCTATAGAGAATTTATGTTGATGGCGGAGAGATCGTTTGTACTTCAGGCTAGCTTGGAAAATGTTTGTTCTTGTGACCGAGAGGAGCTTATCTTGTAATATCCTTTCCTTTATGGTAACATCCTTAAGTGGCTGAAAAAAGAACAGCAGCTATAGAGGGGGAAAGCAGAATTTCTGCTTTTAAACTGTAAGCACAGAGCAGTTTGACAAGAAGCCAGAGCAGATTGGATGTTCATAGGCCTGCTGCGACGAGTTGTGTGGCATTCAAGCCCTCAGTGGCTGCTTGTCAGTGAGCTAAGTGACTGCAAACGGGGGCAGAGAGAGAATTTGCTCCTTGCAGGTGACAGATCCTCCCTCCCCCCCATCCCCATTCCAGGGATGTCCAGTATGGTCCAGGGCTTACAAAGCCTTTTAAGGGCTGGTTGGTGTAGTGTAATGTACTAACTTGGGGCGCTCAGCCCTTTGTGCAGCAGCTCAAGGGCTTGTATTTCCTTCTGTGTTGTTGTAAATTTGGTCTGACTTCAGTAAAAGGTGCAGAGGAGGAACAAGGATGGATAGCAAGACATCCCGTGGTCAGTGGGTTTGTGCTGTGGAAAGTTAGAGAGGAGAGTAAACATTTTCCTAGCTCTTCAACTTCTGACGTGTCTGTTTCCTATTCTTTTACTTTTTTATTTTCCGATGGCAAAGTGCTGACGTAGTTGTTCATGATTCCGTGAGGTCTGAAGATTCGGCAGGTCTGCTTTCATCCTGCTCCTGGCATCGGTCACCAAGTCCCCGCTCTGCCAGCCGACCTGCGCCGTTGCTCCTGTGTGTGGGGAAGGCCTCTCCAGACGGGGACAGAGGAGGGAGCGCCTGGCCAAGCCCCAGGAGCCTGCTGGAAGCACCGCAGGTCACAGCAGAGGAGCTGAGCTCACCCTGAGGATGCTCCCTGAAGGCAGCTGGGGCCAGCCTGCAGCCCTTGAGCCGCCTGGGATGTGGGAGCTGCTCTTGTGCAGTACCTAAGCCATGGTCATGTTGTGTGAGCTGTGGTAGCTGAAGAGGGTCAGCCGTGTATTTTTGTAGCTCTCTGTTCTGTGGATCTTTTGACATGTCCTTTTCAAATCGAGGACTGCTTTTGCCTCTTCTGTAGGGCAGAATATTCCCTGTTTTTGAGGCTTGCTTTCTGTAACTGTAGTCAGAGACTCCTAGGGAGTGAGTACAGCTTAACTCTGTTTACAGCATATAGAAGTTACAAGTCATAATACTATGATGTCCTTTTTTGCTTTGTGCAAAGAACTGCATTGTCAATACTGCGTAATCATGTATGAGAAATAGCCTGTCCACGGACAGGCTGTCTTGAAGGTATTCTTCGTTCCTGCCCAGATATGTCTGTCTGAAGCCAAGTTGTGGTTCAGTAATACCATCAAGTTGATGTTTAAAAGAAGAGCTAATAGAGTTTACTTGAGCTTCAATAGATAGGCATACCAAGTATAGTTGGTGGTGACTGCAAATTGGAATTTCTTCTAAATTTTCTTGAGATTGATATGCTGCAACTTTATTTATTGAATCTGTTAGGGTTGTTTACGATATTGCCTGAAGAACTCTGTGTGTTTGCAGAGGATCACTTAGCAACAGCCTATGGCACAGTGAGGTTGCCTGCGACATGCTGAAGCTAGCACGATGAACCGTAGAGCAGCAAGGAAACACCCAGAAACAGCAAGTAAATACAAATTTACAGCCAGACAGAGCAGTTCAGGCACTGAAGAGCTTTGTATTTCCATGGGGCACTGTTTGTAAAATTCTTTGCTTTCCAGTCTTTATTTACACGACTGTCGTCCTGATGCCACGATAGCCTCTGCTTCTAGAGATGCTCATGTGAGGTCTGCAGCTGGTGTAATGGAACATCTCCTCAGCGTTTAAAATAGAAGCAACTCTTTGATATTAAAGCAACCTGCACTTTAATCTCCTAAATCTTCTTAATTAGTCCTTCACCAAGCAATAGCTAAGGAATAAAAGTTCCCCAGAGGAGTCTGGGGAATAACCTGGTATCTCAACTTCAGAGCTCTGTGCTTATGCTGTTTCTAATAATCAGCATTCCTTTTCCCAAGAGTGGTATTTTTATCTTGTTTGTATTTTTTGTTGTTTTGCTCTTTTTTTGGGCTCCAGAAGGATTGTAAATTCAGATCTTAATTTCTGCGTACTTCAGGCCATTTATTACATATTTCAGGCCATTTATTGTTGTATATTAATACCAGTAACTTGCCTGACTTCAATGACCTAGTTTGCACTGGAGGTGAAAGCTGAATGCAATCAGCAAACATTCTCTTTTTTAGAGATTGTCCCTGGTGTCTGAGATGTGGACACAATACAAAGCAAATGCCCCACATCTGTGTTTGGCAGGCAACAGTAACTTGACAGGAACATAGCTGACATTGTGTTTATGGATCTTGTTGGTTTGAGTGACTCAGAGTAGGTGGGGGGAAAACACTGAGCGTTCAAAGACATTCTTGTTTGTGTGTGTGTACATGTATATATAAACTATTCTTCCTCATTTGGGGATGTGGGCTGAAGAAATTCTACTATTTCTTGACCTTTTAAAGAAGAAATCTGACTGCAATATTTGCATTTAGGTCTAGTGTTACCTGAGTTCAACGAGTTTGGGTGTGAATGTAGGTTGTAATGGAAAAGTGGATTTGGGGTGGAATTCAGTTTGTTGATCCTTGTATCCCTGCAGTCACTTCCAAATTCTTCCTGGGACCTTAAAATTCTTCCTCTTTCAATGAAGAGAAAACAGGGCATATTGTTGTTTTGCTTGGGAAAAAAATCATAAAATACAGACTGGTAGTAAGGAAGATGTGAAGATAGCATCCCTGTTCAAGCCCAGCACACTCTCAAGCCGAAACAGGGAGGTAGACTTGCTGAAGGGAATTGTCTTTCACCAATTGCCATCTTACCCTGGCATAAGATAAACCTTGGATCAGTTCAGCAAGAGAACAGTCCGAATTCTGTCAGTTTGCAAAACCAAAGCTGTGTCTGTAATGTGTTTTAAGACTTGGGGTCCGAAATCTCTGTGCGTAGCACCCTTCACTGACTTGAAGGCTGTAAGGCTGCACGCTTGCTTTGTTCATAGCACTACAGATGTCGAAAATTGTACTTCACAGTTCTGTCAAGGTCATGGGTTTATCTAAGATAAACCAGCTATAAGGAGCTAGGGCAGGTTATGCCTTTACACATGCAGTCTGTTTGGGGCAGGGTTATCGCATAGTTTACTTAACCTAGCAGGGGAGGTCAAAACAAACCTGTCTTGGTTGTCTCGTTCTGTGCAATGCAGAAAGGGATTATCTAAGGTTGTGCTGTCCTTTCTGCTGATGCTTACAGTGGCAAATGGTATGAAGAACCTACATGTGATGGGAACAAGAAGCCATGAATTAATTGGTTGCATTAAAGCTCTAAATTAAGGGCCCTCAGTGCACTTTTGCTGTGTTTCCTATGATTTCAGTCTGGTTTTTGGAACTCTGTAGCAGACTTTCCTCTCTGACTTCTGTGTGAAACAGTGAACACCTGTCTATTCAGCATCCGTTGCCTCATGCGTTTGTCCTTTCACGTATTTCAAACGCTGAGTACTTGACCAAGAATAAATGGGTAAAAGGATAGACCCTGTACTAGCTAATTTTAAAACTAAAGACAATTAAAATAGTATTTGTGTATGTGTTTTGCTAATGCTAGAGCTGAAAACATTGGATGGCACTTTTCTGTGGGTTGTACTTCGGGAATAAGATGCTCAAAACTGAGCAATGTCATGTCCACCAAAATGTTCAAGCCCCTCAATCTCCATGCTGAAAAGCACTCATTTATGTCAAGGATGCATGTAACTTCCCATTTTTATTTTTTTCCTTGTTGTTTGCATGTCGTCTTTATAGGGTTTTATGGGCTCGTTTAAGTTTTGCGTGTGGGACTTCCTTTTGAGCTGAATGTGTCTGCAGTTCACACGAGCAGGATAAGCCTGAAGGACAGAGCTTCAGAAGAGCAGATTTCGAACTTCAAACCAGGCTTTGCACTGGCTGCGTGTTCGTCTTTGTTCCCCTTCACAAATGTCTCTGCTGGGGTGTTCAGAACAGGCTGTACTGAAGGACGTGTCTTTGGGGCCTGTCCTGTGCTTGTTCTTGAAGCTGGCTGGAGGCAAGCCAGCCCTTCATTCTGAGGTTGCAAAACTGTGCTGGCGTGGCAGGGGACAGGCTTTGTTTCGCGGTGGGACTTGCTAGTCTCCTGAGCTGCGTGCCACATCGGTGAGGCCATGCAGCATCCCTGGGAGGGCCAGCTTACAGCTGCGCTGGCTGCACGGGACGTGTCAGTGCCTGCATGTCACCACACACCTACCCCGAACCTGCTAATTCCTGTGTGCGTAGTGTTTGGATGACTTCATGTAGAGAAAACACTTGAACCATGAAGTCTCCTACAGCACGATGTCTGTCTGATGGGACTGTCCTCTCGTGTTCCTTACAAGCTGGGCTCCAGCTGGTGCCGGTGTGTTTTCCAGCACCGTTTCTTGGCTGAGGCAGGCAGAAGAGAGCCGTGCACCTCATTTGCTACCGCATCCTATGATAGTGTAATGTGCTGCCAGCCCTGCGTGTCGTGAGGATGGTGGGGACTTAAAATTTGCAAACACTACAATGGAAATGAGGTGCCCTAATCAGGGGGAAGTAATCATTTGAAGATACCACTAGACCTCAAATTAGCTCCCCACTTAGTTGAAGCTCTTTGAAAATCAGAATTTTATTATTTTCAAGAAGCTAAGTGTTTTGGCAGGCCACCAGTTACAACAGAGGTCTTGGTGAGGGGAAGTTCTGTGGCTTGTGCCATAGGACATGTCAGATGATGGTACTGGACCTTTTTTTTAATCCGAAGGTCTGGGGGGTAAATTGCAAAGTAATGAGCCTGCTTTTCAAAGGTGCAGGCAGCTGCTATTAAGGTCCATGCAAAATGCCAAAGGCCCTTGCTCTTCCTTCTGGGCATAAATATGAAATGCACGTGCCCATTCTGCACAGTCTTCTTGTGTAAGTCAGTCCTATCATTCATGTCATTCCCTCCACCCAATTAGTAGCTGGAAAATCGTGAATGAATGAACTCCAAATGCCTGCAGGTTTTTTGACCATCTTTGCAGTTGCGCTGCTTCTCTTTGGGTTGCTCTAATCTTTTATCATTTAATGATGTAAACAGGCATGGGAGACTGCTAGTTCTGGGGCACAGGAAAACATCACCCCTGAGAGCTCTGTGCTTAAGCCAATCCATTGGTGTCTTTCCCTGTATGAACATTTGGAGAAGTTGCAGTGTTATTTTTTTTGCCACTTCTGGGAGACTTTTCCTTGTTTAACTTCAGACCAAAATATCCTAAATCCCACATGCAACAGCCTGTGTGTCATCAGCAGAAGTGCAGTCTCAATGAGATTATCATCTGATTATACTTTACAAAATCTGCATTTTTAGTATTTGTGTTTCTTGTGGCTCTATAGAAAATAGTACATTTGTAAATCTACTGTTAATGTCAGCAGAGCATAAGAAAGCAAAAATTAAAGACTTTACCTACTGAAGTTGTATTTATTTCCTAGTACCGTCACAAAACAAGGATTTTTTGTTCATGCTTCAGCGACTGAACACCTTTTTTCTTGGCAGTTGCTGAGATACCATATGCACAAGGAACATGTGTGCTGCATATGCATGCTAGCTATGTGGAGGGGAAGAGGAGGCAAGTAACACAAATACAGCTGAAAACTTTTTAAAAATTTCAATAAATCTACAAGTTGAGATACTCTAAATATTCAGTGGGGGACTTCAGTTCTGTGGGAACTAGTTAAATTTAGCAGATGCAAATATAGAAACCAAGCAGCGTAGTGACTTGCAGAAGGCCTGCCCGTATAAAGAAAATAGCAGGCTGACAGCTTATTGCAGCTCGCGCTGTAAAAGAGCCCTTTAACGTGCTATTTTTCTTTTGTGTTTTAGAAGGGATGAGGGGGCGAGAGCTCGCTCTTTCTGATCGTGTAGAGGTGCTTCTTGCATCAGCAGTCTCTGCAAGCAGGGTTTCAGCAGGATGTTTGTTTGGTGAGCCTGCACCAAGGCTTAAGAAAATTAATAGGGAAGATCTGAAGGCAGTTCTCGTTACGAAGTCGAGTTTTAACATTTTTAGCTTACCCGGGGCTGACGTGGGCTGTTGCCTAGTTTGGTTTTGCCAGCGTAGACAGGGCTGGCTTGGAACCGCCAAGGTCTGTGCTGGTCGGTGTGTAGCCTGGGGAGCTCTGCAGCTGGGACAGGCACCTGCACCCCTAGGGCAGCACCGCTGTGGGGTGGCTGGGATGTGGGGTCTCAGCGTTAGCTACTGTGGGTGTTAGCAGTGTCATTTGCACGTGGACCGGTTGATCTGGAGATATATACATGTAGTTATGCTCATAATCTGGACCTACGTCAATGGCACCGTGTCCTTCTTGCTGCTGCTCGTTTTCCTGGGAAGATTAAGGCTAATGTGTGTGACCGTGCCACAGCTTCATCTCCCACTGCTTGTAAAACACCGTGTCTTGTAGACGGAGCAGTCCCAGCCGTGCTTTTGAGGATACCACCCATACTCTCCAAAACTCTGAGAATTTTCTGAAATAGCAGACTAAGGTCACGAGCTTGGTATGTCTAACATAAAGAAAGACTGGGAAAGAAAAGTTTTATTACCAGGAAAACCGAGGTCACCCCTCCTGCAGGCATGGGATGAAGAAGAGAAACTTTTATATTCCCTGGTAAAAATAATTCCCTTGCTGTTGGTTTCTGAAGTAAAATCCAAGCAAATCAAAGAGCCCAGAATAAGTCCAATAAATTGCTACTGTGCTGATGTCACCTTTGTGTAGTGGGCTGTTCGCTTGTGTCTGTCTTATGTCAGTGTGAGATGTAAATCAACATGATAAGATGCAATTTATTGGATGGGTTGGGAATTAATAGCTGCAGGGTCTCCGTTGTTTCCCATCATGCTGGCTGGGAACGTTTCCCTAGAAGGAGATAGCTTGAAAGGCACCCATCTTTCATAAACTATTTTTAATACTTGAAAGTTACTTGAAGCGCTAATTTGAGACGTTTATTTTAGGCAGAGAAGAAAACAACTGAGTTCTCCTGTACATGTTTGTAATGTCTGCTGGGTGAATCTCCATTTTTTGCACCTTGACAGGCTCCATCTGTATTTCTTGTGGAGAGCAGGGACTTGCAAACTTTACCAGAAAGAGGAGGCAAAATGTACTGCAGCCTCCTTTTCTATACTTCTTACCCATCAATCTCAAACATATCACTGTGATCATGGTTCAAATCAAGCAGGAGGATGTTAGGTCATGGATTTGGCAAGCTGCCTTTTATAACCTTTAATTTATCAGCCCGCAAATGAACGATTTGGAGTGGAGTCGCCCCATGCAGCGACTTGCATCCCGCTGGAACAGAAGTGAAAAGCTGCTGGAGGGAACAAATGTCTGGGAAAGCTGGTCCTGTGGCACGGAGGAGAGATGCAAAACTCTTCAGGAGGGATCTGGCTGGCTGGCTCATCTGCAGGTCTTCGTGTTCTCTGGGGACTCAGTTGGCTAATGGCAGCAAAACAAAAACCAAGCCACAGATGTTATGAGCCAGTTTGTGGTGGGTGTTCCGAGCGGTTAAAATACCTGTTTTCATTCCCATGTGGGAGACTTTTTGGATCAGTCGTGTAATTTTTCTGGGCCTTACTTTGGCCCACGACCAGAATTGTTCTGGGCTCAGCAGGCTCACTGGGATGATCCAGTACAATGGGGCTGCAGTGCTTCGACTCCGCTGTTGCCAGCACAGGCAGCCCTTTCTGATTGTCCCTTACATTAGGGCCGGGTGGTTCAGCAGCTGCTTTTTGCCTTTCTTTCCTTTAGCTCTGTTAGTTTTGCAGCACTAGCTCTGTGAGATTTCACACAAAATCAGTGTGATTTAAGAACATGCTCTTGCAGTTGCAGCTGCTTGGGGCATTTTCTCACATGTGCACCCTGTTGGTGTTCACGCCAGCAGAACAGGAGCTGCTGAGGGTGCTGCGGGCAGTGACTGCGTTTTGCTCTGAAGTAGCTCTGCCTTTCTGCTTGCCTGTAAGTAGATTGCTGTGTCACCAACTGTGGTGTGTGTGAATTAGCTGAGTCCAAAAGAAGCACAGGTAACTCTGAAATTTTATCAATAATCCTGTGTTCCTGTTTCCTCCTATGTTATGGGATCAGCTGCGTTAAAGTAGAATAGGTACTGAGGTATCTTACACACGTACATGTGTTTTATTGGGTTTAACCATAGAAAGAATTTGCAGTGTGTATTGCCTTGATAAATTTAGCAATACTCAGCACATTTCAGCTCCTCCTCAACTTTTTGCTTATGTCTCCAGGCAATAATACATCTGTAATAGCCACTGCTGGCAGGAAAGCCAAAGGTGATCCTGCCTGTGGCACACTACACGTTACCAGTGAGGTCTGGAGATGACTGGTCTGGTGCCTGCAATTTCTGGGGTCATCCTGGGTTGTGGGATGCATAGAGGAAGGAAGGGGGAGAAAGGTTACAGGTTTCGGTGAGAGAGGCTGACGTGCCTCGAGGTGCAATTGTCAGTTACTCATTGGGGTGTTAAACAGGACAGGGCATCCATTTCACGACCTCCCGTCATCTCTTGCAGCATCTTTATGAGGCAGATGCCCCTGGTGTTGAGATGCCCTGGCAGGACGTGCCGTGCAAGCACAGCTTCCTCAGCCTCTGCTGCCTCGCGGCTGCTCAGCCAGGTCTCCCTGTGCCCGCGTATCAGGCTGCAAGCAAAACGGGTCCTGTTTGCACAGGGCGTTCCCTGCTCCACTGGCAGCCTGTTTGGTGTCAAAGTGCACATGCTGTAGGGACTATGAACTTGCCAGGTACTAAAACAGTCACTTCTTTACGTTTCTGGGCTGAAGGGAGAAGCTCTTGCCCTTCCATGAAACAAACTCTTAAAAATCCTGGGCGTTGGTGGCAGTGGGTGCAAGGAAGCTCCTGGAACCACCGCGTGTGTTATGACACACAGCCCTTCACCCAACTGTTTCCTTTGGTATGTCCCTTCGTAAATAGCTGTAGGTCACAGCTAATAGTGTGGTGGTTACTCAGCCGTGCGTTGCTACAGGGTAGTAAATGGGCTGAACTCCAGCTGCAGAAGGTCTGCCCGTATTATTACTGCATTCAGATGTGCCGCTGCCTTCTGCATGCATGGAGCTGAGCCCTGTAAGCACTGCTTAAACCCCAGAGCAGATTTACTGGGAATGCTCTAGCTGCAGCTTGAGTGACACGTCTGTAGTAAGCAATATCTTAATATCCCAGAACACTAACCCTGCATGCCTGCCTCCTTGAGGACATGGCAATCTCTGCGGAGCGGAGTAAGTTATTTGCAAATGCAGGAGGGGACCTGGTTGGGAAAAGACCTGCACAGAACTTTTCTAGCTGGTTGAAGTGAGGAGGGGAGCTCTGCAGATGTGGAAAAGCCACCACTGTTTCCCCGAAGTGTGGGAGTCCTCCCTGCATTCTGTTCTATTGTTCAGTGTGCATTTAAAAAAAAAAAAGTTCCAAAGATCAGGCTTTCCCCAGCTCCTATGGGAGAGTACTCCATGGTCTAATATGTTTTGCTGCTAGGAAGTCTTCCTGCTAATCAGGCCATACGTTTCCTCTCTTCTCTTCATCATATAAGTCCTAGTTAACCCCTCTTGTATGCTTCTCATCTTGGGCATTTTGTCTGTGGAGGGCAAGGCACCTTTTTGACTCTATGTTGCCATACCGCAAGCTGTCCACGGGTGATGTAGGGTTATTGCACAGCTGGCTGGCTTCAATACGGTTCATGAGCTGTAAATCCACAGGCTTTATCTTACAGTAATTTGATGGTATGGTTGTAAGCTAACAAACTAACTGTCCAGGAGAGCTACGTACCTAAGAAAACTTAGTTGTGACCTGGGAACTTGAATCTGTGCATGTCCTTGGGTATCTAGGCTAGGTTCAGCTTTTTTTATGGAAATTGAGCCTGTTTTTTGTTGCTGGTCACCATGTGCCTTTCAGCATTGTTGTGATCTTTTTCCTGGCAGCACTGAAAGGTGCAGAAGACAAATAGTTTCCATTCCATGTCGTTAGCAGGGATATCATGTATTGACTTAGTGGTGCTTAAAGAGCTATAATTTACTTTATATAAGCTTGATGTCATGATAGAAGTTCTTCTCCCTTTCATCTTTTTCCTCCTGGTTGCACTTTGTGAAGTCTTTTCCAGTTCAGCTACCATGCTCCACAGCAGAAAGCTTCCTGTACTGCTGGTCCTTCTTGCAAGTTTGATTACGTTACCGCAAGTGTATTTTTAAGGCACATACACTTCTGCTTTCACTGAGTATATTCTTACTGAAATAGTCACCCGATGAGTGAACAGTGGTAGAAAATGCAACTCTTGTGGCTTTATGGAGCATTGGTGTCTTGCAACGTCAGTGTTGAGAGGGGTTCTCTATTTGGATCCAGTCTCATGCTGCAATACATTTCCCCAAAGGGTTGATCTAGCTGCAGAGCAGTTTTACGGGTGTTACAATAAAATTAATTTTAGATCAGGTAGTAGAACAAAATAATAAAAACACTTACTGTGTTTTTCTTTTTTTCCCGATATGTTGTTAAATGAACATTTTTTGTCACTTCAAAATTTTTCACTGGTGTGTGTGAAATCATCCTGCAAACTCTGAGGAGTGTTTCAAAGGGTGCCCATTCGATCTTAGGAAAACACTCTGTATAAACTGCCATTTGGGCATCTCCCTTGTTTGGGGATCTGCCCTACAGGGTTTCCCTGTAGGACTTTGGGCTGATTCAGATGAAGCCTTTTGCTTGTAGATTCATTTTCAGTTTTGAGTGAATTTAGGGAAACTCTGCTGGTAGTGTTTGCATCTGTAATTTCCCTGCTTCTCGTAAAGAACACTTGGTCCTTTTTGAAAAGGTTCTCAGAGGGCATTCATCAAACTTGTCATCTTTTATTCTTATGTATTGCGTTACTCCTGGGAGTAATCCTCCAGCTGTAGTGCTATTTTACCCCCCAGAATGGCATCCCCAGCTGCTGCTTGCCTCTGGCAAAGAAGACAAACAGTTATTGTGTTCTGGAGCCCTGCCAGGTCTTCTGTATCTGTGCTTGGTCAGTATTGTTGTGCTTTATTTTGGATCTAGTGGTGTTTGAATAACACTTCTATTCTGAGCCTTCCCAATCTCCTGCCTCCCCTCTATTGATCAGTTATTGGAGAAGTGGGCTTATTAAAGAGAGACAGCCCAATGTACTGGGCAGTAACCTGAAAACGATATACATAGGGCTATTTTTCCTTCCCGGTGTTTGAGGTTTCACAATAATTATGAAAAGAATGCCTAGGCTTTCATACAAATTTCTGAGACGATTTTTGTCTTTAGCTAAACTATGAATATTGGGAGAGAAATTTTACAGACCTTGAGCAAATAGTTGCACACAAATTTCACTTAGAATTAGGAGAGCGAGAGTAAAGAGTCTCAGCCAGACTGCTATATTCATCTTTCGATGTTTGTTTCAGAGCACACACACATGATTAAAATCAAATTGCTTCTGTTGTTTCTGTTCACCTTTTAACCCATGTCTGCAGAGTTTAATTCCACTGAAGATGCAAATGAGACGTTAGCTGTGGTCACTGCCACTGGTCTGAACAGTGACTGACTTCACAGGGCTGCCCTGCCTGCTGAAGGCATGCTGTGCCATGCACACACTTGTCACCTCCTTCCTTGAAGGGCCTGTGGTGGTGAGAGCTGTGTGGGTGAAGGGTTTGCACAAGTGGGTCGCACTTCGGGCACATGTGCCCCTGTGTGTTCTTCAGCCAGGCCCCGATCAACAGTAAATGGTATATATGTTACGCCATGGCCTAGCTAAGGGATGGTTATCAGATGGCCAGCTCATTTTCATAGGAAAATGGGAATGCCTCTTGGCCATCTTCATAGCCATAAATTAGGGAAATTGGTTTTGTGCCCGTATTTGAGAGGGTACTTGCGGTCAGTGTATTTAAATATTACTGGAAGGATGTGAAAACCTTTGAACAGCTGAAATAACTGGAGAAAAAGATGTAATAGGGAGAAAATGGAATGTGAATACTTGATACATCGATATTGAAATGAGTTTCCTGTTTAAATCACGCAACTGAAAATGTCACATTGCCATAAATATGCAAAACGTGGCTGTAAGTTTGCAGTTGCCATGTCTTTCCAGCTCAGAAGAGTGTCTGCTTGTGGCTGTGTAGAGATGGGAAGGGGGCTTTCAAAAAGAGCTTTGATGTTACCCAAACAATAGGAATAACTGGCCACGTGTTTTAAAACATGTTTTTCTCTTTTATTTTTAACCCTGTAGCAGTTCTTAAATCTGTGTTTTAGCAGTGGTTTGAGCTCAAATTTGGCAGATACTCTGTACACCCCTGTGGTGGGTTGACCACAGCCAGCCCCTAAGCCCCTACCCAGCTTCTTGCTTGCTCCCTACCAGTGGGAAAGGGGAAGGAATCAAAAGGGCAAAAGTGAGGAAAAAAGCTGAGGTAAAAGATAACTTAAGACTGGTTGAGATAAAGACAGTTTAATGAGTGGGGGGCGGAGGGGGGGGGGGATGCAAAACCACTTGTGTACCACCAGTAGGCCAAGGCCCAGCCAGTGCCTGAGCAGTGACTTTTTTGGAAAAGCTCCCACAGTTATATTGCTGAGCATGGCGTTATATGGCATGGACCATCCCTTTGCTCAGTTCGAGTCAGCTGTCCCCACCATGTCCCCTCCAGACCTGCTCACTGTGGGGCAGCGGCAGTCAGAAGGCCTCAACACTGCACGTGCATGGCTCAGCAGCAGCTGAGACATTGGTGTTACCCACACAGCTTTGGTCACCCATCTAAAACAGCGCCATGTGGGCTGCTGTGAAGAAAATTATCTACCTCCCAGCCAACCCCACTCCAACCAGTCCTAAACAGGCTGCTTTTCCAGAAATTGGTTCCCACTGTTTTGCCTAAGTAGCTGTACTTAACTGGGGGGAGCTTTGTCATAGGGGAGCAGCTCCATGCCCTCAGCGTCCTTATGAAGGCAGTCAGTGTGGTGACTGGAAGAAAAAAAAACCTGAAAGTTACACCTCTAGAGTAAGTTAGTAGTCCCATGGCTAGCTTCTCTTAGGGGAAAAACAGTTATTGATAAGTGAAAGAGGATGCTGTGTAGGCTGCTTGAGTATGGCAGCTGGCAAATAGCTAGTGTGGAGAGGTGGCTGCGTTTCTAATCAAGGGCAGGAGGCTGCCTTAGCTTGGGTTATCGTCGTGCAGTTGGGCTGCAGTCACAGCCTGTGCTCCTGGCCTGCTGTGAAAGTGGCATAAAGAAGCGGTGCTGAGCTTACTGCTGCTGTGACCTGCGGGAGCCTCGCGTCTGGGGCCTCGGACATCTTGGAGAGGCCCGATCAGAGCGTGTCAGCTGTGTGTTCTTGTCAGGCTCACGCTGGTGGGGCTGCCTAAGCCTGTCTCCCACGTCCTGATCCAGTCATAGGACATGAAGTAAAACAGGTTAATAGTAGAGCTGCAAGGTGAGGGAAAATGGGGAAGGACTTAAATGGCTTGCCGAATGGTGAGCTTCTAGAACATACTAATGTGGGTACTGCGGCTTAAAGGAAGCCAGCTTGCTAAAACTAATAGGGGTAATGATGGTAATAATAGGGCACAAAACAAGCCTTTTCAAGGTGAGTATGATGTTTTGGAGCATATTTCATTATGCTTCGGTAAAATGTTGCAACTTGAGTGATTAAAACCTATATTTTTCCTTTGAAATGCTGCTGTGTAGAGCAAAGCTCCCTGAAGCTCGGTACTGAAGGGCTCTCCCGGTGCCTGCAGCCACGGCATGTCCTCTTGTAGGTCGATAGGAAGCCGGTCTGGAGAGTGCCCCCATTGTTTGTGTGCGCTTTTCTGAGGGCTTGGCGTGGGGTTCAGCGATTCAGCACATGCATGTGGATCCTGCAGCGCTTCCTGTTTTGTAGCAGCGTTATTGTCACTGCAGAGGCCTTGTACACGCTGCGCTCAGCTTATGGCTGCAATTATGTACGAGGAGCCTGTGTGAGGCACAGGGAAGGCTCACCTCTGGTTATCCACATAGGGCTCAGCCTTCCTCCACCCCACCTCTTCCCCATCCTGCCTTTTGCTACCATCCAAAGAGGAAGAAATAGAGAGAAATGATAACTTGCTATTTATTAGTACAGCCATGGAAAAAAATCCTTTATTAATGCAACATATGGCTGAAGTTTCCTGACACAAGCAGATTCCTGATTCATAGTTCTCCAACATCCCCTGTTCCAGCTCAGACAAGTAGGTTATTTCCTCCCACCAGCAGATGTAGACAGGAACAATTGGAGCTGTGATAACATTATCTGTGACAGGGGCCAGCTGGGTCGCACACCTCGGTGTTTCCTGCCTAACCAGCTGAGAGGGACGGGAACCTGCTGGGTGAACTGGAAGAGGAGGGAGATGCTGCTCGGGCAGTAATCCTCATCTGCCACGGAGGGAAATAAAGGGTGCTTGTGGAGATGCAAAGCAGCGGGGAGGGGAGTAGTGGTCAGGAAACTCAGAATTAATCCCTCTGTGGTGACAGGAGCATCAGGAGCTGGACAGCTCTGTGCAGCCGGCCTCCTGGAAAAATCCCTGACAGAGCGTGCGTGCTCGTGCTGCGCTGCTGGAGGGGCTCGGGGGAAGCAGCCTCTCCGAACTGTCTTCCCGGCTCCTGCTGGGAAGCAGCGAGCTTTTTTTTCCACGGCTGTGATGCTCAGGGTAAACGTTGTCTGTGGGAACTCTTTCTGTGAGGCATCTGAGGTTGTTAAGTCAGCTTTTCCTTGCTAGTGAATTGAACAGGTACGATAAATCAGGGAGCGCAAAGGGGGTGAAGTATGCTTCACCCCCCCCCCCCCAGCACTGTCCGTTAAAATCCTCATTAAATAAGTTTTCCCTGAAGTTTTATGAAGCATATTTTCACGTGAATCCTGCCATAAATTAAAACAGAAAGCTTGTTCACGTGTTTTGATTTTAATAAGGAAAGTGTTTGTTTGGAAATTTAAATTTCCCCTGGAAGTTGCAGGTGTGCTTGTGCCAGAAAGGTCTGAAGATACTTGGCCTAACAGTGGAGACCAGTCAGGAAGCACATGGAAAGGGTTTGTCATCAAACAGGCTCTTTTCCAATTGTACATGAAAACATCTAGGTGTGAAAGGTGTGCCAGCAGTGGTATGTGGTTGCAGTGTCTCCAGCTCGGACAGCCGTGAGATGAGTGCTTGTGGCAAGGTGCCCAGCTCTTGGGCACAGGACAGGCAAAGCCAGAGGCAGTGCTCGTGGTGTGGGTCGGCAGTGCTCGTGGTGTGGGTCAGCAGGCTGGTGTCTGAGAGCTCCTCTGAGCATGAAACTCTGTCCATTAGCTGCATCATAATGATTTCAACCTCCGTCTCCTCCCCAAAACGTAGGTGCTTCCTCTAGACACTTCGGTACTATGCTGGTGAGGGTAGGCTGGGGGAAATACATGGAAGCCTGACTTCAGTTTTCAGTCTCAGAAGGTGGATTAGAGTGACAGTGTGTGGAGATTTCTTCTTTGGCATCTTGTAAGTGAAGGTTAACTAGTTCTAAAGTGAAGGGGAAGAAGAAAACATGTTTGAGTATACAAAAAAAAAAAAAGTATATATATATATGAGAAATATGTATTGTGTTCTGTTATACTTCTTTTTATGAACAACTTTCTTACTAACAAAATATCTACCTCAGGTGGGATGCCACCCTGCTCACCTGGCCCTGTTAGTCTTGTTCTGCCCCCAGTAGTTTGATGTGTCCTTGCTGACCACCTGATAGCTGCATAGCCTTGTTAATCTAGGTTTGATGTTGCACCAGTGTGTATTTCTCTGGGGTTTATTAACCTTATTCTAAGTATAAGGATGGAAGTGATCATGAAAGCACATGCAAGACTTGAATTTAGCCAGGAGTTAAGATGTATGGATGAATCTTGGCTTGGTTATGTTGCCTGCATGGCACAAATACTTGGTGCATCTGGAGCTCAGGGCTGTCAAGACTAATGGACGTGGTCTCCTGACTGTCTGTATGTGCCTGAGCCAGTAGAAGGAGTCAAGTAGTCTGCTGGGGTAATGGCAGGAGAATTTGAGTGTGTAACCCCAGTGTTTCAAAGCCTTTGTCTCAGACAGATGGTCAAGTGTGGTGGGCACTTTACAAATGTGTGTCAAGGGGAAAAAGCATCCCTACTCCACAGAACTTACTGTGAGGCAAGGGGTGGCAGGTAGGTTATGGGAGGTGAGGGGATGACATAAGACAGTCTTGGTTATCGTCATAAACCTGGTATTTTGGCTGTTTTAGAAGTGACTTTTACGCAAAGGTTTCGTAGGTAGCATGGCAAAGCAGGAGCTGGGGGAAAAAAGGATATAAAGTCTATGCAGAGAGGCTTTTGACACTCTAGCTCTGTTATTGCATTTTTGGCTAGTTTCTTCTCTTCCTATCTTCGCGTGTTAAAAATTAGTATGAAAGCTGAGGCTTGGATTTGATGTCTGCTGAAGGTGCACTAACAATTTATAGACCGCGTTTTCCATCCAACAGGATGTTTTACCTGTTGCTGTGACAGGAACTCCCGAGATTCCTGTAAAAACAGTTGAATGAAGATAAAGAACTACAATTTCAGCTGTTCTTTTTCTAGCCTGTTTAATTACTGCTGCATTCACTCTCTTCCCTGAATAGGAAGTCATTTTCCTGTTCGTTTGAGCCTTTCAAACAGTGAAAGGGAAAAGAAAATTAATAGTGTGAGATGGGAAATGTCATTCTAAAGCCCCAACAATCAGATCGTAGAACTGGGAGATGGCACCCGAAACTATTATTAACTAATTAAAATCAAATTCTGACCTAATTTCACACCACAGTTTTATCTTTAAGTCAGCGCAGCCATCATAATGGGGAAAAATACCTGCAGTATCCTCATAGAAGTCTGGTGAGGTGCCAAAGAAAGAACCACAGCTTCCTTCTCCATCTGGTGAGGAAGACTCATCAGTCAGGTGGGTGTGGAAAGAGCCCAGAATTATGGAGTGTGCCAGACTTCTTTTTAACAGCTAGATGACAGAGTGCCTCTTCGCCTGCTTCTCCTTGAATGCTGTTTCTGATGGTCTTTTTTTCCCCCCATATTGCCTATGTGCTACTCATTTAGAACTCCATTTATAATGGAATAAAATATGAGGCTGAGTGAATAATTTGAAATGTATGGCTTTTCCACTGCTGCACCTCCTCCTTTTTTTTGTTCCTAAAAGAGTATTTAGGGAGCTCCTGGACCATTCAGGTTCCTGTAGCACATCTCTTTGTTGCACTGATTACCCAGAACACAAATTTATAGCATAAAATAGATCAGCACTGAAGTGCATCAGCGGGTTTTATGACTGTGGTAAGCCTTTTCTTACCAGAAAGTGAGTAACGCTCTAAGAATCTGCATTAGCCCAAGTGCTCTTATTCATAGTTTTTAAAAACCATGACCGTGGGGAAAAAGTGTAAAAGGGATTTTCTAGGCTTTTGAGGTGAGCACTCCCCTGACCCAGAGGTAGCTACACATATATCTATATATATATTATATATATAGTCAAAGATTGGTTAAATTCTTAAGCACTTAGTTTCATTTTCAGTTTATATTTCCAGATATGAATAACCTAATCTGTGCACATTTGTTCCATTTGGAGTCTGGTAGAGCTTTATGTTTTAACTGGACTCTTGCAAACCTCCTGTAAAAACCCATTTCTGATCCTGAAATTCGGCTTATCTGTGCCGCAGTCCTATTTCAGCTACCATCTTGCCCTGAGAATAGGGCAGATTTTTTTCATTGTTAGGCCACCTGTGTGCAGCCCTTCATGTTGTATTTAGTCACAATATCCCATTTCTGCTTCTCCTTTCTGCATGATACTTTTCTCTGGGTGGTGGTTGTCAGTCACACTTCTGTGTAATTAAGGGCTATCAGGAATCTAATTATTGTCCTAAGACAGTAATGGAAATAGTAAATAAAACAGTCACAAGAGTAGTGCCCGAGGAGCACCACTAGCATGTATGCTCTGGTTTGCCAGTACTGCTTCTGGCATACAAGCCATGGTCGTCATCTTTTTTATTTAGCTCCCCTTCCTGTTCTGTTAGTCCCTGCCATTCTCTGCTTTACCTGACTGCGTGCTTTGCTGATGTCTGAGAGCTCTGCATTTTCTGTGTCTAGAGCATCAGTTGTCCTACAGTGAGTGTCTTGATCCATCTTTTGTAGATCCATACCACGTTTTTATTTATTATCTGGGGATCTGATTTTTGTACCATCTCCAAAGGTGTTGAAATGCTTGTACAATACTAGGTCAGCTGAGTGGTCCAGAAGTGTAATTTTCCCTCTCCTGCTCTTTTCCAAATAACATGGCTATTTTTTGATATTTGGGAAGTGCTCCATGATGGATGCGGTTATTTGTAACCCTTGTATCTCCGTCCTGTGATTTCACATGCCATGCTTTGGTTAATTGGATTTTTTTTTTTTTTTTTAATTATTAGTACCCAGTTAAAGGAGAGAGGTGGCTTCCCCAGGCTCCAGTGCGTTAAGTTCTTCAGAGCCACCTGACGCCCCCCAGCCAGGCTCCCTCTGGTCAGGCATGCTTCAGGTGCAATTCCTCATATCCTAGAACAGGAATCTAAAGCAGGCTAGAAGAATTTAGAACACTAAGGTAGTTCTGTATTCCTCTTTGCTGACTACATGGAAAAGCCTGTACTTACAGTGCAGCTACTGACTCTAAAATTGAATGAAGTCAATCTCAGTCTGTGAGATCTAGTTTTGACTCTGGTACCTATTGATATCTCTACACTATTTTTTTTATTTCCACCTTGTCTTGCTCCCACAGTCAGCAACCTTATTCAGGCTGAAAAATGAGGCAAAATATCTGTGCAAAACGTTGGGCCATTCCTATATTGTCTTGAATATTAAACTTCACTTGCTGCACAAAGATCCCATATTTTCTTTTTTAATGTAATTCAATAATACATTTCGCTATTTAATGCATCTGTATGAAATGCCAAGCCTCTTTTCCATTCAAATCCTTGAGCTTTTCACAGCTCAGCTGTCCTTGCTAATTATTTCCCTTAATTTATCTGTTCATCATCCTGAGATTAAAAAAAAAAAAAAAAAAAAAAAAAAAAGCTTGGCTATCCACCATTTTATCCTGTAGTTGAAGCTAACTCAGCTCGATCTAGCAGTTCTGTTACCGATTGTGTTAGCGATCCCTGCTCAGGAGTAGCTGGAGCATCCCGTTGGTACCAGTGGTTGTTCTCCTGAGTCTTAGGAGCAAATCTCCCCCATCGATGCAGCTCCTCTTGTTTTGTTTCTCATTAATATCTGGCTGTGTCTAACTAATGCTGTGGGGTTGTCAGACCTCTGCAGCACAAGGTGGACTTTATAATGCTTTTGTTTCCAGGGGATTTGGTATTTTGGTGTTTCAAGGTATATGAACACAATATAACGAGCACATAAATTCAGCAAAACGATGAGCAGACTGGATCAAATGTGCCCTGGATGCTACCTGCATATGCCCACAGCTCTGTGTCATCCAGAGCCTCTTCAGAACGGAGAAGGAACCCAGAAATCCAGATATTGTGGTGCCAGCTGTGAACAGGGGAGGCTGACAGAGGCCTGGCCCTCAACCTGGAAGCTTTGCTGGAAGGAGAGTTGCAGCAGGGACACTGGAGCTCCCTGGGGAGCGCAGTCTTGCACCCAGAGCACCTCCTGCTGCTGCTTGGCAGGTCCCAGTGACGAAGTGTCCTGAAGCTGAGCCTGAGCCGTGTGCTGGGAGTCCAGATCTGAGCCCTTAGGATGCAGGGTGGCAGTCAGGCTCGCTGGTGTACATCTCTGTGCGGAGGAGCTGTCCTACTTCCTAATCCCACTGCCAATGGGAGAGAAGTTACGCAGCGCATGTTTATGTGGGTCCAAGAGCAGCACTCAGAAGTACGCTTTTCCTTCATCTTAACTATCTCTGTATCCAGTAGTTACTAAAAATAAATAAATATTTGCAGTGATGTCCAAGCTTGACGTTCCACATGTTTATGCAGTGCTATAATTAAGCTCTGAAAGCTTCGGAGAAGCGCACCCCCCTCCTGTCCCCGTGCTTGCTCCGGCTGTGCTGCCTGGAGGGCTGCAGTATTGCTGGCCTCTGGATTGCTTCGAGCGTTTGCCGTGGATGGCTTCTCCCTTCCATTCCTCCTCGAGTGCCTGCTCTCCCCCATGATCGATTAATAGAGCTGTCAGGCCAGTAACTGGGCTGGAGCTGACCCAGTTCACTCCAGGGAACATTAAAATTCTTCCTGGTCGTTCTGGATCTGACTTGCCAATTCAGAAGCTTTAAGTTCGGGAAGTGAACCAGAAATTTTCTGTGCCACTCTGTAATTTTCCCATACCTTCCTTTTGTGGGATTACTTAGAGTCTTTTAATCTGACAGATGAGAACAGCATTTTTCTGACAGGTACAGAACATAAAGCAAGGCCGTCTCAGCAGCAGGTTCCGCCTACTGTGGTTTCTGCTCAGGATCTTGTTTTTCTATCACTCGCTTTCCTCCTCTGGAGCGCTAATCCTCCCGTGTCACACATTTTCTGTTCAACTTTTTTCCTCTGCTAATCTCTGGATTTGTTCGGCTGCCCTTCCTAATCCACAAGAGCATTTGTGACCTCAGAAGAAACCCTTGGCAAGAGGCTTTTTTGGATTTGAGTAACATTGATTATTCTTCCTGCAGTGCTGAAAATCAACAGTTGCCTTTCAGACCGTCCCTGAACGAGGCTGAGCTGCTTAACCACTTGCCTACCACAGGCTGCTTGCTGCAACCCAGCCTGAGTGGGGCGAGAGCTCACAGTTCAGTTTTGTGCTCAGGCACAGCTGTTCCTGCATCTCTGCAAGTTCTGGACAGAACTTGCTGCGAGTGCCAAAATATTGTACATAAAAGCAGGAGATAAACCAAGCAGAGATGTATTTTCCTTCCTAGATTTTTTTTACTGTTTTTTAAAACAAAAACAATGTAGTTCCAAAGTTTTATTCTTGGATTTAAAACAAAAGAAAATAAAATCCCCACTTTTTTTTCCTGGAAAGGAAATCTGTACTGTTGAAGACCTTTAGCCATAACCTGGATGTGGGACTCTGTTAGGGCATGAAGGGGCAGAAGCTGGGTGATGCTCAGTGGTCAGGGGAGGGAGAAGGGAGCACCTCTCCCCATACTCCGCAGGCTGAGGAGGAGCCAGGAGCTCACTGTCGCTCTGGGGACAAGCCTTGGGTGTGTGAGCGCTGTTCTTTTACATGGAGGTTAGCAAACAGCCACAGACGATGGCTGTGTATGTCAGTACACATTGTATAAGATTAAAAACCCAAAACCTCTAAGCTTTCTTTTGCCTCATTTTTCTGGAATACAGATTCTCCCTTCCCAGACCTTTAGGAGATCGCCTCTCCTGGGGCAGCAGCAGCGTGTAGCTCCTGCAAGCATGCAGAGCATTTCCACATATCTGCTGGCAGCTGGTGCCAAGCAGAATGCAAAGGAATCGGCTCTGCCATCAGTGACAGAAAATGCAAAGAAACCATCTGTTAAGCCCAGAATCTGCTCCTCCTGCCTTAACATCTCGGTATCTGAGAAAATGGGAGCCCAGCAGGGCTTCGTAGCTTATGCTGTGCTGCTCCTCACCTTCAGGCAAACCTGGCTCCTGGGGATGTAGCTGGCATCTGGGAATACGAGCAGCGTGTCCCAGTGTGGGACCTGCTCTCCTTTCCCTTGGGTGGCACTCCGACAGCCGAGCTGGGCAGGGCTGCAGAAGGTAACCCGCAGAGCTCCCTTCCTGCAGGGGCAGAAGGCGAGCTCCTCGGCAGCCCTTCAATTTCCTCAGTTCTGAGAAGACGAGCAGAAAGGTGCGGTGTTGTGAAGCTGCGTTTCCTTCCTGCCTGGGGGACAGTTCCTCCCTGCCCTGGCGGTGGCTGTGGGGGCCGTGGTGCTCCTTGGGCTGAGGGGCGAGCGGGAGGGCCGGGGGAAGTCTCCTCTCCCCAGCGGATTTCCTCGCTCAGATTGCTGAGCGTTCGGGTGGCTGGGGAAGGGGTGGAGAGAGAAAATAGGTCCTCCTGGTGAACTCTTTACTCTTCCTTTGCAGCCTCTGATCACCGGGGTCACGTCTGCCCTCTGCATCGGGGCAGGACTGGCGTTTCTGCCACAAGGAGGGCTGCGTTTGCTCTGCGTGCTCCGGCCCCAGCGGCAGTGCTGAGCGGAGCCGGCTGTGAGGACAGCTGAGGTCGTTGGCTTGCTTGGCTGGAGAGACCGGGAGCGAGCCTTAAATATTTAAAAGTTTTAATGCTTATTTAGATTGAATATGTAAATATTTGAGGAGCTGTGGAAAGGCTGTGGATCAGTGACGCTACCTGCTCTTCATCCCCCAGAGCAGTGTCTTTCTGCCCACTGTCTGGGGAAGAGCTTTGCCACCTCCCGTGGGCTCTGGCGTGGAGTCTCATGCATGTCGGCTCCGTACCTGCGTGGACCTGGCCCTGGGGCCTGTGGGGATGCCCTGGTGACAGGGGAAGGATGGGGCAGCTCCTGCAGGCTTTGGCTGGGTAGTGGGGAGTGAGCTGCACTGCTTTGGTCCTGAGAGCTTCCCTGGATTTATCCCAAGAGCAAGCAGGCTTCCGAGCCAGGCTGCTGCTCCAGGCTGTGTCTGAGGGTCTCACGTGCAGGGGTAGCAGTAGACACACACAACCATTTTCCTGCTTTCTGCCCCACTTCCTTTCAAACACAAGCACTTTCCCTCTGTAATCAGACTTCCCCGCATATTTCTGTTTCCTTTACTTTCTACAATGCAAAGTGGTGAACTTGGCACTATTGATTTTTTGCTTCTTCCCTTCCCTCTCCAGAATGCTTAAGATATTTTTGGAGCCTTTCATCTCTGAGCTTTCTGGGGAGAAAGCAGCACACACCAATACATCAGCTGTCAGTCTGCAGCTTCTCAAAGACCCGGCTTTCCACCCCAGAGCTGTGCCTGTTTTTCAGCGTGACTCGCGCAGCACTGATGCGCAGCAGAGCTAAACACCGGGGCTGTGGCTGGGGAAAGAAGGGGCTCTGTTTTACAAGCGGGTTGGTGCAAATTTGTGATGAGATACAGGGTAGAAAATAACCTCAGCAGAGAAAGGTGGCGACTATAACCCGAAGGTTGACATTCAGTGGAGTTAAGAAGGCAAATTATGATGGCAATAAACCCCATGCATTTTGGGGTCAGTGCAGCCTTAATGGATACCCAAATAGCAGGATGCAGTAGATGTGTGTAGAAAATGCTGTATTCAGTGCGTCAGGGGGCAGGGAGGTCGGGTCAGGCTGCTGCTACGCCTCCGGTTCCTGGGGAGCAGGATTCAGAGCCAGGAAACGTTGGAGCTGCCACACAGGGACTTTGGGGCTCTGAGTCGTGGAAGTGCAGAGCATTGATGGCTTTCTACCAGGAGGGAGGGAAAATTGGACAGAACTTCCCCTTGTGTGGCATTTAATTAAACTTTCTAGCACTCGAGATAATGTTGGTCTGAATGCTCAGAATAAAGGTATCGGCTCTGATGGTTTCTCCTTACCTTCACTCACCCCTTTTGGGTGAAAGTTTCACGATTTCCTCTGCAGCAAGGCGGGCTGCTTGCAGAGGTGCACAAACTCCTACTGTAAGCAGCAGATCAAATACAAACCGAAACAAAGCCAGAACTTTGGTGCAGCGGTCTGGGGAAGGGAGCTCATTAGCTGTTTGCAGAATGGGAGCAGAATTGTTGAAGAAAAAGAGGTTTATTTCTTTTTTTAATGGAAATAAATTAAGAGAAAAATGAGGATAAATGGAAAGGGAGAAATGTGTTGTACATTCCTCAGGGATGTAGCAGGGGGCAGATCTCATCTTCAGTTCAGAGAACAGAACAGGTTGGTATTCAGGCTTCATTTCATGTGAATGATGATGCAAAAATTATTTCTGCAAAAGAGCTTTAAAGAAAAAAAGCAATCCTGCTGAGCCGGGTTCTGAAATGCAGTTGATTATAGCATGGATGGGAACGTTGATAAAATTAAAAAAAAAAATTTAGTCATTTAGATAAATGATTTTCTTCTAAATCCAGCATTTGCAGGGCTTTTTGTTTGTTTGTTTGTTTTTCCCTGAGTGAATGGTTCCAGACCTCTTCCCTTGGACCTGGCTTTCTGAACTCTGCTCCCAGAGCTGCCTGCATGCGGGGCTGCGGCTGGGACCACGGGGGAGCGGTGGCACGCCGCCAGGCGCCCGTCCCCTCCCGTCCCCACAATGTCCATGGATGGCCAGTGTTCCTGAGAAAAACAACCCCAAGACTTTAAACAAATTACGCTTAGTGGAAACAAACTTCTTCTGCCCTCCTGTATAATGATTTTGGATAATGTGTTGGCTGTGTGCTTGGAGGACAGCAGAAGGAAGGGAGGGAAGAGGAGGGCGATGGAGCCGTGCACACACACAACTTGCTCTGGAGGGGCTGAGAGGTTTCTGAGCATGAAGTGCTTTTTAACTCCCAGCCAGCCTTCCTGCTGGAAGGTGAGCAGTGTAGTGATGAGGACATTTATCTAGTGGTTGCTTTCTTCTGTATATGGATTTGTAAAACTTGGGAAGGCAAATGCCTCGTATCTGGTGTTTTCTACAGATTTTGTACAGCTTTGACGCTGTCTTCCACGTCATTCACCTGATCTCTGCTGGGTTCTGGCGGTAAGCAGCAATGACATGAAACCAATACCCAGCTGGCCTTTTTTTTGTCTTTTTCTGAAAGCAGAATAGGAAATACAGACCGTAGCCTACTTTGCAGAAGAAAGCACGCCATGGCTATGGTTTCTGTTTTTTCAAGCTGGTGCTGATAAATCTTTTCTCTCCCTTCTGTTGCTATGGCGTTCGTTCTGCTCAAAAACAAACCTTGGGGTGATCGAGTTGAATGCAAAGATCGTTTGGAGAGAGAGATGCTGAAAGAGAAGGGAAGTAGGAGGGCTCAAATTCCAGCTGATGACAAACAATGAATCAGTGTTTGTCTCAGCAGAGGGCCATCAGAAATTTTGCACTGTACTTTCAGTGACTTATGATTGGGTCTGATACTCCACTTGAAAAGGCTCCTTTTTTCCCCCTCAACCCTTTTTTTTTTTTCCTCCCAACTTTTTTGCCTTGGTATATAAAAGGAAGGTGGAACACTTCCAAATTCCACACGGCTCAGAAATATTTGCTTTCCACAGCGTGGCCCGGAACACAGAGAGCTTATTCTTGCGAGCGGTTTGATCCTCCAATCCACGAAATCTCGGATCAAATTGTGAAGGTTTGTGTGGCCGAAATGTACCTGCTGCCCTCGCTGAGCCACTTGAAGCTGAGCTGCCCGTGGAGCAGCTGCCTGAACGTGCTGCTGCATCCAGGATTGCTTCATTTGCGAGGGAGGAGGCCGAGCACTGTTACAGGGGCCCTTTTTGACACTTGCTGATTTGCCTGTGCAAATCCTGGTAGGTGCACTCTGTTTACGTGCTCGGCATACGCCTGTTGGTTTTAGCTGACACGAGTGTTGTGAGGAAGTTACCCTGCCCAGATGTCTTACGTTTCTGGAAAACGCTCTGCTGAAAATGCCTGCATATGCCTTGAAGGCTTCTTGTATTCTTGGGTCAGGGCTGAAAGGGAGGACTGTGTTCTTGTTTCTGAGTGCTTCTGTGCAGATTGAGCTGCAACTGCAGCAAGAACATGGTGGGGTAACCAATCTCAGATACTTCTTGCTTCTCACTGTTTTTCAAAGTGGAAGCCCTGAAAAGGATTAATTCACATTTTTATACTTTGGCAACTGGGAACTTTCCGACTCCGTTGAATGGACCCTTTGTTTTGGAGTTTCCCTCCAGATATGATAGACAGAGGAAAAAAAAATCAGGAGAAGCTGTGTGATCATCTGAGATTTCTTCTAAGGATATTAACTAATATTTTGGAATTTGGTTACAAAAGTAGATGGTCTCCTTCCATGTCCTTAGCTAAGCTTTGAGTCACATCATTTTGCCTTGGTTCTGCAGACACTTAGATTTGCACTGCTCATGGGAGCCAAAATGTGCTAGCACAGCCAGGCCTCCTGGGGACTGCCTTGCCATACCCCATCAGGTCCGTCTTGTCTGTCTTTTACATCATCCTCCCATGCAGAGGGTCTGCTGCCCGCCTGTAAATGGTGCCTCTGAGTCTCCTCAGAAGATGTGCAATATGTTTTCCAGTCTCATTAGGATCTGCACGAGTACTTCAAAGATAGCACTAGAGCCTCAACCTGTGGCCATTAGCAGGAGCGTATTAAGGCACTCCTTCACTCAAAGCAGAGCCATTTCTACACGGTGGGAAATTACATAGGACAAAACCCAAGCTAACGAGATGGTGAAGATGGGGCATCTCCCGGCCATTCCGCCTCTCCCTGCCAATGCCAGGAGCAGAGGCAGCCGTGGGAAGGCGCGTGCCCGTGCCTGTAGGAGCAGATGCCATCTGCAGCTTCCGCAGCATGCCTCTGTCCTACATTTCGAAGATGTTTCACTCGGCTATTTGCAAGTGTAAGTTGCCGCTGCTGCAGTGCATCTCACAGCTCCTACAGGTGCAGCAGCTGATGTTGTGGTGGCTTTTGTGCTGCTGGCAGCCGGCTTGTTGTCGAGAATGTCAGCCTGCCTGTTATTTACGCTGAAAACGTTGCGGTCCGATAAGCTTCGTGGGATTGGGGTGTTTGGTGGGGACCTGAGGAGGTCTTTAGTACATCACCTCGATCAAAGCAGATTCAGCTTTAAATTCAGATGAAGTTATTTAAGGCCTTGTCCAGTCAGGTCTGAAAACATCAAAGGGTGGAGATCCTCCGGCCTCTGCGGGTCTCTGTGCTGCAGCCGGGTGGTCCTCGTGGTGCAGGGTTTTTTGCTTGTGTAGCAGGAATCTTTACTTTTTGGATATATGGCCTGATGGGATGAGTCTGAGGTTCCACAATGACATTAAAGAGTTCTGTAAGGGCTTGTGTCTGCATCCCATCAGGTCCAGGAGCCTTGCCTAAGATTCCTCAGGAGATCCCCACCTCCACTCTCTTCCAGTATATGTAGCCGCTCTGCTCCTTGAACCCTGCCGTGGTACTGGGAGCAAGCCCTGTGACACATCGCCTCCCTTGTTGGGCCCTTCCCTGCCGTCTGGAGCTGAATTTCTGCCGAGCCCATCCCAAACCTGTATTCCCCTACCCAGCTCCCTGCCAAAGCATATTTGCTGTGCTCTGGGTGCAGCACTCCTCCCTGCAGCTCGGTGCTCTCCCTGCAGCAGATGAGCCTGCAGCGATCCTGAGCTGCGTATTTGTTACCTGTGCTACTGCCCTGGGTGCTGCTCTGCGCAGTCCCGAAGGGTGAAGGGCATGGTAGGCATTCCTCTTATTAGTGGCACTAATTATTGTTGGCTCATTCCTTTTGTGCGTATGTGTAACTATGGGGAAGAGAGCTGAAGTGGGAAATACTTGCTCAGGGTGGAGAAGCAGCACAGATAGGCCTTTGGATGAAGGATGCTTGGCAACGATTTCACTGCTTTTACATGAAGTTAGATGTGTACTGCTGAGAAGTAAATTTCTGAGTAAAGTTTTTTGGCAGCCAATGAAATGTCACTTCTCAGGGATTTAGGTGATGTATCAAAATAAAGGCAGTGTGTAAATGCCACTTGTGTGATGGGAATGCCTTGGAGAGGGACAAGAGCCTCAGATCCTCCACATTCTAACAAAAGGTTTCTCTCTGGTTTCTTCAGCTTGACCTCACCAAACCCCTTGAAGACCAGGGCCCTTTGGACGTGATCATACATAAACTGACAGATGTCATCCTTGAAGCAGACCAGAACGACAGCCAGTCTCTGGAGTTGGTGCAAAGGTTCCAGGTAAGCGGCTCTTTCACAGCCCTTCTGCCCTTCAAGCTGGAGGGTGATCTTGGTGCAGCACATCCAGCCTGTTCTCTGTGCAGTTGGTGATGTTTGATGAAAAGAGCTTTCAGGAACACTGCTGCACTGCCCTAGGGAGCCCACCAGAAATTTTGTCAGTCAACAATGGACTCTGGATAGGTTTGACATTGCATTGGTAAGCTTAATAATAACCGGTTTCCCACAAAACATTGTCCTGATGTTGTTCCAGACGTGCTAGCGTTGTCTACAAGGAAAAGCAGGTACTTGTAGGGCCCTTTACATATACCTGTCTGCATGATAGAAAATACTGAATTAATTTGGCCCAGTCCTGTCCAGTTGTCCTGCTTCCCGGAATGCTGATTTCTATAAGTCAAGGCGAGTGTCAGCATTTTTGTCCTCTAATACAATCCTGTTCTATTAACTTTTTTTCCTCAAGGTACAGAGAACTGTTTTCCCAGAGAATTCCTCTCAGTAGTCTGAATAACGATGCGTTTATCATTTTAAAAGGTGGTGTTCCTGGTGGATAGCTTTGATCAAAGGTATATTCTTTTCTTTCAAAGAGAAGCAAAGTTAAATAAGGTATTTTGAGAAAACTATGAAATATGCTTATGTCAGGTGCAAAACCAGCTCAGACAAATTCTGCAGTTTTGACAAGTTTGCTGTCTTGGGAAATCATGTTCTGTTTGCTCTGCTTAATGTTCTATTCCTAGTAATGCAGAAAATATTGTACTTAATGGAGGAAATGTTCTCTTTGCTCTAGTTACAAAGCTTCCCCACTTCCTCCCGCCTGTGTATTATTCAAATTCACCCAGGAGATGAAAAGTTTGGCTTGTGGGTTTGGCCCTCTGGCACCAGTTCTCTGAAGAGTAGATGAGGAGCATGGGCACCCAGTTCCCACAGCGCTTGAAATTTCAAATGACCAAAGCAGCATGTGGAAAGATGGACTTCAGGGACCTTTTGCTAATGCTCAGAGTCTTTGCCCGTTTCAAACGCCAACTAATTTGGCTTCATAATGCACATATTGTTGGTAAAAGCTGATGCCCAAAGATGTGAAAGGGCACACACATGGAGTTGGTCACAGCTGTGTAAAACTCATGAGATTCATGATTCCCAATCTTCCCTACATCAGTTGCATTCCTGAGTGTGAGGCACAGAGATTTGCACCTCTGTGTAATACTGTGGCACCTCCACTTTTCCCTGGAAAACATGCCGATAGGGAAATTGTGTAAGCATTAGTGAACAGTTAGTGTGTGGCAATAGTTAGTATCTGAAACACATTTCTTTTATTCCTGAGCAAGAACTCTTCAATGGTTGTTGAATATTTTTAGTAAGAATTTCAGCTAGCCAACTTACTGCATTTAATTGCTAAGGTCATAGGCTGTTACTTCTGCAAGTATCTGGGTGAGGTCTGGAAGAAGCAGTGCTAAGTATAGAGGACATATTTTCCTTAAGCTGCACTTAACTGCCAAGGTGAAGTTCAGTATGAAATGGGGCAGAGCACTTTGCAGGGAGAGCCCTGGCTTTGGCTGAGAACTTAATGGGCTGTTGTGTCAGTGTGACAGCTGCTGCTCCAGTGGAATGCTATTAGAGGGAAAGTGACCTGCTAGAGATAAGTCCCTTGCCCCAGTAAATTTCTTTAAGTAATCACAGTATGATACCTTGACATTACTCTCTGTACCTTTGCTAGCATTTAAAGAACGTAATCCATTATTTTTGAATAGCTTAAATATCGAAGCTTTGTTTTTAAACCTATTTAAATTAGAATCTCAGTGAAAATGTGACTTTTATCTAATGAGTCTGTGGGATGGATTCTGAGTGCTGAGAGATAAGTGGTGTATTTGTACATTTACACATTTATCCTTTAGTTTAGGGACTTGTTCTTTGTATCGTTTTTGATGGTGCTTGCGAAAGAATTATATCACCTGAATAGAGATGCAGTGGCCTAAAACAACAGAAAATGTTAAAACCCAAACAAACAAAACTGCACCTACAGACCAGAAACCTAACTGCCCCTTCTGAAGTCTCTTCTAACATTCCCAAATGCTTCAGAGCCACATAAGTTAAAAGTCTATCACTGATCCTCTGGCAGTTGATTTTTTCAGATGCTGATATCAAATATAGTAGTAATTTTTAACTACAGACTATTAGAAATTAAATTGTTTTTAACTTTCAGAAATGGTAAATGTCTAATTTGCATATAGTGGTTAATGGAGCATAAAAATAAGATATATATTTTGAATATTATTTCTGTCTTCAAAGCTTTTGTCAGGAATAAGGTATTTTATATAGTGCAGCTTGATTTTTTTTTTTTTTGAGAAAATATAACTTAGTTTCAGTATGCAATTGCTTACTGCAGAGATCTCAAATTTCTACATACTTCTTTACAATGTATGTCGTGGCAGGGGCAGGAATAGGAGACCATACATAAAATCTTGGCAGAACTTGCAGAAATCATACATTTCTGTCAGACTAATCAAATTTGTTTGCTGTCGGTGTGCATGACGGCATCAGTTTCACTACCTTGACTTTTTGATCAAAGTCAAGATGCTGGGGGAGCTTGGCAGGTGGGAAGGAGTCTCACTGTTGTGCAGGGTCAGCCAAGGCTGTGAAGAAAACCAAGCATGCTCCCAGCAGGCTTACAGCCTCCTTACGCACTCCCAGTGGAAGCTTAGAGAGTTACGCATCAGAAACAGCTGTGCTGAAATCCCATGTGGCAGGGCACACAGGATGGGGACCCTCCCACTGATATCAGCTGCAGTTCTTCCCTTCTCATCGTCCCGGGGCTGCTGACCTGCCAGCATCTCCCGCGGCCAGGGCTTGCAGGCTGTGGATAGCGTTTCTGTTCCACATGCTAAAGGAAGCAGGGCAGTAGCATTTCTGTGCTTTGCTGTTCCTTAGGGCTGTGCTGCAGCTCTTGCTGTCTTTGCTAATCTTGAATATCGTAAATCTTTCTTTTCAGTGGACTCCGAAGGAAGCCATTAACAATCCCACCCCCCCACACCTTAAGATTTGGGGCTAACAAATCTGTCTGCTCCCTGTGTAGGCATACACAGCATGGCTTTTCTCTCCCATGCTGCCAACTTCAGCTGTGTTAACATCACTGCCCCTGTTTCCATGTGCCTATTTTTTTTGTTGGTAGCATGGTCCTTATCACACAGTGTAGAGGAACAGGAGACCTCCCAGGTCAGTGATTTGGGCTGGGGATGTGCTTCCTGAGGCATGCTAACTCCTGTATCGGTGAGAACAGTCGTCTCAGGTATACCAGGGAGTCCTGGAGAGTACCAGCAGAGGTATTTGATACAGGAAGGCAGATCCATTCTGTAGGATTTGCATAGCGATGAATTGATTTAAATATCTGCAAGGCACGAGAGCATTCTGTTTTGTTACCTATTTTTGCAGACCTGTCTGCTGCCTTCTAAGAATAACAGAGAACTAAATGGAAAGCAAATTAGCCTGGAACAGGGTTGGGTTACAGTAGAGTAAAACAGAAATAATTGTAATCCAGGAACCGGATAATAGGGCTGAAATTCAGTTTTATAGTCTGTTACCATCTCCACTATTTTGTTATTAAGAATACACCTGCCTTTCTATGCCTTAATTTACCATCCCCTGTTCATAAACTCATCTCTATTTATTAATAAAGGACTTTGTGATTTTCCTGTAAAAATTTCTCGTATGCTGATGGGAAGTTGGAAGTTTTCCTTTTGGTAATACTGGAAATTTGTATTATATGTCAAATGTTGTAAGAAGCAAAGTATTGCTCACACACCTGGAGCATATGGAACATCTAAGTCAGAGCACCCTTAAATTCTCTGAGATCTGTTAATTAAAAAGTAATTGTATCATTAGAAAATCTCTCTCCACCATAATACCTGCTTTCTGTATTTTTTCCAGAGCACAAGTAATAGAGACGGATGGAATTGAGGATAAGGTCTGAGTAAGTCAGATACAGAAGAAATAGCTCCCTGTCTCCTGACTTGATTGGTTAATACCAATCTTGTTAAACAAATTTGTTCAACTAACAGTTGAACTGTATGGGAAAAAAAACTGGGTGAAAAACACCCAATGGGTACAAAGCATTGCCTTATACCAGTCTTCTGTGCAGGTGAACTCTGCTCATGCGTTAATGACTCCTCTGATCTTTCATCTTCGTTACACGTCACTGGTAATGGTGGGGTTAGTCTCTTTTGAGCATTTTTCCATATTGGAATTTGGCATTGCTGTGCTTGCAACAGCAGGCTTTGGCCAGGCATCTTCTAGAGTGGCTGCTGTAGGGCTGCACTAAGAAACTTAATTCTTTTTATAAATGCTTGGGTACAGCTGCCTAGTGCCTTCAAGGCCTTCATATTTAGGAATATTAAATTGAACTGCAAATGACAATAATAAAAAAAAAAAAAAGTATGTTAGAGAAGAACTTGATATTCTTTCTTTTCTCCCTGTCATTAATCCTTGGTTGTTCAGTAAACAATGTATAATCTAATCTATCTATTTCTTGAGGATGCCATCTTCCTGCAATGAAGTAGAACATAATGCCTAAAGAATCAGAAAGGAGTTCAGGGATGTGGGTTCAATTCATGCCTTCATCGTGTCATCTAGGCAATCCCATTTGCATCCCCAAGTTTTTATTCTGCAAGTCATAAATGAAATAAAATAGCATTAGCTCCTTTTTGAGATTAATATGAAGAGCTCTCTAATGTCAACTCACAATGGCTGTGATAAGGATTTTTTTTTTGTCTATTTGGAGCTCTGAAACAAACTCGTAGTAGCTATAATTACACCTAATTTACAGACCAAGGGCATTTAGCTGAAGAAGACTTTGGGATTGAGCTTTCCGAGGTCTTCATACTGCTTGGATGTGTGGTCTGGACAGCAGTTCCTCTGGAGAGTATTGGCAGCTGCAAACCAGACTCCACCTAAGATTAGTGATGAGTGCTTGGTGATCTCCTCTAAAGCTGCAGTGAAGACCATGTGCAGCACCAGGTGAAGTTCATGAAGTGCAAAGTGGAGAAAACTTCCAGTTTGCTCCATAGGACACATAGGCCCTTAACGCTGCAGAACATAGAGATGATTAGTCTCCCCTCCTACCCACAGCAACACTGGGCTCATCTGATTGAACATAGATCATTTGCCAGCCAGTAAAAGCAAACAACAACAACAAAAGCATTAAAGTCCTTGGTGGTTCCTTCTTGACCAGAGGAATGTGGGGGAGAAGTCAGGTGGGAAGAGTCCGCAAGGGTCCCTTTCATTTGCTGGTGCTTGGTTCCCTTCGCCTTGATAAGAAAGAGAATCAAACAACTCCAGCTCCTGCCCTCCAGACAAAGTTTATGACTTTGAAAGCTGAGTCTGTTTTGGCTGGTGTAAGCCACTGCTGACTAGGGAAACTTTGTTGTGATTACAGCAAAATACTCCCTGAACAGCTGCCTGTCATAGCTGCACAGGGGCTTGGGTAGCTCTATTCATTGCAGCTTCGTACTTGTCTGTTCCATTCACACTGATGGCCCAAGTGATGGAAAATCAATAGGGTTATTAATTTGTCTTTCTGACATTTTGTTGAACAGGTTCTCTTTGCATTAGCCTTCTTGAAAAGATGGATCACAAACGATTTTTATTCCTAGACCTCTGCTGGCAGTTAATGAAAACTGAAAACATTTCCTACCCCTCTATTCATCCCCCCAAGCCCTGCCCCATATTTCCTACCGTTGACTTTCCTACTGTGAAGTTGTCCAGGAAGAGCTCTTCTGTTCTTGATTTATTAGAAGGGTTTAGGGCTGGGATGAAGGGAAATTAGGGAGATATTTTGGAAGGAGAGAAGTTAGGCATTACTCTTGTTCTGGAGGGGGGAGTGCATTGTTCTTGCTGCACTGATTGCTTTCATCAGAAGTATCAGCTTCAAAAAGATGATTTGGGTATGTACTTGTGGAGAGAGATGATGCCAGTGCATTTTTTTTTTCTTTCTTTCTTTCTTTTTAATATACTAGCCCATTGTTATTCTACTTACCACCTTTGTACTCTGAAAATACTTGTGTGATTCTTTTCTTTTTTCATGTGCTCCGCTGAAAAAAGGGAAGTGAAAAATCAAAGGAAACTTTCAAAGCTTAGAAGTTTTTTTCATACTGGAGGGGCCAGGGAGAGAGAGAGAGAGAGAGAGTTGAAATGGTCTATTTACACTTGAATTCACAGGGCAGCGCCTGTGTTTTTCCCATTTGAAAAATAATTCTCTTATATTGGTGTTGGAAGAGCCTTGTAAGCAGGCAGAATTAACTAAAAATCTCCCTTCCAAGTGCTAACTGTTGTAGGATGGCTTTCCTGGGGATAGCTATTTGCAAAATGAAGCTGTGGTAGACTCCTGAAGGAAAATCAAGGAAGCTGAGTACTCAAAGTTACTTTCAGATGTGAAATTAATAGAAAAGGAACAGAGGAGGTTTCTGTCCACTGCCCTGTGCCACCACCCTCATCCCTCCCAACCACTGTAGGAATCTGTTTAGGTTTAAAGAGACAAACATTTTTGAGATTAGTTTTTATTCAGGATCCACCTTACCTGTACCTTTCCTCCTGGAAAGAAGTGCCCATGAAAAGAGAGCATCACCACCCAAGACACTGAACAGGAACTTCTATAATTTAAGTCTGAATCTGATGCAAAGTCTTTAGATAAATTTTGTTTCTGTCTACGCATGTTTTCTCCCTTGAAAAACGTCAGTTTGTTGTTGTAAGCAGTCATCTCTGTGTTTCTGTACACAGGAAAACACAAATCCAAACACTGTTACTGTTTCATTTGCTAACATTTTTATATGGAGCTTTTGTTTAATATTAAACAAAAGGTTATAGAAGTTTTATTACTTAGTAATAAAATCGAGTCAATGAGTCAGTGAGTATCTCTTATCATCTAATGACCTAATATTTGCAGTAGATACTGTATAAACTTTCTGTTAAAATATTAAAATGGAAAAAAAAATCATTAACTACCTTTTTTGGGTAAAATGACAATCAGTTCTCTTCTCATCTATATATATGCTTCTCAAGAAAAGCTATTTTTTAATCTCTGGGCTATATCCAGAGGTATTTAATAGGGAACATCAGATGCTTGGTCTCTCATTTGATTCTCTCATTTGAAGCTCTTTTGATTTCAGGTTTCTTTGCTGGCCTTCTGCCAGTAACAGGGCTGGTTCAGAGGATTACTGAATGCCAAGCTTGGAGTACAAACAAAGGAGGATCTGCTAAAAGTCCTTTTTTTTTTTTTTTTTTTTTTTTTTTTCTTCTTGTTTGCTTTTATTATGTCAAAGATTAGGAAGAGGAAAACACAGACATTGTCTGGGTCAAGCTGAACTGCAGCCCAGGGACAGCCCTTTCAAAATACTGCAGGGAAGCCTAAATATCCAACAGATTGTTGTCTGGGTTGTTGGAGCCTACAGTTGGATACCAGTCTTTGGTAAATCCATCACAATAAAGTTCAGTTCTTTTGTTGGAATGACCAGAGAAGAGCTGAACAGTAAAAGCTGAAAGGTTGTGATTTACTGAATACAGACCCTTGGCTTCAGTGTTTCTTCTTTCTTTCTGCAACTGCTTCATTTTCAAGTTCACATTTGTAGTAGCTCAGCTGCTATCAAAATTCTTAGATGCAACCATTTCATGTTCATCGACAGATCTGTATTTCTGGTGGTGGAGCTATTCTGTGCCATGAGAAGAATGCTACTGCTCAGGCTAAATTGAGAGTTTTCTAGTCTGTAAAGCCATACATTAAAAAAAATGTGGTTGCTGAGTGTGCAGCAGTACCTAGTAAAGAATCGAAGTGTACAGAAGATCTCATATATGCTACCGTAATTATTCCTGTGAAGCTGACAAAATTTTCCTATTGTATTCTCCTGTTGTGGGATGTAAGTGTTAAGGTTTGGACTTGATTTTCCTTTAAAGTGCTTTCCTGCACGTAGATACTGGAGCTCTTTCTTTTGCATGTGCTCAAAGTGTTGGCAGCATGCATGCCCAAGGGGAGGCCTGGCATTTGCTTTGGGGATCCTGCTGCAACTCAATGCTTCTGCTTTTGAATGCAGGGTTAACGCTTTGTGATGGAAATCCAAGCAACACACAATGCCGTGAGAACAGATGCAGAGTTATAAGGACCTGAGCGCATTTAAATGCTTCTGTCCCTGAAACAGCTCTTCAGGAGTTAACCACTAGCTGTGTCCAAGGAGAGATGCCCTATACAAATACGTCAGCCTTGTTCTGCGCTGACAGACTTCTGTGCCTCAAAGAGCAGGCCATTTCTGGATTAGCTAAAATGAGAGCTGTGTAGCCAACCCCCAGATTAGCTCTAGGAGACACTCACTTCTGGTCCCAGTCCTTTGCTTTACTCAGTTGATGCAGGTTTTTATGGCCCTTTGCTGACAGTCTCTGAGCTTTGCCATTCCTGTGCCCTGTGGCTGACTACTTAAGCCTATAAAAGAAGAATATCTGAAGAATAGTTTTTGAAACATGTTTGATGCCAAGAAATTTTATTTTATTTTATTTTATTTTATTTTTTTAATAAAAAACCAGCTTGCGTTCAGACTCCTGTGTATGTTTGAAGGGGCTGTTGTCTTTCACTGTGAAGTTCTTTTCAACACGAGCAGGGCTTGTTAAAGTCCTCCAGGCTCTAAATGGCTTCTGAGAAAGAGCCCCCACCTTCATGCTCTTTGGTTATTTTGTGTTTGCCTTCCAGAGCTCTTTGGAGTCTCCTTAAGGCAGCAGGATGAGAAATCAGTCACTGGAAAGCCAGCTACGATGCTCGCTGCTGTTGAAGCCTTGCCTGGTGTAGCAGCGCCTCAGGATTATGCCTTCATTGCTGTTAAACTTCATTATGCTGTGTCAAGCTTAGTGCTTGGATGATCTTATAATATGGTTTAGAGCTATTATCGTTATAAATAAAGCACCATGAAGTTTCCTACAGAACTCATTAAAAAACACTTGTACTTCTGGAAATACATAGAGTAACGTGAGCCAAAATAATGTGGAATATACCTGAAGACAGGGCAGGGAGGATAGTCAATAATGCCGAGGTGAGCATCAGGAGGATTTGGGAAGCTGCACAAGGAACCAAGAGAGGGAAAAGTCATTCTGTCCTTGGAGGGGAGTGAAGGGGATGGAAACTGAAGTGAGGACAAATATATGTGTGAAGGGAAGGATTAGTGTGTACAGAGTGGGCCAGGATGGGCAGAGTGGAGCTTAAATTCAGTGCGGAATCAGGACCAGAGGGGCAGTCACTGCAGTACAAAAGGAAGAGCTAGTACACCCGTCAGAAACACTGCAGGATGTTTGCTGTTAGATCCGTGTCGGGATCAGGTTGCGGAACTGTAGGTCTCACTCTGTTTGCTGTGTGCTTACATGGCCCCCCAGCACCATGTTGGCCGTCCTTCATGTACCACCCCGTCCCTCTGCTCACAAAGCTGCCCAATGTGTGGTAGCTTCCAAACTCTTCAGATGAGGCATAGAGGGGCTGAAGGAGCCATGTAGATGTGTTGAGATACTCCAAGTAACGTTTCATGATCAGCAAGTTTAAACTAATTCCCTAATCACGGGATCATCCCAGCCTCACAAGGTGTCTTCTGGCTGTGTGAAAGTGCCTGCGCGCACGGACACACACGGGGCTCTGAGAGGCGTTAATAACAAGTTTCTCTCTCCAAAAAGCAAATTTCTTCTGTATGTGGAAGCTGACTGCTTTGCTTGAAACTCTGAAAGTATTGGGGACAGGAGACTAATGAAAACTGTTCACAGTGCTGATGACTTGAAACAAACCCAGCTTGTGCTCCAGGGAGCCAGAGGGGGCTTTTTGTCCAGGGGCGCTGCAAGGGTGAGGCAGCAGCTGGGCCTGATGCTTGTGGTGACAGTCCCTGGGAAAGGCTCTGTCCCTCACCTTTCCCAGGTAGCAGCAAAGCTGAGCATACCTTTAGGGATATATAATAATATATAATTCGCTTTATTTGTTCTGCAGGGGTTATTTATTCTGTCAGACATCTAGTGCAGCTGAAGTGTGCCTTGTGGCCCTGTGAAGGAAAACTACTTCTATGTTGTGGCTGATGCAGTGGGTTCACTAAACCACAGCACTGGATCCTCTTAGCCTCAAGAGAATAATCCCTTTTTAGCAAGCCATCAGCCCAGACTGTGCAGTCAGCAGCAAGAGAGTTTGCCAGTGCTGGGTGCCGGGGGAGAACTGCTTCCCCAGTTAGTGTCTGGAAGAACATCATTTGCCAGGGACATGAGTCTTTTCTCTCCCATCTCGGTGCCTAGCAAAGTGCATCTCCTGTGGCCACCTCATCATACACCTTAGTGTCTTTTGGAGCATGTTTTTTTTTCTCTGAAGCAACTGAAAAAAGGAAGTAGGTTTTCATGAAAGTGTGGGACTCGCAAGGGCATTTACCATGCGTGTACATGAATAGATTTAAACAAATGGAAATGTAAAGATGGCTTTCAGATGCTGGGTTAAACAAAGCCAGATGCTAACTTCAGAAATGTTTGTCCTATTTTGGATGGGATAAAATGGATTCTTGTTTATCCATTGACTTCATGGGGTCAAGTTCAGGCAAGGATGAAAAAGTGGAACTAGGCTTCTGTTCAGAGAAACAGAAGAAGGTTTTGTAGCCATGGGTGGGTTTGCAAGGGCAGTACCATCAGCTGTCTATACGTTCATGGCCAAGATGCAGCAGAGCAGTCATGACTTCAGGGAATGGGGAGCTGAGTTTGCAAGGAGGACATCCATGGGAACGTTACTTTGCTTTGTGGTGAGGAGAGAGCTTAGAAAAATGGCAAGATGGGTGCTTTGAGACCTTAATGAAGACACAGTAAAACAGCAATCTTCTCAGCTCAGCCAAAAAAAAATCTAGCCTTTATCATTCATCTTGTAATACAGCATTCAGCACAGCTAGAGGACAGTAATAATAACAACATTAAAGAACACAGATGTAGTTCTGAGCTTAGCTCAGGCAGTTTTGATGTTCGTGTGGAGTAACTCAATACAGGGCTGACCCCAAGATAGCAGCATGTCATCCTTCTTCTCCTAATTGCTCTTCTTTGCCCTGCTCACAGCTGTTATTGTGGCACTTTGCCACTGGCTCCCTTCTGAGTTGATGGGGTTGCAGCGCAGGTTTCACTGCTGATGGTGAGTCTACAGGAGGAATTTGCCATCCTGAAAGAGTTAGCTGTCATGTTTGTGTTTGTTTCAAATGTCAGTGTCTAGACTGTCTGGTCACTTTCTGCATTGCCAATTTACTTTTGCCTCCTCTAGCAGAGAAGCTGGACGTTGACTGGGGTTTTTAACTTTATTCTCTTCTCCATCTCAGTATTTTCCACAGTCTTCAGCCAACCTAATACCTTTTTTTTTCCTTTGTATTTGTTTTGCAGGAGTATATTGATGCTCATCCAGAAACCATCATCCTGGACCCTCTTCCGGCTATTCGAACGCTTCTGGACCGATCCAAGTCTTACGAGCTCATTCGGCAAATAGAGGCGTACATGCAAGGTAGGCCAATTGCCTGCTCTCCCAGGAGGCTTTTATTGTGACTCGTAGGGAAGCAGCTGGCTTCTGGAGGTTGGCTGTGAGGTGTCAAATAGTGGCTTTGGGCCTCTCACATTCTTTAGCTCCATGGGAGCACAAACACCGAAGCATTCCAGTGTCACAGGATTGCATTCTGGACTCCAGTGCTCTTCTTCTTCAAAGTATGCAAAGGAGGTTTACATCTGGTTAAGAACATGATATGGGTTTAATGGACAGTGTATTTACTACAGTGAGCAACCCCAGAAAGCTCCTGGAAAACATTCTTTCTGTGCATGCTAGTAAATTGAAATAACTCGACAAGCTTAACAGCTTATCATAAGAATCCTTAGGCTTCACCAGAAGGCTTGAATTTTGGGGAGATTTATGAAAGAAAAAAAAAATATTTTGGAAAAGACTGAAAGAAATTAAATTCTAAGTACAGCTAAGATATTTGAGAAAGGCTGGAAGCTGGAAGCATGCTCAAGTTAATTGCTTGGAAGAAACATAAACGCTCCTCTGGTGCTGGCTGGCTACCTGACACAGACTGTTGCCTTTAATTGGTATCATTAGAGTTGCCATCCCATATTTGGAGGTCATGCCTCTTAACCTGAATAATGCTATCATCTTACCATGTTAACTGTTAGGTTAAGTGAGTCTTTCACTGCCTTTCTATTTCTTCTTTTGCCATTTTCTTGAAATATTTCTTGGCTTTTTTGTTCAGTTTTAGATCGGCTCTTGAAGCAACTGTTTCATACATTAGATGACTATAATTTAGGGAAATTGCATTTCTGAACTATGTTCTAATGTGGTGTTACTGCAATTGCCATTACAATTGTGTTAGCACTATTTCATGGGCACCTAAGAAGTTCATCAATTTGTATTTTTATAATTGTGGATTTTATAGATGTATTGTTTGCATCTGACCTGCCTGGCCTCATAAGTAGTGACTTTATGACCCTCTCAGGTATGTAAAAGTATGACCGATAATTGCAGCACTCTCCCATATGCTTTGGAATCTCTTTACAAGAAAACGTGCAGTTAGTTTAAAAGGACTTTTTTTCTGGAGTAGTTATTGCTGTGTGTGAGTAGGAAAAGGGTTCTAAGGGAGACCTGTACTCCGAGGAAGGGATTGGTTTTTGTTCTAGGAGCAGAGAGATTCAGGATGGGTTTGTTTGTTTGTTTGTTTTTCCTTAAGTTATTATCGATATTGTTGGTGGTGTTATATCTCTGGGAACATTATACTCAGGAGAGCATCCAGTGTTTCCAAGGACTTTGAATTGCACGTATCATGGCCTTCTCTGGTCAAACTGGTGAGAAAAAAGAGTAAATTTTTCTTCCTTAAGGAAGAGTTAAAGTGTCAGTTAAAACTGGCATGTTAAAGAGAAGCTGTTAATAAAATTTAGGAATGAAGTAGAAAAAGGCATCACCCATTTTCACTGGCTGCTTTAATATTAGGTGACCATATCTACACCCACCCCAAGTGCCCCTGCTCCGTCTCCGCTTATTTTTTTCTCATCATCAGAAATATTACGGCAGAGACCTTGAACCAACTTTGTACTTAGGAGGGGAAATCTCAAGAGAGCTGAATAATTGGCTAACTTCTCACTCTGGTCCAAGTAGACCAGCCTCTGTATTCCCACATGTAATCATCTGTGGTGAGAAATTCAGGAGACCAAAAAAAGCTGCATCCCTCTAGACTTTGTGGTGTTTTTTTCCCCTCCTTGTTTTCACCTGCTAAACTGTGTTTTCTGCTCTGCAGCTGTCATGTCGTATCCCAAGGCAATGAGCACTTAGAGAGCTCAAACAAGAAGTAATACATCTGTAAATAGCATAAGGTCTTAAGAGTTGCATCTTTTTTGTTCTGGAATTTCAGAAGGAAGTCACTACCAAGAATAATATCCTAGTATGTAGCTGCAAGGAAAAGAACCCATTTTATCAGAGGATACAAAAGTGACGTGGTGCACTAAGCTCAGTGCAAGGGATTCCCTCTTCCAAAGGAATGCCATAAGCTCTGGAGGGTTCGATACATGTGTAAGGAGGAATGTTCTGCTTTTGAAAACCTTTAAATTTCATCATCTGATTTATAGGGCAGTTTTGGATTCAGGTAATCCTAACCTCTAATTGAATTACATTGTAAAGTAACTGTAAACAAAGTAGTCTTCATTTATGATCTTCAGTTTGCATTTCATTTAAGCCTGTACACCTTAACAGAACTGTATAATTAAAGATTCATGCCAGTTGGGCTGAAGGGAGGATGGACATGTGTTCTGCTCTCTCCATTTTGCACAATGCTGAATCCTGCTCCGTGTTGCCTGCATCGTTGGAAACGTCGGATGTTGCTGAGGTGACCGTGTTCTGCAGCAGTAGGGCACAGTGTTATACAAACAGCTTGACTTTGAATGAAATTATCTTTCGGATATCCAAGTTAATGCCTTTCAACTGTGAATTCTCCATATGGCCTGAAAAACAGAATCACTATATGAAGTGCCTAAAACTGGGCACCTGGACATTGTTAGGATTTTTGGAAGTCCTTTCCATGCTCTTTATGGAGTCAAATATCTTAATAATAAGCATTGTGATCCAGCCTCACAAGAACCGTCTGGAAAGACGTTTTGTGGCCCAAGCTTTGCCTTTTGCAAGCTTTGTCTATTTATTTTATTTTTTATTTTTTTGCAAGCTTTGTCTATTGCAGTCTGTAGCCCTTAAATGAACAGTGAGAACTACAAGCAGGGAAGAGTTGTACGTGCAGTTTAGTGCCAAGCATGGAGCTGAACCTGAACTTTCCAGGTCCTAGACTGGCACTAACCACTCTTTCCGCTGCCACCTGTGGAAACACAGGGTTCACAGAACTTCAGGCTGGAAGGGGTCTCTGTCGATCATCTAGTCCCCCCACTGCTCCAAGCAGGACCATGTCCAGCTGGGCTTTTATATCTCCATGGAAGGAGGCTGAATGACCACTCCGGGCAACCTGCTCCAGGATTCACCTTGACCCCACCGTGTAACAGGGTAGGATATAGCTAACAGTGGGTGCCTTTGTTTTTTTCAGTTCAGATAGTGATATCTCCCTTGGAAGGAAGTAGGACTCTCTTCTAAAAATATGTATACGTATATGAAAAGCTATTTTAGCATTGATTTTCATGGATATATTTTTTTTTTTCAGAAATAGTCCAATCAGGGCTGTGACTTCCTCTTTTTCCTGTTCTCTGTTATTTTGAGTGCAAGCTCGAACAGACCTAGTCATTCTGAAACCTTCACTTCTAAGTCTTTTGAAAAAAGACTTCAAAAATAAAGTTTGCACTCACTGCTTGTGTCCTACATAGCTGGCAGGTCTATCTTGAAATAAATCACTGAAAAGATTTTTTTTTGGCGTGGCAGTTGAGTTCTCTTGGCAGCTGTATGGCTTTGTTTACTTATCAGTGAAGAATGACTTGTGATACAAAAGTATTCTAGTTCAGCTTCTGTAATGTTTAGTGAAAGATTAGGAGCATTATTTAACAAAATTCATTTTTGCAGATTATTGTATGGTTGGGGCTGGGTCAGCCTTTTGAAGCTTCAGCCTCATGAAAAATAACTTAAATTCTCTGAAACCGTCTTGAAAAGCTGTCATCTTACAACCTCGGAGTTCAAGATCTGACTTCTTAAATTATGGTTAAGATGATTACAGATAATCACTGTGAGTAGGCTTGGGAATATAGCCTTTTTATTTAAAGATTAAAGGCTTTTAAATGTAATAGTAATAATCTAAACTGAAGGAATTAAAATCAAAACTGATCAACTTGCTACGCGCTAGGTGCTCTGTCTAGTTAATGCTTACATATAAAATTCAGCTCCCTTTTTTGTCGCCTGAAACTTTCTGACTAAAAGTTTCTTCAGTGGTTGAGCCTCAGATGTTGCAGACCCTGGAGTTCATTTCTATAAATATTTTCACCTGTTTTTTTTTTAAAGTGGTTTTAAGAGTTCTCATATGAACCTAGTTGTGGTTCCTGAATTCCTCTCTCTCCTAATGATCTTTTTTGAAATAGGGGAATTATTCCCTGAGGACAGTTGAAACAATACAAAACCATTTAGCTGTGATATTTTCAACGCAGTGTGGAACTGAATTCATTTATGTTTGACTGTTTACTATTACATGAGATGCTGTTGCTGTGTGCACTCCTTTCTGATTTTGGGCAATACTAAGGAACAGAGCACTGCACCGTTCGCTTTTCCCTGAATTTCTTTTTATTAGATTCTGAGTCTCTGTCTTAGAAATACCTCTTGAACAACTGCATGTATCTTTTGTGCCTGGGAGAGCGGCTCAGCATGATGTAATGGGTAAGGCACTTGATTTGTGACTGGGTTTTCTGCTTGGTGCTGGTTTTGACTTGCTTCATGACCTCAGGCACAGCACGCCACCCTTGTGCATCTCTTTCTTCTCCTGACACTTGTCTGCCTGTCTCTTCCCTATAGATGCCACGTTTTTCCAGGCAGGAACCTCTTTTCCAAATATACGTACACTGCCTCTGATGTCGAGCAATGTGAGTGGGCGGTGTTTTATCAGAAATCAGAGGTCTATTGTTGAGTAGAAACCTGGGTTCTTACAATTCAACAGCAAAGAAAGTAGTTTGACTTTGTTTTTTGGAAGTTATGGAGGATGTACATATCTGGAGTGGGGCATACTCAGAACTTCCAAAAATGAGGCCACCCAGTTAAAGTGCCTGAAAATAGCTTCATATACATAGCTATACGTTCACCTTTTGAAGCTGTGGTCACTGATGTGTGTGGCCTACTTTAGTTAGCAGGTTTGGCCAGAGGGGAGGGAGAAGAATCATAGAATCATAGAATCATAGAATATCCTGAGTTGGAAGGGACCCTTAAGGATCATCCACACCGGTCAACTTTAGGCACCTCTATCTATATATGAAGCTCATATTAAAATGAAAAGAGAAATCTGTTTTTAATTTAAAGGCCCTAAAATCATCCACCTGAGCTCACTTGTCAATGTAGGGATGTGTCACTAAAACAGCTGAGTTAGAAGGCTGGATGTTAGTTACTGCTATAGCCAGGCCAAGTTTTGGATGCAGAAATCTTCTTTGTTAATTATATGTTCTCTTCCCTCCAAGAGCACATACAAACAGATGTCTTATTACCTCGCTCCAAGTGTGGTGCATCTTCCCTCTCTGCATTTTAATTTCTGTCTGAAAACTAGTGTACAGTCATGGAGGGAAGTAATGGGAATGAAATTAAAATTCTCTGCAACTGGAAGGACCTTGACAAAGAGCATCAGCACACAACAGTGTTGAACGTGGTAGTGCTGTGTACTCTGGCTGTCAGAACCTTTGTACATCTCAGCCCCACTGTGCCAAACTGGGAAAAATCTGGGGCTTTTGACCCAAAAAGGTGTCACCTGGCATCTTTTTTATAAAAGCTCATTCATTCACCTAGGATCAGGTTTACAGAGGCAAGGGCAAGTTGGTATTGCAATAAAAAAGGCCAGGCTTTGAAATTTAAAGTAGACAGCTGCTTCCAAAGGACTACTCCTATCCTGAGAGAGGTAGCAGGAAAAGAAAGAGGGAAGCCACAAAGGGAAGCTGGAATCTCCTGTCTTGTACTGTTGCTTGCTCTTGTCAAGGTAATTTACAAAAGGATTTGTGAGGTAAGAATGCTGAAAGCTATCCATTTCATAAACAGAAAATAGGAATATTACTTTTCTTTCCCCTCATACCCTTCTTCCCCTTTCCCAGAATTTACCATTTTGAGCTGTCGGAGAAGGTGGGGGGAACCAGAGAGCTGGAGGGGCTGATGTGGAAATGAAAAAACTTGCTCATGGTCCCAGTTCTTCCAACCAGGAGCGGTATTCTCCTGGCTTGATACTTCTGGCCTGCTAAGATACATGAGCTTGACATTGTTCAAGGAGATCCTGCAGTCCAACACAGACACAAAACCCAGAGAAGAAAATACAAAGCATTTTAATAGTGTTGGCTCATAGCATGTCAGAACTCCCTGAACCAACAAACAGTTGCCTTCTATCCCAGTAGTTTTGATGGTCAGTCACTAAGCTTTCCAGATAAGCCTGTCTGTGAAGTTCAGATGTTATTTTTGGGTGCCGTTACGTTTACTCTTTAAATCTTGTGTGCCTTTTCTGGCCAGATATGAGGATTCTGCTTCCCACTTTCAGTCTCCTTTGCTTATCAGCGTCTAGAAAGAAACAAAGCTGGCCGTTTTATCCATTTATTGCATGCTAGTGTTGGTGACTTTTGCTTTACATCTATGTGCATCATTTCAAAGCATGTGTGTACTCGATAAAACTGAAAACATGGAGAAGTTTATAGCAATTTAAACAAGACCTTTATGAATTTTGTGATTGGAGTTTGGACGAACCAAAAGAAAGCCTGAATCGGCTTTTATGAGGTAAAATCACTGCACACCATTGTCACATGGCTTTTCTAAGACACCTTCAGTTTCTGTTTTAAGAACAGAACATCGACCAATTCTTGAAGGTTATGCTTTCTCTAGAATTAGGAAAGGAGGAGCGAGGATTCTTCTTATCATTCCTCTTTGGCATACTCTTCTTACAGTAAAGGTTGGAAATGGTTGGAAAGTGCTGATTTTTTTTGGTCTCCTGATGTGTAAGCACTGTGTATGAGGTGGAAATGGAGATATTTAAATGCATCCATAGGCAGGCATGGCTGTATGGAGACTGTCAGCTCTTCTGGAATGTCCCTGATCATGGTTCAGGTCACTGTGCTGCTTCTATATAAAGGAAACAAACCACTGATTCTGCAGGATACAGCTTAGATCGATGAAAATGGAAAGGTAGGACACTGAGAAGAAGGTGTGGTGGTGTTACAGGTGTATGCTGCACCCTGTTGTGACCTGTTTGGTGGGCAAGAGGTACTTAGAGCATGTTTCAGAACTAGTGGGATTTGTAGTGAGATATCCAATTCGTTCAACTTGTTAAACTCTGTATGCTGGGGGTGAACCACTCCTTGTTAAGTCAGGGGAAAATAATTGGAGTGGTAGGAATTGTGCCTGTCCCACATGGCGCTCTCTGGCCTTGTTGCTCTGGTTGCCTTCAGGCCTTCTGGTCTTTAGAGCCCTTCAAAGTTGTCAAGTGAAGTTTGGATAGGTGGATACTACACATGGAAATAACTTTCCAAAAAAAGTGACTCCTTTGAGAGCTGACAAAGTAAACTGAAACATCACAAAGTACAAGACAAAGACCAAAGACAGAGAGAGAAAGAAACAAGCTGCTTTTGATGTGGTGAGCCAAACATCCCATACCAGTGGTGTTCCAGGACATTTAGTAATCACTCTGGAAAAGGCAAATGAACCTCCTTTTGAGGTGGCAATTTTTTATTATTTTTTTTCCAGATAAATCCAAATTGCTTATTTTTTTCCAAGCTATGGGAGACAGGAATATCAGGTGGGTCTAACCAAAGTAAGTTAAGAGTCAGCATGATGATAGATCAAGTTTATTGCAGTCTCTTGGGCCCATAAAGAAATAATATGAACAGTCATGCATTGTTAACTTCTAAATTGACTCACTGCTCAGGAAAGACCTCGGCGTCACAGTGGACAGCTCACTGGAAACTTCTGCCCCCTCTGCCTCAATAGTCAAAAGAGAACATGCCAACAGAACCAAACAAAAAGATTATGGTGGCCAAAAATAGCGTAGAAGATACTGAGCATACAGTTATGGAAATAATGTGCTTTCTCTCCCCAGAAGACTGTTTTCAGTTCTGCTTTCCTGAATTTAAAAAAAACGTGTTAGAAATGAAAGAAGTGTTGGAGAAAAGAGACGTGGTCAGGGCCAGGAGACAACCATGCAAGGGGAAAGTGAGATAAAGCTGGGGCTGTCAGAGATGGAACAGAATCTGAGCAAACAAAATATGAATAAATGGGAAAGCACAAATGTTCTCCTTTTTCCTACCAGGGCACAGCAGGGTTCCAATAGGGTTCCTCAGAATATCTGCAATTTCCATAAAACACCATCCAAGAGAATAGCTGGACGGACAAAGATAGGAAATGTTCACAGCTGGGTTTTGAAAGTTTACAAATGGTCGTGCTTTGAGGTGAATGGCAATGACTGGTGGGTGTTAGGAAGAAACTTGGTTTATGAACTCTGAACTCTATAACTTGAGATATTTTCAGAGACAATGTGTACACACGTTCCTCTGGTCCGAAGTCCACTGCTGAGTCACAGAAGTTGAGATCACACTGTCTCAGCTGACCTGTGGTCCCATTTGGTTTGATAATTTCCATCTTCTGGTTCTCACCTCCCATGAAGCAGGAATGCCTGAAACCACGGTGGTGATTTAAAGCGTTTCTTAGTTTGGCATACATTTTAAACCTGGTACAAGTAGTAATATTTTGGCACTGTTGCCATCTTGTGAATAAAGTCTTGGGATTTTATATTAATTATTAGCAGCAATCTACATCTTAAGTAAGAAATTCAACTACAGCCTTACAAGCTAAAACTATTATTTTATCAGAGATACAGCTTGATGATATATTTATGACCATTTTTAATTCCATAGCTCTCTTTTGCTGTGTTAGAGCCCAGACTAAGCTCTGTGGGGTGAGGCAGGGTGGGGACAGAACCATGGCACGGCTGAGCAGATACTTGAAGTATAATGCCAGGGACTGAGCGTTACTGAACACCTTTGAAGGATTTTGATGATTAGTTCTTGTTCTACCAGAGGATCAAAGACTTTCCTCCAGATCATGCTCGGGCATTGTCTGGGACAGGGCGTTACAACACTGGGACCTTTCAGTGACTTTCAGATGTTCTTGTTTCATTTCCTCCCTTGCTGCCTGGCACTATCATGAGGAAAATCGACAAGCTGCAAAGTGCATCTCCCGTGTAAATATGAAAATGAACAAACAAATAGTACTTCACAGGTCTCGCCCTCCTGGTTGCCTTAACGAGCCTGGCCCAGGATCAGAATAGCTGCTGCTTGTTCCCCGTGCGGTAGCGCAGCTGCCAGCTTCTTTCATGTCCCGTGGGATGAGGAGACAGGTGAGAACCCAGCTGTTACTGAGCCTGTTAACTTTAGGTGTGGCATCGGGATTCCTGCATGAGGGAGTGCTCACGTTCCAGCTCCTTCTTTACCAGCTTGAGGATGCTGGGGGGGTGTTTGCTCTGTCTCAGACTGGGTCTCAGTGAGCGGCCAGCAGTGAAATCTGCCCTGCAGAGATGCCAAGTGTCAGCAGTGCAGACATCTACCCACCGCCTGTCTTTTCTGAGGAAGGGCACGTGCTTATTTTGAGGAGAGTCCTTCTCTTGACCGAGGGATGCTAAACATATTAAGAAGGCAATGGAAGATGTTAACATTCAGGAATTCCTTTCTGATCTGTATTTTATTAGCAGTCGAAGATCCACAAAGATCTTGGTCCCATGTGAAGGTCAAACTTCACTAAAGAAGTTCAGCTTCTCCTCACGCAGAGCCCAGTCTGTCACACCAGCTTCCTGAGGTGCTGGTGCATAGACAAGACACCCATCCAGTAGTTGGGACACCAAGCCCCATCCTGTGCTAGTCCTCATTCGTGTTTAGTCAGGAACGGTTGGCTTCATGTCAGTCTACACGCAGCATCATAGGCAAGGCACATATTAAGGGAACTTCTGAGCCTGCCAGAATATAGAAGAGATTTTGGGAACTGTAAGCTACTGCATGCAGGTTCGCTGCTGCCAAATCTGTGGAGATACTTTACTTGTTTGAATAGTCCTGGTAGAGTTGCCCTACCTGATGCTCCAAAGAAACACCACGAGTAGAGCTGAAGGGCCCAGAACCAGGCATTCGTGATCTCTGTTGTTGAGATTCGGGGCTTTGGCTACAACCCTACTTAGTCTCTTGATCTCCAAAACTCCAGCCAGACTTCCTTGTCTCACAAGGAAACTTTCTGAGGGTTAGTCAGCACTTGGGAAGCCTCTCCACCTGCTTGAAGGTGGGGAGGAGAAGGTAAGTATGATAAGGTTTGTGGTCACAAGGCTGCTGTAGCTCCGGGACAAACTAATGGAGGCATTAGGAACCTCCCTTGTCGGAGGTTTTAGGGACAGACTAGGCAAACACCTGTCACTGTTGGTGGTAGGAGCATTTCATCTTGCCTGAATGCAGCGTGCCTGGGGCAGGTAATCTGGTGAGGTCCTTTCCAGAGTGATATTTTGTTTGTCGTGCTTCAGAATGAAAAGCAGCAGCTACTGGCAGCTTGAGCCGGGGAGATTAATGGTGTCCCACTGGAATGGTGACAGATACTTGTCCAGCGCCAGCCCAGCTCAGGAGACGAGTAACAAATGCTCACTTGTAGGGGCATAAGCACAAAGCAGCCCGAGCAGTCTTGGGCTGATGCTGGGGGAAATCTCCGTAGGTAGGTGCAGCCAGACATGGGTACATTTGGCCCTGCTCCCTTATGAACAGCCATACCTTCTGGTGGGGCACAGCCACCTTACCATGGCTGGCGGACTTGGGGACTGAAGCTGGCCTCATTCTGCTCGATTTGGGATGCTGAGAGGGGAGCTGTGCTCTGTCTGCACCTGTTCATGTGGACGTGGTGCAGCAGGAGCAAATATTTCCTTCCCGGCAGAGAAATCTGTGGAATGAGTTTGTCACTTGGTTCACAAGGGTGAGGCGGTTGAGCGATGCATTCCTGAACCAGCAGGCTCCTCCTGCCCTGCGGCACTGGGGAGGCAACCGCACGTTAAATCTGGAGCTATAAATTGTATAATTTGCATAAGATATTAGGCAGAGCGGCACAATGGGACAGATACTAATTGCTGATTTGGGAATCCTCACAAGAATTTGCTAGGAGATAAACTGCAGTTACTTCAATATGGGGCAATTAGTGTTGGTTTTCTAGGAGGGAAGTGTATTGGATAGCTGAGTTCTTCTCCCGTGTAATTTGCTGATGCCACTGTAGCTCTTTGGGACAGTGTTTTAGTTCCTATTTAAGAAAATGTCAAAAAATAAAAACTAAAAACCAAAACAACAACAACAAAAAACACAACAACTTAATTTTGTCAGGAAGCAGATACAGTTCTGGAGGGGCACTTGCAATAAGAAAGCTAATCAGTTCACATGAAATTGCCTTGTATTTTGCTGCAGGGAAACAAATCCTACGATAAATTCCTTGGCATTGCATGGATCTGGTCTAGGTTGTCTTGCAGGTATGCCAGGCTGCAGATGGTTTTTTGTTCAGGTGATTTCTGCTGCCTTTGCAACCAGTACTCAGATTTGGCTTTGGGGAAAAAGTCTACACCGGTGTTTTATTGTCGTGATCATGAATTTTGACAATGAGTTTTCTAACCAATTGTTAGGCTGCCAGTTAATTAAACTGCTTAAATTTTGAAATGTGTTTATCTATGTAGTAGAAGTATTTTAGGCACTACAGATCTCTCCACTTGCTAGTTTTACACTTACTCTGAGTGTTGTGTCTTCCAACACCTCCTGCAGTGCACTCCTGTTTGGGAGCTATTTATGAAATACAGGCAGTGCTGTAAACTTGCTTTTCCTCAAGGTCTTACACTATGGGAAAGTAATTTTTTTAGGTACTAGAGCTGATCATGATTGCTTCTGTTCTTCAGTATTTTGAGAAGAAAAAAAAAAAACAAACAAACCCTTAAACATTAAGGACTTACTGTAGCTGTAATCTAGTTACATGGCTAGAGTTATATGAGAGTCCCCTCTGAAATGGTCTGAGGACTTGGCAGTATCAGGTGTGTTGCTTTTCTTTTCTACGAGTGAATGATAGCTCTAGTGTGGATGCTCTTACACAACTTCCTGCGTGGGAAAAGGGATAAACTGTACCAGGATGAAGCACCCTTACAGCCTGTACAGCTCCATCAGGGCAGGTGTTGGTGCAGGGCAGCTGCTCCAGGTGGTAATTGCACCTCTGGCAGCAACCGCTCCATGGATGCAGCTCTCTGCAAGTGCACGCCTGTCGTGAGCCAAGATATGCAGTGCTTTGCCTCTTCCCTCTTGCCTTCTTAGGCTGATTATTTTCAGAGATGATCTTGAGAATTAGGTAAATCCTTTGTGAAACAATGCCACTGGTTACATGTTTTCAGCCTAAGTGCTCGGTGAAGCTTTTAGAATTGTTTATCTAACCAAGCAGCCGACACAATGGTGCTGCCTGTGCCAAACAGTCATGTGTTGCTCTTCACAGGCAGGTATGGGTGGAGGACCTGGACTGGTTGGTTTGTGAAGGTTTGTGTGCTTGGGGCTGGCTTTGTGCAGCAGCTGCAGCAGCAGTACCCACCTAAAGTTTTTGCTGCCCCCAATTTGTGCACGTCCCTGCTCAGTGATGCTCCACCAGCTTGCACTACCCAGCGCAAACATTTGATGGGCCAAGCCGTGGACTGGATCAGGCAACTAATCCATTTTTTAAGACCTGCCCCTATCTCCCAGTCATTATTTTATTTTTATTCTGAGCTGGTTCTCTGATGCGTTGTCCAGCGCATGTGTTTATTCCCGTACAACTCAGGGGCAGCGTGCCAGGGCTTGACAGCAGACACAGGCAGGCAAGAGTGTGTGTTCTGGGGGCATTGGGCACAAGAGCACACAAAAGCAGAGTTGCTGCTGAGCTGCACGGTGTTGTTAAACCACAGCCTGGGCAGAAGTCGAAAAAAGACCAGAGGAGCTGAGGGAAAAGAGAATAAGGAAGTAAGTGGAAGAGCTTAAACAAGTAGCACACGTGCTGAGGAGGCTGCTTCCCTCCCTGAAAAACACAAAGAAGAAAGAGCAAGACAGACAGACGGAGTATACACACCGAGCCCTTCCTTTTTTTGTTCTTCCTACAAGGAAATTGGATGTTCTGAGGTAGTTCAGTATCCAGGCTTATCAAGTCCTGTCCTGCCTGTTGTAGGCACTTCGGCATGCAATCCATTTTAGAAACATTAAGGTGAGCTGGTGGGAAGAACAGTCAGATTTTTTTCCCTCCCTTCTCTCCACCTTATCTCAGTTGCAAGCTGGATAACAAAATAGTTACGGATCTCTTCTAATTTCAAGTCCAAATTGATTCAATTTTGCCCACAAATACAAGTACCACCGTCACTTAACAGCACCAATTTCTGTCTGCATTGACCATTTTGCCTTTTGTTGGAGCCCTGAACTTTGGCACAAACAAAAACCAGCTAGTAAAGACAGAGCTGGGATTCAAAGCTTATCAGGCATTTACTGGCTGAGAACGACATCTAGACAAGCACACACATCTGAATCTGGTAGCATTTGCCTTATTTCCACTTTTTAACCTTTGATTTACCAGAAGGATTTTATCTTTAGGAAAAAAAATGTTCATGGTTATCTCTGTCTAATTCTAAAATCACATTTATTGTTTCCTTCTGTATTAGGAATATCAACAAATTCTAAACCAAAATATATCTCATGAGTGTAAGTATACCTATTTCTAGGTGTATTTTTAAACCATGCAAGTTAGAAAATTGCATCAACTCTTTAGTGTTTGTTTATTTAGAGGGAAGGTAAAAGCCTGTCTGGAACTGAAGAGTGAAACAGCTGCATTTTATACTGAATTGAACAGATCTAGTCATATGCAGCTGGGATTGATCCATTTTGGTTTTGCCCTCTCATGCAGTCCTTGGTTTTCATTTCATTTTGTCCAAGAGAATTTCTTTTCAATACCTTTCCATACCTGGTTAGCCTTTATAGGAAAACTAATTTTTCCTTTTGTAAAGGTAAATGCACATGCACTGATTGTTTGGGCTCTTAGGGAAGTTTGTTTTCTCTGAAACCGAAATGTAAGTAGACTTTCTCTTCTCTTCTTTTACGGCTTAAATAAAAAGAACTGTTACTTTCAAAACATTTTCTTATCATTTTTGTGCTCTGCTGTCCTGAGGTTTTTCCACTGTGTATACAATCTAGTGCAACTTGTGAAGAGCAAGGTGTTGATGCATGCTTTTGTTGGCTGTAGGGCACACAGCATGAATTTAGGAATGGCACCGTCATGAGCTCCACCAGGGCAAGGGCAGCGTGTCAGGCAGGAAGGTACGGAAGGAGATTTGAAGTTGTTAAGGACAGACCCATAGAAGAACCTGGCTGTGTTGGGGCTTGGAAAGCTTGAGCCTGTTCCAGGCCTTTTCAGTAGTGCCTGAGTAGGTTTTCATCTCTCCAGCCCTTTGTTTTTTGGTTTCACACCTCTGTCCTTCAGTCCTGTTTGTTTATTTTGAAGCTGCTCAGGGGCAGGTGCTACTTCTTATCATGTGTTTTGCACAATGCTTGAAACGTTAGCTTTCCTACTGCAATACAAATAATCAGGAAGCCTTCCACAGCGTCCATGTGGCTTTCAATTAGACTTGTATACAGAGGAAGCACCTTGAAAGAGCACCTAGTGAAAACTGAATTCTGAGCTCTGGTCTAATTTCTTTAAACATTGAGGTTTCATTGTTATTTTGAAGGCTGCAGTATCTGATGCTAAAAATACACGATGCTGAGCTTCCCATGCGTAGGTAGTTATATAAATCTTGCCATAAATAATACTTGTTCTCCAGATCATTATAGAAATGTCTTGACATGCAATTCGTAAGGGATTTGCTCAGAGCAAACCAAAACTGGGTAGAAAAACACAGATTTAGAATATGAGAGTTCCTAGACCTATTTTTGATATTCTGCTCTCTTTTATAGCATCATTTCAATCATTTCAGTTTATTTTGCCATTCCTTCAGTATACGCACACACTTGGAGAGGACTATGGAGAATCCTCCTTAATTCTTCAATCGGCTGTGACGTGCTAAGGGTGGGTAGTGCACCTTTACAGTTGCAAGCCTTGAAGTGGTTTAAGCTAAGAACTTTATTGTTGTGTTTGCATAAGCGTAGAGTTGAAGGCTTTAATCCGTCACGGTTTGGATTTCACAGGCATGGTTAATGTGCAGTTACTGGGAAAAGGTGTCATTTTTAACTGGGAGGGGAAAAAGTGTAGATGCAATGTTTGTTTATGAGGTGGAATTGTTTAGGCTGACAGAACCTGTGCTGTAGGTAATCTCCTGGATCTAGGTATCTTGACTAAAGCAAAACAACAAGGATATTGAGGTCACAGAAAGGTCCAAGTGCATTTGAGCTTAAAAAAAAAAAAAAAAAAAGTGATGCTGAGGGGATGTTCTCTGGACATGGGGCAATTATGAACAGTAATTGCTAGAATAGGAAATCCCATATGGGTATCAATACAGCAAAGCACAGCGGCAGAAATCCATGTAGGTTCTAGCATCTACTAAGCAAGCTGAAGTGAGAGCAGCAGGACAAGGGAGCGAGCGGCGCAGCTGAGCTCCGGCAGGGTGGACGGGTGCCTCTGCAGCTTCTTTAGGGACATCACGGAGCGCTCAGAGTGCTGCTGGTAAAAGGGCTCTCGCGTGCCCTCTCCCCACCAAATTCACAGTATAAATCCACACAAAAGTTGTGCAAGTAGCAAACATATCCTAGAAAGGTTTTACAGGGATCTCAGGGTTAATTTAATTAGGAAGCAAACGGTTTGGCTTAATTCTCAGCAATGAGCAATCCCTGCTTTCATGCGTGCCAGTTTCATTGTAGGATCTTCTGGGAAGTGATGAATATCATTGGTGCCCAGTCCCTCAGCCCAGCCTACTGCCTTCATGTTTCCAAGTTTATTCCTGCACATTCATCTTCAAGTTGAAAAATGGGTTTGTAAAATCATTGTACCAGGAACTGCTGTGAATTTTGTCTCTGCAGTCTGTTAAAGCTAATACCAGCAGCCAAACTTCACAGAACCTAATTCAAACCTTAAAATAAACTACAACAATGAAGAAAATTACAGTGCATGTAACATCAAGGCTGGAATGCTCGTACAGCTCTGCAGGAGTGAGATCCATCTACCATGTATGGTGGTGGGATTTGGTGCTTTTTGCCCCTTCTGTTCCCCAAAAGGGCAGCCTGCCTGCTCGCTGGGACCCCTGTGCAGCCCCAATTACACTAGAGCACTGGGATGAGAAGGAACAGGTACTGATTTTCAGAAGCAGAAGAATTGCAGAGTTCATTTTTCCTTTGTGGGTCCCAGGTCTCACTTCCGCATTACCTACAAGGTGCGAATCATGGTGTGGAGCTCTGCTTTGGGCTGTCCCCGGTCTGGGTGCAGAGGTAGATTGTCTGTTTTACAAAACGCAAATGAAAGATGAATGGAGTTATTCAGGGCATCCTGTTTTACCCTCAGCAATTCTCATCCAGCTGATTTGATCCTAAGTAACATTTGTAGGTCAGCTCTGAGAGTTCGTTGCCTTTTGTTGTAGAAGAATTTCGGTTTTCTGACCTTTTGTTCTTATGACATTTTTCTGCCTTCCTTTTTTGTTCTGGGTACATGATCTATGAAAGTGAGATTGAGCAATGCTCCATTTCAGAAGGATATTCATCCATTTCCCTCAAAAAGGAAGTAGGGAAATGAATGAGAGAAGGCAGATCAGAGGAATAGGAAATTCAGATGTGTAATGGGGTTTGCATTAATAATGAGAAGAGATTGCTAGTCGTAGTGTTGCCTTTTGAAAGGGACACAGTAAAAGAAGCTAGTAATTCCAATTCCAGCACTTGTTTTTTTTTGTGTGTGTGTGAAGCTGTATGAAACCTAATTGTTCAACAAATTATTCGACAGGCCTTAGTGTCAGTGACTACGATGTAGTGAGAGGGCAGGTATTCAGATAGCAGGGTTTGTCTGTCAGGACATGACCGTAAGCAGTTAGATTTGTAGGAGAGCAGACCAAGGGAAAAGATAACAAATGAAGGTGTTTCATCTGACTTCTCTGTCTACATCAAATACTGAAATGCTGAAAGAGGATGCTAAGCAAACGAGGCAGTTTGTGTTGTTTATCCTTGGCTACAGGTATCATCACTGCTGGAAGGAGCTCTTCTCAAAGCTGGGCTTTGTGGGCTGTTGACAGAGGGTTATGGAAATTCAGCACAGGTTGCCATTCAAGCAACATTAAACACGGCTAATAAAAAGAACCCCGAGGATTGAGTGTGCAGAAGTTTGCACAGTGAACCTCTTTCTTACCCTTGCTCTCCGCCCTGACTCGCTCTTATCTTCTGCTCCACCAGCTAATCTCCACAAGTACTTGTTGGCTTTCAAGTTTGATCAGATTGTAAGGAGCAGCCTCTTGAAGGGAGGGATCGGAGAAAGATTAACGCTGCTGGGAACTCGGTGTTTACTGTTTCAGTGGTGTGATTTAGCTTTCTCCTTCATAATGATTGCCATTAGGGCTAAATAAAAGCAATGTTTTTTCAAAAAACAGTCCAGAAAGAGAGAGAATGCTTTGTAGTTTGAAACAAAACATGTCTTTAGGGCTGGGAAAGATATCCAAAGTTTAGATAGCATGATAATTAAAATTAATGATAAGTTAATGTAATGATCTTTATCCTACAGGAAAGCTATGTTTGCATAAAATAAAGCACTCATATGTTACAGTCAAAGTTTGATGTAGGGGAGCAAAAGTCTGTGGGCTGGCAGTGTGTCACCACATGTAGTCCAAATAAACCAGACTAAATATGTATATTTTAATTACGCTTAAAATACATGTCTGTGAAGAATTGCAGCTAAACTTAGGTAGACTGAGTTGACCAGAGAGCCTCTATTTCTAAAATGGGATTTATTTGTCAGTTTTCTATTGCATTTACCCCTTGAGACCTCTCTAGCTGATGGCTGGATAAGATAATATTGGGACAGACCTGCCATTTGTCATAAGGCTTACTGAAATGTCTTTGGCCAGTGCTGGCCTTTCGGGTACAGAACAACGATGCTCTTACTGAAAGCTTTCCATAATGGGAAAACGTCCATCTACAACATTGTCAGCATCACCCTGCAATGTTAACGAGGTTGGAGAAGTCAGTTTGCTTTGATTTCCAGTCTTCCACCTTCCTGAAGGATTACACTCAGATGTGGCAGAGCCTAAAGCAGCAGCAGCCCTGGGTTCGCAGGATGCAGAGCGTGCCGTGTGTCACATTGCAGGGTTACTTCTGTGCCGTGGTTAAATCCAGCCCTGAGCACTGCACGTTGCAGGAGAAACATATTTTTCTTCCAGGCTATATCTTTTTCTTGGTAATGAGATAACACTCATTGCCTGGCACGTGTTAGCTCAGTATCATTACAGGCTCTGAATTTACAGCTCCTTTTCAAGGTAAGAGAAGGAAGATAAGTTGTGGAAGTGAATTAGACAGATCTGGTTCGTTTCATGCTGCAGTGGGCTGGGGATGCCTGTGTAATCAGCTGAGAGCATCTCCACTGAGAGGGGAGGGAGAGAAAGAGCACTGTGTGGAGCTGCTCTAGGATTCAAAACCAGCATCTGAGCAGCCGTCAGAGCTCTTTGAGCTGAGCCCCAATGAGCCCCAAACCAAACACATCTGCTGCTACAAAGCAGATACTGAAGAAAATCAGGACAAAACAAAAACCAACAGCTAACAAACAACAAAACAATTCGGATATAAAATCTGAATCTTGACTTAAAGTTAACCTTAAATCAAATCTTACTTCTGGTTATATGTTATTTTGATTACTCTTAATTGGAATTGAGAAGCAGAATATGTATGGGATAGCATTTTTTTTGTTTTACAAGAGGAAAGTGTTTTTTTGTTTTGTTTTGTGATGTGTGTGTGTGTACTGGGTATTTGGGGGTGGGATGGGTTAAGCAAACTGACTCCCTGCAGGCACTGCACTTGAATGCTGTTCCCTGCCTACCTGCATACAAGTCCTTGAGGATTCATGTCTAAATAGAGTCGTGGATGAAAGTCAGTCTGACCAGCACTATCACACTGAGCTGGGCCTGCAGCAGTTTTGTGGAGCATGAATCTTCTCCCTCCTTCTGGAACAAGGTGGGAGGATTTACAGCCTGAGTTAAGTGCGTAGGTATTACAGAGCACCTTTGTGATGATGGCCTCTGATTAGTTTCCTAAATTGCACGAAAGAAATGTGGTGTGTTTAATGTGCTGTTACTGGGTAAGCACGGCTTCTCATCTTCATTATAATTGCTGAAATGTATTTCTTTCTGAATGAAGGAAATTTCAGTTAGCTCAGAGTGCTAACTTTAGACTATTTCATGATATTTTTAGAGCAATTTTTGGTTTTTAGTAACTAGGCTTGTCGCTTTAGCATACTTTAATATTAAAGGTAGGGACTTGGTGTAGGAGACTGTTCAAAAACTGACTTGCAGCAAGAAGCATAGTATTCTCTTGCATTTTTACAACTACTTCCAAGCAAATCTGTCATTTTCTTTCAGACAGTGGCTTCTCTAGCCTTGCAAGGGCTACCCAATAGCCTGGTACATTGAAACACAACAGAAGTAGCTTGCCTAAGGTCCCAAAGCAAGCTTAGAGAAATGTATTTATTTCACAAGACTGGAAAAAAAATCACAAGTTAATTCTGGTTGCCTGTGTTTCTGTGTCTCTCCTAAAGACTTAGCGTAAATCTCGTCAGGCAAAGTCAAAGGTTTTCTGAGACAACACGCACCACATAAATGAAATGCTTCGCTATAGTGGCCAGAGCTTTTCTTTTCCATCCAGTACAGTCGCTTCACTGGGCAAAGGATTTGATCAAAATGAAACAGAGAACTCTAAACTTCTTGAAGCAGCTGAGAGGGGAGCACAATGGGGGCCTGTATGAATCAGGAGCAGCATGCTGATGATGAATGGGAACAGCAGTGTGTTGTTTCTTATGGTAAATATGAAAGTAGTAGGTGATAAGTGTAAAAAAAACATTTTCATTATCCCTTACTGCACAGCTAAACAAGGAAATTCAGTGCCACAGGATGCTGTGAATGCTGATTTGTGTTGGTTCAAAAAAGCAATTAGACTGATGGCAGAAAAATCCACTGAGAACAGATAAACCCTGCAATTTCCTAAAGAAGTCCCTAAATGGCAGCTGCAATGGGGTATGACTTAGAAAATGTCATTGTAAACTTTCTGTGCTTTTATGCTCTTCCCTAGACATCTGCCTCTAGCCTTTGTCTCTGCTGATTTGTCCTACTCTGATGAGGCATCATCCCAGTGCTGGGGAAAAAAAAGGCAAAAAATTGGCCAAGGGATGCTGGAGACGTCCCTGACAAAGCCCAAGGAGAAGGGGAAGTGGGGAAGCTGAAGGCGAAGAAAAATGCAAAGAAACTAAATGTTAGGGGACAGTTCCTATGGGAGTGTGTGAACACGTACCCCACCACCACAAATTGTACTGCTGAGTCTCCTTCCTTTGGAAGCCTGCACTAGCATAAACCGGAGGGCATAAGGAAAACTAGAAGCCCACAACTGCTTCCCGTGGCATGTTTCGCTGTGTTGTCGCAACCCCCTTTTGTTCCTCCTGTAATCATACTGTAATCAAATGGGTATTGAAATAAGGAGCCAACTGAGGTGTTTCAAGTCTTTCCTGTTGAGTATCTGGAAAGAAATGTGCTTAAAGTTTTTTTAAAGGTGCTGGTGCCTCCAGGTTGTACCTGCTGGCTGAGATGGGATGGGATGCTGCCTGCCAGGCTTCCGTGTGCAGGACCCCACTTTTAGCTGAGGAGCAGCTTTTGAACTGATCCTGAGCTGTTTTGCCTGAAGAAGTGGTCTGAAATTTGGCTGACTGCAGCTTAACCCTGGATTTTGGCAGCTTTATGTAATGCAGAACATAACAACTAGACTCGTGCTGCAGAATGCAAGTGGTCTTGAAAATGGATGCAGAGGTTAAAAAGAAAATGAAATTAAAATCCGGGGGTCTTTTTTGAGAGGAGCTGAAGTAAAATGAGTATGGTGCCTTGTGTATGTGATTATGACCTACAGTAAATGAAAATCCTTTAAAAATCTTAAGTTGCTTCTTAGAAAGATGCATTATTAAGTGTAGGCACTGAGCCTTCTCTGGGATTTTCTGCTTAGCAGGACAAAGAGAAAGTGGAGAGCAAAGGGTAGTAGCTTCATTCATACCGAACTCTCAAACTACTGCAACTGAAGAAAGGAGAATTGCCCATTGGCAGGGATGTCTTTGGGATGCTTTATATTTTAGTCTGCTGCAGGAACATCTATCCCGCTATGTCTTTCACATGGAAAGTGAATTTCTTCTTGTCTGTGAGAGACTCGCAAAGCATTTGTATGGGGAGAGCCATAAAAGTGCACCAATTTTATGGAAAATAACGTGAGTGTGTTGGCTGGCTGACAGGGAAATACTTACAGAATATGCTGTTACTCAAGCTTAAGAAACAGGCATTGAGGATGGGGTATTCAATACCAGGCCTTACCTATTGCCAAGAGAAATATAATTGCTGTTTCATAGCATGCAGAGCAGGGTCATCCTGCAGATTTAAATGCAAATTCAAGTAAGCATCTAGCTCAGCCTCAGGAGGGAAGACTGGGAACTGACTAAAACGCATGGTGCAGAGGAGTTTCGATTTCAGAAGATGCTCAACTGTCCTCTGCATGCCCTGGGCATGGCTCTTGGCTGTTATCAGTCTGGCTTAGATGTGCCTTCATCTTTGCCTTAGCCAGCAGCAGCTGTGGCAGCGTCATCCTTCTCAGGATCTCGTTTAGTTTGCCTTCTAGGGCAAAGCTGAGCTCGGATCCCTCTAGGAAGCAGCATACGTTTGCTCCCTTTGCAGTAAGTCAGTCACAGGAGGGCCAAGTCCCTGCCTCTTCCAGTGACAGAGTTTCCCCAGCTGGTTGTGCCAGTAGAACTTCCACGTGCCTTTTTCTGTGCTGTCGTGGATAATTTTTGGTTAAAGTACGTGTGAATATCCCAGCTGTCCTGTCTTCTCCTGAAGCGTTGGTAGATGCTTGCCTTCTTTCCCAGCCTCATTCATCTCCATCAAAATGTGGCTGAGTGAGGAGGGCATGTTGGTAACGAAGGGATCTCTCTGTTTTGATGGTTTCTTCATCAGTGAGCCTCAGAGCTAATACTTCCCTTAATCTGCTGGAGAGCAAAGCCTGTGCCCTCGTACCCCAAGTAGGATTACAGAGGGAAATGGAAGTGTTTGGGTATATGGAGTGCATTTTGTTGGTGCTGCCCCAGGTGTCCAGTAATGACTGCAGTAGGTGCTCTGAACTAAAGGGCTCCACCTTGATTTCTCCCTTGGTGGGAGCTCTGTTAAACTTCATCTCGGCTCTGTTCGTCACCGCCTGTTCCTGCCTGAACCTGAGCTGATGCTCACTGATGGATGGTGTACGCAGGATCCCTGCCTTCGCTGTATAATGTTCTGAAAGTGGTCTGTGAAAGTAAATGCCATCAATGCAGGAAATAAAGTTGCAGTAGCAACAGATCTGCGTGAGCGAGGCAGGTCACTGCTGCGTACCCTCGCTCAGTGCCGCCTCGGCCATGGCACTTCGAGGAGCAGCAGCAGAGCGAACACGCAGTCAGGATCGCAGCCGTGTCCCGTGCAGCACTACTGAGCCTGCAGTCATCATCTGTTCGTAAAAACCTTGGCACATTCTCTGCTCCCCATTTAGTACAACACCAAACCTCCTGACAGTTTCCTGCCTTTGTGCTCTCCTGTGTGCTGTGCAGACAGTTCCTCAGAAACCTAAAGAGACCATTAATAAACACTTGACGGAGAAGCCTGAAATGTTGATGTTACGTGCCTGGAGACTGGGAAATATCGGCACCTGCTGTGATCCTCTCGTTCCGCACACGGCTTTTTTTCCGCTTTCTCAGCAATCAATTTCTCTTCCCGCAGAGATGCCCCGAGGAGGGCTCGGTGCATTTTCTCCTGTTGTTGTGCTAAAGCCCTGGGCTTCCCGAGGACAAGCTCCGTGTCGGGCTGAGACTTCGTACGCTCCTGCCAGTTTCCAGGCTTTATAACGCCTCTGACTCCTATTACATCCTGGAAACAAAATATTCCCCCTGCTCTTAGAGGGAGAATCCCCCTCGAACTGGCAGCGTGTTGTCTTTTGGCACGGCATGAATGAGTTTTGCAATTGCCTGTATAGCTCTCGGGTGTCCAACTGCAGCGCTGGCTGCTGCTCTCTGTGCATAAATGTGAGCAATAGCCAGGCTCACAGGAGCAGAACAGGCTGGCAGTGCCTGGGTTTGTGCCCCTGTAGGGTACTGGTGTGCCCTTGTTTACAATACGTGGGGTCGTTTTCCAGTGCTTTTCCACGCGTGCAGAGCTGAATTTAGCAGCACTGAAAAGCAGCAGCATTCCCAACGTTAAATCCTGCAGGGAAGCTGTGATGTCAGGTTTGGAAGGATGTTCCCTGCGAGTTGGAAAGTGCCTTGGTGCTGCTGCTTAGTGCAGTGCTGGGGTTTACAGCAACAGTGGCCTCATGCCTTCTGGTGCCCTTTTCTCTGGTAATGGGAAGGGATGGAAATTACCCATGAAAACTGTATGTACTTGGCTTTGTTGCTCACCACGTGGTGCAGGGGTTTCTGCTAGCGAATGGCGCCAGCGCTGGCCTCAGGGAAGAGGAAGAAAAGCTAAAATGTTCATGTTGGGGCAAAGCTGTGGTCTCAGAAGTCTTGTGTTTGCATAACCTCATCTTCTCCAAATACGAGCTGGAGTCTGGAAGAGAAGCTCCCCTGCCCCAGCGAAGCAATGTGTTTGCACAGCACGTGTCAGGCTCGCTACTGGAGTGCCCTCAGTGCTGACCCTTGGATTTGAGGGGGCTCCGCAGAACTGGGCGTGCTTGGGTACCTGTACCATGCTGGGGATAGCTACAGCGTGGGAAATCATCTGTGGGCACAAAGGGCAGAAAACCACAATAGTAATCACAACAGTACAAGAACACAAAGTTAAAACCAAACAAACGGGCATGGATTCGAGCTTCCAGAAACAGGAAAAAAGTCTCATCTAAAGCACGCAGCAGTGAGTCTTCGTTGGGTGTCTTTGCAAATCTTAACATTATTTAAGATCACATTCTGTGTTCTTGGAATAATCCAATATGCTTATGCTCCATGTGCTGGGCATAGTTTTATAAACATCTCCACTGCACTGCTCTAATTCCAGTACCTGTTTCCTTTCTCTGCATCTAGCTGCCTCACCAGGCGTTGCTCAGCAGCTGCACTGAGGCTGGTGACTCAGGGCCAGGAGCTGGGAAGTTCGTGGTTCAGGTGAAATCACACACAGAAGATGAGGTTTTCTGCCCCTCTGCAGGCTGTCTGTTGGGCAGAGAGCCTTTTAGTGGTTTGTTTCTTATTTTCACTGACTGTGAAATGGAGTGGTGCTGAGGGGTGCCTTTGTAAAAGGGCACGATCTCCAGATGAGGAGTGCTGTGGGAGGGCTCGGCAGCAGTGCTGCTATATTCTGGTCCTTACCCTGCTCCTGACACCCACTGTAGCTGTGCTCAGTTTGCTAAAGGTCCACTTCAGCTTCCCTGGGAGTACCATGAAAGTCCCATTGGATAGCCCAGGGACGTGGAAAGAATCCTTAATGTATGTGAAGCTTTGTGTGTTTGAAAAAATGAGCATAAGTGACGTGTACCTCAGTGACAGATGCCTGCGTTTTCTGCGAGCATTCTTTCACGAGCATTTTAGGTAATTGAAATGTTTATTCTTAGTATTTACGGTTGTGGCTTTGTTTTTATTTTTTATTTTTAAACCATTGCAAATACAAGCTAATTCTGTTCATTTAACAGGAATCAGATTAGCAACGTTTTGAATGAAAGACATGACTGCATGTCTCAGAAATCTACTAATTGCCCTGGAGTATTTAGCTTTCCCGGAGCGACAGACAAGTTCCTCCTTTTGGCAATGCTGTTTCTCTGAATGTCTTCTGTCGCACAGACTTTGTTATAGCATTCTCAGTCTGTCAGAAAGAAAATGAGTACCCAGATTCCCGAAGCCTGGAAAAAGGTCATTAACTACATCAGACAAAAAGGAAATAGCATGTCTACGAAATCAAAGATGTTTTATACAAACCATGATGGGTCATGCTGAGAGCTGTCTAGCTTGTTGAGCTTAGCAATGTTTCTCTGCTTGAAAATTAGTCAAGAATTTAGCTCTTTCCATAACTTCTAATCCACCTACACAGCAGAGCTCAGATTCTACAACCGGCATGGTATAAATCCGGTATTTTCCTGACTGGATGGTCCTTAATGCTCGTTTGTTTCCACATAATTAAGAATTGAGTTTGGCCTGTGATATTACTTATCGTGTTAGTAACTTGTGAATTCCTTTGTGCAGGATGTGTCCTAAGCAGAGCACGGGATTTCAACACGCCTTTGCTGCTGCCCACCAAAGTGTAGGTGGGAGGACAGTCAGCAGGTGTAAATGAAGTTTTCTCAGAGACAAACATTTCCTGAAGACAGAGGATGAAAAGGTGAAATCTTGGAATTGACACTGAACAGAAGGGGAACATTGCTGATCAGATAGTCTGAGCTGCGGTGTGGTGGTGTTCCTAAGTGGACCTGCCTGTGTGGCTCAGGGCATCCTGCAGGCCCATCTGTACATCACGGGCATGATCCTGGCAGTGGCTGGTGTGACAGGGGAAAACTTGGCTGTTTTGTTACAAACTTCTAGGGCTCCCGGCCCTCTTTGTAAGAATAAGCTAATGGATTTATATGGGACAGGCTGACCTTCCAGGAGGCTGTGTTCCTGTGCTTCTCGGTATAGGCGCAGTGCTTCTAGGAATTACAGATAGGTAGCCAGGACTTCAAAAGCTTCCTCACACAGCTCCCCACGCTCACTCAGCACCCTTTAATGTTTCAGCACTCCAGCCTGTGGCTGCATTGTAGCTCAGTTTTCTTTGGCTCCTTCCTGATAATTGAGGCTTCTTCCTCTTGAGGTATTGTTGGTCTTTTTCATATGTACTTCACTGAGAAGACTCACGTACTTAAGACACTTCTGTACAGCTTTCAAGCTATTAAATAGGAGAGATGTCAAAGAGATCTGACGATCCAGGGAAAGGAGAAATAAAGTGATTGTATAAGCTTGAGTTTCGGCAGAGGGGGCTTGAGGAAAGACCTGGTTTTAGAGCTGTCACAGAAAAAAGTTTATGTTCAGAAAGTGTTTGAAAAAGTGGCAGTGTAGGCAGGTAGGGGAAGGGGAGGAATGGCAAGAGGCCCGAGCCATCAGTTAGCACAGCTGGTGGCTGTGGGGAAGAGGGAAGGAGCTGAAGGTCCCCTGAGGGGACACACCAGCAATGTGCGAGAAGGCCTGGGGACAGTCCTTCAACTAAAGGGCCCCCAGGATGAGAGGGCCAAGACAGTGAATGCTTTCCCACCAGCATTCCTATCAGCAAGGGAAAATAGAAGGATGATAACGAAGACACAGGCGTTTTATGTAGAAGGCACAGCAATGTTTTTTAAAGTATTTTAATCTTTAGGAAAAGCACTTCCCATGCACCTTCAATTCTGACTAATTGGGTTTTAGACATCACAGAGATAGCTCCTGTATCAAACCTTAAATGGATAAGCCAATACAAAAAAAAAAAAAAGTATGCCTCAGTACATCTGGTCCTTTTATCAGCAGATGGGAACTACTTGCTGAAGCCGGTACAACTCCTCCAGCTTAATGCCATACAAAGATACATAGGAAAAAGATTCTTCCCACTGCTTCAGTCCATACCAACCAGCTAGTCAAGAACAGGACATGTAATCCAGGGTTAATGTTATAAGCAAAAGATTCAATAAGCAGCAGAAAGCCTGTGATGAGGAGCCCAAGGTGAAACCACAGAGACATGCTTACAGTCAGATGGAACAGGGTAATATTTTCATTCTCTCTTAAATTAGTAAGATTATTTGGGAGTTTATCATTGCTAACATGGAGAATATGGTTCAGGAGACTATTTGTCTTGGCTAGCATTGCTAGATGTAAACTGAGCAAACCAGCCACAAGCTCTGTGTCATTCCTGGGCTTTACTTAGGGTGATTTTGCATACAGACATCTTCTCTCTTGTCACGCTTCTTTGACAGGACCTGGTAGCAGGTTCATGAATTCTGGCTTCATGTAGTAACTCAGGCCAGACAAAGGTATGTATTTCTTTGTGTATTCAGAATCTACAGGTCAGCATTGTGTAGTGCAAGACAGAAATACACACTTCAGGAAACAAGGAAGATTCTTTTTGGCTGACTACAGCAACTGTTCACATGATGGTAATTGTTGAGCAGCTAAGGGCAGGTCATTGTACCTGACGTTATCTAGCTAAAATTTGCTTGTGTGCTTACTACTAGGTGTCTGCATTCCTCTGCAATCACTGAGCAGAGATACGTGAGTGATTAATCTTAAACTATTGAGCGTAAAAGGTGAAGCATGGCCAAAGGTGGGTGCCCATTTTCTCTGGCTACATTGGTACACAGCCAGCTAGTATGGACAAGGTGTTGGATTCAATGATCCTTGTGGGTTCCTTCCAGCACAGGATATTCTGTGATTTATGAGGTGGGTGAGACTCATGTCCCCTTCCACCATGGCCATCCGTCAGCAGGAGGTTGTGGTCACTGCACGCCTGGCTCCTGCTGCTGCTACCAGTGCTGGCAAGGTGGTGCAGGACTTTGTCCCAGCTGAGTTATCCTTCCTTCCACACAGCAATAGACTCCAGCGTAAAAGGTAGGATTTTTTGTGCTATGGCCACAGAGTATTACAGAATCATAGTGCTTTGGGTTGGAAGGGACCTTCAAAAATCATCTGGTCCGACTCCACTGTCATGGGTAGGGAGATCTTCCACTAGATCAGGTCACCCAAAGTGCCATATCAATGGAGATAGTCTGAAAGAGTACATGGATGCAGAGAGTGCAAACCCAGGGGATTATTTGCTGGTGAAAGAGATCAGGTTCTAGAGGAATCCCTTTGTACAGTTACTCGCACAGTTTGGAGAAAGCTTTCATGTGGGGTTTGGCTGCATGCTAACACATGGAGAGGGGTGAAATTTCTGGCGCTTTTGTGTGTCCCTCCATGTGAGTTGTTTGGGAGGATTGGTTTGGCTTTATTTTACAATCAAAACGTCTTCCATCTCAGTGTGCTTTAATTCCTGCTGTTTGGGACACAAGAGACATGTTTCTCAGAGGGAATCTTCGAACCAACCCCACCACTGCTGCAGGGCCCCTGGGCAGCTTTGCCTCCCCATTGTGGGTACAGCAGGGTGACCGGGCAGGCACTCCTATTGTAACAGATGGGTATTTATGGAGTCCTTAAATCAGCTTAAATCTAAACCTGTCTAGGGGTCCTGAACCTCGTTGCTTTCTAGGGAGATGGCTGTATTCAGCTCCCTAGGGCTGGAAGGCAAATATATGCAAACAGCTAGCACAGCAAACACAGGAGAGGTGGTACTAAATTTGAGCGCTAACTGTGAAGACTGGGTCTCCAGTTACTTCTGCTAGCGCTTGCACTTCCTGCAGGAGGAGGCCACAGAAGGGTTTCTGTATGTGACACGGTCAGAAAGCCATCTGCCTACTGATTTCCTCAAGGAGCAGGAGGCTCCTTGATGCATCCAGCCTCAGACCCATGGCTCAGGCACTGATGGCACCAACGCTGGTGCCCAAGCCACCGCCTCACGGTGCGAGGCAGTAGGTGTTTCCCAAGGAGCACCATGTGGCTGTGCTATCCCTGTGAAATAGAAACCACGTTCTTCTGGATATTGATAGAGGGCTGCCCTCTTAGCAGATGACACAAGCAGAAGTACAGAGCTCAGACACATGCACCATGGACTTTACAAGCCACTGCTTTTCCTTCTTCATGATGGCCAGAGTCCTGGCGATCAGTATTTCCTCCTTGCAGTCTGGCAGCAGAGGGGAAATAGTGTCAGCTCAGTAAAACAACACAGCTTCTGGGGTACCCAGGAAGGTCTGCTGGTCCTTGCCCCCTGACACCTTTGCATATATGTAGCACAGGGTTTTGATTGTCTAGGATCCTGTGTGGGAGTGCTGCAATGTCTACCCAGACTGTTTTGCAGTTATTTGGGAAAAAAAAAGTGCGGGCCATCTGAAGACTCTTTAAAGGAAGAAATTAACCCAATGTAAACAGTGTGGTGTGTGTGCATTCCTCTGCTAGTTATACTAACGTAATTAAAACAGAAAAGCATACACCAACAGAGCTTTCCCACGTAGCTAGGCCTTTTCTTCTTTCTTTCCGGTGTTAAATAGAAATGCCCAGAGCTTGTTTGTCTAAAGTTATTTTTCTCGGTGGTTTCAAAGTGGGTCCTATCCACTCTGCTTTGGAAAATCATCAAGTTGCAGCAGAGCCCGCAGAGGCAGCAGCCTTCTGATGTGTGCTCCAGTTGTGTCCGCTACTGGCAAGTGCAGAACAGAACCCTCTGAGGCCAGAACCAGTGCTCCTGTTAGGAAAACTACATTTTTCCTAAGCATTTCAGAGTTGTCTACAGATCTTCTTTAAGATATTAACTTAAAAATACAAAACATTTCATAATGAAAAAAACCCGCACTGTTCATTTGGTTGTTCCTTCTACACCACAAAGTGCAAGATCTAAGCTATGAGAAGTGTAGGTGGTAAATGTCCCCCATATACTAGAGAGGTTTGCTAATCTGAGGAAAGACAGAGTAGGGCAGGATGTTGCTTTTTCGTTAGATGTAAACTCAGGGCTCGTGGTCATTTGCATATGTTGTTGAGTTGATTCTTAAGTCTCTGCTTGGGTTTATCTACCCTTGTTTAAAGACATGTTTGTTTTAGACTAAACAGCTATTTCCGCTGCTGTTACTGAAATACCATGTTCTTGTGTTTTCAGTTGTGATGCAGTGAGACATCCATTGCTACTGCGTAGTTTTGTTCTGGGAAGCTGCTTTACATAATGAAATGCAAATAAAAGCAACAGTCACTAAGTCTCTGGAAAGTCCTTTTGACTTCACAGCACCAAGGTGGCCCCGCATTGTGCTAGGCTCAAGCTGGACCCTCAAAATATCAGGCTGGAGATGCTCAGCTCGGTTGCTGTCAGCCCTGCTCAGTGGCACAGTGACAGCGATACACCTCTCCTAGGAGTGCTCTCCCAAGATCTCACTGTGCGTTACAGGTCTGCGTGTAAGCTCTCGCACCTCATGGCATGCTCACACACACGTGAGTTGGTGGGGCAGTGATGGGTAAGTGGTTATTCACATTTCCCCCGTGGCCAGCAGTGTGCTCTGCACTAGAGGCCAGGAGCCCTGTTCCTGCCCGGCATGAAGCTTGAGCAGAGCTGCTGCAGAAGTGGTGCTCTGCCTGGCTCCAGAGGCTTAGTCTGGCCGTGGGCTGGTGCTGTCAGCCCACTCCTGCACAGCCAGCCCTCAGAAGCCTCTCTGCCTTGGGGAAGCTGTATCACAGTCCTTGGGGGCTGCTGCTTTGCCTCCGACCCAGCATGTACAGCTTGGAAGTGGTATTTGCTGAAGCATGGGACACGCGTCGTGTAGTCTCTCCCAGGATTTAGCCTCCAAAAGCTCATTAAACTGATCTGGTTAAGGGCCATCAGCCCTGTTAGATTAGAGCTATAAAGAGCTTCCGTTGACTCTCTGCTCTTCTGGGTACTCTAATGTCTGCAAATGAACTCTGTCATGGACAAGAAAAAGCTGCCTATGTTGTGTCTGGTATCATCTCCTCACCCCCCTGACATACACTCACCGGTGGTTTTCTTTTCTGGTAGACAATGTACTTTGTGTAAGACACGGAGATAGAGATTCTGTAGCCAACAGGAAGTAACTCAATTAACTCAGTAGGGTTGCACGTAAACAAAAACAGTGGGGATTTTGGTGTTGGGCCTTCAAGGCTCACCTTAGATTCCTCAGTGTGATTAGCATCCTACTGCATGGAGCAAACTGCTGCCGTGCTGTGATCTGAATCTCTCATGTGCCTCAATTGGCTATGAGGTTCCTTCATCCTACCGTATCTGTTCAAGCACATGACGGCCCTGGTGCTAACACCTTTCCTTCAAGTTCCACCACAGTATGTAACAGCATTTTTGCACCGAATCTGGTGCTCCCTGGCCACATCTGAGCTGTGTGTGTTCGTACAGGGAAGCACAGGCCACCGTCTGCTGCTCTCACCCTACCTTCTAGACCAGAGGGAGGCAAACCAGCATCCCACCAGTCCTGACCTGGAGGTGTGTAGCTTGCAGGTGGGAATGTAGCTTGGAAATTGTTTTGTAACAGTCTCAAGTAGTTTCTTGGCTCAGTATTTGGGCAGAGGAAGCATGAAATTAGCAGCACTGGACCATTAGATGCCTGTTGTGTTTCAGAGGAGAGAGTTGTCGTTCATTTCTCATTCTGTGTACTGAGGCAGGCCGGGTTGGTGAGAGTGCTAAACTTGGAGACATTTGTGGCTGCAGAATGGCAATTGTAGCTATCGTTACTACACCCAGGTATATAGGTAAGTATGTGAAACACACCCGGTAGAGGTTACTGTTTAGATAGAGACCTTTGATCCGCCTTTAATTGGGGTTCAGGTATTCTGCATTAACACAGAGCGTACTTGTGGAGCAGATTTTGCATTCTCTCTTTTCTGGAAGACTCTTTGGGGCTTCACGGATATTAATACTTGCAAAGCCAGGGCTCTGAGTGGAACATTACTGGGGTAAAAATGCAGATAAAGTCTTCCCTGAGCCTGCCAAGTAATCCCTTTCATTTTTTAACTTGATGAGGAAAATGGCTTTCATTCTTCCTGTAACGCTGGAAACGATCCAGTCTGTAAAATGATTCCCTGAGTTTTGGTACAGCTTCATTGCTCTAAAGAATAAATCTTACAGTTTCAACACAGGCAGTTCTAGCAGTTTTTTCCACCCTTTGTCATGATTTATTGGAGAGTTTTGCCTGAGATAGTTCTTTACACAGAGCCTAAGAAGCGCCAGAAGTTTTATATTCTTCTGCTGGAAAGCTGCTCCATTTCCCCCACCTCTGTTGCCAGGCATGTCAGAGTGCCTCCCAAAGAGCCTCTGCTTGTGGTGCTCCTACGAAACCTGTAAAACAGTGGAGGGGGATGAGGTCTGTAGGTAGCCCACTCTCAGGTGATCCTCTGACACTACAGGAAACAGAACAGGCTTTAATTTGGGGGCACAGTAAGTATAAACATAGCCAAAACGCCCCATTTTCAAGCACCTGAAGTCATGTACTTTAAAAGTGGGGGGGGGGGGGGAGGGAAGGGTGGAAGAGTTGTTTTTGTCTGCTTAAATTAAACTGCAAAGCTTCCTGTTCTTTGTGTTTGCAAGGTGGTGGCAACCGCTCTTACTCACTGAAAAATTAGGCAATTTGATGATCAACACACATCTCCCGGTCTCTCTTCTGATCTGTCTCCTGAATGAGATAATCTTTCACCTCTTAATGTGTTGCGTTTCCGTGAGCTCATGTTATCAGCCGTGTCAATGAATGTGTTTCACCACAGGCCTGTTTTAACTTAAGGCATGTCTGTAGTTGCTCTGGTCTGCTTCCAGGTATCCGTGAGGCTCAAACACAGTGAGTAAGCTGAACGCCTGTTTGCAAAGCGTGCTTCTTTCCACCTAACTGCCCAAGAAAGGCGAATTCCTTTTGTGGGAATCAGACAGGAGCATCCTGTTTCTGAGGAAAGTGGGCATAAGATGAAAATCTGGCTCTAAAAGGTAGGGGAGGACACTGCGCAGACCATAGCTTTGTGAAATGGTTATTGCTGAAGAAGAGTTCAGCAAGGGAAGCTGGGGCAGAAACCTCCATTAGATTGGGTTTACTTTGGCTTTCTTTATTTCTTCTTCAACTTCTATCATTGCTCCCCAACATAAGCTGAATACATTGTGTTCAGCACTCCTAAACTGCAAGTAAATGGCAGGTTCTTGGGATTTTTTTTAATAGTTTCTTATTTGTACTCAGTTATGAGATTTCCTCACCGACTGACCAGATGCTCCAAAATCACCGGTTTATTAGACATCAAGACTCTTGCTTCTGCAGATGTACCATTTAGCATAGATATGCAGTACACAATTCCTCGTATTTAAAGGTATGGCAAGATTAGCATCATGCCCACAAAGCTAAGTCTGCTCTGCCCTCTTGTGTCTTTGTAATACGCTGCTAAATGCACCCCAAATACAGCTGCTTTGTCATAAGAATTGGATTTTTCCCCCTACAGACTTAAAAATAAGATGCAAACCCGTGGATATTCAGATCTGGTTTGATTGGTAAGAGTCAACATACATCTGAGCTAGATCTGTTCTGCTGGTATTCCACAGACACCGAAATTTCTGAAGGGAAAACAACTTGAGAGTATTTTTAATACAGTTCAGAAATACAATAATAAGCCTAATAGAACATTATAAAGCCGTGGATTTAATGAAGCTTTGATTGAAAATGAAGTACCAGAGAAAGTGGCAGGGAAAGGATTCTTGCAAATGATAAAGACTAGGCTGCTGTCTCTCCAAGTGGTGGGTTGGCTTAGCTTGGCTAACTCCTTGACATGCCATCATGACCATAGCAGAAGTAACAAGTCCAAAGCTATGAAAAGTTTACAGAGATTAAAGTGATTCTGAAGGGAAAAAAAATCATGTAGTGATTTAAATTAAGATACTTCCAAAATAAAGTTCAGCTGCATGCTAAAAAAAGAACCTGCCAGCTTGTCTGTGTGTTTGGTTGATGTTTTTTTTTTGTTGTTGAAAATGAATTTAGGAGGGGAGGCAGGGTGAGCTGGAAGTTCAGATTTCCTCCCCTTATTGTATTAGGAGAAAAAGATGTTGTACCGGCCATGCATCCTCTCTATCCCCAGAGGAGCAGAGTGCAGTAGTGCAAACTGGTGGCAGCTACAGTGAAGCACAGTTTACTGAAAATCTCCATTTATTTTTAAAGAGGCTTAAGCGTCTTCAAATCACCGAGCCAACTATTCTATTAAAGAGTGGCTTTTCCCACTAAAGTAGGAAGTTTAGAGTTTGATAAGGTCTGCTATAAATCTTTCAGTTAGCTTAAGGCTTAACATTTGCTCTGTGAGTGTTTGATAGTGACTGACCTGAGGCAGTCCTGATTTTGACAGGGTTGGTTTTCTACTTATCTTAATGGGTGTTTACAGCAGAGACCAGCACTATTCAGGAGGAGCTTTGTCACTTCTCTGCGTGGAGCATTGTGTGAAGAGCCCATGCATCCTGTTTCTTCAGAAATAATCCTGGCCGCCTTTCCAGCCACAGAGAGCAGCTCAGGCAGAGCTGTGCTCTATTGTGCTTCCACAGAATTAGGGGATCACACCTCCAGGTGCTTTGGGACAAGTCTGTTGCATTCCCAGGGGATTCCAGACCTCCTCTTGTGCTCTTTTAACAAACTGCTTTCTCCCTCCACCTGTTTCAGAAATTCACTGCAGGAACTCCTTTTACCCGTCTCTTTTCTTCATTGATGTACCCCTCATTTGGTGCTCCTCATGTCTTCTGGGGCTAAACAAAGATGCTGCCACTAAAGAGGCAGTACAGAGCCTGGCCAGAAGACAAAATAATCCTGAGTAAACACCTTTTGTTTTTCCAGTAACTTTCTCAGGATTTTGGTTGCTGATATTCAGACCGAAGCTTCAAACAGTTAGTTTGTTTAGGTGGTGGGTACTAGCATCAGAAAGTCTTTTCCCTGAAAGTCTCCTTAATCTAGCTTCACAGAGCACCCCCTCACCAAGGATAGGTGAAGCCTTCTCCCTACTTTGCAGATGGGAACTCTGAGATGGGACATGCTTGGTGGTCATGGTCTCATGGCAAGGAGCTGATGGTGCTGAGCATAAATATCTGTTCCTCGGTGTGTTTGCTCTGCTCCCTGATCCCTAGGTTAGATAGTGAAGGATGGTGAATTACTGTGTAGGGACACATGTTGAGACTATAAATCTGAAGTTTAATAGGCAATGGCATCCTCGTGGCTTTGTTCCTAGCCACAGGTTCTAAGCTATCCTCACAGAAAATCTGTGACCATGAACTGTGTTTTTTTAAAATCCTTTTCTGAAGAAGTGCAGTTTTTTGATTTATGTATGCAGAGCATTGGAGCTGCAATTTATTATTTGTTGGTTTATCTCTCCAAAGTTGTTAAGAGCACAGAAATCTGAATAGGAAAATATGTTTCTGTTCATTTGTTCTTATGGTTTATTTTTTTCCACAGTGATCCACAGCTGTCCTCTGCACTTCCCAACTTTTTATAGTGCAAGGACTAACTACCCCTACTGAAAACCATCCAGAGACTTGTACAGCACTGTCCCAGTGGTTTCTGTTTATTATCACTTAAAATTTGCTTAAACTGGGAACAGACGTCTATTGCTGTTAGTTTTCCTTTATCTGTTTTGCTTACCTGCTGCATGGGAGTGTGTTCAGTGCTGGGTTTCTTGTGCCTTCTTCCTTTGGGGGTTTGGGTACTTTGTAATCGTTTTGCAGTCCGTCTGCTGGCCACCAGCGTTGCACAGGGCCTGGGTAGGGGACCACTGCTCAACATCTCTTCTTTGGGCAAGTCTCAAGCATTAAGATGTCCCCCAGTTTGCACTGCCAGAAAACCTATTTTTCCGCAACCAGTTCTCAGTCTGCATCTTCCACATCTTCACATCCCATTGCTTCTGTTGCTATCATTAAACCTCATCCATAATAATCCCCTCCATGGCACCAACACCTAGCTATGAATACTCTTTCACCTCTCTCCTGTTGTTTAGCAGTGCTAATCATGCTGTACACAGCCTTCATCAGTCGGGTGATCCTCCTTCACCCTCAGGGTGCTCGGTTGGAGCGGAGCACTGCGCTGACAAAGCTCAGGCCAGAGCAGGCCCGGCTGGGAAGAACAGAACAGAAATGATGGTTAAAAAAGATCAGCATAGAGAAGAAATGGGGGTGGGGGTTAGAGGAAATGCAGAAAGTAAAAAAGAAAGGAGAGAGGAAGCACCCTGTGAGATCAGATAGGCTTGAAGAAAAGGAAGAATTTAAAGAAAATACAGAAAGCAGACACTGCAAAGTATGTGCCAAGACATGCAGTAAAGACAGGGACAAAGATGGCTGTGGGGACACAGTGACAACATTTTGACCTTACATTTAATGATGATGTGTTGTTCCTCACAACAAGAATGGTACAGGTACGTTTGGTAGTTGTCTGAAGCGGGAGCTGAACCCTCTCTGGTCTGAGTAGCCTTTCCTCATTGCCAGCCCTGCATTTGACATGGCCCACCTGCAGCTCTGTCTGTTTCCAGGGGCAGGTCTCTGACAGACTACCATGCACTTGGAAAAATAAAGAAATACCACTCTGTAAATGTGCCCTATAAAAATATACAGGCTCTTTCATCACAGCGCTCCTCTGACATACAAAGAGATTTTTCTTTCTGATGTCTGCGGTTCCAGAGGCCGCGTGCAGGCAGGGCCGGTGGCGAGGGAATTAGGTCTGTCCTGGACCCCAGGGCAGACAGAGGAGGTGTACTGAAACTGCAGTCACTGTTAGTGGGACTCTGGTGACCAGAGAGCTTCAGAGTGTGTTTGCCACCTGGAGAAGGAAGAAGGGATCACTACTGACAGCTGGAGGGCTTTTTTTAAACTGTCTGCTACCTTCAGAATTGCGGTGTGTGCAATTAAACTCAGAGCAGCACTTCCTAGCTGGAGGCTGTACTGAAACCTTGGGTTGAGTGAGGGTTTGTTTGTCCTCGGGTCTGGCCATGAACTAACAGTCTGGTTTAGAGGCTTTAGTGGGCTAGAATTGCCTTCTTGGTGGAGAAAATGCCATTGCTGTGCAAAGTCAGCAGCAGCACTTTGAGATGCTAAGAGTCTTCTCCACTCATTTTTGTTGATCCAGGTGGTCTTTTCTAAGTACAAAGTCAAAGAGATTACTGTTTGCTCCTTCCTTCATCTCTCCATGCAAGTGTCCTGTAATTGGCAGGAGCGCTGAAACCTCCCTGTCTCCGATTGCTGTTTGCTTGGGAAGTGAGATGGAACCGTACATCCCTCTGCATTTCCACTCTGAAGGCAAAGTTATTTGTGAGCCCTAAGCATATGGGTAGGAGAGCTGCCAAGGCAAAGTTGTTCCCAAGTATCTGTAAACTAAATCTGATTCCTTAAATTCATCCAGCTAAGGAACTTTAGCTCTGGCAAAGGCTTGTAAATATTACAGTACCTGTCACTTTTGGATGCTGCTTTCTGTTTTCATACCAGTGAAGTGAAAACTTTGAAGTCTGGGATGTTTTGTTTAGCTTTTTAGAGGTTGACCTCAAAGTATCAATCTTTCTGCTCCGTTTAGGATGTATGAAAACAGACTTCTCTTTTCACAGAAAACTTCTTGCAGCAACAGCATTGCTAGTGTCCTGAGTTCTTGTATGTTCTCCGAACATTGAAGCAGGCACTGAGATATGTATACCAAAATACAGAGGTTTTCCTCTCTGTTGTTTTCAGTGTTGCAATTTCCCCTTCTGTATGCGAGGAAATGCATAAGCATATTCTTAAAATGAAGTGACAAACATTAATTTAAACAATGCTTATAAAGTGGTTTCCGGATGCGCAGCACTCTGAGAGTATATAGTTAGTTTTGCTGGGCTTTCAGTTTACGTGTGCTTTTCACTTTCTGTAGCATCTGCACAGCATGGCCTCCACCTGTTTGGATTCTCTGTGCTCACTGGGGTAGATATGGGTGGTACTAAGTCCTGTTTTGCTTATTTTCAAGACAAGTTGCTGGTTGATACAAACCCATGACTTGAGTTTGCTAGGCGTAGTTGCTCCCATCATTTTTGCTTGTCTCCGGTTGCTTCTTGGAGCAAGGTGTCACACTGCATCCCTTGAAATAAGACTTACAAGTGAGTTTTGGCAGACCCTTTCTGAATTGTGGCTCTATGCTGTGTAGCTAACTTGAGTTATAACTAATTTGTCACTCCAAAGTCAACCTGGCCATAGTTAAAACCCTGTGGACACAGTATTTTTAAGACTCTGCTCACTGACAAGTTAACTTCAATGGTTGCTCCTGCTCGGGCGATGTCCTTGATTTAAATTTGTCAGTGTGTGCAAAGCTTTTGTCTTTGGGCTCGCTAACCTGTCCCAGAGCTGTGGCTGAAGCCAAAGTTCTCTTTGCACTTGAAATCACAATCCAGCCCTCTTGAGAGGTGGAGATTTATGGCTGAGCACTTTGAGTCCTACAGTGCTTTCCACACATTCCTGCTGCATGTGTAGAGGAATCAAAGTTCTCCCACAGCAAACAGGACGTGAGTCCTAGAGCATTTCAACCTACTGAATCACTAATAGGGCCGAGTTTTGAATGCAGCCATTTGAACAAGAATGCACTTCATTTGAACAAGAAACACATCAGCAGAAACACCCCAGACCAGAACTGCTCTATTCAATTTTACCATGGTTCCTTTGTTGTTGCTTTTTTTTTTTTTTTTTTTTTTTTTTTTTTTTTTTTTTTTTTCTCTAATCAAAGACCAATGAACAGTTTTGCCAAGGTGTCTCAGTGGAAGGAGATGCTCTGACTCTGGCTTTATCAGGCCAGATGGGTACTGCTTTCATGACAGGGATGTCTCAATGGACAGTGGGTTGTAAAGCATGTCTGGCACCGTGGCTGAAAGAAACCCACTCAGGAATCTGGCACCTGAGTGGCCCTACAGTAATGATTGCTTTGGGAGGCTGCCTGCTCCAGCCATACTTGCTGACCATACAGGTTTTTGTAAAATGCCTTTGGAAATGCAACTTGTAGGTATAATATTAAGAACTAAGATCCCAGTTGCTTTTTACTTTCTTGGTTACGTCTTGTGCAGCTACATATTCCCAAGAGGGTGATGCCTGCCTACCTGAGAAGATGTGGACTTTGTATTTCCATTTTAGTGTGTCTGAAAATCAACATTTCATCTTCTGAAATGTTTTCAGAATTGAGAATGCCTAACTGACTGATAATCTTTCTGATGCTTTAATATTGACTGTAAAAGTATAGCCAAGACTCTCAAGAAGCAGTTCGTCTGGAGATAGCTTGTAATGATGTGACTGAGAAGGTAAACCCCTGATCTTCATGTGGACTCTTTTTGTCTTGCAGATGAGAGGATCTGTTCACCACCCTTCATGGAGCTGACAAGTGCCTGTGGAGAAGATACCATGCAGCTTATAGAGAAGAATGGACTGGCATTCCCTTTCAGTATGTAAATGAGTTTTTCATTGGTGCTTCTGGTAGGCTCTTAATATTGCACATGCTCCCTCAGGAACATTGTGGCCAACATTGTAGAAGTGCATGGTTCACTGCCAAAGTGTACAGGTTAAAACCTTCCTGAAGCAAATGGCTGTGAAGCAGTCTGCTTGGAATGTGGAACAAAATCCCTCCCTATCAGCTTTTACTTAGCTTTTTATTGATGTTCGTTACTTTAAACACCTCTCTACAGTAAACATGTGTTCCTGGGATTTGCTAATAGTTCTAACAAAGTTAGCCTCTTGCCCTGAACTTGTGCAAGAAGTTTCTCCTGCCAGCTGTGCTCATTGTTTTTCTTGTGACAATCATTCCCTTGCTGGCTGCCCCTTTTTTCACCACTCCTTCCTTTCCCTGGTCCAGGCTGCAAATACAATATTAGAAGGTAGAAGAAAGAATGTAAAATGTAGTTATCAGGCACCAAAGGCCCACAGTCTCAAACAGCTGCTGTGATCTGTTTGTGCTTTTTAGCAGGTTTTGTTGTAGAACTTGTGCTTAAATTCATTCCTTTATCTGATTCTTTGCAGTATAAAGTGAGCTGAATTGGTTAGTCGGTGTTTGTTCCCTTGGTGTTTGCCTCATTTGTAAGGTTCAGAGGTAAAGTTGTGTGGAAAAAGCATGTTTTGCCCTTGCTGCCATTGCTCTCCAAAAAGAGACAGACAGATCTCTTGAAGCTAGATTGCAAAGCAGTATTGTAGAGCTCCCTGAATGGCTTTGACACCCCCTCCTCACCCCACGTGCACTGTCTTCTCAGTGTTGTATCAAACAGCATAGCCTACGTACTCAGAAGGCCTGGATCAATCCCTCTAAGTCATGATAAAATTATAAAATAACAAGAGTGATGTGGGAGTGCTTTTTCCTGCTTCTTGTTGGTTTTCTTTCTTTTTTCTTTTCCCCCCTAAACTCTCCCGCTTTCCAGAGCATGTGTCTGTGAGACATCATGCACCACTTTCCAAAATTTCCAGTTATGACTTATTTTGGACTCCAGTGCAGGTCATCTGCCTTTCATAGCTGCCTGTCCTCTTGCCTGGCAGTTTTATTCTTCCAGCAATCCCCAAAGAAGTCTTGTCTTATCCACCCCTTTACCACATGCAAGTTTTATCTCCTCTGTTTAACATATAAATACCATCAGCCCTACTCATCCTGCAGCTCCTGGGACCTTCAGCTTTTTCCTGGTTTCATAACAGCAAGACCGTAGATTTTCTTCCCTCTCTTCCCCCCTTACCAGTTTTAGTAAGGAGATGAGAACCAGAATATGCAGAGCAGATAAGAAATATGCAGGAGAAAGCAGAACTGCAGGACTCTTTCTACTTCTTTGTCCCCCTTTATAGTTGCCTGTGAAAAACACATTGTATCTTAGTTGGGTTCAGACCGTTTGTTTTCCTACCCTTCCCCAGGAACAGGGAAGCAGGAAAAGCAGTTGGTTTCCACTGTCTCCCAGCTCCCTTGTTTCCAAGACAGTGGGTTTTTGTGCTACATGTAAATAGCTCCAGCCTCAGGCAGAACCCCAGACTTGTGAGAAAGCCCTCTGAGTGGGCAGGATGGCAGTACCAGCAGTGGTACTAACTCCTGAGCTGATGCTTTGCAAATCTGTCCAGTCCCACAAATGACCTCTGTTTGCACGTTGGTTGCAAGAGGAGTTGAGAGAGGAGGGCTTGGAGCAAGCCAAGCTTTGCAGTGGCTGAGGATGCTGTTTGAGGCAGAGGCTGTCAGTGTTATCTGGTACAGTCAGTGCCTTGGGCTGGTGAATCCAGTGTTTGTAGGAGTGGGTGGGAATGGATTTGTAAAGGTTTTGTGTGCCCTGTCTCAGTGGTGTATTTTTTTTTCTTTTATCTTTATCCAGTTTGTAAAACCAGAGTGGCCCATGGAACCAACTCTCATGAGGTGAGTTAAAAAAAACATTGCAGTGTTTTCCCCCTGCTTCCCCTTCCCTCAGGGTGGCTTGTCTGGTGCTCTCTGAACCTGTAGCAGGCAGAATGAAGGCTATGCCCAAACCATTCTCCTTCCCCCGCCCCTCCCTTGGATTTAATAACACCATTATTTTTTTCAAATTTATCTGAAATGTAGCTAAATCTGACTTTAACCTCTTGATGTAAAAGTTCTTTCTAGCAGTTTCAAGCTTCCATGGTCTAGTTTTCTTCCTTCTAGCAGCTTTTAGTCTCCAATCAAGCTGTCTGCAAGGCATCTCCTTCATCAGCCTTGCTTTTGGTGGGAGGTTACACTAAGGGGTGCACGTTTTCACCCTGTGATGTTTCCTTCCAGTGTGTATGTGGTACTGATAAGAAATGGTTTTGTGCTGCAGATGAAGCACAGGTGTGAGGGTGTGAGTGAAGGCAGGCTGGTTCCTCTCCTTGTGGGGAAGGGAACAGCAAATAGTGGCTGTTTCCAGGCATGTTCAGTCGTAATAACGTGGCTGGAGCTGTGGGAAGGACAGAGCTGCTAGAATTATCTGCTTTCCCTTATTCCCGTAAGGCAACTGCAGTTAAAATCATTCTGTATTCCTGGAAGGAGTGCATTCTCCGTGAGCTTAGCTTCCTCTAAATTTAGCCGAGCCAAGTCCTGATTTAATTCTTTTCCATTTGTGCTTCCTGCCTTCCTGCGTACCACAGCTCGGTGTTGAGAATCCTGCCCTCCCTGCTGGCTCTAAGAATGCCTGGCTTCCTTTGTTAGCAGCGTGGTGATCGTTCCAGGTTTCCCAGCTGCTCCTGAAATGTGCAGTATGCTGCTGCAGCATCTCTGAAAACTGAAGGCCCTGAAGTGAAACGTCAGTCTAGATTAACAGAATGCCTACAGCTGAAATTTTGAATGACCAGCACTTACTTTTAAAAATGCAGCTAGGTTTTTCATTCAGGCCTTAACCGTGGATCATTTTACAAGCACGACAGACAGCCCTGTTAGTTTGCTGGAGCAGCTGCTATAAATTTTTGCTGAGAGCACTTGGGAGTGGATCGTTAATGAATTTAAAACCCTGGGTTCTCTGCTGATTTTTCTGTGTAGATTTCTGTGATGTTTTTCTGTCTCTGCGTCTGCACCCTGAAATGTGTGAAGCTTTCAGGGACTTCCATTTTCCTGGTGAATATTTCCTTGCTGTTCCTTTATACAGTGCAGACATACCGCAGCCTTCTGCCAGAATTCCATTTTCTGAGCAAAAAGTAGGCTAAAATATAGTTGCAGGCTGCACTTTATCACAGGAACGTATAACTAGAGTTTACGAGAGTCCCCTGAAAAAAAGCCTGAAGTCTTGCATGGTACTTTACATATTTAGTAGTAGTAGTCATCACTTTTGGAGTTGCTGTGTTCTCAGGTGTGATCCATAAATGTATTTATGATCAGAGAGGATCTGTTGTATAAATGCTGTCTTATGGACAGTAATGACAAGGGGAGCATAGAATAAATAGTCTGCTTAAATAGAGTCTGTCTAAAAGATGGACCATGGGTCTGGGAGCAAGAAATTGTTGCCTGTTTTAATAATGGCTTCTCCCTTTACTTATAGTAAATCGCTTAATTTTCTGTAGAGAGATTCCCACTGCAAAGCTGACACTGACGCTAGAACCCAGCCTGGCCAGAGACTTGCTTTTCTTCCTAAGATGCCTGTTAGAAAGATCCAGGACTGGCTACCAGGGACAGCTGGAGGTGTAGGCTTCGGTTTGGGCTTGGTGCCAGCTTTGGCTGGCAGATGCCGTGTCTCGCTGTGAAGGCACACGCTAGCTAAGCCAAGGTGCTGGTAGCTGGGCTGCTGGTGGTGTCCCGCAGTTCCACGTGGCCTCTGCGCTCCGAGTCGCATCAGCCAGAGCAGCGCTTAAGCCCTGCTTCGCCAACACCATTTGTGTTAGAATTGAACCAAGATGATTCCTAAAGGTTCTCCTGCCCGTTTGCTGGTAGGTCAGAATACAACTGCCCTTTGGTAAACCTGCTGTGAGAAATCACTGGGACCCATAACCTGAAGAAACATGTCCAGAATGGCTCTTCTTCTAAATGTGGAGCAGGGAGGAATGAAAAGGCAGAGAATCACTCTGTTTTTTCAGACTGAATTCCTTAAGGACATTGTCAGTAATATTTCTTGGTGCCAAATGTTTTGTTTTGCCTTCAAAAGAACTCTGCATCTAAAATGAGGAATGCCATTTGGAAATTATGATATAAAGTGTTGTTCCCATGTTACTGCCAGAGACAGCAGGTCTGTGCTAGATGACAAAGAGCAAGTGCACCCTGCAAGCAGATTCTTGGAGCTGTATTCATGCATGCTAAAAGTCATGAGACATCACAGTGAACCAGCACAACACTGCACCATGGGGATTGGATGGGTTGTGTGCTAGTCCATCAGGCTGTCAGCACAGAGCTCTGCAGAAGAAAGGTTTCATGTGGTTTTCCACTGGGTTGGTTCTGTACTGAGCAGATAAATATCTGGGGTTTCCACATCCACAAGAAAAGGGTGATAAGTTCCTGCTTGTCTTTCAAAGCAGTGGCTTGCAGGAATTAATTAACTAATATTTGCAGAGAGTACTTGAAGGTTAGGACCAATATAGTTCATACCAGTGTGACATTGTAGATATTATGAAATGAGCAGTCTGTGCACAAGGAGGAAAAGCACAGCGGTTCTTGCTACCAGTGAGAAACAAATGGGTTACGGTGTTATGGCTGTGAATCATCTTGTGGGACAATTCTGCTGGTTAGAGTGGGTTTCTTGCACAGGTTATTACCACTCACACATTCAGTCTGTGTGTCAACCAGGTAGCACAAGGTATAACAGAGACAGAGTGAGAATATCAGCTGCACGTACTCATTGAATGCACACACTGACTTGAACTCAGAAAATGCTAATCTACTGAGTCATTGTGCATGCTTGCAGACAATTATGTGATCCTAAGTGGTCTGCCAGATAAGGAGGAAAACAGAATAATAAATAGTCAGGTAGAGATAAAAATGTGCTTAGACTTTTAACTATAAATGTGTAGTCACTACATCACTTACCATGGCTATATTTTTGAACAACAAACCTGTTATATTTACTATTTTTATTACAGGAGCAAAGGTGTTAACAAGAACTCAGTCTGACAGTATGCTGTACAGCAAATGAGCAGCTGATCTTACATGTTATAAAGTATGAGTGAGAGAGCACTAAGTGGAAGAGTTTCTTTGTAAAATCCTTCCAGTGACTCTGACTAAGATGCAGCTGATCTCAGAAGGCACGAAAACTGACAGGAAGCATGTGGAAAGATAACTCACCTGTACCATGCTGAGGCAGGAAGCTCCAGTTTTATTCTGTATCTTGCCATGGAGTCACTGTGGGACAGGAGTTCTTTTAGCCTCTCTGGACTGTCTCACATCCCAAATGAAATACTAGGCTCAAGGAGGCCAGTGAGAAAATACTGACACAGATGAAAAACTCATTTTCAGAGCTTAGGAGTATTTCTGGCAAGTGTTGGGCATCCTGTACTTAATGAGGTTGGTGCAGGAACAAAAAATGGAAGGTTAACTGTTGTCTTGACAGCTCCTCAGTGGAGGAAGGTGCTCTAACCAAGCATCTCTACCTCTGGGAGCCAGTTTTGCTCAAAAGAAGGGAAGATAAACGTTACGTCAGATTGTCTCACCTTGGATAGTCCTTACTCACACTGACCTGACTGTCAAAACTCCCTTCTGCCTCTGTGGATAATGAGGCCCAGTGTCACTGGAATGATGAAGAGAGGTCCATGTGCAGATAACTAGAGCATAGCTATTTTAGGGTTTGGAGGATTGAGAACAAACCTAAGTTTATCCTTGCTCAAGGATAGGGCACCATGTTCATGATAATTTAACGTGCATGTAAGCATGCTGGTGGAAGGATCTATGCAAAGAGCAGTGTAACATGCTGAAGACATGCTGGCTTGTACTCCTCTGCACCTACCAGCATCACTTCAGTTGTTTGTGGCAGCTGGTGTTCATCATTAAGGCCCTATAAATGACTTCCTTTTTGGCCTATTTTTTCCAGTCCCTTCATGGTGACTATACATTTGGAATAATGAGGTGAAACCAAGCCAAGAAAATCATTGGCACAGCATTTGCTACTAGTAAGAACTGCTAGGTGCTGGAAAAAATTCTCTGACAATGTGGGTAAAATCTTGTTGCTTAGGACACTGCAAGTGGACTGCACCAAACCACAGGATACAGCTGCAGAGAAGAACTTGTATTGTTAGTATACAGACCTGCTCATTTGCACTTCTGTTGTTCTGGTGATACAAGCTTGTGTCTAATGCAGGCTTTGTTGGCAGTACAGGTCAAATGTTTTACCATTTCTGTTCTTCTAAAAACCTGCAAGTGCAGTAGCATCCTAACTAGAAGTGGATAAATGAAATCTCAGAGAGCTGAGAAAAAAATGTCATTGAAAGTGAAAGCTACAGGGCCAGTTGTGCCTGGAGAGTTACGTGTCAGTGACATGAATGAAATGTAATGTCACTGTAAATGTAATGAAATAGTACGAGCTGCTGAGAAGGGATTCACCCTTGGTCAATATATATCCAGCAGTAGATGTTCCCCTTCACTGCTTGGTGGAATATGTGAATTTATTCAAAGGCTTGTGCACAACTGTGTGTGTGTGTGTGTTTTCAGATGGCGATCATCTTCAACCAGGAGGGCCTGAAGGCTGTCCGCCCCCCTTGTGTCATTCAGAGCTTCATCAATCACAACGCTGTGCTGTATAAAGTGTTTGTGGTCGGGGAATCCTACACGGTGGTGAAGAGACCATCTTTGAAAAACTTCTCTGCTGGAATCTCAGGTACGTCAGGCCAATCTGAAATGAAATGTCGGTTCTTACAGCCTTGGCAATGAACATCTCCAAAAAAAACCTTTGAAAAAGCTGCTGAAATGAATGCATCTGGTTGTTATATACCATATTACCTCTTCTGTAGTATTTCACTAGGAAGGGAGATAACTCACAGGCTCTGGAATATATATGAATGACATTCATATAGTAAATATTTATGTAACAGTAACCTGAGTCTTACCTGTTAGAAACAGTGTTTTATGTCATGTGGAAGGGGGGAGACAGAGAAATTCTCTAATTTCACAGTAAGTTCATATGTCATTTGTTCCGGAGTTTGTTTATAAATGTGCTTTGGAGAGAATTTCCTGGATTCTATCGCTTCAGAACTTCCTCTCCCTATTTTTACCTTGATTATTTATGTGTGTTTAAATTAAAGATCACTTGTGCTTTCCCTAAATGAGCCTCTCTGTACATGTGAGGCCCAGTGCTGTAAACCCTAATGGGAAGCTTCCTTTGGTGTGTGGATACCAGCTGTGTTGGAGGGCAGGAGGAAGGGACTTGTCAGTAGGGACAGTGACCCTCCTGTATGTCTCTTCACAGCAGTCCCTGAGCATACGCAGGCTGTGAAGGTGCTTGGTGCCCCTCGGAGCTCCCAGGGGATGGAGTCCTGTACAAATCCAGCAGGTGGTGGAGGGAGGGGAAGGTAGCAAGCTGAAGGAAATGAACAAGTGCCAGTGTCTTGTCACTTTTCTTTGTTTCTGCTGATCTTAATGTGTCAGCGTGTGCTCACTATTGTGTTCCACACATGAGCACATACTTAGTTTACGTGAGGTTCAGTAGGATCCTGGTCAAAGGCCTTGTCTGTAGCTGTGTGTGGCATTTTAGGCATGCTGAGTGTCCTAACCAAATGAAGTAGGCCTGGAGCTGTGCTCACATCAAGTACCATGACAGTTGGTCTGTACTTTTGCAGGAAGAGAACATGTTAAGGCTTCTTTCTAAAAATGGCTTTGCTAATGTCTCATCAGTTAGTGTCAGACTTTAAAGTTGTCTGGAAGCCCACACAAAAAGAAGTTTTGTGGGCAGATTAGGACAAGTGTCTGGCTTACCCATACCACTGGGAGTCCCAAGGGGGCTGCACTACAGGCACCTGATGAAGCAGGTCCAACGATGAGGTGGGTCTGGTGGCTGTGAAGCACTCCCAGGAGCTGACTGTCTGAAAGCATAGGGCCTTTCTAGACAGGAGGAGAGGCAAGAAGAGCACATGGTGGTATTAGAAACCTCCAGGGCAGACGGAGTGGAAAGGAAGGTGTTGGTGCAATTCTCCTCATGGTACCACCACGGTACATTAGTGGCTTTGGTCACCTCAGGGTGTCTCCTGCATTCCTAAGGTGCTTCCAAAAGGAGGCCAGGTCCAGACCATAAAATTTCCTGCCTTCCTCCACAGCAAAAGTGCTCTCACTGTAAACTGGGTGCTATCAGTCTGATGCCTGCTGTGACAGCAGCTTTTCTTTTCTATTGCATGCCTTCCCGTGCCACATTGAATGTATCAAATTAGTAGAAATTTAACTTCATTATGAATTGACTTTGGTGGAGGAATCAAAACTGGTTTGTGTTAACTCCTTATAGTTCTATTTATCTATAAGCTGAGGTCCAGAAACCATGGTTGGCCAGGGCCGTGGTTTGCTGCCTGTGCTCACAGCCAAGTTGTATGAGCAGGCTTGCAGGTGGATGGTGCAGGGGACTGCCCAGTATTGATCAAGTCTGGGTTCCCTGGGCTGCAGTGCCATCTACTGTTCCTTGCACTAATTCTTGGGATACTAAAATCCACTATAAAGTTATTTACAACCTTCTTTTAATTCCAGACAGAGAATCGATATTTTTCAACAGCCACAATGTCTCAAAGCCAGAATCATCATCTGTCTTAACAGCAGTAAGTACACTGGATCTTTTTTGTTCTGTCACGGCTGAAAAACTATCTAGTCCTTTCTTATCAAAGCATCAGTAGCTAGCAACTCTCCTTCACAAGTTGTCTGCTTCTGTGTTGCAGGCTGAGGTCTGTTTGGTACAACGAACCAGCATGACTGTGTGTCCCTCTGGTATTCCTTACCGAGCTCTGGTGAGGAAGCACTGATACAGGCCTGTCTGCTGCTCACCAGGCTTAAACTCCCCAAATCTAATCTAGACAAAGGGAAGAGGAAGCTTCTGAATATAAATGTCTGCCCTTTTCCTGTCCAGAGAGCTTCATAAGCATAAATCAGCCTTTTAGGACTCAGTTCTGTGAGGAAAGACAAATGGTGAAAATTCAAGCAGAGAAATTGCATTGGGCACGACCACAGAGGGACAGACAGTAAATGGCTGCAGTGCAAGCTTTGCTGAGCTGCAACCAGAGGACCATTTCTGGGGGTCTTCTGAGTCCCACAGTGCAAGCAGGTGCTATGCCTTAATGCTTGCATTACCAGTCCTTGTAATGAGTTTTGTATGTATGAATCCAAACAAGGCCTAAGGTACTCAACTGCTGTGAAAGTCGCTTTGCAGGACTGGGTCCTTTAAATCTCTGAGTTTCCAGATTCTTTTCTGTTTCACAAGCTCTATTTGGGAGTACTTTTGGTAGTAGTAATGATTAAATTTAAGTTGTGTAAATGACTGATGGGCATGTTAAATTTTAAAGCTGTAATTGTGCTAGTCGTAAATCCTTCTGTAGGTTAATCTACTTTTAAACTTAGGGAGAATATACGCTCTGGTCCTATACATACATATTCCCTACATGCTTCTGTAGGCGTACATATACTTTTGCTGCATAAAGTCTTGTTTAAAACATGAAAAAATGACATCTTCCAGTCATAAGTAACCTGAGTTATTCTTAATAATAGATGTCTGTAGAATAACTTAGAGATGAAAACTCACATGAAAGATTAGCTGAATTAGCTGCTCTCTGAATTAGCTGCTGCCTTGAAGATACCAGCTGAGTTGTTCTGTATGGTTCAAATGAAAATAGTAGGAGTCTGTCTTACCAGTCCTTCGACATAGGCCTTAATCTACGTTGAAATAACAGATTGATATCCAGAGCATTTGCAGCACAGGGTTAAACTGGTCAGCTGGTTTTGTTTTTTAAGATTAAGATGTAGTACTTAAAATAGTGATTCTCCATTGATTCCTACGCTGACATGTCGTTCAAGGAACTGCACTGATACGAAATAACAAGCTAGGTGCTCTAGAGATGGTGAACTTCTGGTACACGTAGGATTCCGAATTACGAAATAAGTTTCTCTTTGTTTCTTTCTGTTTCATGCCACCAGTTCTCTGCAATTAGATTTGGTGGATGTACACCTGAAAAATGAAATTTGATCTTTCCACTGAGAAGACTGTTTCAGAGTCCCTTAGTAATGTGTCTTTTTCCACTATAGCTGGATAAAATCGAAGGAGTATTTGAGCGGCCAAACGACGACGTCATCCGGGAAATCTCGAAGGCACTGCGACAAGCTCTGGGAGTTTCCCTCTTTGGCATTGATATCATCATTAACAATCAGACCGGGCAGCATGCAGTCATTGATATAAATGCATTCCCAGGTGAGAAAGGCCCTTCCACTCATGCTTTGCCGAAGCCATGCAGTGTGTGCTTAGTGTGAAGTTTTGCTGCTGGTGTCTCACATCAGTGCTTTCCAGGTGGGGAAAGGGAGAGCAGCAGGCAAAATTATCCTGAGATCAGACACTGTTTAATCTAGCAAGGGCACAACCCTAATATAGACGTGGAACAGGCTACTGAAATAATAGCTTTTAGGAGATACAGTCAACGTTTAGTTACTGGCTGTAACTTGACTTCCATGTTCTTCCCTGGAGTTGCCCAGGAACTGGAGCATGGACTGTGTGCAGGGACCTGACCTTTCTAGCCCTGTCTCTCATTCTGAAGATGAAGAGAGGAATAATACATGATATTTTAAGAGAGCCTCTGAGATTATTTTTCTCCAGACTTTGAGCCAATAAAAGTGTTGAGGGGGTGAAAGCAGCAAACTGTTCCCTAGAAAATTTATTCCTGTGCAAATTGATTCCCCATGAAAACACTTTTTGTGCACAAAAGCAGTACCAGGAATCTGAGGAAGATGATAAAATTGCAGGTTCACAGAAGCTGCTATAAAGGTTTAAATATCCTTGCATATTATCATAGGTGAATCCTGGAGTAAAACAATAGAATATACCTTGTGAAAATGGATAAATTTGTCCTCCTCTTTGTTAGTGCAATATATGTCTTGGAAACAGCTAAACAAGCTCCTTGACCACTGGAATTGTTAGAAGGAGTTATAAGTGTGTATAATAGGAAACAATAATGCTCTGTCACTTGTGTTGGATTCTTGTCTATCACAAAAAAAAAGATTATCTCATCTAATGGTGTTTTGCATGAGTTTTTTCTCTTTGAGAATCTTGTATTGTTACCTGAATAGTCTTGTTTGTTTCCAGAGATACAGGCAGACTCTCACATAGTTTAAGCTGTCCCTGAAGACTGAATTTTCAGTGTGGCTGAGGTATCTTTACCCTAGAAACTCTGCCCTGATCCACCAGTCCAAGTCCTCAGTCCCAGTGCTGCCCTGTTGTGCCTTGCCTGTCTGTCTCTACAGTGACTGGCTTCCTTTTTCCTCCAGCCCTGCTGTTCTAAGGTCACTTTGCTGCTTGGTTCTACCATATGGTGTTGATGCAGTCTGCAAATCTATGAAAACTCTTCTGTCAAGAGCAGTGAAACAACCTAAATTAGGTGTCAGATGGAGCCAAATCTGTTTTATGAATGGGTGTATATTTCAGACACTGGGTATTGAAGTCAGCAATGTAAGACATCCCCCTGCAATCCTGAATTTTGCATTCATTTTTTGCAGTCTGTTGATGGGGTAATGTTTTATTTGCGAGTATTGTTCTGGATTTGGTACTTTGCACTGACTGAACTTCACCTTTTCTTGAAATGGTGAAAAGCCCAGACTGGGGGGCAGCTAGTGGCAAACTTAACTATTTAAAGAGGAGTAATGTCTCCTTGTAATGCTCATGCTCTGCTGTGCTTCTACCCTAAGGCAGTAGTTTTTGATACTCAACCCAAGTCCTGCATTTCAGTCTGCACAATAATTGGACCTTGAAGAGACGTCATCTTAATAGAGCCCTTTCAAGATACCTGAAAGCACAGGATAGGTTCTTGTGGACAGTTCTACATTGGGTCTCACACAGGATTTTTTTTTTGGTTTTGGGGTGGTGAACACGTGGGTAGTGAAGGTATCTACTGGTTTTATCACCATGGAGTAGAGTGTTAAAGACCAGTTGGAGAAAGTCCAGAGGATAGCAGCAGGAACAAGACATGTGGAAGAGAGAATGCTGGGGGTCTTAAAATCTGTAGAAGATAGCAGAACTGAGAGATGAGGTGCTTTTAAGGGCTGCTGACATCAGAAGAGAAGTAACAGGGTAAAATACAACAGCGAAGAAAATTTATATCTCAACATGGAATATCCTGCTGCTCAAAGGCACATTCAGGCCAGGCAGATGCATTTCGCTCCAGGGGCCAGTTTGATTTGAGGATGAGCAGCTTCAAGGACTGACTTCATCAATGAAGTCAGCACCTTGTAAATGAGCAGCTGAAATGCTGCCCTGCTCAAAAGAGTCCCCGATGGGCTGTGTCAGCAGTGGGATCACACTGTTCCTGGCTCACTGCAGTCTCAGGAAGGGCCTTTCCCTCATTCCTCCTGCTCAGGTCATCCTGTCCTGCAAGGATTGCAGAAGAGCCAAATTGGAGCCAAGTTAGACCCCCTGGGGACCTGTTACATTACAATGCACCACGGCATTTTGGGGAGGGAGAGGAAGAGGTGCCCTTTCAGGAGCATTCAAAGCCTCTTTCATGGAGCTCAAGCTACAGCACGGGGCAGGCCTGACCAAAGCCATGTCCAGCTCCCAGGGGATTGGCTTCCTTTCTTCTGTCTTTTGTGTCTATCAGGTTTGAAGCTCATTTGAACCTGCCAATCCATGGATGTCATCTTGAGATTATGTAAAGTTAGAATTTAGAGCAGATGTGTCCTGGTTTCGGCTGAGGTAGAGTTAAGTTTCTTCCCAGTAGCTGGTATGGTGCTGTGTTTTGGACTTAGGATGGGAATAATGCTGATAACACACTGATGTTTTAGGTGTTGCAGTGCAATGCTTACATTAAGCCAAGGACTTTTCAGCTTCTCACACTGCTCTGCCAGTGAGCAGGCTGAGGGTGCACAAGGAGCTGGGAGAGGACCCAGCCAGGACAGCTGGCCCAAATTGGCCAAAGGGATGCCCCATGCCACATGAGGACGTGCTGAGCAATAAAACCGGGGTGCTGCTGCACCCCAGTTGCACATTGCGTCATTTGCTTTGTATATTCTTTTGTCATTAATATTTTTTCCCTTCCTTTTCTGTCCTATTAAACTGTCTTTGTCTCTGCCCACAAATTTTAGCTTTTCTCTGATTCTCTCCCCCATCCCACTGCGGAGGGGAGGGAGGGAGCGAGCAAGTGGCTCTGTGGTGCTTAGCTGCCTGCCACACAGCAAGGTGTACCCGTAGGAGGGTGTTATTTGTTATCTGCTTCATTTAGCACCAGCTACGCCTCAAAAAGATTTTAAAGATAAATGCCCAGAAGGCCTATGGTGTCTGCTGTTCTGTAGGAAACCGCCTGGGCTATATTTAGCTGTGGTTACCAGCTGAGACATTGAACTGCAGGCCTAGGCACATAGTGCATGGATTTTGTGTTGTGACCTCAGGTAACGGACAGAAGAGGCTCCGTGGGGCCCACTGCTGTGTCGCAGTGGCTGGGGATCCCTTGGGGATCTCACTGAGCCCGAGCAGCTGCCTGTCACCAGGACGTGTGACCCTCTGGCTCTGTGCTTATATTTGGCAGCTGGAAGCATCAGATCCGGACGTGCTCCCTGTGTGCATGGGCATGCTGCTGCCAGGGCAGGCCCCGGGCTCTCCAGTTCTCTCTGCCCAAGGTGCAGAAAACCAGAGCGGGTGCCAGGCCAAGGAAGGTCTGTTCCAGTCAGGTGTGCAGCATCTCCAGCACTAGCGTAACAGTGCCCACAGGCATTTCTTGACTCTGCAGAGCTCAGAGGTGCAGGGTACCTGTTTTCATTTGTGTTTGCTGGGTGACTTCCTTCCTATCCATGCCCTGCCAGAGGACTCTGGAGACTTTTCGTCATAGCAAAATTCAGCCCTGAAGATCTTTCTTTTTGAAAGATCTGCAGCAGCAGCCCGTGAAGAGAGTGAGGCAATACCGACAGAATTTGCAGCCTTCCCCATATCGTGACTCAAGAGTTGAGACACCCTGGTTCTCTTCCTCCCTTCCTTGTATATATTTTTTTAATGGTGTGAACTTTCTTCTCAGTGACCAAGCAGAATTATTTGGGTCTTTCCACCCAGTGTGCAGCAGGCCAGCACAGAGGAAGCTTGCCTCAAATGTATATATGCGTCCTTACTCTGTAGCATCTGCTGCTTTTAGGACTGGATAACTAGCCACCTTATTCCCAGTAAATATTTAATGTAACTTCTTTGTGAGTTTGCCGTGTGCTCTCAAACAAGGCTGGCTTGTTTTCACCAAGCAGACATGAAACACTCTAGGGTACTGTGGGTCTCCTCGCTGAATATTAAAGCTGTTACTATGGAGATGGCTTATTCCCAGGGAGCTGGAAGCACTCTGAGTAGATTTGAAGGCTAATCCCATGGCTTTTACATAAGCAAGAAAGCGTAACAAGCACCTCTGTCAAAGAGGTGGAGATCTTGTTCTGGCTCCCCTGGCTGGCCACGAGAGCCCCGGTTGTCCCTGATGGATGGGTTATGGGGGGGGCACTGGGAAACTTGAAGTTTTTTAATGGCTGATTTGTTTGGGGAATTTCTTGAAGGGTCTTTGAGAAAGGAAAACGGGGAGCTGTTGTCACACAAACCATATGAGACCTGTTACAAAGTACCTAGGAGAATTACAGTCGAGTGCAGTAAAATCCAAAGCAATGTAGCAGCCTAAATAAGAGTTAATTGGTTAATGTATGAGATATAAATACACCATGAAACCACCACATTTAGCTCAAGGTTAAATTATCCTCTTACCTTGTGTTTTTCAGGAAGTTGGTTTATTACTGCCAAAGGAATTTGGCTTTACAGGAGAAGGGAGATTAAAGCTGAATTATTTATGGCTCTGAGGGACTCTTCTGCCCTGCGATCACGTCACTAAAAGTGTTTTAAAATATACATTTACTTTGTGGTCTCTGGTTCTGCTCATGTGTTTATCTGTTTGAATGTGTGCTATTCACATGGAGCTTTTAAACTGTTATTTATTGCTTCAGTCCCCTGTACTAATATTGGGTCACTTGCAGAATACTTCTATAGACATGTTAAAACAATCAGCCTAGCCCATCAAATACACTGCATGTCGTGTCACCTCTAAATACTAAATCAGATTGATGCCAATTTCCGTTAATGCAGTCATAGTTATGATCTATTGCAAAACACTGTACGGACACAGTGTGTGTCTCATTCAGTTTTAACATGAATGTAATCATAAAACTGCTCCCATACCAGAGTGTTTAAAATGGAAGCAGAAGCTCTGTACACCTGCCACCCCCCTTTTTATCACGAAAAATGTAGTGTCTTCAGGTATTTGACCAACTTTTTAAACCAGGAAATAGTTGTTAAATTGCAGTGCAAATTGTCCGAAATCTCGTAACAGAACCATGCAGAAATATGGTTTCAGTGCTGAAAACAAATCCTGGTGTTTCTACCAAATACTGTATCATCGACATATGCATAGTGTCCCCTGAGTGTTTTTTTCAGATATTGTTCTAGTGGGGAACATGTTTTAAGTGCCAAGGCAGGTTAGATTAGACAAGGATCACACTGCTTCTTTCCCACTGCCTTTTCTGTAGGGTGTAAAGCATGCTGAGCTGTTCTCTGAGGTTTCCCTAACTGGGGGCGTTGTTGGGAAATTTTAGAGAAGGTCCAGACCCTCAGGGAAAATGCTTTAGAGCCAGTCTCTGCAGTGTATGCTGGAACAGGATGCAGAAGATCAGTGTTACACCGCAGAGCTTGTAAGTTAGGGAAAAACCTGGACTTGGATTGCTTTCAGTCACAGGGACATCATGGAAAAAAAGTCATTTTATGATAAGCTGCAGGGCAAGGAAAGCCCAAGAAATAAACTAGTAGAAGAAGCCTTTCAGAGAACTTACGGAAACGCTTTAATTGCCTTTTTTTTTCTCTGCTTTGTTTTCTCCCTTTTCAGGTTACGAGGGCGTTTCGGAATTTTTCACAGATCTCCTGAACCACATAGCTGCTGTCCTGCAGGGTCAGGCACCCGAGGTGACCCAGCTAAACCGCAGCAAGCTCCTGGCTGAGCAGACCGGTGGGATCATGGACGAGCGGATATGCTGCGCGGGCACGGGCTGCCTCAGCGTCATGGGAAAAGACTCCTCCTGGATTGTGGAAAGCGAGACCAACAGCTCAGTAAAACTGCAACACCAGAGACTAGGCTGCAACTCGGCAGTGTCCCCCAGCTTCCAGCAGCACTGCGTCGCTACATTGGCGACAAAAGCTTCCTCCCAATAACTCGCCAGTTCCATGGACTGAGGAGAAGCCGCAGGGATACAAATTGTGGTCCCAGAACCAGATCAGGCTGTAACAGTACAATTGTGAAAAAAAGGAATACAAAACGCAACACAAAAAAAAAAGGCAAAATAATTAAAAAAACCAAACAACTTCCATTTGATTTAACCTGATTTGCTGATGAAATGGACTGAGAGGGAGAGGGTGGGAAAGTGATTCAGATCCATTTCATCAGATTCCAGTTGCAAATCTGTAGTGAGTTTACACACACATGGGTTTTAACACTAGACCTTTCATTGTGGGAGGGTTGCTCTTTCGTTTCTATTGTTCTTTGTAATCACTGGTGACCAGCATTTTAAAATCGGACCTCATGGTTTCAAGAAGATAATAATGTTGAAAGGAATGTATGAATGTAACAGTGCTAGAGATTTTTGCCTAAAATGCTCCCCATTCCCCTTTTCTAGGTAGGCCATTGCAAAAGAAAGCTAAGACAGCTTCAGTGTCCCTAAACCAAATCTCCTGAAACATATTTGGGGTGTTGCCAGGTAGCTTGCTGTGGGCCGCGGCACTCGGAGTGGAACCGAGCAGCCGGGCTGTTGGGTGCTCAGGGTGCACAACTGATGCGGTCGCCCTGGTCCCAGCTCCGCAGCTTTCCCCCCAGGCCTCACGGCTCCAGTCACTAGCAGCTTCCAGCTACACTTGCCAACAGCGAAGTGTGTCCAGGCAGGCCGGAGTCTGAAAAAAAGGGTGCAGATAGTTAGGTTGAGTGATTTAGTTGATCAAATATCATCCTTTCAATCGTTTGCTAGCAGTGAAATCCTAGAAGAGCAGCTCATCTCTTAGCAGGGCATTCAATTCTCCCTCGTGCACTTGGGAGGGCTCTGGGACAGCTCTGCCAGCAGGCTGCCGAACAGAGCTGGGCGCTTTCCTTGGAGCAGCACCCCTGGTCTGTGGATCCAAGGGATAACACAGTCACTGCCTTTTATTTTCCTCTTGCAAGGTAAACGTGAGCAGAACCGTGTACCTGTATGAGATGGCAGGACGTGACAGTCCTAGCTGAGGGACCACGTCCTTGTGTTGCTGGCTGCCAGGGGAGGCTGTGTGGTAATTTGCAGGAGTGCTTGGTGTGATGTGGAAGCTATAGCACAGCCTCATCGCATCTCTTGAGATGTGCAGTAAACCTACAGTGTTCCCCCCTGTTGCACCTTCCAGCAAGGCAGCATCTTCTGCTGCTGAGAATTTCTGCAGCTTTTGCCAATTCTGAACACTAAACTGGAAGTATCCAAGTCTGTCAGTGCTGAGAACGTAGACACTATTTTGGTAGACTGAAATGGCCTATCCTTCCCTCTACAAGCCCTAAAATACTTCTGAAGGGGGTGGTGTTAAGAAAATGTCCTTAGTTCAGCTCCTAGCTTACAGATATGGTAATCTCCATCTTTCTATAGCAGGTATGTGAAAAGCACCCATCACTGCAGCATTTAATACCACTTTGTTCAGTGTCATGTACTAGATGCCTGCTCAGAAGGAAAGGATCTAGAGTTTGAAGCCTGGGTAGACCACAGAGAGAGGAGTAAACTGTGTGAATAAGTCAGCGCCCTACCTGATGGGACCAGTCCTGGAGGGGATAACATTTTGGCGAGTGTTGTGTAGCAATTACTTTGTGCAAACCGGATTTTCCCTGGGAGAGATTGGGTTTGCTCCCCAAGTGCCATTCTAGGGGAATTTCTGTAGCCGGGACTGGATATCTGTGGGTGATCTACACAAGAGATTATCCCACCGCTAGAGGGGTTACGAACTTTCAAGTGTTCCTGTAAGGACTGGGAGGACCTGGTCAGCGTGGTGCCTGTCGGATCCCAGGGTGCTGCAGCTCAGCTGTGAGCCGGGCGCCCCTCACAGCCCTGGTGTGCTTCAAGGCTGCCGAACCCCGCGGTGGCTGCAGCTTGCAGGTCTGCTGGTGTGCGTGGGTCAGGTAGATGTACATAGGCAAGGGTTTGTACAAGTATTCCTGGTAGACCAAACCTTTCGTAAAGCCATGACTGAAATAAAATCGACATCGACAGTTTGGGGTTTGTTTTTGTTCGTTTGAAATAAAAAGTGTTTTTATGTTGCGCGTGTAACAAAAGATACCCTCAGGAAGGAACTTGCCAGTGCTTATTTTTGTATGGTACTTTCTTGTAACCAGCTGGTGGAGTGTTTGTAGACTTGCCTTTTGCTCCCTTTATTACAATGGCTTGGGGTTGGGCTTTTTTTTGTTGTTGTTTTGATTTGTTTTGTTTGTGTTTTTAATTGGGTGGTGGGGAAGAAGCGATGATGTTAAAACTGGGTTGGTAACTCAAGACCTTTCAAACCAAGTATGTTTACATGAATCTGAGCGTCGGATCCAATTGAAATGTCTGTATGCTGTTTCCTAGTTAGAACATCAAATAAGAATTTTATTTTCCTGGCTGCCTTCTGAATTTTGGTTGGCCTATTTTGCACTGCTTTATTTCTCCAAAATAAACTACTGAAATATAATTGTGCATTTTAAACTTGTTTACAAATGATTGTTAAAAGTTTATTTTGTAATTCTCTGAAGGCTTACAGAAATGCTATATTTAAATATTACTCCAGACCTTGGCTGTAATTAGAAAACAAGTTTAGGTCATTGGTGTGATCAGTGACATTTTTCCCATAGTCTGTAATTTATTTTTTATTTATCAAATGTATTGGTATCACTTTAATTTACCAGGTGCAAGTATGCAGGTACCTGTTGTGATGTGGCATTACAATAGAGTTGTCTCATAAATTACCATGCGATTGCTGTACTACTCTATTTCCTTGCAGAAATTATTGTTATGGCTAAGACTATACTAGATTGTTGCTGAATCACATGGGCAGATAGGGAGACCAATTTTTAAAAGCCAAAACTGTAAATTACCAGGTGTTCAGACGTACAATTACATTACTGCGAAATATTCGAGCATGCATATGTTATTAAGCCTGTGCTAAAGTGCTTTTCTGAATTGCTGCCTCATTTGATAAGTTCAGGATAGTTTTGATTTACGATAAGCTTCACAGTAAGTTGGTTAATGTTCTGTAGTCTCTTCTTTTCCTTCTTTCTTTTTGTAAAAGTAAGGACATATAGTAATATTAGACCATATCAGAATGCCCTTGCTCTTAAAATTGCAGACAATCTGAGGGAGATTTTCCATAACGTCTGTTTGAACTCTGCTATTGTGGGTTAGAAAAGGTTCTGCTGTGTTTTTAGAGGCATAGTTATTATTGTGGTGTTGATTGGAGCAATTACGTTAAAATTACATGGTCACCAGTTAGCTTCTTATGGATCAATTTCTGTTCTGCTTCACTGTTATAAATCCACAAAACCACCAGTACCTTCACTGGAACTTCTCCAGGCTTTATGTCAGCGTGAGGGAGGAGACTGGACTGTGATTTCCACTCTAATTATGTGCTTGGCTTCAGTAGATGGAGATTTTGCCCGATTGAAGAGAACTTGAATGGTGTCATTAGTGCCCATGGCGCAAAGCCATCGCCATCATCCTTCCTCTGTAGGGATCTTTGCCGTGTTATGGTCGGGTTTGCAATGACGGCACCAGGACGTTCAGATCCTTACAGAAAGCCCAGCTGCAGACAGGCAGCCTGCACAAACGTGAGTGTCGGTGTTGATGCCTGGGGTTCGTGTAACACACCCACCGCCTGGCCCCTGCCTTTCTGCCTTGGCTAACCACGTGCCCAGCTATTCCAGGCTCCATGCGTAGCTGCCTGTTGGCTGGGCCGTCTGGTGGACGAGGTGTGCTGCTTTTATTAATGCCCTTCGGACTGTTGGGATGAGAAAATTGACTAACGATCCCCATTTGAAATGCATCAGTATCTGCACAGAGGTCTGCAGCAGGTTGCTTGGATGGAGAACCAGCAGCTTAATTTGCTGTCCTGACAGATGGATACGAACCAAGAAATTCACCCTGTGGGTTCAGGAGGAGCTGACAGTAATGAGGATGGCTCAAGATACGGCCTGAAGTTCTCCTGCTAACCACAGGCCATGTCCAGCCGGGGAGCAGTGGTTGGAGCAGTGTAGGTAAAAGCAGCAGGACACAGTCCAAAGGCAACAGAACAAAGGTGGCCGGAGGTTTGAATTGACTGGCAAAAATAATTAATAATAACAGAGCAAAAAAGGAAAATGGAAACTTTTGTTTCCCTCCAACAAAAATAAGTTCCAGGCTTATCAGTTCTTCGACTAACACTGGTTTCCCAAAGTCTTCGTGTGGCAGCAGTCACAAGTGAGTCGGGCTTTTTCACACTAGCTTACAGCCTTGCCTTCTTCCACAGCCGTGCAGAAAGTCTTGGGTTTTGTATTTTTTTAGTGAATAGAGTCTATTTTGAGTCTGTAGCAGTCTCCCCATGTGCACACTTGCAGTTCACTTGCATTACCCTGCTATTTTTTTCCCTGTCTCCTTTTTAGTAAGAGATGTATTGATTTTTGTATTCAGTATACATTTACTTTATGGCGTTGCAACCGTGTGTTCTGTAATAGCAGTATGTGAAAATGCTTTGTGTAGATTAAAATATTTCCTTTAATATAATCTCCTCGCGCTTTCATAGATAAACAGACACACCGTTGCAGATCACATTGCTGATTTTATTTGTAATATTGCTTTAATATCTATTTCAGAGGATTGTAACTTCCAGAAAAGTACTTTCCACATCTTCACTACCTTTCCTTTCCCTGTTCACTCTGTGTGGATCTCCAGGCCATCAAAAGTTGAGCTTTTGACTGGGTGAGTTACACATCCTCTGTGGATTCTGTCGTGTTTACATGGCCACAGAAATTACTGAAGCTTGTTAAAGTTTGAGAGGATCCAGGTATAGGTGGAGGTGTTAGAGTCATCCCTCAGCAATGCAGGCACAACAACACCTGTAAGCAAGCAAAGGCGCTGAATTGTTCTCGCTATGTGTGTAGGGGACTCTTTGGGTCTGGTCCATTCCTGCTGGTCGTGCAGTTTCCCTGTGGAAGAAAAAAATCAGTGTTAAAAAATGTGCTGAAATGGGGCGAGGAGAGGTAGGGTTTGGGGGTGAAGTCCTGGCCAGTGGGCCCTGATACCAACATGCCAGGATTCCTCTCCACCTGGTTGTGTAACAATCTGGAGAGACTTTTCCTCTCCACCTTTCTCACCCCGAAACCCTGGGGTTGACACCAGCAGATGCCCATGGGCCATGAGCTCAATTGATGGTGGCCTTACCCAGCATGCCATGAGTTTGCATGGGGCTCCTGATGCATTGTGAAGTTCTTGTTGATGGCCTGGAAAGCTCTTGAAAATCTAGAAATAGGTGAAACAGTGAACGGAGTTCATGAAAATCAGGTCTTCCTCTTCCATCCTTTTTAAGGAAACCCACATTTTATTTCCTCCTTCATTCTTTACACAGTAGTTTTTAGGTATAAATTATTTTAACATTTTTGTGTGAAAAGTCATATATACATATATAAAGTTATTAAAAGGTTGAGTATATGTTGAGTATAAAATAGTGACTTCTTTGTTTCAGATGTTAGCAGCCCCTAAAAATGAGTTGTTTATCCTCTTGTAAAGTCAGTGCTGTAAAAACAAAAATAATTAAAAATAAAAGCTGTATTAGATGTATCTTTTATTATTTATTTCTCATTCAGTATGTGATATGGCTTGTGTATACCCTTGTGAGGACGACATACTAAAATGCAGTCATTCTTAAAATCAAGTGACAGTAATTCATTGGGACCTCGGCAGTCCTGAGACAGCTGGCCCCTCACACATGAGTCCTGTTGGATGTTCTCCTTCACTCGCCAACCGTGCTCCCCACTTAGGCATGGCTGAAACCTGGGGACCATTCTTCATGTGTGCTAGGTGTCACAAGGTCGTCAGTATCTGTGTTCGAATCCAGCTGTACAGTGTTAACAAGTGTGTCTTGTGATTTGCCTCAGCCCTCTTCACTATGATTTCTGAAACACAATTCCCGTTTTGTACTTAAATTTGTATGGAATGATAAAAACCCTTAAAAGATCATGGCTTACTGTAAAAAAACAGAAGTATTTGCTATTTGGCATCTTTAATTGCATGACTGATCGGATCTGACAATGAAGATGGTGTTTTCATCTAACAGCAATGATTTCAATGGTAATATATCTTTTTTTTTTTTTTTCTTTTTTCTTTTCATTTTTTATTTTGCCAAGCACCTGTGATGGACAATGTTTTGATTTCACCAGTAAAGCAATATACAGTAGGTATTGTGGCATTCTCTCTGTAATCGTTTTGAAGACAGAACTGTCCCAACACATAATGAAAATAAATGCCTTATAACAAGTTTTCTTTGCTTTCTCTTTATGAGTGGGTAGGGCAGCAAAGTGAGCAGTTCACTGGGGGAAGCTTCCTCAGTGTAGTTGGTTGTGGTTACTTCAGACCATCTTGTGGCAGCACCACTAGTGGCTGGTTTGGTTTGGTTTTGACTTCCAAGACTAGTGGGTAGTCTATTTATGTAACTACTGTATAGCACATCTAAACTGCAGTGGGATCCAGGCTGTACTTGAGAATTTATTCCTCGTGCAGCCTTTTGGGCTGATTCTTCCTTCATCATCCTAGATGAGGAATTCCAAACCTTGCAGGTTTTTGATCGGGATCGTGTTTGGGCTAGCACAGGGGAGCTGGATGTCTTGCCCAGCAGTATGACATTTTGCTAAGCAACAGGCAGGTCTGGCAAGGGCCCTCGTGGAAACACTGCAAGCAGATCAGCGCTTTGTGTCATCTCCAAGGACGAGCCGTGCAGCGGGGAAGGTGAGCAGGGCTGCAAAGCAGAGCTGCTGCTGGTCGGAGGGCGAGCATCTGCCTGCTGGTCGGGTGCCCTGCCCGGCCCTCAACTCTGTCTTCCTTTGAAGAAAGTCTCTGGATCCCAAACATTTGTCATTACACAATTGTCCAGTTAAAATGTTCATAGTAGGTCCATCAAGTAACACGTTTTCCCTTTTGTTGATTTTGTGAAAGGCAAGTTCTGTCTGCTACCACCATCCTTTATGGAAAAAACTTGTCTAACTTCCTTGGAAATGGCCGCATTTCTTTTGTGGGTTGTTTGTTTTTTGTGGGTTTGTGGGTTGTTTCTTGCCGAGGCGATCGGCTCCAGGGCAGACGTGATCTGCAGTGGAGCAGGGGATCGGACAGGCAGGGCTAATTTTTTCAGCACCGAGCCCACTCGAAGGAGCCGTCAGGACCCGGCAGCCCTCGCAAGGGAGGTGAACGAGGCATAGGCGGAGCCAGCAGCGCCCCCTCCCTGGCCGTTCAAAACCTGCCCCTAGGGAGCATAGTGACCAGGACAGGCAAACAGGGTGTGGCGCGGCAGTTAGGGCGTGGCGCAGCAGTTAGGGCGTGGCAGTTAGGGCGTGGTAGTTAGGGTGTGGTGCGGCAGTTGGCACAGCAGTTCGCGCAGGCAGGCCGAGCAGGCAGGGCAGAGCGCTCTCCCCTGCCCATACGAACACCTCCTCTAATGGCGGTCTACCGCTAGCTCAGCTGCAATGGTGTACACCAGGCACAGTGCTCTCCAGTAGGTCTGTACACACCCAGACCGACTGCCCGATCAAAACTGCGGCAGTTCAGGTCTCCGGGTGCAGGCAGTGCCTCAGCCTGTTGCTACCACCTGCGGGGGGCAGAGAGACTGTGTGCATGAGGTGCGAGCAGGTGGATGACCTGGTCTGCCTGGTGGCAGAACTCAAGGAGGAGGTGGAGAGGTTGAGGGATATCAGGGAGTGTGAGCGGGAGACAGACTTGTGGAGCGACTCCCTGCGCGGCCTCAAGGAGAGGTACCGTGGTGAGACACCCCAAATGGGGGTGGAGCCCCTACCCTGTCGCTGTCGGGCAGAGGCAGGGGACCTGGGAGTTGAGGAGGAATGGAGACAGGTCCCTGCTCGACATCGCAGGCGATGCTCCCCCCCCACCGGCCCCACCTTCCCAGGTGCCTTTACGCAACAGGTTTGAGGTGCTGGAGCTTGAGAGACAGGTAGCTGAGGAAGAGGTAGAAAGTGTACCCAGGAGGATGCCTGGGGTGAGGAAGTTGCCTCTACGCCTCAGGACTGCCTCCACCAGGACAGAAAGAAGGGTGATTGTTGTGGGCTACTCCCTTCTCAGGGGAACAGAGGGACCTGTTTGTCAGCCTGACCCTACCCGTAGGGAAGTCTGCTGCCTCCCTGGGGCCAGAGTCAAGGACGTTGCCAGAAAGCTTCCCAACCTGGTTCGCCCCTCTGACTAGTATCCTCTTTTAATAGTCCAGGCTGGCAGTGATGACATTGAAGAGAGAAACCTGAAGACCATCAAACGAGACTTTAGGGGACTGGGACAGTTAGTGGATGGAGCGGGAGTACAGGTGGTGTTTTCATCCATCCCTGCGGTGGCAGGGAGGGGTACAGAGAGGACAGAGAAAGCCCACCTGATAAACACATGGCTCAGAGGCTGGTGCCAACACAGAAATTTTGGTTTTTTTGACCATGGGGCCCTTTACTCAGCACCCGGCCTGATGGCCACAGACAGGTCCCTGTCTCTAAGGGGAAAACGGATCCTGGGCCAGGAGCTGGCAGGGCTCATTGAGAGGGCTTTAAACTAGGTGAGAAGGGGGACAGGGCTGAAACAAGGCTTGTTAGAGCTGAGGGAGCTGGGCTTGTTCAGCCTGGAGGAGGCTCAGGGGCGACCTTATCGCTCTTTATAAGTACATTAAAGGAGGCTATAGCGAGGTGGGGGTTGGTCTATTCTCCCACGTGCCTGGTGACAGGACGAGGGGGAACGGGCTCAAGTTGCGCCGGGGTGTTTTAGGTTGGATATCAGGAAGAACTTCTTTACTGAGAGGGTTGTGAGGCATTGGAATGGGCTGCCCAGGGAAGTGGTGGAGTCACCATCCCTGGAGGTCTTTAAAAGACGTTTAGATTTTGAACTTAGCAATATGGTTTAGTGGAGGACTTGTTAGTGTTAGGTCAGAGGTTGGACTCGATGATCTTGAGGTCTCTTCCAACCTAGATAATTCTGTGATTCTGTGATTCCTTGGAAATGGCTGCATTTCTGTTGTGGGTTGTTTGGTTTTTCTTTGGGGGAGGGGGGGGGGGAGAATGGGAGGAAGGGGTTCTCTGAATTCCTTGCCATATGTAGACCTCAATTTGCAAGGGGTTGTATGGGTAGTGCTAAAGGCAGGAAATTAAGTACAGTATTTAAAGTAAAATCTAAATGGTGAGCAGTAGGTAAAAACGAGATGTTTGCAGCTGGATGAATTCCCTAATTTCTGAAATTCTAGTATGTTTTCCATGGAACAGCTTTGATCTCACTTCTGTTCCTAAGTGTGTTTCTACGGGTTTAATGAGTGTGATCTTGTCAGGATGAGCCTCCTGATCCACACTTGGCTTGGGTGTCACTCGTCCCAGCCTGCGCCCAGGGCAGCTTTCAGGCAGTGCCTCGGCCTCGCCGCCTCCTCCTTCTCCTCCTCCTCCTCCTCCAGGTGCTGCATGGGCTGGGAGGGGACGAGGAGCACTGCCCATCACAGCAGCTTTTGCCAGCCGCCTGGGGAAGCTCGTCGTGTGATAGCCACCTCCTCTGTGCTGAGGGAAGTCCGCACACCCAAATCCAATCTGATTCACTGCATGGGCCAACACAGCTCATGTTTTTAACAGAATACAGGCATATATTGAGTTTAATTCTGACCTCACCATCATAGTTATTAAGCATATTCCTACACCCCCTAAAAACACTTTCTTCCATTTGAGCAGGGCGAATTCTTATGTTTAGAGACTTTTAGGGGCAAATCTCCCCAGCCGCAGACAGCCCAGCCCTCCAACTGGCACCCGGCCTACACCCAAGGACATGGGTGCTTCTGCTGCGCCTGAGGGGAGGGAAAGCACAAGATGGCGCCGCCAGACCGCACCTCATGGTTTTCCTCATGACTAGCCCATTTATCAGTATTTTATTAAAACCCACTGATGTTGCCTGAATAACCTGACTTTCTCCAGTATTTACCCAATGTTGAAGCTCCAAAACCCCCGCCTTGGCCCCAGAGAGATGCCCGTAGGGCTGGGCAGCGGTAGGGCTGGAAATGCCACTGATACGTGTTGTGGTGAGGGGACGCCGCGGCTCCCTGTTCCCCAAAGGGGCCGGACAGCCCTGCCGCTGACCGAGACCAAAGCTGGCAAATAAAACAAGGAGCCCACTGCGGTTTTATTTTTCCTTAGATAAATTTTTTATATAGAATATATTACAGTCAGAGTTCTCAGCTTTTAATCAAAAGGTAACAAGTTATTGCAATTTTACCCAGTGAAACTACCGGTGGAAGGAGAACTTTCTAGAAAGCTGTCCTGTCATTTAAAAACAGAAAGGGGGGAAAAGAGAGAGAGAAAAAAAAAAGAAAGAAAATACAGGTGCAGGTTGCACTTCTTGGCTACAGTGGCCCGTCAGGGCAGTTGGACATCCGTAGGGGACAGAGGAGCATGGGGCAAGAAGCAGTGATGGGCACAACACTACTGCGAGGGAGGCAGGCCTGGGTGCCCGCGCGGCCGGCATCGAGGTGCGGTGCTGCTGCTCCGTCGTGCTCGCCAAGAGATCGGGAAGGGAGAGACCGCGGCGGGGAGGGAAGGGGGTGGCCACCAGCCCTCAGCCCCGCCTCAGCTCGTGCAGCTTGTGGGCCACGTGCTCCAGCTCGGCCTCGATGGCTGCCAGGCTCTCCAGCTCTTGGTCCTGCAACGAGATGCCAGGAGGAGCGTCAGCCCTGCTGCTCCTGAGGGATGGGAGATGTGTGGTGCCCACCGCGAGCCCAGAGGTGCTGCCGGGGTGGGTTCTGCTCCCTAATGTGAGGGAGAGCAGGATGGGTGCTCTCAAACAGTGCTGAACACCCGCATTTAGGCACTGGTGTCACCTCTGTACCATCTCTCTGCGTGCTATGCCAGGCACCCTCAGTCACTTCTGCCATCAAAAGAGGCTTTTCAGTTTGGAAATAAACTTGGGCCAGTTTAAAGGCTAATCTGTCCACCAACGTGGCCTTCCTGTGGTTGCTGCTGTGTGTCTGTGCTGCCACTACTTCTTTAGTGCTGAAGAAACATCCTCTCCCCCATGCTGAGCCAAGCACAAGCTGGCAAAACCACCAACCTGCACTGTGTGTGGTCAGTGTGAAAAAACAACAGGTACATTAAAAAAAGGCATTCTTTTTTTTTTTTTTTCATCCCTGAGCTGTTCTCCTCATGAGGAAAAAGTAGCCCTACCCCTCCACAGGTCTGGCACCTCCTCACCTCCCTGGGCTCCTCAGCCCCCTTGTGGCTCAGATAAACTGGCGCTGGGTGTCAGCACCATGGCAAAACCACAGCTCCTGGCTGCCCGGGGACCTGCTGAGATACTGCATGGCATCACACAAGGCACCAGGGAATGAGTATATTCAGACATACTCACATCCCTCCCAGCCATTTCCACTCCACACCCCAGCTCTCTCACTACTGCTGTGTTCTGGTTTGCCTCCTTAGGAGATCAGACAATGCTCACTCCATACCTGAGCCAGGAAGAGCTTTCCCTGTGAGTTGAAAGGGCTCTGGGACACAAAACCCACCCCCCAGCTGGTCACTGTGTCCACTGCAGGCCAGCACAAAGGTTCTGTCACATTTTGAAGGTTCTCTGGGACAGGGAATGTTTTTGCACTAGATATTAAAACAAGAAAAATAAACCAAAGGCACAGACAGGTGAAAACCTCAATATAGCCTAGGTCTGGAAAACTAAAAGGTCACCAGACCTCTTGTTAACGTCACAGAGAACCAATGCTGGCTGCATAAGGCCAAGGTATCAACATCTCTCCAAGCACAGTTTGAATTCCCAAGTAATAACCAGACAGGATTTATTCTTAAGCCTATGTGCACCAACCTCTGTTCTCCTGTTAGCACTGCCTTCCTCGTCCTTCTTTTCTTCAGGCATGGGAGCCAGCGGAAAGCCTCCTTCACTGCTGTCCTCCTTCGAGTGATGCTTCCGTGACCTTCTCACTCCTTCCTCTGGGCTGCTGAAGTCATACTTGTGGGACCTGAATGCCATTTTCATGGACCTGTCTGGGTCTTCTCCACTATCGTTTTCCTCCATGCGCTTCTTCGATGTCAGCTGCTTGGCCAGCTCATCCATTTTGTTCCACCTCTTGGAGTCCTCCCACTCCCTGGAGGACTCATCCTCCATTTCCTCACTTTTGGCATCCCTGGGCTGGAAGGTGTCCTCGTCCGCCTGCATCCCCTCATCCTCCAGGTGATGCCTTCCTCGTCTCAGTGCACGTGGCTGCTCCTCCTCCTCCTCCTCGGAGCTCTGCCCATCTTTGCCAAATCCCAGAGCATCGTCGTTACCTGAAAGAGCATTGTACACAACAGTGAGCACAATTTTAACCTGGCTGGGCTCCACCTTCGAAGCAAGCCTTCAGAGGTGATGCGAGGTGGGTTTCCTGACTCAGCCCCACTCCCAGGATTCTAGAAAAACCCACTCTGAGGTCACAGTGTCCGTAAGGAGGGCTGGAGGCAGCTGCCAGAAACCATGCAGGAAGCTCAAGGAAAAGGAAGTTGTCCCCAGGAGGCAGCTGGGCAGCAGGCAGCGAGGCACCTGCAGGGCCTGTGCTGTGTGTGCCCAGGGATCGGGTGCCTGGGGGTGTGGGTGACTGTCAAGGGGGTATTTCTGTAACCCCTGTAAGCACCTGCCTGAACTTTGGGGTTTTAAAGCCTCATCAGCCTGTCTCAGCTAACCCCAGGTATGTATCAGGGCGGTCTCTGAGATACGTACTGTCCTCTCCCTGCATCTCCTCAGCCCCCACGTCCTCCTCAGCCAAGTCAAGCGACCTCTCTGCTTCAGTAGGGTCCTCCTCTGCAGGAGCATCTTCTCCGTCGTCCTCCCGCTCCATGCGCTTCCCCACCGCCTCCTTGTTCTGCTCCTGGCCCTGCCTGGAAGGCTGCTCTCCCTCCTCCTCCATCTCCTGGCTGTCCCTGGGGCCTCCGGGCTGCTCCTCTTCATCCTCTCGGGGCTGCAGCTCATCCTCACTCGGATCTTTGCCGATGTGGTTTTCCAAAGCTTCTTCTCCTTGGGCATCCCCCGTGTCCCTGATCTCATTGCTCTCTGCTTCCTCCTGGTCCTCCTTCTCACCAGGGTCAGCATCCCGTGGCCTGGGCTCCCTCTCCCCCAGGCTGTTCTTCCCCTCCTTTCTCAAATCTTCTTTCTGCTGGGTTTTCTCTGCTGGTAGCTCAGCCAGGGACTCCGTGGGCTGCTCCTCCTCAGCGTGCTGCCACGCTGCATCTGCAGAGTGAGGAGCAAGAAGCAACACCTCTCCTGAGAGCTCATTTCACAAACAGGGGAGCCTGCGTGTTTCCTAGGGAGCGTCAGCCTTGCTCAGCAATCTGCTTAACCAGCCCGTGGCTCAGCCTTTCACAAGTCACTTCAACATATGCTTGCACTCAAGCAAGCCGGGGCTCTCACTGGTGCTTGTTCTGCTGGAGAGCCTCACAAGGCTGAAGTTAAACATATGCCTGAGCACTCTGCTGCAGCACACTCCTCACAGCCATCTCCCGAGATATCAGTAGCACACCTTCTGTGCATGAAACCAAATAGCACGAAAAACGAAAGGATTTAGGGCTGTATGTAATACACGTGCAGCTCTCTGCTCTCAGAGGACTGCGCTGGACATCCCTATCTCCCACCCCACCACGCAGAAGGAGCCAGCTCTGCTGGATAAAAAACCATCGCACCCCTCTGGGGCATCATCACCTCCTGAGGTGCAAAAGGGAGCGGACTGACAACCCTGCCTCACACAGCGCTGCCCGTCTGCAGCTGGGCTGTGGGAACGTGGGGACGAGGGGACATCCCGGCCCATGTGGGCTGTTCAGGATGCAGGTGATGTGTGTGTGGGGTCTGCCTGGCCCTTCAGAGCCCCACCGCCACGTGCCTTGCAAACAAGGGTGGCGGGCACAGACCCACGTTGCTCTTGCAGCCATCGCTGAGTGTTTCAGCACGGGATTTCCCCGGCTGTGACTCACTGCAAGCATTAAGCGTGCGTGTTGGCAGCAAGGTGGGAGAGCTCAGTGTCAGCCTGGTGACTGGGTACTAGAGCTCAGAACTGACACGCTGTTTCAGCTGGTCAATAAGAGCAAAGCAAAGAGGGCTGCCTGTGTGTGTCACATCAAAGGAGAGGCCCAAACGAGAAGCAGATGGACGCACCAAGGCTGTTAGAAAGAACATCCTTGTTTACAGCCTGGCGTGCTTCCCCGGGGGGAGGCTGACACTGACCTCTTTGCTTGTTCTCATCATTCTGACTTTCAAGGACTTCAGAAAGTTCATCTTCAAAGCCATTGTTTTTCTTCTGCTGCTGAGTCCTCTCGTTGGCACCTGGGTCAGGTAACAAAAGGTAGCAAAAAGCAACATCCCCGCCCGTCTTTCAGAGAGTACAGGTAGCACAATAGCTCTGTGCCCTTTATAATGCTGTGTGTGTTTTCTACAATGTCAAAGGAGAGCTGTAAGGAAAACTGAGACTGGAGGATATGTGAATCAACTGCAGGAACAAAGCCGTCATCAAAAACATTATCTGCAGAAATAAAAGGTCTCTGAAAGAACTCAGAGAAGTGGGGTTGCTAGGAAAACAGCAATATTGATGGGGAGCTAGGGAATAAGAGATGCTGAACCGCAGTGCACTGAGGCCAACAAAACACCTAGGCATCGCAATGCTGAAGGATAAAAAAAATGCCTCCTTCCAGATGCTGCCCACATAGCTCTGCTGAGTGAGCACTGGGTCATGTAAATCATTGGATACACGTTGGAGTTACTATAAGCAAAATTCCCCCACAGCTGCAGTATCTTCTTGAAATCCTGAAACTATACGCCCTATGGCACATTTACATGATATTAAATTAATGTAAAACAAAAGAAAAACACAATGGAAACTGTGCGAGGAGCTACAGCTGATGAACCCCCTTTTCCCAAACTACTGTACCTTGAGCAGCGATTTCCTGGAGTTCCTTCAGTAAATTCTGGTGGCGAAGGATCGAAATGATTCGTTCATCTGCAACAGGAGAGGCTTGGTACGGAGGTGGTCAGCGACAACTCCCCCACCCTCAGGAAACACAACAGAACCCCAGGTGCCACCTCCCCCTCCGTTTGCTCTTCTCTCTCCCCTGGCCTGGTTTGCTGCCGCATCTCTTAGCTGTGCAGTTGGCAGAAACGATGGCTGGCATGGGATATTTCTTATCCCACGAAGACCACTCAGCGCCTCACCCAGCCATGGTGCCCAGGTGAGGCATGGCCTGGGCCACGCAGCAGCTCCTGGGGCCTGCTGCAGCCCAGCAGGGTCACTGCGAGGAAGGTGAAAGTGTCGGGGACCCCTTGTCAGGCCCTGATAGAGTATGGGCCGGACTGGGCCATGGGGAGCAAGACCAGCCCCTGCTTGTGTCCCTGACACATCTGCTCTGGTTGATACCCAGCACTAAATCTGCATCCGTACCTCCTCGGAGCGTTTCCAGGCATTCCTCACTGATTGGAAGTGGGTTTGGCTTCGATAAAGTATCAGAGATGACCTCCACGATGCATTTCATCACCTAGAAAGAGACAACACACAAATTAAAGAACTGCTTTGCTATTTTTTTTCCAAACCTATTTGTTACCAAGGCTGGAATGCAGCAGATGATGGCACAGATCCCCTTGCTTTTCTGGTGGAGCCAGAACTGAATGTTCGGTTCCCATTTCACCTAACGCAGGAACAGAAGGTACCTCCCGAAATTGAGAAGTGAGCGAATGACACATGGCAATGGAAGGAGCTTTTTCAACATGCTGCGAGCTTCTGCAGAGGATCTCATGACTCCAGCCCACCCCAGAGACTGGGCACAAGAAGCGACTGAAGGGAAACCATAGAAATACACAGGGAGCTCCAACCCATCTGTCCTGGTTTCAGCTAGGGTAGAGTTGATTTTCCTCCTAGTAGCTGCTATGGTGCTGCGTTTGGGATTTAGGGTAAGAATAATGTTAAGTCAACGCACCTCAACCCTCAACCCACATCTCGTGAAAGGACTCAGGGGGAGGTCACAGACAGCAACAACTGTCCAGAGCTCTTAATCAGGCAACCTTGAAATCCTGCAACCTATTCAAGTGCGGCGCATCCTAGCTGGACTGCAGCCAGGCACCGAGGGCAAACTGTACTCTCAAATGTGGCTGAGAAATACTGCTGTGAAGTCCTAGAGAAAGACAGCACACTCTGGAGAAGTGTTTGACCTCTGCTGGAGTGCAAGCCATCTATTGCAGACTGGAAGCTGTACATGGCCATGGGTCACCTGAAATTTAGGAAGTTCTCACCCTTTCATCTGAAGCGTTTACTGCTGCCTGAGGCAGCTTCCCAGACAGGATGGACTCTGAGCCTGCCCTCTGCAGAGCCCTTTTCTTCAGTGTGTAACAAGAAGACATTATTTCCATCACCCCCACAGAGACTACAGGCCTAACTCTGTACCCAGGCAACCGCAGCACTGCTAGGTCCCACGGGGATCACCCAGCGCGGTATGGATGTGGTGAGAGAATCGAAGCCCCCGGCACAAAGGCAAGGTGGCACTCTGGTAGGGGGGAGGCACCTTCACCACAGCAGGAGCCCCACCGGGTGGGCAGTGGTCGTGGTGTGGACCCAAGTAGTCACACGGGTGAGAGAACAGCATCTGCTACAGCTCACGCCAACTAATAGAGCAGGAATTAGGCTGCCCAGTTCAAAAGGATGATTATTCACAAAATAAAAAACAAAACAAAACCACAAAGAAAACCCAAGAAAACAAAAAGATACAATTAAGCCTTGGGGGCAACAAATAATCAGACTGAACCTCTTGCTCATGATTTCTGCAGGCAGCCCCGAGAGCCCTGACCTCCCTCACAAGGTGCCGTTCCCCGGGGAGCAGAGCACTGTAGCTGCAGTGGAAATTAAACACAGTCAGCAGTTCTCAGTCAGCTACAGCGCTGCTCATTCAAGCAATTGGATATATCCACTGACTAGCTAGAACAGGTCCATTTTCACCCCGTGGAAGGAGAGAAGCCTCCTTTTGCAGATTACAGCCATAAAATGCTGAGCCCTTATCTGCTTACTGGGTTTGAGGGGATTGCCTGTTGGAATAAAAATGTTGCAGTAAAGACCTAACAAAAGGAAACCTGAGAAATTTCTCTGGTATCTTTCTCCTATGCCACAAACAATCCATTAATATTGATTTTAGATGGCTTAGAGTTACTTCACTCTACCATTAAAAAGAAAAAAAACAACAAGACAGGTTCTGATACTTCCCTCCCATGTTTCCCAACCTCTGGAGCCACTTATTGCAGCAGAATTTGGTGCAGCTTCAGAAGCAAGCACTTTCTCAGCATGAGAAATAAGAACCTGGTCCAATGAAACACCCTATACAAGCTCTTTGAAGATTTCTCAGATGATTTAGGGTCTTTGTCTGAACACGGAGAAACAAATCAGCCACTGCAGACATTTGGCCAGCTCTGTGGAGGAATTATGCAACTTAAAGAAATGAGGAATGCAATCGTTCCAACACTTTCCAGGACTTTTTGTAAGAGCAAATCCTGCAGAGTGAGGCTTCACAAGGTCACGGAACAGCCAGCACCAGGAAATGAAGGATATCCTCTCCAAATGAATGTAATTAATCCAGTGCAGAAACTCAGGCTGGAATTTTGCCATAGCTGTCCTCTAACTGTGAGTCCGTACACAGATCCTTAGGAGTTGGTCCCTACACAGAAATCTCCCTAGGATCATGTCCTTCCTGGGAAAGACTTCCCCATATTTAAGCTCAGGTATGCTCTGGCCCTTTCTGAAATGTCTGCCTGTAAGTGTGCAATAGAGTCCTTAGAGCACGAGTGGGCATACACCAGAGCTGCTGTAACTGCTGTGGCTGTGTTCAGCTCCCCACAGAAAGCCCTTGCTGCAAGGAAAGCCTGATGAGCTGCCCAGGGAAGTCCTCCAGGTGCTAACTTCTCATTTCACAGCCCCAAGCCACCCACAAATACAGGTGGCAGAGGATGTCTACAGCAGCTTGGTGGGTAGGAAGAGCTGCAGTGCCCAGTGCCGTACCTACGTGGTGGTATCTTTTCCCTGAGACCAGGAGCTCCCCCACTGAAATGTCTCAGGGAACACAAGGCAGAAGAGCCCTAATGGCTCCTTCCAGTTGCAGCTAAATCCAAAAGAAAGCTGTGCTCTGATTTTGCTCTCAGCTAGAGCCAGTGCAGCACCTGGGGAGGGGACAGGCCTGGGAGAGGAGCCTTCCTTGAAGGAAGGCCTTCCATGGAGTTGTGCCAGCTTCCATAGAAACTACACCTGTTCTGCTGGGACTTGCCATGGTGAAACACACCAGGAAACAGACTTCACGAGGACAACTGTGGAATTAACGGACTTTCCCACTGGATGCACAGTGAGCACCCAGCCCGTTTGAAGGGATGAGTGCCTGCTCCAGGCCTCCTCCCCCAGCTGGCAGTGCACAGCCTGGAGCTGGCACCCAGCGGCTCACGGCTCAGCCCCAGGAAGGGCTAAGCAGCCTAAAGGTCTTAGCAAGGCGACAGCTCTCCAGACCCAGGCACATCTGACGCGGGATGGGGAGGAGTTTCTCCTGGCACCTGCCCTGTAGGTAACTGAGCAGGGGCACTGTAAATCAGAACCCGTGGCTGAGAGTGACATGAGCGTGCCTCCCTGGTGCTGCCTGGGGGAAAAAAAAACAAACACATGCGGCTGGAAGATTTCAGAAGTCAAAGAGGTTCAGGAAGTAGGGAGAAAGGTCTGGCATCTGCTTTCTGGACATTAATTTCTGTAGAAGTGTTAATTTGAGCAGCTAGATGATCAGATCATGAAAGCCTATAGGCATTGTAACATCGGGAAGGGGGTGGGGGTCTCTGCTGCAGATCAGCACAGGCACACACACACCTAGCCAAGCATGGGGGAGTGCACATACATGTGAAGTGCGCCTATGGATGGCAGAGAGGCACAGGGATGTAGGCACAGAAGTCTTTAAAGAAGGCTGAAGAGGTCAGCCAAGTCACACACAGCTTGCAGCCACCCGGCCAGGATGACGAGCACAGATTAGGACTTTGAGAGTCGTCGGTTGCCTGTTTTGCAGGAGCACAGCTAAGTAACACAGCGCACACACACAGATGCACGCACGCCCCCAAACACACACCGTACCAGCGATGCCCGTTCCTGAATCACATCTCCCCCCACTCCCCCTGAGTCACATCCTGCTGGGAGCTTTGAAAAGCTGAAAGTAGGACAAGGAAGGGTCATACCCAACCTCCATGGTCCTCACCAGGCTTCAGACCAGCTTGTCTGGTCCCTCTGGTACATTCTGAGGGGGTCTCGTCCTGCTCAGGTGCCCAGGAGTGAAAGCACAAAGGGTAAATCCTGGTGGGGAGGGAGTCGGGGAGGATGGAGCCCGCTGCAGGGATATCTCATGCAAATCCCCCCAGCTGTCACTTCCCAGGGGGTATTTCAGCAGAAGCAGCCAAAAGTCAGCCAGCCAGGTGGAGGTTAAACATCGCACCCTTCAGCTTCGCTGCCCTCTCTCACTAGAGTCACATCCTTACCTTGGTGTCCCCTTTGCTCATGTCGCTGGTCACAGGAAGAGAGAGAGCTGCAAAACGAGGGAGGGCAGAAAGAAAAAGCGAGTTAGCTACCAGCTGTGGGGGGCAAGCTGAGAAATCCTGAACTGAGGAAAATGGGGTGAAAAGTGGGGGGGAAGGGAAGGGAAGGGAAGGGAAGGGAAGGGAAGGGAAGGGAAGGGAAGGGAAGGGAAGGGAAGGGAAGGGAAGGGAAGGGAAGGGAAGGGAAGGGAAGGGAAGGGAAGGGAAGGGAAGGGAAGGGAAGGGAAGGGAAGGGAAGGGAAGGGAAGGGAAGGGAAGGGAAGGGAAGGGAAGGGAGCTCCGCGGCGGTGACCTTGCGGTGCCGCTGTCCGCGGTGCTGCCGGGCCGTGCTGGCGGCGCTGCCCGCGGTGCTGGGGCCCGGCGGCGAGGGGCAGGGGCCGGGGCCGGGGTCCCGGTGGGGGCCGCACTCACCGGGCAGGGCCAGCAGCAGGAGGCCGAGCAGCGCCGGGCCCATGGCGCGGGGCGGGGCGGGCTGGGCAGGAGGTGCCGGCGGGTGCTGAGGCAGAGCCGTGCCTGCCCCCGGCTGAGGCTCCCAGGCGGGCAGTGCCGCAGCCGCCCGGTTAAATAGGGCAGCGCTCGGAAATGGCGTCAGGAGGAAGCCGCCTCCTCTCCCCCTGCCCTCCCCCCGTGCGCGGGGAGCGGGGGGCAGCCTCGCACCGGGCACCCCCAGCCCCGGCAAAGCGCTGTCAGGCTCCAGAGCCTCCATCTGCTCACCCCCAGCAGGAGCGAGGTGTTTTGGGGGTGTATGGCAGGGCACTGGTGAGGGTGGGGTGCGCCCCAGCCAGCGCTGGCCACCTGCAGGCATGGGTGCCCTCAGTGCACCACCAGAAACAGGAGTCGGGGACTGTCCCCTCGCGTGTCCCTGCCGCCACAGCACCGCTGGGTGCCCTCCAGGGGTGCCCTTGCCTTTCACTGACCACAGAGATCTAGGCAAATAGTTCAGAACAGATGTTGAAGTTTTTAGATGGCTGCTGGATGCCTCCACAAAGGGTAGCAGTGCCTGTGAGTGTGGTCAATGGCCAGGGAATCGGCCACAACAATGCCAGTCTGCCGATGGAGGTGGCAGGTCCCAGCTGTTTTATGACAGATCTTTTAAGTAGTAGGATAGTGTTTGGGGTAAATAGCAAAATTTGTTGGCTTTTAGCTCAGCTATTGTGACTCTGCAAGCAATACACTGCTGTCCTTTTCTTAATACATCACTCTCCTTACTTTAGTGGCTCACAACAAGCAGCAGTATCACACTATACTGATATATACCCTCCCAGCTAAGCACTGCTACATTGAAGTAACCAAGATTACCTGATCACAGGACAAAGTAGGGAGATGAAATAATGACTTGGACTATTCCCTTAGTCACAATCATCCCCGTGCAGTTGACAAAATGCCTGTTTATTCTTTGTGTGCAGTCTGTGAGGGCTGCCTGTTGGATTCTCTTTTGAAAGTGACCGCAGTGCTTCTTTAGAACAAGCTCAGAGTTTTATTCCTTCCACTGTGTGCCCCTGTTACTCAGTGTCAATGGTATGCAAGGAGTTTATTATACCTAAAGCAATTTCAGAGGTCACAAAAGTCAGGGACTTATACTAGAAAATTAAATTCAGAAAAGCACGCCACCCTGCTATGGAAGCCCTGTGCTCAAGGAGGATGTGAGAACGCTTTTGTTCTGACTAAAACTTTTCTTTGAGACCAGGGAGCACACAGGTTTCCACTTTGTGCATGGAAACGTGTTCCCAAATGTACTCTCAAATGTCCTCTAGTATCTTATTTAAATCCATGCCTCAAAAAGCACATTTGGATTGTAAAATCCCCCCCATACAAAATCAAAGTTCTCCTTGTCTGTTGCATTTTTTAAATTAATAACAGAGAAAAGCTGGAAATAAGTTGATCTTCTAAACAGTACTTTGTGAATAGCATTGATTGATGGTTATATGTTTATAAGACCAGGAAATGAACACCCATGACAGTTCTTGTTGCATGAGAAACCTGTATCCAACAGAAACAAAAGCTATTCTTTCTTTCTTTTTCTTTTTCTTTTTCTTTTTCTTTTTCTTTTTCTTTTTCTTTTTCTTTTTCTTTTTCTTTTTCTTTTTCTTTTTCTTTTTCTTTTTCTTTTTCTTTTTCTTTTTCTCTTTCTCTTTCTCTTTCTTTTTCTTTTTCTTTTCCTTTTTATTTTTCTCATTTTTCCTTTTCTCCTTTTTCTTTTTCATTTTTCTTTTCCTTTTCCTTCTTTTTTCCTTTTGTCCGTGTATGTATTTCTGGGTGCTGTTGAATTTATTTATTTATTTATTATTGTCTTATACAATAGCCTTTTACTACTTCAGGTACACCAGAGCATTTTAGTCTCCGAGTGTAAAACACTGAATATTATTAAGCTTGTTAATTCCTACATATTTCAAACAGAGAAACAGATTGATCTGTTTATCAGGTTATGTTTACTTAGTCAATATTTGCTTATCCTTACTTATAAATGTTGATGTTATTAGGGTAATAAATTATCTCAGTTCTAATCCAGTTGCTTACACAAGGCCCTTTTCTTCCCTGAGGCCCCTTTTTGAGACATGTAGCAGAATATGCAGTGCCTGTGACTATACATTTCCCTCTCTCAAGCTGTGGTCTTGCATCCTTTATGCTCATTGCAATGAAGAAACTAAACGTTTTCCAGGTAGGGTATGCAATCTCCCACTGTAGTGGCATGATGGATGATGATTTTTTCTATATCTTGCCCCAGGGAAATGGATATGAAACTGTTAATCCAGCAATCAGTACTTCTGCTATTGGAATTTGTCTCATTAGGCACAGCTATATTAGGAACTGTCAAAGTAAAGCATGTCAGGGAAAGATTTATGTCAAAGAGCAAAAGTGATCAAATAAAAAAGTAGAAGGTATTCTGCCACTCAGGGAAAGGCAATGCCAGAAACAGACTTCAAGGGAAGAGCAGGTTTGTGAGTCTCTGAAGTAGTTTGTGGTTTAGTATACGGAGAACAGGAGTAGATCCTTAGTGTCTGGCTAAGTGATGATGGCAGGCATTTCTGACCGATTCCAGTCTTATAAAAAGGCTGTTTATGTCTTTAGAGAACAATGCCTTTTTTCCTTATAGCTGTCTAATTTCTAGTGCATGACGTGTGGTGAGAATATGGAGAGCTATATGCTGCGACCTGCCTGCAGTGACTAGTGCAATATGGGCAGTTGGACAGGACCGTGAGTTGTTGTGGTGGGAAATGGATATTTGCCCTCCTAGCCTGAGAGATGATTAGAGAAAAAGGCAATGCCTGGACGGATGGAAGTAGGCACCCTGTGCTGTTGTACCAGCCATGCTCTAAGCTCAGAGAACAAGAGGGTCAGCCTGAAAGCCATGTTGATATATGAACATCTTCTATGAAAAAGATTACTTGGCTCAAATGTTATTCTCAGTCAGCACATAAGAGACATTTTCTCCACCAGAATCTAGGAAATAAAGCCAAAGGATCTGGGGTATGGCTCTGAGCTACTTGGAGAGCTTTGTTCTCTAACTCCTTGGCTGAAACTGGGATAGGAATCCATCCATCTCCTGTGCTTGGAAACACTGACACTGCATTTCAGACTGCTGTGGTTTTACAGATCTGGGAGCTGAGGCAGAGAAAGAAGAAAAGTGTCATTTTCACAAAGATATCTAAAAATTCAAAGCCAATTCATGGCTATCACCTGCACCTGAGCCAAACAGACCAGTAAGCAAAATATTAACAACAATTACATTCTTGCATATGAAATCAGTAAATAACTGACTGAAAAATGGAATGTATTCTCACTTCCAAATTAGCAGCAAGGCCTATTAAAAACCCCACATAACACCTTTCCTTCTGGCCCACGTTAGTCAGTCACGCTTGCCTTTCAGTTCCCTGACACAAGCCATGCTCATCTGCTTGCAAATAGAAATGAGCTTCAAAGCTCAGGCTGCTGTTGTGAATATCCATCTATGCTGCTAAAAGGCAGTCCCCTCTCTTCTTTTTTTTCAGGTCAGAGGCAAATTGACGTTGATTTGCTTTGATTTTCTTCGTCTAGACTGTGATTGCACCAACCTGAAATTAATTGATTTTCCTGTTCAAACGGTTACTTACACACCATCAAAACAGCCCAATATCGTGCTCAATCCTGACAGTGGCTACTGCTCTCTCTGCCTCTCCGTTTCCATCCTTGCCTGGCATGCACAGCGCTCACTGGGGCGGATGGATGATGTTCCTTCCCTGTTGGGAGAGGAGGCTTCTCCATAGCAATCAGAGAATACCATCTGGGAGCCCTTATGAATAGCTTGGATCTTGCTATAGTTTTTCTAAAAAACATCCAAACACCAGTCTGGAAAACATCATATTCCTCCAATGCTTTGGTTGGCTCACCTAGCACATACAGAGAGACCTTGCTTATTCCTGTGAGCCTCACCAAACCAGCAAGAAAAGCTGTGGAGATGGAGGATCTCCCTGGTCAAAACGATCCCCAACAGCCTCCTCAGGAAATTACTGATTATTCCCATGGCTATGGTTATATTTGACTTGTGACAACAAAGTCTGTGTCACACTAATGTAAATATTAAGTAACACAAAACAATTTTCTAAGTTCTAGAATGGTCTTAAACAAGTTCATGTGAAGTCCATTGATATTGCTCAATGTTTGCTTACCCCCAAAGTGAGAGACAGATAGTCCTATTTATTGTCCTCAAGCACTAACAAGGTTTATGAAAGGCAGTGATGGCAAACAAGCACTAGGGTTAATTAGTTAAGGGATTGGGTGGTTATTTTATTTTATTTTTAAATACAAGGAGAAAACAGTGATTTAAATGGAAAATGTGGAATTACAGTTTTGGAAATTAAAAATTTATAAAGACTAAGCTTGGCAGATCTTTTTTTTTGTTGTTGTTTTGTTTTGTTTTGTTTTGTTTTTGTTTTTGTTTTTAACCATACAGTCATACCAAAAAAAAAATATGCTGAGAGTGATTCAGGTCTTTGGACCTGCACTCCCCTCCTGGGGATCCGCACGCTCACAGGATTACCCCCACACTGCCTGCATCCCACAGCTAATGCGTGAGCCCACAGCCAGCATTGGCTTCATCCCAGATTATGTGCATTAAATGGCTACCTGGTAAATTTGGTACCGATTAATCTTATTCCTCATCTTATGCCTTTAAACACTGGCTCCTTCCTTCCTGAAGGAAGGTTTTCCAAACAGCGGGGTTTAGGATCGTGGAACACAGGAGCACATTCCATTCTAGATGGTTTCTTTGATCTCCTTGGCTCACATCAGAAATATCGCACTTGAGGAGATGAAAAGAAGGCTGAACACAGCTTGCTTCCCTGCTGCTGCAGGAGGAGGGAGGGAGGTGGTGGGGAACCGACATCTGAGCATCTGCTTCCTGCACTCCTCTGTCCCCCAAAAGTGCCAGCCACAAAAGCCAGACCTAAGGACTTCTGGGACACTGCTGTCCCCCAGGAATATTCTTCTCTAAGCAGTGGTAATAACACATCGGTGGAACCACGTACCTGGAGATACAGAGCAAAAGGACACAGCAGTTGCCATTCTATGTTGGAGGCAGGATCCGGCCTCTGGGGCCTCAGTGGGGTCAGAGGCAGGGTCACTCCCTGCCTTTGTGTCAAGCTGAATCTCAGCTTCCAGACCTTTCAAAACCTGGCCATCCATTTATCAGTGCTCCACAATGTTTTAGTGTTATTTAAAAGTAGTGAGTTTGCTTGTTCCCCTGAGCAAAACCTCTCTTCATACTCGGTACATTCTCAGCCTGAGGACTTCTTATGGCAGTGAGTGCCACGGCTTGCCTAAACATTGTGCAGAAATACCTCAGCTGTTGTTTTCAAACTGCATCTTACCCTGCTGATATGAGCTGGGAAAAGCAAAAGGTCTTGAATAGATTTCCCTAGAGCAGTGAGGCTTTTATGGACATTTACATTTCTCCCATACTCATCTCCTTTCCAAGAGGAACAGTCCCACCATTCTGGTTCCTCATATGGCTCCTTCAAACCTGGCTACTAGCCAGTGAGTCCCACAGCCAAATCACCTATAGCATGGGTAGTACAGCAAAGACATGCAGGTGGATCCTGTTCTCCTAGGACATTTTGAGCATTCACTCACTAGTGTCACAGACACTCTTTGGGAGATACCTGAAAGCCCTGCTTTAATTTCAGCAGTCACCACACACAGATGCCTCAGGAGCCTGCGTGCCTTCAAGATGTATTTATTCCCTCATGAAAGACACTGTGGAGAGGAGGGGGAGAAAGTCTGGAGCTCTCAGACATGCCGCCAGTAAGGTGGTCTCCGCTTGTACCGGACAACCTGACTCAGCCTGGATGGGGCAAGGAAAAAGCCTCCCAGGGCAGCTTCATTTGTCACAGTAGCCCCCTGGCCCTTTCCCCAGCCACCCCCTGCTCTGGGTCAGGCCGTTCCCAAGCAGAGCTGCTCCTTCGCAGTGCAGCTGGCTGTCCCCTCAGATGTTCTCTCGATAAGGCTGTTTTTGAACACCAAACTGCACGTTAATGCCAGCTAATGACTGCTCTCTCTAATGGCAAAGCAAACTCGTTCCTGCTGCATTAAACAGTGGAGAGGAAGAGGTAGCCTTTCAGGTACTGAATTGCCCAAGAGCATTAGCACAGAGCTTGAGGAGCAGCCAGAGAATCTTAAATTACTGCAGCTGAGCTGTTCCTTGCCGTGCAGGAACTCAGGTTTCCTTCCTCACCAGCACTTTGGCTTGCTGGGAGAGCAGAGGCTGCAGGGCTGCTGTGCCCGTCCTTGGGAGCAGCAACTGCTTGCCGTGGAGCAAGGGACATCCCCATGCTCCGTGGACAAAATGGCTGGGACAGGTTCCTCCTTGAAAGAAAGAGAGAAAAGCCTAGCCACACGTTTCTCCCTGCTTTTAGTGTTTGCTTTGTTTTGTTTTGTTCCCTGGAATAACATCCACTGGCTCACAACAGCTTTTTGTTTTATGGAGGCAGCTAGATAACCACAAACACGGTGAAACCCTCGTACATGTTTCATGCCCTGTAAGAAGTAATTGCTGTCATGTGCAGCCCCACTGGAGCAGAAATGGAAGGGTTCCCCCAGGCAGGGAAGATAAATGGGTACTACATTTGCTTTTCATTTAAACCCGCAGTGAGTACGTGACTGTACTGAGGGGATGCTGCAGCTGTTTTACTTGATATAGGTACACGTAGTAAGCACTGGGTGTGTAAGGAACAAATTTATTATTTACATTTATAAATAAATCATTAATTAAAAACCTGAACCCAAACATATGCAGGTCAATAGGCAGGCTCTTACCCATTCCGGTGAGCTTTGGGCTGAGTCCTACACCTGGCGCTGGGGCCTGCTGCCCCATGCGAGCAGTGCTGGCCTCTGTCACTGGGCACCTGAAGGTTTCTGGCAGCCTGGCTTCTGCAGAGAGAGGAGCTGGGGAAGCATTCCCCAGAGGCAATGATGCCATTTTTGCTGTACTCAGGCAAGCAGTGAAGGTAACAGTGAGGATGTCAGCTACAAGGTGGAATAACTGCTGTTCAGAGGAGTCTTAAAAAAGGTGGGGGCAAAAAAGAGGTGTCAGTCAATGTTACTCATCACCAAAAATAAAGATGAGGAATCACTTTGAATTCTGTATGTCTAATGGCAGGCATCAATGCTTTCTATCCCTCTGAATACCAATTTAGAGAAACCAAAGACTAAACAGGTCTGCTTTGGTCAGGTGAAGATTTTTGTAGACCTAAGCCTGTAGCAGTATTAAAAACACGGGAGAGTGAAAGGTCCTAGAAAGTCTCCTTTCTATTGCCCAGGTAAATCCTGAGCTGAAGCTGGCTCCTCATTACTGAAGGTGCACCTTGTTGTGGCTGAGAAGGGTCAATTTTCCAGGGTCACTTGGAGAGGCAGTGCTGGCCATGTCAGCCACTGCTTATTAAGACTCACTTGTGAGCATACTACTTGACCCAATTCCTTTCTCTGGTGTCAAAATATTTAATTGGAGCCTTACTCCAGGTTTCCTGTACTATTCTGTGGAAGGGTGCAAGCTCCAGATAGCTCAGCTCACTATTGGGTCTTAGGAAAATGGTCCAGCCCTTCTTTCTTTGGGAGGCTCTTGGGAAGAAGGCTTCAGGACTTGATCTTCATGCAGTCACATTAATGGGAATTTGAATTTGAATCGTACAGGATCAAGCTCCTTGTAGGTACAGCTACTGGAAAAAACCTTCATGTATACTGGAAAGCCAGAACATTAATAATGCTTCCAAAGCCCCAGAACAACACCTAACAGGTGGATCACAAAGAACTACTTCTGATTTGGAGGGGGTTGTCAGGCATCAGGGATAGCTCTCCTTCAGTCCATCTGTGGTGGCTTTGCATCGCTGTCCCTTGCAGCTGCAGTGTGGCCTTATCTTCTGCCTTGAGACAGGGTGTGGACAGCCAGGTATTGGTGCTCTTCTCGGCTGCTGCAAGAGCTAACCTCTTGGGGTAAGTCCTTCTGGCCCTCCCTGCTAGGATGTGTGAGCTTCTTAGCTTTTGGGAGCTGCCTGCTCCTTTTTGGCCTGCTTTACTTAGTGCCAAATCATACAGACGTTCCCTGTCATCTTAGAGGTCCAGTGACCCAAGGCAAACAGGCAGCTAGGAGAGACAGCTCATCTAAAGTGGTACTTCATGAAGAAGTGAAATTGTTTCCAGTTTCAAGCAAGTTTTGGTGTGACCAGGGTTCGCACATGGGAGAGCTCAGTCAAAGCTCTGCAGAACCACTGCGTATAAACCATGTCTGGTCAAAGAGCCCATTTGCTTCTTCCTTGGGACACAGCACGACCTGCCTGAGCCTTCAGGCTGGTTGCAAATACAAACCCTCCGGAGGAGCTGAGCCTCAGAGGGCCACTTCTCCACGTGTGCTTCTGGGAGATTGAGCACAAAGGGTTACGTGTACCTGCTGTCAGCAAATAAGCTTTCGTGCTGACAGGTACTGCTCCTGTGTTCACCTGGGAGCTGGAGGTCATGCTCTCCCTTAGTCTTCCTTTAATTTTGATGTGAAATCCGTATGCCTCTGGCTTTGAAGCTATGAAATACCCATCAGGTGATGTGACTGAACTGAGTATTTTAGAAGTCGGAGCAGGAGGAACAGCAATGTGTATAGATGTGGATCTGACTTGACTTGAATTTCTTGTGAAGTGTGCAGATACGGGCACAAGCCTGACATGGATGAAGACGGCCCAGATCATTTCAGGAGAAACTCTGCAGGATCACACACTCGGAGAGTGACTCAGTTTGCTCCTCAAAAACTCACTGTCAACCCATTTTATAGGGTTTCTGATTAATGCAAATTGTCAATATCTATTTTGATGATATTTTAACAGATAATGGCAGAAGTGGAATGGGTTATTTGTCAAACACTTAACAAAATAAGGGTGTGTATTTCAAACCCTTTGATCAGAAAACAGCTTTTGTTCATTGAAATATTTTGCAGAAACACTTTTCCATATTTCGATCAGCCCTATTTATAACTGTGCCGAAGTCCCTCTCTAGCACCATCAGTTGGTATGTTTAGAGCCATCTGGATCACAGGCTACTCATGTTTTTAACATGCCTATTGCATCTATTGATGATTTGTTATCCCTTTATAAAGAGCAGGTACACAATCTGAACAACAGCCACAGAGAGAAATCGTGTGTTCAGCCCTGACCTCCCCACCTCTGCTCACACACTCCTGGGGAACACAAGCAACTTTATGTTATTTTATTTAAAAATTTTACATCTGAGTGCTTCAAATCGTCAGCCTTCTGGGGTTTATTGCTTGACTTAAGCAAAGAAATTAATTCTTCACATTCTGAGAGCAGCTTTGTTAATTGGAACGGTGGAGGGGCCCCTTGGAAATTCACACCGCAAAAGGGGAAGGGAGGCACAGAGCTCCCCCTGCTCTGCTCATGAGATACCATCAGGAACACCAGCAGCCCTGACTGCCCTTGCAGCGGGCCTCGAGCACAGCACAATTAGACCAGCTGCTTGCTTTCTGTGGTTAAGGAAAGCTCCCAGGGGACAAAGTATTGCTGTTTGATTGGAAGAGCACTCAATTGCCTAATGAAGCCGTTATCTTCTATTTAGCCAGAGATGAGAAAAGGAAATCTTTATGTATCACTCCTATGTAACAAAAAAAAAGCTAATTAGAGAAGTCAGACCCTCAGGGGTAAAATAAAACCACCACAGAACAAGGCAACGGTGCAGTGAGTAAAACCACCAGAGGCTTGGTTCAGCTCCGCCAGCTGCTCGGCTTGCCCGAGCCCCGAGGCAGGCGTCCTCCCCATGCCCCTCTCTACCCCACCCGTACCACTTGGGGGTAATGCTTTTATAATTTTAATCTCCCGTATTAGAAGCGTTGCCTTACCACCAGGAATGACCTGGGAATATCTTTACTACTATCGAGATCATCAAGTGAATACTTGGAAGTTTGATGTCCTAGGTAACTTTATTTATTTATTTATTTATTTTTTGTGAGACTGTAGCCCTCACATCCACTCCTGAATTCCATAGGATTCAAGTGAAATCAAGGCACTGACCCTTTGCTCTTGCACGAGCAATGGGCTTTGCCTCACAGCCTTCAGATACATGTTAGGTGCTTCTTCAAGAACGTACGGGGCTCCCCTTACTAGTGGGATGACCTTGCACTGTTTCAATTCTTACAGACATCCTGGGATGACACTGCCGTTTTTCTTGTATGGATTACTTTGAAACTTTTCTTTGGATCATTAGAGCTGAATGATGAGTTTGTACTCATGGGAAAGTTCATTCTGCAGTTGCTGAGTGCTTGCAGCCCACAGTACCTGCTGCAGTGATAAATGGGTGCTTAAAATAAAGAACTTCCCAAGACAGGCATTCATCCAGCTGCAAAGCCTCCATTTTACCAAAGACACAGTTTTATGAAGTATTTTCAAATCCCCCAGTATCAATCACATTGTGGTGATCTTAATTTCAGACCTCCAGTACACAATAATATTTTGCCTTTGAACAAGAAATAAGAAGGCGTGAAGTTTTACGGGTGTCTGTTGAAGTGGGCAGCGGGAAGGACTGGATGTTCATCCCCAGGCCTGTGGGAGCTCATGCAATACCCAGGGATCGTACAGGCCAAGGGCCGTGACATCCACACAGCGAGATGCTGGGCAGAACCATCCCAACCTCTCTGTTCCTTCCCATTTACCTACGCCCATCTACCTATGACTTCTTTTCTCTTCCCCAAAACATCCTAGATGATATCTTTATTTGCCTCATCCCTGCTATCCATCCACTTTTCTTTAGAACCACTGACCCAATTCTTTAATTCGATTTAATTATTTAATTCTGCACTTACCCTGAGCGCCAGGTCTCCACACCACCCTCACCAACACCAGCCAAGTTTCCTCTGGCTTAGTGTGCAATGTGGGATGTTCAGCTCCACACACTTGCCTGCTAGAGGCATCCTTCCTCACCTACAGATGGGTGGGTGCAAAGACCCAGCATGGCTCATCCAAGCCTTTGTAGGAGATCTGCATGTAACAGGGCCCCAGATCAGGATTTGCTGAGCTCCTGATTCATTGCCCTCTCCCAGAGGCTCCCCTGGACTCTGCTGCCAGTCTGCCATGCCTTCTGCTGAATATCGACATGATTTTCTGTTGTGCTTTAGCTAAAAAGGGGACATTTCATTAGCAACCCATTCTGCTTAGTATTTTATCCTCTATCCTTTCTGCTAGGCTGTTTTACAGCACACCTGGGCCAGATTTCTTACCATGAAAGCAGGGCACAGCTTCCTAGTACCAGTCCTTATTTTCGTAAAGATTTCACACTGGAAATTTTGCCAACTATGTCCTAGATGTTCTCCATCTCCAACACTGTTCACGAGACCTAATTCATTTTATGCAATTAAGTCTGCATTCACCTCTGGTTACACTGCTTGAGCTGCAGATGATGAAGAAACCTAGAAGTCAGGCTGCTGCCTTAATTTCCTCTGCAGCCTTTGAAATAGCTGCTGGCAACACCTGGGCTGTGCAGCCCCCCAGGAAAAATATTCTTTTTTTCCTAGTGATAGTCCAGGGTTGGGAAAGGCCTACTTAACAGAAAATTGGCTCCAGTTTCCTAGTGAATCATGGTGCTCATTTTTCCTTTCCAGCAGGCCCACTGGCTTCTCCAGTGCTCGCCTGCCAGCCCGCAGCTGCTGCCGGCAGAGACACCAGGCAGCAGCAGGCAGCAAATTGGTGTGAGGGAGTGAGACAGCTCATTGCATAATTTGGCTCTAACCAGCACTAGGTACTCAGGGAAGGAGTCAGATAATGGATGTGCTTAAACTGGGGAAACATTTCAGCTCAGTTTACTCCTCATATAAAACAGCAGCAATATGTCAGTGTCACTGGAGAGGGCTTTGGGACGTAGGGATGCAAGCCCGAAGAAAATAATGACTATTCATATTCTATAATTTTCCTATTTTGAATGGATTCCTCATCTTATGTTCTCATCAGGAGGGCATGCAAACACAGAAACAGTTTTAGTTGTGACTTGGTACAGCAAGCAATTCAGGGAGAGAGCACTGCAGTCCCGCAGGCTTGGCTCACACCACCACCTTTCTGAAAGCAGGGGAGCTTTTCCTGCTAGAAACCAGCAGGAGCCAGCTCCCATGGAGGAGAAAAGAGAGCAACACCTGAACTTCTAACTATCCATGCTTCATCTCCTGCTGCCTCTCATGTTGCCTTGTTCATCCAACTGCAGGCTCTGAGCTCCAGCGGGCGCTCTGCAGCTCTGCCACCTTTACGCAGGGCATGAAGCAGAAACCTGCGTAAATGGCACCCCTGAGGCAGAGGCAGATCTAACAGAGGGCTGCAGGTGAGGATCCAGCCTTCTCAGCTTCCAGATGTGAGGAGGGAGCCAGGCGGGAGGGGAGTGCGGCGCGTGTTGGTACAGTGCATCTTTGCCACCGCAGCCAGCCATCTGCTCTGAGTTTATTAAAAGTGATGTACTCTGCTGGGAGGATCAGGAAGCATCTGCTGGTGCATTTGCATTCAAATCCTCACAGCAATCCCATCCCTTTTTAATTAATCAAACCCACATTCTTTTTTTATTTTTTTTTTTTTTGTGAATCCGCCCAGATAAAGGCTTCCTCAGCAAATGGGAACACGCATTATGCTAATGCCATCAAATAGCTAATACACAGAAAAACAATTCATCGCAAGTAGCAGCATCTATCTCAGGATTTAAGAAAGCTGTTCTGACAGAGATCATTCCTGGTTAAAGGGATCACCATCTAAACCTGGCTTATGCTGTATGGCAGTTTCACTGCCGCAGAATCGCTAATCAGTGGCTCGGAGGCAAGGAGCAAGACCCAAAGCAAGGAGCTGAAGCACAGGTGCTGTGGGGCCACATCTGTGAGGCTGGAGGGCCTGAGATCCCCCCCAGCAGAGCAGTATCCATGGGTGTTTGGATGGTGCAGAGCAAGCGTTGTGTCCTGCTTGGTGGGGAGCCGAGCAGTGGGATGCTCTCACCGTGTGGTAGCACGGCCCTGTGTTGGTATGGCTGCCTCAAAAAGGGGAAGAGCTGGGGGTGCTCCTCATCACTTCTCAGAAGGGCAGGGAGAAGGGAGGTGGTGCTGAAGATGCTGCTGTTTTGTGATGAGTCTCCTTCTCAACCAATCCACCAGGAACGAAGCAGGACCCTCTGGCAGAAGACCCACAGGCCACTGCTGTTTTACACAGAGAGCAATGGCCCCTGGGCAGGGGTTTCCACAGACCTTTTCCTCTGTGGATCAGGCTCCAGCTTTCCCTGTGAAGACAGTGTGTGCCCAGCCCTTTGCGGGTGGCTCCAGGCCCCTCTTCTCACAGTTTGGTGGGACATGGCCAACCTCCAGACCATGGTTTGAGGGACTAACCCATGCCCTGTTCCTCCTCCCACATCTTTCTTTCTAGGCTGGCATTAATGATGCCGAGGATTTGTCTGCAGCCAGCCTCTGTGATACCTTTCCAACCAGACCCTCCAAGCCAGTGAAGGGGTTTTGCTGTGCAGCAAGAAGGATCGCCCTTACCCACCGCCCTACAGAAGGGATCAATAATGTCAACGGCAGCACTGAAGGTGCCAAAAAAGCAGAGGGGCTCAACAGCAAGAATGGCTGCTGTGGACAGGCAGGCAGACACAGGTAAGAGCCAGCACCGAGTTGGGCTGCCTGAAATGATGCAGAAACATCAGGAGGGTGAACATGGGGGTCTGAGCTTGCTAAAGTGAAAGAAAACTCTGGAAAAAGGTCTTAAACAAGAGCAAGAGAAGGAGTTCCTCAGGTCCCTGCTGCTGGACCAGGGTGGTGACCCACGGTGTCTTCACGCCTGGGTGCATGGGGGAAACGCAGCCCTGGCAACAAGTGAAGTGGGCTCACAGTATCTGGTGATGGAGGTGAGATGGGAAGGTGAGCACCTCGGGCACAGGGTAGGGAAGGCAAACGGTGTGTTTGTATGTGGATGCATGAGTGTGTTTGACACCCGGCCTGCTCATAACACAGGCAAAGATTCAACTCACTAAAATGCAGCTGTGGCACCAGCGAACCCTGTGGGGAAGTGTGCTGGCACTGCTGTGCCCTCACTGGAGCAGGAGAGGAAAGAAATTTCTTCTGAGATATGTTTTCCTGGTTTGCCTTTTTTTTTTTTTTTTTTTTTTTTAAGAATGGTTTCAGAGGGGAAAAGCACAGCATGTGGAATGGGAATACGGATTTTGATTCCTGTCAAGGTTAACTTTGATAGCACAGTCTGTGTTTTAACCCCTTTTCTCACCTATGCAGAGGGGGTTTCTGTGTGCCTGGGCGTTACAGCCCTGTCCCCTGCCTGGCCTCACTAACAGCCAGCTGACACACAAGAAACAGGAACCCTGTGCTCCTGGAGTTGCTACTCCTTGTCTTCTCACCCTGGACACCCTCTCTGGGCCTTTTTTAAGCACAGCTGAGTTGTACTGCAAATCCCCTCTCCGTGTTACAAACAATAGCGCCGGCTGGAGCATCTGGAAGACGCAAAGTGCTGCTGATCCCACCTTTCCCCAAACACTCGGCTCCTGGCAGGGGCCTGGCTTTTGCCACGAAACACCTGCTGCCGTGCTGAAGCCCTTGTCCTGGTGTCAGGCCGTGTGTGTGCAATCCTGGCTGTCTTCCATCAGCACGCAAGGCAGCCTCCCGAGCCAGAGCACACTGCGAGCTCTCAGGGAGCTGTAACCTCATTTTTTTTTCCTTCCTATTGTTGAGGCTGGTTATTTTTGCACTTACATTCTTCAATTGCAAATGCTGTTCATGAAACCACAAGGCTGCAGTGCGGAGGCTGGGCAAACAGCATCTGGGTAGCTAGTGGCTGTTGGCCTGGGGGGGGACTGTGGAGCAAATAGATGTGTGCATGAAGTGATATTCAGCAATTACAGGGCTGGAAACTGAATTAGTGGCAGAGAGAGTGGCTTAATGAGCGATGGGCCTTGCCGGGCTCGGAGCAGCGGAGAGGTTTGCTGATAAGGACAGCTGCTGTGCTGTCCCCTCCCTGCTGCCCCAGCAGGGGCTCGCTGCCTGCAGCACCTTGTGGTGGAACAAATTGTGCTGCGAGCAGCAGAGCTAACAAAGCCTGGGGCTTCACAGCCCCCTCCAGCAGCCCCACCATGGTGTCCCAAACCCTGGGGCTCCTGTCACCAACGGAGTGACAGCTCCCAGTGCTCACACAGCAGTTGCCACCGCGAAGCTGAGTAGCAGCAGCACGCACGAGAGTCGGCCCTCAGGCACCCAGCCCTGCCCTGTCCCTGCCTGCCTGCAGCAGAAACACTGACAAACACAACCTGGGTGATATTCAGGCACTGGGAACATTCCCAAATGAGTTTTCTGCAGTTGCTCCTTGTGGTAGCCATGTTTTCAGTCAGTGAACTGAAACCTCTGCTGGAATAAGACTAATGCCTCACCCGAGGCCTGGCCACCCCCTGAGGCCAGGTGTGCAGCCTTTCTCCATAAAACCAAGCTGCAAAATGAATTCTAGGTGGGGTTTTCAGCCAGCGCTGCCAGAGACAGGCTGGGGATAAGCGGTGTCACAGCAAGCAGGGGGAAGTCCCCGTTGGCCCATCTAAACCAGCAGCTCCTTGGTAAACCAGCGCTCAGCACCAGGAGACCACAGCCGCTGCTCCTCTCCTGCGCTTAGCACCAGGAGGCCTCACCTCTTTCGTAACTCCTTTCTTGTGGCCAGGCTTATTCTTGCCTTATTAAATAAACACAGGTTTCCTCTAGTCAGTATTATTTATTTGAGTTTATCCAGCAGTGTGTATTTAAAGCCATTTGTGTATCAAAATTAGGAGGAAAAGATGGATTGTTTTTTGACTGAAGGGATTTGGCTTGCAAATTTCTTTGTAAATCCAGCAGAAGATGAAATCAGCCAATAGCTGTATTAAGCAAAAGCTCTCCAGAGCTATATCCTTTGTTTGGAGGAGACTTAGCTGCCCCTAAGCAGGCCTCTGGATTCCTCCTGTCTCCCTGAAGATCTCTTCCTGCGGGCTCTGCTTGTCAGTTCCCATCATGACAATCAAAAGAGCTGTGGGCAGTGAGCAGGGCACTTGCATACGCTTGTTACAGCCAGGGGACCAAAAAATTAATATTTCCTCAGAAGGAGGGAGTTGGTAAGAGCAGAAGTGCCTGCTTTATGGGCACGGGCAGCCCCATTGCATCCTGCATGAAAAGCTTCATTTTGCTGGATCAGGCAGTGCCCTGGGGCTGTGGTAGCCTCCCAGCGGGTTAGAAAAGTCCCTTGCCAAGTCCCGGCTTGGGGGAATCTGTTGATCCATCTGGTGCAGGGTACAGAGTGGCAAGAGCAACCAGAAACATCAGCACTGCTGTGGCCCTGAGGCACAATCATTTTCAACTTTGGGTAGCACAGTAAGAGATCAGTTTTCCTTGTCTGTATTAGTGATAAGGCAAAGATTAGTGATAAGATGGAGCAGCTGATCACAGTGATCCAAACCCAGCTTCTGCAATTCTTCTGCATAACATCACAAAGCATGCAGCTCCCTGCCCACAAACACTCTCATCTAAGCTTTGCGTCCCGTCCTCTCTGCAGCTCATGGCATCCACAGTATGTCCCCCTTTGAGCAAGGGGGTGACTGCTCCACACTTTCAGCCCCTGGTTCACCTGTCACACCTGCACACATCCTCTCTGGGGTCTGGTTTTAGCCTTTCTTTCCTCTGCAATTCTTTGGCAATAGTTTTTGCAGCCACCTGTGATGCAGCTCCATAGATCTGGGCAAAACAAAACCCACGAGGGATGCTGAGGGGCTGCAGAAGAGCCCTGAGTGCATGGTAGGGGAGTGCCTGTTCTCCATGAAGGGGTGAGCTCTGAGTAAGGGCACAAGTGGAGTGGCATGTTCAGAATCTGTGTTCCCTGACCCACAGGTGAATATTAACCCATTTCTATTTCTACAAACCCTCAAGGTTATTAGGGAAGAAGAGAATCCAAGTTTTTCAGGCAACACCTGCCTGTGTTTGCACAGGTAGCTGCAGTGCCTGCCTGTGGACACTACTGACATGTCCAACTGGGATCACTTGTGCAGGTGCTGGGCATTTGCTTTTTGCTTTTTCCCCTCAAAATAGTCTGTGGTGGCGACAGGATGGAGAAATGTCTTCAGTTTGTTGTGGTTATTGAAAATACCCTGGATTAAAAGGAAGAAAACTTCTATTTCTTCCAAACAAAGCACATCTGCTGGAGCTGGAACCTTCCTCCAAATGCTGTGAGAAGATTATGTGCTACAGATGAAAAAAATATATTCTTTATGTAAGGGGAACATTCTTGTAGTACCGGGGAGCTCAAAGCTGAGGGATGGTGCCAGCTTCACCTTCCAATTAATGACCTCTGAATAATAAGCAGCATAATCTTTTGTAGAAATGCTCCAGTAGCAGTGCCCCTGATTACCAGATAAACAACGTGTTGGAGGGGTTGGAGGGGGGAGAATCTGGCAATGATGAACAACTGGCTGAGGGAGCAGAAAGAGCACGGGCAGTCATTAAGCCTGGAGAACATTCATCAGCCCTCTCAAAGGCTCCGAGTCAGAGCCGTTTGCAGTGCAGGCTAATTGAAGAAAATAATTTATTAGGAAAGTGAGCAGAGATCATTAAACACTGCAGTTTCAGTCTTCTAAACAGTAAAACAACAGTTTTCCCGTTGACAGTCATTTACTGTTAAATCCTGGGTTTCTTCTCCTTTTCCCAGGTTTCAGTCTCTGTGCAGGAATTTATCATCCCAGCAGCGATGGCAGAGGCAGGGGCTCTGGCCGTGGGCTCACCTGCTGTGCTCTCTCCCTCACACCCGTCACCTTCCCCCCTCATTTCAGTGCCAGTTTTACACTTCAAAATTAATGTGTTTTGGGACTGCAGACTGAAGAGATACTCCAGGGTACTGGGCAGGGCTAAGGTTAATGAGGCTTTGAATATGATTCCTAATACTGATTTTTTTCAAGCCATGTCTAAACAAAAATGATGAAAGAAGTACCACATTACTCTGTGGGGAACTGAGAATGTATTGGGTTTTTACTGCCTGTGCTGACTGGTGTGTGAGCAAACCCTGAGTTAAAACCACCCTGTGCAGCTGTGGGGGTCAGAGCGAGGTGAAAGATCCACCTCCACCGAGACCTCTCCAGCTGGCACCAGGCTGAAGGCACCTCCCCAAACCACTGTCTGTGGTGTTGGGGTGGATTAGGCACTGCTGGAAGAGTACCCCAGCCACACTTAGCAGCCACGTGACTACTGGCTGGGTGAGGGCTTCACTCCGTGGGATCCTAAACTCAAAAAAGCTTGTCTGAATGCTTAGCTATCATCTTCTTCCCTTCCCTTCCCTTCCCTTCCCTTCCCTTCCCTTCCCTTCCCTTCCCTTCCCTTCCCTTCCCTTCCCTTCCCTTCCCTTCCCTTCCCTTCCCTTCCCTTCCCTTCCCTTCCCTTCCCTTCCCTTCCCTTCCCTTCCCTTCCCTTCCCTTCCCTTCCCTTCCCTTCCCTTCCCTTCCCTTCCCTTCCCTTCCCCCTTTTCTCTCCAATAGCTTCACAACATCACCTCATATCCCATTGCTACTATTTCCCTTGAACCTTCTCTGTAGATTTCCTTGATGTTCTCCCATTTTTATGAGTTGTGCATTGATCTCCCTTTTCTGCTTGCAGTACCTTGCTCTTATTTGATTACATCTTGAGGATTTCAGAACACTTTTCTTAGTCATCAACATTTTGAATTATGAGCCTGCCTTCCAAATGTTCTGTGAGCTCTAATAGCTTGGCTTTGTTCACACATCTCATAACTGCTCTCCCTTCTCCATCATCCAAGCTGGTCTCTCACGCACTGGCCAGATAAGGGCTGAGCACACATTCCCTGGGTCTTGCCGTACTCTGGCCCACCCTTTAGTCTTCCAGCTTACCAGATAGCTTGGCCCTGCTCTCACAGTGAAGCTGAGTCTGTAATTCCCTGGTGTGCAGCTGAGCACGTTCTGCAGGAAAGCGTTCAGACTCTTAGAATTAAGTCTGTTTCCGTTAACCTCTGGGCCAAAGTGTTAAAAATGAATTGGGCTGACACAGTTTGCTCTTGGCAAATCCCTGCAGTGTGTTTTGTATCAACTGACTAACAAGTGGCCAACAATAAATTGATGGTTTAATAATTTGTTCCAGCAATCCTTCCAGGAATTAGGCATATTGATTTAAATTCCTTGGCTTTCCCTGCAAGACAGGTACTAAGTGTTCCCCTGCTATTTCCCTCCTGCCCCTCTCATCCCCTAGCTACTCAAAAGCAATTACTAGTAGCTCAGAAATGGCTTTGGATGGGTCCTTAATTCCTTACAGGTGAATTGTTATCTGATTCTGAAGGCTGGAACACATCTCAGAAATCTAAATATTCCTTAAGCTCTTCTTTCCTTATTCCACTCCACAGCTCCAATCCTCTTGTTATTCACTGCAATTGTGTTCCACGTCTGGTTATAATCAACCTTTATAGGAAGTCTGAAGCAGAAAATGACAGTGAATCTTTCAGCCTCTGCTAGGTCATTATGTCTCCAGAGCACACCCTTCTCCTTTGGGGTATTTTCTTTTCCTTCGCAGACTGTGGCACCATTTACCCCTTCCCTTTGGCCTCCTCAGACCTCCTCTCATGACTTACGAGGTGCGATGTTAATGTCATGCAGTAGAAATCCCATTATTTTATTAAGGCAACCAATTCAGGAAAAGCCCAAACAGTCTGAGGTTCTGCCCTGCTGATGTCCCTCGTCTCCACATCCATAGGGTCAGAGCTATATGTAGATATTGTTTAGGCAAGGTGTTTGGTGTTTTGCCTTATATTCTGGACACATGCAGGTCTAATGACTGAAAATAAGCTGTGTCCCATGCATGGTACAACACCAGACAGCTTGGCAGAGTGTTACTTTTGTTTGCAGGAATACCAGTGCAGAGGTTACTTAACACAGGAAAGTTAATTGCACACTTGTATTTATTGCACTGTAAGGCAAAATTAAAGTGGGACAAAAGTGAGTACACATGTGTACACATGGGTGAATTGTGGGAGATCACAAAAAAAAAAAAAAAAAAAAAAAAAAGAGAGAGAATTTTGTTCCAAAACAACCTGGGGAACCCTGAAGAAGAGCTGACTTTGCCACTTCATACAAACTGTCATCAATATGACTGGTTTGCCGTGTATGGGCTCTCTCAAGTATCAATGGCAAACTAGAGCCTGGGAGTCCATATAAGTACAACAAATAGTCTTAGGACTTAGAAAACCTATCCATTAGGTTTAGCAGGCAGGTCATATAAGGTTGAAGGAATTTGCTCATGGAGGAATGGGGCAGGCATATAAATTCAGAGAAGCTCCTGCAGAGGGAGAAAGACTCCATGTATGACATTTGTATTGGGAAGGCAGCGGGTGCTGGATTTGAAAAGAAAAAGGGAGATGGAGGGGTCTGCTGCTCTTTAGCACACCGTGGTAGGATGTCCACAGGCATTCAGGGGAAATTACTCTGGGAACATTAGGTGAGTCATCCCTCCAGGTCCTTCAGCTCAGATTCCTCAAGGTCGCTCCTGGGCGGCAGGCACAAAGAAGACCTGATGTTATGTCTCGTTGTATTCCCAGGAACCCGAGACTTGTTCCCCGTCTGGCTCTGCAGTCTGCTGTTTCACACCACCCTCCGGCAGCCTTGTCCCTGATCGTGACCACAGATCTCACCTTCTCACACGGCTTGTAATGCTTCGGTACCTTTTGGCTTGCCTACCATGAAAGCGAAGCACGTTGCCTCTGTGGATGATAAGACACATAGAATCAGGTGAGTATAAAAAAAGCTGCTCTCAACCAAGTCCCACAGCCTGGTGGATGCCTGGGGCTCCTGAGCACGTCCCTGTCACCTGGGTCCTGTGGGAGCTGTGGTGGTTTGTGGGCAGAGGCACAGCAGCAGTTCCCCTGGTGAGAGGCAGGTCTCAGCTCTGGGCACCTTCCATGTCCAAGCTTCACACCAGGGTTCTGAAGCCATGTGGTAGAGAGTGACAAAATTCAGATTTGATGGTGGTTTTTAACCCTGATCCTTAGCATTCATACCTCAAGATCCAAGAGAAATCTCTCTTCATTAAAGCTCTCCAGCTAAAACTAAAAACACTTCTCATTAGGAAACCTGCATAGAATATTTCTTGCATGACATCCCTTTTATCCAGACCCCGCACCTCTGATCACAAAGCAGGATGCTTGCACGTCTCAGGGGTAGAAGCAGTCATTCCAGGGAGCTAGGCAGGCATGTGAGCAACCTTTCTGAAGCACAGGTATGATAACTGTACCAAAAGTCCTTGTTCATGAAAAATCATCCAAACAATTGCAGAAACAGCTTCTGAAACTTGCATCTCAATCACTCTCTTGGCTGGAAAGTTTAAACATTAAGAGCTTTGAAACCCCATGGCTCAGGTGCAGTGTTATTATAACTTCATGGGATTAAATACACACCAGTAATGAATTCAGCCTAGTAGCTTTGCTTTTTGTTTTGCTTCTAATAAGATACTTGGAACAAGGTCTTTTCAGTCTACATCTACTTTCTTTCTTTCTTTTTTTTTCATTGCATATTCAGTAAATATCAACCAACTAAAAGGACCATCTAATTAAATCTTTGGCTTTATGAGCATCTGTGAAATTAATTGGGGGAGTGCAAAGATACATAGGATCTTTATTAGTTTTCAAAACCAAAGTCACTTGAATTAAAACACCTTTTGCAGTTTGTACAGGGCATGTTTGCCCAACAAGCCTTTCAAATTGAATAGTTACTGTATACTTACAGTCAGGCAAACACACAAAGTGATTTTGGGAAACTAGGGCAAAGCTGTAACTACAGTTTGATGCACATCCTGACCCATGTCTGATCAAACATTTCCTACTACAGCCAAGCCTATTACAGCAGCAGTTGCAATATGATTTTTTGCAGGGCATGGCTGGGAAGCTCCTTGCTGGGTGACAAGAAGGCAGAGAGGAGGGTCTGCTAATGCTTTAAACAAACCAGTCCCCAGGAACATTTGTGCCTCCTGTCTCCCATGCAGGGGTAACTGTCATTCCTGCCCATCAGTGGAGGTGTACCAGCACTCAAAAATATGCAAAATAAATTATATTTCTCCTTGTGCCTTTCAGAGGAGGGGTTGAAATAGGGCTACCCATGATTAAATTTATTTGACTGTAAGAATTGTGGATAATCAGAGCTGCCATCAGCTCCTGGGGCACGCTGCATTGACCTCCATGCTCTTCTGCAAGGTTTGCTGCATGTGCGAAGCCAGGGCAATCGCGTCTGCACCAAACCTGCCATCGGCACAGCGGGACCGCTCTGCAGAGGACACTCACACTTTGTTCTTCAGCAGATGTTCTGTAACTATATCTGGCTGCAGTCTTCCCCGAGCCATGCTGTGTGTTGCAGGTGATACATGAGCAGCAATAAGGAATAATGCCTTTCAAAAAGCATATCCTAATTAATTTTTTAATGTTCCTTTTCCCTAGCACCAGCCTCATTAGGTCTGTGCATGAAATATTTGTTTAGCCAGGTATTATACTGCTAACCATGAAAACTGGCTTGTTGCCTGGATACTTCACTCAAGCTTCAATGTCAGGACTACAAATGCAGAACTAAAAACCAAGTCACTCCTTAATCTTCAAGATTATCTCAGGGTGCTGATCCCTGCACTGCAGGAAACAATATTTTCTTGAGCAACACAGAATGACTTGCTATATGTGATGTATCTATGAGAGATTCAGGTCATATTTTAAATTTGTTATTCTGAAATTGTCTTTTCTAACTTCTCTATAGTTTGAAATATCTGTTTGTCTCATTGGTACCTTCTGAAATTGAACAACTTCTCCCACACCAGTGGTGAAATAAAGCAGTGGTTAGTCTTCAGCACAGCACTGCACACAATGCCACACCACTGGGCACTTTGCACAAGCGCCCTGTGAAAGGCAGACCTTATACACCAGTCCCCATCCCACAGCTGGGGAAACTGGGAGAGGTTTCCATCCAAACTGGGTCCCCACTGATCCTATTTATGCATTCAGACCCACCAGTTTTTGGCTACTCTACTGGCCAAATGTGAGTGGCATTAAAAAAATGTGGGCTAAAGAAGGGAAACCTCGGACAACTGGGTTGCAACTTCACTGTCCTCTGGAGGACACCACCCACTCTGTGCTGCCCCAGGGCGGCTGATTAAAATGTCAAATTCAACATTGCGTGTAAAGGTGGGGTCTTTATGCACCTTACCTTTTGTTACTATCTTCAGTGTATCTGGATATACGTTTTTCAGCAAGGCATTTTCCCTGAAAAATGTTGCTCAGCTTCCACAGGCAGAATGATCAGAAAACCACAAGGGACAAGGAGGATTAGTCAATATGCCATTTAAGTAGTCTTTCCAGTCCAGCTAATGCTTTTTTATAAAGTCCTATGTTCTCCCTGCCATTCCCCTTCATAGAGGTGTGAAAGCTCGTTGAAGCCATTATCCCTCTAATGGACTTAGTGTTTACAGCTGCTACAGCCATTTCTGTGTAATTAAGTGCTGTGGACAGCGATGACCTTCATCTACCTTCTGGGTATGTTCCACAAATACGCACTGGAGTGTCCAGGTGAGGTGAGATCACTGCCAGGGTTGCTCTTTAGGAAGTTACCCAACAGATAATAAAGCATTAGCAGGCAGCAATCTTCAAATCAGAGCATGCTGCTCCAGAAAGTAGGTTTTCCAGGCCAGTGTTAAGGGCAAATTTCCTTGAGTAATTTTGGACAGAGGCAGAGATAGAGCAGTTTTTGTGGAAGGAAAAGGGCAGTGGCTAACCTTTGGGATTTGGGAAACTACATTTTTAAGATGTGCTGTCTGCCTGACTCCTTGGTGCTTTGGAAGAGCAGATAACCCTTGGTTCACCCATCCTGAGAGCCTGGATTAGGTGCGCACAGAACATGCCCAGGGCTCACAGGGCAGCCTGGCACATCTGGGCAAAGTGTCCCAGGTTTGCACCTCGTTTCTGTAGGAGCATGAGTTAGCTCCTTGCAGGGAGAAGAAGGTCAGCCAGGGGAGGGTGTCAGGGGCGGAGGGGCCGGATCCTGCACCAGCTTTCCTACCAGCTCCCCAGCCATTTTCCAGCCATGCTCATTCTGCTGGCAGGGGCCAGGAGCCCACTCGAGCAGCCGAGCTCTGCTTAGGTATGGCCTGTCATGCTCTCACACTAGGAAGGGCAGAAGTCATCTGATGACTTTAAAAAGAACTGTGTGGAAGAAGGAAAAAGGGGCTGTAACAGATTTTTCTCAGCAGCTGATGAGGGCACTTTCAAAGCAGTAGAAAAGAATGACTTCAGGAAAGCCACTTATAACTTACAAATGTAAAATGACCCTTGGATGGGGGCTCTCAGCTTCCCCATGTAGCCAACAGAGAATAGCATCTCCTCAGCTCTTCTCCTGACTCAGCCACCAATTTGCCATATGAGGCTGGGCAAGTAACTTAATTTCCCTTTATTTGTACCTATATCTAGCACCCTACCGAGCCTGTGAATAAATGGATACGTCGATATACAGGCGTATATCCCCTACATTTCCATATAATGCAGTTTAATATTTGATTTTTAAAATGTAATAAGATTCAGTTCTTCATAATGAATAAAACAGTGGGCTGTATCCGTGCTTGGTGTCCTTGCAGAACAGTGATGTCCTAATGCTTAATTCATGTTTGCAGAATAAAACGAAGGCAGAGGCTGAAAGATGCCAACCAGTGAAGACTTCTGCTGAAGTGGTGGCCATGCCCTGCTGGGAGAGCTCAGCCTCTGAAGGACACCCCAACACCCCTTCCTGGGGCTCCTCTCTGTCTAGAGGAGGGAAAGGGTCTGCAGCTGAGACCCAGGGAGCCAGGAACCCCAGGCACAGCAGTGACCATGGCTGGGCGTTTAGGGTAAGGCAGAAGGTTGAAGACCCACCCCAGAGCTGGGTGACCTTGGTCCACGGCCTCTCTGCACAGGGGCAAAGATGAGGTAACCTTGCCTCCAGTGGCTGAGTCAAGCCCAATTTCAACACTGCAAAATAAATAAATAAATAAATAAATCGCTCAAAACCACCACCCTTCTGATGAAACTTGGCTGCACGCTGAATTAGCAGCGGCCCTAGAGCAACATTAGAAGGACAGAGCAAATGGGAGTGTGCTTAATTAAAGTTGACAGCCATAATGGCAGTGCCTGTAATAGTATCAGGAGATTATCAGTTACAGGCCAGTGCTACAGGCTCTGTGACATCCCTGCCAAGGTGTCACCCTCATGCCAGTTCTGTCAGGCCAGATCTTAATTTCTGCTCTTTAAAGCTGAATGTCTCATGTTTATGGGGAAGCTTTTTCCCTCCTGGTCTCCTTCTCCAGCTGCACACTGTACTGTGCAAACAGCAATTATTGAAAAATCCAAGACAGAGTTTATCTGTTTGATCTTTAATAACAAGCAAATGAATGAAAGCCAGAGAAAAGAGCTTAGGAGGGAGCATAAGGGATGTATTTTCCCCTCTTCTGATTTTTATATTCAAATATCTAACCTGTTTTCAGGTCAAAGCAATGGGGCACTTGTTGTTGAGTTAGCACATCACTTTGTCAGGATGAGTTCATGGGGAAGGCAGCACCACAGCACGTGTTGGCAGGCTGCATGGGCACAGCCCCACTGTGGTGCTGGTGATGCCACAACGCCAGCCACAGTGAGAGGGTGAACGTGAGCCAAGGCACTCACACACTCTCAGGAGATGCTGCTGAACATCTGTGTGTCCTTCAAGCTGTTCACATGCAGCATCTGGATGGTTTGCAGCAGGTCAGCTTAGAACATGAAGGAAAACCCAGTGCTTCACTAGGAAGTCAATCTGTGAGGCAACGCTTCAAGAGTGCAGCTGCTGCACGCTGTGTTTCGCCCCAAAGTCAGCACCTCTTGTCTTTGCTGCTCTGGTTGTGGCTCCATAACTTGCTTCCAAGTGATCAATGGTGTGTGTGCAGCACCACTCTTCTGGCTTGACAGAAAAATCAAACGTAGGTACTGCTGTTTTACAGGAGCTGAGAGCAGCTCCACTTCAATTTATTTTGTTCCTACTCCTTTTTTTTTTTTATTTTATAAGATCCCTTAATTACAGCAACATTTCCCACTGGAACTAGAGTGCTCTGATTGAGTAGGTTAATGAGGTGCACAGAATCTAACAGGGACATGGACTAAAGACCCAGTCAATATCTTGATATCTTATCTGTTGAAGTAAGTACATTTTAACATTGATCCCAGTAGAATTTGGCATACGTGTATGCCACAGCTGGATGGGTTCAAAACCTGCCCAAGGAACACAGGGAATTTGAGTGAGAAAAGGGAAATTCAAGAGATTCTCAAAAAAGAGGTTCATAGCCATCAAGGTGGACTTAGCACTTCCATGGAAATGTGAGCACAGCCTGTTCTTTTTTGGTGACATTTAGGGTTCTCAAAATAAAAGACTTATGACACTGAAAAAAAATCTAGACAGTCCCAGGGGTGAGAGCTAACAGAAAATCCTGGGTAGCAAACACTGTCTGCTGGAAGCTAATAACTAGTGTCACTCTAAGCAAAGGGCAGGGAATAGGCTTCTCCAAGCACTGGGCAAGAGAATGTGGTTCATCTCCACCTCGGTCTATGCCTAGCTGTATATATCTAAACTATGACCGTGCACCCAGAAAACATAACCAGAAATGCAGGAACAAACTGGAGAAATCAAAAGCCTCCATAGGAAAAGATCTAAATATTGCAGCATCTAAATGTTGTACTTTAGATGAACTCCTATGTAAGGTAAAGGGGGAAAATCAGTCCATATTAGTAGGGTTATCAGCTGTTGGTATGATTATATTGATGATGGTATTCTAAAATTATCCAAAGAGTATTAGCAAGTCTATGGGATTCAAGAGATCCTTAAAGCCCACATCCCTTTTTTACATCTCCATCCAGATATGAGCAATGCAACTGCCTCTGGCTTTATTAAAGGGTTCAGAAAGACAAGCTGTGCACACTGCAGGCTGCCGGGTACTTTTGATAGTGCAGCAGCCAGTGACAACACCTAAAATACTGTAATTGAGCTCATTTCTGCAGTCTCAGCAGAGAGCAGGCAGGAAGCTTTTGCAGGATCAGGCAGGAAAGGGAGCCTTGGGCAGAGGGCTTGTTAGAAAAGGGCTGGAACTGCTTCTGCTGGGGAAAATGCTGTCCTGAGGCTTGCACTCACTGGTGCTGTGGGGAACAGCATATTGGGTATCATGACAAAGCCATGGGATATGGCAGAGAAATGCCCAGTTCTGTCCTCAGCTCTTCCCCTGACAGAACAACCTGAAAATTAAGAAGCTATTTTGCGTAGCTATTCAAACATAAGAGCAACAGGGATTCACCACATAGTTGGCCTGCAGTGACCACACTCCTTTCTGACAGGTAGGGAACCTGCTGCAGAGACAATACCATGGGTTGAAGCACATGTTTTTCAAAGTCAGCCTTGCTTCTGGGTGCCTCCACTTCTGGACACTGGCCAGGACTTGCTAGGCCTGGTGCAAAGAGAAGCCTCCAGACCAGAAGAGATGAGCAGGAACCTGCACTGCTCAGTAATAATAGTACTGAAGCTGTGCACTTTAGCTGGACACCACAAATTAGCAAATTAGCTTTGATTTATGTATTTTCCCCAACAGCATGGGCAGTGAGACTCTCGGCTCTTATCTTAGACATGCTGCAGAAGTGGAATTTCATTAGGGTGCTTTTCCTATCTGAGCTCCAGCAGCTAAGAAGTGAACAGCTGCTTAAAATAATTTAAAATACCCATAGAAGGGCTAATTTGCAGTCACAACTGTTTGTGTGCAGATCCCAGACAGACTTGGGCCTGCCAGCATATTCACTGCAGTGCCATTCCCAAGGAGTGGCTGAGCTCGTCTACAACACGGGCACGTTGAGGCCACCTTTTTGGTCCCCTCAGCAGCAGTGTTAATTCAGAGAGGGACCTGCCGAGTGGCAGAGTGCTGGTTTGTGGGGCAATGGCAGTGTTTCATCTGAGCTGCCAGTCACTCAGGTCCCTTTCGAGCTGTGCTGGTGTCACTGCCCTCAGCCCTGTGTGCGGCCGGGCTATTATCAGTAAGCTACTAATGAGCTCGTGCGTATGGCAGTGAGTGTTCTTCCCCAGTTTAGCATTCCTGTTCTTGCTTCTGAAGGTCAAAAGTGGATCCACAGCCATATAAAACCGTGCATTAGTGTTATGGTCCCCTGACAGCGCAGCCGTACCCTTTGCCCGCACCCTGCCACTGCGTCCATTCCCAGAGCCCTCGGGCTTTGTGCATCTACAGGGCCTGTTCCACCTGCAGCTGGTCGGGTTAGACATCACAGCAGTGAAGGCACTCTGGGTTGGGCCTGAACACAAGGGCTTGGGTTTTCTCCACTTTGGGCACAACACAGAAGAGGGAGGAATAGCTCACAGAGAGAAGCTGCCCACGTCATTGGCTCCAAAATGTTCCCAGGCCTGCAGGCCTCTCTGTTATACAGACTCTCAACCCAGGCAGCTGGAAGTTTGTGAAAGAGAGTGTCCTTTTAACTTTTCTGTGTTTCTACACCAGCCCCAGCAAGGCCAGAAGCTCCCTGAGGAACACGTGCCTCTTCCACCAAGCCCTGGGTGCAGACACCCTGCTGAAAGCCCAGCATTCACACAGAGAGCTCCAGACACAATCTGCCAACAGTTTTTGGCACCATGAGCCTCATCCAACTGCACTATGCCGCTGCCAGCTTCTTCACCACCAGCGGGTGGAAGTGCAGTGCTCGCTCGGCCCGGAAAGGCTGCAGTCACAGCCCGCCTCTTGCTCCCACAGAGTAGGGTGGAAGATGGTTTCTCCACAGGCACAGCTTGAGACTGGAAGGGGACGGCCATGAGTCACTGAGCCCACATGAGCAAGTGGGCGGCATATTTTGCAGCAGACCATGGCTAGAGGATTAAGGCACGTGGCCACATGTATGCAAGCCTTGTTCAGAGCCACTGCTGGAGCTCAGCATCGAGGAAAAGCCTGACAGTACAGACCTTCTCTTGTAAAAGGGTTCCTCTCTTTATCTCCCATTGTAATTAATTGTCATAAAGTTGATCTTCAAAGAGGATAAATGGTTGGTATCAACAGAATAACTCCTTTCCGTTTCACATATTTGGATGAAAATGCACACAGGCAGCACAAGGCTTTTTGTCACCACCACCATCTCTGCAGCAGCAGCAGACATCCTATTGCCAGCTGTCACAGATGCCCATGGTGCCCACAGATGCCCAGACACTGCCTTGTGCCCGGGTAGCAGGTAATGCACGGCTTCCAGGGATCATGCTGGCATCTGCATTGTATGAGATGGCAGAACCTTTGTGCTCCCCCCAGGAGGAAAAAAGCGCCAGGCAGCAGCCCAAACCTCTTGGAGGTGTGCAAGACCTTGGAGGTGTACTAAACCACATGGTGGTGCTGCCTCAGCAGTTCACAGGCTTTCTGCACCAGAAATGGCATGTTTTGGTTTAAGAGCCCTTGGTAGATTTTCCTTCTAAGGAATCTAATCTAATTTTTCTTCTAAGGAGTCTAAGGAGTTTGTAAGGCCCATGGCCTTACACCTTACACCCTTACACCCCCATGGCCAGGGTGGTTGTGTTTTTGGGTGAGGACATGAGGGGGAGGCAGAGACCTGGGAGCCGGGGGCTGGTTTGGAGAGGCAGGATTCAGGTTAAGCAGTGTGATGGCTGGGCTAAAGGATTAAAGGCTCAGGGTCAGATGAGGCTATTGAATGTGCCTCGAAGAAGCATTATGTAGGTCCCCAAACTGGCTTGGGCAAACCATGTCTATTCAGTACAAAGCACCTGCCAGCATTAAATGGAGCACTTTAGAATTAATTTGAAACCAGAATAGATAGTAGCAATCAGCAGTAACATGTGCTCAACAGTCCTTCAGAAGGATATTAAAACTCAGAGTCTCAGGAAAGCAGTGCTCCAGAATACCAGCTGCCACCGTTGCACCCTTCAGAGAGCACAAGAGAAAGTCTGGTCTCTTTGTAAGTGGTTAGTAATCTCATGCTAATCAAACATTCAGGGAAACAAAATTCTTTTTACTAGGAAATTTTGCATCAAGGTGCCTATTAAAAGCATCAAAAGTCATGTCAATTCTCTGCCTCATTTGTCCTGTTAAATCTCAAGTTCTGTGATACAGGAGATAATTCATTTTTCAGGTAAAGGACACGATTAAAATATTGAAAGGTAGGAAATATTGTCTTTCATCACCATGAAGAAAAAAAAAATGAAATAATAAAGTCCATTGAACCGATTTAAGAGATAGTCCATGTCTTTAAATGAAAAGGTGAGAGATGATGCTGTTAGCCAGGGATGAACTCAGCCTTTCCAAGCCCAGACTGCATTGATGGACTCTGGCCTCCAGCACATTCCTCATCCTCAAAACCCATTGCTCAGGCCTCATTGCTTCCCAAACACTGCAGATCTGCTACCTCTTCAAGTGGAGGTACATGGCACAGTATTGCAATCCGTCACATGTGGAGTAGGCTGGACACCACTGGATCTTCTAAACTACTAAATTTAGGTCATGGATCCAGACAGAAAAATACAGGATCCTAAGGACCTTCAGCACACATTTCCATCCTCTCCAGTGCCCTTAGTTATTTCTTCTGTTATTAAGTTGATTATTGCTGCTGTTTTTTTGGAAGACGATCAGACTTTTCTTCTGAGTTTGCCTTTCCTGCCAACTCCTATCTGGACAATGACTGGAGGCTGGATGAATAGAGGAATTCATTTCTGGTAGGTTCAGTGCTGCTTTCTCCTATAAAACGGTATTTTTACTGTACCAGGGTTTCCTGCCCTCCAGGGGAATAGTTTTAATGAAAAGGCATTGACATTTCAGAAAGAAGCTGTTGCTTCTTTCCATGTGGCATTCAGACATAATTTCATTTTAGGAGGCCGTACCCCAGGGGCTGGGGTTGAAGAAGCGAAGGAGAAGAGCTCTGCCTGGCCACAGTGCCACGGGGCTGAGGAAGCCCCAGCTGCCCTGGCCCATGGATAATGCAGGATGGGGTCTGGGCAGCCCGGGAGCAATCCTTCTTGTGAACCCCAGCCTTATAATCACAGACATCCAGCGAGCCCCAGGAGCTGTGACAGACACCAGGACACCATCCTCTGGAGGTGCATGGGACATCAACTGGCTGCAGAGCTGTGACCACTGCTGACCTCTGTCCTGCTGTCACCTCCCAGCCACACAGATGCCGGGAGGTGCTTGGCCACCTCCTCAGCACACCCACGCTGCGGGATGAGCACAGCAGGGCGCTGGTGCTGGCCACGGCCCCTCGCCCAGCCTGCTGGTGTGCTTAGGCATGTATGCAGTGCAAGAATCATATGAGAGCAGCTATGTTATTGTGACTTGTTAGCATGTGGCACTGGTAAATAAAAGCACACTGGTCTTATCAGCTTTATGAAACTGCTGCTCCATAGACCTCTGGGGATGGTGTGAGAGATCAGCAGTGTGGGTGCTCGTCTTCACAGCAACATACAGCTGCATGGCCAAGGTGTTCGTTTGTGGAAGAGACTGGGTTAAAGAGGCTCTGCGAAGGTATGGCGTAGGTGGTGATTTTATATTTTATTTTATTTTATTTTATTTTATTTACAAGCTGCAGCCCCTATAAGACCTAGAGATAACTGCTCAGTTCTCCAGCCAGCTCTGGGCTAAGTCACTCTGCTCTCCCTGGGAAGGCAGCCAGCCCTCTCTAACACCATTATATTCCTTCCATCCTCCTGATATTGAAATACAGAATTAATTTACCTCACTGTGGACACTTAACACTGAAGCTAAGCGGGAGGCCCTTCCCTTGGATTAAGCAGCAGTTCTGGACCTGGCTGGGGCTGCAGTCAGAAATCAGGGTTCGTGCTCGGTGTGGCTGAGGAGGTGGGAGGAAGAGGGACCTGCATGTCAGCTGCTGCCCCCCAAAACTTCTCTTGGCCAAAAGCCGGGGGGCACAAGGCTGCAGTAGTCCCAGCTGCCTGCTGTAGCTCTGGGAGCCCTGACTGTGCCCAATATCACAGGATTGTAACTTACGCCCAGAGGAGTTAGAGCTGGGAAAAGGGACCATGTCAGTATTTAAGATGGTAGTTAAACCTCAGGAGCTTGGTGCTCTGGGATGGGGTGCTGTGAGAAGCCAGAATGGTGATTTCCAAGCACTCTCAGCCCTGCACTAAATAGCAATTTCAGCTGTTACTTAAACCTGTGCAGAAAATAAAAAATGTGCTGAGCAAGCCCTAAAAAACATAAAACTAGAATCAAGCCCCCCCCCACCCCCCCCTTTTTTTTTTCCAGCCACCTGGCTGTTGCTGTTTCGCACAGCTTGCTGTGTTGGTGCAGTCTGTTCAGGGCTTCCAGGCTCTGGGGGTCAGTGTTCGGGCCTGGGCCTTAGGAAGCAGAGCGAGAAGTTTCAGGTAGGACAGTCTCCTACCTCTTTCCCTTACCCCTCTAAAACATACATTATTTTCCTCATTGATAATTCATTGCCCTCCCAAAGAAGCTTTAATGCCAAGGCAACTTCGACTATCTTATTAGTCACTATATTCAGAGAAACAGCCTGTGCTGAGGCACTGAACTATCAAGATCTAAGTGGAAAAATTTAACAAAACAGTGGCAGTTGGTAATGCAAGCACCTAAATTTCCTGTCTGTGTCTTGACAAAGCTGCAGATTGAGTCATGTTTCCTGACATGTTAATAAAAAGGTTTAGTGTGTGGGAAAGGGGGAACTGGTGGTGTTTGTTCCTGCAGAGGAAAAACAGAGAAGCACCTTGGAGTCCACAGAATTTTCCAAGCCTGTTCCTCTTTGCTTATTTAAGAGCTTTATTTTTTTAAATAAAGGGGAGTTTACAGAGATAGGAAGACAATAAAAGCCACTGCCATTTCCTTGCTTGCTAGCTTTGTATAAAGGTGACAGGCTGAACAAAATCATCCGCGTCCTTATAATATTCCTAGTTTGATTGCTTGCAAATAAAGCAGTTTAATAAAGGCTCAGATATACAAATGCCACATGGCCATATTGACAGGAGTGAGGGAAAGAAGAACACTGTAATCTTGTTAGCTCTATCCCTCAGATTAATTAGCTAGATAAAATGTGCATTTACCTCATTCTAGACAGAAAAATATCATTTACCTACCAGCAATTTAGGCAGGCATGCTACTGCTAAAAGCCAGACATGGCTGATCCTAATTCGCTGGGAAAGACGAGCCCAGCAGCCCTGCGAGGGATGGGCTCCTCCTCCTCCTCCTTCCTCTCCACAACACCAGGTCAACTTGGACATAAAACATGGCCAAAATCTCAAAATAATTCAACTTTTCCTACACAGACACTCAAAAGATGACTTGAGGTAGCTGAAGTGCTAAGCAAAGTGCAGCCTTCCTCTGGGACAGCCACACAAGGTGTGGAGGAGAGCATCGTTCAGAAGTACCTGGGGTTTAAACATCTCCGCGCACATGGGGATGGGTGGCAGGTCCCCTCGGGAATGCTGGGCTGATGTGCATTGCTAATGGTTGTCCTGTTCTGGGACCAAGGAGAACCGAAACATAACCACAGGTAGATGAGGAAATTATAAACACATTTTACAGCTATGCTTGGAAGAGTCCAAGGGAAAAAAATGACATGGAAACTGATAACTTTATATTGCTGCTGACCTGAACCCATTGCTAATGAAAAATGAAGAAACCTCTGTGTCAGCTCATCTCTAACATCCTTGGGCCTTGGTGTCATGCAGAAGTAGGTCCTGGGAGGAAAGACAATGCAATATTTGTGAACAAAACAAGGGGAAGCAGCTAAAGGCACATATTTCATCTGCTACTCCAGAAGCCAGAGAGAGCACCGGCTGCCTTCAAGTGGGAGGCAGGAGGTTCATCTAAGTGGAAACCAAGTCAAAGACACATGCTGGAAAATCTAATGGTTAGGATATGGTCCTGACCTTCCCAGAAACTCCCCCTGTGTCCCAGCCGAGCTCATTTCAGCCCCCTCCCCACACATCTTTGGAGTGCAGGAGCAGGCACACCATGGGTAGGTGGGTGCAGCCTCCATCCCACCACCTCCGCGGTGGTGGAGGTGGCCAAGCAGGGTCAGCCTCGTTGCTGGTGGTTTACAGCCTGTGCTCACACATCCCCAGACAAAGCAGCAGCTGCCCGGCTTGCTTTTATTAAACCTGTTGCATAATTATCTCTGCGTGAACCCCTGGGAAACAGCAGATGCAGGAAGTTCAAACCAACGCTTTCAATAACCGTGGATTAATGATAAATAGTCATGTATAACTGATACAGGCGATCACACCGCTCCACGTTATGCCTATGGAAATGTCTGTTCTTGCTGCCAAGCAAGGCCCCCAGTCCTCAGGCAACCTTTATTTCCCTTCCTGGCCCTTACAGGATTTTTGGCTGGTTGAAGTGTGCCTGCAAACAGCCCTGAGTGGTGCCTGGCCCTGGGGGTACTCAGCCGCTGGACCCTCCCTCCCTCTGGGCACAGCTCCTGCATCCCACCAGTGGCAGAGGAAGGGGTTTTAGGGCTGTACCAGCCATCTCCACATCTCCTGCACATCTGATAGAGCTCTTCCCAGCTTTGTGCAGGGAACTGGTGCTTCCCGGCCCTCTCCCAGCAGAGATTGTTGTCTAATTACAAATTAAACATTAATTGGGAATTGTTATGTTTTCTTGCCACTGAAGAGACCAACAAAAATGCTTTTAACAAGCTTCCTAATTTTTCTAATAGAACCATTTGGGATTTAATTATGGCTTGAATTTGCATACAAATAATAATCTGCGTTCCAGGTTGCTGTGAGACACTAGTATTGAGGCGCTAACTTCTTTATAAACTTTTGAGAAAACGTGTCAATACATTAGCATAAAACTGGAGACGGTGCTCTCTTTGTTCATGTTCCTCTTTGGCAAGAGTGCCAAAAGAGATTCCTTTTCTTTGTGAAAATAAAGTAATAATAATAAACAAACCACAGTACCAAAAATCAATCTATCTCAGTCCTCCAAACCCCAGTCCTTCCTATATCACACCACATACCTTGCTGCAGTTGATTAGTTACAGCTGAGGTAGCCATAGAAAAGGAGAACATCATTTTCTTTCCACAGCCCTTCCTCAAGCACACCCGCATGGCTGGGCAGGATGCCTGGAGCCTACCAACTTGCTGCTGCAGGGTACAAACTCCTGCTTTCTTACGTCCTCCTTCCCCTGAACATGTGTGGGCCCAAACTACAGTTTGCCTGATTTGATCTGAACCTACAAATAAAATTAAAAAACAAACAAACAAACAAAAACCAACTGCATATGCAACATCTGTCTGAAGAGATGTATTCCACCATAAGTAAGAGGAAGAGATGAAATTTTAGATGAAAGCCCATCCAAGGTTCTGATTCCTTGATTAGAAGAGTCTAATTCACAACACAACAAGGTCATTCCTTCTCTATTATCATTTCTTTTCCCACAAGAAGTCTCTTACATGAGATTTGACCTGTCAGAATTCTAACCACATCATTAGCAGAGTTCATTAATCCTAAATCAGCAGCTTTATTTTTTTTTTTTTTAGCTTTTTTTTTTTCCCCCTCTCCAATTTGAGAAAGTGTCTTTGTGCTCCCAGCCCAATTTTTTTCCTCACTTTGCTTCGCTCACACCTTGGATCTATTCGACACCCCAGGATTTCCCGTGTTCCCTGAGCTGCCTGTAGCGCTGGATGCATTCCCCAAAGAGCCGAACAGCTTGCACTCGCTCCTTGACAGAGAAACACTGAATTCAAGCAATGCTGTCAAGAAGCAGCTTTAGGTAGGGAGCGCTCAGATCATTCTCACTGCTTGTGGAAGTCAGTGGCAGGTCTGGTCCTGTCAGTAGCCCAGTACCGGGTCCCTGTAAGATACGGATTAAATTCATGAGTGCACATGGAAAGGAAATGATATTTAAGAGGCTGAGCTATATGAGTGCATGCACATGCATGCTTGTTACCTTAATGCAGATAACTGCGTGAGCTACTATTCATCTTGTATAATTTCTGGTTTGGTAGCATCTGTCTGTCTGCTTCCAAGTCAAGGATTTCTAAATTCAAGTCACAGGGCAGGATGGCAGGGTACAGTGGACAGCCACCAAAATTCTAATGAATTCTCAGTATTTGGCAAGCAGTTATTCATAAAAAGTACCTTACTGTTTTATGGCTAAATACCCAGCGGCATAGCAGAAATACTGACTGGCAAAGGACAGAGGCAAAGAAATGCAATAACTGAGGTAAAGTAACATCCTTTATTACTGATCAGGAGTAAGTAGGGTAATGACTGTACAAGTCTGATTCCTCCCTTGTTACCAGCAATCAAGCAGTGAAGTCCCTTCCTTTGTGCAGGGTCTTGGTATACACGTGGCTGACCTGATACAGCAGCTGAAGCCCAGAGGTTGAATATCAGCAAACCGAGATGGCAAAGAAGATTGTTGTCATGCCACGACACGTGAGTGCTCACCCAAAGCCTTCCTTTGCAGAAACTGAAGCCTGGTGAGAGCATGTGTCTAACTGGATGTGTACTGAGGTAGCTGGCCTCTGACAGAAACAGGCCCTTTCTAGGCTGTAAAACATCAGGAAAAGAGCACTCTCACTCTTGCCTGTGGCCTGCCAGCTGCCCTGAGGCCACCATGTCTTGACAGAAGGAGGAAGCTCCCCCCTAGAAAGGCCTAGAAAAGCCATCTACTCCAGACCATAATATGCAAACAGCACAGATGGAAGGGGAAAAATAAAATAATAATAATATCAGCCTTCATCATTTTTGTTTTTGATTCTTTCAAAATCTTCTAGTAAGACATACACTTGGTACCCAGACCAGTTTTAGGGAAGGCAGGACTTTTCTCCAGCCACACAAGGGTCTATCATGCTCTCAAGAAAGTGAGATGCTGCCACTGGAAGAGATTCCTATTCTCTGTGAGTTACTATGGCCATTTCTTTTCTGGTGCAAAGACAGGACCAGCATTTGTAAAATATTAAAAAATAAATAAAATTTGCTATGCCAGTCTATGAAGTGAGGGTAGGTTAACTGCTCCGTAGTACGACAGCCCTAAATAACAGACTTGGCGCTAGGAATATCCTCCCGTCAGTGAAGACGCAGGCCAGCAGCAGCTCCTTGCTCACCCTGAAGCCGTCTGTTCCCTCCTGCCCCCGCCCGGAGCTGCTGGCTGACTTGCTGTCCCTACAGCACCTCTGGCCTAGAGCACACTTGGCTGCGGCAGGACAGCTGACAGCAGGGACCAGAGCTACTAATCCGAGGCAGGAAGTCTACCTTGCCCTTTGACTTAAAATCTGACATTTATATTCAGATAGACTCCATTATATGGTCTTGTGTGCTCCTGCACCTCATCATATGCAGTTTATTGACATGAATTATGAAGGGAAAGAATCCACTATTTAAACAAAAGCATTAAGGAGTAGCTCTTTGTATTGCTTGTGCAACTCCGAAGTGTTTAACATGATCATAAAGGCTTTTCACACATTTCTGTGATTTAAAGAGAGCGTTGAAGGTGGTCACTTACACAAGTATAGCCCTTACTAGCACAGGAACCTTTCTTTCCTTACCCCATGCAATTCTCCACACTGAACTTTGGCAAGGACTTCCAACTATAAACTGCCAACTTCCAGATTTCTTACAAGGTGAAAACATACCCATTCAAAGTGTGATAAAATTGCAACTTTTAAAAATCAAAACGTAACCAGGTTCTCCCCTCAAAGAACTGTGCCTCTCTTTCACAAATAGAGAAAAAAAAAGATTAATAGATAGCAAAGATGGCAGAATTTCTGGGACAACGCATAAAAACCAGAATCATCTTAGCAACATATGCTTACATGGGTCAAGGACACAAGGCCAGTTCTACTCCAGTAGAGGGAGAGGAGAAAGAAAAAAGTATCAGTGGATTAGAAGATCTAAAAAACAGCAACAGCAGGAAAAAACATATGCAAGAGAGAATGAATAGCTGTGCAATTGGTGCAATGCCAGCAAAGGTGAGGGGCTTATACCACCAAAAATGTTCTCCCAGAAATTCACAGTATATTCGAGTACCCAAAATGCTAGGATTCAGTGTTTTGGATGTTTTATAAACAAAACAAACCACAACCAAACAAAACCACACATATACAGAAGGTTTTACATTTGCCCATACCTGAACTCCTCCTATAGCAGTCAGCTATAGGAGCCCAGAGCTTCAAGAATGGCTTTAGTACCAGGACTGGAAACAAAGCAATAGGAAATAGGAAAAGTGCATCAAGTAACACAGAGGGTACAGAAACAGCTTTTTGAAAATGCTCTTTTATTATTTAATTCATCAAAACATTTCAGTTTTCTCTACCAGATCTGAATCAGAGCAGCAATAACATTTTTCCACTGTAACATTTCCATAGGAGATAGTATGACAGACTTCGTGCACAGGACCAAAGCTCAGTGTGTTCAAATCACATGAAGACTGAACTACATCCATTAGAGTAGGTGTGACAAATTGCTTTTAGTCATCTTTTCATTACTCAGCTTTGAGTACTACATAGGAAAAAATCTCTTAAAGAAAGAAAGTGACCTTGTATTATTGTGCTAGTGTATCGAGAACTCATAATTAAAAGTGCCAAACTAACAACAGAACTACTACAGTAGATTTGGTTTGGTTCTATGGGTTTTACGGTAAGTCTTTGATGAGATGTATTTGATGAGATGTGTTTATTAGTACATTTGATAATTATTTAGACAGAATTATTTTTTCATTATACAAAATCTGTCACAGAAATAGCTTTAATTAGGTACCTAAAGTTTTAGAAAATAAATATTTCAGTGAATATTAGGTTTGATTAAGACACATAGTAATGAGAGGTATATAAGAAAATGCAGTTAAAATACGTAACTTTCAAGAGGAAAAGGAAACACCATTATTTCTGAAGGATTTGAACCTTCCTTCTTGAAACCTCCATTTCTCTCTCTCTCCAATAAAGCTCTAGTACCAGCATTTAAATAGGCAACCCCACTATTCAGCTGATAGGGAAGATACATCTATTGCACCAAAGTACAAAGCTAAGAAGAATGTATAATATTTTATTTTTCAGCTTATTTACAAAAAGATATTGCACCAATCCATTGTTATTTTTTCAGTTTAACAGTTTCCTTAAAGAAAAGACTACTATTTACAAAGTTAAAAACAGAAGTGCAAAAGCAGACTGAAAGAAACCAGAAAGAAAGGTTTATTTAAATTGCTAAGTACAGTTTTTTACCTGACCATAGCCCATAACCAGCACTTTCTAAAACAGTTTATTTATCTGTAACTTCAGCAATCCTTGCATTTCTCTGTAGGTGCAAGCTTTATCTTTTACACTAACCATGGGAAGGTTTATGTAAAATGTAAAAGCTAAACTGAGCTTAACTTAATAGCTTTATTTCTTCAGGAAAGTGATGCTTTTTTAGGTAAATCAGAAGAGCTACATAGTATTATACGTGTATTTAAGAAGTAGTGATAAATCAGGCATGATGGTTTTCGTTCTTCCTAAACAGCATGAGAAAAAGTTTGCCAGTATTTCTGGACTGATTACTCTAAATACACTGCCAGTCCAAGTTACACAGCACAGCATATGGTCCTGTCTTGGTCTATCTGCCACTGGGACTGTCGTGATGCATTTCTGGGGTGTAGGTAAGTAGAACAATCATTACCCACAGATGAAGCAATGCCTGGGAAAAGAGAAGAAAGCATTAACTTATCAGCACATACAATCATCATTTACAGCAACAATGTAAGCTAAAAGAAGCTATTTCTGTACAAATATTTTAAGTATTTTTCATATTATTCTTCTAAAAAAATAATTCTTATTTGCATAATGAAATGCTGAGTCAGATACTGAAGATGCCATTCACACAAAGCTAAAGATTTTATACAAACAGCAAAAAGAAATCTACAGCAATCCAGGTGGCTTCTTTATGTCCTCCGCCTCCTCTTTCCATCCATGCCCCAGTAGTTCCAGGTGTTCTCCCCAATACCCAGCCTAGCCCACAGAAACCACATTGTGTGATCAGCCTAGAGCAAGCAGTAAGCCACAGCTCCTGTGCAAACTGACCAATACCAGACAGTGTAAAAGCAGCTGAGCTGTACTTTCCTTCCCCTTACTAAGGGCACTGTTTTGAGGTATTTTTATGAACAGCATAGGAACATAAATTCTCATTCAAATTTTGTTGAAATTATACAGTATCATAGATTATCCTAAGTTAGAAGGGATCCGCAAGGATCAGAGTCCAACTCCTGGCTCCACCTACGACCATCCAAAAAATCAGACCATGCATCCGAGAGCAATGTCCAAATGTTTCTTGAAGCAATCATGGCACCAAGCTTGCTGGAGTTCTCTGGGGAACCTTTTGCAGTAACCAAATACAGTTGCTCTGGGTGTAACAAAGGGAGATAACTGACAGTACCTAAGCCATATTTTAAAAAATGTATTTTTTTTTTTTTTTAAAAAAAAGCAAGACCTATGCATTAAAATTACAATAGTCATAGCCAAGGTTCCAGTTGAAAAAGGGTAATTGTCATTGATTGCCCAACAGAGGGCTCCTGTGCAACCATTATTGAGTAGCTTCGGCAGTAAAATTCTTCAGTGTTTTAGCACAAAGCATTTTATTCCCATATTGGGAAGCCTAAGTCATGAAGAAAGAGAGGTCAGGAATTAAAGAGCCCTGTTCCTTACAGTACTTAATAAGCTGAAAGAAAGCATCACAGGGGAAAACTGTCATTTCCTTGATTTATGTGCCTCTGCTTTATTTCCTGAAACAGTGACAGTTGTTCTCAGAGACTCTGTTCAGAGAAATCATTATGTGTTCTCAAGCAACATAATTTCTTTCATTTCAAAGACTTGACTAATGAGTATTTTCAAGCAGGACAGATTGCACACATACCTTACCACAGGTCACTTCAACTGACAGACATCTGCCCTCCAGTGGAAAAGGAAGGAATTTCATTTTTATCAATTGCAGCTGACAATCTCACCTAATATGGATAAGCAACTTTCTACTACTTGGTGAATTCTAGGAGAAAAAACTTTACTGGCTACTTTTTCAACTTCTAGAGTAGCATGATTATTAATTACTGAAAAAAAGTGGATGGGCAAATATTAAGAACACCTACAGTAGAAGTCAATTTCCTGAACTCAGTGTATATAGGTCACAATACCGTTTTGTATTTTAATTCTCACCCCATTTTTTTACAGTCTTTTAAATGGTGGTCACACGAATGTCTTTAAAATTCTATTCCAAGAATTCATAGGAAAAAAGGAAAACTGGCAAGCAACATGACTCCAGAATGCTGTTTTGTAAGTACTACTAAATATTCTACTGAAAAAAAAAAAGTACCAACATTGAGTTGTTAAAGTTAATTATATAGCCTTTTGCTTTTAAACATCAAATTTCAATTTCAGATGTACTACGTGAATAGGCTATCAAAAACTTATACTATATTCTTACTTTGAAGAAAACTTACTCACCATATAGATGATTACAAAGACTCTTGCTATGGGATACCGTCTTAAAAAGATTCCTAGCCGAATGCTATACAAGTATAAGGAAAAAAAAAAACAAAACAAAAAACAAACACAAACATGTACAAGTTAGCAGCGAGCAAAAAAATTCCCATTCCTCTCATTCTACTCACCACAAACTCAAATTACTGCTGATGTTATATACATCTTTGTTTCTGACTTGAATTTTACTTCATGTATTCAAGACATTCAATGGAGTGAGAAAATTCAGAATTTAGACCACTAAAGGTGATTTTGTTTTTTTGGTCACATGCTAGGCCCAGAAGTTATGAATAGAGCTAAGAAGTGATATGGGCATTTTAAACTCACAAATTTGCCAAATTTTGTTACTTGAGGAGCTTTCATAAATCTTTTTGTAAAAAATTGAAGCATCTAAAAACCTTGTTCTCATTTGTAAAATCTAACATATCAACAATCTTGCATTTTATTAATGAAAAGGACATAGGTTTTCAAAGTTTACTGCTACAACACTACAAAGTATACTGTACTAGATGTGCATTGTTGCTCAATAATGTTGCTTTAAAAAAAAAAAACCATACTGAAGTGATTATGATACTGCCAAGTGAAGCTAAGTATTAAAACATCTCGGGTAATAGGCTCCAATCAAGGAAATCCCAATATTCTTCACAATGAAATTACAGTACCATGAAAGCGCAAAGGATTTCCTGTTAAGATACCTGAGGATTAAAAAGCACTACCTAATTTTGTTTTCTACTGGTATTTGACTGAAGTTTTGGGGCACACCTTTGCTGTGAATACTGATAATTAAACTAACTGCTGAGAAAACTGATCAAAGTAAGTCATTTGCTGGGTCCAGCATGCTTTTTGTCTACTAGTTCTTTGAACAGTTAGTTATCTTTCTTTTATGGTAAACAGCTGTACCAGGTCAGAACCCAGAATCCTGCCTTCTGCCTTCATTAGGATGCCTAAAGAGAAGAAATTGACAGTCCCCAAGCATACACAACACTCCCCCACTAATACTCATACAGTACCCAGACACAATCAAAACCTCTGAAAGTGAAAAATGTAGGAGTTGGTAAAGAAAAGTTATTTTTTTGTGTAAAGTTTAATGATCCTCCTGTATCAAAACCTACAGGATACAACAGCACTGTCTGAATAATTTACTATAGCTTGTAACATCCCAAGGATATAAATATCCTTGGAAAGCACAAGTGAACTAGGTCAATATTTAGTAATTTATACTGTACTCAGTACATTAGCTTCATTATTTTTTACTTTTGCAATTAAAAGCAATTCAAAACAGAAGCTGTGTGACAGAAAACTGCAAAAGGACTCCAGTAATTACAAGATGTATTCCTTTAGCACACTCTTACCTAAACTGATCTATACTACTGGCAGCTTTGCGAACTCTCCCATACATTCCTGCCATGTTAGTATCCATGTCACTGAAAAGGACAGGAACATTACGCATACGAGCACCTATTTGAAGGAAAGAAAGCAAAACATCTCATCAAACTAAAACCAGCTAAATTATTGTCTAAGTAAAATAAATAGTTTACAACAAAGATACATAAAAATCAGAAACAGTGATTCATGATTTGTTCGTTCCATTTTGATGGAGTCAAGGATGTGTGGCGTGAGGGGAGGGTTCCTGATAAACTTACAATCAAGTTAAGCATCTCTTCAATTCAGTACACTTAAAAATTTATTTTAGTTAATAAGACGGACAGATTACCCCAGACAAAATACTGATACCAAAAGCTTGGTATCTAACTCTATTAAGCAATAATAATTATATTTTTAGGTATATAAAATCACAGGTTTGATACTGTAAAACGTTTTTTTGCTTTTAATTCTCATACAGTAAGATTTTGACAGCATTTATGACACTAACTTGTATATTCCAAATATTTCTATTTATACTTTTACTATGCATCAACTTTATTAAAAAAGGATTCTCAGATTAATTGTAATTGCATAAAGAAACTTACTGAAATTGCTTAAAAACAAACCAAAAGGAAATTTGCTAGTTCTCCTGACTTTCTTAAAGGTCTTTCACAAGCAAAGAAACAAAAGCCTAGATAGTCATTTTACACCTCTTAAAATTCATTCATTGCTTTTAAAGTCACTTCTCATATATGTAAATATAAAATTTCAAACTGACTCTGAGAAGTAACATCTCAAAACCATGTATTGTCTGCTGAGGTTCTCCTATAGACAGGATGATTGCTACACAGTACAGATAAACCCACCTGAGAGTAGAACCCCCGTATTTTAAGCTGCTTTTCAAGAAGACCAGGAAGAAAGGAGGAAATTCTTATCAGCTCTCAGAAGTTCCATGTTAACACTCACCTCCCAACACCTTTCTGAAAGGGAACAATACTTCCTGCTCCTAAGATTCCGTTTAAACCCCCAAAGACAGATTTATTTGCACCTGCGACAGGATTTGTAAATAAGACTGTTCTAATAATGTCACAGTACTAAGAATTAAATTGGCTTTATTAAATTTACTTATAGCTCTTACAGACAAAAAGGAGGTTTTAATTTAACTATTTTTGATACTGGCTGTTGCTAACAAGGTCTCTGCTATAAGCACCATTTTCAGATTTTTTTTTCCTTTATAAACTCAAGACCTACAGGAAAAGACATTAGGAAATACAGAAGGCTGAACTGCAGAAAGGACGGAGTTTTAAATATTAGCATTCATTATTTACCTTCAGCACCATCAATTCCTGACATGTTAATGGAAGGCCCATTAGAACTACTGCCTTGGATAGCCTTCAGCTGTTGCTCAAGCCGTTCTAGTTGATAGACAAGTGAGTTTTTCTCTGTGCTCAGGCTCTCTAACATAGTCTGCTTCTGAATAAGTGTTTCTGTCAGCTGATGAAGTCGATTTTCTAGTTCAGTCTGACTACTACTACTTAGAGCCTTGTTTGTGAGCTAAAAAACAAAGCAAAGGAAAAAAAAATCAGAACACATTCAAAATCTGACAAACACGACATATTATAAAACCCGTTTATTCGCTCCCATTTTAGACCCGATCCATCACATACCATTAATATATAGTTTCAATGATGAGATAATGGAATTAGCAGGAGCCAGAGGCAGTGAGATATCCAGAAATACAAGTGGGATATAATGTACCAGGGCAGGTAGCAGGTATTCTTGAAACCAACATTACCGGAAGAGTCATCTGCCAAAAGGCTCACAAACTTTGTATCACACTACACAAGTTTTCAAATCTTCTGACACTAACTGTACAGCTGACCACAGCCAACCCTAGGTTATCAGCTTCTTTAAATATTGACAACTTTTTGTTATGCTAAGATGATTTACACAAAATAAGGCTGATGCCTTTGTACTGTCCAAGGAGGTTGATGATGGCTGACACTATCAGAAGGTTCTAAAACGGATTAGACTGATTTAAGAAAAAGAGTTCCACAAACATACTGGCAGAAATTAGCAGGGACTTAAAACTCTAACACGTCTAACACAACTGCAGATGATGAAGGAGTGAAGAAAGTGGCCAGGCTTGCATTCTGTCCTCATTATCACTGTCTGAGATTGAACAGTAGGCTAGACAGGTAACTAGTCTGAAGGACATCTTATTTTCCTATGCCCAATTAAAAGGATCCCTGCAGAAATAGTGATGACCCAATCAAACACCAATGACTTTTTAGTTTTCAGAAAGAAGAGTATTGATCCAGCACCACCCCAACAGGTCTAGTTGGGTCACAGATGATTTTTTTTTCTTCTGAAGACAAAAGCAAATATAAGTATAAAATTACATTATTTACTACTTTGTGGTTGCATTCTTGTACTCTCTCCACTTAAAGCTCTACTCCGTATTGCAAACAAGTACACACTAACCCATTACTAGAACTTTTGTGTCCTTTGTGCAGCTTAAGCAAATTAATAGTTTTCAACCCTGATTTCATAAGTAAAGGTAATAAAGTTATTTTCTGTATACAGTACCTGATTTCTGAGCTTCTGAATTTCTTCCTCTCTGTCTTTTATTCTGCTTTGCAAAATGTTTTTTGTTCGATACAATTCCTCCTCAGTATAATGGAGTTCCTACGAAATAGATCACAAAGATTTTTTTCATACACGTGTACTTTGAGAGATGTTCTTTTATCAAGAGTTTCACAGTAGAACACAAGTAGGTAATACACTGCAACCAAATATAAACCGAAATTTAATATAATTTTAAAAGTGTCTGTCTATCACCAAGGAAAGAAAAAAAAAATAGAAAAGAGCAGAGTATGAGGATAGAACCTAGAAGACTATCAAATTCTTTTGTGAAGACTGACCTAACAAATATTAGTCCAGACTGGTTCACGAGATTTCATTGGGAATATGATTTATTGTCCTTATATTCTGTTTATTATATTGCTGTCTTTAAATGATGCCATATAACTTAAAGAATTAGGAAATACCTTGGAGGAATCTGTATTTCTAAAACAAACCCATCAACTGAAGATTTTTTTTTAAGTTAAAAAAAACAACAACTTTGGCATATCTGTGTATGACATAGATCTTCCTTAAAAGTTTAGGATAAATGAATGTAATGGAGGGGAGGGGAAATGGGAAGGAATATTAGCAAGGGACAAGTTACCAAACAGCAAAAACTAACTGTAAGTTTTGTTTCTTCCAGCATTTAATGGCTGTGTTAACTCCTACTTAAATACCTACCATACTTGTCTTTCAATTTAAGACAGCCTTCGAATCACTGTACTTCAGCTATCAGCTGCTACAGAAGACAGATAATTATATTTTTCCTTCAAACCATGAGATACACAAGAAATAACCTCTACTTATTTTCCATCTTCAATCTCAGAAACCTTACACCAAGTTAAAGCAATTCCCAGATTGAACAGACCACAATTCTATTAAGTTATCAATGCACACAATTACCTTAAAAGCACATGTACCTGTATGTCATCAAAAGGAATACTTCGTTTTCTGTAATAACTGATAATGCCTCTTTTTTTTTTTTTTTTTTTTTTTTTTTTTTTTTTTTTTTTTTTTAAGAAAAAAGACTTTACCTCACTTTTTCTATACATAGTATTGACATAAAATATACCCTTCAGAACGGCAGGAGTAACATAATACAGACTACCATCTGCTATGATATAATAAACATCAGCTATCCATCAACAGCAGACCTCAACTTCTGCCTTTTAATTAGTTCAAGCTGCTAGCATCTCATTAAAATGTAATTTCTGAAAGGACAGATAATCCTGTAAGATAAATTGTTCCTAGCAGATACAGTGTACTCTCCCGCTTTCCTCGTTATTAATTCTCTTTACATGAGCTTTTTTTTTTGAAACAGAAATTTTAATAGGATGCAAATCATTTGTCCGATTTTTACTGAATATTTAGTTTAAAATATGAGTTTGCCTTCCCCCCCCCTCTTTTTAGCACAAAACTGCTTAAAAAGATGACAAGATCTGACAAAATTCACTAGTACCATTTTACCAGCTATTTTTCTTATAAAGCATTTTGAAAGTAAACTCTAGCTTCAGAACTGACTAACGAGTAGATTAAAAAGACTATGAATTTGGTATTACAATAACACTGTTTGAAGAGCTAAGTCTTCCGTAGAAATTGAGCACAGGAAGTCCTCTCGTAACCATTTTTAGTATTTAAATTTCTTGATATAAATAACAGTTACACATCCTACTATACCCCCGTTGTAGAATTGTTCCCCTGCTGACTAAAATTCAAGACCACGATCAATTTTGTGCACTCCCCACTGTCATATTTATGCTTTAATACATCACTGAGATCTCCATTTATCAGGAGTACTGCTTCTTACTGGTTGCACTGTGGCCTAGTGACACTCATTAAACTTAAGGGGATTTCTTTAGAATACAGGAAGAAAAAATAATCTAAATACCATATAAGCTACTCTCTCATTAAGCTGAATGCTCTACCGATGACACCAAATGGGGCCTAAAATAAGACAGCCCAATCAGCTTTCAAGAATTCCTTACCTGTTTTTGCCGTTCTAGTTCAGCTTCTGCCTCTTGCTTGGCCATTTTCTGTGCTGCTATTTGCTCTTGTAGGTCTTGAAGCTGCTCCCTCACTGACTCAGCTTCACTTACCTGCTGAGTCTCCATATCCTGAAATTAACAGAATGTTCCCATTTCACTAACATTTAAACAATACTGCAATCTGTCATAGATAACAGCAAAGAGTTTTATCTTCAAAAATCTTTCCAAGAACAATGACAGTGATGGTGAATGAAATAAGTGACATTCACTCATTCTATACAGATTATTTTTATTATAATAGAAATAAGATAAATGCATTTTGTAAACATGAGAAGCCTCCAGGTGATTTTTTCCCTTCTACTGTTTAGAGGCTACAAGTGCGTGAAGCAGGCTCACATGCAACTGCTGGGTTAAGCCAATTATGCCCCAGACTCAGATTACCTATATCCTTTTCTGCAAGGGCTACTAATCCTTGAAGCAACTGTAATCTCTGCACAAGTCACTAGGCTTGTTTGGAAAGAAATGCTTACCTCAAAAGGAGCGTGTAATAGTGAGGAAAGAAAGAATGGTATCCACAATACTCCTCCCACCAGCATGGGAAGAAATTGGGTATCTACAGGTATTTGACCCACACTGAGAAAAAGTTGGCTTGTTTTAATACTAGGTCAAGTAAACAAGTAAATATTAGAAACATCAGCCCTAAAGTACACAAGAACACAGACCTTTGTACATAGTTAACTACACAGACATGTAGTAATCATAGCTACCTGCAGCTCTGTTCTCATCTGCTGTATTTGCCCCATTAGCTTCTGTATTTCTTCTCTCTGAGTGTCACGCTCATGTCTCAGTTCTTCCAGTTCCATTGTGCTTGCTGTATGGCTATCCATACCTTCAATACCAGAGCCTTCTTTTAGACTGTTTATCAACTTTTCTTTGGACTGAAATAATAAATCAATATATTATTGACAGCAATTTTTAACAAGTGCTCAAAAACAACTTGTCAAAATGGCTTTGCTCTAAAATTCGTATGTAGATGTACAGCTTGAAGTACTTTATCTGTGAAATGAAGTGCTTTATCTGTTCTTTTAGCCAAGTTACTAATGACCCTACAGATTTTAAAATGGAAAATGGTTCTCCAGTCTTATTTTTTCTGATTTCCTGTACGCCATTAGATTGGATTCACTGAAAGTCTGTGTTATCTGAAGAAGAGTAACGTTTTTGGTTTTAGTGCATGGATTGTTAAACGTGTCACTGATAAAAATTCTGGCTTTCCAGGTAACACACGAGAGCAAACAGACATTTCTGGCAAAGCTTTAGTCTATCCTTTCTCCTGCCAACAAAGCCAAGTTAAGAACCAAAACCAACAATAACTCTTCTGGGAAACAAAATGAACCTTTTTATTCAGAATCAACCTAACATTAGCTTGACATTGGTTCCTGATCTCATGCATCTTGTATTCATCATGATGATTTAAATACTGTCCTCAGGTATCAGACTAAATTCATGAACCTAGAATAGAATTTACCTTTAACATTTTGCTAACTTTCATAAACAAAACTCAAATTAGCCAAGTTTGTTTTTTCTAACTTTGATAAGTTAAGTAGTACTACACAAAATATGTAATTTTGCCATTGTTTATATAGTGCAACCTTTGAGTATATATAAAAATATTTTCTTTGATTTACACATAACCATCCACGGCATGCTATGCTTCAGCCTCAAGCAGAATAGAGCAATTTCTTGACACAAGAACACAGGGTGTGGAACAAATTGTAGGTTACATCTATGTACCTATCTGCCTAAGATCAGGCTCTTTGATGAGGCACACATTGACAGCTATTGCACAATAAGTGCAATAGTTCACTTGGGTATTTCTTTAAGTTCAGGACCCAAACTTCCATTGTAATTATGAAAACCAACCTGTAAACTTGAATTTTGGAGGCACAAAATGCAGATTGGTAGCTGTTCTGTACAGGTATCGTATACCCCAAAGGAAATTACAGATTACATGGAAAAAACACAGATTGAATTACTTGAGGCATAGCACATTAAAAACTTAGGTGTACAGATCAAACTGGTTTTCTTTGAAGAAATGCTTACTTGGAGTATGCGAGTCGCTTTTTGTTTGTAGTCTGCCAGTTCCTGTTTTGCAGATTCTAGGTGGTTTTTAGTTACTTTGACTTGCTGCTGAAGCTCATCAGCTCGCCTTTTTTCATCTAAAAACTTTCTTTCTGCTTCAGTTATCCCTTCTGCCAATTTCTGACGTTCTGCTTCCAGTTTACTTAAACGCGCCGCAAACTCATTCTATTAGCAATAAAGAAACAATACGTTGTGTTTAAACACAATCTTAACTTTAACCTAGAAAGCAAGAAATAAAAGTTTAAAAGCAACTACACTTGAAACAACACCTCACATCAACTGCCTCCAACTTAGAGATGCATTAGTGCTATGTGCAAGAAATCCTGCTAGCTTAAGGAAATGGCAAATGAGAACAGTAAAAATATAAATTTCTTTCCCACATCAGAAGTGGGTCTTATGATTTACATATACTTGGTAAACAAAAAGCAAGGTCTTTGTGAAAAAAATGTTATCAAATTTCAACTGCCACATTTTGATGTAGTTTAAAAAAAAAAAAAAAACACCAATAAGGATTTTCATAGATGTTATTAATGTATAATAAGGCACGCTAAATGTGGAATGCACGGGCTCCAGCAACATGAACTACCACATTTACCATAGCAGTAATCACTCAGCCTAATATTCTTAAGCTTACACACTAAAACTGTGAGACAGTGGGTGGGGACACAACCCACACATAGAAAATTAAATTGATTACAGATTTGGTTTTAAAATATATGTTTTTACATCAAATATAACATTAAAAAAAATCAGCATCAATTCTCAAAAGCTTTTAATCATAAAGCTTTCAAAATAACAGAAAGTAAACTAGCATCATGGATGCTAGTGCAACAGAAGCAGAAGCAGCACATCTTTCCAAGCACTTAGTACCCTGAGCAGGAAATAGAGTCAAGGGAAAAAGACAGTAGTAAGAACCTCACAGATTTGATCTCAAAAGGAGAGTCTGAAACTCTTCTTTAATCTTCCCATCTAACCTGCATTTGTTTGTAACTTTCTTGCTCTCGCTTCAGTGCAGAGTCTGCATCACGCAACCTGTCCTGAAGGGTTTGGAGGGCTTGATTTTGCAGACTGCTCCCTTCACTGTGGTCTTGTATTATCCTGAAAGCGATACACATATTAAGTGAGAAATAAGAAATCTAGCGTGATTTTAAGGCAGAAATACGACTACCTCATTTTAAGACCAGCCTCAAAAATTTACATGGTAAATTACTGAACATGGCTGGCTACGGTTGTGAGGTGTGGAGTCAGTAACTCATGCAGCCCCTCCCTGACCTATATTCTGGAACATCCAGGGGCAGACTCATATCCCAGCACTGACGTAAGTCAAAAAGTCTTTATATGTGTGGATAAGCACTTGGATTTTTCAAGGTAAATATTTCTTGAGATCTGTAGCTTCGGGCCTGTGACAGAAATGTAAATACATTATACAAAACGTATTTCAATGATGAGGTGGCAATTGCTCGTATTTAATATTTATTTACCCAGTTTCCACTGCCAGCTATGATGTAATGGGCTTAATGTAAATGTTCGTATTTCAAAACTTGGTGCAGTCTGCCCACATTAGTTTAGTCGTTTTTATTCTTAAAGAGACTATTCTACCTTGAATTTTGAAGCTTACTACTATTTGCAAAGTCATGAAGTCTGAAATTATGACGTACCGTGATTTTTCACTCTGCAATGCTTCCAAAGCTTCCGTTCGAGAACTTAAGAGCTGGTCAGCTTCTTGCAAGCGTACTTTCAGCACAGCTAGCTGGGAATCCTTGGCACCAACAGCTTCCGTCAGATCATCAACTCGAGCTCGAAGTTCTCTAACCATCCTGTCGCTCTTCGAATGATCAACATTCCACTTCTCCACTCTTTCCCGGGATTTGTTCAATTCTACAAAGTAAAACATTTTTTTGAAGTTTTTACAAATACAGTATTCCAAGTGTAAGTGGCCAAGATGCATGTCAGTAATGCTGAAACTTTGTGAGTTACCAAGACATAACAAATGCCAGACTCTGGCTGTCAGACCCATAACCAGTAACACATGGTCTCAAAACTGGTATCCTCAGTCTGACACTGTTATTTGCCTCATCCCTTGCAATGAACTACTACTGAATAGCCCTGTTTGTGTGAGAAAACCTTTGGAAACCTCTGCATAAAGCATCCAGTTCAACTAAATGTGACAGTAAGATCAACCTGAAATACAGTCAGCAGAAAAATACATCAGTGTTAAAATAACACCTGAATACTCACCTAGACTTTTGTTTTTAATCAAAGATTACATGTTAAGCTTCAATGGAGATGAAAACTCTCTGGCTCATACAGTTACTTTGAGAAACAAAAGCAGTCCCTCTGTCTTGTGCCTAACTGTAGCAGTTAGACAAACATTTTATTACTGAAGTGCTTTTATTTTCATTTGTTATATTTGCCACTTCATGGGGCTTTGAAAAAGCTAGCAAAATCATATAAAAGTATTACATATGATATTTTTAATGTCAATTTACAGGCTTTAGAGATCATAGCTTACAGCCAGAGAGTAGTCACGTTTCAAGTACTTAAAGAAATTTACTCTAATTATTTTGCGAGGACTTTTGAAAGGCAGGGAGACTATTCTAATAATGTTAACATCTGTTGTTTTAAGAAGGTGCAAGTTGTGAAACTAACTCAACTACATCATTCTAGTCAACATTTGTGTCATTTTCATAGTTGAACAAGACTTTTAGTTTCTCCAAGTCCATTACTCTGAAATCCAGGAATCATTTTGCTTGGTAAGTCATACATCCTAATTCACTAGAAAGACTTTATTATAGTTATAGAACACTAACACAGTAACAGCATCATTTTCTGGTTTACTAGCATTTTAACTATATCATATAGCTTAGTTTCCAAACTACAGTACCTTCTTGTGTTTCTTTGGACCTCTGAATTAATGATGCCATTTCTTGATTTAAAGATTGCACTTCATTCCGCAACAGCTGATTCTCCAGGCGAAGATTGGATAGCTCGTGTGATTTGAGATCATCATTAGCTGTAAGGCTAGGATTAGCTACTGCACTTAGCGAGGAATCCTTCACGCCATCCACTTGTGCTCCCAGACCAGAATCTGAACTGTCTGGAGTTTCTGTACAGAGAGAGACAAGTTAGAACTGTACCTATTTGGAGATCACCTTGACACAAACAGTAATTTCCTGTTATGCACCAGTGGTTAAATGCATTTAATCCAATTAAAAAACATCAAAATAGCTTATATTGAAATGGAACATGGCACCACTTCTCCACATGGACTTGCACACAATAGACAATGATACAGTATATAGGCATCATGCAGCGATTTTGCTAACCCAGCAAGACAAAAGTCATTAAATTTCTCATTTGGATTCTGAGATGTTAACACTTTTTTTTATGACTATGCTGCCCAGAGATGTCTTCAGAAGCTGCAAGAACAGCAGAAGATATTAAAAATACTAAAAATTGCAGTACTTGCTATGTATAAATTCATCTGGTTTTCCATTAAGGGTTTGATTTTACAGACACAGATTTTATTTTTAAAAAATCTGTTCAGATGGCCATATTTTATCACTTTGGTGTCAAGCCTAAATATGCAATTCAGCCACACAGCTACACGTTTTAGTTACTTCTATGTAAAAAAGCATTTTCAGAATCACTTCAGTCAAAACATCATCTTACTGACAATTCTGCTTTTTAAAAGTACTTTTACTATGAGAAATATTTGCAGTGACTCAAAGCAGAAGTGTAACCTTTCCTTTCTCTAATGGGAAAATGCAAGGTAGATACACTCTGTCAAACTGTTAAAAGCTTTCTGCCAACAGAAACTAATTCTCTCAATTATGAAAACCACAATGCAGATTCTTACTTTTTTTTTTTTTAATCTTAGAACCACAATGAAAACAGCAAGAGAATTCCTGGCAGCTGTCTGAAGAATCCCCTGTGACGATGGGGGAAGCTACAGCCCCTCTCCAGCATGCACACACACACACACAGGGCACTGCTTCCAGCTGTCTGCAGACTGGAATTGAGACTGAAATTCGTGCAGCCTCTCTGGCAGTCTTGATTTCAACGTGCAAACAGCTGGAAGCTTTGCACCAGTGTAAACATAAGACAGCGTGTCATGCAAGGAGCAAACGAGCAGGTGATCCAAAACCACGACTTTGGAATTCAGTACATCCCAGGCACGTAACATGAAAATCCATGGGGATAGACCGCAACAAATTCAACACAAGACTGCAGTTTAGCTGCCACCGTGTTATTTATTTCACTCTGTGATTCCAGCCAACCTGCTCCACCTTTCTGGCTACCACTGCAACAGGCTGTATCACCTGGTGCCCAGGGAGCTGGGACAGACTGTTAATGCTGAGCAACGTACCAGCAAGTAGCTGCAGTGACAGCAAAATTCATTCCACGTTTTCTCAAATCTCTTTACTATTTAAACGGTTCTACAAAATGTTGTTTCCTTCCTTTCAACTCATTTACACAACTTCCAAATTATCAGACAATCCATCTTCATTCCTTTGTCTGGAAAGCTCAAGAGATTAATGAAGCTAATGAAGCAAGAAATTAGCCATTTACAGCACATACTGAATTGCATCCAGAGCAATGTACAAACTTTAGCATTAGTTGTTTCTGTCTACAGCTAATAGACCATAATCTATTCCAACAACTGTTAAACGGCTATCTAAATGCAGTATCTATGCAGTTGACTTTGAAACTAGTGTTCTCCAACTCTATGCATTAATTGCACACTTCCTCACTTGGCTGCTCCAAAATGCTAAACTACTCAAAAACCCTCAGAAGAAAACTCAAGGGACCACACTGAGCAAAACAAGCATATTCCCTGAGCACCAATTATCAACACAGAGTGTGCCATGGTGTCGTTTCACATGTGACTATTAAGCCTTACTGAAAAGTTACAGACCCAGAAATACAAAACAGTCACATCTTTTTGGAAACGATCCCTTTTTACATCTTCCACTCTTCAGCATACTTAATACAGTTAGCCAAAAACTAGCACTTACTTAGTGCTTCACATCCTCAATGTTCTGAAGAAGTAATATTCTAACTATGTAATTAAGGAATACAATCCTTTGCTTCAATTTTATAGAAAACAACATTAAGGATACAGGTTGGAGACAGAGACCATGAGCTCCTGACACTTTCCAGCTGCATTCTCCTTAGCAGAGACTTGAGAGTAACCCCAAGTTCTGACCACCTGGCCTGCAAGCTATTTCAGGTTCTGGATACAGACTGCAGTAATGAACTACTTCTGGCAAACCCAAAGGCCTCATCCATCTCTCTCAAGCCTGTAGCTCTACAACAGCCTGCCCACATCCAATTTCCCCCTCTGCAAGCCACCCAAGTTTGACAGCTTACCCCTTCATGGCGGAAGGGATCAAAACTCACACTACCCCACGTGGGGCACTGGACAACATCCAGCACCATCCACCAGCTGTGGCAAATGTCACTGCCTCGCTGACGTGGCATCACCAGGGAAGAGCCCTGGGCAATGGAACAAAGGCAGCAGCGCCAGAACCTATGCTTCTATGTGGGGACGCACAGGAGCTGATGCAAGGTCAGCCCACAGCTTGGGGAGGTCGAGGTGAGCAGCAGCACTGAGCTGTATCGAGAACACACAGGATTTACGTGGTACCTACAGAGCTTGCCAAATTAGCGTGATAATCCAAGTGATTAAAAATGTTAAGGGCCCTGCTGAACTCCACGCATTTGACTGATGCTAAATGTTTCAAGTGTCAGCAAATCCACTACCTAGCCTTACCCTACACGTATGTGGGTTTTAAATATCTCTAGGTTCAGTATCATTAAACTACCATTGCCTTGGCTCCTGGTGGAATTATCTTCAGTAGTTTTTCCACTCTGCGTACTCGTAGACACAGAACTAATGCTTGAAGTCCGAGAGTGATTTTGAGTAACAGGCGCCTTGCTCTTCTCTCTTTTAGAGTCCATCCTTCCATTAGGCTCTTTCTCAGAACTGTTGAGAAAATCAAATAGCAACTCATCATCAGGTTCAGACTTTTTTCTCCTCACAAAATGTGAGGAAGCTCTGGGTGCAGAAACGCTTTCTGCGGAAGAAGCAACTTCTGAAGATGTCCTACGTGCTGGTTTTACATTTGCTGTTCCTGCTAGGATTGTAGCCTTTTGGTGTTTAATATTATCGGCTGCTGAGGAAATGTAGGCTGCTTTGGATGACGTCTGGTACTTCAGCTCTCCCGAATGCTGCTGCAGTTCTGAATACTCATTGGCAGAGTCCAAATTCTTGTTATCATAAACTGCACTGCTTGCTGTGTCCTTTTTGCTCAGAGCCGACGCAGCACCTTGATCGACCCTGTTGAGGAGATCCTCTGCCTTTCCAGCGAGATCAACCAGCCAAGACATGATCGATGTCTGCCGATGACCTCTACAAAATTAAAATCTCAGGAACATGAGCTGGAAAAGACATAGAAAAATCAGACAGGTGTTGATAAGACAGAAAGTGAAAAAAATGCTACCTGAAAAAATGCTGCGTTCATGTGTTATGGCTGTAATTCTGCTAATACTTTTGTCCTGACAGCTTTGTATTTCGGTGTTTGGATAACGAACGGGCTTCTTAGCACAATGCACAAACCCCAAACCTTACTGTACCTGCTCCTGGCACCAGCAGCTGCCAGGCAGCGCCCAGCCGGTTGGCCCAGCTGCAGCAATCACAGCAAGCAAGGCCCGCGGGCACCTGGCAGCACCCACACCCGGCGGGAGGACGAGAAGCGGCCAGACGCTTCCCACAGCCACAGCCCCACACACAAACCCCATTCCTTACGAGCCTGCCCTGCAGATTTCGATATGGGGCCCAGAGGGGGCTCTCCCCTCTCCCCTCTCCCCGCTCCCAACGGCCCCCAACGGCCCCCCCAGCCCCCACCCACCGGGTCAGGCCGCGGCCCGGGCCCCGCCGAGCCCCTTCCGGTAGACGTGGCCGCCTTCCGGGCCGCCCCCCGGGCATGCGCAGGAGGCGTTGCAGAGCCCCGCCCACACGCGGGACGAGGGGCGTGGCGATAGCAACGCCCCGCCCCCGAGGGGTGACGTCACCGGTCCTGAGGGGCCGGCCCCGCCCCCGGCTGCGGTGCGGCGCTGAGGGGGCAGGGGGAGCCCCAGCCCCGCCGTGCCGCGCATGGGGGGGGCGCGGCTCCCATCCCGGGGGCGGGCCCCTTATCGCCCTCAGCAGCCCCTCCCGCACACATGTCCTGCACGATAAGGCTCACGGCGCCTAAAAGTACTTTAAAGATGCTGTGCAAGCAAGGGTGATGTGGGTAACGGGTAAACAGCCTGACGTTGTCCTGGTTTTCTTCAGATAAAGGTCACCTGAGGTATCGCGACATGCCTCAGAGGCTGAGCCCAGGGCAACCCAGGGCTCCCCACGTCCTTATGGACTACGTTATAGGAGTGCCCGGGGGTTCCCACTGGTAAAGAAATAATCAAGCTCTAAACCCGCTTATTGTCAGTCTTCAACTTCCTTTTCATAAAGTCTCTCAGGATTTCTCAGGCTATTTCCTGGTGACCCATCGTGATCCTCGATGAATTCAAGCAGACCATTTCCCTTCTCAAAACCCCGTGATGTGGAGGTTTGCGTGACAAAAAAGGGTCTTGTGAATGCTCCAGCCAAGGGATTTGGTATAAAGAACATCTTCAGCACTCTCTTTAGATAGATTTGCTCTATTTGGCAAGTTTCACTTCCAACCAAAGGAGAAAAAACAAGTAAAAATTTACTTTTATAAATGAAAACTACAAGGAATAACATACAATTCCAGCAGTGAGGGATACTTATGATTATTTGTTATCGTTAAATATATAAAGGGCACATTCAGGAGGAAGGAAGTTTTCGTACAAACAGGAGACTTTGTGTGTATGGGGTTGAAGTACCCAGCAAGCACCTTAGATAATTTCAGACTAGTGTTTATTGTTGCGTAAGAAGAAAAGAATACCTCTCTCATGATGTTGTTTCATCAGTCTCAAAGTTATTGTTCTCATTAGCTAAAAGGGGAAGTGGGGCCTGAGGCATCTGTTTTGCGTGTTAAGCACATGATGGTGAGTGAAGGAGAAAACCAAAACTTTTTGTGGAAATCCAAAGAGCACCTTCTGTTAACTGATAGGTCAGTTAAAGCAAGGGATGGAGAAAAATGTCCAAAGAATAGGGCCCATGTCACATGCAGGAGAATAAGAATGGATCTCCCTTCACAATTGCTCCAGTCCTAAAAACACAAGTAAAATATGGCACATTTCCAAGACAACACCAACTTCACATTTATTTACTTTTAACAAGAAAGTCTACTCTGACTGAGAGACGGTTTTTGCAGTAATATTCAGTCACTATTTCAGGGTGAAACCTTTTGGTGGATGTCAGATTTATATGTGACAGCACAAGATCCCTCTCACATTCTTGTCCATACACGTTTTACTATTTAGAGTCCCTCTCAACAGTGGTGTTTGGGTGAAGACACTTGGCTAGTGTTTGGAGGGACCTTCACACCTTAGATGTCCTGACACTCGTGACAGCAATGTCTTTCCCTCTCATTATCTGTGACTCAGTGTCCCAAACCTGCAGTACCAGAACACTTGCAAGCTTTACGGGTGTTCCTTTTCTTCTGTAAATGCTTATTCTTAGTAAGGATAGTTGTTAAAGTGTACATAATATTAGGTTAGGATTTTTTGTTATTGTTCTTTCTCCCACCCTCACCCCTTTATTTGTTTCTTCTGTTCTCTTCCTCTTAGATTCTACCTACAAATGACCCTGCTAATCTTCCTGGACAAAGAATAAAAAGCTTCTAAGAAATATTCTGTCCCTATAAGGTCCCTTCTAACCCAAAGCATTCTATGATATCCTATGATAATATAGGATATCTTTTGCACCCAGAGGGAGTATGATTAATATCACACTCCAGAGGGAGTATGATTAAGAAAGCTGAGAACATATGCATGAATTATTTTTAATGGCAAAATCCATGTGTCATTCCTGAGACTGTGGAACACCAGGAACAATTACTTAAAGAGAACTTTGAAAGATCATCACATGATCATCCATTCCTTCTTGTCACATTGCCCACAGAAATGATGGAGTAGTTGGTGATTAAAAGGAAGGCATCTAGCTGTAAAAGGAATAATTTTTCCAGCATTTCTTCCGGACAGGATAGTGCAAGACCTTGGAAAAACTGTCTGTTAGCCCACAAAGCTCCAGCTGCCAAATTACGAATCTGATGACTTCTGAGTGAAACATCTCACTAGTGCTGCTAAGGCACACAGTCCCAACATCGTCAGTAGTAACAGGCCCGCCATGAAGGTAATTGATGGACCTCTCTCAATACAAAACAACATTTTCCCTTTACTTCTTTATTATCTTCTACACCAGACACGTTACAACTAACCCCTATGCAGATAACTTCACCACACACAACTTCGACTCAAGCCTGATATACAACAGCTAGAATTCAAATGAAAACAATAGGGAACTCACAAGGTATGGGAAGATTATGGAGAGTTCCAGTATAGGGCAAAGGTCCCAAATGTTCATCTACAGATATGAATTATTGGTTTTCATTAGGCCTCATTAAGACTTAAACCCCAGGAGGAGATACCAACCCTGCTGCCTATTCCGAACATTCTCACAGAACTCGTACTGTCACGAGTTAATAGAAAATCCATCCTGCCTCATGACTGATGAAGCAACAGAGTGGAAATACTGAATTCACAACCTTTGACTTCCACGTCATGTGATTCAGCGTGCTGCACATTATCATCATTTCAATTCATGGACCTCTATCACCTTCCCAGACACTACTTAGAAAAAGAGTTCAGGACCCCACAGAAGTCATGTTATCCTTCAGTAGGAAGGAACCAAAAAACTGTGGAGTATCTTCTCTTCATGTAATATTTTACACCTCAACAACTAATGCCTTGTTTTCAAGTGTTGTAATACCATCTGTTCATATTTCAATAGGCTCAGTTAATTTTCCCTTAAACTAATACAGAAGGGCAGAGTTTTTTAAAGAGATTTTATTAATTAAAGATTAGTTCTATTTTTATTCCACTTGTTTGGTCTTCAGAACACCTTCCAAAATCCCTCAATGGAAACTTCACATGTGATTGTGCATGTCTGATGATCATTCAAGGCCAAAATGACACAATCTATTCCCAAACTTGGAAATAGAAACAAGGAGGGCCAAAATCAATGCCCTTGTTTATCTGTGTTTGCTTACAGGGAGGATACATATGCAGCATATGTCAGTCCAGAAAATATCTGGCATGCCACATCCACCTGCTCTTACTATCTTCATGCTCCAGATGGGGAATTCAGGTATAGTGAGGAGGAACTGAAGAGGAAGTCCCTTACTGCACCTGATCAGACCAGATTCAGTCTGGTCAAAATGTACAAATGTGGGGGAAGGACCATGCCGAGTGCTAAGGAACTTTTCCGAGAACTTGTCACCAGCCTTCAGTGTGCTTCTGCTAAGCGCATATGGCTTTGGGTTTTGAGGTAACTTGACCAGATGCAACTGGCTTGTCACAAACACAGCAAAAACTGGCCCTGGTTTGAACATAATTCCTCTCGGTTATATTAGTGGAGCTGTGCCAGTCAGAGCGCAACTCCTTCTCTGAAAGTCATCAGATGCAGCTGATGAGGGAAGGCATAGGGACAGGTCAGGAGATACTTCTCAGCTACATTCTCCCTGGGATTTTGACTTCCAGATTGAGAGATGTTGTCTTTGCAATTAATATGCCTTTAAGGATATAGTTTTTAAATTTGTTGAATAATTGGCATATTTTCTTAAAGCACACAGGTACAAGAGCAACTGTAAAGAATTTTTAAACAGAGACACACTTCTGTTTCCCTTTGCCCAAACACATACCTCATTTCCTCAAAATGACTGAATGATTTATAAACAGAAAATGATCAGAAATCAAACCTAGAAACCAACAGCTAGGATGGAAAAAGTTAGGGCAAACTGATAGGAGTTTGGGGAAGTGGGGGAGATTAAAGAGCTCTATCTTGACAAGAAATGATGGAAATTCTGAACTCTAGCTAATGCCTCTAACTGGGGGTAAATGGGTGTAAACAAAATGCCGGGGTGCAGTGCATTGGACACAATGATACATAGGCAGTGCCCAGAAGCTGGCTCATGGGTAGGATATTTCAAGTTGGACCACTGCTCATTTGCACTCTGCAAAGACTGCTCTGCCTCCTCTGTTTTGCCCTCAGTTGCACCAAAACGAAGCACAAGAGTTGGGCTGTGCTTGCATTCTTTCTCCCACGGTATAAATCAGTTGTGTTAGGCGCACGCACACACTCTCGGTTTTTCAGCTGTTATCACTTTCCTTTCCTTTCATTACTCCTCTTCCTTTCTTTTCCTGTAATAAATCATAATAAATCTTTTCCTGCAGTGTCCTCACTATCTTATTTCCTTTTTCTTCATATGCAAATGACAGAGATACCCCATTATTCTTCAAATGAGAAACAAAGCCAGCCCCCTGGACACTGACAGAACCATCCAAGTTAGGAGACCCAAGGTGACAAGTGACGTTTAATGAAGAGCAACTTTTAGAATATGAAGTCTGGAGAGTCAAATGTCATTTGAGGGCTTGGGAGTACATTTGCCTTCAGCCATATGCCTTTCTTCATTCATTTTAATTCATTATTTGTTGAAAAAAACTCAGGTTACTCAGAACAATACTCAAAAATGGTAACAGTTGATCCTCCCTACTGAGGGCACAACTCGATGTAAAGAATGAAAAGACTTGTGACAGTTCTTTTAGTTATTTTTTTGAAACTTGGTGATAAGAAGTTCTGTGAGCTCACATTTGTGAGGCTGACATGAAATTCCACAGGCTGCCAGCATGAAAGGCAAGTGCCCCTGGTGATGTGGGCTCTGAATCCAAGGTCTTCACTGGGCCAGTTTGGCAATTCCCTGTCTCTGCTGTGAATTACGTGGCTTAATCCTGGAGCTGTACTGTGCAGACTGACCGGGCAAGCCTGAATCTACATGTAATGCAGGGGAAAGGGTACTTTAACCAGCAGATAAAGAGCATTCTTCTTGATGGAGGCAATGTGTAACTCAACTGTTTTTAATCCGAGTGCAGATGTCCGCAGTGATAACACACACCACATAATTAGACAATAATGGTTTGCAGGAAAAAAATCATTATCAAGGGGACACATGCACTGATGTTTAGGAAGTCAGATAGGAGGATTCCCACGATTGCCTGAGATGAAGAAGAAAGACAACATAGGTCAAGCCTAGAGAATCCTACTCTGGGTGTATACCCTTCATCACTGACATTGGTTTTCACAGTCCGGTGGATATTTTATAAGAAGATGGCTGAACTAGAACTAGATATTGGCAATAAATAACAGTATTGAGCTGACTGCTGCCCATTACTGTATTCCACAATTTTAAAAATCTGTTGCCCACTGTGTAGTCACACTCTTTATTTGGAAGCCTGCTGTCTCCAAGGATATGTTTGCAATCCTTTAACCTTTAGACTTCTTTCCCTTTTCCTTCCCCCATGCTTGCTTTGTCTGGTACACACTGTCCTTCCCTTGAATTTCCTGGTCAGGTGGACATTTGAGGCTATCACCTCACATCTACTTCAGTCTATCCCAACAGCTAGTTTATTGCATTCAACCCATTTAACACCTGGCTACAGAGGTAGAAATGCAATTATCTGCAGAGAAGATGCACAAAGGGTCAGAAGTAATTTTCATGTTTTCTGTAGGATAAAAACTAAACCATTTTCCACTGAGCCTTTCTCAGCTGTCTGTGCAAGAGACGTTCAGAGAAGCCTCTCCTGGTCTGAAGCTGATGCTGTTCTTTATGCCTGTGGACTGACCTCACTGTTCTACACCAAGGCTTTCTGGCACACTTAATTAGACTTTCCCAGATACAAATATAAATCAGGGTGGTATGTTTAGGCAGATCCTCAAACAAGATGGCTCTAATTTCTGCCTTGTTCAACATATGTTTCTGTAGGTTTTCCTATTCTCTCACCCTTGATACAGGCCAGGATAGAAGTAAACACCCCCCCCCCTCTCTCTCTCTCTCTTTTTTTTTTTTTTTTTTCCCCTCAAATTTCGACTTCCACCATTAAGACAATGATGTGGTGTGTTTCAGTTGTGTTGTAAGGCTTCCACTGAGAGCCAGAGCTGTGCAGGTGCATTCTGCAATTAGGCAGAAAACAGTGACTTAGACTACTGGCATGCTTTGGTACACTGTGCTTATTTATTTTTGCTGAGAACTTGAACAGAATGGACACAAAGGCTCACAGAGTGGACATCACTCCCTCCTTCCCAGCACAGACTTTAAGACATTTCTTGTTGTTTCCTGGAGATGTTAAAGCATTTTTTTTTATTTTCCTCTTGTTTGAAGCATGTCAGAGTGGCTCTCCTGGATCTTCGCTTGTCCATACTAAGTTGCCCCAGGTCTTTCAATTATTTCTTGTAAGTAATCTTTCTGAAACCTCCATTAGTTCCTCTCTAAACAGCAGTGCATGTAATTATTTATTGACACAATATACACGAAACCTCTAAGTGCATCGTGTTTGTTTTTTTCCTCTGATACTGTCTCAAGCCTTTCCCCTCCACCTGGCTACCTATTTCCAAGTTAAACAGAGCAACCCAGTATCTTGAACACTGGCAAATTTAGTTAAATCCATCAGGACAGTTGAAGAAAGCACGTATGAAGCTGTAGGGATAAGGCTTCCCCTCACTCCCTCTCAAAATGTACGTGTGTATGTTCCCACAGTGATGTAAGGGAACTAAACCTTTATATCCCTTTGGCTCTCAGACTTGCTTATCTCAGTTTATCTCCATGATGATATGCCTGCCATTAAATTTCTTCCAGAATTAAGGTTACTTCATGTAAGTCTCCTCTCATTTTCCTCCCAAAATGAATACAAACTTTTTTTTTTTTTCCTTTAATTTTTGATAACTGAGATCAGCTCCTTGTCAATCTACTAGTTTTGCTAACTGAAGTAAGTTTTCCCTCTTTTCAAACACTTGGGACAACCATGCCTGATGTTTGCATTTACAAGTCATGCATCATTACCAGGCTGTCAAATCTAATCTCATTGTTGGTGAAGATTTTGAAAGACCAAGCTCAGCACATTGTTTCATTAACCAGCAATCTCTCCCACTCTTTATCTTACAAACTAGCTATTTTTTTCAGAATACAATTTCTTATTTTCTTTTAATAGTTAGCAAGTTAATGCACCTACAAAGAATTAGAAATCCTTAAAATATTCTAAAAATAGATGAGAGAAGCCTACAATTGCTTGAATATCTGCAATCTAGGACTAATGTTAAGCAATTATTTCAAATTGGATTAAGAATCCATTGTTAATAGAACTTTATGATCTTGTAGAAGCAGTGTGCTGTCATGTTAGGGCTGGGGTGGCTGACCAGACTGCTTGCATACAGAATGGCTGAGGAAAATCCTTCTAAACATTACAGAAAAGAGGGAAGAGGTGAGATTGCCTTTTATCTCACCTACTCAAGACATTGCATTGGTAAATATTATGCAAACATATAAAGGGATTTATAAGGCAAAGCAATTTGAAGACTAAAATGTCCTGTAACAAGTGACTGTGCAAGTGATGAGCAAATCTGCAGCTGAATGGCTGAATAAGCATCTGGATGTCACAGTAACTGTATATTGACCAGCTCTAGCTCCAACACAGCTATTGTGGCTTTGGTCCCCTGCATTCTTAAACTTTGTGACCCAATCAAATAAATTAATCTTTTTCTAATGAGTAAAATCCTTTTCTGTCTTTTATTCTCCAGTTTCACCCACATGGGACATGTTCATGGATTCATTCTGTTCTTCTCTTTGAAAATGCTCAAGAATATTTGGTGTCAATTTTTCCAAGAAGTGGAAATCTTTCCTTAAAAAAATATCCATAAAGAGTTTATGAAGTGGAGTCTTTCAGGCGTGATTTGGTTCACTGGCTGGTTTTTAATCTAACAGTCACCTGACTCACATTCATGTACTCTACTGGTGTGTAACCTGTGCAGCTGGCTTACTGATGCATGACCTACACGCGCTTGGTTCGTTGAGTATAGACCCTTTCCTCTCAGCTAAAAATATCCTCGATTCATTAAAAAAAAAAAAAAAAAAAAAAAAAAAAAAAAAAAGTCTTGATCTATTCAGATGTTGTTAAAGGAGAAATAAAACATGCAGTCCAGAATGTTTCCTGTACTTTTTTTTTTTTTTTTTCTTTCCAGCATATTAAAAGCAAAACCAATGACTTTTTGGTCCAATATTTGTCAGCTGTAAAGTTAGCGGCATGTTACCATAAATACACGTGTTAAAACACCTCCAGGCATCTGCTTGAAATCTGGGAAACCTCTTTTGGGGAAAGCTTTACTGGAACTACTATTACCCTGCCAGCAATTTAAGAGCAGTCTTCTGTCAGAAATGTAGGATGTAGGAGCGAGAATCCTGTCAGAGCACTTAACAAAACAGAATCAGAGCTGAACTCCCACCCTGACTGTACAGCAGCCCTGTGGTCTGTAGGACTTTCCATCCTTGACTGGTTAAAATCTGAATGTTAAAAAAGAACCCACTTTATCTGCAAGTTTTTAAGTTTCACACGTGGGGTTTTTTTGTTCTCATTTGGTCAACACTTTCAGAGTTTGCTAGCATCTTAGTTCTCATTTGTGTTGTGTGGCTTTGGCGGGCTGGTGGATATGCATTAAAGAGTCAAAGTTTTGTTATGAGACATGTGGGTGAAGGCTACTTTTGCTTTCTAGAGCTGTCAGAGCAAGGAGCAAAATGTTTCATAAACACATGATGTTTTCACCTCCATACATGTTTTTCTCTTTTTGAAAAGATTACACGTATGTTTGTTTATATAGCAATACAATCTGTGTTTGTATGATCAACAAACCATTATTTCTTTCGTTTCTTCTCTTCCATGGCAGCAATGGTAGCAAGCGTCAGGCTGGATTCCTGCTGTAGGAGACCTAGCCACTGCTTCAGACTCCCTGAAGCTCTACTTTGACATTCTTTCAGCTCACTTCAGCCTACGTGCCCAGCAACAGCATACCCCCCTCCTTTACACAAGCTTCCCAGGTGATCCAAGAAGGCTTGTGAAACTTCTTTTCAACACCATCAGAGAAAAAATCACACTCGGTGGTAAAAATCTGAGTGTCTTTAGTATGTTTAACCAAGATGCAGGTTCATGTAGGGATCTTCCCACCTGTTATTTTTCAAAGCGAAGAACATCTTGTTGATGTTTAATGAGTGAAGAATCCACAGACAGTTATTTGGCAACAACATCATTGTACTTTTCAGGAGAGACAGCTGACACAAGGTGCATCCACACAGCTCAGCAGTGGCACACAGCCTGAAAAACACCTTTGGACTTGGAAGGCAGGTCAGTGATGCTATTAAGCAATACTAGATGGCTTTTAGGGCTGGTGGCTAGTGCTCAGAGCACAAGCATAACCTGTGTCTAAGCCTAAATTAGACTGAGGAGAAAGGAAGGTTTTGGGTTGATTTCTCCCTGCTGGATAACCAGCACGATGGGCTGTGTTGAGTCAAGGAGGCCATCTCTGAACCAGCCCGAATTTTAACAGTGTGATGTCAGGACTGTGCACTTCCACAAATCACTGATGATTAACGCATACCGACCTTTTACATTTATGAACCTAACCAAAGCTGAGGTGGTGCAGATGAGACAAGAGGCAAATTCAGAGCAGAACTATGACTTTCTGCAGACATTCAAAAATGTGGTTGGTTGCTCACAAATCGTAAACTTGTTTTTTTGAACCGATACCCAGTGTGACGGAAGCAGGTGTGCTCCTCTCTGTGTGGTTAATGGGGCAAGTAGCATGTGGCTTTTTTTTTTTTCCCAAAAAATGATTTTTTGTTCTCTTTCATTAAAAAATGAGATAACTTCACAGCAGAGCTTCTCAGCTTTTTCGGAAGATATAACACAGACAACAGGGAGCCACCAGGCCAGAGCCCCGCACTGGTGTGTGGTTCTGCCTGCAGATTCCTGCACCTCACTAGAGCCGGGGGAGTGAAACACCTCGGGACGAGCCCAGGCCCTTCGTCCTCTTCCACCACTTCGCGAGCTTCGCACGGCGCCACGCGAGCCGCGCGGACTACAACTCCCAGCGTGCCTCGCGCGCCGAGCCCCGCTGCCCTTAGGGCGCGAGGGAGCGCTCGGCATGCCGGGGCGCGTAGTGCGGCGGGGCGGGGGCGTCGCGGCCTCTCCCCCGCCCGGCCGCCATTGGCCGGGGCCAGCCCCCGCCCGCCCTCCGCGGCCCGCGGTGGCCTCGGTGCGCCCCGCGCCGCGCCCGCAGCAATCACAGCGCCCGCGGCCCGCAGGCAGCGCGGTAAGAGCGGGCCGGGACCGGGCAGCGGGCGGGGGAAGCCAGAGTGGGGCTTGGGGGTCCGTGTTACGCCGTGGGGGGGGTTCATGGCTCCTAATGATTACTGATTAGCCCCGTAATTAGCGCGGGGCAGCGCGTCGGGGGGCTAGGAGGCGCGTGGGGAGCTGCCGCACCGGGCGGAGCTGCTCGGCTCTGTGCCCAGGGGCTCGGAGTCACCCCGGGAGCGGGTCCGGCATGACGAGTCCTGTATTTTATTTTTGTTTATTTATTTATTTTTTTTCCTCTGGGAAATGGTGCCGCCTCGCTGCTGCTGGGGGAAAGGAGCCCGCACGCAGCGGGATGAGTTCAGCATTGCACTGGGGTGCCTTGATTTAGCGCTGGAAATGCGCTGAGTTCAGAGATAACGCAGGAATCGGTTCTTGCTTTTGCATTGCAAGTGGCTTATACACCTTCTGAAGGTGTATTAACCACTAGACGCATTAGTCCTAATCAATTAAGCTGATTCATGAAGTATTTACATGTGGACTTTGTAAATAATGGTATTGCAACAGAGACCGTAATCTCCATCTCCTTCAAAACGTAGCTTATCAGAGGCTGCGGTCACAAAGACTTCTCCTTCCTCCCCTGGAAGTGTACAAAGAAAATCAGGCGAACTCTGCAGGGCTGAGGCGGTTTCGGTGCTCCAGCCCACGGACCGGACGGCACAAGTAGGTAGCATATTGCTGACAGGGCTCTGCAGGCACCAGGCTCCTGTGAGGAGGGCTGTCACGAGTCACATTGTTTGCAGAAGTCAGCACCTAAATGTTGTGGGGACAGGCTGGGTGCAAGCAGTACCTGGGAAAAGGAATTGTGGCTTGATTCTGAACACTAAAAGGTCATAAAAATGCTTTGAAAATTAAAGGTCATAAGAACAGCAGCTGGGAAAAAAAAAAAAAAAAAAGATTTCCAAGAACTGGAGTGATCAGCTGATCAGCATCAGCTAAGGCTGTTTGTTTTCTCCAGGACTGCTGTTAATTCATATGAAGGGAAAATGTGCATACGGCTTCTCTTCATGCAGCTCTTAGAGGCTGTGCTTGAGCTGTTTGGAGTTTAAGCTACTGGGGTGTCAACATCTCTCTAAACACCAGTGGAAAATACTTTGATCAATGTGAGCTACTTTCTGTAGCGTGAGCTGGTATCTTGCTGCTCTGAGACTTTTGATCTTAGTGGAGCGCTTCTCCAAGGAAAGGCTGGGAACACAGCAGGAGCAGGCTGCTGGCCAGCAGAATTATCTTAGCAGACCCGGCTGCTTCCAGAGGTGCTGCTAAGCATCCCTCTGATAGTAAGTCAGGGAAGTGTGCTAGCAATGCGATGCAAAATGGTTAAGGGACCTCAGGGAGGACGTGCAGGTTTTAAGAGGTGAGTGAATTACTCTGGTCACGCTGCTTACCGGGGCTGTGCGAACTGTGAGCGTACATACGATGGTCCTGCGTGCATGGGTTGGATGCTGAACCACTGTGTCTGCGAGATGTGCCTTGCTCCTGACATGGTCTCCAAAGCAAGGTTAACTCTTCCACTAGGAACACTAGGAAGAGCTGATGAAATCCTTTCCTATTTCTGGGGGGTTAACCAAAGCTGTAAAATGGTCTTGTGAATTTTCAGTTCTGCCATGCTTGATCAGTTGATCACAATGGATTCAGTTCTGATCATGTTTGTTTTGTGCAGTAAGACTCTTGCTTTGCATGCAGTTAGGATGGCTTGTGACAGATACTTTATTCCTTGCTTTCAAAAAAAAAAAAAAAAGGCTGTTTGCGTGCCTGTGGTAAGCTGGTCAGCCAAGCTGGTTTCTCTTCTAATACAACCTGAAGACATAGCATGTGACGGGAACTTTCTCTTCTCAGCTGTGGGTCAAGTACTCTTTCAACACAACCCAGAATGCAATCTTTTTAAATTGCCTGCCTGAGCAATCAAAGGCTTTCTTTCTTTAAACCAAGCAGAAATATGTATTTATTTTTCTCTAGTGTTTGGAAATGAGGAATGAAAGACCTATTCCCACTGCACATGTGTTTAATGGTTAAGCCTATCTTAAAAACTCCTCAAGAAACCTTGGGGAACAGAGCATTTCTTAATTGTGGCTTATTAATGCACTGAGGTGTGTCTAGTTTTTTTTTTTTTTTTTCTTTTTTTCCCTTTCTATTGTTAATACGATTTTATTATAGCAAAGGAAAAAGATAAGTGGGATTATATCATTAGAGACTATAAGAGAGGAGTGTTTTCTATCCTAAGTAATCCGTGACAAAACACGGGTGGCTTTCTAATAACAGTGCAAACATTGCTTGGCACTTTTTTTCCCGTCACTTCTGTATCGTTCCCAACTTCGTGTCAACAGAGATGAGAAATGTGAGGATCTGCATATCCTTGTGCTGCGTGGGAGGCTGTTCAGTTCCTCATGGAGGGACCGCCTGGGTGGGTTGGTAACCTAGACTTCGTTCCATATTCAGTCTTCATTCATTCCTCTGTGCCATGGGGCTGGCAGCTGGAGCGCCCGTGTCCTGCTCACCTGGGGTCCTGGCAGCAAGAGCTCTGCGTTAGCGTGGTCCAGGCTGTGAATCTATCAGCTGAGACACTCAAACTGTTTCCAGTTCAGCCCATAGCCCTCGGGAGTGTGTTTTCTCTGAAGTCACTCGGTTGCGTGGTGTGCCAGCAGTGGCTGTCCCCATGCGCCGGGTGCCTCTGCCGGGCTCTGCCCTCGCACTGTGCTGACCAGTGAGTGGCTGCCAGTGCTGCAGCTTCTCCTGGTACCCACTGAATTTGAGTTTGTGGTTCGCATCTACAAGAACTAAGCCTCATGTGGCAGGATCTCCAGCCCTTCAGTATCACTTGAACTGGTTAGTTCCTCTTTGCACTTCTGTAAGTACGAACGATTTTAGCTGGAGAAGTGAGAAGTTATGCTTTAATTAACATGGAAGAGGTTTCTTCATGTGAAACAAATGCTGAGCTTTGAGGGATCTGTTCGCATGAAACTTGGCTTTATATTCCAGCATGTCAAACTCAGTTAAGATCTCTATGTGTACGGTCTAAAATACATTGATTTTTCTCTTCTTGTCTCCTATTTCAGGAGTTAGGTATCCCTGAAACCGAGTAGTGGGGAGGAATAGGTTTGTTTATCTATGGCATATTTTGGCACTTGACAAAAGTTTTGAACAACTTGATATGACTCTCAGCCGTGATATAGGCAATAGAATAGGTGCCTTTTTTTGTTTGTTTCTGGATGTTGTAAGCACAGCCCATACTCAAGGCAGTTGTTGGTATGTTATCTGAGTCATCGGAAGAAGTGACAAGGTAGACAAGGCAGACTTGGCATACAAATTCTATGGCAGCACCATGACAAGAATTCACAAATGCAGCTAAACATGAGAGATTGTAGTTTTCTATCAAATCACAGGAAATTACTGCTCGTTCCTTCGTGTACATCTAACTGCTGAAGTAGCTAATAATTCAGCAAACCCTGTGTTGTTAAGTTACCAAGTATCGTTCTTGCTCTCAAATCTCCTGCTTGCAGGCAGTGCCAGCAGAGGCTTATTCCAGAAAGATAAGTCTGCTAGAGTCAAACGAGTTTTTGGAAGAAGTGTTGTCACAGCACTTAACAGTTCTTTTTTCCCCTCTCTGTTCTGGAGTTCACTGGTGTGGTAATAGCTCTTCCTGTAGAAAAAACAGTGTGCTGACATGACTTCCTTCACTTTGTGCTAGCTCCATCAAAAAGGAAAACAAAAAAAGTTCAAAAATATGTATAATTTTTTCTTTCCTATTACCACCTGCATTGCTTCTCTTGGTGACGAGGAGATCCAGTCTCAGAAAGAGCCATACTACGTGTTACATGAGCAGCTTTCAGTACACGCAGCCGCTTTGGGAGCGGGCTGGTTACTTCTCTGGTTCAGCCCCGCTTGAAGAGCTGCACATGGATGTTTCTGGCTGTGTGGAGCTGATACTATGTAGTATGGTAACGCAATACTGACTTCGGTACTGTTTAGTTATTTGGCATAGTGGTAGCTTTGGCGTTAGGCTTTCTGATGACACAGTATCGTTGGGGAATTCCCAGTTTTTATTCCAGTAAAAGCCACACTAAGTTGACTATTCCACTCTTACAAAACCTCTTATGTACGTGTGAGCAATGATCAACTTCCAGAATCTGTTTTTGTAACCAGACCAGTATCAAATCCCACACAGGATCATGCAGTTCTTAGGGGGACTTTGCTTTAGGATGGCACGTTGGGTGCAGCAGACTGTGTGACAGGTGAACATAACACTCCTCCCACTCACCCCCAACCAAAAAAGCAAACTTTTTGTTAGATATGGGCAAGTGGTTTGGTTTTGTAGCAAACTTAATCAGACGATTGAGGTGCTCAGGCAGCCGCTTAGTAGGGATGCTACCTGTCCCTCAAGAAAGTCCTCTCAAGAAAGCAGAAAATGCCATTTCTGCCTGGATTCGAAACTCTTCTCTGGCTCTGGTTTTCTGAATTTGGGTTCACAGGCTCAGGCCTTACTCTGTCACTGTGCAGCTTGTGCATACGCTTAACCATTGTGCAAAATAGATGAGAATACTGCTCTTTCATGTGGTACCCGTTCACATTTGCTCTCCACCAGCATAACAGGTTGCACAAATAGCACGAGGCTCTCACAGCCTGCACTTCCCCCCAGCCTCAGCAGCAGGGCTGTATCTTGCGCAAAACAGCACTAAGGGCTGTCCCCACCCTTGCTGGCACTGTGGGTACAGAGAGCTTTTGTGGCCCTCTGACCTTGCACTCCCAAGCAGTTCTCCGTGTCTGTGCATCATTGTGCCCACATCACCAGGGATTTGACTTCATGATAATGGGCTTGTTGCCAGTCAGCAGAAACCAGTAAATTATCCAAGCAGAGAAGACCAAGAGAGCAGTATTACCCTGAAAAAATTTCATCTATGAAATGCTTGATAGTGGTACTTGTCCTGTGTTAGAGATTTTAGTCACTGCCAGCTACTATAGAACAAAACAACCAGAGGGAGCTGAAAGACATGGTTGTACTGTTCAGGACTGCTTTCAGTTAGATTTGAAAGCTGACAGAAAAGTCTTGTAACTAGCAGCAGCTTGGTGCTAAGATCTGACCAGAAATTACACTGTGGGTTGAATTGTCCTTGAAATGCGCATACACAAGAAAGACATCTAGTTGTGGTACTGCTGGTGTTTGCTTTGGGTTTGTTTTTTTTGACTGATGTCCTCTGATCTACTTCTCTCAAACTTCTTTAGGGATTTTTTCTTCCTCCCATTTGCGGAATAAATAAAGGAGAGAGATGATATTGGAAGTGGTTGTGCTGCTGGGCTGTGCTCTGGGCATCAGCACCTTCCCCCTGGAAGAACCTGAAGATGGAGGCAAGCACTGGGTTGTGATTGTTGCAGGCTCAAATGGCTGGTACAACTATCGACACCAGGTAAGGACCACTGGTCCCACATGCTGACACTGACCATGCTCCAGAAAATGCCTGCTCTGGGATGTGCAGGGAGATGGTAGCTACCTAGGTTAGCTCAGCCCTTACGTCATTTGGGCAAGTGCTTCCACTTCTGGACTTCCAGGAGTGTGCGGAGTATTCTAAAAGAATAGCAACAAGATTCATGCACAGCCTGCTCTTTTATTGTCATTCTCATCCCCAAAATTACCCTCTGCTTTTCCCTTTACTATATGAATTTATTTGCTTAAGACTTTGTCCAGCCTTTCATCTTCTGAAAAGTTGTCATTAGCAGCAGGAGCTGTACTCTTCCTCTAGTCACACTTCTGTATCTTGGGACATCTGTATCATTTAGGCTAAATATTCCATTTTCATGCTAGAGCATCTGACCCCAACTTGCAGGTGAGTAAGTGATGTCTAGAATTAAACCTCATTTTTGAGAGACATGCATGTTTCTGTCCATTTGATTTCTTATATCCTAACATGAAATATCTCCATTTCTTCTCTGCCAGCAAAAGTCTTGGCTAAGGCTGTATATCTACAGTATTTTTTTTTTTGGGGTGAAGGACAAGGGTTCTTTTTATCCTGAATCAGTTTGCTCACAGTGTTCTAAGGCAAGCATTTCATGGCTATAGACTTGTGCTGCCACAACAAGGACACTGTGCACTGGGGTGCAGGGTGGAAAGAGGAGAAGAAACAGGAACTCTGAAAATTGATGCTGCTGTCAAAGGCAATGTTGTGGAATTATGGTGTGATTGCGAGTGTCAGGATGGACAGGACTGTGACTTAACTCTGATTAAGTTCAAGGCTTATAATCAGCAGTCAGGAGACTAGTCAGGAGCAGTTTTTTTCCTTTGGGGAATTCTTGGGCAATCCCTTAAACAGATTTCATCTACACTTAAACATGGTCTTTGTTAGATGGGAACATCTTGCTTTCATAGAGAACACAGTCTATTTAATTCTGACTTAAAGCATACATTTGTATGTTTCTAAATGTTAGAAAAATATTTTACTATTGTTAGTTAAGGTGGAACAGACACATTAGTGTACAAAACCAGTATTTTAGAAGTTAGGCTGTAGTAAATGTTCTGGGTACATATATCAAACTGACTTGCTGAACAGTTGAAACTTGCTATGTAATGATTATTTTTAATGCAGCTGCCTGTAAAATATAGAGAGACCTTATCTTCTTCATTTCTGTTGATTGAGAGAGGAAACAAACCTACTATGTGTTCGTTGTGCATGCTGGCTTTTAAATTTATGCCTCTCCTCCTTCTCTGCTCACAGTTGGTTTGGTACTTTCTGTGCAGTAATGAGCATAAAACTTGGTGAACCAGACTGACAACGTTCTCGCACTTGAAGAAGAACCTGTTACTGGCAAATGCTAGCTTAATGTTTGGACAAACTGGCTTTAGGGATTTGGGCAGCTCCTTGAACTGTAACCATTACCAGATAGCCATAAGTGATATATTATTGGCCCCATCATAGACTATTCCTATTGCAAATGAAGTCTGAAGGAAGGTATTTTTAAAGCTGAAATCTCAACAGAAAACAATTGCAAAACCACTAGTGTTGTACTTATCACTGCCCCTCCTGGCATGTCTAAATGTAATTATTCTGAGTTGTGCTTTGGTTGTTGCGTTGCTGTATAATCAGTCTTATTGGCTCACTTCCTCTAGGAGGAGTTAATGCTGCAACATTTGTTCTTAAATAAAATCACTTTTTGGAAGCTGTGGTTCATGAGAATTCCTTTTCTACAGTGGCCCAGGCACAGGGCTTTAAATAGTTCTGCTGGTGGGCCTTCAATAGCAAGTACTTCTGCCAGGTATAAGGAAGTTATGAAGGATGCAAGATGTAACCTTAAGTATTTGTGTCCAGTGCTAAGTCAGTTTCACACCAGCAAATTAACTTCAGAACATGGTCACTTGCTCATAGTTAGGTAGATACTTTGCAGGATTAGAAAATTGAGAATGGGGTTTCTTTGAATACCTTCATTTCTGGAGAGAACATTGACTAGCAATGCAAAATATCTGTAATATTTAAATCCTAGAAACGTCTGTATTTTAACCCCTACCTCTTGTTTCAGGTATAGTATTAGCGTTTGGAACAAAAATTAGGACACCATTAAGAATCCCGTCAAAGCTGTGATATCAGCGCCATAAAATAAGAGAGTCAGCGTGACGGATCCTTCACAATGGGATTGAGCTCCTACTGATCTGCTCTGGGCAAGTCAGTGTGCCTAGCTTCTTACAAAAGAGTTAATTCCCAGGAGGTGCAGTGCGTCAGAAGCCTGTGCTGTCTTGTCTAGCTGCCTCTTTTGGCCAACCTCAGGGGCCGGGCAGGAGTGAGCAGCCCTGGCAGGACGGCATACTCTGCGACAGGCCCAGCAGCTGGTCAGGGAACTGTGTATGTGCTACAAAGTGTAAGCTGGAAAAGTGTGTCTGGGGTATCAGAAATTTAGGAAAACTTTTTCCCTGCAAAACTGGCAGAACACTAGATACTTTTGAGGAGAGTTGGACAGAAGAGGAAAGGTACTGCAGAGAACTCAGGAGTTCTTACAGACTTTTAGAAATGTTATGCAGAGTGATCATTAAGGTCTTTGCATGTGTTAGTACTCCCTGCTTTCCAGCTAGGGAAGCAAAAACACTGTGTTTAAATGACGTGTTCTCTGGAACCACAAACCAGACTTGAACTTCCAGTTCTATACTTGATCCATCATGACAGTTGTGCTACAGTAAACATACAAGTTTCAGTAGAATAATAATTTTCAGTAGAGCAATAGTTGTACTAACAGAAAACTATGCAGTGCTTCAGAATTGATGATTTCTTTGCTTCATTCTTTGTAATTCTTCTACTTTTCAAAGGAGAAATTGCAGAAGAAAATACATTGTACTCTAATCCACTTTATCCTCCTGCCCCTGCCTTTCTTCCTCAGAACCTCTCTGATGTAGCCTGCATACAAAAGAATTTGTAGATGTGAATTTTCCCGTAAGTAGATACTCAATGTGACTGTTACTTATTACCAGACCAGACACTATTTCCTAAATGCCACTAAGCACTCATAATATCCCTTTGTAAGTTGAAACCTCAGCTGACACGTATCTGGGTTTCAATTGCTCAGTTCAGCTGTTCGGTGTACAGTTAATACATAGCACTGCATGTATGTATTACACTTAATGTTTTGTGAGCTCCAGTTGCTTTGCATGCTGTCTGCACATAGCACAGTCAAAACGTACTCTGCTGCCTTCCGCAGTAGTTACCTGGTGACAGGATGTGTTCGTCTGACTACGCAAACATAAAAGGAGGGGGAGAAGGTTCATTTTTAAAAATGTGTCTAATTTCATACATGAAAATTTTTTGGGAAAGTAGTCCATCATTGAACACTGTGCAGACTCCAGCAGCAGTAAGTTTGTAAAGACTGTGCAGACCCTGCAGAAAGTTAGTTTGCACCTGTAACCTCAAGGAATCTGAAACTCCTTCTAAGACTTATCTGTCAGTGGTCAGAATCCGCTGTCAGTGGTGCAAACCTCAAGTGTAGGCAAGATAAGGAAAAAAACCACTGTTTGCACTTATCTATGCTTCAGATTCACACCTTGCAGGGCACTTGTTTTCCGTTTTGGTGCCTAAACTGGGACTGTTTCCACACCAGGATGATCAAAACTTGTCTTTTACAGTTATCTGATCAAGTTCTTAACATAAATGTTAAATGTTTTGTATAGTATACAGTCTAATGTGATAGGCTCCCTGTTATTACAGAGCTAGCCTACATATAGACTTATGCTTGGTGATTCTCCGTTCTTCAGTGTTTTTAGCCATATCTTTAGTATTTTTGATTAGACAAAAACAGTGCTTCTTCTTACTGCTGTGCTTGTACCAGCTAACTCCAACCTAAAGTTGGTTTTACAAGTAGATCAAGCGGAGAGACAGACCAATTCTGTCTGGATACCCCAAAAGGCAAAAACGAACAGTGTCAGTGGAAAAGTCTGCTGTGAAATGCAGTCCTACCAAAGGCAGAGCACATACTCAAGGAGGAAGAATAGCTTTAAAAAATTAAAATGCTGAAAATATAAGCTTCTAAATTTGCATACATGGTTTTATTACTGGTCACTGTTTTTAGTCTTGCACTTAGTGAGCTTTATGGGTCAGGGGTTGGGCTTATGAAGAGTTTTGGGCACTATGAAGCAGAGCAGTTCCTTAGTTAAGGACAGTCCGTATAAATTCTCTGGTTGTTCAGTTAACAGACATAAAGGATGCCTTGGCTACTCGGCTTCAATTAGCTTTTCCTCACTGTGCTTATCAAATTGTAAGTGAAGCTATGGGAAAAGCTTTCCTAAATCCTTAATACAGGTATGGGTTTTGACTCATTGACTGGTGTTTAAGGGCTGGAATGAAGCATGGCTGACATTTTCAGCCCCGAGCAGAGCAGGCTGAGGGGAGGCCTCATGGCGGCCTGCAGCTCCCTCACGAGGGGAGCAGAGGGGCAGGTGCTGAGCTCTGCTCTCTGGGGACAGCAACAGGACCCAAGGGAATGGCATGGAGCTGGGACAGGGGAGGGTCAGGCTGGGGGTTAGGGAAAGGTTCTGCACCCAGAGGGTGGTCGGGCACTGGGACAGACTCCCCAGGGCAGTGGTCACGGCACCAAGCCTGCTGGAGTTCGAGAAGCACTTGGACAACACTCTCAGACCTGTCAAAAAAAAAAAAAAAAAAAAGGCATTCTGCTCAAAAGCTGTATCACTGAAATGTTTAAATAGCTTTATGACAGAGGAGAGTGAGGATGGTTGCCTTTTTTTTTTTGTTGCTGTTGTTTTCTTTTAGAGTTTTCTCCCAGTGCCCATTCCAGGATAACAGGGGAGTTCCACCTCTGATCCCTGTGATTTCAAGATCGAAGAGTTAATTACTTAAGTGAAATTAAGCATAGATCTTACATAGCAGTTTGCTGATACAGGAACAGGTTTAGAGGAACTTGGGAATAAAAGATCTGAACCGTCCCACTAACAGTTTCCGTTACGACTGGCACCTGGGCTGGGTTGTGCAGGTGCAGCTGTACAGCTATATATACCTTCTCCCTCTTCTCTGCTCTTGCTAACAGGACAGCTGCTACCCACACCAAATCATGACCACAAAATCATGACTTGCATTTAGTGATGGCTTTATACAGTAAATGTTCATAGCATTCATTTCACTTACAAAATCAACAAGAATAACACCAACTAGAGACCGGGAACAATGTTAGTTGTCTCTTTTAGGGTGGTTTAAATGTATAGCCATGTCACAAATACTTCTGGAAGAAACAAGGCTTAAACAGCAATATTTGATAGGCACTTACTGATCAACAGGAAATAGATTCACATATGCCTCCCTACTCTAGCAGCAGGCTGTTTCTATTCTGGTTTTATAGAGATTATTTTTTTTCAGTGTGTGGGAGGAAACAGGACAAGCATATGACCAGCATCAAAGGTGGCTTGTCTGGTCAGCTAACTTTACACACAAAAAGTCATTTGCTCAAAACTATTCTAGCTAAACCAAAGGAATTTTAGCAGCAAAATATATTTTTGCTACTCTAGCCTATGTTGGTGGTACCATTGCATTACCAGTAGGCACAATTCTCTTAGCAGAAGCCTTAAAAGGTTGAGACAAACCCCAAACAGGCATAAGTTAAGGTTGTTGGGAATTCATGTGTTTTCATGCACAGTAGGGAATTTAAATTTACCACCAAGATCTGAGTGAGACAAGACAGTGAGTAAACAGTCAACGAATCAGAAGGAAAAGAAGACACCAAAAAAGGCTGTTGACATTCATTTACAAAGCTGAACTAATTTTGGATACTTTGGTCTTAATTTAGAGTACTTCAGAAGTTCCTGTGGGCCAGGCACGTATCTATGGGAGCACAGACACTTGCCAGTTGAATATGTTGGCATTCTGTCACTATAATAAGCCTCAGCATCTCCTTGTGTTGCCAGCCTGTAGCTCTTTCTGTCAGCCTAACAGAAGCAGTGTACTGTGTCTTGAGGGTGAGAGGAGAGCCGTGATCTCTCTACTCATCAGGCTGTGTAGAGAAGCCCAGATGAGTGTTTTCTACTACTTTGGCCTGGCTTGATTCTGAAAATCAAATATATGTGTAGTCAAATCTGCACTCTAGTGTTTTGTATCACACGGGGTACCCTTATAACTGGGTTTAACCTCTGCCTTTGACTTGTCGAGGCAGCAGCTGCCATAGTGCTGTACAAGGAAATGGGGAACTCTGAACAGTGCAGATTGCTTGGGACAGGTGGGAGAAAGCCTAGCCTGACTCACGGAGTAGGACATGGAACGGCTTTCGGAAGGATAGTTTAATGTTCAGGGTTAGTTGCGTGAAGAGATTTTGCTGTGGGAGAGTTCCTTAACAGTGAATGTGCCTCGCCCTTCCCGGAGTCTTGCACAACTGCCAGCTGTTTTTCAGCCACACTTGGGAGATAAAGGATTTTAAAGCGGCAGGATTTTACAGCATCTTTTTAGTTAAACTAGTGGAAATCGCTAATGCACCTAAGTCAACTAAAATTTAGGAGGTCCACATAAGCCACTTTAGTTTGGTGTATGAATTAGCAAACTAGACTAGTTCTGCAGAAGTAAGATTTAAAGCTTACTTCTTGCCTACATTTGGAATTTTTATTTGTTAGGTGAGATTTCTGCTATTAAATCTGCACAGGTTTTCTTGCATCTGGGTTTTGTAGTTCAGGAGTTTAAGTGTGATTGCTGATAACTCGTTCAGTCATTCACAGGCTGCAAGTCTAAAAGAAAAAAAAGTATGTGCTGAGGTCACTATGAATTTAACATTCTGATAGAGGTGCATACTTGACTGTAGTAGTGCTTTAATGAGTATTGCTGTTTCTGTGCCATCAGAAGACAGTTCTATAAAGAAAATGTGCTTATTCATATCCTCTACAGGTCAGAAAAATATCCCGAACAGAAAGCTTGCAATTATGTTTTCCACGGAAATGTTTTCTTGCCCTGAACTTGCTGTGGTGTCACTTTATGAGAAATACATAATTAAAAAGGAATTTTTCCCTAACTAAAATTAAAAACAAAGTTTTGTTTTGTAGTAAAACAAAATTAAAAACAAACCAAAAAAAACCACAACAAACTAAAACCAAATCTTTGCAGAGTTGAGATTGGTAAACTGTACTTGTTTAAGCCAAGGACAGTCTATATTATTCATGCAGGCTTGGTGCAGAACTAATTGAAATTGGTGGAAATCCAACTCCTTCTTCCTCTGCTTTGAATCTGTCTGTCAGTGCACAATGTTTTTGTTTAGATTTCCTTGCAGAATTCAGAACATTGCCGAGAACTTTTTGTTAAATTTTGTTATTTATAACAAGTATCAGTTAACTTCTGGATTCTGTTTAAATAGGAATTTGAAATAGGTAGATGGAGAGATTTTAATCATAGTCTTTGTTATTAATACAGCTATTGGTAGTTAGAGAAAGACATTGAGTTTTGGATTGAACCTGTGCATTTCAGCCCTCTAACAACCCTCAATCTCTTAAATTTGAAATTAAAATACTAGGATGGAGTTTCTTTTGGACAATAGCATGATCTTAGGTTGGCAAACTGTTTCTTCTGTTCTCAAAGGTCCATTAAAGTCTCCATTAAAGCTAGTAATGAAAACCTGCTTACTTCCAGGCAGACGTGTGCCATGCGTACCAGATCGTACACCGAAATGGAATTCCAGATGAACAGATCATTGTCATGATGTATGATGACATTGCAGATAATGATGAGTAAGTGTTGAACATGAACTGGTAACAAATTATGTTTGCTAAAATATGCCATAGTCACCAATATGTTTGAGTTTGTAGTAGTTTTGTAGGAACAGTTTTTAAAACTGCCTGAGATATGCACAGAGATGTTTTATGCATCAGCACAGTAGGTCTGCTTTGTAACATGCTCTTGAGCTTTTTAAGCCTTTATCCACAGCTCAGCATCTTTGATACTGAGGACTCCAGAGCTCCTTGTCAGTTCGTCATTGTTATGAGAGCAATTGATCTTAGCTCCCAGGCATAACAGTTTTCAGCAGATAACCTAAAAACACAAGCATGGGGAAGCTCAGTGTATGACTGAGCTTCTATTGAAAAGATGTTATCAGATTGAACAAAGAAGTGTATATGTCACATCCTTGGTCACTGTCTAGAGTGTGTTATTGCTTTTGATATAAAACTGTTCACTTACACAGCCTTTAATTCTGAAACAAACTTGAGCAGAAATCAGCAGATTTCATTTGCACAGCAGCAGTGGGAGCAGAGAATAAAGGGCATTAAAGACAAGACTGAAAGCAGGGAAATAATAGTATAACAGACCACCTGCCTGTATCCTCAAATTAATCTACACAATCTGAGGTAGAATACTTGAAGGTACTGTGAGGGCAAAGACACCTAAACTGAGCATCTGTAACTGACTGAAGGGAAAAGCTCTTTGCATTCTGTGTTGACTTAACAACACATGGCACAAGTACTCGTACTGTCTAAGGTAAGCTTGCCAGGCAGGACAGTTTAAATGTTTTTCTAGTTGTTCTGTGGCTGTTGTGTAGTGCATTACTAATTCTTCATATTTATGTCCCTTTAAACTTTCAGGAATCCCACAAAAGGCATTGTCATCAATAGACCTAATGGCACAGATGTGTATGCTGGAGTGCCAAAGGACTATACGAAGGAGGTAGGAATGAAACCCCATTCCCCAGGGAAGCTAAGATTCAGTGTTAGCCAGTGCTCTGGATAAAATCTTTTAGACTGTACCTTGCACACTAAAATGTACATAGTGTAAAATCCCCATCATGCATGAATTGGCATAAAGTTCCGTGTTCATTAGATGAATGTAAACACTAGACGTTTGGAAGTGAAGCAGTGGTCATAAAAGCAAATCCTTACATTGTCTTTCATTCAAAATTGTTATAACTCAATCTGAAGAACAGCTCTTTAAGATGAATTGTTTCATTAAGTCAGAAGACTAATGCAATCACTTGGTGATTTCATGATTTGGTATCTGAGTGAGTCATCAGTGCCTAATGTGCTATTGGTGAATGCAACCCAACAGTTAAGGGTGAGGGTGGAGTGTTAAGTTCAAGATGGGAAACTGTCAGTGAAACTAAAATCAAAATGATTTATTTAGGGATCTTTATTTATTTATTTATTCCACGCCATATCAGTAATACAGTTAAAAGACTAGATCCAGAAATTCTTTTGCCAGCGTAATGTAATGGTAGGGACCTGGATGTAGGGCTGAAGAGATAGGTGAAAGTGGGGCAAGGCAGGAGCTTTTTATTTGGCTTTACTGCCAGAACAAAAATCTCGAGAAACTATAAAGATTGAGTTGCATAGTGGCAATAAGACTGTTCTTTTATCCCCAGAAATTTAAGTAGGAACAAAAATGTGGATTTCCAATTATAACTATACAGAATGAGTAAATCTTCATTCTAATACAAAAGCACTTTTCCAGCTTGGCTTGCACTTTTATTTTTATTTTTTTAAGTGCTGAAGTATTGGAACAGGAATTACTTCCAGTATGAACAATACAGGAAACTGAAGAAGTACTGTTCTGAGCATCAAGGGCCAGCTAAACTTGCTATCTGTGCATGGGTTCTAACTTTCAGAAACCATCTTTCTAAATGAAGATGGTGTTCTTGTTTTTATGATCACATTTAATTTAAATCCTCTTAAATTCTTAGGATGTTACTCCAAAGAACTTCCTTGCTGTTCTTAGAGGGGATGCGGAAGCCATGAAAGGCGTGGGATCAGGAAAAGTATTGAAAAGGTAAGAGGAGTTTCATTTAGAAAATAATTGCATGTGTAGTTGTACATCGGCACTGAATTCAGTAAAAGAAGAGCGTAAATTAGAGCCTTTTACAACTCAAGAATGCAGCAATTCCAGGTCATTCACATCAGAGATACAATGGTTCTGGTTTCTGAAACTATCTAGCACCAACAAGCAACTGCTGACATTTGACTGGTATTGAGTCCAATAAGTGAAAATATAAAAAAAATCTTGAGGACAGTGTCAGCTATATTACAATATTTGTCATTTAGATGACAAATGTAAGATGTAAAAGTATGACGTCTATTTTCTAAGGTGTGGTATATTTCTGACAGTACTGCTAGCAGACAGTTATATCATGTTATAATTTTCTATATACACTATTTCCTGTAAAAACTTTAAAATATGAATTTGACCATTTGGAAGAATTAGCCTAAGTAAGTAAAATCGCATAAGTGCCTATTTCATCCAACAGTTCAATTTAGAGACAAAGCAATGAAACAAAATAGAAGAGTACTGCCCTGGCACTGGGGACAATAAAAACAGTGAAGGAGCAGGGCAAGAGTTGAATAAGTTATTGCTCTCAATTGTTTAAACTTCCTCATGAAGAGCTGAGATAGAAAATAATCTATGCAAGTCACATAGGTTAAAAGTTAATAAATCACTGTACGGTTACAAGATTGTTCTTTTCTAGTATCTGCAATGAGCCAAGCAGCAAATATAAAACATTCTTTAGCCTAGTTAAAAAAAAATTACTTGAGAACACACCTCACCTGTAAAACCTTGAAATTATAAGTCAAATAAAGGAGTGGATATGCATAAGGCCAAAGACTCTTAGCTGCTCAGGAAGACAACTTGAACCCAGTTAAAAAAGTCTTAGTTATTTACATTTCACCTTGGCCCAATGTTTTGCACTTACGGTGAAGAGTGAGAGAGAGAAAAATGCCTCCCAGCCTTTGCTAAGCTCTGTTGTGTGAATTTCAGTCAGTGCCCTGACTTCTGCTCTTGGGTGGGGCAAGAACTGTTTTCCTCTGCCTGAAAGCCTTCTAGAGAATCTTCCAGGTGATTTATAAGAAAAATCCCTTTGCAGATCTGGCTGTTAGGACAAGTTCTTAGTATCAGAAACATGATCTTTTTGATTTAGACTGCAATAAAATTCTACTGCAAACAGTGTGCCACGCAGATCTTAGGGCATCCATGCCTCAAAGCATGCAGTGCTCAACCATCTGCAGAGCCAGGTAGGACAAATACCAGTCTAGTGAAATGGGTGAGTTTGTTTATAGATCAGTTCTTTGTGGAGACATAGGGCAATGCTGAGGTGGCTATCTAATGCCATACGGATCACAACAAGGTAGAACATAAATACACATAAGGATCTTATTAAAAGTTTTTATGGTTATCATGTGTTACTGATGCCTTACCATAACTTAGTTATGAAATGATTTCATTTTTACTGAAATGCCCACAGTAAAACAGATTCCTCAGACAAGCATTAAAAAACAGTTGTACTCCTGCCAAGTACCAGCCTCTGCCTGATCAGCAATCAGTTTTCAGTCTGAAACATGAGGTGTAATTGACTGATCCCCCATGCTTGGGGGAATAGCCATATACTCCCGTTTTTATTCCTCCTCCAGATACCCATTTCTTTTCATAAGCATATGAAGTAGTATGTTTTAGGAGGAAAAACTACTACTGAGAGCAGGAGGTGTTTCAGCTGCATTATTTTCAATTTTTGACATGCCTTGGCATTGATAAGCAGACAGTGTTTATGGTGGTAAAAATTAGGTTGGAGGGGTTAGAAAAATTTGTTTGCTATTTTCTCTTTACAGTGGTCCCAAGGATCATGTATTTGTTTATTTCACTGACCATGGAGCTCCAGGACTTCTAGCTTTTCCTGATGACGATGTAAGTATTATGGGGGAGTACTGTGACATTTGTAATTAAAAAAAATATCTTTATGCAATAAAGATGAGGAGCAATACTCTCCTTATTATTCCAGTTTTTTGGGTCATCATTTGGTACCATGACCCATTTTTTCTAGTGGTAAATACTAGAGTGTTGTGTTTCAAAAGTACAAAACTGTAGCTATGTTTAAGGGGAAGGAACAAACGTATCTACAACAGTTGGTAGTTATTACTATTAAATGAATTGTGTGCGCTGAACAGTGGTTTTAATACAAGTTTAATACAAGCCTTCTTATTTTACAGCTTCACGTGAAGGACTTGAATAAGACTATTTGGTACATGTATCATCACAAGAAATACCAAAAGGTAAAGAAGCATATCTTTGTGTGATTAAAAGAGCGGCTGGCATGGAGGAGCGTGATTTGTCTTCAGTTCCAGTGTCATGTAAAGCACAGGGAATCTGATACTGCACAATTAAACTTGAATTAGGATTTTGAACTTAAAGGACTGATCCTCTCCAATTCTTCCCTTTTCACTTTTAGTTCACTGATGCTATTTGCAATTGATGCGGCACAGCTATAGCCCAGACTTTCGATAACGTATATATTCTGACCAGCAGTGGAGAAACAACATCTCTAACTACCGCACCCTCATAATGCATACCTGACTTGTCCTTCCTGTGCTTTGTTCGCTTCAGACTGTGCTCTTGCTACAGGAAGTTTGATATGCCTCATGTTTTTCTTACAGTTACTAATGTAGCTGAAGAGACTGTACCTTTTCTTAGAAAATTCTGTGTGTTTATTTCATCACAAGTTGTTTTAAGCTGAAAAACTAATATCTAGAACATTTTGGTAGCCTTTTTTAAGTAACTTTCTGTGGTAATCTGTCTATTATGGCTGTTGTATTTAGGACCACGTAAGTGGCCATTGGTTCCAGAAATGTACATGTAATAGTGGTACATTGCTGGGTCTAAAGATTGACCATGTTTTTGATTTGTGCTTTCTACATTGGTCATTAGATTCCTATGGATTCTATAGGGATGGTTTGCATATTTTTATTGTGACTGTTTTCCCTTTTCTATATAGTTAGTTCCCAAAAAAGAAAAATGGATCTATTTACTTTAATGTTTTGTTTTTGTAGCATTATGGATAGCTTTTGTTTTGGGAATATCAGGACAGGCCATTTAACTACAGCTGAAAAATACTGAAGGACTTTCATCCATTTGCTCATCGAATTTCTTAAGGTCTCTGATCTGTTTTATAGATGGTGTTTTACATTGAAGCATGTGAGTCTGGATCTATGATGAATCATTTGGCTGATCATATCAATGGTGAGCAATCAGTTAGCTGAATGGACTTAGATTTCTCAGCCTGTCATAGGCAAGACCTAAACAGATACTGTATCAAGGAGAGGTTGTAGGCACTTGCATGTACAGTTCTAGCAGGGATGCACAAGAGTTAGAGAAATAAATGTTTCCCATTTATGAGAAGTTCCTTTTAAAGAACTAACGGAGTCCTAGAAAGACCATGTAGGCTTTCAGTTTCTTGCAAATGAGAAGTTGAAAAAGTACTTCTTTTCAGAAACTACATGGTTGCCCTTAACAGGTAGCACCTGGCTTATACTGACATTTCTCAGCTTCAGCATTGTTTAACAGCAGGGATGAAGTTCCTGCTGATGGTTTCGCTGAGTAGCAAAGGCAACCATGGTATGCAATTGCCAAGCAGTTTGCTACCCTGATTTGGGTGGTAATAGAGGAAGTGCAACAATGATTTTTCAGGGTTTCTAGTCTCTGCTGTAGAGCTGGGAGCTAAGCCTTCATTAGCATGAGGAGTCACAACTCTTTCATGCTCTGCTTCGTGTCTGAGAGACCAGATGCTCTGGCTTTCTCATGGTTTTGAAGCTCTGATTCGAGGGAAGACCCAAGGACATGCCTGTCCGCAGCTTCCTGGGTCTTTTGCCCAGGAGCAGTCTGGCTAGCAGCCACCTGGACTTACAGCTCTGTCAAGAATTTGCAGAAAGTTCACACAGAATGTTTCATAGCAGAGGTTCTTCAAAAATGCTCAGTGAATCAGCATGTTTCAAAGTTTATTCTGTTAGGAATTTCCAGTCTGGTGACTGGTTTTATTGCTAGCTCTACTACTGATTTACAAAGGTGGAAAATTGACAATTCATGTATTAGAATAGGAAGCTGTCTTTGCTGGCCTTCAGCTGTGGCCTGCAAACCTTAACTGGTTACTTAGTAAGCATGTAAAAGATGCTAAGAAAGAGCACTTCACTGCACAGACAGGATTTGAGACTCTTTTTGGCTTTTAAACTGTAGATACCTTCTGAGTGGAAACACTGTAGCTATAGGAAAAACATGCACAACTTTTTTCATTCTGGAACTTGGACTTTTCTCCAGTCATGCAAATATGCTATGAGTTGACCTTGGCAAAAAGCCACAATAGCTTTTGTATTAATATCTACAAGGAATTGTTTAAAATATTTGTTGTGAAAGAGAGGACTGGAAATGCTGTGTTTGGGTCAGATCTTGTAGAGGTTCGTTTAGCTTTTCCCTCTGTGTAGAGTGCTATCCTGGAGAGAATATTTCTTAGAAAAAAAATTTTCTAGAATAAAGATGATTTATAGGATTTATTCTAAGCTTGGAAACAAATTCTCATCCTTGTAATTAGGAAAATGTATAGGCTGTCAGTGTGCATTGTCAGGTAGTTCTTTGAAGAGTAGTTTTTGACTGTTTTTTCCCCCAAGAAGTGCATATTCTTGTTTAAATGCTCCAGACCACACGGCAGCAAGGAAGGAGCTCTTAAACAGCACTGACGCTGATGAACGAAATGGCTTATAGGTTTCTCTTCTTCCTGTTATTTAGAAGTAAATGATTGACAACCAAAATCCTTAGGCAAATATATTGTCTGTATATATTATATATTTACTATATCATAAATCATGGAAGGGTTGGGGTGTTTAAAAATGAAACAAAACCAAAACCTACTTTCCATTGGTCTTACAGTTTATGCAACAACTGCTGCCAATCCCAGGGAGTCTTCTTATGCATGTTATTATGATGATGAAAGGCAGACTTATCTTGGTGACTGGTACAGCGTGAATTGGATGGAAGATTCAGATATGGTAAGTTAGTAGATAAAGTTTCTGCATTTCCATGCGTGAATGTCACTAGCCTTAGAAAAAAAATAAAAGTTCTTTTAAAGGATTTATGAAAATCTTTGTTTTCATGTGAGACTGAAATCAACAAATTGAGTCAATAAAAGTATCTATTTACTATTCAGAACCATATAATCTTTGTTTGGGCAACTAAATGTATTTAAATATATTATTAGTAAGATTAGAAACTGTCTAGCTTCTAGTTTCAAGTTTACATCATCTTAATTTACTAATCCAAGACAACATATCCAAATTTGTTAAACAAATTGGGCCATTCAGTAAGTTGTACCTCTTCATCAGAGCTCCTTACATACTGAACTGTAGCTAACCCACTTGCTAGCATCATGGAAAACAGTGATATTGAAACAAGTCTGGAATTCTTATGTGAGCCCTCTCCCTTCTTGCACATTTTCTGGAAGATTAGGTGCTCACTAAAAGCAATTTGGGAATACCCCATCAAATTTCACTTCCATTTTTACTTCTATGTGTTTCAAAGGTTGTATAGCTCATGCCCTGTACTTCCTTCTACAAGCTGGCACCCAAGACCTTTTCTAGGTTTCCTCACATTTTTATAATAGTTGAATTTAAGTAGTTGTGATTACATGGAAGTTTCTTCATGCAGGAGGATCTAAGAAAAGAAACGCTCCACAAGCAGTTTCAGCTGGTGAAGAAACGCACCAACACCAGCCATGTGATGCAGTATGGAAACAAGGTATGTATGTGAGTGGGCTTCCTGGTCAGATGTATTTTAGAACCTTTTCTGCCCTACACATTTGTCCCTTTAAAAACAATGTCATCTGTTGATTTTGGAAATGAAACTGTTCATCACACACACAGAAAATCACTTAGCATCAAAGAGCTGATGATCCTGATGCTAAAGGAAATTCAGGATACAAGTTGTCCTCCAAGATCTGCCTGTCATTTAACTCTTCACATCAATCAAGTATAAGAAGTGTGGTAGCCACTTCTAGGCATATTGTGAATATTAATGTAATGTTAATAAAACACATTGTTCCCTTGAACGGGAGGAGCTAAGAGGTAATACATCATTTATAATAGTCCTGTTTATTCAATGTGTTTATAGGAATACTTTAAATATTTGTCAAAATACCAGGCTAGTTAACATGACAATATTTTTCCCTTTAGAGATTTGGAAATAAAAGTTCCTAAATATTTGGCAGCCTTGATCTTGGAAAAAGAAAAAACAGAAGAAAAAAACAAAAACAAAAACACAAAACAACATAAAAAAAACACCACCACCACCACCATTTCCAACCCTATGAACTGCTTTATTTTTTCTAATAAAACAAGTTTAGAGATTTAGCTTTGCACAGCAAAGCCAAGATGCACTTCCTGCTGGAGTTTCTTGATGGTTTACTTGTTTATTTTCTAACTTTCAGAGTATCTCCTCTATGAAAGTGATGCAGTTTCAGGGCATGGGGAAGAAAGCTGCCCCCATTTCACTGCCACCTGTAGAACACTACGACCTCACACCTAGTCCTGATGTGCCTCTTGCTATCATGAAACGAAAGCTGATGGCTACCAATGACATGTATGAGGCTAGGAAGATTGCTGCAGAGATGAAAACACACCTGGAGGTAAGCAAAGAAAACCAAAACTAAATGAAAAGCAAACAACAAAAACTCCACTACACTACATGTAAGGTCAGATTTATGTCAGTAAAAAGCAATACTAAATAAAAATATAATGTTAATTGTATTTTATTATGTCAATAAAAAGCAAAGTCACACCCCAGAACCGGTGGGATTTCTTCCAGTTTTTGGAATTTGTAACAAAATTACTCTTCAGACTGGTAGCCTCTGTTTGATGGTTTATTCTTCCTTAAAATTCAGGGATCTGTTCCCTGAGGTGTGTTAAGTACTAATTATCAAGACAGATGTAAGGAAATGCAATAGTCAACCTTACAGCTTGTATTGCCAGGAAATTCCCTATTGCCTTCCATAGAAATTCTTGCTGGGAGGAATTACTCATTGGTATTAGAGGAACTCTTGTCACAGTAGGAGTGAAGTCTTCCAGATCAAAAGCTCCTGCAAAAGTGTAGCCATTATTGGTACTGTCTTCTGGCAGAACTCCAGAAGGAGGATGAGCTATTTTGTGTACCAGGAGTGTGTTCATCTCCCTAGTTTTCTTTTGTATGTTAAGAGACAGATCCAGACGATTGTGCCAAATATAAGAGGCAAAATTGAATCCCTTAAAGATCCCAAGAGTTGAAGGCCAAGAAGGGTTTAATGAGAAATTTAATTCAAAGTCTTCAAATTGGGGCTCAGAAAAAGCATGTTTTAAAGTTCTTCTTGTTTTCTATTCAGGCTAAAGAATTTATCAAGGAATCCATGCGGAAGATCATTACCCTAATAACAGGATCAAGAGAACAGACCAACCAAATTCTGTCAGACAGATCAACCATCAACAATTATGACTGCTACCAGTCAGCGGTGAACCACTTCAAAGCTCATTGCTTCAACTGGCACTCTCCCTTGGTAAGTAAAGTGTTAGATATAACCTGATACACATACTGGTAAAACAAGTAGTCATAAGCAGGTCTGCAAAATGAGCTTTTATTAAAAAGCTAGCTTGGGGCAGTCTTACAGCCTAGTTTTGGAGAAAGGGCGACTGATGTTTTTGGAAGCAGGAAACCACTTCCACCGTGCTTGTAGATGAACATTACTAAAAATACCTTTAGTAAAAAGCAAACAAAAATACTCCCTAATAGGTAAAGGTATCCCTTCAGGAACTCCTTCCTCAGAAATCCCAATATTAACTAAGCCATGTTGTATTTCTGCTTAAAGCATCGCTACTAGTAAAACAGGAACATAGCAGCACCACCACTCTGAATTCACAGTACATTCAGATTTCTCTATTCTGATTGCACATTGCATAGTTCCTTGCAGTAGCCTAGCTGATACTATCAAGATATCCATGATACCATGGGGTTGAACTCCCAAGAACAACGTATGTTTTAGGGCTTTTATTACTGTGTATTCTTCCTGGGATCCGAGCTGAGAACCAAATCTTGTTGTGCTAGGCACTGTTTAGCCAAGAATAACAGAGGTCAGTTTCCATTCCAGAAAACCCAACCCCAATGTCAGGCAAGGTAACCTAAGCAGACAGGTAGGATGAATCAGCATCAAAAAAGATTGATTTTAGCAGAAAACAATGGGATTAGCTGCCAGTTGAACGAGATGTAAGTACTATTTGCAAATCAAAAGCAGATGCAATCTCTCAGCTGGAACTTCTAATCAGCAAGGCTGCTAGGAGGTCACACAGCTCTGTTAAACTTTTAGTTCCTCTTTAGTGTTTTGGAAGGGGCGGTTGTTTGATTGGGTTCTTTGTTGGGTTTTTGTTGTGTGTTTTTTTTGAGTGCAATTGGTTAGATAGGTGGGCCCTCCTTAAGGGGTAACATGTAGCAACAGCTGAATTTACCTAATGAAGTTCAAAGAACGAAGTACACAGAAGAAAGATCTGTTTAGTCTAGTACTAGATTGTCAAGACTTGCAAATAAGTGCCTTGAATGTCAATAGCATCTCTGAAGTACTTCCACAACTTAGTTTGCATAAACAATTGCTTGTCATCCTGGTAATTATTAACAACGTTTATTTCAGTATGAGTATGCCCTGAGACAGCTGTATGCCTTGGTCAACATCTGTGAAGGAGGATACCCCATTGAGAGGTAAGGAGGTTCCCAGGCACTCTGCCTAGTTTTGTCTGTGGCTATTAAAATGCAGAAGCTAATAGGATGATAAAGCCTAACGCTACTGGCTTCTCATGTATTCTCTCCTCTGTTGACCATTCTGTTAATAAAGTTCTGACTCTAAAGCTATGAATGCTAATTTTGGAAGCCACGTCATTGTTATTCCCTCCCACTCATAAGCCTTTCCCCCCAGTAAGCCTTTAATTTCCTTGTTGGAAACCCTCAGGTGAATTTAAAGCCAGTCAGAGGATCCCACTGCATGGTATAACTTCAAAATAGCATGACTGATGGGTTGTACAGGATATGGGTGTTGCCCTGCAACTTCTGTACAATGTCACAGTGAAAATGAGTTGGGAATTGCTGTGTTTTCTCCTATGCCCCCTCAGCTGCTGACTCAGAAGACCACAGCACTTCTGGGTCCTCATCCTGTAGCAGGAAAACAGGAAAATAAGGGTCCAGGCTGAAGTGCTGTGGTAGCAGCAAGGGAAGCATGGTGTTGAAATTCTGATTCGGGAGGGTGTAGCTCATGTGAGGGGACGGGAACCTCGTGAGTCACGCAAGCAGAAGAAAAGGGAGGGAGAAAATCAGAGGGGTAGGGAATGGGAGGGAGGACTGGTAGTTTAGGCAGTGAACACGCAACCCAGAAGGCGAGGAGCTGTTTTGCCAGTCAGTTTGGGAAACAATTTGAGAGAGCCTGAAAAGATTCTCACTATTACTGTTCTCTGTTGCAGAATACACTTGGCCATGGATCAAGTGTGCCGTGGATATTGATGGAAACAGCAGCCTTGTAGTGTAACCCTTACTGCAAGTGGTAACTTCTCATAACTGCAATAATCCAGACTTCACATGCATGTACCACGAAGAGTCAGCCACTGTCCTGGAGCTGTGCTGGGAGCTGAGGCCACACGCAGTACGGCACTTGTCAGCGCTCTCCCCCGCATCCCCACCTGCCGCCAGCCCGGTGGTTTGGCAGAGCCTTTTGTCAGACCACGCGGAGCTTCAAGATGGATGATTTCTTTTGAAGTGTAATGCTCTAAGAATCTCTGGATGAACACTACAAGTCACCAACAGTGATTTGAATTCCATGTGAAATTTAAACATTGACTTAAATTTTGGGGAAAAAAATGTATACCGTTGCTAAGCATTACTTTTTTTTTTTTTTTTTTAACAATGTTAATGAATTCATTACAGTGACTAATTTACAGTTTGAGTGAAGAAACCAAAGTTTGTTCTTTAAGCTTTAACTCCTTAACAGTTTAAAGAAGTGTGTTGCATTGAAGAACTATCAAATGTTAACAGCGCAGTTCAACTGGGAATAGCAAGAACCTTTTTGGGTAGAAAGCATTGTTTCCCAAAGAAAAACCACAAGTATCTAATGCTGTAAATAGAGTGCCAGTATGCTAGAATTAAATGCATTTACACACAAACCTCATACAGTTCAGGAATTGTCTGTGAATAAAAATAAAGTTGGCAGTTTCATCAACCTACAGGGCAATAGTGTTGGGCATCTTCTTTCCTGAAAATGAACGAGAGCTATTTCTTTTTGTGACACCGTACTAAAAGGTTATTTAGCCCTTGTAAAACTTTTTTGAGATAAATTGTACAAACAAAGCAAAACATAATTAAAAACAGAAATCCCAAACCACATTTGAAGGCAGTACTCCTTAGAGGTGGCTCTGTGTGTAACAAGCAGGGGAACAAATTAGAAATTATGAGGTGCTTCAAAAGGATGCAGAAATATTTGAGGGATCTTTCCAGAGTGTGTTAAAATGCACAAAATTACCTCATCTTCATGGAAAAAGAACAGGCTTTGGGTAAAACTAAACCAGTATTTGCAAGATGGTGAGAATTGTGGGTAGCTCCACTCAGGAGTTGAGGGGCAGAGGAGGAGAAGCTGAAGTTACACTTATGTAAAGAAGAACCAGATAAAACCAAGAGTATTGGCACTTTCAGCTGTTTACTGAGTAAGTGAACAAGAGCACAGTTAATATCAAAATGGATGGGACAGGGTAAAAATCATTCAGCTTTACTGAACCAAGAAATTAAAGTTTATGCTTTGAGGGTCATTGAAAGTTCAGATGTTTGCGCTTTTTTGAGAAGCTAGTTTCTTTTCAGTTGTAAAACGTAAAATAGGGATCTAAAAATAATAGGTTATTAAATTCTCGAGTGCCCAAATGTGCTTCGGATGTTCCCCTGAAAGCAGGAAGAAGGGTTGGCCACACAAGACAGCTTTCAGGCTGGCTGCTATCACAATAGAGTGTACCAAGAGTCCCCAGTCACCTTGAAAGAACAGGAAAAATGACTCGTTCAGAGCCATGTTTAAATATTAAACCTGGGGAGTGTCACGCGTCTTTGCACTAGAGTTGTTCTCTACCCTAGAAAATCCAGCCTGCTTCTTAGGCACTTGGTATCATCTCCTGCAGACCCTTGGAGCTGTGAGGATGCAAAGCCGAAATGTGGAAGTGGGGGATTTTCTTCTGTCCATTTTCCTCCTGCAAAACTGATTTCCAGATGTTCACCTTTCTGAACTTTACCCCCCGTGGCATTGCTACCCCTTCCCTTGGGGATACACTAAACGAGGCAATCTGGAGATTCTGCTGTGGCCTCGGAGACTCAGCAGGTTCTTGTCTGCACACCACAAAAAGCATTAAGGTGCTGTTGAATTGCCAGCTTGTATCCAGATACCTGCTGCCTTTGCAGTCACACAGGAAAACAACTCCGCAGAACGGAAGACAAAAACAAACAAGCAAGCAAACAAAAACAGCCAAACAACTTCCACCTGCAGTGATCAATACATTTATTTTAAGGTCTCCAGATAGCATCAGATTGGCTTAATGCCTGTGTGGCCGGCTGTTTATTTTGGGATGGTGCTAGAACCGATGAGAGAATGACCTGAGGCTTGTGCAAGCTCCCTGTCCTGCAGAGCAGCTTGTGGTGCGTTGTGCAAGCTCAGGCACCCTCGCTCCTCCTTCAGGCACGCGGTTGCTCAGGCTGCAATTCCTAGAACGCTGCGCTGCAACAGCTTCTGCAAAATAAGCCAAACTGGCGAATTCCCAGCTTGTTGTCATCACTAACCAGAACAGGGTGAAGTTAAAGCTGGGTTGTCCAGAGAAAAAAACAAAAACCAAAAACCAAAAACAAAAACAAAACATCACAAAACAACACTTTTCCCAAGCAGAATGGTTGAGTGTCGCCCCAGTCCTGGGAAAAGCACTGTCCTCACCAGCCAGCTCTTCCTTCCCTCGTTTTCAGGTGCTAGAGGCAGAGTCCAGGGCCCTTTTCCCAGTCGTTCTGTGCCAAACCACGCAGCTGTCACAGCCTTTCCTTGGTGAGGACCTGGAGGGCATCAGCAGGTATATGCTATGCTATTAAGATGTGATGCAGACTTACACAGATGCAGGTTTTTTCAGGGCTCATAACTACCCCTACTTTTCCACTAATGCTAAAGCAAGTAGCAGTCCACATGGGGTTGGAGATGATGGCTTATTTTACGGATTCCAGCAGCTTAGTAGGATTTCAGCTTTGCCCAAACCACACCGTGTCTTCCTTTGGGAGGATGGCTTAAGATGAGCACTGGACGGCTGTGCCTGTGCTGCCTCTGCCCCTGTGAAAAGGTCTGGGGGAGCAGGGAAGGGAAAGGAGCCTCCTGTGTTCACAGGGCGACCTCCCCACTTCAGCAGCACGTCACACCGGGGCACACGGGCAGTTCTGATGCCTCCTCCTTCCTAGGGATGGGATACCCAAAAACGAGACAGGGGACAACCAAAATACCACATCACTCCCATGCAGGCCGTGTCCTGCTGTGACAGCACCCTCCCAGGAGGGGTCTGGTGGGGCAGTCAGGGGCTTCACAGCGGCTGAGGAGAACATTTTTCACAGTGCAGTGGTGGCAGTGCTGGAGCAGGGCCCATGAGGGGCTGTGGGGCCTCCAGCAGCACAAAAAGGACAAGGCCCTGAGCAGCCCGGGGAGCCCTGCTTTCGGCAGGGCTTGGGCTGGAGGCCTCCAGCCTGAATGTCCCCAGGAGCTGATGGAAAATACAGCCCGGCCCTGGCTTTCAAAGTCCAGCTTGGGGGCTGGTGTGTACTGGTGCCCAAAGCTCCTGAATTCAGCAGAACTGCCTCTGGTTTCAATGGCTTGTATTTCAGGTCATATGTGACCTACCGGCGTAATTATTTCAGTGAATTATTGACAGATTGGTTCCCTGGGCACACAGTGACCACTTAGGGTTTTTATGTTTGTGTTTTTCTTTACAGAGGTTTCTGGGTTCAGCAGGTCTCTCTTCCTTTCTCACACCAGGATCCTTTGCTCGTACGTACAGGGGTGATCGTTGCACAACCTTCCTGTGGAAATGAGTGTTTGAGGAGGCCTTGGCCAGATTACACAATCCTTCTTGGTCAAAGTCTCCTGAAACACTTGTCTGCTGATGGCTCATGTGAGGGCCAGGGCATGAGTCACAGTGTGACTATCTTGACTAACCAGGGGAAGCCACAGATCACCAGTCTGCACGGCTTCCTCTTCACCTGGTCTGCAGCATGAGGATGAAAGCAAATGGACAAAATCCCATGGAGTGTTTAAAAGTGCTCATTTCATTCCCACCTTTGATGTTTTTATCCACCAGCTGAACTGTCAGACACCAGCAGAAACCGGTGCAGGAGCCCAGGAACCACCATCCGGGGCAGGGACATGCTGATGGGGACTCAGGTTGTTCCCACAGTCACCAAAACAGCAGCAAGTTTGTCCAGATGAGCTATCAGGCAAGCAGAGCCTGATTCCCACCACGTTTCTGTGAGCCCAGCGGTGGCAGCGGTCTCTGTCCAGAGTTTCTGGTCCTCCAGGATCTCACCACTAAGGTCATCTCCCAGCTTGTGTGCCCAGGCGAGGGACAGCAGTGGCAGGGCTCTGGAGGAGCCCCTCTGGAGGAGCCCCTCTGAGCCCAGCATGGGGCGTTCCTCCCAGGCAGCTCGTGTCAAAGCGACTGATCCCCTGAGTTCAGGGAAGGGAGGAGGATCCATGGAAACCTTTGCTAACCAAATGAGCTCTTTGCAGCTGTAACACCTGTAATGAATGTTTTGCATGTGCTATTTGAAAGCCTTTTTATAAGCCTGCTCCCAGGACTTAAATAACTTGTAGCAGAGGACAGTGAGAAAGGCACCGCATAATTCTAATGAATTGCTATAACTCATTCTGTCCTGGCTGATTTGCAGATCCTCAGGCTTTGCATGCAAATCTTTGCATGGGTTTTGTGCCTGGCTGTGCCCTGTGGAAACCAGACCTTTCTCCAGGTCAATGTTATCGCTCACACCTCACCTTGTGAGCTCGTTTTCCACTCGTTGAGTGAATGCACAGTTGTTTGTGACACCAGGGGCCTGCTGCTTGGTGCAGGACCTTTGTGGCAGGATGAATCCCCCAGACCTACTGCACGTGGACCCGTCCCGGTGTGATACCCATGGGCAGGTGGGTGGAAGTGAGGTGGGGAGCTCGTCCCAGCACTAGTTGGGTGGGAAAGGAGGTGAGAGGCGGTGGTGGTCACCTTTGGGAGAGTGGATGCAAAAGAACAAAGGGGGCTGTAAATGGCTCCAGGCAGCAGCAGGCTGCCCCACCAGAGGCTGATGGCAGCACGTGGGTTCAGCAACAGCCCCCTGCAGGTGGGCACCCCGGAGGCACTGTGGGGGTGCCGACAGCTGCACACGAGTAGAAATAACCAGAAAACTGAGAGCGGTGTCAGCTCCGTGCTGGTGGAACACCCTGTAAGTTCTGCATGTGGTGGCCTGGCAACCAAGGCTGCTGCTGTTCACTCTTCCTCATTCTTGGTTGTTATTCCTGCCCAACGTCGCGGGCACACAGCCCAGGCTGGCAGATGCACAGTGCTGGTCTGGCATCTCGGTGCACGTTTGGCCACTGCGTGCCACTGCGTGTTACTGCTAGCGCATGTAGATGGGGACGTTTCCAGCCCCAGAGACCGAGCACGTGATCAGCCACAGGTGATGCCATTTTCCCTTTGGAGGTTCAGGCGTAAGGCAGGGACCTCAGGCAACGTGGCCCAACTTGTTCTGTTTCTGGATGGGAGGAAACACCAGCAGCTTTGAGCCAAGCCCACAGTAAAACATTCCCTGCTTTCTCATCACAGCTTTGCTAGGCCTGATCCCATGTTTGCCTCGCTGCAGTGGAGGCTGCTTACCTCCTGCATACAAAGCCAGTCTCTTGCATTGGTAGTGGGAGTCTTGCCTGAAGGAAGGCACCCAGAAGACAAGGATCTGTCTCACAATTGAGGCTTCCACTGCCATTATCCAGTCCTGAAAAGCTGTTTTCAGAGTTCATGAAATGAATTTTTGCAGTTTCAGTTTATTCTGCGGAAATTTAGGTTGCAGGGAAATGTAAGTTTGCAGTGACCGAATGACTGAAAGCAGAGGTAGAGAAGAGAATTAGCAAGTTCTGTCTGCAACTGCCTGGTTTTATTAAAGTAATAACCTAATGGGATTTGCAGATATGAAAACACTAGAGAAACTAGCAGCTGGGTAAAAAGGGACCAATATTTTATTCTTGTTTTTTTTTTTGACTTCAAGATTATTTTAATCTAGTTTGCCACACTGGGAGAATTATTAAGTTCTTTACAAATGTTTATTTTAAAACAATTGCACCATATCACACATGGAAATAAATACACAATTAACCAAACACTATTGTGCAACCAATGTGATTAAAACTGCTGTACATGTAAAATTTATGGTGATGACTTTCAATCTTTAAAAAAACACATTGCTGAAAATGCCTAAGCCACCTGATTTTAGTGACAAATAGAAGGCAGAAAATATTTTCTTAGTGAATGTGCAGGATCCTCTTGCATGGTCTATAATGATGTGGATTTTAAAGGCAATTACATGTTGTAGATGGCAAAACAGAGATGGAGTTCTGCTACAGGTGGCACTTCTACGCCACCAAATACATCAGCCAAGACTCAGTTTATTCAAACGGGGTGAACAGACGTTACGTGGTGTAAATGCAGTCTTACCTCCAAACAGCATCAAGGTGTGTGCAGACCTTTCACAGGCCTTGTGCACAGGCATGGTTCACACCTGCCATAATTTATGTTGGGGTAAATGTCCGCTCTTCCACAAGACCTCTGGGTTCATTCACAAGACCTCTGGATTCATTCTTCTCTGTCCATTTACATTCTGTGACAACAACTGGTTGCCAGCAGGAGGTTCTGAGGTTTGATGCTTCAAGTTTTCCACAGGATGAATGTTCTCCTGAATGCTCCTTTTATTTCTGCAAATGAACTTCACTGAGAAATGCTCTGTATTCAGACAGCATCTACAACTAGCATATCTACCCTGTGTTGAAGGCCAAGCACCAGAGGCCTTCTAAGATCTGCAGAAACCAAAGGATCTCATGAAATAAACTATCCACCCCTTCCAGGATGGCAAATTCAACAAAAGAGCAGCACAGCCCTTAGGAAAAGTAAGAGTCTTTGACAATTGGAACTGGTGGTTTTTTATGGTCTATTGGTTTATAAATAAAATGGAAATCTTTCTTGGTTTCACTCTTCAGCAGTGAAGCTTTGATATGATGGGGGAGGGCTTCTTTGTCCAGCTGCAGCCACTGGTCATCAACATAAACAAAAAGTCCATAGTCCTTGGGATGGGAGACTTCAAACTTTTCAGCACACTGCTGGCTCAGCTGCTCAGCTGTGGTGTCACTCCGAGAGGCAAGTGTCCTTGACTGAGCACCAATCTCCAGAAAGGCGATGGAGATGAAATCCTGAAGAGGAATATGAGGATAGATCTTGTAATTAACACAATGACTTTAGGAGACAATACTCAGCCCCAAATCTCTAGCTACCTAGAACACATAAATGCTCCCAAATATCCTCCAGTCATCCTCCAATGCATTTTTCTTTTTAAATTTATTATTTTTTTTCTCCTCTGAAGAACAAGCTCTGAATCAGTGAATACTTAAGCTAGCAAGCACTTAACCAAATAATTAGTCCCACAAAGACATATGATTAAAGGTCAAAATCAATGAAGATTTTTTTTTTTTTTTTCTGATTTTGGTGACTATCTTTAGCGTGCAGCTGTCTCTCTACAGTTCCTGAAGAAACAGGATGCAAAAAAATAACAGACCTCAGAGACTTGGCTTGAAACCCCAGCATTTAACAGAAACAGGAAAGGATTGGTGTTGTAGTGGCCCTTGAAATTCCACTGTCACCTAAGCAGCATCTTGAGAGAGTGGCCTCCGAACTTCCTTTCATGAGTAATGAAACAGCAGAAGTTGTGCTTCTTCTGAAGGAGGCTGATTTACTTGTATCTTGTTTCATACAGTAAAAATTGACAGAAAGACTTTCTGTTGAACTTATGAGGTGCAGAAATCTACAGTACCTTTGGCCAGGGGGGAACCTGTGTATTTAATTTGTGTCTGTGACATTCAAAAAACTCCCAGCCATTTCTGTTAGAAAATACTCCAGTTCCCCAGAAGAAGTGAGAGAGCTGCGGACTCTCAGACTGTTTAAATCCTACACATTTGCCAAATATTTGGACTATGGGCTTCCAAACTGTGTTTATAGATGAGTAAGGCAGCCAGTAGGGCATGTGGGGGCATGGTGAACATGCCCGCAAGCTAGTTACCCCTGCCAGGGCAGGCTTGCATGTCTATGACATTGCACATCATTCAGAGGAAGTGAAAACAGCCCTTGTGCTGCTGGAAACTGTGGAAACATTCTGGGGAAAATGTGGCATTTGCTGACCCAGTTATTATGCTCCATGCTAGGTAGCTGCTATGAGCTACTGTCAGAGCAGCACTTAGGGATGGATGGATAATTATGTGTCCCATCCACCATTCATATGTTCTGAGATCATTCAGAACTGTTTTGACTGCACTGTGGAAAGCATATTTCCACCGTGCTGCTACACAGCTATTTAGACAGTCTCCCACTCAGCATTCTTTCAACATTTTTATTTGAGGCTCCCACCTCAGTGCTGACACTGCTCGCTTTTGCCCTGTGAAGGCTTTGCAGAACCTGAGACGTGGACTTTGCTGCCTCCTTGTGGGTGAAAATTTGATCACAGGACATGGGGCTGTCAGGGCACCCTGTCTGCTTGCTCCTGCCTCCAGCCCCACCATGGCTGGAGGACCAGAGGCACCTGTACGACTGGTGCATGGGACATCTTCACTGGGCTACTCACAGTGTGAGCTTCACAACTAATACTTCTTCAGCTAACCAGCCCGTGTGGGGTCTGCTCCACTGCTGGGCAGGAGAGGACAGGTTTTGGAAGTTGCTTGTCTGACCAGCCCTTGGGATTGCTCTGGTCCTCTCACATCTTTATGCTGCTCACATCTCCTCAGCTTAGCCCCTGGCTTCCCCAGGCCCTAAGGGCCATGAAGAAGATGGCCCTCCCCACTGCAGCTCTCCCGATATGAAGATCCTCACACACAGTCCTTGAGAATGAGCAACGAAATCACTTTTCTGTCATATTTAAAATGATTTAGTTGAGTACTTCAAGACTTCAATATGCATTCTGTATATAATATGTAGTTCAAATGAGGTTTGCTTGTTTAAGATTTGGAAATCTTGCACAGTATGTTCTGTCTCTTAATAGTGATTTGTGTTGATTTAATATTTAAATAATTATCATATTTAAAATGATTATGTATGGATAGAGCACATTCATCTCGCAGGCCTTTTCCCCAGGAAGTCTCGCCAGCTACCTGCACTGATGAGCGGGAAGCCCGGGCCTTGTTCAGTGTCCTCCGCCGCTCCCAGCGGTGAATGGAGTCCTGCACCTCCATGCTCAGCTGCCGAGTTACGGTGATTTTGTCATAGTTCTTGATGTGCTCCAGGGCCCCATAGGTGGTGGTTAAATAATAGGAGCCTGCAAAAGGAGAAGGTCTTGGATGAGCATCACATCTGCATGGGCCATTCGTTTCCCCTTCCCTCTTGACTGTGCCCATGCAGAGACCCTGTCTAATGCTTGCACTGCCCATGCCTGCAGGCAGGTCGTGGTGGCCTCCATCCTGTTTTGCTTCACAGCAATGTCAGCTGTCCAGGCTCCTGAGATTGTAGATGTCCTAGGGGGCACCACAGACCAAAGCTAAGCTACTACAAAAGCAGCTTGGACAAACAAACCCAACCAGCCACCTTTGACCACAGATGATTTATTTTCTGGGACATGTTCATCTTTTTGAAGTGTTCAACAGGGCCAATGCAGTAGGTCTGTAATGTGGGATCCTGGGCAGTCCCCACGATGCAAGGCAATGGTAAAAATCACAGTGTGCTCTGCAGGAAAAGCACAAGGCCTGCATTCATCCCCTGACCTCAGCTACCTTGATGAAATGTTTAGATCCCAAGTTCCCTGTGGGGTCAGCACCTTTGAAGGAGGTCTCAGACCTGCAAGGAAGGACAAGTCACCCTCTGCTCCCTCCACGTCTATTGACTAGATGGGGAACCCAGATGTCTGAGACAAATTCCTGTACTCTTAAAAGTTAAGAGTGATAAATCTTGGTAAACTAGAGAAAGAGGTGATGGAACACTAAAAGCCAGTCCATTTTCCTCAAAAATTCCTGACTGCCATGGTGTTGGCTGAAACGAGTAATAAATACCAACTGCAGCAGCAAGGGAAGGAGCTGGGCTGTGATAAGAACATGCTTTATCAACAGGGCTGAAGATAGACCCTGACAGGAGGGCAGAGCTCTATGTCTCCTCTGAACAAGGCAAGGAGGCAGCCCGGAGAGCTGCGTGAGGTGTTCCCTGGCCTCCCATGGGACAGAGCACACCCGTCCCAGCGGGGCGAGGGGTCAGGCCGCGGCTGTGCCCGTGTCACCGGTGAGCCCCATGCCGGGCCAGGCCTCGCTGCAGCCTCCTGCTGCTCCTGCCCTCACTTCAGCTGCCGGCAGCACAGGGAGAGCTGGAAATTGCCCCTGAGCTGGCAATTTCTCTGCTTTAGTGCTTCATAAGAGCTGCGGCGCCTCTAGATGGCGCCTCCACATCACCCAAAGCCCCTGCCCGCAGCGGGCTCGCAGCGCTCGGGCTTTGCCGAGCTTCAGTCTGCAGCTGGTTGCATAAGTGGCAGCTGAGAGCATTTTGTCTGAGCAGTGTTTTTAGAGAACCATTAAATATTAGCCTAAGAGAGACAAAGACACTGCCATTTATCGTTCCGTGCTCGGGTGGATCCAATGAAGAACATCCCACAGGTATATAAGGATTGCACATGCTGAAAACATGGCACGCTCGCTCTCTCTCTATTTTTTTTTTTTTCCCCATCTTCTCCCATAAAGCACATCTGAGAACAGACTACCACTTACCCTGTCTTAAATATACCCTTCCTTGTCTCCCTTTTGGTGTGACTCCTGCTCTGGCAGACTCAGGGGTGCCCCTGGTCAGACTGGTGACCCCTGGTGCTTCCCTTTGGTCAGAGTCCAGTTCTGCCCCACGCCTCTCCCCCCCCCCCCCCCCCCCGAGGAATTCATTACTTTTTTTTTTTTTTTTAATAATAATTAATTTTGCTTTCCCTTTTCAGCATCTTCATTTCCACACATCCGTTCCCCATCTCCTGTCCTTGCCTTTTCCCCAGTAGCCAACATCAGTATTATTAAAATTTGATCAAAGTAAATTCTTAATTTGGAGGCCAGATTTAAATTATTTTATATATTTGTCTGACTTATTTTCACAGTTTCCTCACTTCTGCTTTCCTTTAATTTTTGTTTTATTTCTGTGCCCGAATCTATTGTCATTTAATGTTGGAAGTCCCATATCAAGTTGACTTTTGACAGTTTCCATTTGCAATCTCTGAGCTGTCTTCATTAAGCTATTCTATTTTTTGCCTTTCCTTGTGTCTGCAGTTATTCCCAGTACCCTTTCTGAAGTGGTTATTCAGCTAGTGTGATCTGGAACTTCCCTACAGGTTTTTTTCCACTTCAGCTGGAGTGGAATTTCACATAGGCTTTGCATCTTTGATTTGAAAGAAATTCCACCCAGCTTTGCCATTGATACGTTGAGCTCCTCAATCCAGCTGACTTCAGCAAACAGCTCAGTAGTGTGCCCTTTTGAAATGAAGAACCTGTGGGCAGTGTAGTTACCAAAAACAGCTTAGTTATGTCAGCAAAATGCTGTGCTTAGGCTAACATTTTTATTCTGCTAACATTTTTTTTTTTTTTCAGCAGGAATATCAGCCTATGCAGAAACCCCTCACTAACGCAATTGTATGCTACTGTTATTTCTCTTAGTACTTAATTTTGCTCACCTCTGCACCATGCTGGGTAGATGTGCTCCTAGCTACAGACTGACACTTTCGTTTAATATAAATAAAATTGGTCTGCTGTTGTTCATTCAGGACTCCTTTCTACAACCTCAGTACTTACCAAAACAAGTTCTAAAATGAAGTCCTTCATATTGTTTTAGTGACTAGTTGGTGACAAATTATCTAATTCAGAGTGTACAACCCTGTACCTGTAAGTAGCATTTGCTTCCCAAGCTGTATTTGAGATGCTAAAGGCCCACAGAGCCCTAGGATATTTACCCCTCCAATAGCAGAGGTCTTTATTCACATTCAAAACTAATATTTAACCTTACTTTTTTTTCTCTACCTTGCTGTGATACTCAGCCAGAGAACACTGTCAAAGGGTCACTCTACTCATATAGGGAATGAGAATGACGTAGGGCCATAGGAATACAATGCAGTTTAAGAACTGCTCTCTTATCTCAGAGGAGTAAATAAAAGTTGCACAATGGATTGCAGCAGTTTAGGTTTAGGCAAAGACCTTTTGACTTTTCAGCCTTTCAGCCAAGGAACACTAGATGTCCCTGTTTAGGTTACTAATCCAGCAATTCAGATCTCATTTGTGCTGGGCCCCCTGCTTTTCTTGTTTGTGTCTGAGGTCACGACACTGCTAAAAAGAGTTGAAGTGTTTAACAGACTTTTTAAAGCCTCGGATTTGAGAAGCTTGGCCAAAGCTTATCCACAAAACCAGAGCCTTGCTGCCCTACCTTCACAAACACTAAAGTAAGGTAAATAATAATTTGCAAAGAGAATATTCAAGGAGCAAACATTGTACTTTACCTTCACCTAGCTGCAGAGCAGGGTCCATGAGCTCCATCATATACTCCACATTCAGCAGGACTTCAGTCAGGTTGCTGCGGGCCAGCACATACATGAGCACGGGGAGGAAGTCATCTGCACCATATGGCTTTCCTGAGCAAAGAGAAACACAGAGTGGTCCCAATAAACTCACCGCAAAGGCACAACAGTGACAGTTTCTCACCCAACTGTCTTTTATAGACTTTAGTTTAAGTTATCTGAAGAGTTAAAGATTGAAACTACCAGCAAAGAAAAAAATGGCAAAAAAAGGAAAGTTAGCTCACTTTAAAAAGTGAGTAAACTTGCTTCAAACCCAAAATAATAATAAAAATATTATTATTAATAATAAAAATATTATTATTAACAAAAAGGAACACTTTTAGTGGGCTCTATTTCAGTCATTCTTAGTTAACTAGAGAGAGAATAACTTAAACTTCATGGATCTCAGACATGGGACAACTCTTGAAGAGCTCAAAGGCTGAATCCTGCCAGTTTGTCCCTCCGATTTGACACTGCCATTAAGAGTGCAATTCATGTTTGCAATATTGACAGCAAAGCAGTATACGTGTGTTAGGAGTATTTATTCTCTTAGGTTTGCTCTTTGTTGGACTGAAGAGTAAAAAAAAGAGAATTTGAGACAGCAGTTTTTAGAACTGAGGACTTTTGTGCTTATGTTCCTTCAGAAGGCAAAAATTCACCTACATGTTCCTAATTAACTAAAGTCTACCAAGAGTTAGGACCTAAGAGGAAATATCTTTCCAGCCGTAGTGTCTAGCTAGGAAAACAAAAAGTCCTTCACATTGACTTAGACTAGGTTTTTGGAGCTGACGTTCAGAAGGGGTTACAGGAACAGATCTTAATGGGCTCAAGATTTCCTGGGCTTAAAACAACAAAGAAGTCAACAAAGTGATCTTACATGTAATCTATAAAAGCTCTTTGGGATCTCTGAGGACAAAAAAAGCATACTTGTTAATAGTTATCATAAATAATTATTACTTAAAATGAAATCCTGAAATCCGAACAGAAGCTTCACCACATAAACTGCAAAGAACAGAGAGAACTTCCCTTATTGAAAGATGCTTTCACAGAAATATGTATATAATGCTTTCATTTTCTGCCAACAGGTCACAAATCCATCATGGACAACATGTAATACCAAGCTGCTTAACAGGCCTATCTTCCCAACACTCAGGGTTGACCATTCTTCTGAAGCTAAACTCAGAGTGCATTCATTCTGAGTGATCTCCCTCAGACTGTGAGCATTTTTACTCATCTGAGGTGTTGATTTCACCACTTTGGAACTGGCCAGGTGTGTCTCACTTGAGAACTCCTTGGCTCATTTCAAAGAATAAAAGCAATTCTTGACATAGCTGCAGTGAAGTTATGCCCTGGCCATTTTTGACCCATAGTCCATATGCCCTTCCACGGTGAGGAATAAATTCCTATTTCTCAAATGTTCCCACTGCCTTATTTCAAATCCTTGCCATGAGCCAGCTTTCCCTTTTTTGTCATTCATAGCTGACGCAGATTCTCTGCTGGCAAAGAAAGATATTCTTTTAAAGCCTCAAATAAGCATGAGCTTAGACCCTGATTTAAAAAAAGAAGAAAAAAAAAAGCGTGGCTTTAAAATAAACCCAGTAATATTCTAGTGAACAGAGAGTTGATCCAGTTAAAACAAAGTGTTGGAGGATAAGAGATGCTCAGATCTGTAATTCAATCTGTTTCTAACAGAGTCTGTACGTGCCACAACACAATTTATCTAATGAAAGCTGGATTAACGCTTTCGGCTCTATTTGCTCTATTGTGGCTGTCTTTAGTTAAACAACACAGCTCTTGGTCCTCACCCAAACTATGAAAGGACTCTACTGTTTTGTTAACATCTGGATGGGGGTTTTGTTAGTCTGTTGTTGCCTTGGCTTATATCTCTGCGAAAGCTTCAGCTCAGTGAAGGGTCTGGTTTATTACTGTCATATATGTAAACACAATAGAATCAGCTTAGTATTACAGCTATTTAGTACTGTGTAGCAAAAAAAAAGATGGCTCAACTGGAACATGAAAGCTCAGTAAAAAAACTGCACTGAGAAAAGCCCTGTTTTCCTTTTGGCTTGAGTAAATCAGATGCCAACAGAGTTAATTCTGTATAGACACAGTATAATGGAACATGAAATACATTAGAGTTTGTTGGGCTCATCTTTTCCCTGCTTTAAAAACTTTTTATTTCTATGTAGTAGTTACTGACAAGTGGCATGGAATTGGTGCTCCTGATTTCCTGAAAGCCAAGAGATTTTCACTGCAGCACCCATTGCAGAATTTTATCTTCCTACCATTTCTCCTCCATGAACAATCCATATTTTATCTACTAGGTCATACAAGGAAGTTGCCAGTTCACAACATGGGTTCTTATCTACTGAGAAAAAATCTGCTGGTTTATTATTGTTATTATTGTTGTTATTGTTGTTTAAATCATTGAAAAAGATAAACAACCAGCCAACAGGTTATTTGTCAGCCATTGCATAGTGGAAACTGGAACTTGGAACTGAACAATTTGGTGTCACCAGCCACCAACTTTTAGTGTCAACTGAAATGGAAGTTGGAGAGAACTTTTCAAGAACATCTACAGAATCTCTCTATTTCTTTTTTATTGTCTGAGAAGTGGTTGTGTTTACAAGCAGGCATTGAGTCCATTATTTTTCACTGTTCCCTATCTCATTTCTATAAGCTGATTTAGCTGCTCTGCCCACCAGCCCTTGTTACTGCAACCTTTTCTCAACTTTAAATTTCATAGAAATATTATTGGAGTCCCAGCAGTTTATAAGGCAAAAAATAAGAAGTATATAATACAAAATATATAAATACAAAAAATAAGAAAAGAAAAACAATACAAAAAACAACAACAACAACAACAACAAAAACTAGACTCTATTTTAATCCATGTGTGGGAATATGAAGCTTGAATCTTAAATACGTATGTCTGTTGCTAAAGCTGAAGTCAGCAGAAGCTGTAGGTGAGAAGCACCACCACCAAGCACCTGCACCAAGGGAGAAGCAGAGCTGGCCACCCAGGATGTAGCTCTGACTCCATGTGTTGCCACGGGCATCCCGTGTTGCCTTGGGCAGGCCAGGAAGGTATCGTGCCTTCTCCTTGAAGGTGTCGCAATGGTTTCCTGCAACTGACTGCCAGGGCTGGGTGCCTGAGAGGGCAGGGCTGAAGCTCTCCTGGCCTTGGCCGTCACAGCAGGCTCAGGGAGTACCTTGGAGATGTACAGTGGGCAGTGAGGACAGCTCTGACATACCCCATATCTCAGCCCCTCTGTGGGGATGATAGCTGCTGTCAGCAGTTCAAATCTGACCAGAAGCTTCATGCAGGGCTGCTTTCCCCAGGCTGCTGCCTCCTCAGCTCCACTTTCGGTCTGTGTCAGAGCCAATTCCCCAGCCCTGTGTGTCTTTCTCGGCCTGGGGTCTCTCAGAGAGAGGAAGGCCTGCAGCTGATGGGGTTAAACCCAGCCCTGACCCTGCCAGTGCTCGTAGTGGAACTGGGACTGAGCTTGCTCGTTCAAGGTGGCGTTGTCCTACTCCAGATATGACTTTCTTGCTCTATTTGCCCATCTTTCCTGCAGGATCAGGAAACATTTATTTCATAAATATCTGTAAGGAGCTTAAAATAAGCCTTCTCTTCTGCCACAAACTCATCCTATTATGTTTATAGCAAAGCAAATACAACGTCAGCTCCTGGCTGGGATGCAGCACTTGAATGGAATGGGTATTAATTAAATACATGATTTAAAGCAACTGGAATTCTGCCCAAACCTCCATAAAGAAATTACAGCCTGTTGTAGCACATTCATGTATTTCTTCTCTCTCCATGGGTATCCTGACAACCAGCAGACAGTGATGATGCTCTACATCTTGCTCTAGTATTTTATAGCCACTAGAATGACGTCTAGCAACAGCTGTCCAGGAAATATGAATTTTAGCCTCAGTTTATAGCTGGGAAACCTAACGTACAGAAAGGTTAACTGGGATTTGTTCAAGATCATAGGAAAAGATTGTGACCATCTTTCCACTCACTAGCATTTTACTGTTTCTTGTCTCATACTGCTTCAGGCAGGTTTGATTTGTGGTATAGTTGAATTAAGAGAGTTAAAACGTGCAGACAGAATGAATCCATTTCAAAAACATATGCTCTACAGATCAGGGAAATTCATTCCCCTGGAAAAATTTGAACAGACTTTTTAGTTCAAATGTAGCAATTGCACTAGCCAGAAGAAAGATATAATCTCTAGTCCATCAACCTTCATTAAGAGTAAATTAAATAGAAATACCATTTTCCCAAAGATAGCAAAGCAAAACTGTAATGTGTAGCTTTATATTCCTCCATAGGAGTGAGATGTGTTAGTGAGCAATGCAGTGGGATTGCTCTGACTTAATTTTAAGAGTTTCTAGCACTGGCACACTGCTGACTGAGGCCAGTTTCCTTTCCAGAGGCTCAGCTACCACACTGAAGGCTCACTGCTTCATGTCCATGCCTTTGCCAACTGCAAAGCCACACAGAAGCACATCAGGGCAACCATATCCAGCTGCTCAGTTTCACAGAGGATGACAAACTTCATCCTAAAATCTAGGGAATAGAAAGATTGCAGTGGAATATATGTATTCTATCTATATTCTTCCTCCAAAAGAAGACTATTTATTAACCAGGCAAAATTATGCAATGGAAATTATTAAATCGAACATTTTAGGGCCAGCCACCTAGCCAACGTCACTCTAGTACAGAACTGGGTTTGAACTGTAGTCCAGCCCTCTGTGAGGATCTAAGATACTTCAGCAATGAAACTTCATAATCTTAGTCCACAATGTTAAAAAGTTGCAGTAAGAAAACCGTTCCTCTCCTCATTCCTTTTGAATCCCATCATAAAGCAGGCTTTATAAAGTATCTTTCAAGCTTCCAACTCATGCTTAGAGCATTACTATTTCTGATCTTCCCAGGTCACACACTGACCAAGCTTAGCTTGTTTGTCTCGCCTAGTGTTTCTTCATAAACTGATGTCCATACTACTCTATTTTTTCATTTCCATCAGTTCTCTTCTGCTGAGCAGCAGCTCTCAGGTAGCACAGGGCTTGGAGCTCTACTCTTACCGCTGCCAGTGCACATCACACATGTTGCAAATTTGCATGTAATTATCATTCCACAAGTGTCGCTTGTGCTTTTGATATAGTAAAAGGCAGAGATTATACTCCTAACATACAATACCCCTTGACATTTTGTCTGAGGAAAGGTATTTCTGGAAGATAAACAAGAAGCAGCTTTTCCTCTGTATGATTACAATGCTTCTGTGTAAATGAGATATGTGGCCAGCCCTCTCTGTGGTTACTGGAGCATGCCCTCCAAATGTTGGAGCGGCCAGACTGCTGGAAGCTTACAGTGCCTGCTGAATCCTGCCTCTTACTTTTTCTCGTGCGTAGAGTAAAAGATGCCAGCCAGTTTGCAAAGGAGATCCAAACTCCCCTTCTTCTCTTCTGTTAATGCATATTATTCTCCCTAACTACTCCTAGTATTTTTAGCAGGCAGGTTACACATCTTTAAATTGTAGGTTGCATTCATGGAGGCATATGCTGAAGTTATTTAAGTTTGCACAGAACTTGGAAAAGCTCAGTGAGACACCACAGTGCTATCATAATTGTCCCTTTGGGGGGGATACACTTACTAATACTGCTGCCTACACTGTGTATGTGAGCATCTGAACCAGTACCCCTAAACTCCTTTTATAGCCAGTGATGAACTAATCAATATCGTCAGTGGAGTTTGCCATGAGTCATCTCACCCTAAAACAGACACCTACATCTAAGCCAGATGAATCAACTGAACTCTATCGACTATGTCCCCATTGTCTATAATGAGAAGTTAGATGTGATACCCATCTGTGGCCACCTACAGCTAGATGTAGCTGTAGATGAGTCCTGCCTCAATGTACACCTACATCTTGTAGTTGCACTCAGAGGTCTGTTAGGAGGAAGGTGTTTTGAAAATGACAGTGGACTTGCCTTCTTGATTCCTTCTGATGAATCAGACCCACAAACTGATGGCCTATGACTTGAGGGAGAAATGTTAGTTTATGCCAGCTGAGAATTTGACCCATTGAGCCCATACTCTAAGTATCTAAGACAAATTGTCACAGCTAACTTATCAGACAGATTGTGTTACCTAATATAAATTGCAACCTTCTATTAAAACTCCGACAACCAAAGCAGAAAAATCCTCCTCTCTCAAAACAGCAGGCTAAACACGGAGTCAGACATGGCTGACTTCAAAATGTTGTAACTCTTGCAGCAGTACAAAGATGGGCACTGCTGCAAGGGCAGATGTTTCTCACTGAGCCTACCCCTAGTTTTAAAGTACCTATTAGTAAACCTTGGCTGAACCTCAACTGCCGTTTTTCAACCCAATAGGTTGAAAAATTTGTGTTTTCAAGGGGGTTTGAAAAAAAAAAACGGTGTTTGATTTGGTGGTATTTGTGCTTTTCTTTGAGACGTGAAACCATATTCTTAGGCCAGTTGTTCTATTGTCAACCTAAAGTGGATAAAGGCCTGGCCTGAACTTCCGAATTTCAAATTAAACCAGACAATGTAAGTAATTATCATGTCATGGAGCAGATAATTTTTCTGACAGAGGTAGACTGATTTTGGTCCTGTGGCAGAGGGAATTATTAGTTCTGTGTTCCACACGCTCAGACCTTCTACAAGGGGGGAACTCTTTAATTCAGTGGTGAGTAAAAGGAACTAAAAGAAGAACAAATTGCACAGGAAACAGAGCACGGCCGCTACTCTTCCGGTGCTAAGAGCAGTGCACTGCCCTGGGGCTGCCTGAAAGCAACAGGGACCTTGGGTGGCTGCTTTCGAGGTGGGCAGAGAGCAGAAAGGGTTCCTACCCAATGACATCTGGTCTGAGCAGCCCACAGCATACTCTTTCTGCACAGCACCGGCTGGGAATCTTCCGTCAGAAAAATATTTCAGTGTGCTGAACAGTTTGTCTTTGCCAGGTGGAAAATCAAAGTAATACTGGTGATCTGGGGTCAGTTCATTCTTGTGAGAAGGTTTCGCACATTTCATTTCTAACCGGATCTACAGGGTGTCTCACTGGATTTGCCTCTGAGTGCAGTCTCTGCCATGACTTAGACTATAGCATTTCCCTGTTCTCAGGGCATAAATTCACATGGGAAAATTTCCCTAAAGCCAGGCCAGTTTAATTCTGACTAGACCCTGATGTGCAGTATTGGTCATGTATACTGGACAGGGAATTGGATGCACACAGCAGAATTCGGCTTTTGAGCCCCATCCCACTTGCAGCAGCACTCGACATGAGAAAACAGTTCGAGATGGCTGAAATGAAGTGCTTCAGTTAGCAGAACAAACCACAATCATCTGATTTCATGAATGCCAACCTTTTTAAATATTTCAGGTTTTTTGAATTGTTTCTCTGACCCATAATTTCTGCTGCATAAAATGACACAACAGCATTTCCTGCAATAGAGAAATTCCAACCCTGAGCCAGCTGAGGCATGACAGATACATAATGTGCCACCGCCATCGGAAGGAGTCTGTGTCTCCTATGTGGGTTTTAATGAGGTGTTTGAGTCTTTGATCTACATCAGATATTCTCTCAGACTTGAAGTAACACAGCTGTTTTTAGAAAGTTACAGCAAATTGCCCTACATGCGCCAAAATCTTCTCATATGAGGTGAAGGCAGTCAAAGGTCCTATCTGCCCTGCAGCTTACGCTCAGCCCCGGTGTGGCTTCCTGTTCTGCTGTTAATGTGTCTAGATCAGTTGCTGAACTTTGCTGCATGCTGTCCAAGGGAGGACCCCTATAAGAAGCTCAAGGGACAATTCCTGCGTGAACGCCCCATGGCTGTTGTTGGTACAGAACAAAGCAGAGCAGAACCTTTGCGGATGGTAACTTCTTGAAAAACTGCAGGTCATTGCAAATGAGTATCTGGCTACTCTCCTAATTATGTATGGCTCTTCATCAGCTCCCCAATACACAAAGAAAGCTCTTAAAGGGGTAAGGCGGGCTCCTGGAGGAAGGGTTTTTTGGTCTATCTGCAAAAATGCATCCTGTCTGCAGGCCAAGGGCTTAACGTGCATTTAGCGGTTGGCCTGAGGCCCAAGTTATACTTATACTTGGAGTACGGACTTCCTCACGCCACAGAAGCTTAGTGGTGGCTCTTGGAGTTTACCAGACTATCAGGAATTAATAACAAACGGTACCAGTATTCTGCATCTCCTCTTCAATTTAGGCAAAACTTTGTAAAGGCCAAATCAAGAGACCCTTCCCAAAGACCCATGCCTATAGGTTACCATTAAACTGCTATGTGCCGGGACAGAGCTCTGGGGATTTATGGAGAGCTGCATGAAGGCTTGTGCAAGATGGCTATTACCCATAAAGTACATGCTTACAGACATTATCTGATCCCTGGAGTTATGGAGCTTAAAGTTAACTTTAACCAAGAAACACCTTGTATCTGCTATTAGTGCAGAGAACTTCACAGAAACTAACCAGTGCAATCTGAACACAACCTGTGAAGAGCTGATACCAAACACACCAAGATATAAGAGTTGATACCAAACACACACAGTCTGGATATTGCCACATCGACTGTAACATAAACCTTGTTCCTGCGGTACCTGGCAAAGGACCCGTGTGGAATACCATGTCAGTAGCAGTGCTGTACCTGGGTTTCCCTGAGCCATGGAGTCATAGATGAGTTTGCAGGACTTCAGCAAGATGGCAATCTTCTTTTCTGGAGAATAGGCCTTGTGCATGGTTGTGAACTTGTGAAGGATCTTTTCTAGCACAACAGTTTCAGGCACACTGGTTGTGACACCAAGGTCAGTGGTAGTTGTGTTTTGTATCACAAGTTGGTTCTCTCTTAGCTGCTGTAAAGATCCATCTTTGTTGTGGATTTCTTTCAAGTAAGAATTGATGGCTTCTTTTAAAGGTTTAAGGACACATTTGTACAAAGATGACTCAGCAATCGCATCTGCATAGAGACGGGAGAACACAAAATTTCATGGTAAATAATCAACACCAAAGTACAGGTGCCAGTAAAACTCCCAAGAAAACATGGTTATTCATGTACTATTGAATAGCCATGAGCAGGGAACAGAAATTACAACCCAGAGAGTAAATGGCTCGTTACTGGCACCCACCAGATGTCTGAAAAGGCTGCAGACCAACATGACTGCACAGTCTCTGCTGCTGGAGCCATAGGAGAGCTCCAGCTGTCAGCAGCCCCAGTACGCCTGCACTGCCTGACTGCTGAGCAGTGCGGCACTGCCAGGCCACAGGAAAGCCAGCTCTGGGCAGAGAGGAGGAACCCCAGCTAACTGTGCTCCTTCTCACAGTCAGTCCTGGGGGGATTCACCTCATGTCCCTTCAGACATCTCTCTCACCTGTCTGTTTACTTTGGGATGAAATTAACTGAATCCTTGAAGTGCCCCTTTCTCCACACTGACTGAAGAGGGGCTGTAGCCACCAGCTCAGAGGCGGACACCAACATCTGGTCAGAAGCCTCTCACCCTTCCTGCTCAAGTAGCTCTACTTTACTGGTGTTTAAGTCAATTCTTACGCCACCTGCGTGTGAGGAAATTGTTTGTGTGGGCTGAGCTTTTGCTTAACGTCCAGCAGGAGACAAAAGGAACCATGAGAGACTGTGAGAAAGTGCTTTTCAGTCTGTTGTCCACCTCCTAGAGACCAGTGGCAGAGCTAGCAGGGCTGCAAGGATTGCTTGTCACCCCTGCACTGTGGCAAAAAGGTCACTGCCAAGGGAGCCGTCTGCTCAGTCAGCGAGGCATGAAACAGAAGGCAGTGACATTTAGGGATACAAAGTGCAAGGATTTCAAAGACTCAGAAAATCAGCCTGAGGCAGGAGGGATTTGAGTAGTACATCATCCCTGAGGGGAATCCCTGTCCTCTACAGAAGGCTGACTGGGCCGTATCGTGCTGCTAAGGAACTGCAAGTGAACAGGGCTGGATCTAACCAAGCATGTCAGTAATCCTTGCACACACACAGCTCTACCAAGCAGAACAAGGACACTTCTTCTTTCTGCCTCCTCTCCACCTTCCCCAAGCAAGACTCATAGTGAACTTTCTGTGCTGACACCCACTCTGCCTCTAAGAAAGGGGTTGCTGGGAGAAAAGTCCCAGGTGTAATACGAGGTGTGTGAGAAGTGAAACTGTAGTTCCTCTCTCGGAGCTACGTCAAGGGGCGGGCAGCAGGTCTGTTCTGCTGGGAAGGCCTCGGGGTCATCTCAAGGCCTCTGCTGGGTGAGAAAGAAGTCAGCAGGGGCTGCTGAGACTGACAGCTGGGCACCTCTGGGTCACCACTGAGCTGCCCCCCCCCCTAATACTGGAGCTGCAGGATTGCCTGGACACCCCGGCCACTTCTGTAGTTGGCCATGGTCTGTGCTGGGAGCCTTCCAGCTCCCAGATTGCTCTGAGACAATTTAGGGATTTATAAGTAGCTCTGCATTGGTTCCCAGGTCCTGAGCAAACAGTTTTAAGTCAAAAGAGTGCGTATTCCCTCATGAACCCCTTTGTGTATTCCCTCCTGAACACACATAAAATGGCCAGGCCAGTCTATTTTTATTTATTTATTTTTAACAAGGAGATAAATGGCAAATTATGACTCACAGCAGATTGAGTGAAACACCCTCAAGCACCCAAAAAGATTATTATTTTTTCTCCCCAAAGGCACATGATTTCTGTAGCATAGAGGTGTGAATGCTGCATTTGTGTAGCCAGCAGTGTTGCAGCATGCAGCATTTCAATGCCTCAGTGCTGAGGCTCAAAGACCGACTTGGATCAAATGATTCCTCCAACCTGAACGTTCAGTCTTGTCCCTCCTTGTTGGACAGCGACTGGTCCCCAGCTGGCTGCCACAGGCAGGGAGCTCTCCATCCTCACTGCAGTGTGGGGAAGGGGATGTGGAAAGCCAGGGAGAACAGAGCTGTGCAGGGTCTTGGCCTTTTGTATTTGCAGTGAACACAGCTCTTTGTGCATGCCTCTATAGCTATATATTTGTATGCATATTTTTATGCATGTTTATGCATATTTACATACACACATCTCTCTCACACACACAAACATACATTTCTCCTGCTTAAACTTGTCCCCTTAAAACATTCAGAATAGTATTTTCCCCCTCATTGGACTCCTGTTTTTTAAAGATGCTCCCTCAAATGTTGGCAACCACAGAGCAGACTTCAATTTAAGCCCCTCAGCTTTTGGGAGATGGCTTATAATTTCTGTAAAGCAGAACTTGTGTCTGCACAGTTCTGTCTCCCTCCTCACTCGCCCAAATCCTTCCCAAGGATGAGTAAAGCACAAACACCTACCTAACTGTTCCTCGGTGTAGGTGGCTGGGTCTATCAGAGATTTCAACTCAGTGCTCTGCACCAAGTAACTCTTTAGCTGTGTCATCATCATCCGTATTTCTTGTAGCATCTCTGTGCTGGAGCTCTGCTTTGCCATCATCTCCAAACTGTATACTCTGTAGTCCCGCACGAGGTTGCCAAAGTACGAATCCTTGTCCTGTGCCAGCTCCACTATCTTCTTCTGCAGCTTTCTATCATTCGACAAAAAGACTGTGAAGACATTGGACAGGCTGACAAAGGACAGCCTGTTCTTGGCCTTGTCCAATATCATGGAGCGTGTCTTCTTACCAGATGAGCTATTCAGCATGTCCAAGTCATCCTCGGTGCTGCTGGTGGAGTAGGAGTCTGGCTCGGACGCTGATGCCTGAGCTACAGCGCTGCCTCCCAGGCCTTCCAAAGACAAGTGGGAACCTTTCAGTTCGGCTGAGATCACAGACTTGCGGCCACGTCCTGGTTCAGTCTCAGTGTTTGTGCAAGCTGCACCACCTGCTGCAGGTGCTGAGCCACTTGTGCATTGCACCTGCACCGCAGACACAGCCAGCTCCACCACCGTTCTCTGCTTTGACTGGCAGGAGCTGGGGACCCTCGGTACTTGGGAGAGCCTCTTCCTTCTCGGTGGAGGGATAGGAGGTGACTTTCCATTCTTAATGTCATTACTTTGTATATCAGGCATGTGCTCCTTCTTCTCTGCAGGTTCAGGCTTTGTCTCCTGAAACTGTGACACAGCCCTTTCAGGAACCTCCCCAGGCATTTCTACAGTCTTTCTGCACAGCAGCCTTTTATCTCTGCTCTCTGTACTCGCGTCTTGTTTTCCTTCTCCCTCTTCCCCTTTCAGCGTTTCACAACTTCCAGGCTTACCCAAGCAGCTCTCCTCTGATCTCCTCTCGCAGAGCCTTCTCCGCGGGGGGATGGAGGGCTGGGAACCCTTCTTGGGGCTCGCTGCCGGGGACTCCTTGGGTGAGCCGCTCTGCTTCCCTTCTTCTTCTTCACCGTCACCGCCCTCAATTTTCATTTCCTTGATGCTCTTTCCTAGTGGCTGAAGAAGCAGCTGGTTTTCTTCACAGGCCGTCATCGGATCCCGCAGGAGCTTCAGAGAAGACTTCTGACCGTGAGCGTGAGAAGGGGGTGGTGGGGGGGGGCGGCGGGGAGACCTCCTTTCGGCGAGCGTGGTGTCAGGGGGCAGATCGACGCTCACAGTGCGGCCTTTAGGAGGAGGTACATCTGGAGGAAAAGGATTACTGCACTCTTCTATAAAAATAGGATTCACGAACCACAGCCTGTCATTTCCTATTGACAGCTCAATTTCACATGAGCAGTGGTTTGTGCTACTTGCAAAACACTGGGTAGATCTTAAACTGTCTGCCTGGGCAGTGCTGAAAGCAGAGTCTCTTGCAGGGTGGAATAACCCTTCGCCTCTTGTTCCACGGTTTAAGGAGGAATCCCAGAAGTCTGTCAAAAAAAAAAAAAAAAGTTAAAAAAGAAGAAGAATGTAAAAACTCCCTGAGAGAATTTTAGCTGCTAACTGTATGTGGAAGTCCTACTTTTTGTTAAAAGAAATGGCACACATCTTTCACACCTCTGCACTAAGCAGTATGAAGAAAGGGTTGCTTGTTTTATGTGCATGAAATGTATGAAACCAGGGGAAAATCTCAGAAGATTCATCAGAAATTCATCAGTTTTCTAATGAATTTCTTGCCAATTTTAGAATGCTCCTCTAGTGAGAGATATTAATGTGCAGCCTGTGCAGTATGAGCAAGAAGGTGCAAGTAGCAAATATGAATGTTTGAGAAAAATGTTCTGGGGCTTGTTCAGTGATCACTACCTTCAAAATGCAAAGGTGAGTGAAGACCCCAGGCCACTGCTGTCTGCCTCTTGCTGATCGTGGGAAGGTGTGGGGCTGGGATGTGCAGCCAGGACCCAAAATGTGCCGGGAGCACCAGAGTCATCAGATGAAGACGACTCCACCCAGCAGTGAGCTCATGTGGTGGGGTCTGATCCTGCCTTGCAATACAACCACTCCAGAAATACATGACTTTGTATTACTTCCACAGATCAAATTTATCATTAACTTATACAGCTCTGGATGACCATTATCCAGAGCCGTGCCCAGGCTCTGTTTTGCACCTTGCCTTGAGACTGCCTGCCTGCAGGTGTGAAAGAGGAAAGCTGGTGCACGGGACTGTGTACATAGGAGGGTTTTATACTGAAGGACTACAGAACAGTTATGTATGTCAGTGCCATCAGCTGTGACTAGAAAAAGAAAGTGGTTCAGATGCAAGAAGTCATTTTACATGTCACAAATCTATTATTGGAATTTGTCTTTCAATAAATTGTTTTAAAAAATTATGAAGTGTTTGTATGTATTCTGAGCAGTTTCAGTATATTTTTAACCTCTTCTCCTTTTCCCAGAGGTGTGTTTTCAAAACTGCTTGCTTTATTGGTTTGATTGCTTTTAATCACTCCTCGAGCTGCTAATTCTGGGTCCACTACTGGAAATATCAGGAAACAGAGGATCCTGCAACCTCTTTGTTTTCTAACCAAAGAAAGAGGTAAAATCCTATGAGGGTATTCCCTGGCTGAGGACTGCATATGTGCCTATGGATTTAGGGACAAGGGGAAGACGGGAAATCCCAAAAACACAGAGATGCAGATAACTACATTAAACCGTTCCAGCATGCCTGGTGCCAAGCCTGCAGCTGCCTTGCTGCAAAAACCTTACTTGCCAAGCCCAGGAGGGGACACATGGGATGGCCCCAGTGCCCAGCAGGCAGCCCTGGGGCAGCAGCACAGCTCTCAGGACTCTGCCTTCAGCCGAGCCTGGCCAGGGCCGTGCTCTCCTGTCAGCTGCACCAGCGCAGCCCCCAGCCCATCACAGGGATGAGGATGCGGGGCTGGGCTGGCTACAGCCCTGGGCCTCCTCCTGAAAGCCAGCACCCAGAAATGCTTGGAGGGACTCTCAGGTAGGAAGGCTACAACAGAGCCTAGAACAGAGCAAAGAAACGCTTTCACTAAAGCCAGTACTGAACCATGGAGTGAAGCATGTTCAGATAAAATCTCTCCACTACATCCCCAAAGAGAGACCACTTCTCCTAAATGTATTCCCCGGTGCAGACGTGACTCTTGGTGGCTTCCTACTTTCAGCCAACTCAACGCAGTTGCTGGCAAAGCTGTCTTCTTTCTGCTGCCACCACAACCTGCCCTATGTAGCCTCTGCCTTTCCCCCCAGTGCCTCCCTCTGCCAGAAATGTCACCCCCAGGCACAGTCCATGGGTGTGCAGGCAGAGCAGGGTGGGCAACTGGCTCCCAGCTGCCTCTGCTCCCTCTGACCAGGCATTTATACAGAATACCTACAGAGCAGGCTACATGCATGAGTGAATTAAATGACTGCATCCGCCATTACAGAGAGAGCTAGGACACCCACAGCCAAGTGAAGAATGTGGCCACAAGTCACTAAAGCAGTGGAAGGTCACGTGCAGTGCCAGACTTGGAGCAGAAAGGCTCCTGCACGACTGTCATGTTAGGGCGGTGAAGAGCCTTTAATTTTATTTGGGTCAGTTTACCCACTGCAACCCAGCAGCTGTCTTTCTGTACTACGCTAGCAAGCCACTTATTCTGTGTCCACAGCCCCTTCCTTGCTCAAAAAATGCAAATTCTGAAAAACCCTCTGAAGCCCTGATGTTTAAAGTCAAACCATTGGCCACCTTCTGTATCTTGTGCTCTCCTGAAAGCATGTTGTACTTGCTCTGACTCTGTCCCTGGAAGGCAGCAGACTGCCCGTGGCTCAGTTTCCCCATGCTGAAAAATGGAGATGATAACAGCATCTCTTATAAAAAATCTGGTAGTCTAATGATGCAAGAAGCTAGTGTTACACACCAGCTCTTCCATTCCTATCAGGATGAAATTGTTGATTTAGTCCTTTGCAACCCAGGCTAGTATCCATGGCTAATTTGAATTTATGAGCAAGTCCCCATGTTTTCTTCAGGAGGCTGAGGTTAGCACAGCTTTATTCTCTGATTCCCTACCACGAGAGGGAGGACAATAAAGAAGCTTAAAATAAAAGTGTTGCCAGGAACAGCAGTACTCTTGACAACAGAATTCGGGAGCAGACATGCAGATGCAACAGCACATATGGTACCATGTTACGAAGCCCCTCATGAGACTGTCTAGGTCATGATTTCCTTTGCTTTAAATCCTTTGGGTATCAGCAAATGCAGAGAACTGGAAGTCAGAATATAATGCTGCAGAATCTCATGGGCTGAGGAAATGGTGAGTAAACCAATCTACAAACGGGAAGTTGGTTATTTTTCTCAGTAGTAGGCAAGGATAAAACACTGTGACAAAAATGCAATGCTCCACTCAGTCTGTGAAGGACCAGATGAAGCAGTGGCGGTCTTCCCAAGGGCTACACAGCTGCTTCACGAAGGGTGTTCCCCAGCACAGCCATGCTGTTTTGTGCACGAGGAAGGGGCAGTCTGTTCTTCTCCCATTGCTGTCCTGGTTCTTCCCTTACCTTACATCCTGGGAGGGATGATTAAGAAGTTCTTTGAGGCTTTGGCACTTGTGTGAAGGAGATATGTGCTCTCTGTGCACTGCAGTCACACTAATTCTGCTGAGAAGACACCTTTTATACCAGTGAGGTCAGGACTACAGGCCCTGCAGTATATCTGCTTTGACAGATATTTTACAACCAGGCCCTTTGTGGAAAAATCCAGCTTGCAGATTGACTTCTTATTTTCATCCCTTCCCTCTTTCCCCCCCAAAAAAATCACATCACTTGGAAATAAATAAAAATCAACGTACTAGAATTTCAAACAACACTGGGGTTCCTTTGGGAGTGCCACAATAGGCAGCATATATCGTTTGTACCCGTGAGATTTTGTTCCAGGAAGCAGCAAACACCACCACTCATTACTTCATCCTCTTTGACCTCACTGAGACAGCACGACACTCCAAGAAGCTAGCATAATTTCCCAGAAAATCTCTACACAATAGCATTTTTTCTCAGTTGTCAAAAGCTTCCCTAGGATGCAATGTCCTGTGGCAAACAAACCTCTAGACATCCCTACTTTTATGACCACCGCTGTACAGGAGAGAAGAATACAACCAACACTGCTTTGGTGCTTGTGCTTTGGTTAATCCTTTCAGAAGCTGCTGGAGACTTCCCTGAATCACAACCTTCTCAGATGAGAGAGAAGGTTGGTGAATCATGATGCACTTCTTATGTTTTAATCCAAAAGTTTACACCTGTTATAATTAATGTCATAGTAAGTTAGCAACTTGTTATCTCAAGTTGCGGGTTGGACTCCCATATTCAAGAATTGGAACATATTCAAAATAGAGGATGCTGAGAGTGTCAAGAGGCAAATCTGCTGGTAAAAGTCAATGAAGCTGGTTGAACTGAAACCAGAGGGTTTTGCCCATCCCTTCTGGGAGGTTTAACGCAGAAGATCCAAAAATAGATCCCAAAAGCCCCAAGGTGTTCTTCTGAGTATCTCTAAGTGAGCAAACTCTTCAGCTTCCAGCACTGTTTCACTGTTTTCAACAGCTGAATGGAAACTGAAAAGCATAGGAACGTGATAGGCACTTGCTATCTGCAACAGTCATCTCAAGTGGAGTGCATTTAATGGGAAGATATAGGAAGGAAAGAGAGTGCTTTTAGTTAACCACTGCATTTTCCAACTCTTTAATTTTATACTTATGATCTAAAATTTGCTCATTTGGTGCTGTCACTAAAAATAACATTTTGTTCTGTATCTTATCGATGTGAGGCAAGAGAACACACTGGGACACTTTTCTACCAGCTAGAAATCCAGCAATAGGAAGTAGACATACCAAAATAGAAAAATATCACATTTCCATCAGGATTGCCCCGACTTATCAGAAGGGGAAATTACAAAGATGTTTTCCTCTTTTCATATACCTCTGATGTCAGCTACTTTGAATGTGTGTAAGCTATCCTGAGAGGCTGTGCCATGCTTCAGCTATTGAAATTTTTGCCCCAGCTCATATGGTGAAAATGTAGGTATCATGCCCAGCATGGAAGTCCAGTGGAGGTTTAAGTCCAAAGGGGTGGTGTGGGCTTTTTTTCAGTGTGTTTCCATGAACCTAAAGATAACAAATATTTTCTCTCCTACATTCAGGCTTCCTCATCTCTTCTGGAGACAATAGCTCATCTGTTCACCAGTTGCATTATATCTGTGGAAGGCACTGTGGTTCTCACAAGCCTCAGAGAAACCTTGAGTGCTTTGAGGGACTTACCTATCCCCAGACTAGAGATAATTTCAAGATCTTGAAAGCTATTGGCTTCTAATATTGCTTGTGGTAGCTTCAGGGTGAAGGGCAGCAAATCTCTGTAAAAAAAGAAACAGTGAAAAACTAATGAAAGAATAAACCCCACAATTGCTAGGAACTCCATAATTCACCATTGGTTTAGTGATTGAATTGGCTGACAATTTCAGCCCCGTTCTGAAAAGTACTGAAAGTTGCCTGAGGCCAGCAAGGAATCGTGCACATTGTGCTGGCCTGGCTTGCTCTGATTTCATAAGAGATCACCGGCTCCTGTGGTGATGCTTCATGCCTTGCCGCTGGCTTAATCACGGTGCCTTGGCTTCCCCCTCTGAAAACAGCAGTAATGCCACATCAGGGGAGACTGCAGGATTCGAAATACCTTCCATGAAAAGTGAAGGTAATTAGAAAATGAAGTATCATTAGAAAAGCCATTCCTTCTGGCCTGGAGGAGATTTGCAGTCTTTTTTTCTTTTCTGTATACCTCTCTCTCCTCACCCTGCTTCCTCTTTCAGCAGTCAGTGTAAGCGTGAGGCAGAGCAACACAGTGAGACACAGTGGGGTTAGGAAAGTCCCCTCTGAGCAGGAGAGACCCCCGGGTGAAGGTCAGACAGTGGTGAGGTGCTGTGTGTTGCTGAGAAAACACACAGAGCTCTCTGCTCTTGGATTTATGACTGTTTGGTTTCTTAAAACATGCTGTATGTGCACTAAAAAAAGGACGTAGTTTTTCAGAGGATGGTAGCTGGGCTTCACTGAAGCACACCCTATGTCTGAAATAATTGAATGGAGCTCTTGGGCTGGCAGTCAAGTGCTTAGGTTTGCCTCTTGCCCGATGACAATTTGCTAAACCTCTTCCTACCTCAATCCTTGTTCTAGCAAGGATAAAAAAGCTGGCAATCCTAGCCTCTTGGAATGGGGCAGGGGCAATTTCCACTTTAAAAAGTTTTAGCACATAAAAATGTTCTGCAAGCTGCAGAAAATTATTTTAGAAGAAGCTGGTGATGTGAGCAGGTAGTCTCTTCTATGTGAGCACACACAGCAAAAAAAAACCATGACTGCATGCCTGAGGACCCCTCTGTGGAGAGACAAAGGAAGGCAGGAGGTTTATTTTTGCCTTGTTAACAGATACATATTTCACTGGTGTACCGTGTACGCCATGGGTTCTTTGCATTTTTCTGAACCCTCTGTTGTCGCATTATTTGGCATTAACAGATTTGACCACAGGAGCTTTCTTCATGGCAGATACCAGGTTTAAAAAAGGAAGGGGGTGCCCACAGGCCTTCTCCCTTCTTTGTTATTGTTACATGCTTGAGTCATATGTGCCCAATTTTTTCTCTGTGTGTAGAAAAATATGTCTAAAGTAAAGAAGCACGAACACTTTACATTAGTAGAAAAAAATTGTGATTTTATTTATGGGGCAAGCAGCTTGCAGATAAGCCACCATGTCACCTGTTATCTACAGGTGTAATTTTTGTGATGTAAGGTAATTTACCCATCATGGTAGAAGAGGCCAAACTTTCTTTTGGAAAGAGCTTGTGAGGCCTGATAAACTGTTTCCAGATATTTATAGATTACTATTTACTACAGCCCTGAGAACAGGCCTCTCTGCTCATTATCACAGATTGCTTCTACAAGCTGCCAGGAAATAGCAGGTCCATGCCTAAGCAGCCTTTTCATTACCTGGCTCTGTCAGGAAAATGACTCCCTACTCACCTTATCTTTTGACAGCAAGCTAAGAAATCTCCTCAACCATCTGAATGCATATTTGACGTTCTGAAGTAACAAGATATAACAGAAACTAATAGAAAAGCTTTTCTTCTTCTGTTTTCTGGGGCTCATTCTCAAACCACGATCCTTTCTGCAGGAAAGCAGAAGCGAGCAGAATTTTCCCTGCCACAAGCCAATTGCCTGGAAATGCCCAGCATTCTTGCATGCTCCTTCGGTAGGACAAAAGTCTTTTATATGGGGTTCAGGGTAATTTATGCCTATTCCATAGGGCCTATGCATATCTAGATGGCTAAATGACTTTTTATCGATGGTGCTGAGAGAATGCGGTCCATCGGGTGCGGGTAGGAGTCCTGCTCCAGCAGTGTTGAACTCAGCTGGAGGCAGAAGCAGCCCCCAGAACAGCGCAAGTGTCTTTCTGGGTAAGCTGCAGCACATTGTGTCATACCATAGATAGATTGCTCCAGCCATGTGAGCTAAACAAGTCATAGCACGACTGCCCTGTAAACATATCCTGAGTCTGCTCTCCTCTCTTAAATGGAAATAACCTCTTTAAGAGTAATCTGAGTCTATATGATGAGGCCAGAAGTTTACATCCAGCTCCAAACCAGGCCTGCTAAAGCAGGGACAGGCCAAGCCGGGTGTGTAGGTGTTGCTGCAATGTGCTTGGCACAATCGCACAGATCAGAGGAGACTGCAGGCACGCAGGTGTAATCACATAGCGGGATTCAACAGCTGGTGAGCAAACCTCGCTCGAATGAAGAAGACCTCACAGGTCTTCCCCATCTCTGTGCCCACTACGTTTGCTATTTTTACACTGTGAAAACATGGAATGTCTGCTCTTTATCACTTTATTTTATTTTTTGGCTAAATAACAGATTATTATTTTTTTCAGGATAGCTTTTCTTGAGAGTGACTAAGTGCTCCGAATCTCTCATGGGCAACAGTCTGCCAGCAGCCTTGCCAAGTTGCTGCCAGGTGTGTGTAGATGTTTAAAGGTGCTTTTAGTAAGAGATGATTAATCCAGGAACTTTATGCTCCTGGTACCCTGCTAGCCCCTGTCCTATGCCTTGGTCTTTTGTGAGTGCAGCCCTACAGACCTTCCTCAGACAAAGCTGCCAGCAAACTCAGGGACAGCTGTGGCTGTGCTGTGGGAAAAGCTTATGGGCAAAGGCAGTCCAGAAGGGACAGCCACCCCAGGAAAGAAGCAACCCTCTGTAGAAGCAATGAATCCAACTCACCTACTGACGCAGTAGAAGGCAACCAGTTTGAAGATATCCTCAAATACAAGGACAGATCCTTCCAGGTACAGGACTGAGGAAAAACAAAAGAGACAGTCATCAACTCTTTGCTTTAAGATGTATGGTACAAAAAGCTGGCTGGGTTTCAGTCACACATCCTGTATTGCGTGATTGCCCAGTCTTTGCAAGGAATAATATGAAGAGGCGTAAGGAATTGTCTTCAGATGGCCAAGCACACTGAGATTCTCCAGGGAAACACTAGAGAAAAGACATCTCAGCTTGGTTTACTGAAAAGTTAGCTCAAGATGTCAGAATGTTGTGACAGTAATGGAAACAATGGAAAGAAAAAAAACAGGACACAGCCAAATGGTTCGTTACAAGTCCATCTATCTCTAAGGAACAGCAGATCTGCAATCTATGTAGGGCTGTCCTTATAACTCCCCATGCTGCAATCTGATTTGGGCTGGATGGATGAAGTGCTTTCAAGTTCAGAAATGGAAATTACTGTTTCATTCGATGTGTGTGGGCTCTGCCCTGGGTCACACAGGCAGTGTGAGCACAGCATATTCCTAGCTCCCCTGTCTTTCCCCTCTCTTTGTGTTATACGGCAAAGCACTTTCCTTTAAGTGGCAAAATGCAATCTACAGCATGACGCAGAGCTCTTCACTATGACCTCCTTTATAACAGCATGCTATGGCATTGTGCAGCCCAAATCTCACATTATTATGGAGATTTTGGCTGCTAAACTAGAAAAATATTCCCTGGCTGATGGAGAAAATTTCACATTGACCAAGAATCCAAGGCAGGGAGAAAGTGATGGATCTGTGGGAGAGAAGTGTCCATCTTTGCTTCTGATTTACAAATTGTCTGTGCATGTGTGTACCCAGCACACAATCACAAGCAGAAACTTACAGATTTAAGGAAATCTGCGGTGGTTTCTCAAAGCTGTCTGCTGAGATCTGGAGCCCTTGGGGTTCAGCACCAGCTCAGACCCACGTACCAGTGCCGGCCGCTGCTCCGCACCGCCCTTGGCGCTGTGTCCTGGGCCATGCACAGCTCAGCTGTGGTGATTCAGCTTCCTTGGTCTCCATGATTCACAGCCCTGTGAAACCTCTCCAGCTCTTTGCCCTGCCTGGCTATTGCTTCCCCTACAAAGCAAGGCATTCAGCATCTGCAGGAGGGGAGGTATTTAGGCAGCTCCTGGCTCCCCTCTCTCTATCGACGGGTGGGTAGGGAGACACTGGCTCTCCTTGGCCCACGGGCAGAGATTCCCATGGGAAGGAAGTGCTCAAGCCTTGTCCCTTCTGCTCAGCCTCACAGTTCATTCCCCAAACAAGGCATTTCCTCCTTTTACTTCTCCCTTTGTCCTAGCCCAGGCCCTGCAGGTTGCTATTTTGGGCTCAATACACCAATGTCGGCATTTTTTTAAAGAAGCAAAGACTGCACGGTTCTCAGAAGTTGTCCTTACCATCAGTGTGTGTTGGATCAGCACAAACAGATCACCCTCAGCATGCACACTCACACCATGCTGCAATGTGGATTTTAAAACATAGTTCGAGCAAAACAACCCCTTTTCCTTACATTTCTCTCATAACTGGGAAAAAAAAAAAAAAATCCAGCAAGGTTTTTTTGTTTGTTTGTTTTTCTTTTTTCTTTTTGCTTAATAAGAATCATGTTTCAGTCAGGGACTTTCATTAAACATCTACCATGAGCAATTCCAATAGTTTGAAATCCATCTGCTTTGCAGCTCTGATAGAGGAAACTGAAATAAAGACAAACAACAACAACAACAAAAACAGCGCTGTTTCAGAGAATTAAGCAAAACCCAAGAGTCTCTGAACTCCCTCAAATCCTCAGCAATTAAATACAGCCCTTTGTGCAGACGCCAGCTTTAAGGACATTTTTCTGTGGAGAGCCACATTTTCGCTTTGGCATCCCAAGTTGCAGGTGGATGTAAAAGAGCACTCTGCACCTGTAGATGTTTACAAACGCAAGCAGATTGCTCAGATTTGGACTAATGATTGTTTCTGTGCCAGGAAGCTGCCATTTGGGAGCTGGATTTTAACAAAGGATTAGTCCAAGCACCTCAGTGTTAGGAGAGGAGTATCCACATAGAAGCATCTTGTCACCATACAGTTACATTTCCTCCCATATATAATTACATAGCACAAAATGCCACAAATCACCAGGCATTATACAGCTAAGGCAGTCTAGGTGCCAAAGAATTCATCATACAGAGATGCACAGCTCTGATGGGACGCTTTGGGGTGGCCTGGAACAGGTAAGAACAGAAAGGCACTGCTTTAGCTGTCTTATTACTCAAGACACTGCCACCATCAGGACCAGTACTCTGCCCCAGATTGCTTCTGAACAGTGACAGGGTCACAGCACCGCGAGGACTGGTGTGGGGGCACACACCCTGCTGCAGCACACACAGAAACAGCAAGAGTTTTTCCTTAACTTGCTTTTTCCCCCCACAATCACCTGCTGTCTGACCCCAGCAAACTGCTTTGCTGCTGGGGGCAGGTGATGGTTCAGCGTGGGAACACCTCTGGTGGTCTCGCTTGTAGAGACCACTGGAGAAATTTGCAGTGTGGGTCCTGCTGTGTGTTTCTTCTTCTTGGAAAGATGCAGAAAATAGCAAGTTTGTACAGCTAAAAGGGCTCTGCTGACTGCTGGGGACATAGCCTCTCTCGCCCAGTGCCATTACGCCTCAAGGCACCCTGCCTGGAGGAGACAGGCCAGGAGAGGTGCTCTTCTCTGCCAGTGGATATGCTGGGATCAGCTGGGGACGTTTCACTGGTGTGAGCACTGCTGCTCAGGGAGGGATCACGGTGTTGTCACACATAGGAACTCATGACTTCTACTAAAGCTACAAGCAGACACTTTTCTGCCAGGCTGGTGCAATCCTGCTGAAAACTGCAGCAGGCAAATTCCACCCTTCTTGGGTTCATGAACTACACCCAGGGCACCTGAAGTACAAGCAAATTTCCTCCTCTCACCAGAACAGCATCAGGATGACAAAAATATGATGAAAAAGAAGAGCAAAAACAGGCTGGGCTCTGTGAGCCAGACATTGTCACAGCATATTGAGTTTTGCCTAATATTTAGAAGCCCACAGAAAAGATGTCACCTTCAGGGAACAAAAGGGGAAATGTGGAGATCAGGATTAAGCAGCCTGAAACAAAGATTTTTTTTTTTATTATTATTTTTATTATTAGGGGTGATGGAAACTTTAGTAACATGTGCTAGTGGTTCTCTGTTGACTGTGCTCTGTTTTCTGCCCTGTTACTAAGTGGTAAGAGAGCAGGACATAGCCAGATTACACACTGCTGTAAATATTTATGATCATTTCATCTTCCCTTTCACTTCACCAACATGCTCTGAAGAATGTCATCTCTGGGCACTGACTGGAATCTGTCCTCCAGTTTCCTTCTCTCTTTTGAACTCCCTGTCATTTCTCTATCTGGATGCTGATGTTTTTGAGTCATACTGTCCCTGGGCATTCTGCCTTCCTCTCCTCTTTGATTTTTCCCTGCAGATTTGCATTTGCAAGTCCTGTTGTTCTGGTCACATGGACAAACCACCCCAATTCCCGTCTTCTTGCTGCTTATACAGGCTCATGGGACCCAATTACCTCAACTTCTTCTTCTCTAATGGAGCTGTTAGTCCCATTCACTGTTTTTGATATTTCTGTAATCCTTTGGAGACATCTGAATTCAAAGATGTGAATTTCTTGTTCTACAGCAGTTGTGTTTACATGGGACTACTGAGAACACAGCCATCCTCAGAGGTCCAGCCTCGATGTGCTTGAGATGTGCTTGTATCTTTCCAGATTCTGGCAAGCTGTGAGATTTGGTGTCATGGGAGTGATTCCATTTTTTAAGATTTAAGATGATAACTCCACAGCCCTTTAACCAGACCTCTCCTGGGCATTTCTCTCCTTCATATGTCTCTCACTCGATACCTCAGTTGCCATGACATTGCTTGCTCTGACCTTTGCCAGTGAACAGCACCGACTGGCTTTGCTGCCTGTTCAGCTACCTTCAGCCATGAACCTTCTGCTACTTGCCATGAACGTGGGATGTCTCTGAGGCAGAGGTTACCAACTGCCCTGCTTCCAGATGCCGATGCTCCTACGCCTCCAAGGGAAGGCGTGAACACAGCCGGTGGCAGGAGCAGTTGCGCAGGCCTGGCTCTCATACCTGTTGTGCTCTCCTGAGGAATGTCAGGGGGTGACATAACCCTTCACATCGTTGCTCCTGTTCCCTGAGCACACGCAAAGTCCTGCTGGCTCCTCTTCATGCACTAGGCTGCTGGTAGTATTAAGAGAAATAGCTTTAGCTAGAGACAGGAAAATTTAGATCATGTTGGCAGAAGTCCTTATAGTGTTTGTGGTGTCTTCATGTCTGCAAGAGCTCTGCAGGCGAGCTCCTGTGTCTGTCCCCGACATTGCTTCTTCTATTACCTTTCAAAGACTTTTTCAGTGGCACTCTATGACCCATGCTGTGTTCCTGTAAAACACCGTCAGTGCTTATCTATTCTCTTTTCTCAAGGCCTTTTAATTTTTTTTTCTTCTGTAATCAGCTGTTTCTGCTTCTTCCATTTGATGTCTAAGATGTAGTTTCCTTTTTGTTGCAGTTCTAGTCTGTCTTAGGCAACCCAGGATTATTTTGTCTTTCTTGTCTTTTCTAGTGACTCTTTCGTGAAGCTGACGGTTGTTTCTTTCCTTTATTATTATTTTCTCCTCAATGAGAAAGAGCAGAAACCAGAAACTTCCCTATTTTGGACTTCTGACAGTCTTCTGTTGTGCATCCAACTCATGCTTTCTCACAGGATTACAATTCTATGGTTTCCTACAGAGTTTAATCTTTCTGGCAATGACGAAAAAAATCACTGCTGGTGGCAGTTCTTGGGAAATTGAAACTAATGAATTATGAAAGTGATAAAGTGTTAATGAGCTTAGGTCTAGACTGTAAGAGAAATCTGCCTTTAAACTACGTTCTTCACAGGGTGTAATTGTATTAGACAGAATGAAATTATGAATATTCAGTGGAAAAAAAAAAAAGAAAAAAAAAAGAAGGTGCAAAATGCAGGCCTTTGCAGTCCCGTCACACCAGAGGTGAGTGGAGTGGAAGGGACACTTTGCAAAGTGCATGGTTTCCCTTTACACCGTGTGTTAAGAAAAAAAGACCCTCCTCACGTCTCATAGCCATGGGGGTCTCAGCCACCACACTGTGCTCTGCTTCACCCACATTCACCCAAGCAGATGGGCAGCCCCTCCGTGCACACTAAAACTCCATGCCTGTAGTTCAACACAAATTCTTGCTGCTGCCTGGACTCCTTGCCTCTGCTGCAGGATGCTCAAGCAGGAATGCGTTACAGTCATTTCACTGCTCTATTTCCTCCTTATTGTGAATAGGATTTCAGCAGGCGCTGAGAGGGTACTTCAAGCTCTCAAGGGTACTTCAAGCACAGCTAACCCTGCCAGAAGAAAAGTGTCACAGCTCCTCAATGCTTTCCTTGCAAGTATCCATGTGAACAGCCCTGGCAGACCCATGGGCACTATCCATCGTGTCAGGGCTTAAGATCAGAGCACAATCTATCTGGCTAATGGCTGTTGAGATTCAAAGCTCTTGTTTTTCTTGTCAGATCCTCAGCCCGTGTTTCTTTTGCAGAACTCAAATAAACATCTTAAAGTGGAAATCCTATACCTGGTTTGCAATGTTCCCTCAGACAGAAGCTGGGAAAATCCAGGACTCCTTCCCTCTACCAGACGACAACATGAGATTACCTGGAGTTTCAGATGTAGCCTTGCAGGGTCTGTTTTCTTGCTCTCATACAGCAGGGACTGGGAGGAAAACGTGGCCTCTCTGAAATGCTGAGGACTGAGGTGGCTTCCAAAGACACCCAGGGGGTAGGGTGACACCTTTCATCGGAGTGCTCCCTGCTGTAAGCAGTTGAGCTTTGTGGGATCATTCCTGGAGAAGCCACATCTTCATGGGTAACTCAGCATCCACCTAGACGTTACAATGATGGTACAAGATTTACACTGCCCAGTGTGGTGATTCAGATTGCCAGGGCTTGGGGCTGAGAAGTCAAACTGAGTGCAGGTACTTGCTCTCAGATGGCAAATATCCTTGGTAAAACCTTTTGTGGTAAATGAAGCTTTCAGATATACAAAGGGCCTGTGTAACAAGAAAGGATGCTGCTACTTGTAATTCTGTGACTTTAGTTCCTAGCAGCGATTTCTAGGCTGTATAGATAATATTGAGAGTCAACCCTTCTGGGAAAAACACATCTTATGAAACATACACATTTTACCAAGCACCATTTTTTTTTCCTGTTAACTTTGGAGAAAAGAGCATTTCTCTGGCTCTGAGGTGCATCATGAAATACTGTAGGACTGAGGTTAATCATATAGAAAAAGGAAGTTTTCTAAAATTTTTAAGGGAAGTCATCTGGTACCCAGAACCACATTCTGTGTGAGAGACTTCCAGGAAGAGGATGAAAGACCACACTTCGCAAAGGTGAGTGAAGAAAGGGACTAGCCCACTCTGAAACGTCAGAGGCAGCAGGGCAGGCAATAGATGTACAAAGTGATACGTCTGCTTCCAAGAGCAGTGATCTTGCCTGATTGCAAGCCTGGCTGAAGATGGTCTTCTGATTAAACTCTTCAATAGGATAGATTGTATTCTCACTGACTTGGAGGATCCTACTCAAAGGTCAAAGTAAGAGGTCCTTACTGCTCTCATAGTACTTTGAGCACTTCTTATTTACTGCATTTGCAAGCCTAAATTCTTCTTTAACATCTTCATATAGCAAACTGTTCAAAGGCAAAAATATTTATCATTTGTTCTGGTTTGCTATTCAGATAGGGGCACTGGTATTGTGGGTTCAGATTTAGAGTTGCTCTTTTAAAACAGGTAAGCTAATTTTGAGGTAATCCTCAAGGTACTAAGCAGAGTCGGGTAAACCAATATTGTTCTAGAACAGCATGCGTATTCTCTAGCTCTGATTACACACAGATTTTGCATTATGCCCCTTGGGAGTGCAAAACAAGGCAAAAAAAAAGTGAGGATTAACAAGGCTAACAAGACTCTGAGAGCTTCTTTCCCTACAATCCTATTAGTTTAAAGGCTAAAAATGAAAATGTTTGCATGGAGAGAGGGGAGGGAACTTTTCAGGATGAGAGCTTTTTTTTTTTTTTTTTTTTTTTTTTTTTTTTTTTTTTTTAGACGACCGCTATAAGTAACCAGAATGTTTCCAAAACAACTTGCAAACCACACAGAAACCTGGCGGTGTTACATCTTGAAAAAGCAGCCCCACAAGTGTTTTATGTTTAAAATCAGCGGTGTGTCAAAGAGACATGGAACTCAGCTCAGGCAAGTGAGTCTTGGTGAGACTTTCTGCTTTCCTTGTGCACGTTTGCATTTAGAAGAGAAATGATGAACTTGCACAACAGGTTATAAAATGTGTCCTCATACCATGTTTTACAACATCCCCCAAAGCCTCGGTTATGGTTCTTACCAAACCAAGACTCTGGGCTCCTACTTCAGAGTGGTCTCCCGAGTGGGAACTCCTTGAAACCGAATTGATTTTCAGGGTTAATAGTGAGGGGGTTAACAGGGAGCTTGTCCTTGCCATGGGCAGGTTGACTAACCTTGAGAAAGACATCTAGGCTGTGGGTACAGGAGAAATCCAGCAGAAGGCAAGGACAAAACCGCACGCCCTGAGCTGGGGGACAGGCCTGGGGCCCAGTGATGCTGTGCTGTGGGGCGGACTCACTTTGACGTTAGTTTTTTTCATCCCGAGAAGCTGTGTAGGTGATGGTAGACTTTTCTTGTTATCAAGAAACGACACATAAACAGGGGAAATTAGCCCATGTTGCACACTGGGTGATGCAGGCAGATTGTTATCTGTGTCTGAGCGAGGCCAATCTGAAGATAAGTAGGGTAGCTCTACGTCTTCAGAGCTGTACTGCAGAAAACCATCGGCAGCAACAGGAACTGCTTGACAAGGTAGCACTCGGCAGTCTACTCTCCTTAACGGCAAGGCACCTACGTCGCTGAACAGGAGTAATTTCATTTACTATAGGGAAAATAGGACACTAGCCTGCATGCCCCAAGGCCTCCTTATATGCAATTAAACTGCTTAAAATCTGAAGCGTAAGGTGAACTATGTCTTCAGCCTTTCTAGCTACCACTGCTAAAAATACACAAACTTTTATTATTCATTGAACAACTAACCTTTGGAAAAAAAAAAAAAAAAAAAAAAGTCTCGGACAAGGTCTGCTGCTGAAATGTATGATTTCTTTAATTGGGATGGAATTAAGGGAATCAGGCATTTTTGGTGAGAGAAAAGAGGAGGGAGCTTTTCTCCCACGGGCTTTGATAAGTCTGTTATTATTTTTTCCACACACTTCTGCTTTTTTCCAGCTAGTCAGGTCCAGAGCTGACAATAATTTCTTACTTTGCCTCAGTCACACACTCCATCAAATAGCAATAAAGGGAAACATCCCTCTGAAGTAAGCTGGAAAAATTGGCTTCCCTCCCGCTATGGCAGCGGAGTTGCCTGTCAGGGTACACAGAAAGCCCAGGAAGAAGTCCGAGCAGTGCTGAGCAAGGCAGGGTTACAGCGCTGAGTGCTTGGCAGGCAAAGCACCTCTCTGTGGCCCTGTAAATACAGCACTGATCCCAGAGCTGGGCTTGCTTGGGGCCAGTGGTGGACACCTACAGCAATCTGTGCCCCAGCTTTCAGCCTATGAAACAGGTGTGATGTCCCTCATATTGGTGGGATTCCATCCCAATATCGATTCCTTCTTCCCTCTAGGTTTATTTCACATAGCCCAGCACATGGCAGCACCACTGGCTAATGAAGCATTGCCCCCTATGCTGCCCCACTCCTGCACCCCACGCCTGTGCTGCTCACTCCATGACGGCCATGGGGGAGAGCACCATGGGAGCAGAGGGGCACGAGGACACAGACACAATGTACCCAGCAAATGAGGGACAGTGACAGCGCTTCTTGTGATAGTGGTGTTGGCACAGTGTTACAGCCTGAACTCACCTGAAACCTGGCCCCTGCCTCTCCTGGGATCAGTGCCCCCACCTGTTTCCATCTGCTTGAGGTCGTGACTGCCGTACCCTAGCTACTAGTTACTGGGACTACAAATGTTTTTGCTTTCTTTCTCTCTATATATATACATATATACACTAAAATCACATTCTACAGTAAACCTGAATTTTGAGATGCTCAGTGACCTTTCTGGCTGGTAGACAAGTCTGCATGGTGGTTCGTGAAGTGGTTGCCATGGCAGTCCCCTCTTCGTCTGCTTGATCACCGAATAGCAGCATGGGGCATCAAAAATATAAATAACTTTATCTTTTCAGTCCATAATGTCAGGTTTAGCCTCTCATCTATTCGGAGGAAATCAGGGCTATAAATAGCCCTACCATGCTTTTCATGCCCACGTTTACAGTACGAAGAATTCTTCTTTCCGGTGTTGAAAGCTGCAGGGTTTCCATTCAAGGAAGCCGGCCACTTCGGCTGAAGTGACCCTTTGGAGAAGGACTAGTGGGAACAGAAATAACTGCATGTGCTTTCTGGCGGACCTTTCTGCCCATTCTTTGATGAGTCAGAGGTTGTCTCCAGAGGCTCTATTTGCAAAGAGGACAGGATGAACATTTACTTCTTAGATTTGCCTGCTCCAACTGAAAAGTCCCTTTAGCACCTGCACAAAACAGCCCAGACGCCTTTCAGTGCTATTAACGCCACATGATGGAGTCTGCCTCAGCCTGCAATATGCCAAGGGGCATTAAGCTTCATCTGTAGGGCATTCCTGGGCCTTTTCAAGCATGTTGAGATATGTCATGTGGGCTAACTCAACTGGAAATGCGCAATGATTGGGTAGGCAGAGCACATTCTCTCCTTTCCCCCATACACAAGGTATCTACCAAAGAAAGGAAGGCTATGCGTTGTGGCTGTCACAGGAGGTACACTAACCTAGGAAATATTTATTTATTCTTTTTCACACCCACCCCGCTCCACCACCCCCTGTAAATCTTCGTGCTATTTCTCCCAGCAAATGGGTCTTAGAGGGTGGGAACAGCTTTTGCTGCTCTTCCTTCTGAGGCGTGCCATCCGCCCTCAGCTCGCCTGTGGGCTGACTCAGCGTCACTGCTCGGTTCCCTCTCGTGGGACCATCAGGCTGGCAGGGATCCCAGGAGGCCTCTAGCCCAAGCCCAACTGCTCAAAGCAGGGTCAGCCAAGAGGTCAGACCAAGTTGCTCAAGACTTTGTCCAGCCATGTCTGGAAAACCTACAGCTCTACTTCCAGTGAAAATCTGAAGGTGCTACCCAAATAAATGGCTTCATCTTAGAAGTCATTGTCAGGAATATAAGCACATACTTCAGTTCATTGTATGTACCTAACAAGTGGAAGATCTGGAGATTCCGACCTCAGTCAGTAACAGAGATTTCCATCTTTTCCATCTTCATGTCAAATCATAAGGGATCAAAATTAAATGCAATTAAAATGAATTTTTAAAATGGGATTGTTTTCTTATAGGTTATTTTCCTATATACTCTGTTTTCTGAGTCTACAGAAAATTTTCTGGTTTCATCTTTTAGTTTTACTCTGCAGCTGTGAGGATTACAAGCTTGCTTTCTTTCTGAGGAAAAAAAAATAAAAAAAAACTAATTCTTCGTATCTTCACTCTGCTTCCTGATTCCAGCAGACAGGGTGTTAACAAAAAGACTTGCAAAACTGATGAGGCTGTTGCGAAAGCTGCCAACATTTCCACAGATATATTGATATCACAAAGATCATGCACACAACTTTCTATGCTCAAGAAGAAGCTAAACTGTGAGTAAGCTGCAGTGACTGAGACGTCCTCCTGTTTTTTCCCATGACCTCATCTGAGCAGTACTTTACTGGAGATTGTCTGAGAAGACACTGCTGACCGTCCTATGCCAGGTAAGCAATGAGGATTTGGGCCCTAAAGCTGCTAATCCAGCCTCAGCAACATGTATTAAAAGAAATGTTAACAAAATAAAATAGGGAAATCTGCCATAGCAGGCTATGTCTGGCCACAGTGGCCAGGGTGCCAATGAAGAGCAATAGGCAAGTCTATTACCAGCATCCAAAGGGGTCTGGCCCAACGAAGAGCATCTGCTGAGTTGTTGCTAGTCAGTTTGCCTCCTCCTCCATGCCTTGCCCAGCATCACCCAGTGAGTGCCCTCATGCACGTGGACCTGCCGACCCACACAGGGACACAGGAGGAGTTTGCATCCCTTGTGTCTAAGCTCTGCCGTTGTGCCAGGCATGCTCACTGGGCTTCCAGGAGCTTTGTTTAGAGCTAAGCCTGCAGAAATGTGCAAAGTCCATCCCCATGTTACTCTAATGACCCGTTGTAAACACACTGCTGCCTTATTACTATTGCTTAATTACCATCTGTTACCTATACAGGCCAGTCAGAACAACTGTATATGTATGCCCTTTTTATCCTGTGCAAATGGCTTGGTCTAATTATCAAAAAGTTACCCATCTGTGCTTGGCAAGGAGGAATGGAAATGTAGAAGTGGCTGAAGTAGCTTTGCAGTGATGGACAGAGCTGTCTGCTGAGGGTTAGGCTGGTTTTCATGGCATTAGGGACTGCACCTAACTGGGTCTATTAAGGCAAGAAAGTAGATTTTGAAAGCTTAGCCCTTAAATTTCCTCCTCCTTTTTTTTTTTTTTTTTTTTTTTTTCTGATTCAGTTCACACTTCCTAAAATCTTGTGTGCACAGGAACACCTTTGCTTGCCTGCATTGCTGTTTTGGCACCCCAGCAGGGCCTGCTGCCTCTAGACCTCGTGTGACTTGTCACTGTCTTGACAGGCAGGACTCAGCAGGTGGATGCACAAAGTGGTCAGCTTCTCAGGAACTTTCACATAAAACAGATTTCCTTTGATCAAAGCAGATACCTAACTCAGCAGGTAAACCAGTGCTGTATGTTTTACTTGACTCCTTTTATTCCAGTTTTCTAAATCTCAGCTGTTTGCCTCAAGCATTTTGCATTGGATCCAGCCTGCACTTCCTCAGCTGAATCTAAAATTAAGAAAGGCCAAATAAGGTGTTTTGCCACATCAGCACTTTTATGAGTGACAAACCGCTTCAGGCCATATCATTTGTTCCCTGCGTCACCTCCACCTCAGTGGGAACTTCCCCTGGGGGAAGAGAATGTTTTGAGGACAAGTCACTGGCTGCCAGCAAATGAGAAGGCTCTGAGAAAGGCAATGCCATGGACATGGACATGGACACTGCAGAGTACAAACCTGCTGATGCCCAAACAGCCCTGTGGAGATTCTAGGTTCCACTGCAGGGTTTTCCTGCAGGAGTGGGTGGGCGACTGTCCCTGTGAACAACCTTGCAGGATGGCGAAGCTGAGTCCAGCTGAGATCAGCGGGAAATACAGCAGCAGAGATAAAACCAGTTCAAAGTGATGAAACAGCTAAGCCATGACGGTGGGAAGGGAGAAATAAAGGAAAATAATGAGTCACTTGGAGTACAGTGTGATGACCAAGGGATAGATGAAGGTGGCACGGAAGCCACGCTGGGAACAGAAAGCTCACAAATGTAAGGGGAAATGTGCTCATACAGACTTCAAGGGAAAACAGTGTTTGTAGCTCAGGGTCACCACCGTGACAGGTCCAGCACCTGCCTCCTCTGTCTATCTGTAATGACTGAGCTCCCAGAGGGAGAGATGTTACTGCAAAGGATATTTTTAAGAGAAGATTCAACAAGGCATTTTCAGTACTCTGTGCCAATAGAGGTGAAGCCTGAAACATGAAGAATAGCTGTTTAATTTCATCCTTAAAAACCCAAGCTCCAATTTTGCATCTCTTCCACAGTTGGTTAGGCTTGAAGCTGTGCGTCAGGACTACAGGAGCAGACCTGGGAATCCAGGTCCCCTGGGAAGGGTTAATTCTTGCTAATTTATGCTTAAAATAATTTGAATTCATTATATTTGGGTATCTGAGAGTCCAGCATCCCTCTCTGTGAAGCACCACACTGGGAATTCAGAGCAGGTTTCAGAAGGAAATAGCTTGGAGGAACCCACATGGGGTCAGTCTGTGTGGCTCCTCTCTGCATGTAGCTTCACACCTCTGAAAAGAATTTCTTCAGCAGAGAAGGACTCTGATTTTCACACTGTGTCACCTCCCTTTATTGTCTAGCATTCACTATGCAGTAATGACTTGGCAAATTAATTCCGTAATTATTTCTATAAAACACGATAATAATAAGCTCTCCCCTATTCTTTGCAACTGCAGATACTTCTTCTATTTACCTTCATTTTACATATCTGGAAAGGAATCACATCCTCTTTTTTCAGTACAGAAGAGCTGAGAAAACAAATACTACATGTTATACACTAAAGCATATAGGCAGGGCTCCTGAGAAGTATAATGTCAACTCACATCTAATTCATTTCTTTTTAATACTGCTGCAATGTCGCTGACACGTGGCATGATTTCTGGCCAGATACATGTAAAGGGAAGGAGAATCAAGACCTGAGGTTATGACCTGTTAGCTGACAAGGGAATTTGAAAAAACGAAATTATAGTTGAAGGTAAGAATCTAAGGAAATGGTGCTCAGGTCTTGAGGTGCGTGAGGCTAAGGCTCTGTTTTGGTGTGAAGTGGCTGAAAGCACCCAAAGTGGTTGAGATTTTAGCAGAGCTTGAGAGCTATCTCCCAAAGTTGTATCTTTAAATGGAAGAAATATTGTAGCATGCCTTCTTTCTGGAAGATTTCCACTGTGCTATGGTGTATCTGAGCGAGAAGTAAGGGATCCTTCAGGACAAGAAGCAAAACCACAGAGATCCAAGACTTTGAATGTTGTTGGGTTTCTCAGTCTTCTGAAGAACCACATGGCATCTATCTATCACTATCACACCTGCTGCTGGACCAGGCTTTGGCCTCCCTGTCACTGAAGGAAGGACAACCAAAGATGAAGAAGGAAATTTTTAAAATCCACTCTCTTTATTCTCCTGTTTTATAATTTTGAGAGCTACTTCATAAAGCAGGTGAAAACTCCCTAGGAAAAAATGGAAAGACTGATTTCTTGACCTTCCTACCTAGTGGGCTCTTTGGGGATTTCCATAAAAAATAAATAAATCACAATTAAATTCGGGTTTCCCCTCAAAAAAAATATACTTCCCTAAATATTTCATCCAATATCAACAAGGCAGATCTGATATGGGGAAAGAGCAAAACAATGAAGCACCATTATTTGGCTAGGAAACTTCCCTTTTTGTGCTTCAGTGAATGGCCATCTATATATGGACCCTGGAGGCTGGGTTGCAATCTCTGTATCATCGTTACTATACTGGGGAAAGCCTCTTCAGATATCAGGGTTGCAACCTCTGTAGCATCATTACAATTCTGGGGAAAACCTCTTCAGATATCATCTGGAATGTAGGATGGCAGGAAAGTAGAATTTTACAAAAAGCTGAGGAGTAAAACTTGCCGTTTAAAGCTGCATATACTGAAAATGAGGGACAGGTATCACTGCAGAGGTGGCACAGGACCATCATATCACTGTGTGTATCCCTCTAAGGACAGAGCGTGCTCCTTTGTGTCACCTCTGATGCTGAGGTTGCGCTGAGTACTCATAAGGAGGACAAGAAGCAGCTGGCAAGGTGCTCTAAAATAGCAAGCTGAGGTAGGTTGCAACTTGAATTTTAACTGGAAGGGAGAATCTTCATAAAGTCTGAGTTATGTATGTCAAGGCAAATTCAGCTTTCACTTTACAACTGACTGTGTCCTGCTGAGAACAATCAAATCTGTGGAGTCAAATGGGCCGCACTGACATAACAGGGAGAAGAACCTGTTCCCACCTCTTTATCCCCTCTATGAGGAGTCAGCTGTCAAAATGGGGTAAGTAGCTCTCCATGGGGTAGATTACACAGCTCTTTGCTTATGCGTCAAGTCAGAGAGAAAATATTAGGAGCCAGGCAGCAGAAATGAAGCCACTTGTCCCCAACACAGCTGGGAAAGGGGATTCTTGAATGGCAGGGGAATTACAACTACTCCCTTTGAACACTGGGAGAGCACCAGCTCTGCTGCACTTCATACAGACTCAAAGAGTAGTTAGCTATTAGGAGGGTTTATCTTCCTCCTTGTGATGTTCAGTGGGAGGCTGAAGCCTCCTTTGAGGAAGCATGGAAGAACTAAAGAGTCCTTAATTTTCTGAAGCTGAAGACTTAGATGCCTGGAAAATCTCTGCCAGTCTACAGTGGTATACAGCTATACAGCTGGTGTATTTTACACACTATTAGGAATTGTAGCACTTTGTTTGCCATAAACATGCATTACAAAGCAAGATAACATCTTTGGTCTGCAGTTACTCACTGCGCACACTCAGAGCTCTCCTACCCTTACGCAGTGTTATGTAGCAACACGGAAGATTAAAGTGCACTTTATTAAGCTAAGGCCATCCAAACATAGCAGTGTCTTTAGCAGGGAAGCTCAGATTCTAGTTGTAACTCTTTTAAAGCATTCTGAAAACATACAATTTCATTTTCTAAGAAACTTTAGAAAGGGCTTGGAGTTGCGCAGAAACCATAAATAAAAGCTAATGTGTTAGGTTACTCTGAGACACCACAGATGTAAATCTCCCCTTGTACCAAATATAGTCCTTTGGCTTTACAAATAAGAATCCATTCTGTTTCCTCTAAACTCAAAAGCCAAACTACTTACACTAAATGAGAAAGGAAGCAAAAGCATGATCATTTGCTTGCCCAGTGCATTCCTGTCAAAATGGTGCAGTATGGAGAAATGATGCTTTCTACAGTTCAACAGTGACTGAACTCAAGCTAAAAATAATGTGAATATCCTCCACAGGAATGCACCAGCCTCATGGCTGCAGCAATTGCTGCATATGTAGTGACAGCTCTCCTGCTCTTAGAATGAGAGCTAATTTTTAATTACGCTGTTCCATGTACTTTGCAACTTGTATGAAAGCAGTGGAAACTGATTTTAGTCTTGTTCCTATCGGAGAGCTGTGTCTTTGAACACGTCCTTCATGTTAAGTTAGTGATAAGTTAGAAGTAGTAAGCAAATAAGTTCCAAAACCACGACATAAAAGTCTTTCTAACTAGACTAACTCACAGTGAAATTTTTATACTACATTTCATTTTGCTTGTCCTCAAAGAAATCAAATTTTATGGCATAGGATACAAGTGAGGCAGTAACACTTCTATAAATGACATTTTTAGGATGGCAAGATTCAAATTTTCAACTTTTATCCCCAAAGAAAAAGTAATTCTCCGCAATGTAAAACCTAAGCCCTAGCTCAACTTCAAATAAGTGTATATAAAAAAAAAAGTTTCCACATCCTGCAGCTAACCGTTGCCCCTGCATTCTTAATCTGGGCACCTGAAGTTGTGGCAAAAGCTTTGCTCCTCCTGCCCTTGTTCAGGAGCACTGATGCATGTGCTGTCTCCCCAAGTGCATGCTCCGAGGTGCACACAGATGAGGGAGAAAGCTTCCAGGAGGCAGGCAGCTGTGCTCTGTGCAGGAGCAACACTGGCAGCCCCTGGCCTCTGCTTGATATTAGAGCAGTTCAGGAGATTCAGCTGTCCCTCTGGCTTTAACACCTGTTTGTGATGCAGGGGCATCACAAGTAAAGAAATGTACATGGGAAGGAAAAAAACAATTTGAGCAAGTAGCAACGGGGAACAAATAAACCACAGCACTGACCAGCGGAAGTGCCGGTGTTTTAGAAGAGAGTAAAACGTACACCCCAGGGGGATGGCTTAGGAGCAGAGTGGCGGACAATTTGGTTGTTTTCATATAAATGATCCATATGAAGACATTTTGATGAACTCTTCCAAGTGCATGTTTGTATGACTACCCTAAAATTCCCATGTTTGCAAATATTACTTGGAAAGTGGAAATCACATGCATTGCACATCCATTTATACCAAGGGCTGCAGCAGATGTGCCTGACTGTGAACTAGGTTCATTCTCGCTTCCTTGCAGCAGGCTTGGCTGTCTGGGAGCAGCACTGATACCACCAGGCCCAAGATCCAGCTGCGTCCCAGAGACAGAGAGGCACTGAGAACTGTCAAACAATTTAGGAGTAAACAGCTGTTCAGTAGAACCATATAAGATGTGTGCAAAGGGAATGTAATAAATGTCAGACAACTCACAGTCAACAATTCAGTGGCAGAAATAGAGACAGAGTTGCTGAGTTAACAAGGGTTAGTCTGTGAGGGCCTTGCACTTTGCCCAGGACTTCCAGCTGGTGAAAAGCAGCTCCTTTCATTTGATCAAAGCACTGGCCTGCTCATCTGGGGGTGCTTTACTTTTCTGTTGCGTGTCAGTAAATGATAAGAAAAGGTGCAGAACCGCAGAGGAGCTGAGGTAAAGCAGCTGCAGGAAATATTAACTGAACAACACCATAGCATCAAAATCTGTTGCCCCTCACAAGAGGAACCTGAGTGTTGCAAGTGAGATTACATAAATGCTGGTAATCACATGGTAATCACAAGAGGATTCTGTACAATACCAGAACGAGAGAAAAAAAATGTAAAGAGCTTACTTGATTTTTCTTCTTTAATGGTGTACTCCAGCACATCAGGAACCTCATTCTGGACGGGCAGGCGGACTGCAAGGACCATGTTGTTCACATTACCCTCTTTCCTAACCAAGAACATCTGAAAAAGGAGAAAAGGAATCAAGAGCTTAGCTATGTTACATGAGTTTCTGAAGTTTAATTTAGGTCATTGACAATGAAGTCCCTTATCAGTTCAATCTGCCTTTAAATGTTCTTAATTTAGCTTCATTCCACTGGTCAAACTTTACATGACAAAAATAATGACTAAAGGGACATTTTATTCAGGTGAAATTCAGCCCTGCCAAGGAACCAGCAAGATTTCTATGCATCACTGATGTCCCACTTAAGCCCCTTGTTTCACTAAAGGAACAGTAGAAAGGAGCACTCCCAATTTGCCAAGTGATGTTTCTCACATAAGTGCCCTAATTCATGGAGAACTCACCCTGAATGTCTCAGTCGATGTCTAAAGCAAGAAAATCACTTGTACATTGAGAAGGAAAGGATTCAAGTGTCCATACATAGAACATAAGGCATTTGTCCCATTTCATAAAGTTCCTGCCAGCCCCATCCCCACAGGTTGCCTAGGTGCCTCTGGATGGGAGCACCTCAACAGGACCAGTGAAATATATTAAAAAAAAAAAAAAAAAAAGGAAAAAAAAAGAAAAAGAAATGAAGGAGCAGCTGAGGGAGCTGGGATTGTTCAGCCTGGAGAAGAGGAGGCTCAGGGGCAACCTTATTGCACTCCACAGGTACCTTAAAGGAGGCTGTAGCGAGGTGGTTGTTGGTCTGTTCTCCCACGTGCCTGGTGATAGGACGAGGGGGAACGGGCTAAAGTTGCGCCAGGGGAGTTTTAGGTTGGATGTTAGGAAGAACTTCTTTGCTGAAGGGGTTGTTAGGCATTGGAACGGGCTGCCCAGGGAAGTTGTGGAGTCACCATTCCTGGAGGTATTTAAAAGATGTTTAGATGTTGAACTTAGTGATATGGTTTAGTGGAGCACTTGTTGGTGTTAGGTCAGAGGTTGGACTAGATGACCTTGGAGGTCTCTTCCAACCTAGATGATTCTGAGGAAGGAGGGGAGAGGAGAGGAGAGGAGAGGAGAGGAGAGGAGAGGAGAGGAGAGGAGAGGAGAGGAGAGGAGAGGAGAGGAGAGGAGAGGAGAGGAGAGGAGAGGAGAGGAGAGGAGAGGAGAGGAGAGGAGAGGAGAGGAGAGGAGAGGAGAGGAGAGGAGAGGAGAGGAGAGGAGAGGAGAGGAGAGGAGAGGAGAGGAGAGGAGAGGAGAGGAGAGGAGAGGAGAGGAGAGGAGGAAGGAAGGAAGGAAAGAAGGAAGGAAGGAAGGGAGGGAGGGAGGGAGGGAGGGAGGGAGGGAGGAAGGAAGGAAGGAAGGAAGGAAGGAAGGAAGGAAGGAAGGAAGGAAGGAAGGAAGGAAGGAAGGAAGGAAGGAGAAGAGAAGGAAAAGGAAAAGGAAAAAGGAAAAAGGAAAAAGGAAAAAGGAAAAGGAGAAAGGAAAAGGAAAAGGAGAAAGAAAAATAAGAGTCTCTTGTTCTTTGCATTGTGTGAGCTCCCAACCATGTTTCTAATTAGAGCTCATTGTCAAGTATATTTTTAGCTTGTACCTTGAAGCTGGAGATACAAAGACAAAGTAATCTGCACTCTTATCTGTTCTTTGATAGCAGGAGAGAGTCAAAGTATTTTCATAAAAATGGAATTAAAAAAACGGCTAATTCTAGAGTCTGGATATTAATATTAGAAAGAAGTGTGAGTTGATAAAATGATTAATCAATTACAGTGTAGTGAAAATCTAACAAGAAGCCATTAATTCCTTGAGAGAGGAATTTAAAAGGAGCTTTTCTCGAAGCCAGGACTTTTCTCTGCTTGACTTGCAATCTTAAGGTCATCTCAAGGCACTTTAAAGCAACCATGCTAAACACACGGCCTTGCAGCAGGTTTGCAACCTCACACAATGAGGTCTTGGCTTCTGCCATGCAAAAGAAATCCCATAGGCTCAGGTCCACTGACAGTGCAGAAAAATCCAAGTAAATGCATGGCTCAAGGTTCATGATGGAAACATGGTTATTTGTAATGCAGTGCAGCACCCACCTTCCACATAAGAGAGTATCTGCAAGTACGAGCCTTAGAGGCTCTCCATTCCTCAGGTCTTACAACCTGTGTGACAGAATGGTCCATCCAACCCACCTCGAGAGGCTGCTGCTGCTGCTACCTTGGGTCTTAGACAGCACTATCTCACATCGCAGTGGTCAAGTGTTTCATTTGAAATTAAAACAAGGAGAGAAGTGAAACCTAGAAATGAATCACTTCTGTTTTCTGATCAGCGCGCCTAGTTGCCATGGCTCCAAAGGCTAAAATTGGACCACAGATGCTCAGATGAGAGGGAGGTGGGATTTCTGAGCTGTACCCAGCCCTGCTGCCCGGGGTCAGTACCGGCATGCCAACCAGTCTCTTCCATTTTCATTGGCGGTGGGAAAGGCCTTGGCTCTGTTCTGGGAGGTGGGCGGCAGAGCCCACACAGCTCCCACGGCATCAGCAGGCGCTGCCCACTGCTGGTCCCTGCCGTGGGACACCTCTGACCTGCCAGCTCGGTTCCTCCCTGCACAGAGCCGTGCCGGAGGAAGGTGTGAGGAGGAGGAACCGGGACAAGATTCAGCACCAAAGCTGCTCAGAGGTGGGGAACAGCCCTGCCTGCAGGGAGTGGCTCCTAGCCTGGGAGGTCAGGGCCGTATGTACATGGCTCTGTCAGAGTCACTCAGGTCTCCCTCTTCAGAGGGTGCAGAAGGAAAAAGATTTCTAGAGTATATTTGCCTGGCTGATTTGATAAGTCTGGCTTAGGGTGAGGTGCAGGGCCCTGCACTGCTGTGGGGTCTCTCTGCCCATCAGCTCCTGCAGCGTCCCGCTGCCTTGCTCAGGAGCAGGCGCTGCACTGCAAGCAGCCCATGTTGGTCAGGCAATCCCACCACTGGGGTCATTCAGCAGTGCCAGCTGTAAGCCCTGTGACAGATTTTACCCTGACCCAGCCACGGGGCAGACCCACACCTCCTCAGATCAGCAGTGAGTTCCTGCTGTGCTCTGCCATCAGCTCGGTCCATTTGAAACCCGCCGTACCAAGATGCCATGAATGGGGAGCTCCCTCTGCTGCAGAGCTGGTTTTCTGAAGCAAGCTCTGAGCTTTTCAGAAGTTTGCTATTTCCAAATGTTTAGCTTATGGGCACCAAATATTAGTTACTGCAATAGAAACTACTCCCAGCTACTTCCAGAATTTCAGAGCCTTTTCTTCAGGGATTTTTTTTTATTGCTCCAAATTTGAATAGTCAACATACAAACTCTTCCATTGCAATTCCTCAGCCTAGCCTAAGACCTAAGGAAAGTCCCTCTGCTCTGCTCATTTGCTGATGCACTCATCCACTACGCCCCATGAAGACCTCCTATAATCCTGATGGATTCAAACTCGAGCCAAGGAGGCTCTTCATGCTCCTTCTCTCCAGTTCTCTGAGTTCAGGCTACATCTGAGCAACCATAGTGCTCGTGTACTCCCTCCAGAGTTAATCCTTGTGCCTAGCAGAGGGCCAGAGGTTAATAAAGAAAAACAAAACACAACTTCTTTGTACCCATTCTGCACCTGGCCAATGTCTCTGAAAATCTCCAGATCTTGGAGAATTGTATGGCCTTCCTCAATCCAGATATAGCCTTGACTGGAAAAATTTCTCTCTTGCAAAGTAAGGCTGTTTCATTTATGTTTGTTTGTTTATTATTTTTATACTATTCATTTAAAAATTCTCTTGCTTGAAATAAAATGTAAACACAGCTGTAGGAAAAATATTGCAGGAGGCTGGATGAGAGGGTGTCTGCAGAGAAGCATGAGCCCAGGAAAAGCCAGGCACAGGTGCCTGGTTTTGGGGTGAATAAGATGGCATCCCCATGAAACCACATGCTAAGTAAATAAAAGCAGACAAAATTTCTTGCTCCCCAAAGCCATTAAGTTTGTCTTGTGCCACTGTGTGTGGCTAAAGCATCAAGTGGCAGTGGAAATAGTGCACGTTGCTAAATATTTTTGCTTCCACATGAAAAGAAACACTGCTTGCTCCCCTAAACAGCTCTACCAGGGACAGGAAATGTGGTTGTCTGAACCAAAAACCACTTTGGACTTACCCCTGCTGCTTCTTTGCCAAGTATCGCCCCAGCCCTTTCCTGGTTCATGTTCAGCTGAAGCCAGACAGGACAGGTCTTGATGAGTTTATCAAGGATGCTGATTCCTGGAAGCGAGAGGCAGTTTCGCAGGGCAGTGGCCCGACAGAGAAGTGTCTCTTTCCCGTCTTCACTGGTATCACTGCTGGGGCTGAAACACAGCAAGGGAGTCCCTTGTAAAAGCAGAACAGCAGGTGGAAATCTCCGGGGGAGTGAGGACTTCAAACACACGCATGCAGACATGCACACACAGTGCACTTATGCACGAGGGGTATCAGACTAAAGATACCGTGCTACGACAGAGGCAGACTGGGCACACAGGCCCCGACAGACAGGTCCCAAGGAACATTGCCTCACACTAATAATACACGCCTGGCTTTCAGACCACAAACTTGCAAGGTGTTTTTTGCTGCCGGCTGTTGGTTTTGTCTCCTCTGCCTACCTTGCCTGAGCAAGGGTACCAGTGCTCAGGCAAGGCAGATCAGCAGGAGCTGTGAAGAGGCACCGTGTGGTGCCTCAACCCGCTCTCGGAGCCCCTCAGGGGCAGTCTGCCAGCAGTAGCCAGAGGCACCTCAGCTGCTCTCCCTTTTTGGCAGCCCCGCTGTGCAGCCAGTGAGGCTGCCCTTCGGCAGCCTGCAGAAAGGCAGACCAAGACATCTTGCTGACTAAAAATAGCAGCAAGAGCTTCGCGGCTGCACCACGGGCCTGTGCTGCAGGCGGCGGCTGGTGGTTGCAGCGATGGACGCGTCCCTGCCCCTGTGCCCCGCGGGGCCTGCGGCTGCCTTTGGGAAGTCCTCCACCTGTGCTGCCAGTTGCAGGGCACAGGGCTCAGAGGAGAGGGTGTGAGGATGCACTCTGCAGAAATTTGTCCCCTACAGAAGAGGTATCGGAGTAATTCCAGGCCCAGCCCTGCAGACAGCGCTCGGTTGATCAGTGCGACCCAGCAAGTCCTGCAGGACAAGACACAGAGGGTACAAACACAGTGAACTCTTTGGAAGGTTTGTTTGTTCCAAGTAAATAAAAACAGATGTTGCATGATGAGAGGGGCCATCCTGAGGTACCACATTAGTAACACCCAGTCAGACCTTATTCTCAGCTATGGACAAGATACAAGAATATTGAAATTGTGCTGTTGGGAATCCTAAAGATCTGGGGCATGCTCTGCTTTAGATCTGTGTCCTGATCAGAGAGACAAAGAGCTAATTCTGTTCATTTTTAGTCCCCACAGTCTAACAGCAGAATGGTATCAAATGCTGGTTTCTAGCCGCAGCACTGATTCAACAAGGCATTTATACGGGTGCTTAACACTGCAGCCAGTGGGACTGCTGACAGTTCTGGTCTTAAGAGCTCTACTGAACAAGGCTATAGATGCATGGATACGTGCTCATCACTCATCTGATTAATTGGTTTTAACAGTAGAGAAAATGTAGAAGAACATGCACAAAGTTCTTCTGTCTCAGTTTTGCTGCTTAGATGTCAGAGTTGGAAAAAGCAGGACTCTTGCTTTTGATTTACTGTTATTTCAAGTCTTTTAATTTTCCTTTTTTTTTTTTTTTCATTGATTTAAAAATGACAATGGTGATTCTAAAAAAAAAAAAAAAAGATATGGATCTTAAAGTAGTGTATTTCAAACAAGGTCAGACTTAAACTACTAAAAGAGAGTCCCTTCAAAGGCCTAATCTAACACAGCATGCTTAGTCCAAAATTTAGTTTTTATAAAAATAGCCTTTGAAATCCCAAAACCCAGTGAGATTTTATTTTTAGTTTTTTTTTTTTTTTTTCTTTTACAACCCTATGGAGACAGCTTCCTTAGAAAACGTATGATCCTCTGCAATCCCTATTGCTGATTCAGAATATTAGCCCACAGATTCATGATTTTAATCAATATATTTTCAATGTTATGGCAATGGCAAAAAGAATGAGAGAAATATGCTTAAAAAAGGAAATAGAAATAACTTTCTTGTCACTTGTGCTAAACACCCAGCTTGTCACATAGGTGAGGAAATTTCTTTTTGATACAATAACTTATGATTTTAATCAGCATCATCTCAGCAAACACAGAGTTAAACAGTGGAGGGCAGCTTTTGGAAGTTAACCCCCTGTCACCTCTTGGTTTCTTTCTTTAAAGCAGAAACTAAAAGAAACACCCAGTAACCATGCAAAAAGAAAGTGTGTGCTAGATGGGAACAGTCATATTTGGTAATGGGAAAGAAGTAATGAGCTGAAGGAAAAGGCAGGTGAGTTATAGTGAAATACTCCATAACACTGTTAGCAAAAGCTACTCCAGATATTAGTCACGCAAATGTGTATCTGTTCTTGCCAAGGATGTATGAAACCGAGGACAAAAGGTGGCCAGTGCTGATAATGCCTTCCTGTGTCACCAGGTGACGTGCATTGCACTAGCTCCAGTGATGCTGAACTTCATTACCCATTAATAATGTAACGGGAAAAGAAAAGGGTCAGCAAAGCACCAATACGCATGAATTCCATCACCTGGAAGGAACTGAGGGTATCAGCAAAGGCAAGGAAATGATGCAGAGTGTCTTGGACCCAGAGATGAGCTCAGGCCTTGCGTTCCCCAGGGAGGAGCTCAGCCTTGATGTGGGCAGAGGCACCCAGCCCTCTGCTCCCTCCGGCAGGCACAGCGCCTGCACAGAGCCCTGCTCACAGCAGCAATGCGGGCTTGGCACCAGGAACAACTGGCTGGTGAGGAAAAATAACAGAACTGCACTTGCAAAGCATGTGGATGCGTGTCGGGCTCATAATCCAGGCTTTAGAGAACAGATGAAAACCAGAAAATCATTCCAGATTTAGACATGCAAAATAAAAATTGAACAGTCAGAAAAGATTTGTTTTAATGGAAACATCTTGTGATTTAAGTGTGAGGGGATTTTCAGTGCAGATAATTAAAGGCAGTGGATGAGGCTTTTTGGCAGGAGAGGAACCCAGCCTTTTGGGGACCCTCAGGGATGGGAGCCCTGGTGTGGGGTATCCTTCCCACAAAAGCCAGCCCAACCAAGAAGAAGGAAGCAGGCTGTAATTCCTGTACACAGGCAGGAAAGGACAGCCCAGCAAAAGGGGAGGCTGTGATAAGAGGGAGAAGAGAGGAGTCATTGAGGAGGTCGTATTAAAACAGGGGAATGTTAGGCTAGACGCTTCCTGACAGTGAGCTATAACAGATGATAGATAAGTTCCAAAGAGAAGGGGGAGAGAGCTGCATTGCCCAAATCTCTTAAAACACCATATTTAAAGCACTAGCAAACACTTTATTGAGCCAAATCCAGTGCTGGCTATGAAATGGGAGTGAATGACCTGACAGACCTCTTCCAGCTGTAATGCTGTGACCCATGACACACCAGTTGACGCAGTTATGGCACCAGTGCCTGACTTCTTTCCTGGGTGCAGCTGTCACAAAGAGCCAGATGCCAGGCTGTGGGACTGCTTAATCCCCCAATTTAATCCGGCTCCCTGGTAGCTCTGGTAGCTGCAGAGAGAGGAGGGAGCACAGGCAGCTCCCGGGTTCTTGCTGTGCTGCCAATTGAAGGGATTTGCGGGGCCGTGGCAGTGAGCAGACGGCCTTTGCTATTTCGCTCACTCAGAGTTCACAGTTGGATGATTTTGAAGCTCACAGTTTTCAGAAACAACATGCTGTTTGACTAACTCTTTCCCCCTTCTCCCACCGTCCTTCAAAACCCTTTGACTGGTACAGGCAGGTGCTCATTTTTGTTAGGTGTGATGTGAAGCTGCAAAGCTGGCCTTAGAGCTGCCAGCTCTACATTTTTTATTGAGTTCTCCCTGCAAAGTACTTCCAAATTGCTCTGCTAAATTGAACTCAGTTGGGATGCAGGGGACTATGTGTTGCATATTGATTGGCAACACAGATTAATTAATTGCACAGTGATTACACGCATACACCTGCCCCAGTTTGGCAGAAGTTATCAGGTTGCTTGGTTGAGATTAATAATAATGACAATGGTGATTTGGATTACTGCACAGTGACTGTGCACCGACAAAATGCTTCCTCTGCTTCAGAAACTGGGCCACACTTGCCAGCTGAATATTCCCAGAAATCATCAGAACTGCAAGGAGATTCAAGCCACTAAATTTCATGCAGGCCTGGGTATACCCTTGCAAGGGATTTCAGAAATGTTTCTGTGGACTTGCTGATGCTAAGGGCTTCTGGGTTGTACCGTATAAACTCTGAACAGCCCAGAGGGAGCTGAGATGCACAGAAGTTGTGTGCAATAGCAGTGGTGACTGACAGATGAGTTAGGTCAGAGTTTCCGTCCATGCCAGCCCCCACCAGCCTGTGCAGTCCTGTATATTTGCAGCTTCTCCCTGCCACCAGAACAGGTCTGAGAAGATGTACCAGGTGTTATTAAATCTGAACCTTAAATCAGAAACTAAATGCTCTGCAGTGCACTGATTACTAATGACCGAGGTCCTTTCCTTGTTTAAATTAATCAGGTATAAGAATTAGCAACTAGTCTTTTATTATTACTTATTATTACTATTGCTTCTGCTTCTTCCTTTGAATATTAGAAGGCTTTAAGAGAGAAAGAGAGCAGTAGTTTGCTGTGCTGTCCTCAAGGAAAGAGAATATCTGAATTCACTACATATGATACACTAGAATATCTGTATTCACGGCAGAGCAGGCACCACAGCTGCTAAAATGTCTGCCAGTGGGCTTGTTACTGGGGGAGCTGAAGAAGGACAAGAGATCTTAACTCCATGTACCAGGTAAAGAGCAATTTTTTGCACCAAAGCCTCCTGGTACCTGAAGGGATACTATTCGGAACAAGCCAGTTTGTGTCTGAAGCTCACCTGTGTGGAAACCCTTCAAGTACAGCAATACGGTTTACAAAGCTCAAAGGAGCTGAAGAGAGAGGAAAAGGTAGAATCTCCTGACGCTGGCACACCAGTCCTGGTGGAAGTAGCTGGACAATGCTGGTTATTCCTGAGGCTGAAAGAGAGAGCTGCGAGCAAGGAGCTTCATGGAAGGCATCAGATGACAGTGCTGAGATCGCACAATTAAAAAGACTGACAGAAAACTCACAACCCTGTTCTACATGTATACCGTGTGTCACAACCAGCCCAGTTGGACTCAGTCTGCCACTGGTGATAGAGGCAGCTCATTGAATCTATTTTTTCCCAGTCACTTTCATGCTGGAAAGGGTATGAAGTTCTGAACTAGCCCACTGAAGAAGGAATAATCAGAGTTAGAAGAGTAGCAGCAAAAAAGTGCAACAAGGTTTCCTTAGCTAGACCCATTCCACATACTTAACTACCCATGCTTTTTGTGGTGTAATATCACTTCCAATTAGATTGACTCATTAAAAATCTTTGTTTCAACACTTGTGAATTCATGTGCTGTTCTTTCAGCTTACTGGAAGTTAAGCAGCGCCACAGCTAAAGGGCCTCAAGACGTATTTTGCTTCCATCTTAGATGTGGTCATTTCTCAATGTCTTCTCTTCATTTTCACAAGTCAGTCCATATTTGCTCCTTTGATCAGTTCAGAACAAACTAATCCAAAATGGAGGAGAGGGATTCATTTAATTTATGGATCTGTGTTAGGTGACCTTGCTTAAGTTTTGTTTTATCTCCCAAAAGCTGATGGAATGGAGTCTGGTACCCCAGACACCTACTGAGAGAGCTCCATCACCTGTAAACTTTTTGAGCCATTTAATCATGAAGCAGAGTATTAAGAAAATGGGAGGGCAGAAAAGTGACTCATGGAAAAACCCATAGCAAAAGAACTAACATTATCCATCAAAAGTTGATGCTGCCACATAGTAAATTTGGACTTTACTGAAAGTTGTTTTGTTTTTTTAATAGAGTCAAGAGACCAGATAGAAATTAAACCAACAAACAGAAAGCAAACAAACAAACAAACAAAAACAATGAAAAAAAAACAAAAAACAGTGAGAGAAGAAAGTTTTTGAGGTCTTCAGAGATCACACCTAGCTGATTGGCGCCCTTCAGTTAGAAATATAAAACAAGTTTCTGGGTGGGCAGGCAAATGTCAGAGAAAAGATGTAGGTAGTTAAGCAAGGAGGTTCCTGCATTGCAAAGTTCTGAGATGTATGGAAAAACTGGATAATGGAAGTGGCAATGACAGGCTCAGTGTGTCCCACGAAGCAGGTTTGGCTGTTCAGTAGCCCTTCATACCTTGCAGGAGGCTTGTGCTACTGGTCTGGCTCGGTGATGTATGTGTGGCTCAGGAAGTAGTGCTTCTCAAACTGTGGTCTGCGGACAACCTGTGGTTGGCAGAGCACTTCCTCTTGCTCACTGCTCTCCTTGTTTCCACTCTAGCTTTTATGTCCACCCTCCATCCGTTTGGTCTTTGATCTACAGTTGATGTCCTGCATTTCCCAGCCTGTAAATCACCATGATTAATAGCCAAGGAAGCAGCTGTTCCAGCTGCCAAAAGGTGAGCAGTAAGGCAAACCAATGGTCCCTTAAATACTGTCCGTTCCTCCAGTATCCCCTGCACCTCATAGCTCACCAAACATCTCTGTTGATCACTTCACTTTCTGATACAGACACCCTCAGCTTCAGCAGTGAAGGTTTGCACCCTGCAATTAAAGGCTCATTTTGGTGAGCTTTTTGTTACCCACCAGGGATTTCCAAAATGCCCCCCTCTGTGAACACTACCAGGGGGTTGTACACACAGACTGCAGGTATCCACCTCTCCCCAGCTGGACCCCACCTGTATATGTTCATAGCTGTTGGCCAAGTCATCACCCTGTCTGAGAGCTCATCTGCTGTTAAATCACCAGGCACTCACCATCCTGGTCACAGAAGCCACAAGAAATCACAAAGTATGAGAAAGTACTATTATACTCCATGCAGGGATTGGTGCAACCACTAGTTGTACAGCTGGAAGATCAGGAATTGATGTATCAAACTATCAAGTAATGAGCAACCACAACGAAGCAGTGGCAAAACTCCTGTCAAAGCCTCTGGTTTGGTCCTGTCAGCCAACGTGAATTGCAGGAGTCCTTTCAAGGAGTAGGAGGGTGTACCTAAATGCTCATTAAGTTACTACTTTCACTATGCTTCTTAGGTTCATTAGGCCTGCCCCTCCATTTAATGTATATTATAAGGAATTGCATGTGCACAAAAAAAAAAACAAACAACAAAAAAAACAAAATGCAAACTAATTCACGTTGCTGCTAATATCCAGGTCAGCCCTACTGACAAACCAGCAGTCCATCACTGACAGCCATGACCCGGGCAGAAACAAGATAAGAACAAACGTCAAAAATTCCCTGAAGGAAGAGGCCTTCTTTCAAAACCCAGTCCAAGTTGTTTTCCTTAGTCCATCTGTTTCCTGCAATTATTAATGTAGAAATTAATGCAGATATTAATGCATGTGAGCACCACAGTGAGCTTGAGTGAACATGTTCTGTTGGTGCAATGTGAATTAGCTTGTACTTAACTCACAAATGCTAGTTATCTTTATTTAACCTTGCACATACAATTTTTTGTTCTCCACAGTTTGACTCAATCTAATCAACCGTCTTTCTCTTATTCCTCAGTCAAAACATACATTCCAGCCTTAGCAAATTACCCCTTTGCAAGGTTTACTGCTCTTACTGCTCAACAGACAGTGGCTGTATTAAGTCTTTCTCCCCCGTATTCATAATCAGAGCTCTTAGGTCATTTGACCTTTGCCTGTTTCAAACCCAAATTATTCTCTTAGGAATTTCAGCATATCAGCAAAACTGAAGATTTTTCTCTGTGTGCATGCAATGAAGAATAATTTGTACTTCTGCAAGGCCCTTTCACTGCAAAGAAGAGAGCTTCTGAAATGAAGGACTAGCCAGAAGTCATTTCTGCCAAGGCCAGAGAAGCCAAATAAAACAAATTTTCCTTAACAAAAAGCTGCAAAAGTATTTGCTGGGTAATTCTATTTTAACTTCTCTGGAAAGGTTTTTGAGGTGCAGGAACCAGAAACAAATGTTTGGAAGAAAAGGAACAATTTCCTAGGCTGTAAGAACAAAAGAAAGTCAGCAACCTTTCTCTCCCTGTGGCGTCAGAGCACTAGAAGGGCCCAGCAGAGCCACCAGCTGGACAGAAGACAGATGAATTTGTTCTGTGCCTTTCAAAAATATGTGAAGTGCTGGAAGCACAGAGTACCTTGTTTTGACTGAAGGGCCAGGGCTATTGGAGGTTTTACCTCGCCCTTTCCCAGCTCATCAGGCCAGGAAGGAAGAGAGGAATGAGATCCCTGGGAATGTTTTCTCTAAATTGTGTTCACTTAACAAAGAGGGGAAAGGGAAATGGAAAATAAAGGAGAAATTCTCAAATTCAAAATTAGTTAAGAATATATTGCAATTTTGCTTAAACAGAACCTTTATGTTTCAAATCCTATATATTAAAAATGAGTTAAAGTTGTATAACATGTCAGAGGAAAAACTTCTTTAAGAGTTATAAAATGTTATAAATGTTAAAAAATAGTTATAAATGCAATGTCTTTCCTCACCTTGTGAATGAATTTAGTGTAGTCATATGAGATACATGAGATACAAGGCACTAACCACACAGACTTGCATGAAACTAAGCAGTCTTCCCCTCTTCTAAGAAAGACCTGCAAAAGTTTATCTCAGTCTTGATTTGCAAATAGAAATGTTTGTTTCACTAAGGGAAATAAATCCATTGAACTCTTGCCCTGTGATATCTCAAGAAGCAGAAATGGGCCTTCAGCATTTCAAGGCAGGTGCCCCTCCCGTTGGGTGAAGGGTCATCAGACTGGTCATTCAGTCATTGATCTGCAAACTTACTTAAACAAAAATTTTCATATTTTGGGTAAGATTTCATTCCAATTTCAGTGTGAATGCATTTCAACACATGGTGCTGTTAGTAAAAAAAATAATATCTAACTTTATGAACTTACTCTTTGTCACCTTTTATCCTTACTCCAGCAGTTTCAAATTCCACATATTAAATTTTGATTAGGCATTGGAGAAGTGTGTTTATTCCTTGCTTATCAGGGATCTGACAGGATCCCTGCCTGCATTCACACTGATGTGAAGTTAGGGATTTGCTTTCTCAGGGGAAGAAGACAAAGAAGAAAATGTCTTGTTGAGGGATTTCAGGGTTATGGAAAGGTGGTGAAGAGTGCTGGTCCCCCTGTGCAAGGATGAGAGAGGTGCTCTGGCTTGCAGGGCTAAGCTGAGTGACCTGCCCTGCCGGTGGGCATGGCCCTCACCATCCTGTGCTGCTTGGACAGCCTGGGGCCGAAGGGCTGGTTCTGGAGATGTGTCAGACACCTCAAGCTGTCCCTGCGGCAGCTGGGAGCTCAGCGTGTGGCTGCAAAACCTGCCAAGCAGCAAGGTAGGTCTGTCAGCTCCCACAGCCCCAGCTAAACCCTCACTTGTTCATCTAACAGTGCTTACAGTCACTTGGCCACCAGGGCTGTGATATAAATAAACCATGACCCAAAGGCTGCGGCTTCACAGCAGCTGAAGACAATCCATAACAGTGTTGCCGTGGTTATGTCCTCCCCAAAACACCAGTGCTGCACCCTCCTCCCCTCTCCTCTCCCCTGCCCTCCAGGCCACCATTGTGTCTCTGACCTGAGGCAATTCGACTGAGGGGGTGAGAGGGCAGAAGAAGGCCTCGCGTTAGACACAGCTCTCTCGCCCAGCTCCCTGCTCAGCTCAGCAAAGCACAGACATTTGAAAGGGATTCACCCCACTGGCACCAGGCACCCTGAATTACTCCCTGGAGCTGTTGCTTCTCCAGTAAGGCCAGAGATGCTCACAGGTGCACAGGTTCCTAAATCAAACACAACAATTTAGCTCCTAAAGTCAGGCAGGATGAACCCAGGCTAGATCTAAATAGCTAGGTCCAACTACAGTGGGAGATGCCAGAATCCCAGGTCCAGGGACCTACCATGCAGCCCCTACCACACATCCCTCTCACAGCCAGCTCTTCACAGAGCCCCTCAGGCAAACTCCACCACAGTTTCCCAGCCCCAAGGCCCCAACCCCGCTGGGAGGGCACCACTGTCACTTTAGGTTTTGGCTGGAAAAGTTACCAATGAGCTTCAGTCTAAAGTAACTTGCCAGAGAGAGAATTAGGATGGGAACTCAGTACAAAATTACACCAAAATGCCCTGTGTTACATGTTTGTTCTCTGGACAGAAAGGAAAGTGACCCAAAGCCAACCTCCCTCCTGTCTGCTGATTCAGCAGGAGAAGCTCTGGGCTTTGCCTGGTTACTGTTTTTTTTGTGTGGGGTATCATGAGTGACAGATTCCTTGGAGAGAACTCAAGGGAAAACAAAGGAAAGAGAGAAGAGAGAAAAAAATTCTTGGCAGGCACGATGAAAGGTTGGGCCAGGTCCCGGGCTGTCATTTAGCCAAATATGTGGGACAACCTTCTTTTGCCTACAAGTCTGCTAGCAATTTGCAGAACAGCATTGCAGGTAGCCAGCAGGGCTGCCAGTCTCCAGACTGCTATTTTTTGGTCTCTGTTTCCTTGGTGAAGTTTCCCAAGCAGCACACAACTTAACTGAGTTCATAAGGGGCAGCAACCGCTCCCAGTTCTGCCCAGCAGCTGCTTTTACAAGACAGAGGCTTCATAAAACTGGCTTTCTCCAGAGGGCCACAGGAGGAGTGCACCTGAGCTGTGAGGACTCCCTACATTTGGCAAGGTTTCCCCAGCATCCAAAGGGCTGAACATATTTACTTGGTTTCAACAAAACATTTAAAATTCCCAAACAATTCATTAGCCTCGCAAAAGCAAATGGAAAGTACTAATTAACATAGTCAAGGAATTACTTCAAGTATTAAGACAGGTCTTTCAACCCCACCAGAAACAGTGTTGTCCCACAGACAAATTGCAGAGAGCAAATGCCAGCAGCCCCAGCCCTTGCAGGACCAGATCTTAGCCAGGACTGCAGTCCAGCTCAGAGAACAACTCCCTAGAGCATAGTTTCATGCTCCTCTTAATTCAGGGCAATGGCAAGGATACTGCTGAAAGGGCAGTCCCCGGACCGCACTTGCACACACTCCCCCCTCTTTGCTTTTGCTGCTTCTCTTGCCTCAGATCTAGAGGCAGTGTAACCACTAAGGAAATTGGTTCAGCATCCTAATCCAGCAGAAAACTGAAAAGAAAAGGCTTTATGGGAACTGGATTCTGTTTCTGGCTTTACCCCAAACTTAAAGAATGGTAGAGAGCAAGTCCAGGGAATAAATGCATTGCAAGGATTGAAGGGTTACTAAGTGAGTGACTATAACCAAATCAGCTCCACGAGCTCGTGCCTCAATTTCCCTTCCTACAGCAGCTGTAGTAAATATCTGTCTTCAGCTAATTGCTGTTTCACATTTGTGAAACATCCTGTGATCCTCTCTTTATACGTACAAGGGCTTTATATTAATCATAAAATGTCATTAAGATTAATGAATAAGCTTTGTCCCTTTTAAAGGTATCAGTAATGCAGAAAGCAGAAATCCTTAACTTGACCATAAACATATTCCCTGTTCAGCAGAAAGGTGATGGAAAGTCTGGGAAAGGCACACTGATACACATGTATATATTCATCTGTTTGAAAAGAGCTACATTCTTCAGCACTCCCTGGCTTGTGTGCATCTAATAGAATATCTATTTAGGAAAATGTGACTAGCATAACCAGCTATGCAGTGCTCACATCTGCTAATCCTTTGCTGCTCAAGTAATCATCTTCACTTGCAAAAAGATTTATACTATTTTGGGTGCAGGCAAAGAGGAGCTAAGCACTCCAAACCTCTCACAGCTGAAACCTCGAGGGAAGCATTACCTTAGCATTCCCACTCTGGCAAGATACATTGATTTAGAGATCCCATTTCTGGAAGTGGGTAGAATTACTTTAGATAGCTCAGAGAGGCACAAAATGGACAAAGGAAAGGCTTGCGGCTACGATATTTACCATATTGGGTGACGCCTGTTGCTCTATTATATTTGCACAGCTTAAATAACTCTGCTTGCTTGACCACAGCTGCTTTGCAGCGCTGTTTTATTATGCATTTAAACACACATATACGCACACAAACTTCACAGCTAAAAAACACCAGCTGAAAGCTTGCCTTGTCTGTCTGAGAAGCAAGAACCCAAGAGCCTGGAAGGGATTTCTGTCTAAGTTTCTCTCTGTTGGAGTTGCTCCGGACTGACACCAGCGAAAAGCTCCAACTCGGCCACGTGCACGCCTGGGGATTGCTTCAGTCAGGGGGAGGTGGGGGTTGTACACGTGTTCCTACACTGTTCAAGCAGCTTGTCGATACCAGAGTGCTGCAGGGAGAGAGTGGGGTGCCAAGGGTCTTGGCAGAAAATACAGCATGTGCATAAGCAGCCTTGTGTACCAGCCTCCACTGTCCCTCCACAGAAGGTGGGGTGCCACCCTCACGCACGGACACACAACTCTACCCTGTGCAGGAGCTTAGCAGAGATTTGACAGCCAGGTTTCAACCCCTGCAAATGCTGTGCACCCTTTCTGGTGGTTAGTCCCCCAGGAAGCCTGCCCCTGGTCAGCGATCTTCTCACTGCAGTTTTTCTTCAAACCACCTAGACCAATGCTGGAGCCTGGGCGTGCCCAGCACCCTTTCGTGCCCTGCTTTGAAGTATTGATGTGCCGTGCCCCTGTCAACATGATTTTCAGAGTATTCCCCTGCTGGCTGGCTCTCCTGGAAGCACTGTCCACCTTCGTTTGACTGGTGGGTATGCTGGCCAGGGCTCAGTAATATATACATACCTTCCAGAGCAATTTGCTCTTCAAATTCAAGGGCAGCCCCTATAGGTTTCACTCCATTAATGCAGTGTTATGACCCCTACAGTCCATGGCTAGTAATTCCAGTAATTTTGCCCAGCTTTGAGTAAATCCTACAGCTCTGATAACAGAGGCAGTGACCCAAGCCATTCCCACTAGGGCTGTAAGGGCATTGCCTCCTCTCATTCAGCAAATTCTGGAGAAGAAAGTACCTTTTTAAAATCTTTTATGTATTAGCTGTGCCCAAGTTTTAAGAAAGAATTTGTCACATACTTTCCTGTACAAATACTAATGTTTGAAGGTTTTTAGCATTATGAAATACACAACAAGCACTCCAGCCCCCTCCAGCTCAGAGATAATGACCACAAATATTCACAAGGGTAAAAAAAAAAAAAAATCACTTATTTCTCCACACATAAACCCCTTAAAAATTTGGGCAAATGTAACTGGGAGAACCAAAGACTAGCAGGGTTTTGTTCTCTCCATCCTCAAACTGAACCTCCTGTAAGAGCAAATTATTTCTCTTAAGCCAGACAGAATTAGTTGGCCAGCAGGATTTCTACTACAGACTTTGCAGCCTTGAGAAACTGATAAAAGGACCTCCTCCAAACAGAAGAATGTTTTTCAAGCCTTTCTCCTAAACATCAGTATCATCTTGCCTTTTGCCACCTTAAAAATTCCTAACAAATTTCAATTAATCAATTCCTACGTTGCTTGGATGATATAGTGCTGTTACTCAGTTACAATTCGTATCTGGGACAACTGTGGTACAGAGAGGGTAAGATCAGTGAGCAGGTCATGACTTTTTGGGTGATTATTGAAAATAAGCATCATTTATTTAGGGACCTACTTATTTACTTATCTGTATTGCAGTAGCATCCCCAGTCCTCTGTATGGATGAGCACCAGCATGTTCATTGCTGGTTAGGGCCCCTGCCTCAAACTGGTTCAGTAATCCAAATGCAGCTGAGGCAAATGGATGAGGCTGCAGTGCCCCTGAGGAGAAACCCATCCACAATCCTACTGCCTGTGGGCTTAGCTTTGCTGTAAATGGCCAGCCAGCCAGAGCCCCAGGGGTGGAGAAGCTGGAGGAGGAGGAGGCAGGTGGATTTTGCACTTGGTGACAAAAGAAGTGACTCTCTAGGGACTGTACCCAGCTGTGAGAGGTCACAGGAGCTCCTTTGAACCCTATGAGGCATGTGTGTAAGGGGTGGGTGGGGTGGACAGAAGTTGAATTAAAGCCAAACAAGTGATTAAGTCTCGGTCCTACTCCTAGTGCAAATCTGGCCCTAGGTGAAGATTTACTGTGGAGATTCCACTTCAATTACCTATGATGAAATACCCGTTCAGCACCACAGAAAAAAAAAATCTGAAAAGTGGAAAGTAATCTAGGACACATGGTGGATCATGGACCACCCCTTAGACCAGTGCTTTCTCGCCAAGAATTGCTGCTTAAGTGCCTTTTTAGCATAGCTGTGCATTAACTGCTTCCACTGCGTTTTGAAAGCCTTAAAGACACTTTTCTGCGGTAAAACAGACTTTGCCCATTCTTGTTTTCTGTTTTGATGCATAACTATTCTAAAAGTAAATCTGAAATCTTCTTTGGTAGTATGAATGCTTCACACTTTAGTTGGAAAAGTGTAGTTAGTCTTCAGGGACACAGGGCTTTCAATGACCCTCTGCTCACAGAGCCATCTGTGGGTTCTGTCACAATTCTTGTGACCAGAATTCGGTCAGCCATTCCAAACAGCTGCCTTTTCTTTCTAATGACCCCCCCAAAGAACTATTTATTTCTATTCCCAAATGCAATAAATCGACTCCCGTCCAAAATTACAATGGTTAAAGGTCTGCGATGGACAGTATGTTGTCCTAGTTTCACTAACTCAGGTTTCCGTGCTCTTTAGCAATCAAAGCAGGCAAGCACTTAAGGCTCTGGGAATTGAACCTTGCTGCAGCTTCTTTTTCTAATAGACCGGTTTTAGGTATCTAATGTCTGTTTTTCAGGTCAATTTAGAGATCTTCCTGAGTCTCACAAACCTATGCTGCTGATCTCTGAGAAACCATCTATACTTAATCATGGATAAGTAAAAATGTAGACCTACAATATTTTTAGTAGGAAAAATACTACAAAATAGATCCTCTCTGAGGTACATGAACTGTGTGCACGTGGTGTAGCAGAGGATGGAGCCAACCCAAAGCTGCGCCAAGCAATCCTCACAGCCACCCTCCTGGACACACCGTTGAGCGCGGATAGCTGTACACAGAGTGCGACACATGTGCATCTTTCAGCGTATGCTGCCTCTAGGTTGGAAAATCAAGAGAGCGCGTAGCCATTCAGGACAGGAAGTGAGAAACTATCTTTAGCTGAAACTGTAGTGGAGAGGAGATGAACAGAAGATCACTCACGGCTTACGTTAATGCCCCCATTCCTATGAACGCTGGCATTGGACTGTCTGCAATGACGAGGAGCTCCCTGCTGAAGGACAACTTTTTGAGTGTGGTCTGACCCGAGGTATCGAAGGGCCAGTTGCCTTCTGTGCTAGCACCAGCACCACTGCACAAAGTGCTCAAAGCACCTGCTGAGGCTGGTGATCACACGATGAGTCAGTGTGGTCGCAAACACGCTTTTCTCTTAATTGAATTTCAGGAGACATAAGTCCACTCTGTGAGTGCACCAAGCCTCTTTAGAGAACACCTCTTTCTTTGTATCTTTACAATAATATCCTGATCCTGGTGCAACACAGTTATTTCCTTCCCGAGAAGCACCATCCTGTGGGAAAGGAAAATCTTCCCCTTTATCAGAGCTTGACAGACATCAGAGAGATTTGATAACACTGGTTTGTTTCCAGCTACCTGAACTGTCCCTTCCCCGCTTCAGCACAGCTCCCCACATGTACTGGGCTGAGGGTTTTGTTCAGCAGCACTCTGCGTTGTGCCCAAGACCTTCTGAGGCCAACACTACCTGCTCACCAATTCAAACCATCCTAGATTATAGTTCTTCTCATAGGACAGCTCTCAAAGAGAGCTGTGTTTTTCTTTAAAATTGTTTTCTCAATTCAAGTCTGAAAATGTTCATATTAGACTTACCCCACTGCAGAGCCAGGTGTGTAACCTGGGCAGGAGAGCTTTTTTGGCCAACAAGGATTTAAAAGCTCCCATTCAAGCATAAAGGATGGGTTTGACAGGACGCTTACCAGAGATGTTCTCTGGCATTCTCGACACAGGAGATCAGATTAGATAATCAAATCAGTCCCCTCTGGAGCTCAGATCTGTGAGCCCATGAGAGTCGTTTGGTTCCCAGACTCCTCCAGTTCTTGGCCTCTTCTTTCTACATTCACTGCATGAAATCAATGTCAATTGTGATGTGGGTTTTGTGCCAAAAAGACATGTCTCCAAAAAGATGTACAGTCATCACTTCATTAGCTAGCCTGGTGCCCCACAAGTGAGAACTGCTGTAACCTATCCCAACTGCCTGCACCAGCCACTGTCCTCAATGACTATTTAATGTTTGCATATTGCTGATTATGTCTGTCTCGGCTCCTGTCTGCTCTTCTCATCATCTCCTCCATACATTTCCCAGATGTTGGAATGAAGGCATATACCTTTTCATGAAACTGTGGTCACCAGGCTCAATCAGCTCACATTTCTCCAGATGTTTTGTGATCTCATCACTTATTAACGCTCCTAGCTGAGTTAGCCTGACTCTAGCTTAGGATAACTGGTTATAATTTCCTTGCTCCTCTCCAACTCGTTTTGGAAGAATCTGATTAGACTGATTTTTATCCAGCCCTTTGATACCCTTCTCCCCACATCTGTCTCCGAGGAGCTATTGGTTTTGGATGCAGATTTCTTCCCAGCATCTTCCTGCCATTTCAGAGGTGTAAGTCAGCACAACCTCCTTAGGGATTTGCTACATGCAAAACAGACCCTTCTGTCACTGCAAGGACCAGATACACAGACACTTTCCAAGTTGCCAGGGTACTCCTATGATAATTAGCACTACCATATTTTCTGTGCATGTAAGGAAGTTTTCCCATTTCATAACTCACAATTTTCACAATAAATTATTAATTAATTAAATAATTAAAATCCAGGTGGACAAAGGTACAATCTCAGCAATTGCTCATGAAATTTTTGTGCACAGAATTTTAAATTGGGTCCAAATTCTCCATCATCAGTTTGCCTCTGTTACTATCTCTTTTGAGAGCTACTATTTTTATCTACAAATACTTTGTGAATATGTGCCTAACTCCATGTGAACATAACCAAAAAGTCACATTTAATCAGTTAGTCACATTTCTACTTCCTTACATACAAGCTATGCTCGCTGAAGTGTAATTTTTTTTAGGATCTTCAGCAATATTGTGACATGCAAACAAAGTAGAAACACATTTTTTAATTATTAAGTCCTTATTTAAGAGTGGGAGATAGATTGTAAATAAAGACAATCAGGTAATGAAATAAAAGTATGTTGGTAAATTATTCAGATGCTCATAGATTTATGAAGAACACATGCATTGTGCCCATTCATGCTTCATCCACTTATTTACAGCCCAAATCTAGGGTTTGTGGCTTATTTTCTCTTGCAAAGCTAAACTGAAAGCAAATCTTTGTAAGCATGTGTTAACTTTCAACCAAGTTAAGAAAGAGATAAACAGTATAAATCTTTCAGTTTCTCAGTATGTGGCATCTCAACTATCACAAAGGCAGGGAGTATCTGAAAAGTACCTATTCCTTGGATTGCTATCTACTTGTCAGTCAGCTGGGATTGGGTTCTTCTTTTTTCTTTCTTTTTTTTTTTTCTTTTCTTATGACTGTGTGATCCTTGTCCCTTTGTGTTTAGCATTGAGTTGAACTGAGTAATTGTACCTTGGACCAGGTGTAATGTTGTTCCTTGCGACTCAGTAAATATCTGAAGGCAAAAGCAGTGACAGTTGCAATGTAGGGTTTTCTCTCCATCCCCTGCACTCCATGTGCACATTTGGGACAGTGCTATGGTGGAGCTATAGCAGCCTGTCAGCAGCTTTTCTACCTCCTTTTTGACTGTGTGTGCTGCAAGCCAAAGGAGACAGAGTTGCAGCACACTCAGTGACTGAAAATGCAAGTACACCGTAACCACCCACCCATACAGCTTCTTCTACTGCACCCATCACAGACACAGCTAGGAGCTTTCATTCGTGGGAAAAAGTCTTTCTAAGTGTGTCAGGCAGATAAAAAGCACTCTTAATATCTGGTATTATATGTTTTTCCAAGGGGGTGACTGGAAGTTCCAGCAGCTGTGTCATTTTCCCCTGATTGTTTTCAACAGGAAACAGAAACGCTCGGCTTCAGCATCAGCTTTATGATATAACTGAGCCTTGGGCAGATTCCAGCCTGATCCTGGAGCCCCGGCAGCTGACTGTCCTCCCAGTCAAAACATATTTTCTCTCCCACTATGTTTTCTTGGGGCATGAACCTGCAAGGTGTCGTGCCTGTTTGCCAGGAGCAAGGAAAGCCCGGAGTTTTTTCCTAACCAAAAGTACGTCTGAAGTCTCTTGGGAGTCTGCGGACATGGTTTGTGTGCACTTTCGCTAGGTAGGGCTGGAGTGAGCACCAGCTGGTAGGGACGAGCCCTTACCCAATTCTCAGCATTTCAGTAGAAACAAAGCAAGCCTCCCAGGAAGGATTTGTCACGTTTCCAAATAGCACAGAACTCCCTTACTCTGTCCTTTCCCCTAAATTGCAGCTTGTAATTTGTGCTTATTCTTCCCTAAATAGCTGAGACTGGAGTTAAACAAAGGTATCGCACTTTGTTTTCAGCTGGAACATGTTAGCTAAAGGAAATACTGTAACTTACAGCACGATTGTGCCACACCATAGCGATTGTGTAGCTGAAACCCCCCCAGCCAGCTTGCAAATGCAGTTAAGAGCTCTTTGTTAAGTAGGCAAAGCAAAGCGACATAGTTATTAAAAACAGTGACTTAAGTTTCAGGACTTACCCTGAGTCATCCCTGGCTCCCTTGTCTCCGGCTGATGTTTTCATCATTACAGCAAACTTTAAGATACTTTCTGTTTCACAGTGGCTTTAGAGTTCCTTGGTAAAGAAAGCAATTCCTTGCCATCGCTGAGCAGAACCTCCACATCCTTAGTTTTGTACTGAAGATGGTATTTCAAGGGACTGCAGGGGGAGGATGTGTGAAACCAGCTTCAGGCTCGGTAGTATCGGAGGGCAGACAACTAAACAAGCACTGAAATGAAAGCAAACTGCCAAGAAGGTCTGATTTTAGCCTCTCTTATTTCTACTTCCTGTATTTATATGAACGGGGGATTTCAGGAAGAGGCAGTCTTTGGTGGTCAAGGGTGTGTGTGTGTGTGCGTGCGCGTGTGTATTATAAAGCCATATTTAGTAGTGAAGGCAGGTTAGCCTTATTAGAGAGAAGGGCCCGAGACTGCCAGCTTCCAGTTTGTTTCTGTAACGTAAGCAAATTTGCGGGAAATTGTTTTACAGACTACAGGTATATCAGTAGGCAACAGAGCATGGTGAACTTTGTAAAGGATTTTATAAGCAGCAAGGCAGTAAGTCTCCGTCTGCAAATTCCTGAAGCATGTGTATTTCTACTGCTTGAGTAACTGGAACCAGATGGAACTTGGAAACCTTTATATTTACACAGGACCTGAGAAAGTGAAATATCTAACACAGGCAGAGGACAGTTATGCAAAAAAGTTCCTAGTTGAAGCAAAAGGTAATGGTTAGGCTGTGAGACTGCTGGTAAATGAGTAGCTATCCAAGCCGTGAAGCTCCGGACAGTCTCGGAAAACATTTGACCTGGAGTTACTTAAGTGGTTGACTGGTGTTTGCCGTACTGGAAACCCAACTAAATATAGACCAGCTGTGGAGGCTGGGGACTGACAGATGTGCTGTCAGATGGGGCTGGTAGCACTCCTGTTTGGCAGCTCTGCCATTCAGGAAATACTGGATGCTGGGAGAATGCATAATGGAAAAGAATACAGCAGAAATATGCAGCAGAGGCGGAGAAAAGTAATTCATGGAACAGAGAGGGAGACCTTTTTGCTCCTTTTATCTTCAGAAGGGATTTCTCAGCTTTCGAAGATATTGTCCAGTAAGCAGGCTGTGCCATGCAGCCCACACTGGAAATGGAAATGCCAGGCAGCTGTCAGCGTATCAGTCTGAGGGCAACTACATGTACAGCACAGAGCCAGTTCTGCTGGCACTGAGCTAGGGGGAGTGCGAGGGACCACCACCATCATCAAGATGCACCTGTGCATCTCAAGATGAACTTTTCTAAAGGGTTTTTCAACCAAACCTGTTGGCATTAGAAGATGTATCTTCTAGCTTTTGGAAGGGTTTCGTTTAGAAAGTCCAAAAGCCTGACTGGAAGGCTGCATGATGGAAAAGAACTAAGTTTCTTCCAGCAGAATACCAGTTTTCAGTTTCACTCAATTTGGGAGCTCTTTTTTTTTTTTTTTGTTTCTTGTGAAATCTTTCACACAACTTGCAGTTTAAAGAATGTACGCTTTCAGAATTTTAAAGTTTTGAAATTATTTGTGTTAAAGATATTGGGCAAAAGTTATTTTCAAAGTCTCTCTCTCTCTCTCGTTTTTTTTTTTTTTTTTTTTTTTTTTTTCCTCTGTAAAATATTTAGTATCTTTGCAATGCAGTTAATCATTTCTGTAGAATATTCAAAATATGAAAATGAAGACAAGTTTTTATGTAAGAGATTTTGTGGGAGCTTTGCTGAGTGTTTTTCTTAAGCCAGAGATCAGGCAGGTTTGGAGCCTGACGCTGTATTCAGTATAGAATTACACAAAAGCTAATTGACAAAGTTATGTTCAGACACTGCAAAATGCCACTTCTCTGTAATTCATCCAAGCCAAGTATGTTTTAGAGAAAGAATTGAATTTTTCAATAATTTGGGATATTTAGATGCAATGTACTTATGAAGCTAATTTTCAGCCTAAAAATTACTGCAATTTCAGTGTGTGCTAGGGGCAGAGGGGGTATTCTTGGCTTTTCTAGGACTGATTCACCCTATCCATCTTAAACCACACCATTTTGCAGCCCTTTTCTTTTTTATTATTATTATTTTTATGCAGCTGAGTTGGGAAGGTTTAAAAATGTTTGATGATGGAAGCCCATAAGTGCAACGTGCACTTTGGTTGTAATCAAGTGCTTTCAGCACATTCACAGATTATACAGCAGTTCTGCTTCCACACAGTAGGACGCGACTGCACCAATAATATGGTATATTCCTGTAGGAACTGTCATGCCTGTTGTATCACCAACCCATACATCATGTGCCTTTCATAGAGCCTATTACATAACAGATCACGATGGGTCATGAGGTCAAATGTGTGGGGGATTAGAAGAATGGGTACTTTCTATATTCAGATTTCGATTTTCAGAAGTTAGTTCTGTATGGAAGAAGGAATCTTTTCCTTTCCGAAGCCTAGAAACACTTAGCCTAGCATATACCAAAGAATGAACCCTTGTGCAAAAGTCAAAGAATGCCTGGTATTGCTCTTCTCCACTTCACAAGGGCTCTTCTGTTGATGTACAGAAACACAGTGGCTAATCACAGGTTTATACAGCAACAGGGATTCCAAAAGCGTGCACTGTGGTTAAGAAAAATAAGGTCACACTTTATCTCCTCGCAGTAAACTGGCTAGGAGCATTAATGGGAGGACTCTCGTCTAATGAAATTGTGGATAAACTAGCACATGAGCAAGGTAATTCCTTGTTCCTTTTTTTCAGAGAACTGCATTTAAAGACTACATACCTATAGCAGAAGACATCTGAAACCCTGAGATAGACAGCTCATAGAATCACAGAATATCCTGAGTTAAAATGGACCCAAAATGACTATCGAGTCCAAGCCCTGGCTCCACACAGGAGCACACAAAAATCAGACCATACATCTGAGAACATTGTCTAAATGTTTCTTGAAACATTCTTGATGAACATATCTTGTCCCAAAAGAGTAAATCATGCATTTCAGAATCACTGTGAATCAAATTGATAAACTTAACTTACCCCAAAATTAGCTTGATCCAGGTGATACTCCCTTGAACAGACGAAAATGTGTGAGCCTTCTGTCATTCAGTTCAGCAGAGACCAAATTTCACCAAGAAAGTGCAGGCACATATTCTAGCTGGGTCCTGAAATTTTAGATTTTCAACAATATATATGAGAATGCTTCATATGTTCTCAGCATCTGAGAAGAATACTGCAAACACTCACGTTGTTCTTATATAATTTATTGATAGTGTACATACGTTGATAATATAGTGCATTACAATACTGACTGCTAGAATTTTTTATAAATGTTTAGGTAACTATTTTTTTAAATTTTCACAACAAAAATAATCAGTTATCATGCCAACATTTTGTAACAAATTATCACATTAAATCCATTTGGATTTCATGACATATTTATCTGTACAAAGGACCCCATATCACAGAGCATTCACAGTGCATAAGGTCACAGTCATTGAAAAAATAAATAACATGATAAATAGATTTGTGTTATTTACAGTTTACAAACTCATCCCTTTCTGTTTTCAAAGTAAGCAGTTCTAGAAAGTTGTAATAATATTTTAAGAGGTACTGAACCTCCTAAGGGTGCACTGCAAATGCCTGCAAGTATGAAACACAGGGAAGTTTAAAAGGTTCAGAAGTTATTTTAGTGATCATAAATGATTTCAAATACTTTCTTGCAATGGAGGAGATAGCGGGAGCCAAATTCTACTCTCAGTTCCACTGATAAAAATTTGTGCCAACTACCAGGACGTGAATGAGCGCTGGCACCCTTTCCAAGAACAAGAAGGCCAGAATGTGGTCGTAACTTTGCTGCAGTTTCAGCCATTTGGAACAGTGATGCTGCTGGAGAAGCAGACCTACAAGTGTTCTTTGCATAACCAACTGGGATATGAGTGAAGGCAATAATCTTGCTGCAAAACCCGCTGAAAAGAAGCATCACAGTTGGTATTAGGCTTTCCAGAGACTTTACCTGTCTGGTTTTGATATATTCTGATAACCTTTAGATTTTGTCACACTTCCCTGTTGCTATAAACCTACCATTGTATTTGTTTTTCAAGTTTACCAAGATCATCTCAGTGATAAGACAGCAACAATCACATACATTCTTTGTGCAAGTAAGAAAGAAATGGAATTAAATTCAGTAATTCTCGTAAGAAAATATTCAACTGTTATTAGGTTCCTATGCTCTTTCATTTCTTTCAGACAATGTACTGTATGGCAGAAGTATGATAGCAAGTAGAACACGGGATGTACAAACTGTCACCATCATTATACAGGTCAGCCTATGGAGAAGGACCTACATGTATCTCTAATTTGGGGACAGGGATGTAGAGGATCTCACAGCTTTCTCTGTGGAGAAAATATGAGGACACCGCACAAGGGAAATGTAAGAAAATGCATGCTCAAGTTATTCGAAAGAGGTTTTTAAACTTGTGCACATCAGGTCAGAAACTCGAATGCACCTATCAGTTGAACGACATTCTTCTTTTCAGCGGAACATTGATCGCTTGCATACAGTTTTCAAAATAGTTCAAGAAAATAATAAGTGGAAATAAGGGGCTTAGTACAGAATTGCTGGGACTAAATGCTGTCATTTACCCGTGTAACCATCATATAAATCTTACCACCCAACAGACTGAAAAATCTAGAGTTCAGATTCAAAGAAATATAAAGACAAATGTGTAGTAAGTGGGTGAACTGCAGAACTTTTCTTCTGAGTGCTTAAACACAAGTAACTGAAGGATCTGAGACTTGCAATGACAGAACATTATGTCCAAAGGTGTTGCATTTCAATCTGCAAGATTCTTTGGTTTCACCTGGCTATCAGTGTTACTTTAGTGTCTGTTTCATATTACATTAGGTCTGATCTTTCCTTAGCATGAATAATCAAGCAGTATTTATACAGCTTAAAGCACTCTACAAAAAAAAAAAATAAATAAATCTAACAGCAGTACACAAATAAATGACATTACAATTGCAAGAGATCCAAAAATGGAAGACACCCAAACTCATGAGGGATTTGTGCAACTAGAGCAAACATAATAAAAACAAGTGTGTGTAATTAAAGCACAGTCACAAAGGAAATCAAAGAATAGAGCCTTCTCTATAACTGCTGTATAAGTATCGGAGTAGGAAAGACCTTTTCCGTTTGTTTACATGTTGACAGAATGTTTACAAATATAATGTAAAACCAGAAACTAATTATGCATTAGTCACAGCTGCAGCAAACATATCAAAATAAAATAAAATAACATTGGCACGCCAGTGACTGAGCCAGGAGAAGGATGGTTGACTCTGCTGTACCTGCTGGGAAGACTTCAGGTGTTCTGCTAGGCTGGACTCAAGCCCAGAGAGCAGCCCTTAGATCATCAGTAGTCATTGAGAAACCATAGCTGTAGCTTCTTAGAATTAGATTTAGGCATGTAGATCCCAAGCCTGAAATTTTAATTCAGGCAATACTTTCAGTGGGACTCAGAGTAGCAGCAGCTGAACTTTGATCACGCAACTTTATAATGCAGTGTGAGTGTTATGGTCTGTATGGGATCAGACACTGCTGAACTTGATGGATCATCTCTGTGGGACTGTACTACTCCAATGGAACTGCAGCAGAAAAGAGCTGCTGGGAGCTCTGCTTGGCCAGCTGTACTTCAGTTATGGTCCTGTTCGTACACCAGGACAGCTCTGAAACCTTTGAGACAAGGAACCTGTTCTCCTCTTATTTACATGAGTGGGAATATAAAGTGGTATCAGCAGAGCAGAGGTCCATAGATTCCGGCCAAAGCTTTTAACTTGAGGGAAAAATTAAAATTGTAGACTATGAAACCAGCAACATATGAAAAGATCTGGATGTGATAGAAACCCCAGAAACCATGCTCAGCTGTCATCTTAGGAAACGATCCAGCAAGGCACTTGGATATGTGTTTAGCTTTAAGCATGGAATCAATCCTACTGAAGTTAAGCTTTGCTGGATAAGGGATATCTTTTTCTGTTCTGTATTACTTTTCAGTGTTAGTACGCTGGCGATTTTCAGATCACAGTAACAGCTTTCCTCTCACAACCACCATCTTTCTCTTCACTCTTGAACTGAATATTAACTTACACACCACTGTGGCACACGTGCCAAACTCAGCCAGCTAACTTTTACAGTGGATAGTAAAACAATATGGCTACAAAATCTTGCAGACACAACCTGAACAGACGCAATGTAGAGTTGCAGTAACTTCAGAGAGCCAAGTGCAAATCACCCCTTATCTTGATTGGGAAAGGGCAAAATTTGTAGTGGTTTCCTGACCACACAAGCAAATTGTTTTCTGTACATGTGAAAGGCACTATTCTGCTATTACTCAGCAATATTCTCCTGAATTACTGACACATTCTGAAGTGGGTATCTGACATACAACAACCTGTCCAACAGATCTTTCTCAGGCTATTTAGTTTATCTGCATGGTTCGGCCTATAATTACCATCTTTATTCATTTTAGCATATTGGTAATGACTATATAGAGACTCTAACTGCTTCATACGATCATGTGTCATCAAGGCCCTGATACAGCATCTAATATCTCTTTGGCAAACAATATATCCCTGGTCACATCGTTATGTCAGAGGAGAATTCTACTAAAGTCATTTGTAATGACAAGCATGGCATGACACCTGTCTCATAACACAAGATGCATACGAGACTGCCTCAGGAAATGCAGCATTACAATCCATAGAAATAGTCCTGAAGTTGGTCTGTGTTTTACGTAGGAGTATAAAATGCCAGGACCAGCCATGTGATTTAAGGTCACTATTACCCTCCAAGACCGTCTCTTCCTACAACAGAACACTCTCAATTTTTGGAGCAGGTGATATTCAATTTAGGCAAAATAATTCCAAATGATGTCTCAATGATTCATGGCATTAGCAAACACAATTTCATGCATATTTGAGCTGGGGATCAGCTGCTAGGGAACAAATGGGTGCCCCTAGTTTTTTAAAGTTACCTGAATCAGAAATATGTAGTACAGTACAATTTGCTGGATCTGGAACTATAAATGTTGATGTCCTCATTAGTATCAACTCAGCTGATAAGTCGGCATTCAAAACTAGGCTTTGGAACCACTCTTCCGTAGCGTAAATACACCTGAGCTGCCTGAACTGTGCACAGAACAGCAGACGTTTACTTGGAGGCAACTAGTTCTCCAAGCCATGCCTCTACCTCTGCTCCTTTCAGCCTCATATCTACATACATCTCATATCATACAGGAGTATCAGCACCAAACTGTGCTCCTGAAAGAGGAGGGAAGAGAGTAAGAGTAAAGAGAGATGCTCCTTCACAGACATTCTGCAACAGAAGACTCAAAGATGAATTCCACCACAAACTCACAGACTGAATTCCACCTCTTCAGCTTTGCTGCTACAGCACAGCAAAAATGTCTTGAATGCCAGGAAACAGGGTCATCTGCATACTTGAGGACAAATGTGTTTACTGTCATGCTTGCCTATTCAATAAAGCATTTTAGTAATGCTGTATTTGTTGCCATCTTTAGGACTGGTAGTTTAACTACCTAACTACCTTATTAAAGTGAAAAACCCTAAATAGGTGCTAATACTGACGTTTGTCATGGAGCGTACAGCAAATAATGAAGACGTTGCTATTTTTTCCTTAGCATTACATTGAAAAGACTCAATTCCTAAAAAATGTTTAACAGCGGAATACACTCCTTTATTTGTATCAAAATAAATTTTAAATAGCCTTAATTGTAAACACATTGCCTGGTGTAAACAGTGTCCTACATGTGAGCTGGTTGAACAGAATTATTTGTCAGATATGCCAAGATAAGTAACTTTTTTGATTTAGTGCTTATTTATTAAGGTTCTTTAGTATGTTCTCATTGACATAGTAATGGGAATTTTTATATGTAGTCTTAAGTGCAAAATATATTAATATATTTAAAAATGCATCAACTTTTAGTTGGCAGATTTGGTTTATAAACATTAAAAAATTAAAAAAAATCTATGTATAAAGTTAAATGTGCTTCTTTAGAAACTGTGTGATCTTTCATTCGTATACAGCTTTAAAATATTTTGAAGTAGCAATGCAAAATATGCACACTGTTTCGGTGATTTGCAGTCTTATGATTACTACAATATAGAATGTTACCCATTATTTTTAATACTCTGGGCCAGATCCTGCTGTCATTTACATCCAGAGTAGTTCCCTATATCAGATTTATGCTGGTGGATAGGATATCAAAACCTGGCTTCTACTGGGGGTTAAGAAGAAGTATATCATGCCTCAAAACTTGCATACAATCAAATCAAAGACCACATTCTCTTGACAGATTTGCTTTTGTCTACCTGTTTCTTATCTGCACTGCTCAGTGTCAGACACCCACCTTCATTAAGCTTCTGGGAATAAATAAAGAGTAGAGAATACACCAGCTTCTTGACTGATAAAATAAGCTTCTTTCCCCCATCAAACAAATCAAATCATAACCAGGGTGGGTTTTGTTGTCAGAAAGCCTGGATTATGTTCAGATACTTTTCTCAGCTGATAACAATAACTGTTAGTTACTGAGCACCCAGTTGTATTTTATTTGTTTAGATTCTTCTAAATTTACAAAATGGGCATACGAGGGCCAATGCAAAATATTTCTCATGATGTAATATTCCACAAATGTTAGTTTATACTAATATATACAGCATTCCTTATTAATGGTAAAACATTATTTTTCAAGTATAAATTTCTGCATGTAATTCTCTTCTTCGATATGCAGATAGTCAAACTTTTAGTGTGCATCATCAGAAGTGATACAACATACAACCATTTCCTCTTCTTTCTCTGCCGCATTGTTCATCTTCATTGAAAAGAATGATAAATATGCAACACTGCCATCAAAACTGTCCTTGCAGTTCCTCTATAAGCAGAGCACTTGAAAGGGGAAATGATGTCCTCAACAGTGCATGCCATGATATGTGCCTTGGACTTTCTGGTCCAGTAGTTGAGACATTTTGACTAAGCCAAGAAAAGTTCTGAGCTTGCCTCTTTTCCTTCCACGGAAAGTAAGTGTCAAAACCTAAAGAACTATAAAGACTTTCTCCAGTCTTCTTGTTAACCTTGGAGGTGGTGTTTGATTGTCTGCAAAAGGAGAATGAAAATCACAACAGAAAGTCCCATACATGGGGACATTTGAGAGTTCTGCGTAAGATCCACACAGCTTTATGACTGAGCAGCAATATCCAGAGAAGGAAAATGCTTTGGTTGCCTTGAGCTAGCACGTTACAAGAAAGGTATGCTTTCCTTCCACACAGGTAAAAGTGCTTGGTAGCTGAAGAAGCAGGAATGACACTCAAATTACTGATGGAAAGAAGGTAGAAATGTGAAATGTCTCCTGTCATTTACAGCACATGTAATCAGAAGAATTGCAGTCTCTCTCCTTATTGTAGTTTAAAGTTCTTCTCGGCACATAGGGAGGTTGACAAAGGTGAAGACATTAAACTCTATCAATATAGAGAAACACAGGAAAACAGCATAAAGAAACAACACGTAGATGCCTAATTTCCTGTCAAGTTTCCACTTATTTACATGGATTCCAAACACCTGCAAGCAAACAAAGTGTTAGTTAATTAAGCCACAAAGGAGACTTTTGGAGACAATTATAAGCTAAAAATGAGAGCCTTTTGAATTAGAGATTCTGAACTAAGATAAAAATATATTCTTGGTATTTTACAGAATAAAAAGGCAACATATGTTTTTCTGATCAAGAAAAAGAATGTAAAAACCCAGTCCAATGACTCAAACTCTGGCCTTTCTTTTGTCTGAAGATCCCTTTACAAAACATTAAATTAACCTGCTTTAAGGTCACTTCAGAAGTTCTTCATGGAGCAGAGAAACAGGACCCTAGGTGCTCAGTTTCAGTATGTGGGGCATTTTCAGTATGTGGGACATATTCTAGTCAGGCAGCATTGACTGGCTATGAACTAAAGAAATGCCCTGAATATGCCTCTCCCCGAAGTGCTCCCCTACAGATCCTACAGTAGATCACCAGCACCTAATGTTCATTCTTTCAACAGCTTCAGAAGAACTGCTTTCTTTGATATTTTACTCAGCTCCAGAACTAAGGGGAGTTACAAGTTACAAGAAGCAAAGCAATGAAATCCGCATGAAGGCTCCTATTTTCAGTGGTGTTGAGTGCTTCTGAACAATTACTCTCCAAAGAGTTTTTATGTGGGAAGATCTGGGGGAATCAGGGTATCCAGCAGAACAAATGAGACAACAATAGATGCTTTGAACTCAAATGATATGGCTGAAAAGAGTCTTTTCATAAAACCCTGAGCAGCTAGCATAGGAACACATCTGCATAATCCTCCCATATTTTCCAAAGTGCTGGTTACCAGTAAGCATGCAGCAACGTCATATACAAGTGTCTAAAAAACATCTTTGTTGTTTCACAGGCGCCGTGCAGTATGATGGAACTGGAGATAGGAAAAGAAAAGAACAGGCTCCCACCACTTACGTTATTAGATGCACTAGGAAGTTAGTGGCAAAGTGAACAGTCATTCCACCACTTAAGTTGTGCACAGGTGATGTGGAGTTTTCTAAGACCTAGCCATGCAACAGTGTAGAAAATCCTGTGATGATCCCCTCCTCTGCAAGAGCCTCCATAGGCAGCCAGTGTAAGATGTTAGTATAAATGGGTATTTTTATACCTTTGGGATTTGATTCTTTCCACAGATGGCTCCCTGGGAGTCAGCAGGATCAGAGAACCCTAAGTACCAGCAAAATCAACTTTTGAAACAGAACTATTGTTTCACCTTAACATGCCTTGTGTTCTAAGGGTAACTGAGTGACATTTAGCATGCCTATTCAGAGTTCTGAAGTTCACAGTCCTCACAGACTTGTCTTCATGACGGGTTTTGGCTACAACACTTCATTAGTCTAGGCTGGTTTGAAAATCAGAGATGGAGGGATAAAAAGAGGGATGAAATATACCTGGGACTTGCCCTAGCATAACGTAGGCAGGTCTGGGGTATGCAGCTGGACACAGGAGCAAAGGAGTATTATTGGATCACATAATTTCAACACTGGCACTGAAATCAATGGGAACCTACATACATCTGTCATCTCTTCTGCCCCAAATGTCAGATTTTAGTCCTCACACAGGACAATGGAAGCTCTTCTACTCATGGTACTGTTATAAGAATGGCACATAAAAATTGATACTTTGGGGATAATAAGTACTTTAAAATTTTCCTTCCAGATTATGTAAAGTAAATAGTTAATGATTATTTTGCAATCAGAATACTCTGAAGAGTAACATTTGGAAACACGTATACTTACAGTCAGTGCCACTGATCCTAGCAAAAGTGCAACTGAATAGACCAGTCCTTTACTGTTTATCTTAACCTGTGGGAATTAGACCAAAAAAAAAAAAAAAAAAGATACCTTAAAAACATTCAGAATACAATAATTGTGTTTTAGAGATCAGAAATCAATTTATTGGTTTATGGTAGTCCACCTTCTGCCTTGAATAGTGACTGACTTACACATTTTAAACTATACAAACCTGTGACAGATTTATCATAACGGAGAGTGGGAGGGTTCAGGATTTAAAATAAATGTGTAAGAAATCCCTCCTCCATAGAAATACATAAATGAGTAAATAAAATCAGTATTTTTAATGGATTTTATGTTAAGAGATCCTCATGATGGAGGTATATCATTATTCTTGCCTTACAAGAATACTAAGGTACAGGAAGGCAGATGTGCTTGAGATTGCAGAGAGAAAATGACTGTGCCATGAACAGACATACATGGCCCTGTTTTTTGCTATAGAATATAATGTACTCAAGTTGGCAAACTGTGAATTAATTACAGCTTGTGGAAAGAAAATTGTTTATGTAACTTCTGGTTCCTTGGCAAAGAAATAACACCTTATTCAGAAAACAATACATGCTCAGCATTTGCTGTTTCATTAGTTGGTTATTTACATGCTATCTTTTAAGGATATGGTTGTTTGTTTGGTTTTTAATGGAGAAAAAGAACACATTACAAAAATGTCCAGGATACATACAGTTGATCCACAATCAATCGCCATGGTCTGCAAACCCCATGGAACACCAAGGCCCACCAGAATGTCAAAGACGTTGCTTCCTATTGTATTGGATACTGCCATGTCACCAAGGCCTGCAAAGGAAAAACAACCTTCAGGTAAAAACAAAGGATAGGATCAATATTTCACGTTCTAGAGGAAATTAAAGGGGAATGATTGCCATTGATCCAAGCCCTCTTGGACTGGCCAGAGTGAGGTAGGGAGATCATTTCCATAACTGCTTGCTCCAACTGCATCGTCTTTGTGGCTTGGCAAGCTTTACTGAGTGCATGGTATCCATTCAGCCTATGTGTTCAATGCCAGTTCAAAAATGAAGCTGATGCTGTTGTGTTCTAGACAGGCTGCAGCCACAGGGAAACTGGAGATTGTCTACTGGATTTAGTCTGTGGACACGCAGCTCACATAAATGATGAAAATTGGTCCAGAAAAGAACTCAACCAGATGGGAGTCAAAGATATTAAGCCCTTCTGTGGGGTATGGGCTTAATCAGCATCGACTTCACTTTAGGAACAATCAAGTGGGAACAATCAATAAAAATAAAAAAAGAGTGAATGGTGATGAAGTCCCTAGGCATTACTCATAATCCAGTCCTAATGCCTATCACTGGCTGCCATTTCATACTGCACCAGTATCAATAAACGTGAGGAAGGCAGAACTCTTCTCTGTCTAATTTCCCCAAGGCACTGGCTTAACTATTAACTCCTTTCTGCAAAACACACACCAGGAAGGAAGAGGAACTCTGACATAAATGGGACACATCCTACAAATACTTAGAGTACAGAGAGCACAGACAGACACTGCCGAATCACAAGTACAGTCTCTGCTTGAAGGGAGATGCTCATAGAAAGGTTGTGCTTTCAATCCGTATTATGGCAGTGTCCCTCTCTACTCTTTAGATATTTGTCTACAATCTGTCTTGTAACCATCTTCCTGGATTCCAAGTAGTGCAAAAACACTGTCTTTGAACAAGAGGGGCTGCTTTTTCCCAAGCTACTGCTTAGCTTCACTTTCAGAGGAAATAATTCTTTCAGTACTTTTGCCTAATACTAAAGAACTGATTTAAAGCAGCACTCTGTTAATTAAAAAATGTAATGTTTTCCTTCTGTTCTTTCAAAAAGCTGTTCATTTAATACTACATATGGAAAGCTAATTTAGTAGAAAGGTTGTTCCATAAGAATCCTGAATACTTTTGTTCTGCTTTTGTGAGATTTTCCTGCACAAAACAGGTAATAGAAACTCAAGAATGAAATAATTTAAATAGATCATTCTTTTTAATCAAGTGGCATTTAAGAGCATTATTTCTATCTCAAACTACAAATGTGGGACTTTGGGGTACTTAATTTATCACTTCAGAACTCTTGATATTTGCCCAGCGATGTGTTCTGGAGATCTCATTATCTGGGAAAAAACAGACTATGGAGATACAAATGGTGGAAAAGAATACAGTTAGGAGCTGTTCTTATCCTCCTGTAGTACAAGGGGATCATTTCATGTTTAATGTTTTTCAACAACAGGAGGGAATGTGTCTACAGACATTTTTCAAAAAAAAAAAAAAAAAAAAAAAAAGGAAAAAAACTTAAATGTTAACAATACATGAGAAAACATTTTAAAATTTCAATCGGAAAGCTGGTGAAAACATAGCTAACATTTATCTAAAAGCTGTTCCAGTGCCACTATTCATACATCCCAAAGGGAAAGAGGTCTACATTTGGATGAGAAGTATGCTTGGAGCAACATCACTTCTGCCAGATCATCTTAACCACTTCACTTCCCTGGGTAGAGGAGGTCTTCTAAAAATCAGTACAAGTTTTACATGGGCTAGTGCTCGTTAGCACATATTCTTCTATGCAGTTTTTTTTAATAGCTGTTATTCCAGTTTTGTCTGGCTTGTATCTTTTTACCCAGACTGATACACACCATGCATAGGATATCTGAGTTTTGAGTGACCTTCAAGAATGCTAGGCCATGCCCAGTCTCAATAAGCAAAAGATAACAGGACAGGGATGACTTCTTAGTTCACCATACTTAAAGCAATTTTTTTTAATCTGGGCCCTGAAACAGTGAGAATAAATAACTAAATAAGAATAAAATTGCATTGAGGATATGTTTGTATGGAGGTAGCAAATCATAGAGCAAGTATGTAACATTGCAGGAATGCTCCCGCAGGCACACTACCTTGTCTTGCTACTATTAGGCTGGCCATGCAGTCTGGGACGCTTGTTCCTGCAGCTAGGAAAGTAATGCCCATGATCACATCTGGTATCCCAAGCGTGTATCCAATCACGGTCACCTGAACAATGAGGAAAGTAGGTTAACCTCTCATATTTGGAAAGTCTCCTCAATCCAATACAGTTGTGGCAGACCCTTAACTTTGATTTCTGATGTGGACCCTAGCAGAATTAGACTCAAATCCAGTTCTGCAAATGAAGTAACTGTGGAATAACCAGTCTAAAATCAACCTTGTAAAAAGGAAAAGTACTTCGGTCATACTCTTCAACATTTCATGAGCAAAAAATAAGCACCATTTTCTGTAATTTGAATAGGACATACTGATTTTTTAAGGAAAAGCAGAGACATGGTTTTGTTTTTACTTTATTCCCAAAATGGCAAGATACTTATTGGTTCTTTTCTCATGAGGACTGTAGTCAATTTATATTGTGATATAGGGCCAGAAATACGAAGAACTTATTATATTCCAACACATGAAGAAGGAAACACTTTCTTGAATGACTCCTGATGTAATCCCAAAGTGAGCGTGTCTGGCTATACTATCCCCTGAGAATCCAGATGCAGCTTTATAAGTGCTTAGGGGAGGGCTGAAACTTGTAGCAGAACTCCTGGGAGAGAACAGGGAATAGTATTTAGCTGGAACATCCAAAGAAGACTGAAAAAGAGTCAGGAAAAAAGGCTGAACAGGCAGCCAAGCATGCAAAGGGAATAGCCTTGTGATAGCGAGGGGACTGAAGCAGGAACAGGCAGCTGCTTCCTTGCACAGACTGCTAAGGGTGAAAGCCTTTAAGTCTCTGTGTTGTTTTCTTGAAGTATTTTGCCAGTCTCTTACATGAGGAAGACTGGACCCTTTGCCAAGGAAAAGGTATTCTTTAGGAACCCATGAACAAACATTCACATTATCGGGGGCAAGCTGTAGCTCAGAAGAGTAGGCATCATTCTGTTGCAAGTGGTAACAGATTATTAAGGTCTGTGTGTGTCTTAAAATAAGAGGTGTTGGAGCCTTGGTGTGTATGTCTCGTTTGTGAAAGGGACTTCTGCAAATGGAACCAAGGTACAGAGCATGGTCTGACAAAGGACATATGGTACGAAATGAATGTGTGGCTTTGGCACCATTATACCAAGCAGAATGAGTGGCTGGCATATGGATTTCTCAGCATTAAGAGAGTGGGGGATTACTTTATAATGCAAAACATTGTGCATCACATATATAGAAAACACGGAATCTTCCGTGAGAGGAAGCATAAATGTAAAGTAGTCTGCAAATGTCTGACACATTTGGAGAAGGCAGAGATGTTTTCTGTCCAAAAATATTTTGCAGGTAAGGAGCTCATGAACAAAAAGTCTTCCATATACATGCCTATGAGAGTATATATATATATATATATATATATGGCTATGAGTATGTATATGTATAAGACATACATGTATGCATAGTCTCAGCACGAAGCAACCGGGCTGTTTCTTCACTATATTTTCCTTTAAAAGGAAAAATGAGTATATGAATTCTTTGGCAGCACATCCTACCTATCTTCTAGCAATAGGTATATGCAACTTCTTGGGTTTGCATCTTTTAGAATAGAAAAAGGTAATTTTCTATACTTCAGAATTATGGTGATTTTTGTTTCCATCACAGAAACTACTTTGAGGAGCTTTCTTATTCATGTCTCTTCTCTGACTGCAAATGTAAACTTAAGAATGTGAAAGAGGAAAAGAAAGAAAAAAAAGGAAGCTATTCAAATCTCCAAGTAAGTGTGCTCCTTGGTCACAATTTACAGATCTACAGCTGATATACAACTTCTCACAGATCTAGGGCAAATGGAAGCATACACGCAAACATAATACTTTTCACTAAGAAAAACTTTCTTGTGTTATTCCACTCTACTTGAGGTGTTTTACAGCACTTCAATTTTTTCCATCCATCTGCCTTTTCAGGATGTTTCAATATCAGAGCCTACAGCCAAATTTCTGAAGGTGTCTCAGGAAGTCTGCTGTGAATTGAATGCTACCATTTAGATTCCCCTTCATTAGTAGGATGCGGATGCCCACATTGTTTTGAAAATTGAGCTGGCACCTTCATGCACCATGTTGGGCCCTATATAGTAAAGGCCCAAACATTTGTGCAGAAAAGAGTAGAATAAAGCTAATATTATAATAATAAAGAGTGTAAACTGAAGAGACTACACTATGACTATATGCCTTTAACAAATATACAATAGATCTACAATCTGTTTTGTGATGCACATTTCACCCAGTACAGTATGCCTTGCCACACATGCTTACCATCCACACCATGAAGTAGGAGAACAAGGCAATCCAGAGAGTGGATAAGACAAATGTGAACATAAACCAACTCTCCCAGCGCGGTTTGCTGCAGTTTGGAATGGTGCAAAAAAGCAAGAATATCAATGGCCACGTCAAAATCCATTTAATTTTGTTCATTTTTCCATCTGCAGGACAAAGAAAGGAGAGAACCAGTTTATTTTTTTCATCACTATCCCAGGCTCACATTTCTTTGAATACAGCAGATGACGAGATCTCTGAAAGCTGGTTACAGCCGTGCATGTCAGCTCATTTTCCAGCGTATCTTTCATCTATGCTTGCTCTCTGTTTGCAATCTCAATCAAATTCTGCCCTTGCATGCACATCCAGAATCTTAATGCTAAGACTCCCTAAGTATATGTAAATCCAAGAAGGGTTTATAAGGATTTTAAACTATGGCTACTTATAAAACCAAAATTAATGGTCCAATTTGTTGCTCTTTCAAATACCTCCATTACTATTAATTCAAAGGCACAAATAAAAACAAACAATCAAGAAACCTGACTTTTTAAAAGGAAGATGGAAATCCTTGTAGTTAAAATGACCTGCAACTTCTGTGCAGCAACAGAAAATAATTTCAAAGAAAACAGAATCACAGATCCAACCTGTGAACACGATAAACTTATTTCACATACCCAACTGTGGACACTTGGGCAAGAAATTCAAACTAGGACTTAGGAGACCTATACTCATTACTCCCTCCAACTGCACACCTTGGGCTAATCTCTTTTATCCTCTGTAAAATAAGACTGGAGACAATGACTTCCCTCGTACAGATCCCTGAAATCAACAGGTGAGCAATACCAGACATATGTCACTACTGATGAAGACAAGTACATGCCTTCTTATTTGTTAAAAAATGTGTATTATTGTAAATGTGCATGTAATTCTCAATACAAATAAGAGAATTACTTTACAATTGGGTCATAAATCTCTGTGGCACTTACTTACCTTTCATAAGGTATCCTGCAAGTAGGATAACAAATTTGTTAATCAGGATAAAACCAAGTAGCACAGACAACTGCACAGAGGTTTTTAGGTTTTTGTTTGGGTTTTCCCTACATAGATTTAGAATTTTGCTAGTAAGGATTTCCGTCATAAACTGACAGTGATATGTATATGATCTGATAAAATATGCCATTTTTAATATAACGGGTAATCACACTGAAGGAAATTATCAGATACATCTTTCAGTGAAGTTAATTCAATTATAAAGGGCAGCTAAGAAAACTCCCATCAGCTTCACCAGGAATTTTCTTTCTGCAAAAACTTTGGAATTAAGGATTTTTCAATGCAAGTTTTTGTCAATGGATTCAGTTAGAATTAAATCTGTCCTCTGGAGCAATGTACACCAGATATAAAGAAATCAAAAGTTAAACCTTTTAAAAATAATAACATCTTTGTAATTTATGAAACTCTGTAATAGTTGAATTAAACTGCAAATGCAGGTCTTCATTTTACTTAGGTATGTATTCTAGGGCTAAGGTATGAATCAGCTCCTTAACTTGAGAATTTCTTGTAAATTCTAGGATGCCATCAGCCCACCAGGAAATTTTAGACTAAGCTTGGCTCTTTACTCCTTTTTAGCTTGTGGCTGTGGGACTTCCAACACATAAAACTACTAAAGTCTCCTTCATCAATTCTGCTTCTAAATATGTACATGACATTGGAAGCATAACACAGATTTTACAGGAAAGTCCTTTTTCCTTTTGCTTACATATACTGCTATACAGGTTTTAAAAACAGTAATCGTTCTGTTCTGTCCAGAAAAAGAAATGGCACTTGTTACCTCACATCTCACTAACTCTGTTAATGAGACTGTAAATATCCTATGGTATTTCATACCTCCTTCTGTTTTATTTGTTTTGGTTTGGATCATTAAAAGACTCCTGCTGGTTAATTTGTACTCTTTGTCTACCCATGTTGCTAAGCCTGGTTCATAGTCAAACAAGTCAGCATGGCCCAGGCTGGTAATTCCCCAGTTAATTCCAAATGCAGGGTGAGTGGGCGACAGTTTGACAGGAAAAAAATATGGATCTGATTCTGATCTGATGCTGGTTTAATCTGACTGACTTCAGAGGTGCTACACACAGGAGATTTAGCCCATTTGTCTTTTCGATAATACAGATAAGAGAAACAAAATTGCCTGCAGAACAAATTGGGAATCAACAGATTTTCTCAGCCTCTGTTGGAGAATATGTATTGTGTCAGAGATCCTGCCTAATGTCCTTAATTACCTAAAAAACACTTAACTTCAAGAATTCACAGTGCCTTACCACTGGCATTGCTATTCTTGCTCAGACCCAGGAAAACAGAAATGTTGGTGGAGAATTACTTGCCTGTCCTGTATCTTTGTTCAGATTGCATGGATGTGTGTCAGACTTCAGGGAACAGAAATGATAATTTTGTTGGGTTAACAGAGGAGACTGGCCATTGGCAGTTGGCCTGCAGTAGTTCTGAACTATCATGAACAAAGTAGCCTACCTGACACACCTAACACTGGCTTCTCTTTTGTGCCAGGGCTTGCCAGCTTTTAAAAGCCTTCAGATAAAGCTTTAAATGGAGCTGGCCTTGGTTCTGCCCAAGAACATTTTTTCACCTCCTACTATGCTGGGTCATGGAACCTGTGTGGCACCCAATGCTGAAATTTACTCTTGTGCTGTGACATGGTAGTTTAGTAAGAATTTAATAAGTTTAGCAGCAACCTCCAAACTACATTTCCTCATGAACTTGATGCCTTCCATTCACTTCACCTGGCTAAAATGAATACATAAACAATATCCAGCATGAAAATTTCATTTTCTTTCGCTCTTTTGAAACTACTTTTGTGCTGCTCTTTGTTTTTGACTGCCCACTCTGAAATAATTATTAAAGTGATTTAGCAATCAATTTGTGAAATTGTGTTAGGCTTTTAGTTAGTGACAAATTGTTTTGTGATTGTTGCTTAGGAAGAAAATTATCCTCCTCATTAAGGCTATTATTCAATACATTGCTGCTCTGTATAAATACACAAACAGTCCCATTACAAGATGTGAGCTCAGTTGTTTTAATGGCACTCCTGTGAGCTGTGGGCCTGAAGGCTCCTCCAGCAGCTCATAGCGCTGAGGAAAGGCATATGTTGTTTGCTGAGCCCCCACCCCGACTATAATGAGAGAATATTTCTGCTTTATTACAGAACACATCATTATAGAAGAGCTTGATTACAATGTTTCTGAAAACATATAATAAAGGGCAGCCCTACCACAAAGAGCCCTTTGGTAAATGTCAGTACATTTTGGGCCCTTCTTTCCAGTGTTGATCACAATAATCGCTTTTGCATATACACAGCGTACTGGTGAAAGAAGTTAACAGCACACCTTGTAGCACTGAGGGGAAAGGAATATTTCCTTAAGGCACTACTGAAATTGCCTTTTGTAGGAAAAATATTATCCTATTTGCAATCTTCACACTGAGTAGAGGTGAACTTTGAGCAAAAGCCTGAAACTACCCTCGTGTTTTCATTCAGATCAGGATTGTACCCTTGAAGGTACAATGACTTCTGTCTCCTGACTCTCCCCATTTATTGGAGTTTTGTTTGCGATGCAGAACTGCCTTGGATCACACCAATGAAATCCCATTTGTCTATAGCTGAACCAGAGGCACACACCTAAAATGGTCCAAATAATAATGAACATTTAGCCCACGGGACCAAGCGAGAGCTAGCCTCAAACAGAACTTCCAAATGCAACTATGCTGCCAGGAGCAGATCCAAGTTACTTTAAAACATTTAAATCACTTAAATTTGACAGCTTTTTCACTTAGCCTTCCCTTTAAAAGGGCAGCAATCAAGCACAGACCTTCACTCCACATATTAGCTACTTCAGAACATGTCTACACCTTTCAATGTGAAAAGGGAGTCTTCTGTACACAATTTATTAGATGAATGCTCTAAAAAATGGTACAATTTCCCTGAAAAGCATGAGTCTAACAGGCATATAGGATTTTTCCTAACTTTATTGTTATGAAATTCTATACATTCCTAATTTAAAGTAAGCTGGAAACAGGAAAGGTTTTCTCTAATTTAATCTATCTGCAAAATGAGGAAGGTTTCCTGGAGTTTGCTGCTGATTTCTGTTTTTCTGATTTTTTTTTTTAATTGTTGTTGATTTTGTTTGTTTGTTTGTTGTTTTGGCTTTTGACAACAGTAAAATTACAATAAAAACAAGGCACTTCCAGCTGGCCTAGGATGTTTATTGCTGTAGAATTTTTCAGTGCTCTACTTCCTAATTTTTAAATTACTTTTTTTTTTAATGTTTATCTTTTTACATTTCTCTACTATTTTTCATTAGCAAAAAATGAAGACTTTTTTTTTTTCCCAATGAAAAGTGATTTTTAAATCACCCATCCCCTGGGTCCTAATTAGGCTTTATATTTACAAAGATTAAATTTACATGCACGTATCATTAGCAATATTAATTCAAATCTTGACCTGAAAATGTGCAGCTGCAATATACACACCTCCACATTGGGAGCTTTGTAATAAATCAGAAAGCAAGCACATTTCTGCTAGAAAGTGCTGTGGCTCATCAGCATTGAGAGTGACTAGAAAAAATTAGTATATGTAAATTAGCCAACCTGAAAGCTTAATTCATTCCTGAGCATGTGCTGTATCCAAAACACGATAGAGGAATATATCTTTTTGTCTGAGTATGGGACTTAACATAGGAGCAACCAAAAGAGATATAATAAACTGGATCCACTGTGAATTTTCCATCATAATTATTTTCCACTGAAAAATGCCTTTGTAGGGAAATCAAAAATTTCTAAGAAAATGTTTTTTAATTCACTGTCAGGCAAATTGACACAGAAGCTGCCCCTCCGCCTTCTTGGAAAATCCTTATTGATTTCAGCTCTGCAAGTTTCCCTAGGCAGCGTGGAAGTGAGACTCTCTGTATTAACATGCTGGAGCCAGCCTGCACAGTGGATAGAAAGGTGTCCAAGAAAGCCCGACCTTTGTCAGCCCTCCAAGTGGACAGCTGACATATTAAAACAAACAGTCTTATGTCAATTCTTTCTTCTGCAACAGAGCTTTGGAAACTTTTTTTTTCTTTTTCTTTTTTTTTTTTTTTCCTTTTTTTTTTTTTTTTTTCCTGTGAAAAATACCGAGGTTTTACTTCTCCTCCAAAACAGACTATTTTCCAAAATACTAACACTCTTCTCGGAAGTTTCATTTTCCAGAATACAAGTTCCAAATTCCAGACCATGAGATCTGCCCAAAACAACCCAGATTTCTATTCTGAGCCTGTGCCTTTACCACACTTTGCATACCCAGATTTATGCCAATAATTTTCTCTTCAAAACACATTTTTGGTACACTGGGAACTGGTCCTGAAAAAAAGAATTTGCACCATCTGCAGAAACAAGCTTTACTCTCAGAGTTCCTATAGCTTTACACAGGACAATACAGAACAGCAATGAAAAGTAATTGAGCAGTGTGCTCACTATACTTTGTTTGACTTCAGATTTTGGCAGGATTTATTTTCATGTTTTAACCTTGCTGCCTACTTTATCAATATTTTTAAGGGAGAAATAAGATTTATAGACTTTCTCAAGTTATTTTTCACTCTTTCAGAGTGAAGTGATGAGCAAACGTAATAGAGTTACTAAATTAAATCTGTGCCTCTTTTTCTGCTAATTTCTCCTGCATATCCTCCTCATACATAGAACACATTAGTTGCTCCCCTGGAACACACTTTCCAGTTTAGTTTTCTACAAAAGAAGTTTGGTTCGTGAGCTCCAAGAATATGATGCAAATCAAATTGCAGTACATGCAAAAAACTGCGAGATCTGCCCCAGAAACACACTTGTGAAATAAATTCTGTGGTAGATGTACCACTACACAGCCAGTGGGCAAGAGGAAGCTTTTGCAAAAAAAAGTGTTTCAGAATATAGCAGTGAAGTCCTGCTCTCAAATATCTTCTTGGAAAAACTTCTCTCTTATGCAAGAAACTATGGGAACTAGTTCCTTCCTAAGTCAGTCATGTTTCTGAATTTAGGCAAAAGCACATAACACAGGAGAGAAAAACAGTCTGGGAAACAACTACAAAGAAGAATAAAAAATTCAGTAAATCTTACTTCAAATACGTTAGGAGCTGGAAGTGTGCTGGACCCACTGGTGAACAAAGGAGCACTGAGGGAAGACAGGGATGTTGCAGAGAATTCTCTGCATCAGTGTTTGCAGTGATATAAACTAGAGAAATTTCCACCTGGAACTGCTTTCTGGCTCTAGCTTAGCCTCAAAGACATAATTTCATGGGGGATATCATACAGGTCCACAGCATCCCAAGTGTCAGTGAGTTGCACAGAATTTATTTTGTTCACTGTCTTTTCCAATAAAAGAAGACATCCAATGAAGCTAGTAGGAGCCAGGTTCAATGCTAGTAAAAGGAGGCTGTAAACTCCTTGCCAAAGGATGTTGTGGGTGTTAATGTTTGCAAAGAGAACTAGGCAAATTAACGAAGAAGAAATACACTAGGGATTTTTTAATGCTCAAAAATCACACCCAGTCCAGGAAATTCCTTGAGCTGAAAATAGCTGAAGGGCAGAATGTGTTTCAGGGTAATATCACAAACTTGTCCTGTCCCATTCTTTCCAAGACTTCTTCATAAAGTCATGGTTGCATTTGGAATATTGGGGTAGATGAACATTTGGTTGGACCATTTTCTACATTTTTAGTAGATGCTGTTAATTTTTGCTTCTCTCCTACATGTTGTCTGTGTATTTTGGGCCCATATCAAAATGTGCAGGATTGCTAATCTCCTTTATTGCTATCTTATTTTAGCTCCAGGAATTAATATTCCTATTTTAGCTAACACCGTCATGTCTTACATAAAGCATCCATGGTCCAATCCTATAAGAGAAGGAATTCTTCATTTCTGTGAAACCAGCAGGAGCTGACAACACCGAGTATTTTAAAGGATCTTGAACATGTGACAATGAATGGGATTTAAGCATCCATTAAGAGCTGCACAGAAATGTTTTTCTGAGTCTGGGCTCTAAAACACTACTGAGCTATGCAAGGGCTTTTATACATCATTTTGTTGTCAACATATGTTTGCTCTGTTTCATCCTGCTTTATTCTTATCCTTTTTTCGTTTTTTTCCCCTGGAGTTTAAGACCTGTTTCCAAACAACTGTAGAGTAATAGAACAGTAGAGCATCAAATCAACCTTTGTCTTGGAAGATAATTACTCATGGCCTTACAGTTAGGTCAAGAAAGGAATTCCTCTTTTAAAGAGAACATTTCTTCCCACATAGAAACCAAAGGCAAAGGCTGGTTTGCATGATAACATATGTAGTTTCCATAAAAACTATGTATTTCCTCCTGTTCCAAGACAGGCCTGAGCCACACCCTGGGGGTGAATATCTCTGGATGTTTGACATATGGAATCTAGGCAAGAGACTAGTTAGGTCTGTTTTCATGTGCTATTCTTTTTCTCTATTTCTGTATGCTAAAGTCCTACTTTTATTACTAAGCAACACCACAGGGTGTAAAGGAGAATAATAAGCAAATCTTACAGATAGCAAATGATAACAGGGCATTACTTCAAGATGATGCAATGCTTTAAATTTCATCTATGTGTATTTCTGTTTCAGAAAACAAAACAAAATAAAAACAAAACAAACATTAAAAAAAACAACACTTGTTCTTTCAAAAGCATATAGAACATACAATTTGAAGAAAGAAAGTCAAAATCCAAACTAAGCTAAAAAAGGTGACTAAAGAAGTGAACAAAAAAAAGGGGGGTTGGGCCAATTCATAGCCACTTCTCTTGCAGTTCTTAAAAAAAGTGAATTTTCTACTTATCACACTGCAAGCAGTTGATGCAGAAAGTCCTTTCAGTGCTTATTCTTCATAGAGCTATTTATGTATTGAAAGAATACATGAAGTTCTGATCTTTAGAAAATATATGTGCCTTATTCCTGGCCTGAAAATATATCAAAAGAAAAATAGAGGGGATTCTGGGAAAATTTTCTCTAAAGCCAGTTTCAAATGTCAGGATTTTTTTAGGCTACTCATTGTGCCACAGTACTTAAGCAACAAAGAATAATGCTGTTTCTTTACATTTTCCACAAGGTTATTACAAATGTACTTTTGAAAGGAAAATTAGAAGATTTCTCTATCAGAATACAATCATAGAATATCCTGAGTTGGAAGGGACCCACAAGGATCATCAAGTCCAACTCCTGGCTCCACATAGGAATACCTAAAAATTAAACTACATTTCTCAGAGCGTTGTCCAAATGCTTCTTGAACTTCAGCCGGCCTGTTACTGGGGAGTCTGAGTGCCCAACCACTTTCTTGATGCAGAACCTTTTCCTAATCCCCAGCCTGACCCTCCCCTGTCCCAGCTCCATGCCGTTCCCTCGGGTCCTGTCGCTGTCCCCAGAGAGCAGAGCTCAGCGCCTGCCCTTCTGCTCCCCTTGTGAGGGAGCTGCAGGCCGCCATGAGGCCTCCCCTCAGCCTGCTCTGCTCGGGGCTGAACAAACCCAGGGACCTCAGCTGCTTCTCATAAGTCTTGCCCTTCAGACCTTTCACCATCTCAGTTGCCCTCCTTTGGACATACTCTCATAGTTTTATGTCCTTCTTATACAATAGTGCCCCAAAGGACCTCAGCCTCTCCTCTTACGTCTTGCCCTCCAGACCTTTCACCCTGCCCTCCTTTGCACAAGCTCTGATAGTTTTATGTCTTTATATTGTGGCAACCAAAACTGCACACAGTTCTCCATAATTTTACCAGGCACTGAAATACAGCATAACAATTGAGGAATGATGATCCAACCAATAGAAAATTATCTCCAGAAAACAGTGGAGTAACAAAACCTGAAAATAATGATGAATATTTTAAATAATCACTTTATCACTTTTACACAAACTGTTTGAGTTCATGCTGAACTTTCGTTCCATTCCAGTGTGAACTGTATCAACAATGGTTCCACTTTGGCCTGTTACATCTCAATTATCGTGAAAGACTCTCTAAAAAATACAGGAAAACTCCATTAAAAAAGGTCAATGACAGAACTCATAACTCCCTTCTTAGTTCAAAGCATTTGGTCTATTAAACATCTGATTTATTAAGATATGGAACCACTTATTTCGCCATAGAATATTAATAGTTTTTTCACGCTGTTATTATCAGAAACGCATCTAATGGGCCTTTCTTATGAATCAGTTTGTTTCCACTCTTCATCCCCGATGAAAGCCTGTAACTGCTGTCTGTAAGAAGCTCCTGTAAGAGCACATAGTCCAGTAACACATTAAAACATGGTTTTATCCAATCTCTGCATAGCATGCTTCAATGTTCTCTCACAAACATCTCTTCCAAAATGATGGTAAGTCAAGCAAATAGAACCTCTAAGAAATTAGAATCATGTAAGATGTAGAAAATTCTTCCTTCTTCTCTGCATCAGATAATAATTTATGCCAAGTAATATTGGGGTTAAACAGTAAGTGTGTAAGGGAATACTAGTGACTACATACCTGTGATAGGTTATCTAATCTCTGCTGTCTAATCTCCAAAACAGCTGAGGGAGAGTCAACCTGTAATGTACAATGTGGTCTCCAACACAGTGAAACTGGTTATATATAGCCCTTCACACCAGAGAGTTTCCAAAAAATTTCAGAAGGTATTATTAGATAATGCTGATCTAAGAATTTTAATCAACTTAAAAAAACAGTAAACACTATTTCTCCCCTTAAATCTTTCTTTCTCTTTGTCCAAACCTCCCGTACATTCAAGTTATAATGTCAGGTTATTATACATTTATATACCTAGTTGCTTCTGTTCCAGTAATCTCCAGTAGACCAGTATTAACCGTTCAATTCAAAATTACTAGCAGTGCAATGCCTGTCAGGTCGGCGTGACAAGTTTTTGAATATACACCTGCCTTACATGTGTTCTTTTTACCTCTGGCAAACCAGCACTTCTACCACATGATGCATGATGGTTGGGAAACACTTTCCTGAGATCTCCTTTTAATCATGTAGCTTATGGTCCTGTTTTACTGTCATCAAATCCAGCCTCCAGACAGACAAACCAAACCCTTTCCTCCTCTTCTGCCTGCATATGTTGTCTACTCCCATAACCCAGTGTTTGGCCTTTTAATTCTCTTCTGTTTCTTTGCTCTAAACATCTGGAAAATAAAACTCACCTGGCAATGAAAATGGAGACAGATTGTCCTGTTCACTTTCCTCCTCTTGGTTCACCACAGGGATGTTCCCATTTTCAATATTTTCATGTCTCCCATTCTGAAGTGGTTTGCCTGAGCCATTGGCAGATTGGATTAACCGCTGACGCTGCACAGTGTAAAAGACAAAACTGCCGTAAGTTTTATTCTTGACTTTCTTAACCCTGGGTTATGCTTTCTGTCCAGCCCCAGTCATGTGAGTCGTGATGCTTCTCTTGTGTTGCCTTCCTCTTTCAGCAACAAACAAAACCATCTGTGGCCTTTCTGTCTTTATGTCAGTGTTAACCATGCAACTCAAAATTAGCGGCATGAGCATTTCAAACCATGATCGACAAAGCTGCGGTATCTGTTCTTACACACTATGTTTTAATGAACATGCTTATTCTGAAGCACTTCTCACTCAGCAATTCCCACTCATACCAGTGACAGCACCATAATCTAGTGGTAACAAGATATTTCTGCACTACTAAAGATGGCTTACGAATGACTCATTGTCTGAGATCTCTCCTAGTCAGGTCAAAGTCTTCTGCCTCCTTCCCATCCCCATTCCTTGAGGTAAATGTAAAGCTCCTACTGTACTAGTTCAGAAAGAAAGATTAATTGTTGTTGTCCTAGTCCAAGTATATAAGGTCTCACAAAGCTTGTATATTGCCCATACAGACATGTTTAGAACTGTTACATTCACAATATGTAGTACAATTGCAATGATAGGTTTTAAATGTTGTTATATATACCAGTTACTACACTGGAGAATGTGAGATGTAACAGTAACTTCACACTGTTGCAGAAAATAAAAAGAATTTAGTTTGTTAGGTGAGATAATGCAGGATTGATAAGTGCCGTTATTTTAATGACAATTTTTTGCAACTTCTATGAAGTCCTCTCAATTGTCTTGAAAAATAAAGCAACCACACAACATCCAAAAAAAAATATATATAAATAAATAATAAAAAAAAATCTGAAACCAGTATTAACACGCAGTAATTAAAAATAGAGAAAACTGTATCTGAATACTTTGCAACACCTTGGTAGTGAGAATACATAAGAATATAGATCCAAAATATCCTGGTATAGAGAACACCTTTTGCAGATATTGAACAGCAAGCAAGTATCAGCTCTCTAGGCACATAGCCATTAAGAAATATATTTTTTTTTCTGACCAATGAATTACTTTAAAAAGATAATTTTAACAGAGACAGCTGCTGTTGTGTGCCCTATCTGACCTTCCCCTGCTGTTGACTGTACACCAACAAGCTGACTACCTAAAAATATTTCACTGTTTTACTCTTAAATTGAGCTTTTGTTACAAATATACTAGAGTGCTGCATTCCTTTGGTGGGGTGTTCATAATGCTGGGGAGACACATGAACTGTGTTATGATGTTCAGATTCTAGGAATTTGCTAAAGCTTGTATTTCCTAAATTACTGAAATTAATTTATTTGCCAGAGTAAAAACCTCCCATATTTGATGTTGTAGGCAGCAAAGGATAAAATCGTGCCTTCAAAGAAGCCAGGGTTGGCAGGACTAAAAATTTCATCCAAAGTATTTCATGCAAGCTGCGAACAGTGTCACTTGGCCAATCCTGTCAGTTCAGCTGCAAGGTATGAAACTAGCAATACATAGTGGTGACAGTATATTAATTAAGAGTTAACTGAAACCTTTCAAAGCAAATTCCCCTCATGAAAAGATTTTGGTCCATTTTAATTTTGAGCTGACAACTACGAAGACTACAAAGGCAGGCAAATATCTGATGTGATCACATCCTGATGTGATCACATCCTGATGTGATGGGACATAGTGCTAAGCAGTTCTTACCACTTGTTGGTTAGCATGTCCATTACCTTTTCTTAGCTTGACCACTTTCATAATGGCCAAAAACAACTCTTCTGCTGCAGATAAATTCTGAATGTGCACACATACACACACACATTGAAACAAATATCTTCTGGCAGGGAGAGAAGGGAGTCCCTCTCAGTGACTTCCCTCCTATTAAGACAAGCAGTACCACCAGTTGGGAACCCATCTTCACATCTGCTGTGACGTGGCTACTGGCCCATCTCTAGAAACAGTGCAGAATCTGAATTCCAGAATGAGCATGACCCACTCTGCTTCATAGTCATTTACTGTTTTCATAATGAACCTACCTCATTAATGATGAGTCGGCTTGCCATCCGCATTCTGGTGCGTGGTCCAAACTTATTTGTAATCATAATCCGTAACCCAGCTTCAGGGAACCGGTATTTGGGGGGACTGGAGCAGATGATCTCATCCACCATCACAACACTGTTTTTGCCATACTGCTGCATCCCCTTCACTAATGATCACAATGGACAGAGTTAGCTGTAGTAAGATCCATGCTTCCTGTCACCCAGATTCATTGTTTTCAGGCCCAGGCAGAGGGTAACACTAATCTGAATGCCTGAATGCAAATCCAATGACTTTCGTGCAATATTTCTGCAGCCTGGTAAACCTGTTCATTGGAGGAGCACCTCATTTAGACCACATGCTGAAAGGGGGTTTCACTCGACTAAGGCAGCCACCAACCCACTCTCAGATTGGTGGGAATAGCTTTTACCCAGCTACTCCTTTTGTAGTACCAGTTTTCTGTGCTTAAGTCCCACTACAGCTTTGTAAGCCTTCTCCAGAAGCACATGCACTGTGAAAACATAGACTGCACTCCCGAAATCTATAAAGCTATCCTACTGGATTAGGGTGATTAATAGCTACTGATGCACATTCAGGAGTCCCTAATGTTGTACTCGCTCCTTTTGGAAAGGAATTCACATAATATTATCAGTATCTTTAACATGACGAGACTTGAAATGATGATAAACAGCAATTGTCCAGAACAAAAATAATGTCTTAAATACGTCTTTGTTAATATAAACGATTGTACCGAGATTAAGAGCTTTGTTCTATGATGTAAGAACACAAACAGAGAGACAAAATTATATTGGGAATCAACACAAGTACTGGCAAGGACTTTGAAAGCTTAACAACAAACCAATATTCTCACAAATGCTACAGACTACATGTAGCACGTAGAGCAAGGCTCAGCAGACAGGAGACATACCCATGTGGTGTTAGAAAGCAGGGCAGAAGATATGTATATGACTGCAATAAATATTTTTTACAAGTAACAATATGTTAAGAAAAAAAAATTCTTTGCTGACTTTTTTTACTGCTTTGCTTAGCTTAGCTTCACCCTCCCACTCCCCTTTTATATTGTTACTTACATTAAGAAGAGGAAGAGAATTTAGGAGGTAGAAGTGAAAGATAATTATTAGTGCATGATTCCAGCCAGGAAGCAAAGGAAATCTAAGGAAACATTCAACTCAAACAAAGAAATTAAAATGGACCTATTCTAAACACACAGATCTACATTGTTATTGTTCACATTGTTACAGTGATGAAATATTTTTGTTTTTCAGGAAGAAGACTGGATCCATGCAGGCATGTAAATCACATCATGCAATAAAGGTTTTGCTGTCTCAAAGCATCTTCTGACATATTTGAAGTTAAAAAAAAGTATCCTTCCATCATTATTCAACAAGAAAAAACCAGCAAGCCTCTAAATAATCTAAATGAAGATGTAAATGGCTACATCTTTTACTCTCTTGCATTTGACTGTCTTGCTTTGTTTCACTAAAAGGAGTTTTCAATGAGTACGCTGGTGTCACCTGAGGAATCATAAAGAGATCTTTGGTTCCACAAGGAAATGTGTCCTCCAAGAAGGCACTGTGTAGTCTCGCCTTGCAGCTAAATCTCTGACGGAGAACAGAACTAGTAGTCATTTTGCATTTGGTAATGCAAACATAAAGGAGCAATTATCCACCCCCTTCTGACATTTAAAACAAATTAACCTTGCTGAGTACTGCAACTGATCATACAAATGAGAAGCCCAGCCATTCCAATGACTTTACAGCTAGTGCATAGCAGCTTTTCCTGTGAAGGACTATATATAGCCAGGCAAGCTACCTGGAAACCAGGCCTGACAAAGATGACCGAAGCACAGTAGCTTAGCATTTGCTGTATGTAGTTAGACAAAGAAAAAGCAATGTCTGACAGCAATCCTGGTAAGGAGAAAAGGTCAGACATGTTTTAAACAGTATCATCAGATTAATTGCTCTCAAGTGAGTTTCTTCAGTCAAGTCTGCACAGTGTTTCTTTATCTTAAAGCATTGTGAAAAAAGCATGAAAGCATTGCAGTTACTCTGGAACTGCTTCTTAAAGCAATAAGGAGACAGTAACAAAACATACTCAGCTTTGATAAAACCTCAGCAATGATGTAAAATATATCACTGTATATATATATATATATATATATGACTAACTGCAGCTGTTTTGAGTTTCTGCAGCAAATTGCTCATATATTTTCTTAACAGCTCTTCAGTCTCACTCCATATGCCCATAAATATACATATCTTGGCCCCATACAAAACAAACGGGCTCCATCTAAAAATTGCAAAAACCCCACATCTTTACAAATGTGTGACAGTGAAAAGCCTTTTCACTTCTCCTTTGTGATATACCTTAGACAAATATCTTCTGAGAACAGCTTTTCCTTTTAATAGAGTATCTAAACTTCCACCTCACCACAGAGGGTCATCACCAACAGCCCTGTCAAAGTCAACAGAAAGCTTCTTGCTGACTTTAGCTGACTCCTGATCAGGTATCCACATCACACTGTTCAGAAACTCACATTTTTCCAAGTTTCTCTTTTTAGGCAGACATCAAACCATGCCACCTGGTGGAAATTTGGGTCAATATAGTAAAACCCAAGCCACATGTTTGCATTTTATAATGAATTATTATTCAAAAAGTACTAAAACTTTGCTTTAACCCATGTGTGTAGAACTGGTCCTTGAAAATGGTGAAAAGCTCTCCCTTTTCTCTGCAAAACTCCAGTAGTGGGAGCTTTTATAATGTACTACTGGAAGCTATGGAAAGTAATAAAACTTACAAGCATAGAAGAGAGCTATATAGTATATACTGTGAACTCCCCTTTTATGTGCACATCGAGCAACAGAAAAAAATCTTTGGTAGAACAAATGTTCCTCTCCCAAAGAAGCTGTTTTCTGAGGGGAAGTAATCAGATTTCACCACAGTGGAAAATCATTATGGTTAGACCTACACCTTGGTGAAGCCAAGGGAGGTTTTTCAGTGGATCCTGAAACTTGCTAACCACTGGTTGGACAGAAGGCAGAGGACAGCTCTAGTTGTTCTCTCCCAGTTACTAGCACTGCTGCTGTTTCTGAAAGCTGCTGCTGAAGAAAATGCAGCTCAGCTTGTGAAGCCAGCCAGGTGTCAACTAACAGCGGGTCACTGATGTAGCACACATCACATGGCAGATTTTCATCCAACAGGAGAGAGAGAACAGGGAGCCATGTGATGGTTTTCCAGAACAGCTTCTTGACACATAATGCGCCCATCTACAGAGCAGCTAGGCTAACACTGCCGTCTTCCTCTCTGACAACCTACTCCAACCCCATAATCTCCTTAGCCTCTTGTTCATGTCCTCCACTCTTTACCTGTGATAATATCTACACTCTCACACTGCAAACAATGGTCCCTCCAATGCAGCGTATATTTGTGTAATGGGTACTGGAGAAGGCAAAAGGAATCAGATTGAACTGCAGTCTCAGTGCATCTTGTAAGAAAATTAAAGAAGAAATTTGGTGTGAACAGCAACTAATAGAAAAATCATTCTCATGAGCCCAGGCTTTCATTAGCTTTCTTGCTGTTTATCCTAGAAGTTCTACATGTTCTTCACAAGCAGTAAATAACCTTCACATTTCCTAGAAAGGAAATAGGTGGACAGGCAAGCGGTCTGTGTTATCATACCTTTACCACAGAGTGGCTGTAGGGAATGAATCTTAAAAGTGTATGACTTAAGTCAACTTTAAAGACATCAGAACCCAACAAACACCTCAAAAGTAAAAATCATTAATATCTGTATTCTGTTGCTGGATCACCTTTTTCCTGTGTCCCCACTGGAATACATCAGTAACAAATTCCCTAGCACATATCTTCTAAACCTTGTATGACCATATCTCCATATCCAACTCCATTACGTCACAGTCAATGTGCACAAAAATTCATTGTAAAATGAGATCAAAATATTTCGAAGACATCTTAACTTAATTATGCTTTGAGAAGTATTTTTAAATCAATATTAAACTATTGTCTAAACACCATAACTGAGACCAGAGTATTTGTGCTGTCATTGTATAAATCTTTGATACTACCTGCCTTGAAACACTAAACCCCATCTAAACACTAAAAGCAGGAAAGAGCAGGATTCTCTGCATATGCTATAAATTCCTGTTTGCCACTACTTTTTATTAAATGAAGACCTTTCCAAATGTTGTCTACATTTCTGCTGAGTTCAGTCTCCTAGAATGTGAGATGTTTGCAAAGAATACAGCAAGGAGACCTCACTCATTAAAAGTAGCTCAACAGCTCACTGAATTATATGGTTTGAGCTTTTAATGTAGCAATGATTTTGCTCTACAGAGAAAAGAGGGAAAGGAATAGAGAAGGGGTAAAGACAATGATAAAAACAAAGTTACAAAAACAAAAAAAAACAACCCAGGTATGTTTCCTTACCTTCAGTACCCAAAGATAGGTATTATCTTCCTCCCCTTTATGATAAAGACACAGAATGCAAAGAACCTGCATTTCTCAATTTTACATATGTGCTTGGCAATGTATGCAGAACTATTTGGTCATGTCAAAACCAGTCTCCTGAAGATCTGAACTCAACATGTAATCCCTCTTGCCCACTGATCTGTGCATGTCTTTCCATCAAGACCCAAGCCTCAGCTCTTAGTCCAAAACTAGTTTTGTTTGTTTGTTTTTTTCAGAGAAAATAACCTTCTTCCTGGCAATATATAAATAAATAAATATTTCTTTCATAGTGTTGTATGCTCATCACTGAACAGGAGAGAAAAAGGAAACAAAACTGGCCATGTGCAAAGCAGCTTGTGTTCAGAATCTCCAATCCTCACAAAATAACATTTTGATTTTTTTTTTCAACTGGTGATCTGACTGAATTTTCAAGTTAATCCAATAAATATTTGTATGTAAGATTGAGTCATAACACTGTCTTAATCAGCATTAAAGAGAAATAAAAAGGATATCCTGTGAACTATTCTTTTTCCAAGTCCTGTCTGCTCAGCCTTACCTTTGCATAGTAATGGAATGGATGGGTCATCACAACTAGAGGCATAATATTTATTACCATCTTCCAGCTCATTGTTGACCGTGTCACCATTTCCAACATTCTTGCTTTTGAGCGTGAAGAAATTTTGCATCCTCACATTGTACCTGAAAGTGGAAAACGGTCTGAAAAGGCTGTATTGTTTCATTTCCTCATCAAACTTTGAGTGTCTGAGAACAACTTATGCAGGCAAGCAGCAAAGCGTAGATGCGTGTTCTCTGACAACTAATATGAAGCTAAGAGAAAGGACTATCCAATTCATTGGCAGGATAATAGCAAAGCAAGAGCTGTGCCTCTCTCATGAGAATGTGAAATGACAAGAGCAGATTCAGTGAAGGCAGAACACTGGAGTTGTGGTTTTCAGAGTCAGGACATTCAGTGTACAATGGGCTCTTTCCTCCTGCACCAGCTCTCAGTTCACCTCACTGTCTCTCTCAGTACAGTGTTCCCCACGGCAGGCACTTGAGTGTTTCTGGGAGTGTTGACCATAACCTAAAGAATTTCAGCACTAGGATGGGGTTGTAGAGTGCTGTCAATGAACTCTGCTAAGACCTGAGGTAGCCACCCAAAAAGGGTGGCTTGTCAGGGCAGGACACCAAGGGAGAAGTCTCAGCAACTTCCAGTTAAAGGTGGACTCACAGATCCTTGCAGTAGCAGTCAGATCTCTGACTCTCCTGTAAGAGGCTGTGACAGTACACAAGAAGGATGTCATACACAATCTTGTATGAAATAGTTTGAAGATCAGTGCATGCTTAGCTTTCTATCTGTCTGCCTTTGTTCTCCAAAGGTTACAGCGTATGTGTAACTGCTGACATGCTGTGCACTTACAATCCTGTGGACTTTTTCAATAATCTTTGTATAATGACACTTCCTCTCAACTGCTTCTACAAGCTACTTCACCTCAGTGCACTATGAAAAGGATGCATGAAAATATTTGCTGTTGGCTGAGCACATACTTGGAAAAAAAACCGATAAAGCATGAAAACGCAGGGAATCATAAACAGAAACATGACTAGTTGCATCGTCAAGGGCCAAGGATAAAAACACACCAAAAGAATGATGGTCAATCAACACTTAAAGGGAACATGGAACAGAAAAGCACTTACTTCATGATAAGTATGTAGAATGAATACATAATGATGAGTATAAGGCTTTCCCACCTCAGAGAGACAAAAAAAAAAAAAAAGGAAAAAAAAAAAGTGTTAAAGGCCACTCAAACAGCTGTATCCTTCATAAGTTTTATGTAGGAATGTGCATTAAATATCTAGTACAATTCAGGCATCTTCCACTAGGATCCCACCTCGTACTGTTCTCTAGGACACCTAGTACCTCCCTAAACGTTAACAACTAGGATAAGAACAGAAGAACTTTGGTTATACTCCCTGCACGTGTTGAGTCTTATGTATAGCCTGTTTACTTAGTTAATGTTTCCAAGTTTTAAAATGTTCTTAGTTTCTCCTGATCATCATAAAAGATATAACCAAAGAAAATACTTTGGACTTCCTAGGTGTCAAATCCAGATGTGCTACACGGTGCATGAATGAAATCTAGGTACACTGCAACTCTTAACTGATCAGTCTCATGGTGAATATGGCACTCTAAGGAATGGCTTATACAACTTACCATTCTATTTTCTCATCATATATGAACTAGAAGAAGAAAAAAACAGGAAACATAAATGTACGTCTCTGATCTATCTTGAAAAGCATTTAAATTTATTTAATAAATATCAGTCATGTCTACACAGAAGCTACTGGAGTTTTCCCCCTCGGACCCTTTCTAACCAAAACTTTCACAGCTCCAAAGCACCAAACTTGTATCTTTTCAGTGATTGTTACAAATATTATTTACTAAAAGTGTGAGTGTGAGAAAGACATGCATGCTGTGCACTTGCAAATGATAGTGAAATCATGTATTTTGAAGAAACATGGCTCTGAGTCCTTTTAACAGTTAGTTTTAGCAAAAGAGGAAGACATTTCACTTCTGCTTTTAGACCAAGTGGTTACACACATTTTACTCCACCCTATGTACTTCTTGTCTCTAAATTGCAGGGATATGGGTGTGAAGGGAGGACTATTTGGTGAATAAGGAATTGGTTGGATGGCTGCATCCAGAGAGTTGCAATCAACGACTCAATGTCCAGGTGGACATCAGTGATGAGCAGTGTTCCCCGGGGTCTGTACTGTTTAATAGCTTTATTAATGACATAGACAGCAGGATTGAGTGCACCCTCAAGAAGACTGTGAATGACAACAAGCTGAGTGGTGCAGCTGACATGATCATGCTGTGTTCAGCTCTGGGGCCACATGAGGGACATGGACCTGTTAGAGTGGGTCCAGAGGACAGCTAGAAGGATTATCAGAGGGCTGCAACATCTCTTCTACAAAGAAAGGCTGAGGGAGTGTGGATGTTTAACCTGGAGAAGAGAAGGCTTCTGGGAAACCTTTTTGCAACCTTTCAGTAGTTAGAGGGCTTCTAAGAAAGACTTTTTTCAAGGGCACACAGAAGAAGGGGTAATGACTTTAACCCAGAAGAGGGTAGATCTAGATTAGATATAAATAAATTCTTTACTTTGAGGGTGTTGAGGCGCTGGCACAGGCTGCCCAGAGAAGCTGTGGGTGCCCCATCCCTGGAGGTGTTCAAGGCCGGGCTGGATGGGGCTTTGAGCAACCTGGTCTAGAGGAAGGTGTCCCTGCCCATGGCAAAGAGGTTGGATTAGATGATCTTTAAAGGTCCTTTCTAACCCAAACCATTCTATGCTTTTATGATGCTGTGTAGCTCCTGTAACTGATTGGACTGCTAGTGATCTATACTTATTACAAATCAGACTTTCTTCCCTTCCCTGCTACCGGACACTATAAAAGCATATGTTCAGGATCTACTACACTGTTGTAGATAAACAAAGTGATACCTCACATTGCTCTATTTAGAAAAAATTACCCTGAACTTGTAAAATAAAACTACTGTAGAAGCAAGGTGTAGCCGCGTTGTCTATTTAAAATAGAGGTGCAGCTTAAATTATTATTTTTTTTTTTTTATCTCCACTAGCGGTCCCCTCAGTCAGAAGAGAGTGCTAACTGCACCATGTAACAAGAGCCTACTAGTCTGCAGAACTTTACAGGCTGTAGGTACAACATGAATGGACACTGACAGATGTGGTGGGCATGTATTCTGTGGGGCTGTATGAAGGTTTCATATTTGTATCACATTGTAGAGCTTAGCACTCACTTCTGGATGCCACTAAAACTAGCTGGGAAAAAATTGTTTACTAGCGTGCTTGGCAGATTGGTCTCCAAAAATTCAAGCAATGAAACAGTCTAATTGGTAAGAAAACTACTTACAACAATAAGTACAATGACAGATAACGTGTAGTACACAGAGTCCCGGAACACAGCCCACTGGGTGAGACAAACCACCTGAAAAATATCACAGCTTTAGACAACAGAATTAAGTGATTCTAAAGACAAAACAGAGGTTTCCACCTTGAAATCACTTAGGTATGTGAGCAGAATTTGTGAGCAGAATTACAACTAACAATTTTGGAACAAGTAGTAGTTTTATGCTAATAGGAGTTTGTTAAACAATGGATCTATGATAACCACCACTGACAAAAATCATATAGAAACTTCCACTAATAAATTTTTGTTTGTTTGTTTTTTCTTTTACTAATAATATTTTAGTTTGCCATAATTTCAACTCTGAAGTACAATTCATTGTAGTACAGCAAAACAATGGTTCCCACTTCATTCCAGCTGTGGACATATCGGACTTCATACAGAACAGAATTGATACACAGTCTAACAGTCTGTTGGGTAGATAGACTAAACCTAATGCCTGAGTCCCAGATTCTTTGATCACAATCAGTACCAGGAAGGATTAACAGAGGCAACTGATCAGCTCATTGTGGACATGGTCTTGTATGAAAAGGAATCAGGTTCCTCTGTATACTACATGTTCAGAGTGATGAAACTTCAGCTGAACTTTGTAGAAACATTTGCTATTTGCACGGTATACGTAAATTCTTTCCAAAATTGACATTTCTCCCCATGCCAGCTTATTGGTTGTTTGTTTGTTGAAATTAATGGTTCTCTTTTTCTTTATTTTTTTTAAATATGTTAAATATGTTTTAAATATTTGATCATGCAAACACCTAAAATATAAGCAACTGAACTCCACAAACATACACATTTTACTAACCTGTCCTGCAAACAGTCCACAGACACCAACAATGCAGAGGATGTTGAAAACTGCTGAACCAACAATGGTCCCTACTCCTACATCTCCATGAGTGATAAATACACCTGCAGAATGAGCAAAATAAGCATTCTTTTTAGGCCACAGGCAATTATTCAGAACACGTGCTACCCAAGAATAACAGATCATTTGGAATTTTTAGAAAACAAGCTTTATAATAAATGCTCAGTTCTTCACAGAATATTTTGTAGTTTTAGTCTAGCTAGCAGCTCCCCATTTTTGGCTGAACATCTCTACACATATATACTTATTAAAATTAAATAATTTTCTTAGCTAGGTAGCTCTACACTAAGTCCTGCATTTCACAGGTTGGCTGTTACTGGTGTAATAATCCAAATGAGTGAAAAACATTTTCAATCACATCAGGAGCATGAAATTCATTTCACACAGTATAACAAAGCACAGAAACCTTTCTCTCAGGCATTCAATATTTAGCATCTTCTCGGAACGTCTCATGGTAATAATAGATTCTTTCCTAAAAAAATGGATAGCTATCTGTGTGTAGTCATGTGTGCCTTCTGACTTCAATGGGCAATGAGGATTCAAACTTAATGTGTTCTAATACCAACATTCACATTTCCTTTAGTACTGAACACATCAATCCCTCAAATACCTATTGGTAACATAATTATATGAGAATGACAAAAATTAAGGGTTGGAAGAGATCTCCATGGATTACCTAGAGTAATCTTCAGCATTGTGACAGGACAGAAGATAACTTGAATGCACTAGAAACTGTATCTTACTTGTACTTTAAATCTTTCACTGAAGAGAGACTTAAAGACTTACGCTCACCTTTTTTTCAAGATTTACTTCAATATAATAATTTCTGAACATCTTACCATTTTTTCCTCATCTCTGCACTTTTTCTGATTTGTCTGCAACTCTCTTGAAGCACAGTAACAAGACTGGATGCAATATCCCAAGTGCTGTCTAGCAGAACTGAGCAAAGCAGGATAATTTATAACACTTAGGCTTTTAAATTGGGCCCAACATATAATCAGTTGTTATTTGCAACATCCCACCATCAACTATTCCTCAACACCTGCTTCTATTGCAATACATCAAGGCGCTGTTAGATATATAGCTCTCCAACCAGTTATTATTCCCCTTACATATATATTCACTTCCCTTTCTTTTATGCTTCTCATTTGCTGATATTAAACTTCATTTTGTTGATTTCAAATTGATCACGATCTTTCTTCATCCTGTTTTTGCCTTCCATCTAGTTCCCATCATTTCACTCCAGTTATTCATAAAAATAAGTTATTTATGACATTTTTAGTATGTCTTGAGATCCATCTCCAGCTTTAAATCTAGCTTTTAATTACTAATATTTGAAAACCGCTTTTTAATAATTTAGACATAATATAGTGCACTCCTTTAGACTGTATTCCCCTAAAGTGTGTAAGAATGTCAGTCACTATAGTAGCAGAAAAATACTAAAGCTTTACTAAAAACAGATGTATCATATTTGCTGCTTTCCTCCTTCCCTACCAGTGTAATCCAATGCCCTTCTTTCTCTTAATAGGTACTGTTTTTGCCATCTAGACCTCCTTTCTATAAAAATAATCCTTAATAGTACAGAGATTACTTGAAAAAATCCGTAAGTAATGTACACAGAACATCATGTCCTTCCGACTTAACAGATCTGACTTATCTGTACATTAATTTGTTCTTTTTCACTGTTCTTTGTTCTCCTACTTCCTTGCTAAAATTAATTCTCTTTATTTGTGAAGAAAGAAGCAAAAGAGGCATCAAATACCTCAAATTCTCTCTCAGGGGACTGCAATAAATCTCTTTTTTTACTTCCTATGCTCAGAATCAGCCATTCCTCCCTGTGTTTTGAGAGGAGATTCACAGTTTCATGAGATATTTTGAGTAGTTAATTATACCATGAACCACAGACTAGCTGACAGCTGCAATTGCTGATTATAAATTGACAGAAGAATAGTATTACTTTTGGATACCTCTTCTTGATCTGCTGCCGATTTTTTTTAACAGATCTCATGAAAACTAGTGTGTGGTCTCCATACCTATAACAGATGCAAACAGTTCTGGCGTGGAGCTCCCTGCAGCCATGAATGTGGCTCCAGCAACATCTTCACTCAAATGTAGTTTCTGGAAGAGAAGTTTTGGTTATTTTTGGTATAATTGGTACTTTGCCTGTATTGCACAGTTCTGTAGCTGCAAAGATAGAAGCCCATCATTTTTGGCCACAGTGCTATTAAAGATTGATCAGTCACTGCGATACAGAAACAGACACTGCCTCTTGGGAAGGCAAATAGACTTTGGACAAGTAAAATGTTTTTACCCTAAGCCAGCGAGGTATCAGAAAATACTACGTACTTATAAATAACCCATTATCTGATTGTGGCTTAGTTGTAGCTGATTAGAGAAAAGCATTTCTGCAGACTCAGAAAGATTGCAAACTCAAATTGCATTCATGAATTCACTTTTGATACTTCAAACACAATCATTCAAGAATTAAGGCCAATTCCTGGGGTCTCTATAATTTCAAAATTGACAAGAGAAAAATATAATCTCTGTGAATGAATCTTATTAACAGCAGGCCTAATTCTGTCTTCACTTACAACTGTGTTAATCAAAAGTGAGTCCACTGACACACACAAAATTAGTCCAATTAGACACAGAGAGGCCTGCGCACAGCAGTTAGATCTATTTTTATGACAGTGTCTTCTCTTAAGCTCTAATAGGATATAGATCCTTCAGGCTTCTAAGACCAGTAGAAACATTTAACTCCACAAGTGAGCTGCATCAATTTCATACAGAGGATCTTTCCCTTGAACTATAAAGAAGGTTTCACGGAGAAGCTTTTTGTTTTGAGAGTCTCCAGGCTCATTGTTAGTACCTCACCTCTCTTCCAAGGACAGAGAAGTGGTTAGTGACATAAGGACAAGTACAGAAATCGTGGATTTCTCAGTCAGTATGCAACATTTTAAGCTGATAAAAATGGCATCCTACAGAAGCTGAAAAAACAGAAACACAAGCTCTTACTCTACCATGTGATCTTTAACCAGTCATACTGCTGAAGGAGCTCAAACATAAGCATGCTAACTATTTGAATTCTTAGCTGTCTCAGTATTCAGCAGAATATGAGAAAAGAGGCAATGATTTTTTAGAGAGATCAATTACAACTTAATTGGTACAATTCAACTGGTACAACTTAAATATAGTGTATAAGGTACGTGCTGAAGACAAGAACATCTGAAAAGGGAAAGATCCTTATTGAACGTTTTGCTGGTACTTCTTGCCTCCTTTATTCTTCCATCTGTCCCTCTATTGATAAGTAGAAGTACATGGCTCCAAGTAACATTAACTGGAATTCAGTGCATTTATCCATACGAAAATAGACTTCCCTTGCTAGCTACAGGAGTTTTTCAGAAAATGGTCATATGCACTTGTTTAAAAGTGAAGGAGATGAGTCTTCCACTTTGCCATCAAAATGGAAACAAAATCTGGTTTTGTATTTTGTATGCATTTTGTAGTAGTTCACCAAAGCCTTACTTAACATAACGTTTTCTTGCCAAGTACAAACTCTACCCTCTCTGATCATCTCCCTTAATTAGAAACCTACACGTGATTTTACAACATATTTTCAACAATTATGTAAAGACATTTACTAAATTTTTGGACATAAAAATACGTATTCTCATTCTATATCAAACCAATATATGCATTTCTTATGCATTCTATCCTTTCTCTCTTTTCTCCACTTCATCCTAGGACACATAAGCACTTTTCCCATGCTGATACAGTGGCAGATGTGCAATTAAAATTGCACAGCCAACACATTAATTTGTCTATGCATGATTTTTTTCACAAGTAAATTTCAAAACTAGGAGTACAGCAATAAACTCAATTCATCCATATGTCATATCCATCCTATCTACATGCTTCAGGTATTTAAGAATGGATTTTGCCAGCTGATCATCTTAAATCTCTCGATTTTTCTCTTCAAATGTGGCAAATTGGGGGACCAATATGCCCAGACCGCAGGTTAGATTTTTGTTGGAAAGCCCAAATCATTTGAAAAGCACTGAGGCCAAAAAAATCAGAGGAAGGAACTCCAAACAATGGAGGCACAAGATGTTTAGTTCTCTGATGTTCTCTAAGTGAATTTTCAAAAGAGGAATAAAGTCTGTTAACATACCTCACAAATTTTCTCTAAGGATGGAACAAAGAAGTCATCACATACTATAGCCAAAGCATAAAACATGTACAGAGCCTGTAAGAAAATAAATTCAGGAAATATTTCAGATACTTCCTCTACATAAAAATAAGACAATGCTATATTTATTCAGACTAGCAAGAATATATAGCTTCATTTTCTATCCTATTCCAAATAAAAGTATCTCTGCTGATCAAATTACAGCATAAAAGCAGATTCTTGTACCAGGGTTACATGTAGGACGAGAATGGTTTCCAGACCCTAGAATATGACATACCACAGTTTGTAAGAACAGGGTGCCTCAAAAGAATTCACAGACAGCAAAGTACCAGTAAGGGCTTTACCAAGTTACGTACTCCTCCCTAATATTTTCAATTGATTATTGGACCAATAATTGAAGAGAAAGCAACACCTTGTTGATTAGCAACACAAAAGAAATAATCACACCTGGAAGTAAGTGACCATGGCTCATTGCACCACACCTCTCAGTATTGACCCTGATTTCATGCATACACATGATTCTCCCACTGTCCTACATGGATTTATGTTTCTTGTTTACATAGTAGGCCTAATCCTTCTGTTACCCATCAAAAACAGCTTCTTTTTTCCTGAGCTTGGAAAGGAAAGCTGGACCCTGCAGGCCTTATTTGTTTTGCTTTTTCTGTAATAAAATATAAACCTCCACATGACTTTTTCTATATTATTCAGTTTGGTGGTGGTTTTTTTTGTTGTTGTTGTTTGTTTGTTTGTTTTATATTACAATTGCATCTTTTGCATAGAGGCACAATAGAAAAGAAGGAGAATCAAGAATCTTCCATATCGTGGATGATGTCATCAACAAAGGAATTCAAAACTCTGTTTATGTAAGATGAAATGCAAACAAATAGAAGTCAGTGGAAGAAATCCCTCTGTGATCCATGGGCCCAGGATTTTATCTCCAAGAGGATGAATGTGCAGACACTGAAAATTCAGACCCGCGTCATTTTCTTAAATAAATATTTCCTTTTGAGCATTTGTACCATATAGACATACCAGAAGAATGAAATCAAATTATTAGATTGCTTAATACAGATGTCTATTTAGTAAGGGCACTAAGATGACTGACATCTTAAAAAATAAAAAAATACAAGAAAAACAAAAATTAAGCACAGTAGAAGAAAACTTACAGCAATGATGTGAAGCAGAACCCCTCCTTGCTGCCGTTCTTTATTTGTAAATACATCTTCAGGAAATTCATTAATGGCTGAAACAGAAAAATACATATTTTACAGCATCTATAAATGACTATAAGACTGAAGAATAACATCTGTAGAAATATATGACCAAACATGAATGTATCTTTCAGTTTAGTACATTGCAGCCTGCCACCTCAGAATCTCTTTTCTGCTCTCTATTAGAAACAGAGAAGTGATACTCAGGTGTCACTGAGTACTATCATTCCAACCACTTAAACCAACCTCCCATGTACTAAGAGTTTCATATTCTTTGCCTTGTTTTTACTGTGTCTCCTCTTAATACACTTCCGAAGTGATCACCACAGGCACAAAAACCCATCCAGAAATAACATTCTTGGTTTTAAGTGTGCCTTGCCCTGAAATATTGTGCAATGATTGTAACTCTCCACCAGTTTCTTAATACAAACCTTTATGCAGCTCCACAGTTCAAACAACAAACTGTTTCACAAAGATTAAAAGTGATTTCAAGTGTTTTCTCATAAAGTCTAGTATCTATATCTGGCAAAGGAAGGGACGAAACAGAAATGGTAGGTGGACCATAGGAATGTGCAAAGACAACTGGGGATTGATTCTGGGTGACAGTGAAGATCCGTGGAGCTCAGTTAAAGAATTTGTGTTACACACAGAGGCAACAGAACAAAAAATAGGTTCCAGATGTTGGAGACAAAGACAACAAATAAATCAAAGAGCTGAAGAAAGATATGAGATAAGAACTTCCAGGATGACAAGACAGACAGGAATAGAGATCTATAGTGACTCAGGCAGGAGTCTGAGATGTTTAAGGGTGAAAATTATTTCAGCCACTGAAATCAAAATGCATTGAAGTCATTAAATTATTATTCAGAACTACGTGTTACTTTCACCAAGGAGCTGTATTGCAGAGATTGACAACAAGGTGAGCTTCAGAAGGTTCTTAAGAACTTAGCATAACATACTGAAACTTGGCGAAGGAAACAGAGGTGACGTATGATCATCTTCCCCATACTCAAGTCTGTGAGCTTAAAGATAAGCTTGAGAAAAGTACAATATATTATTTAATGTGGATCCATTTTCAATTTCAGTTGGCTTATTTTCTCAATTGCTTGATACAATCTTGCAAACAGTAACCACTAACATAAAAATTAAAATAAAAAAATCACAAAAATTTGGGTGATGTTTTTAGATACTGAATTTCAAGAACTATAATACAGCTGAATTTGCAGGAAATGCAAATTCAGAGCACTGTGACCCTCTGAAGGCTAAACTTCTTTTGAGTGTCTAAACTTCTTTTGAGTGTCTTAAATTTGAGTTACCTGTAATCACCAAACACACTTATATTTCTTAGCTGCAGTGAGAAGATCCTCTAGTTTCAGACCTGAATTACTTTTCACTTCCTCAGTCTTTAAGCTTTATATAAATATAGAAATGGCCCTTCTCATCTGTACAGGTTGCATGTGCCTGGGTTGAGAAAGACTTGAACAGTGCCTGCATGCCAAGGTAAAGATTTAATCTGGTTTTGCTTAGTGTCCACTACCACAAATATATTATTTTTGAATGGACATTTTGGCAGCAGGCAATGTTTAAGTTCTTATATACATAAATGTCACCTTCCTTCCAAAAGTCAAATTTGTCATTTTACAAAACCTCTCTAAATACTCCATCCTATTATTTGAAAACTGCTACAGTTTTGTTTAAAACTACTAACAGTCTGTAAAGTATTTAGCATAAAATAAAAGTTCAACAATGATGACTGACTACAATTCCTTTACGGATTTTCAGTTGGCTTTTCAATAAGACCTGCTCTTACTGTTGTATTCCAACTGGAACTAATATCAACACTTAATAGGATGAACAGAGCTTTCCCAAGATAAAGGTTCATCTTTTCTTTTAAATCTCAGAGGAAAAAATGTATATGTATACATTTGTTATAAATGTATATTTATAATAAATTTTGTTTAAATACTTCTGATACTCCAAATCATAGGTCAATCTTCTATTCTTGGTCCTCCTTCTGTAATCAGGAAAAATGAAAGGAACAGTGGATATAAACACACAAACGCATCAGCACAATAGCACAAGAATACTCAATCATTCCTTGGATAACACAATGCTGTTCAAGAGTACACAGAGTACTTCCATGCCTAAAGATAATCAGCACATCAGTATTTAGCAGCAGTTCCAAGAAAGTGGGTCTGCGTTGCTAGAGATCTCCAGTCATCATGCCCTGTTATCTGCACTCTGAAGAGATTTGTGGCCTCACAAAACAGAATTGCTCTACAAAGGCAAGCCACGCTACAAATAAAAGACATTTGCCCACCAATCCAAACAAATTCAAGTATTTCTAAAATAAAAATATATGAATAAACCATCTTCCTATCATGTAGGTTTTTCATCATGTACCCTAAAACAAGGGAAATGATAGTGGAAATATAAAAGTAACTGGGAGAAAACTGGTTGCACTGTAGTTTTGAGACCCTGCAGTTAGAGTGGACGTTCTTACTGTTACTGGAAGGCAGTGCAGGAAAATCCACAAACTGTTGGCCAAGACACAGCGATCTGCAATGCTTCTATCTACAGATAAACATTTTAAGATGCCAAAAGAACCTTATAGACATGTAACAGCCAACCAGGTTCCCTACAGCAATATATTAATATTCTATATCACTTATTACAATATTACTATGTATATCCACAGTACTCTAAATATATACTGTACAATTATAGTTACATGCAATATACTAAAATTCATATAGTAAAAAATGGCAGTGAGGGAGGAATATCCTTTTGGGGTAATATTGGAATATCATCAAATTTAAGCACTTCCTGTCGGCTACACTAGCTGCCAAAAGCAAAATTTCTCACAGGAATTATTCCCCACCACATGAAATAAAGTATGGGAATAATTAATCAGCGCCCTGAGCATGTGGTTTTAAATAAATATCCAGCTATTAACAATTCATGTTAACTAAAATTATAATTAACTAAAAAAGCATTAAGGAGTCTTCTTCTTTGGGAGAAAATCGTCAATCAAAATCACAGAATGGTTTGGGTGGGAAGGGACCTCACAGACCATCCAGTCCCAACCCCCCACCATGGGCAGGGACACCTCCCACCAGACCAGGCTGCCCAAAGCCCCATCCAGCCTGGCCTTGAACACCTCCAGGGATGGGGCATCCACAAAAAATAAAAAAAATACAGTTCCCCCCCCTCAAAAAAAAAAAAAAGCAGACCTGAGTGTCTAGCAATACTAACATAACACTAACATGGGGTACATCTTTGCACCCACCATCACGAGTGCCTGGTGCCAGAAGCACGGTTCCCCTTACTGCTACTATAAGTAAGAACCAGATGAGAGGAATGAGCCCAGACTTCTGATCGCCAAGCAAAAGCAAACCAGCTGCACTGCAAACCAGTTTGCTTTGTACACAGTAAGGCGCCGTTGTATTTCTAATAAATGACTACTTGGAATAAATATCTCTTTGCCTCAAAGAGGTATTTTTACCTCAACTAACCCAAAGACCGCTTTTCTCAAAGGCAATGCTCCTCTCTTAACAGAACTGATGTAATACCATGGTGCCCGTATACAGACACTACACCATCTTTGGAAGTCAGGGAAATGAAGCAAGAATCTGGGCTTTGGTGAATAAGATTCCCTCTCTAATGAAAAGGCCACCTGCCAGTGAGTTTCAAGGCAAACTCTGGAGTTTTTCAGCAAAAGTATTTGCTTTATGTTTTTATTACCCAGTATTACCCAGACAATCATAAATTTAGTGTGATGGTCATCTCTAAATTCTGTATCTCCTACCTACATGTATTTTCCTTTATTTACTGACTGTTATCGAACTTTTAAGATTTTAAACATGGATTTATTTTTCCTACCTACTGCTCTGATAACCTAGCTGCTCAGGCAGAGTCTGTTTGGGTTCATCTGGTTCCTCACCCTGATACCTGGGCAGCGGTGCTTTCTCATCCCCACAGGCCGTCCCTGGGGATGTGCCACTGTCACAGCCTGCGAGAGCCCGGTCTGCCCACACGGTGTGACCTGACGTGTCTGTGCAGGAGGGCACTGCTCCACTACACACCAAGATATTTTCTCGTTGATGGGAGACGGAGCTATCAGGCAGCCCGAGTGGGAGCTGCGTCTCCTCGGCTTCCACTGAAAAGAGACAGAACAGATGGGACGAGGAGCTGAAATGAAGAGCGGTACATCTAATGGGGCTAACCTTTGCCAAAAAAAGGAGGAGAACATACACCACTCATCTTCAAATCAGCTAGAAATACAGAAATATTTATCCTGCTGCTACTGCTGCGAACCCATGACTCCTGCAGCTCATCTTATCACGCACAGATTTATTGAGGGGGAAGGGAGGGCACCAAGAAAGCCAGATCTATCTTGGAACTGAGATCAGTCTGCACCTTGCTCCCTCTCCCCACACGCGTGGGGAAACAAAGAAAGCTTACCCAGCCACCAGCATGACACTGGTGACACTGCCACCTTTTTCTCTGAGTGATGAAACATTAAAAAATCCCTGATTATGCCCCGACAGCAAGGATGCCTCACCTTTGCTATAAAGCTCTGGCTGAGCTGCCTGCGGCTAAGAAGCAAATGTTTGGCCAAGGCATGCAAACAGCACGCCTAGAGCCAAACACAGCAGCAGCTGCAGGGCATGAGCTGCCTGCATGGCTCTGGGGTGCAGATGTGGCCTGCAGCAGCCAGGGATGACCCGGGCACGCCAGGGACACCTGCCCGTGCTCAGGCTGTTAGCAGCTTTCTGCTGGGGCCATCGGCGCCTTGCTCCCACATGCCCTGTGCACACTGCGCGAGGCAGCCTGCCAGCAAAGTCAAACTTCAAAATCTCCTAAGCCCGACAGAACATCTCAGCAGCCACGTGGAGCGGTGGTTTTATAACCTGCCTCAACACGTGATTTCTTCACCTTATCAGCTCTTGGTTTACTTGCAGAGGCAAGGAACATGCTGCCTCTTAATACCTGCTAAGCGTTCAAGCCTGTCACACCCCCTTAATTTCTCCTCCCAGGGAGAAGGGAGCTGTAGCTCCTTGACAATACGCATGCAGCCGGCTCCACTCTGCCTCTGCAAGGAAGGGGGTTAGGCAAATGACATACACAGAAATTCACTTCTGCTTTTAATGCCTGCATCTTGGTACTCACGTCCTGGGGCACACTTCAGGACACGTTAAATTTAGGAGCTGTGCTATGTACCCCTATCTACCAGGGGTGTCCACCATTGGACTCACCCGGGGCAGAGATGTAAGGGAGGAAGGATGGACAGGAGGCAGAATTAAGCATTTTCACTTAAACTCTCTCTATAATCACATTCACAAGCCAGCTTGAATCTTCCAATTTCATGCCATTTGTGTAAGCACTGCAAGCAGCTTTAGCCAACTCCACACTTAGTGTATTTCTATTTCTGTGCAATTCCCTTTTTACACTGCAGAGCCGCATCTTCCTAAGGCCTGGTGTTGCACTCCAGCACGTGGATTTGTGCCTCAGCTGCGGCACACCAGCTCCTCACTGCGTGCAGATAGGAGCTTCTGTGGGTACCTCTCATGCAGGTGATGCATCGTTAGCTGCTGCCAACGTGCCAGCAGATTGTACACCAAGAGGTGAACTTGTGACAGCCACCTCGGAACTGTAACTTACACTAATTTGTAACTCTGTACTCTGTGCAGGGACCCTTATGCTCATAGGAAAGTACTGACTTGTTTTATTTATGCATTAGTGTTAACAGTTGAAACGGTTGAAACGGAGTCAACCTGAAGATCATAATATCACACAGAAACTAGTGTACTTACATACAAAATGTGTCACGTAAAGTCCTCCATTTTAACACTACTTCCCTAAAATGGTAGAGGAAATTTTAATAGTCATTAGAAAATCATAAATGTGCCACAGTACCTGAAAACTTTTTTTTTTTTCAGAATTATTTGAAAACTAAATTCATGAAAAACATTACATACAACTCAAATTTTAAAATAACCCTTTCTAACTCCACTCGCTAACATGCTGCTAGCTCTGAAGTGTCAGGGGAGAAGACAGTATACTCAGCAAGTCATTTTCTACATGAGAGCTAGTAACATAAAGGTCTTAAAAGGAGCAAAACTAAAAGAAAACAAAACCCACCACAATTCACTAATAATCCTAATAAAAATAAATAAATAAAATTTAAAAATAAAATAAAAAAGCACGATTTACTGAGCTTTAAGCTCCCACTCACATTAACAGCTGTTTCCAGTTTTCTGTAGCAGGATGGGATGTGGATTTTCCCTCAAATCAGCTCAGATTCTGCTGGATACTAATCTAAGCACCAGAGTTAGAGCAATTTAGGAAGGGACAACTCAAAGCAATGTGCTCATTTGCCTGTAACAAATCTGCAAGGAAACTCCTTTAGAGATAACTCTTCAGCACACTGTTTTCCCAGATGATACCACCTGAACAGCAACAAAGCCTATGAGCAAAGGGCTGCAAAAGGAGATGAAACACCTCCTAACTTTTGTGAGAGACATTTGTGCATAATCAGTGTAATGCTGTGCGAAGCCAAAGATCAAGCTTTCTATTTCCAGGCAAAGTACCAGATGGCAGGAGGCACAGTCAGAATCCTCCTCCATAGCTCTCACCTCGCAAACAGTAGAAATTATGAGCAAATTTTTATCTTTGTAGTATAGTAATTCAATTTGCCTTGGTCAACTAAAAGAGACCTGCCAAATAGGATTATCTGTGGGATGGTAAGTGGCAGCTTATGAAGCAAATAACTGACTCAACTCTAAACTATTAAATCCATTTAATGTATGTATTGTAATAGGATGGTGCATTAATGAAATATCCTTCAAAGCTCTCCTTCCATCAGTATGAAACTGGAAAATTTCCACACAAGAATGGATTAGCTATAATAAAAAATAACATTAATACCTCGCCTGGACTTGTATTTAATTTATTCTCTCTTTTATAAAAAAAAAAGGAAAGTATTTGCACTCATTAAGGCAACGTCAAAGGATCAAAAAAAATAAAACCATTAACAATTATCTGCCAACAAAAAGAAAATTGCTGGGGAGACAGCGATGACACACAGGAGTCAGGGATGACACATGGATGCACAAGTACTGTAACATGAGGATGCATCAGCACATCGGAGTGTATCATTTCATGTACACTGAGCCTTGCGTTAATGTTTTTAATGTCCTCAAGGTAATTCGAAAAGGTCCCCAAGGTCTGCGATCAGCATTATTTTTCCCCTGGCTTCCAGACAATATGCCCTCTGGAAGCTGCCTTTAAAGAACTAGAGATCATTTACTTCAAGATTAGTTTCCCTTCCTTTCTGGGAACAGTTAGTTATCTCACTTTATTTTCTCTTATGGGTAGCGTTGGCCTGTTGCCTTCACACAGCCGCATCTCAACCTTACTACTGCAAAGTAGCAGTCCCACAGAAGACATCTGGGACCTTCCTGGAAAGTATCTTCCACAATTCGTAATCTCAGTGAAGTCCACTCAAATTAACTAATAACATGAACATTTCCAAATTAGTGCAGAACAAAGGGGAACTTACCCACACCTGGTTTTGGTGCAGTCTAACACGTTACATTAAAAGATTTGAGTTCAGTGTAGTGTCGTGCCTTAAACTTGCCTCAGTTTCACAGCTAGCTTGTGCTTCTGTGAAATAAGCTGTTGGTCTCAGTGACTAATCACAGAATTTCTGAACTCAGCAAACATCTGCTACGACCACAGTAATGGTTTTTCCCCAAAGCATGCATGTATTCTTCAAAACACCATCCCAGGACACCAAACCTCTATCAATTACCCCTTTGTTGTCCCTTTTATTGTACACCTCATGTTCTTAAGCCAGGATATTACAGCCTTTTTTCAACTTTTTTTTTTTTTTTTCCTGTGTATGTGTGTGTGTGATAAAATTACTACTTCATCCTGCCTGAGCTATGTTAACAGTACTCTGAGCCAAAGATGCCACAGCGGTTCAGACAGTAGCAGGGTCCAGCACTAGTGGTGTTTCAGCAGATACATCAGTTTCCATCTTAAGGGAGAAAAATTTGGTTTATAATCCATTCAGGACTGAATAACCACTGTGGAATAATGTAAAAAGCCTTAAAGGGACTACCCGATGATTGTTCTGTTCATTAACTACAGAGATCAGCCATTAACAGAAACTGTTTTCTACTTCGGATTTAATCCCTCTGGCTTCTCACTTTGAACTTTACACCTTCCACCTCCCCTCTCTCATACACTTTTCCCTTATTTTTTGTTTCCTGAAAGTTGATGGTTTCTCTGGCTTTTTTATCTGAGGGGGAAGCCATCTGGCTATGCAGAGTTCTGGACTCCGCTTGTCTGTGTCCTTAATCCACACAGAAAGGTAGATCCCTGGCAAGATCAACACCTGATTTGAAAAAATGTTTTGGAAAAGTGTTGATGAGTGGATTAACTATCTGTACTGTGATTCCCATATGAAAGGACAGTTCATATGGGAGGCAACCAGTTATTAAAAGGCCTGGCATTCCAAAAGAAAAAAAAAAAATCATTCCTATGTTTTTCACAGGCAAACCTTACAGCTGGAAGCAGACTGGAGGATCAAACATCACTTGCTTTCTATGAGCTGTTTGTAACATAACCTCAAGTTCAAAGAGGTCTCAGTTTTTTTTGTTTTTTTTTTTTTTTTTTCTTCCTACTCAGACTTTAAAATATCTTCCAGAACTAAAGGATGGAAAGCATTTATTCTTGTTACAGAAAGCACTGTTCAGCCTATCCATTTACAAACCTCGTCTGCTACCTCTGTGCAACAAAGCCAGAAGTCTGCTGCCAAGGATAGGCTGCGGTGTCTGCAATGTCAGCAACTTCTGCGAGGACTTCAGTAAAAATCTATTAGTAAGCTGTAAAACCAGGGAAAATGATAGTCTGGCTTCAATACCAGAGGGCTTTGAAAATCAACCAGGCACGCTGTGGCACTTACTTAAAAGATTACAGAAAGTATAACAAATTTAAGACACTGCGGACTAGTAAGCCCCTTTGAAACAACACTCCATTTGGCACAAAAGAATGAGGTTTTTGCAGAAGGTGGGCTGTAACTCCCTGGTTTTCTCACTGAATATACACTGCAGCTGCCTTTATCTTTATTGTTTTACTCTGCCTGGAGGACAGCCTGACAGTCAGAGCAGACCACTGCCTCCTGCCTTGCTCCCAAAACAACTCTTTGAGCAAGCGTGCAAGAAACAGCCACCACAGAAGTTGTCTTCGACAGATTTCTCTACACAGCAGAGTTTCATAGCTGAGAGAACCTCTCTTCTGGGCTGCTGCAGTATGCAAGTAAGATGGATCAGTTAGGGGGAATCTGGCCCAAGGCTGAAGCCTCCTTTCTCTTTAAAGATCTGGAGAGTTTCGTTTGGCATGTCATCCATTTTAACTCTGGGCTGTATTGTTATTCCAGTGACACCTTGTAACAATGGGATTAAAACTGCCCTTCAAAGTCAAAAAGAAAAGCTTGATAACAGTGTTAGATTGAATATGAAAGATGATTATTTGTATGAACAGACATACCTGGAGTACAAGGAATTAACAGTTTTCCTTAGAAAATACCATTGATGCTGTTCAATGAACATTTCTACTTGCACATTCACTATAAACATATTTCTCTGTTCAACAAAATTCTATTTTCCTAGCTTTCTTTGGTGACTAAGATAGGGTGTTACTACCTCCTCATACCTACTGGAGAGACACCTCAACTAACACAGAATATTATGGTATACATCACCGACATGAGGCTATTCCCTGCCTGACACATCCACGGCAGAAGTGACAGCCCCATCCAAACTGGCAAAATTTGACTTGATCACAGGCAGACCACAGAATAAGTTTGACCTGCTGGTAGCTAAAAAGCTCCCCGGTTGCTTGACAAGTGAACAGATTGCATACAGAAAACACTAAAAAGGAAGAAATAAGCAACCCCAAGAGGTCTTTTTGCCAGAGCTATCTTTCAGAATAGAAGTGCACTTTAAATGAAACTGTGTTATTGTGCCTTCGGCACAGTTAATGCATAATAACAGGCTTTTGAATCCCTTCTACTTCAGTAAAAGCTGCAGCATGGTTCATTTAAAAGCAGCTGTATTGGCACACACCATTCTTTTTCCCCAAATGCATGGAAAAGAAAATGAAATAAAACATTTAAAATATATGTGTTTGTTTGTTGTTTTTTTTTTTTTTTTTTTTTTTTCCTTCTTCTTCTTCTGACATCCAATCCAACCAGGAATTTTAGCCATCCAGGAAAATTGTGTTGCTCTACAAGTTGAAATAGCACAAAAGATATAGCTGATGTCTTCTACCAAGTGGATATTAAGTTCAATAGACTGGTTTTCTAGAAACAAACAGGCAAGAGGTAATAGAGGAACAGAAGACTTAAAAAGTCAGGCCTACAGAGACCAAACAGAGAAGGGTATAAAATAAGGTCAGGCATGGATAATGTTTCTATATTCAAGTTTCTATACTAAGCAGGGTTTTTTAATGTGTTTTTCCCCCTTCTGGTTATGGAAGGAAAATGCTAGGAGGCAGAAGTAAAAAGACCTCTTGAAACATTTATTCCACTCCCTGACAATTCAGGATTGTTTCCAACTGTGCGTTTTCATGTGCTTTATCCAAAAAGCTCCCTCAATCAAGAAGGAACAGGGGAAACACAAAGACACAATAATAAGGCAAAGGAAACCCCTCTAAGGTTGTTCATTAGGTGACCTTCCTGGAGCCAGATTCCCAAAAAGGTTCAGCACAGACAAGCCAACATTTTCAAAGAACTCACTCACTGTGGACCCTGCGCCCAGCTCTTACAAAAAGCAGGCTGTTAATACCACAAGCTGAGGTCAGCTGATTAATTCTTTGAATTTTGCTTTTATTTTGGAAGGAAGCAGAATTCTGTAAAATTGTTTCAAGTTGCACATCATAACCTCTCTCTCTCTCTCAAACAAAAAAAAAAAAAAAAAAAAAGCAGCATTAGAAAACCCAGAATTTATGAAGAATTCAGGCTTTGGAGTCAAACGTTTAGGATTTTTTTTTTCCAAGTACCCCTTGGTGATTTGAAAATCTCATTTTCATACAGACAAACAGAAGCACAACAGTTTCTCCCTCTGAGCCATGCTCATGCGGTGTAGCCAATTCTCATTACTTTATTGTAAACCATATGATATTTGCTTTTTTTACATTTCCTCAAGCCAAAGCCCTGGAATCAGGCAGTTAGTTATGTAAGAACCTCGGCTTTCATTTAAAACAAAAGATCTGCTTCTAGCCTTTGTGTTTGCAGAAAAGGGCCCAAGCCCAAAAAATCTAAAAGAATTAATCCTAGAAGACAAATGAAACAAAAGTGCCATGGACATTTTGTTTTCCTTTTAAGCACACATAATTGTTTTGCAGGGCCAGGTTTACGCCTCCTGAACCTGCAGGATTAGCAGCATTACTCCCCTGTTCATATGCTTCAGCTCAGCAGTCACAGACATGTGTGTGTCAGCATGTGGTTTACATCGTCAGAAGCCCGATGATGTAAAATGATGCCAACATGTTTCTTTTACCATAGGCTGAAACCTACTCACCTTTTCCACACAAGCAATCCCACCTAAGGCAACCAAGAATTGACTGGCCAGCTTCTATGTCATGATTCATTTGCTAGATAAATCATTTTTCAAATGGCAGATTTCCCCAGTCCTGTGCTTTTTTTTTTTTTTTTTCCCCCAGGCAATATTTCTGGGGGCATTTCCTGCTTGCTCTAGAAATATGATCAGGAGCTGTAATTGCTGCTGGAGGAGTTCAGGAACGATCACTTCTCAGTCCCAGCTTCTACCACATAGGGCAGAAACCTTGCTTTTAATGAGATACTATTCGATATGGAATCTGGTAAGTAAAAAACAGCTTCTTAACAGATTTGGAGATATGAGCATATTAAGCAGTAGTAAGATTTGTTGGAGGGAAAGATATTTTTTTTCTAAATGAATAGTCATTATTCCAGAATAAAAATCCAGAATAGAGGCATATAGCAGGAGAGAGCACCGTTGGAAGGTAAAAAGATAAACTACAGTAATTCCACAACCTCAATTTATAGTCCTTCTCGTGCAGTCTTTGTCCACATGAAATCCTATTCTGTGTTTAACTGGTATCTGTAAATGAATCTTGCCATGAAGCTCATACCAACTCACATAAAGGAAAGACATAATCTTTACTCTGAGCAACGTATATGCTAAACCGAGTGCAATGACAAAGGCTTCAACAGTATGTGATATTAACTAAAGCAAAAGTAGGGATAGAACAAAATGTAAATTGATTTAGTGATGTCACGGCATAGATTAGCACAAGGGTTTTTTTAGACTTCAGGACTGAAGCACAGAAGAATGAACAGTTTAATAAAACACATCAATAGTTTAATCTAGCCTGATCAGCTACTAACAATGAGGGTGCTACAGTAGCACAACTTTCAGTGCACGTGGTCTAAGCCCAACATACCTAGGTTGCAGCTGGAGCTTCTGCTGTACCAGTGGTGTACCACAGCTAGCTCACTTAAAGCTAGCTCAGGAATTCCTCCATTACTGCAGAAATACTCTAGGTGTGGGCTTGGAGTATTGCTTTCTAAAAACAAGCATCACACTGTCACGACCCTGCATACATGTACACTGTCTGAAATTGAGTCAAAGAACAGTGCTTCTCAAGCCAGAGCAGCCATGAGAACTGCAACAAATTTAAAGAGTACCAGCAGATTCTCATTTATTTCCAGACTTAATTGGCTGAGTGGCAAACTGATGGAAGTGGTATCTAGAATCCTCTCCAGAAAGGGCTACACTGGTTTCCTATATTGCATGCATGCAGACTAAGGGGTAACAGAAAATCTCAAATCAGGGCCTCAGAAACGGATTTGCATCCAATGCACATTTGCACTTGGCTCCACAGGCACTGAACTACATTGTCTGGTGCTGAGAAGCAAGAAAGGTACATTTATCTGGAGTCTGAGAAAGAAGACACCCGTGGGAAACAATCATGTCTATAAATATCACCACGATAACTATATAAATGAAGACAGGGAATTATGCAGTCTCAGAACATGGAAGGAAAAGAAACACTGTGTGAAAGTTAAGGAAGGAAAAAATAGTTAAATATATGCACTAAATTCTTGACAAGAGAAGAAATAAGAAAACAAAGCATTCGCCTAATCACACCAAACAGCAGCAGGTATTTAAGACAGACATATTATAAAGCACTTTCTAGGACCATACAGAGCAAATTAAAAAATCCCTAGGAGTATCATCTAAAATATTCTCAAGAAGAATTACAACCAAATGTGCCCAGCAAAATCCATGTCTATTAGAAATAGCTCATTCAAGGGATCTTTTTTTAGCTTGCTGTGAATGAGGCTGCATTCCAGTGTTACCCTGATCTCACTTTACAGTGCCTCGCAGTGCAGTACAACCAAGTGAGATAAAACCAGCTGCAAAATGTACAGAATGCTTTCACACCTGCCCAGATAGGAACTATGCTGCACCGCTCTTCTTTCTTAAAATACAGACATATCATCTTCGTTACATCGCATCAGGTGGTTCCCAAACTGTTTTTGCTCTCCTACCACTTGTTTAGATTGAATTCAAGAGGAAAACCCACCTCTTAATATATATTAGAAACACATAGACTATATATATGTTCTGTCTTCATATATATATTTATGTTTGCCTCAAACTGTTAGGCAAAAAAAAAAAAAAAAAAAAAAAAAAAAAAAAAAAAAAAAAGGCTGCCAAGTAGAATTGAGGTGGTGGCTGGTATTTCTGCTTCTGTGCCAGAAAACAGAGCCAGAATCCTAGTAAGAAATCTGATAGAAAAATGCTGCAAGAGCAGGAATGTGAAAGACCAGCACGGTCACAAAATAAGAAATATGGACTAGCAAAGAGAGTACTCGGAGAAGAGCTTCACCACAAACACCACCTGTGTTCAGCTGATGGAATGAAAGCAGAGCAGGAGTCCTGGCTTCAAACAGGTGATCTGATCACACCCGACCTGCCTAGGTAGCCAGAGCTAGCACTTCAAAAGTTATTTATATGCCCATGTTGGATTACTAAATCTATTAAGTTAACTTAGTGCCGCTGCGTCACGTAACACCAATCTTTTTCCCAGTCAGAGGGAAGACTAAACACAAGTAAAGTCCTCAAACTGTCTGTGTATGACCAGTGTACAAGATGCACTTGAACTATACCCTCAGTAATGTGCTTTAATTTTTGGTTAGCCCTGAAGTGGTCAGGCAGTTGTCCAGATGATCTCTGAAGGTCCCTTCCACCAGAACTGTTCTGTTCTGTTCTATTAATACATTCTTTTAACAGCCTAGATGCATGTAGCTGAGGAATGCAGCAACCTGGCTGACCAAAGTATTTTAATTTACTTGGGCTGAAGAATTTGCAAGCCAGTTACAAACACTGAGGGACGTTACCAGGTGAATTTTCAATTTTGCTTCTTTCCATTTTCCTATTCTCTTGTTCTGGGAAAATCTTTCTTCTGCTACCTTGTAATCATCAGGTACTGCACACAGAATGCACCTGGTTTGTAAAACAGTAAGACCTGGTAAACTTCTCTTGCTTAATAATAGATTATACCTTTAACAATCCGTTACTTGAGCATGGCAGTGCTTCAAGTCAAGCTGTCAGAAAGCACTAGTCAGAGCACTTCTCATCGGCCACTAACGCAACCTCTCTGTAGTCATTCAATCATAGTGTGAAGTTCTTGAGTTATTTTCCAGTGTAATCACTCACATCTATGCTAAACTAATCTGAGATAGATTGTTCAAGTTAATTTTGCAGTGAAGACACAAGCTAAATGATTTTCCCAACCGCATGGGATGGTTAATGCCAAAATTGGGATGATACATACCAGTTTGATTTCCAGCAGTTGTTCCATCCACTAGACAAGCCTCTCCCTGTTTTTACTGCATACATTTTGGTTTAATACAAAGTGGGCAGATGACCAAGTAACAGCTCGTTTTTTTCAGTTCAGCTTTTTTTTTTCCCTAAATTTAACAGTTGGGAGATTTTGAAATGGGTCTGCAGATGAATCAACAGCTTAAATGGTTCAGTGAGCAAAATAATTGTATGGATTTTTTTATTTTTTTGTCAACATAGGGATTTTATCATATTTGTACTTGGCAGACATAACAAATTCCAGTAAAACTCATTTCAGTTCAATCTCTCTTTTCTTTAACTCTCGTCTCTTAACCATATTTTTGCTGAAGGGCTAATAATGAAAACAAGAAGTATAACTCCACTAAAATTAATGGAACTTTACTGATTTACATCAGCTTAAGACTCTAGCCCACAAATTTTTCTGTAATTACAAAGGTTCAGAGACATAACTAGTGCAAACATAAAGCGTACAACATTGTTCTTAGCTATGAGTTTAGAATTAGACAAAAGAGCCCAAAGTAGAAAAAGAATTGTGTGCATGGTACATCTCAACAAAAACAGAAACATTTTTTTTTTCATTGCATTTCTTAACACCTACAAGGCACAAATCAGAGACCCAGATTCTGTAACAGGCCACAAGTTGTGTGCCTCTGTAAGTTCATCAGCCCAAATCCACACCAATAGTTACAGAAGTTTTTGCTGCAATACCAGTCCTGTTTCAATTAGACTCTTCTATTATTTGGAGTCAGGTACCTATTAAGTGCTCTGACGAAGCTCAAAATTACCTTATTTTTTAAAAAGGACAAAAAATATATCTTTGCAGATTATTTCACTGAAGACGATTCAAGCTGTAACAAAACAGCAAAATCACACTCTAGTACTAGACTACAGCAGTATTTACACCGAAGAATCACAAGGAACTACCAGTGGTAAGCAAAACAAAGCCCTATGCACTGAGTAACACATGTTGACATTTAGCCTTTATCTAAAATCAGTGGCACTGGTGCCCTTTCCTATTGGATTCAAACAAGCAAGGTTAGCAGAAGTCCAGTTCATGGGGCTACTCTGAAAACAGCACAGGCAAAATAAAGCTGAGCTAGCAGGCAATGGTGAGAAGCACCAGGTACTGCTTTCTACACAGCTGGTGGGGAGAAGTACCTGGACTTCATTGTCAGAGCAGGCTCCTTGTTCTGTTTTGTAATCTGGGTGTTGTCATCACTATGTTCCCCTTAACTGTAGGGTGAACCAGAAGTAATCCCCCTGGACAGACGTGATCTGAATTACTTATGCAGTCTCTTAAAATATGATGCCAAAAGAGCTGCCACACCTAAAATAAATTCCTCGTAGAAAGCAGTCTGAACATAAACCCTTAAAGAAGCAATGGTTATGGCCAAGCATTCCAGAATTCTGCAACAACACGCACCGATAACATGCCAGGCCAAGCCATACCCCTCTTACTCAATCACGGAGGGCTGCAGTAGTTAGGAATGTGACTGTTAGACTGAAATAAATTCAGTTATTTTTGGAAATATTTGGAATACAGGAGCTCATCAGAGGACTCTAAGACATAAACGGTGTTTCACAGCAAAAGAAGCCTGCCTTAGTTTTTGGACGAGGCACATTACACTTAAGATTGAGCTGCAAGTGGTGAAAATGTAAGGAAATGACAGATTCTGACACATGCAGAGTAACTGCAGACTTTAACAAGTCTCAGTAATGTATAGAACTGACAGAAATGGCTGCAGCCAAAGAGGATTGATGGTGTAAACTGTGCATAGGGCTGCTCTGCCACCACATCAAGTGGGAGGAAATCTGTTTGGAAACCAAAGGCTGGAGCTGCTTCCGAGGAAAGCAGGGTGGCACAGCTGTGCCAGCAGGCTGAGGAGGTGGCCGCAACCGCTGTAAGAAGCTGGGGAGGGGGCGGTAATTGTTCACACAACATTTAAGGAGGGAATTATGCACCCGCGAATAACTGACAGGAACAATCACAAGATGAGTTGAGGATTTTTCTGCCAATAATTGCAGCCACATAAAAGCATCAGAATATTCACCTTCAGTGAAAAAGCAGCATTACAAGTAATGACACCAGCGTAATGCAGATACAGGATACAGAATAATGTTAATAGCCACAGAAAAAATATACACATGCACACACACTTCACCAAGTCATGCTTTCCACCAAACACCTTTCATGAAAGAAAATGAATGCAATCAAATAATTAATTTTCCCTTAATAACAAATCTGACAAGAAGAAAGTTCCACTTGTCTGCCCAATAACACAAATGAGGAGCTGGTGCTACAGCTCCCGCAACTTGGCATAGCTCTGGGTCAAGCAACACAGACTACAACAAGGGACTGTTCCACAAAAACGATCAAGGCGCAGCAGCACCCTGTGAAGACAGGCTGAGGGAAGTAGGGTTGCTCAGCCTGAAGAGAAGACTCCAGGAAGACCTTATATAGGCCTTCCAGTACCTGAAGGGGGCCTATAGGAAAGCTGGGGAGGGACTCTTTGTCAGGGGGTGCGGTGATAAGACAAGGAGGAACGGCTTTAAACTAAAAGAGGGCAGATTTAGATATTAGGAAGAAATTCTTTACTCAGAGGGAGGTAAGGCACTAGCACAGGCTGCCCAAAGAAGCTGTGGCTGCCCCATCCCTGGAGGTGCTCAAGGCCAGGCTGGATGGGGCTCTGGGCAACCTGGTGGTGGGAGGTGTCCCTGCCCATGGCAGGGGCCTGAAACTAGGTGATCTTTATGGTCCCTTCCAACCAACCCGTTCTCTGATTCTATGAACAAATTCCAACAAGTCATTTTACATGTATTTGGCCTAAATGCCAGCTGTACTTCCAGTAAGCTTTTAAATGCTACCACACTGACATCCCAGAGACATGAAAGTGAGATAATTGGCATGTAAACGTTAAAAATAATTGAAGTTATAGCCTAATTTGCAAGCACTTTCTCCCAGTTCAAATCCAATGAGGTAGAGTTGTAAATCAGGGTACAACAAAAGTCATCCCTTCATTATGGAAAGCCCTGTTAGGAGAAGTTGAACTAGAGCATTATTTCCACAGCATTCTTAAAACTAATTATTGCATATACACTAGTTGTATAAGGTATGCACATAATAATATAACTAAGTATAATAGTTAATATCATTAAAACAACAAGAAATCATTGATTACATTACATAAAAACGAAGAGATTACTGCTAAAGAAGGAGCTATGGCAGTAAAGAGTCTCAAGGAAAAAATAGCATGGAACAGGGAAGAAATCAAAGACTTTTTGTGAAGACAGCTAAGAAAGATGACTGAAATAAGTATAGCGCATACAGACAGAAGCACAGAAAATAAAATGAGGAGTGTGAAATTACACAAAACATGCACAGTAGGGAATAACTACTGAGAGAAAAAATGATGTACCATTTTGACTAAACATAGAGGGATGTGCTAACGAGACTTGAGGACATCCAGGAAGAAATGTCTGAAGGTTCACAATCTGAGAAGAGAAAAATGTGTGAATAGGAGGCAGAGATAAACATATTTGGAAGTTACCATCAGAAAAGTTAAGAACACATCAGAGCAGAGCTGAAGATGTTATAAAGGAGAGAAGGCAACAGAAGGAAGAAAGTTGAATTATGCCAAAATAAAAAGGAAGACAAGAGCAGGCAAGAAACAGAGGTAGAGAGGAAGCATACAGACAGATCACAGCCTGTCCCAGTGATCTGCCTAAAAAGATGGGCACGTGAACAAATGGCAGCTGGCCCCTGTAAATCCTTAGGAGTGAAGCTATGGGAGCCCCAGGTGTTCAGAATGTTTTGACTGAAATGGCCCAGCTGTAATTCTCAGCAAAGAACCCACAAAAATAAGTAATGTAGAAAGAGCCTTCAGTCAAGTACAACTGGTAGTTGAGGGCAGGTGATCTGCAATTCTTTGATAATTTGCAATACTGAATTCTAAAACACAGTAAAATAAACCCAGGAGTATTTACCTAATCCCAATTATTTTCATGGTAGCTTTCCCCTTAAAAAATCACTGCACATTGTGGCCCAATTTGACATCATTTTTCTTTAGATTTAAGAATCTTTTCTCAGCCAAAATCTAATTTACTTTTTGGCTGACATTTGAACAGCATTAATTAATAAACTATAACAGTTGGACTACTATTCTATTTTCAACTCTGGCACTAGCCTGACACGTGACCTTGAATAAACCACTCCAGATCATATGTTTCCCTCCTCACCATTTTGCCTCTTCCAATGACTGGGTTCCAAGGGGTTTTGCAATGAAATATTCATTAAATAATAGTATCTACATTACATGGCAAGCTGATTTTTTTTTTAAATCATGATATTGTCAAAAAGACAAAAAAAAAAAAAAAATACTTTCCCTGCTACCAGACAAACATACCAGTAAGAATAAAGAATACAATTTCAAGACATCTGACGAGATGTAGGAGGCCTGGATCATTTAGATATTTGTTAGCTGGACTTGGTATTACTTCAATCTGTAAAAGCTTAGCTAACAATATCACACAGGCATAAGCTAGCTGTGTTTTTCTGCTTTTGATATGTGTCTGTATTTACGCTTAGGCATGAGTATTTTATTGGTGATTCTGCTGGAAATGTTTCAGACTTCAGTGATACCAAACATAATGCTCTCAACATTTTGCCTTTTTCTTAAATAGAAATTCAACAAAGGAAATAAATACACTGTAATGTGAGCACATGCTGAGCAGAGGAACAAAAAGCCATTGTGGTTTTAGAGAAAACAATATTAGACAATGCTGCATTTCATGCTTTGAAGTGTTGAATCCCACAAACTCTGACACTTTATTTGATCCTATTAGCATCTGCCTTTCCACTAGCAAAAAGAATCATTGAGCTGCAGGACCAAAACCTATTTTTTTTACAGAACCAAAACCAATACTGCTTTTTATCAGGTGAAGTTGAAGCAAACTGACTGCACTGAGTAACAAATGGAGCTGAATGACTGGAAGCATCCTCTTCTAGGTTGACTTCCCTGAATTGCATAATCAGGAAAGATACCACGTTAGCTGAGGTATGAAACACCTGTGCTACCAAGTCGTACAAGTGAACTCCCACTTACTCAACCCAATAACACATCTTCCTTCCCCCCGCCTCAATCCTATAAACTGTGCTCCTCTCCTGAAGATGGGAAACATAGAAAACGAATTCAATCATCTGAGATCACATTGAATTCGATCTAAAATTATGTGCACTCTTTAGGTTTTACTGAAATACACAGCAAGAAATACATGGAGATAGTGGAGACATATTAGAAGACATTGCTGTAATGAACAGCCATCCTTAAGAACATGTACTTGCATATCAAAGTAAGAAGGGAAGAATTTCAAATATTACTTTCAAAGTTATACCCAGGCAATTTACTCAATAGCTGTCCGAAACCAGGACTGCACATCATGGTCATAGATGCCTACTTGAGTAATTAACCAACCTGATCGTTTGCTGTCACTTCTCCATCTCTCAGCTTCACATTTCATTCTTGCCACCCATGCTTATAGCAGCCTCTCACTCTCTGTGCACCAAATATGCTTTCAGTTTTCAGATTTCAGGTTTTCAAATTTGCAAATTTCACTTCTAATCCACAGCCTTCCTGTCTCAGGTCCAGTACCTGCAGGACCTTACTGCATCTCAGTCACTTTCTTACATTTTGTTTCCAGCCCTAACGAAGGGAAGTACCTCACAGCACGGATAAATATGTCCTCTCAAACAAGGATAAACATAAACATACACTATACTAAGCAAGTATTTGCTATACTTTCTCAAGGTCTGGGAAAGCGAGTTTTTTTTTCAGTTGCAATAAAAACATTTCTAGGTATTCCATTTGTAACCTTATAAACTTATGGAGCCCCAGAAATAAGAAAAATACAAGAGGGAACAATGTCCCAAGTCCCTTTTCATTTATTGAACTAGAACAAAGTTTAAACTACTTATGAAGCATTGCTAGAAGAAAATAATTAAGACTTTGCTGTTTTTTTTGTTTTGTTTTGTTTTGTTTTGTTTTGTTTGTTTGTTTGTTTTTTTCTGGGGCCTGTTTGTTTTAAGGGATTGTTGACCAGAGCAAGGGTAAATAACATTTTCCTATACATTTTTCTTAGCCTTCTCAATATACAGTTCCCCCCTGTATTACAATGGAGCTGTAAATAATAATTCTCCCTTCTCCTTCTATTCACATCTTTTAAAAGTTCTCCAAACCAATTATTTTAAGGCAACTCTGGTCACAACAGGAACTGAGATCAACAGCTGTTACCCCATACAATAACAGGAAGCAATTAAGAGGCCAGAAGCATCCTTCTTGGTCTCACAAACCCACAGAATAGAGGAGGAATACCTAGTAGCAACAGAATGAAGATGGAACTTTTTTCACAGATGACTGGAGGATTTAGTCCTGTCTTGATTTTCTTGAAATACTGTGCCCAAATCCCTTAATCAACTGAAAATCTCAGCTAGACAGTTCAGATTCCATGATACCAGGGGGAAAATGTCTGAAATTCTGTAGTTTCCATATGAAGTATAATACGAGATACTACAATCAGTGGATCTAACAAAAAAAAAAATCCATTAAGACTGTACTTTGAGTGTTTTTGAGTAAAATACTCAACTTAAACATTTCTAACATGCCAATTAACTTGGAATCCAATTGCAAACTTTATGTAAAACAGAATAATTCTCTCTAGCTGAAAAGCTGCCATATTGACAGGCTTCAAGTTCAGCTTCAAGTATTGTATTTAAAAATCAAAGAGACTTCAAAATTTCTATTGATCCATTTCTTCCTCAAAAGATGAAGAAAGGAAAAATAAAGTATATAACGTTTGAAAAGACAGTGATGAAGAAGAATAGAGAAAGGAGATGAAGATAAAATAAATAGAATCCTGGAAAGATAAAAAGTTTTCCAGTCATAAAAGGTGTGATTACTATTACCTGGCTGTATCCAATGCACTCTTTTCTAACATCTCTGTCCCCTATCTGATGCAAGGCCAAAGGCAGACCTTCCAGCACAATCTAGGTGCTTAGAAGATGAGAATAATATTAATAGAAATAATTTCTATTAATAGCTGGTGTACACCACGTTTAAACATGTATTTGAACCAAATATATTGCTTCCAAAATGAGGTAGTCAAACTGAATGTTAAGAAATCTATTCCTGTACAAATCTCAGCAGAATAACTAGGCTTCAAGAATCATCTCTAAAATATGATTAAGGCTCCAGGTGAGTCCCTTACCACTTGTACTATTCCCTTTTAAGAGAATTTTGAATAAAAAATAAAAGTACCAATACACAGCTTATCCTCCCAAGAAAGCATTAACTTGCTAGGAATAAGAATTACAAAGCTCATGTATAACAGCACCACCTGGTGTGGCTTGCCATGGATACAAATTTCAAGTGGACAAAACCTACCAGCTCACCTAATTTACCTGTCAGCCAGTGCGGAATTCATCACTGCAACATGCTTTTGGTGCTTTTCATTTGCTAGTTCATTTTAAATTGTTGATTTTTGAAGACATAATTCACATATAATCAGATTTCTCAAGATTTGATGCAGAAGTGGCTCACAAGCTGGCAATGTGCACTTGCAGCCGAGAAGGCAACCTTATCCTGAACCAGAAAATCTGCCCCCACAGCTTTCGCTCCATCAGCCAGAGACAAAATACATGTTGATGCATTCAGCTACACCAATTCTTTTTAACATGCAGATGTTACAGTGCTCGTATTTTTATTTTTTGTCCCAGGCTACTGGTAGGGGTTGCATCTCTGGCTAGGTAGAGTACAAGCTAGCATCTGTGTAGTCATACAAAACTGCTGAAATTTAGAACTTAGTACTCTTATTTAATCTTGCCAGAGGCTAGTGTCTATATATTCTGCAAGACCATGTTCACAGTAGTCCGCTGTCCCCATCCTATAATGAGAAAATCATTCTTGAAAACCAATCACAATTCAACTTTCACAAGAAAGCTGGCACATCCCACTACACACTGTCATATCGCACTATAGATGTGTACAAAAGAAAAGGTGAAACTAACACTAAAGGATCAACACAACTGCTTTCTAAAGCACTAAATAATAATATTATCTAAATTATTGCTATGTCATTGTCACAAGTTTGGTTAAAGGTCAAGCAACTTGCAGGCAGGCTTTTATTTACAATCACAGGCTTGCTAAGTTTCTAATTACCTCTCAAATTCTGCCAGACACTTTTGGCAATTTTAAAATAGATATTTTTGTAATTGTCATCCCATTAGAAACAGAATCTGTAAAGCCACGTCACTTGCACAAGTTCCGAGTCCATATGCAAAATGCCTGTGCACACAAGCCACCCATTGTCTGGTAAGATAACCCCCTAAAAACAGACTGAGAATTAATGCTGCCACTCAAGCTGAAAGAGCCTAAAGAAACCAGTAAAATTCCTCTGTTCTGTTCTTAACTGTGAAGATCTGCTCCCCAAAAGGCACCACCTGCCAGGTTCTTCTGAAACTCCGAGGGTTCCTTTTCAATGGCAAAAAAAGCATGACTGTTAGTCACAAACATACAGAGTGCTCAAGTGGTGATTGAAAATTCATTTTACTGTGTGTTTTATCCCCTTCAGTTTTCATTTCATGTGTAGATAAGTCATTAAAGTTTCCCTTAGGACCAGTCTATGCCTATTTTTTCAATTTCTTTTCTTCAAGGTTGAAAGTATGCGTTGCCAGAACATCATCATCTGCCAGCAATTAAATTAAGTAAAACAATATCAGGCAATTTTGAAAATCCTTTTCAAAGAAACTACTCCCTCTGCAAGAAAATTAAGTGAGCAAAATACCTGTAACCTCTTGTCACTAGCCTGAAAAACTAATTAGATCTATGCTTTTGATAAAGTAAGCTGACAAGCACCTTTCACCTCTGCTGTAAGAACCAATTTGCCTTGGAAATTTCTAATTTCTCTTTTGGTGTGTCACACGTGATTCATCCAAATACAAAGCGAAGAAAGAAAAAAGAGAGAAAAGATCAAGTACTTTTGGACTCATACTAATGAATAATGTATTTTATTATTCAAGCCATATAATCAATAGTCAAAATCCAAACTTCCATGCATAACAGTTTATCAAACATACCTTCCAAGTTACCACAAAAGTCAGATAAGGATGATTTTATACAAAACGTAGTACAAACTGCCAGAAAAGTGGTTCAAATGAAGGCCCCCATTCTACTTAAATACCAGCAGAATCTAAACATTTACGTAATAACACCAAATAGGTGCAAAAACAGGGTTAGAAAAGTTCAACTGACCTTGGAATTGCTGAATGTATGTAGGTGTCCAACCAGCTGCAGTGAAATGCTTTGCCTATTTGTGTAAGCTGGGCCATATGAAACACCCAGGTAACTCCTAGCATGGAGGGATCTTGGCAATACGCCTTCCCGCTTACCCATTACTATTTTTTTTTTTCTGATGTTATAAAGGAGAAAGTGAAAATCGTTTAGTCTATTATTAGAATCCCCTTCCTCAGTTGTGGGCGATCCTGCTTCAGGAAGGATGAAATGATTAAGCAAAAAAAACTCAGATACAACTGCTCATATGTTCAAGAATCTTAACATCTGTAGTCCCCAAACATGAAGGGGGAGGGTGCTCAGTTTCTCAGCTACTCTTCAAGTTCATTTCAGCATGTTTTCCCATTTCCTAAGAACCAAATCAAAAACTTTAAAATCAAATCAAGCAGCAGTAACTTTCACACACTGGACAAGATTTTTTTACCACCCAATTTCTAAATGGTAGCTAGTGCTCTTCCAAAAAGCAATTGTTATCTCTTAACGATAAGGGACTATTTTTTCAGTGCTCTCCCAATGCTGGATTCAGAAACACAACACTGTCCTCTTAGTATTTCCTACCAGTTCAAGTCCTCAAAAACATGCAAAAATTAGAGAGGTGAAATCCTAGCATAAATTTCTGTCACAGCAAGTGCTTTTTCCTCTTTTCCAATCAGTTTTAATAGATTTACACATTTTGAAGCTAGAAAGGACCTTTCTGATCACGTATTTTATTTGCCTACTTAACTGACTGCAGGTTGTGCTATGCCAGGAAACCCCATATAATCCTTGCTTTATTAATCCACTCTTGGTTTAAAGACAAGACATTATGTTTCTAAGAAATCTTTCTTGAAGTTGGATTACACTCACTGTTAAACATTTATTTGCTTTTTAGTTTGAAATTATCATAGACCTCCTTGCAATTTCCATTTCCTGAGGGATGAAAGTGGTAGTTTTTCAAAAACTACAGTAGTTACACTAGCTTATAGGATGTAAGGATCTCATATGCCTGGGCACAGTTCTGCATCATTACTCTTTAAGACCCGATGAGATACAAACCAGCAAGACTTCCAAAAACTTATTTAATAAACAAATTATTTTGCATTGCTGATAAGCATATGGGAATTGAGGCAATCTGTTCTGTAACAAGAAAAAGGATGATGGGGTGTTTTAGAGAGGGACAGGTGCTCCTGAGTCACAGAAGCAGACATGGGTTTATCTCCATAACTATTTACAAAAAGCAGGTTCTGTTCCTGACAGGGGTTTTGGGGGGCCACTGGCAGTATATCTATATATTATAGACATAAACATTACACTTGTTTTACTGATGTTTCTATTATGCTAGAATATCTTAGACCCAGAAATGTACTTTGACACCATTGTGTAAACATAAAGCAATTATCAAATGTAAAAAAAAATTAACCCACTTCTTATTTTGGTAAAAGAGCAGTTTACCAGGTTTTGTATACGAAGCATGTAACTTTACCTGCATTTTTCTTCATTATTTCACAAGGGAAATTATTAGGTGTACGTGCCCACATCAGTGCTGTTAAATCACAAATCAATCTCAAGCTGTTCCAAAAAGAGCACGACTGATGCCACTGCTTGGTACTCTACCAGAGCTAAGCACCTGCTGCAGCCTAGTTAGTGAAAGCAACATCCCTCACCACATCTTTTCAGAATACCCTGAAAACCTTTCCTGGGCTGTACAACTGCCAATGGGGTTCACCATTCAGACACAGAGGTTAACCACGACGGAACAGCTACAATGACTAAGGCTGGGAACAGCCTGTGGCTTGCAGTTTCCCTTGAAATGAAGGGCCGGTGCTTACCATATGATCCTGTCTGGCTGATGGCAAGGTGTTGGACCCCAGCTGCACTACCCAGGTGTCAGGAATGCAAAACAGTTTAATACTGCTGTGAATTCATATCATGAATAATGAAGAAAACAGCTGAATCCAAAAAGCCCCTATGTATACTGAGAGTCATCTCAGGCTAGCGTGATAATAGCACATTTTAAAAGATTTTTTTTTTTTTTAAAAAAAAAAAGGTCAAGTTCTGCCATCAAACACATACATATGAATAATTTCTATAAGGAAAATGAAGCCAAAGGCTATGGTAAATGTCATTAGTAGCCTTCTTCATATCCAGAAGAACAAGACTGTTTCAAATATGAGGATTTCAGTGTCAAGAGAGAAAAAAATGTATCTGGATTAGCATTTATTCATACTATTACTAATATACATACAAATCAAAAACATGCACATGAAAGGTCACTGTTGTGTTTACAGATTTCAGTTGTTTACCATACCCGAAAATAGCAGTAATGAAGCTGCATGCATTAACAGTATTGGACCCAGGAGCAGCACAGGGGTAATGCATGTTGGGAATGAAGGAAGAATAAAATTCAGAGATAAAAGGGGAATGGTTGGATTCTGCAGCTCAGCATTAGTAACTACATTTCGGATGAAAAAGAGAGTGAGAAAAAGATGAACCATAGATTTGCTGAGGAACAGACCTTTCTAACACACGTTTGGTAGTGTGTGTGCACATGCTCCTTATTGTTACCTAATAATCATGTTAAAAAAGAAAATGTGTTTGGCTACGAACCATGAAGCTTTAGGCTGTGTCTGTCCTGAAATTTCACAACAGCTGACAGCATGCTAACAAAAGGAAAGTTTCCAATACAGTTGGAGAAGAGACAGGTTAGGAGCTGCTAGGTTTTGGTGACAGTCGGAGGACAACTCAAAAGAAAGATGTGAGAGTCACTGCCATCTCCGTGAGATGAGAGTACAGAGAAAAAAGAATACCCATGACAGACTGCTGAGGGAGCCCAGAGGATGACAGCAGGGGCAAATGACTTTCAGAGAAACCTGGAATCAACAGTACTTCAAAATAAAAAAAAAAAAAACACACGTTATTTACATGTTGTGAGAAGGCCCTGCAAAGGAGTGTATTTAACAGAGGACAGGTGCAGAGATTCTGCTCTTCACTCCTCTTGTCCTGATACTCTTTCCGGTCTCTTCAGTTGGATGTACAGGAATTGTCTTTAATTCCTGTGTCTAGGCGAGAACTGGATGACATAATGACTAAAATTACTACAAAAGATGATTCAAAAAGATCTTATGGCCTAATTGCTTTTCGTCTTGATAACGAACTCCACGTTCTTTCTGATAAGCGTGACAAACAACAGCAGACAGATGCCATCTAATGCTGGAGGCACTGTATGTAATTGTAACACCCAAACATGGGAGCAGCAGGAAGAGTTCTGTCTCTCACCCTTATTTCTTTGGTTGACTTTGGTATGTTGGATGCTGAGGAAAGTTTGTCAGGAAACCGTGTATATTTAGATATAAATATTTAATATATATAAGCATTATATATATTGAATATATTTGAATATAAACTATATATTAAATATATTTAAATTTAATAGTATTTATATAATTAATATTATATTTAAATTTAATTTATATTAAATTTAATATATATTAAATATATTTAAATATTTAGATATAAATAATTAGAAAATCCTGCTTAGATGGAGAAATCCTTGACTACTGCAACAGAAGAGCCAACACTTTACATGTAATCTGGTCAATAAAAGTGGTTCTCAGATATAGAATTGAAATTATACTATCTTCCAGATGACTCTCTGAAACACATTTTCTTTCCCAATCTAAAGCAAAATGTCCAAAGCAAAAACCTATGGAGCATGTTGAGCTGAATCAACAGAAGGAAACTAACTCAAATAATATCTCTAAGCTTTTTTGAATTAGGCCCTAAGGCAGTTTTGATGAGCAGAGAAGGCCAGTATCAAGAATCAAAAGACAATTTCCTAGTAGACAACTCCCAGACCAACATCATTCCTAAGCTCATTTTCAAAATAGCAACAGTGTCCTCAAGCAAATCATCCTCTTGCCTCTTATATATCTACAAATTCGTTGTTGTTTAATATTCGGTGCTTCATCATAGAATAGAGAATATTTTTATCCTCTTTTTTTTTTTTTTTTTTCCCTTTCATAAACAAAATACCCCCCTTATTCTGCTTGCAGCTGAAAATTATTATGTTGGGAACAAAATTTCAGCTAGACGCTTTAACACCATAAGAGAGCACATCTAGTAATCTCTAGTAGCAACAAACAGCAGGTATTATCTTGCTTAGTTCACAACTAAGTACAGTAGGTATGCTGTTTCAAGAGATGTTTGGGAAAGCTTCTGATGGTTCACAATTACAATGCTTTTTAGATCAAAATGTACTTTGCAATCTTGTCTCTTTTAGCATGTGTTCACAGATGACTCAGTTTCTGACAAATACTTGTTTAGTACTTTTGCTTAATAGAAAAATCAATGTGAAAAACAGAAAAAATACCTGTGGTAGTTCCATAATAAGAAAAAGGTGTGTGCTCTTTCAACTATTTTCTTTACTTTTTTAGTAGATCCAAATGTTGTTTTTTGTTTGTTTGTTTGTTTGTTTGCTCATTTTGTATCACATATGTTTTGGGTAGGTGTAATTCCTATTACTGTTAATATCGTAGGAATTTAAGAGATGTGTTAAAAAGTTATACACCTACAAAAATAATGTCTTAGCAAAAAAAAAATGCTTCTGGTTTTGCCCAGAGGAATGTTTTGAAGACACTTAAAAAAAAAAAAAAAAAAAAAAGTTGAGGGAAGAAGTTAGTGATTCCTCATTCTGTACTCAAACAACCCATGAAGAACAAGGAATTATTTCTGCATTGCTTAAAATATAGAAAACATAGATGGTAAACTTTAATTTCAGCCATAAAAACAGATCTAGATTAAGAGCTTCTGATCTAGATGAAGGTTCAGTTCTTTAAGCCCACAGCTGAGGAGATGCTTAGGCTGTATGACACCAGCCATCACCGTACCGACGTACCAAGTACCAGCCCTAGAAGCAGGAATAGTGTTGTCACAGGTGGACTAGTGAAGTAAGCACCGTCTTTCCCAAGTTCTGTAGCCTGTCTCTGTTCTGGACACAGATGTTGAAGAGGAGGTGGCAGTGACAGTACCTAGGGTAAGTAAAACTAATTCCCTTTCTGCCTTCCCCATCACAACTTGCTGGTTGAATCAAGAGTCTACAGAGTAAGGTGCCCCACTTGCTTGCTATCTTTCTTTATCAGAGATTAATCTATCCTGTTCCAGGAAAGAGAAGCAGTAGTGAACTCGACATTGTGCTAAGTAAAAATTAATCTTTTACCCACTTTTACCCTTAGGCACACCGGTACTGCTTTCTTGACTGCAGTCATACAATTTTAGCCAGAAGAGTGGACTGCACTCAATGACACACTACTCAACAATCACAGAATCACCTAGGTTAGAAAAGACCTTCAAGATCAAGTCCAACCATCAAACTGACCTTCAGGGTCCCATCACTAACCTACATCCCTCTTGTCATTAGGGCATGATTCTAGGTCCTGGGAAAGGTTGCTGTGAATCCACCAGAGCTGTGATGGAAACAAGGATTGTTTCACAATGTTCATAATGCATTCCCCAAGCAAGGCTCTCACTCCTGCACTGCTACACAGACTACAAGGACTGCTATCTCCCTTAGCCATCGTTTTGAGAGAAAATGGCCATGTGTTCCCTATTTTGGGCTAACCTCAGTGGAATGATATGCTCCGTAACACTCCTGCAGGGAAACCTCAGATTTGCAAATAATGTGGATACTGAACTTAGCACAGACAATACTCATTACTTGTTCATGCCAGAACTCTGCTATACATTTTGGCATTTTTCTCTCTTATTGGGCTTTGTGGATTACATGATCATGGGAAAATTCAGGCTGGAAGGGACCTTATGCAGTCTTCAGTCCAAGCTCCTGCTCAAAGCAGGGTAAGTTCTGAAATCAGACCAGATTGCTCAGTGCTCATGCACTTACATCTTGAGATATTTCCGAGGGTGGAAACTGCACAACCTCTCTGGACAACTTGGTTCAATGCCTGGCTTTCCTCCTGGCAAAAATTCTTTGCCTTATATCCCACTTGAACCTTTCTTGTTTCAATTTCTGCATGGCCTCAAGTTCTTTATATACTTAAGTTTGCTCCTGTGCTCTCTGGATGTCAGGTCTACTTGCAAAACACATCCAATAATAGCACTCTGCCTCTGGGGAGAGGAGAGGTGTTGTGAGAACAAATTACTTAATATTACTCATTTTATTAGATCTCATAAATGAAGTGCTCACACATGAGAATAGAACATTGCAGGCCACCTATGTGGAAATGGTACTTTAACACAACATAACATGCTGAGCTTTCAGGCTGGAGCAATGCCTGCTGACCAGTTCTGCAGATACTACCTTATTTGTGGAGTGTCCAGGTGAGGAGAAAACAGTTGGGATGAGATCAGTGGTTCATGCAAGCAGAACCTCTGACTCCGGTTGTAAATTTAGAACAAAAGAAATGAAGCGGTGACATGCTGCTCATTCCTTAAGGTTCAAGGCACTGCTCTCTGTCAATGTTGAGTGTACTCCAAAGCATGCATGGAACAGGTAATAATTAAAAATTATTCCTGCTTGTAAAAGCAATATTTCTTTTCAACAGCATTGTTTTACAGTTTGCGAAAGGGTATCCCTTCTTCACAATAACATCAGTTCAAAATCAGAAGTTAATTTTTTTTTCTTTGAGTTAAAGAACACAAAGTTTCTGACTTCAGCAGAGCCCATTAGCAATGCAATTAAATGCTCTCCTGAATTAGGACCATAATTTGATTATGTATTGCATGGGATCAGGCTGGCAGATAAATTTAAAATATTTCCTTAAAAACATCCACAGATGTAGAATTACATAATTAAGCTATTTTAGATCATTTAATGAGGTTGCAAAAACATACTAATAGTAATTTGTCACTTGGAAGCTTGTGCTGTTGGACTTATAGTTACTGAGGCAGCAGTCTGCCTTAGTAGAGCAGAGGGACAGAAAAAAAAAAAAAAAAAGTGACAAAAATACAACCTTCTAAACATTTAATAGCAATTTTGCTTGACTACGTAGAGCAAACAAACACACAGATGGATACAGTTATACAGGTTCTGTTAGCATTCAGTTGAGATAACCTCTGTTGCTCCCCCGTACTCAAACACTGGAAGCACTACTCAAAGTGTTCACATTACACAAAACACAACCGTGTGTTCTGCTCCTGCTTCGGTCACTCACCACACATTTGTGCATCAAAGAGAAAGCACATGACACACACCGTACATCTCTCAATAGGGTTTTTTAGCCCTAGGGTTATTTCAGTTGTTTTGGTTTTTGTTTGTTTGGTTTTGGTTATTATGCCACAGTAACATGACTTGCTCTTGCAGGCCTGTCTCTTATGATTCAAAATTCATACTTCCTTTTTTTTTTTTTTTTTTTTTCTTTTTTTTTCTTTGAGTGTCTCTACTCACATGCTGCATGTTTTCATTTATTTTTATCAGTTTACATGGTCAGCCAATTTTCTATTTCCTGTGTTACACTGCACCCATGTGACTGCTGTGAGGTGGACTTGCTGCTTTTCACAATGAGGAGAGAGCACGCAATATGGTAGGACTAGAGAAAAGAAAATGAACAAAATATTTCTCCTTTGATTTTTCAAACACACATGCTTACAGAAAAGATGTAATTTTTGCTTTCTGGTCAACTACACTCAATCATAACATACAACTTCAGAAATATTATTATACTACTGGGAGAACGGAACCAGGTTGGTGTTCAAATATGGGACTGGAAGGTTATAGACATTCCGCAGAACAGGGCTAAGATATAAGTGAACACTAGAGGGGGCTGGAAGTGCAGAGGGAGAGATGCCCAAACGGTGTCCCATCAATCTCTCTGTGGTACAATTTCCTTACGACTGCCATGAAAAATACTCTCAGTTCAAGTTCTCTAGTTAAAAAGAGGTACATGCTACGAAAAGAGCCTTGAGTTTATCACAGTTTATGTTCTCTGGGTAGAAAAAGCACTGCCCCAAAATTATGCAGTCTAATGGCTACATCTGTTACTCAGCTGTTACAGACTGCATGTGAGACCAGTAAGCAGCGCGACAGGCAGAAAGCCTACAGTCAAGGCACTTTTTAAATGATGTTTCACACAGCAACCAGTGATAATGTATGGTGAGAATATAGATACCGGAAAGTATCCAAACCCAGAATTTAAAAATATGGATGAACAAAATACAGAATGCTACTACTGATGGACCTTGTGTGCACACTTGATAGATGAACAAGGAAATCACTAAAAAAAAAAGCCCAAGCGGTACGCAGTGGAAGATAACCAGTAAGATGATTTGGGATACAATGTCTAAGGACAAATCCTGGGCTCTGTAGACTTGGACTCCTGAAGAACCGAATCCTACAGCACAGGTTTCAGTCTCGAGCAGGGCACTGAGCTGCTGCCTGGGGCACTGAGCAACATGCAGCGCAGCAGCTCGGCCACCTCACTGAGGGAACTGCCTGACTAGTTTGGCCACCAACTAGTGAGAGTTTGGCCACTCAGTGAGTCAGCAATGCCTACTTGGTAGGAAAAGGAAATTTGGAGCACTCCACAGCAGCATTTAGTGAGTAATTGCAAGTCCTGGAAGAGCAAGGAGAGGGCAAAAGTCCCCAAACACTCAGTGTGTCCAGTATCAGAGCCAGACCCCAAGAGAAAGAATCAGCTGGCATTTTGAAACCACATTCCCCCCACACAAATGGTAAAAGTAAACACAGTATCCTAATTTTGACTTTCTAAATTTCTTTGATACATGTAATCAACAAGAAATGAATAATGGAAAGGTCCAGTTACACCAAACAACCCATTGTCACTTGTTTTATAAGACAGAGACGTATGCCTGCAGCAACACAAATGAGACAAATAAATTCCCCTCAAAGTCACGCATACACAACTTCTTCCATCATATTGGTAGTAGGAAGGTCTCTTAACAAAAGCAATTCACAAAAGCTTAAGACAAAACAAAATTGAAAGTCATGGGCAAAATTTAAAGAAATACAACGCAATAAATGAAGGAAGAAGTTTGCCGTGTTTCTACCATGTTAGCTGGGCCTTTACCAAGATGTACTTAGAATTGTCCCTGGGGATAGAATTTCTCTTTTCCAACTGTGAAGGAAGCTTGTCTTAGAAAAGGGAGATGCACCAGATTCACCCAACCATCAGTGCTCAAAGTATTTGGAATGCCAATCTCCACCGAGAGTAAACATAGTCTGCATGGCTCAGTCTGGACTTCATGTGGTTAGTGTTACATGGGAGTTACTTGCATCATAAACAACCAACATGATCTATATTATAGGAAACTAAACTTTAAATGATGAGTACTCAGTACTGTCAGAAAAGACAAATATATGATGATTATAAAAAAAAAAATCAGTTATCACTGTTTTTGAATGAGTGAATATTATTTTAAATTTGTAGACCTGATATCTGTAGCAGAATATTTGGTATATCATTTGAAGGGTATGTAATTTTATCCTTAAATATTTTCAAGGAGGAGTTAATTCAAATGAAATGTTCAATTTGAGAAACAATTTAACATGTATTTTAGCTATATAAAATTGCCTAGTGCCTTGTATTTTGTCGTTACGGCTGTCTTTCTGATGGCATTCTGTAGCTTCAATTACTTTAGCACAACATTTCAGTCTAATGCATGCAACTTCATTACATTTTTTTGAGACAAAAGAGTATTTTTAGTCCAACTCCATGAGTGAGGCCTGTGACACTGAGTTAGATCAGAACAACAAAGTTTAGGGTTAAGTCTGGAATAATACAGAATTTGAGCAACTAAGTCTCAAGAAGGGATCCAGCGAGTCTCCACCAGTAGTTACCCATCCCTGGAGACAGCAGGAATTCAGCACCTCCCTGTTTACCTTGCAGGTTCCCTGGGCAATTTCACCTGGGGGAAAGCAGCAGCTAGCTTCTGCCTGGGCAACGCCACCCTCCACTAGCAGGGAGAAACGGTATTAAAATCTGCCAAAGGCCCTAGAGAGGCTAAATCCATTAGGTATGCTCGAAGTACTTCTTACACATCTCAGTAAGGCTGAGTTCAGCATAAGCCGTAGTTACTGTGGCCATTTTAATTAAAAAAGCTAAACTTAGATCCCTCAATTCCCGGACTGGAGCTCTCATCTCACCAGACACTTGTCCAAACAGTACCACCTCTCCCTACAACAAAGGGTACGGACTGTAACTATCCCAGCTACAGACCTAATGTTGCATACAACAGAACAGTTTTGCATCTTTGCACATTTACTATTAAGCCAGTCCAAAATGAGTGGAGAAGTGTTGCTAGCAAGACAAAACAGCTCTACGGTTACCAACCTGCTCCACCAGAGCTGCTAATTTTTAAACACGATTACTCTTACAGTCAGAGACTTTTTTTCTCTCCCCCTCCTCAGTACCTCCTTGTGTTTAGTGTGAGAGATTCTGTGGTGAGGACAACTCATCCCGACCTACCTGAGGTAGGTGTCAAAATAACAAGCCTTTTGTGTTCAGAAGCCCTCACCAACTTCTCAGGGAGTGCTGCAAGCATCATTTGGGTTTAAAGGCCTACAGCATTCCTGAAAGAAGAGACAGTTTTTCAAAAACATGGCAGAAAGTTTTTTGTAGCTTCTCTCCTAAGTGTCAAGATGTCCAGGTACATAAGGATTCACTTAGTGAGATTGCCAAAGTCATCTAACTCCACCTAAGGTCCAGAGAACCAAAGATTTCACTGAGCATCTGTCTATATTTTTAAGTATTCAGGTAAATTCCCCTTTGCACCCCATTTTCTCTCTTCTGTTCAAGGGAATTTTCCTTATTGATTTTAATGAAAATGGAATAAATTTATTTTTAATAATACATACAGTTACTTCACTAACAAAGAAATAATGTCTGTTGTTAGGGTTATAAACCACACTATGATAATATTTGATTTTATTAAGATGCCGATGTCAGTTCCATAACTTTGGATGCACAGAAATAGGTCAACAATTTAATGTGGGGGGTGGGCACACTGTGCTTTTGGACCACATGCAACACTTGCTACCATTTTCTGGCACTTTTCCACAGGCCAGGGACAGCAAAGAGCCTCAAGCACAGAGATTTACAGTTTCTATTTTACCACCCAAAGTCATCTACCATGATTCAGGGTACTTCTATGCAAAAGGTAGCACAAGAAGATTGCCTGCAAGTAATTCATTTTCATAATCTCCCTCTCTGAGAGGGAAACAAATCAAGCCATGGCTACTTTGCTTTCCACCAGCCAAATTAGTTTCACTGTGATGTTTCTGCGAAGTACAACACATGAATTTTAAACTGGTTGTAAAAGTCCACAGAAACTCAGTTTAGCATCTTCTGTCTGTACTGATTTAAGCGCTCTTCTCAAAAAGCAGCAAAAATAGTTTTGAGATGTCTTTTCCCTTCGCTCCCCTCCTTCCTCCCACTTATCTACCCCCTCTCTAAGCCTTTTGATGACACAGGGATATTTCAGTGCTTATCTATAAAACTGAGCATGCCCATGTGTTTGCTATGTAATTAGTAGGGGAAATGACACCTGGCTGCAAACTGTGATTGAGGAAATCACACACCTGACTGCAAACTGGGATTTTTTTTTCATTATTATCTAATGTCAGAACAGGGATTCACTATTTATAATGATGAATAAGCTTTGCAGGCTACTAGGCAGTCCTGCTGTGAAAGAAAAAAAGAAAAATGGTTACACAAGAAATTACTCCAAAATTAAGAGGAAACTTTTTTTCCTCTCTCTCATTTGTAAGGTGCACTGCTAACATGAATTAAGAATAATGTCCCTGAGAACGCCAAAAAAAAAGGGTATTTCTCTCAGTGGAATTAAGATTTTAATGCTTTGCCTTTGATCTGAATTACACAGTATTCTTTAAATCCAAGAGCACAAAATTCCAGACTTCCGTAAATAACCTGGGGCTTGCTAGCACAAATCTGTCAACTAACAAATCCCTCTTCATCTCTCCAAAGGCTGCATTTCTAAAGGTCATTAGATGGTCAGCTCACACACTAGCTATACAGATCATGTAAATATAGGAGACAGAAAAACATAAAAACCCTCCCCCCCCACCCCCCCAGTTTAGGTAACAGTTCTTAATAATGTCAGGACAAAAAAAATGTCAAAAAATAATGTCAGGACAGTTAGGGGCACCTAATATACACTACTGATAAAACAGTGATACATGTGGTAAATACACACATTTCCCCTCAAACTTCTAGATAATATTACTAGCAGTAGTCACACTGGTTTCAAGCTATTGACAACTTGAGTCACCACTTACTTTCACTCAGGGCTGTCTTGTGACTGTATGTTCAGCTTCACTGTGAGGAGTTAGATGGATATTGACTCGGTTGACTCAGTCAAGGCAGTTCTTGCCATTTTTACCATGCTTTTACTGCCACTAGCCTGACTTGTGTCTGTACAGAGTGAAACTCAAATGGCACCATGCTCCATCACATTGGGCTAGAGCGAGGAGTTAATGAGGATCCCTAAAAACCCGTTTAAAGCACTGACATGTATTCTGATGCACGTTTCTTTCATGCGTCTGCCCTTAAATACCAGCAGAGAGACCCTAGCTCCTGCTAGATGAAGCAGATCACTTTGCTGCATTAGGACATGCAGAACTCCTACTGATGTTAACAGCATAGAAAGAGCCAGCAGGGCCACACTACTGAATTATTTTAAAAGAAAACAACAGCAACAACAACAAAACTCAAAATCCTTGATTCCTGCACAATTCTTTGATACCCTATTTCACCTGAACACTGGCTGAAACTTGAATGATTTTTACTGACCAATACTCAAAGCAGTGGAAATGTCCCAGTCCAAGAAAGGACCAACAACTTTGACTTCAGTTTAATTACATTCAGCTTTTTGACTTGTGTATAAATGTGGTATTGAATCAAAATGTTTGCTCAAGTCAGCCAAGTGAAATCATGAATCCACCACAAGTATACTTTAAAATCTGTCCTTCAAACTACAGTGAATTCATTTCAGTCTTGGATAGCCTAACAAACTTCCAGTTCTTGACAACTTCATCCTGGGACAAAAACAGATCTTCAGGAACTGCTATATTGCTGTGTCCTATTGCTACCACTGCAGAAGTCCACCCCATAGTCTCAGTTTCCAAAATGTGGACAAAAAAAAAGATGCCAATCAATCAAATGAAAAATTAATCCAAACACCAAAAGTAAATAAACATAAATCTCTAAATCCAGACATACATTTAGAAGATTAACTTTGAGAGATAGGACTATTTCTGTAATGCTGAAGTGCAATCATGTATGTGAGGGTCATTTCACTTTAGCAGCGATGTCACTCCAGCCTGTCCTCAACACTACGTGGGAGGTTTACACTAATCAGCTTTTTCTAAAGTTTAAATTCTAGTGTCACATCAATAGCTGTTACACAACAGCAGAAACACTAGCTGTGCTGGTGTTACAAAAGCCAGCCTGTCCCTATTTTCAAGCATTGGAATCAACAGATATTTTCCCTATAAAAAAATTATTTTAGATCATAAAGTTCAGTGATTTCGACAGAAACAAATAAAATGATGCATTATGCTTTATAAAGGCAGAACTATTTCACAGTTAGCATTAACTTTTGGCAAGCCTGGGGAAAAAAAAAAAAAAAAAAAAAAAAAAAAAAGGAGGGCAGAAGTTTTAAAGATTTTTATCTTCACTGTATATGTCACACACCAGTATGATTTTTCTCGCAATTTTATTTTTGTGTTTCAATCTTTATGTATTGGTGAGTCAACTTTTTCCCAGAAGAGAGAGGGAGCACACCCCTTTCCCAAGTTTGTTTCAAAGAAAATCAAATGATCTGAAGCATTTTCTCATAAAACATAGACCACGCAGCTCATGAGCCAGCAAAGTCAAATTCCTATTCTTGGCTTCTGTTACTTTGCAGTGGTAAAGCTGCCTGGCACTCACAGCAGCCTCTGAAGGAGCACACGTGGAATTTAAGCCTTTTAGATTCTAAGAAAGTCTTTCAGCTAACGGAGTCCTTTTCTAAAGCAAACAGAAGGAAAAAAAAAAAAAAGAGGGGGGGAGTCAGACACATCCCATCAAAATACACACATATTCACATGGGGAATCAAAACATGGTGTAACTCCGGTTAATCTCATAATTGCAAGAGGCTTTCATCCATGGCTGTTAAATAATACGATCCAAGTTGCCTCTCCAAGATTAAGTGCATAAAGTCACTCTGCAACTAAAATAGCAAGTCACGGAAGGGTTTGCTATGCCGTTTACATTAAGAAGAGAAAGATCAATTTTTAGTAATTACCCTTATAAAAGAATGACTACTGTGTCTTTAACACACAAATGTATTACTACCAGATATAAATGCACTCATTGTAAACATAATGACTGTAAAACTTTGATTTTTTTAATCCTGTAAATACCTAATTTGATGCACTATTCTAAAACATGCAATCCATTTGTTTTTCCCATACTAAAGATACCTTTCCTCCTTTTTCTGCTTGTAAAATTACATTTTTAGGATAAATATATATATATATATATATATCAGAGCAATGATCTGAATAATTTGAGGGAAAGAGATAAATGTTTCCCTGACAAGCTACACCATGTTTAGATTCACTCTAAATCAGACACTATAACATGGCACCTAAGTAGGTGTCAATCTGCCATTGGGGAATCCAGGATCATCTTCATTCTCTCTGAAGAGAAAGGCTTAGTATTATGAAGATACTTTTCATGTTCAGAGCCCAAGCTAACTGGATAATATTTGTAAAAGGGATAAAGGGATCTAGCTTCCCAACTGGAATTCAATTAATTTTTTGCTCCCTGGGAAGGAAAAAAATATTTGCTTTGAGGAGTGAAGGAATATAGGCAGAATCACAAAGAGCAGTCACTGCTGCAGCCACAGCTGGAACTGAGGATTTCCTGGTCCTCTTGCCATGCTGAAAACCTGAATCTGGTCTTCAGCAGTAAATAAGACAAATGAGGCAAGCAGAAAAACATCTTCATTTACTACAGGAATGGAAGCTAGCTTTCTATTAAAAAAAAAAAAAAAAAAAAAAAGATAAGAATCTACTTTTTGTAACAAGGAGTAAGACGTTGGTTTGAGGTCAGGTCTGTAGACCCTCCAGAATCATGGGATATCATCCCCTACCACAGCCTGAGCACAGTGAGATGCCACAAGGCTAAGCTCCGTAGCTCAGAGAGGCACAGAGCTAAGGCTGTCAAACAGCCATTTTCCACCCTGTGCTTTGGATGTAGGAGGTCCTCACCTCTTCCACAAGCCCTCAGAAGTGCTCAGTTAGTCTCCACAGCTGAAAACCCTTTGAAGAAGGCTGGAACTGACCCACAGATCACAGCTGGGTCCCAGGTGAGGAGTATCTGGCAAAGATGCAATCTCTCCCCCTCAGAGCTGCTCAGCAGTGCTCAGCTCTAACAGTCTGATCCGGAGTCAGCAACGTGGTAGGACCAGAACACTTGGAAGCAGTTACTGGATGGAAGGGCAGGATTCTAGTTGTGAAGAGGCTCAATTTTTCCTTAAGAAGCACATAACGCATGCATCACTACTCCCATCCCATCCGCAATCTCATCCCAGAAGACCAGTGCTGCCAGTGGCATTTAGGTAGCATTCAACCCTGCAGGGCCAGGAATGGAAGACAAAACATTGAATTTTGAAAGTGTTCAACAATATCAAAAGATTCTATAAATAATTTAATGATGTCCACAAAATGTAAACAATTTCAAAAGCCACTGAGCTTGTAGAAACACAGCACTTTTTAAGACCCAGAAGAGCTTGTATAATCACAGCAACTGTTGTTTTTTCAATGTAACTTCTCTCCTGCATGTACAAATAGGTCTTCTACAATCATCTATAGGTACCACCTCGTGCAGCAGGTGGTAAGTAACGAGAATTTCACAAGTAGATGTTTAGCAGAGACCTAATTATTCTTTAGCCAGTCTGCAATTTTTAAAAGCAAACTTTTTAAAGTCAAGATTGCATTGTTTCAAAAGCAGTTATAAATACATCTTTCAACAGCAAACTGTGCTTGCTGTGCAGTCTCCAAGAGTACATGAAGAACAATGGTATTTTTACCATCAACCCCCCTTAGCTGATTAGAAAAGCAACCTTGGAGTTGGGTGGGAACAGACTGTGCCCCGTGCAGCAGGTAACAGTAAATCGAGTTGACTAACTTCCCTTTACCAGTCTGTTGTCTTGCAGAGAAAGCAGCCCGGCTCCAACCTTTAATTACCTAAGCAGTACTTACTAAACTTAGTTGCCCTGAATATCCACAGATTAAAGCAGTTCTGGAGATGATCCCAGATAGTATTTCCAAGTAAGAACTCTCCTATCAGGTGCTGTCACACTAATCAACCCTGGTAGACCAAGTAACCACAGTAAACACATCAGAATTAAAACAAAACAAAACAAACACAAAAACAACTAACTCACTTCAAATCTGAATTACTTTTACCTGTTCTTGATCCACCCTCAGAAGTCAGCTCCAGTCAATACAAAGCTCCCCAAGTCAAATTCAAAAATGAAATATTCAAAACCCTTTGAATCAAGCACAGGTTTGCTCACATTGCTGAACCTCCTTTCTTTCCAGCCTGCAAGCAACAGGGGTGTTCATTTTATATTATACAGACAACACTATAGCTCTAAAGTGACCTTCCTCTTCTTCCTCCACCGTAAACTCTGCATATGGCTAAAATAGGACTAATTCCTACACCAGCTCTGGCTTGTTCCAAGTGTAGCCATTCCTGGCAGGCTGATCTCCTGAGAGCACCATGATACTCATGGCTCGTTAACAGGGATTCAAAAAAGGAAAGAATTACAGCCTTCCAGACAGATTCTTTCACATACTGATACTTTGCAGCACCAGGACAGTAAGAAAAGACAAACGGATACTGGAAATTCATCTCAGTGTTTGAGTGCAGGTAAAGGAAGTAGAGGAAGGCTGGCAGCAACAGGGAAGGGGAAGGCTTGTGAAAAGCCTAAGGCGAGAAAAAGCCTTACAATTTTAGGCTACAACAGAAACCGAAGATCCTGCCAACAGATTTAGAAGTGCAACACAAGCAGGCTAGGAATGCAACCCTTACGAAGGCATGGAAAGTGTTTAAACAAATGATTCTCACCAGAGAATAATTATGTTCAGAGAACTGACCCAGAAACAGTATCTCACCGTCCAGCAGGATCTGCAGGGCAGAACCTCTTCTGCTGTAGCTGCCATGGCTGCAGCGACACAGTGGAGTTAAGGCAGCGTACAGCAGTGCAGATATGCTCCCAGATGCCTTAACGAACAATGCCTCTCTCTGTATTTTGGGCTAGAAACTCAAAATTCAAAGCACATGCTGATTCACAATAAATGAAAAAAAAATAAATCTATTTTTTCCCATTTCAGCCTCTTTGAGCTTCTAAACATAGTTTCATCCATTTTAACTTCACCATTCCCAAAGTTGAGAAATTTCCCACCATCTGCGAATCTTTACATCTCGCTATTCGAAGGTTCAAATCCCTCCGCACAATGGATCCAGTCACGTTACCCTCAACCCACTGAACAAGTGACTGCATCATATGCAAGGAAAAAAAAAGTCATCAGGTGTCAGCAAGCTCTGAGAATAGCCTAAAAAGCAAGCATGGGTGGAAACTGAACAGGCAAAGTCTAAATCTTTTGTGTTGGCAGGAACGATGGAGGCACGATGGCCACCGCTCCCTGCATGGGTAGAGAATGTCACTCTCTTAAAGTCGTTAATCCAGCACCTGTCATTAACGTTAAACCATTAACTTAATGTGGTAAAAAAGGAAACAATTGAGCAAGCAGATAGACACATAGACTGCATCCTACCTGAAGTGTCTGCTCTGCTGTACTTCACCTTATCAGCAGAGTCCCAGCAGGAATGAATTTGACTCACACTTTCTAAGGCTAATATGTTTTCTGCTATAATGTCTTCAATGTCTGTCAACTTTAAAGAATAAAGGAAACCATCACTCTTTATTGCCTGAGGGGTTTGCCTTGCTGCATAACAGGAGTGATGCCAGTTTAATTGTCAGCAGGTTCATGGAATATTTTCAGCCTGCTAAGGTGGATAACCACATCTAGTAATGGATATGGTGACAGAAATGTATAAGAAAATTCTGTAACTTCTGATAAAATAATTCAGTTAATGAGGGTCCTTGTCAAAAATATTAGCAGAACAAAGTTTAAAATTTACTGTAATGAAATTGTGCACTGTGCCTAAGTATATTTTTTAATCAGTCATTTTGGCCCTTGAAACAAATGCTGAGGTTCAGAACTGAGGCTCAGGAAGGTCTGGTTTGGGTGGAGCCTTCTACATCGCTTTGTACCTAGGTGCTCCCACTAGTACAGGCTCTGAAAATGCATGCCCAAACCATTAATATATATAGATAGATAGATAGATATAAACTGTGAATGTTTCCAGTTTTATGTGCCAAACACAAGGCTAAAGCATAGCCCTTCTGTAACTCCATCTCTTTTTAGAGCCTCCTGTTGCTTTTCATTCTGGACGCCTTGCCCAGCCTAAACCAAACTTCTCACTGCACTTTTATTTCTCTTACCCTTTTTATCACTATCTCCACTTACTAGTTCCCAGGGCCAGCCTCCTTGCCCTGCTATTGCCAGGATTCTCCCAGATTTCATTATCCAAATTCAGCCTCCTTCCACTCTTGATTTTGCATCCCTTTCACCTATCCTCCAACTCCAGTCCCCAGCTGTGGATAACCTTAGTTTTCCTAACACTCAACTCAAGTTTCAACTCAAGCCCAAGTTTCTCTATCCTTCTTGAAACTTCTGGTGACTATTTTCTACCTGCAGTTCCTTTCTACAAACTAATTCCCCACAGCCCAGTTCTGTTCTTGTCCAGTTTCACCTGAATCCTCCACGTGGTGTGGTCCAAGCTATGGACCAAGAGATGCTGAAAGCACAGAGACAGCATCTTTGCTCTCCATGGTGTTCTACAACTCACGGGACTAAACGCAGACTCAAAGGTAGATGCTTCAGAAACTTCAGATGGCCTCAAAAGTGACTCAGAAGAAATTCAAAGCTGGTAATTTTGAGTTTTAGTCTACAATTATGTATGCATCAGTGACATAACAAGTGGCTCTTTGAAGGGAAGAAAATGGGGTTGCTTGTTTGGTTGCTTTTCATACAGTTTAAAGGCTGTTTAAAATTTATCAAGCTGGCCACACAAAAGCACTCACACTTGTCTTTTACATTTCCTATTAAACTCACTGTATCAGCTTCAAATGCTTTAAGTCTGCCAAAATTACAAGCAATTCAAGCAAGTTCTTGCAATGGGACTTGTCAGCTAGCCTAAAATTGGCTACAAAGCACTGCCATCTAAGCACGGCTAGTGTCCACTTACAACTTCCCATGAAAAACGTTCTCTTTTCTTTCTCTCCAGTCAATTAAATTACACTAGCAAGTAATAAAGCCAGTGTTTTAACATCAAATAATCCAGTGTCTCGTAAAGACGCTGTCCTAGACCAGCCCCCAGGGTATGGATTAATGCTCACACAGATTGATTTGCAATGCCTTTCCACCCTGTCTCCTCCAAGACTAGAGCAAGGTGTGGTGACAGTTGTGCTTGATATAAAGTACAAGAGGAGCTCTTTCTGTCTCAGCTGCAGTATGTGGCAAGACATCAGAGACAGTAAGGTGAAAAGTAAGGAGTGAAAAGGAAATTGCCATAGATGAGGATGGGTAAATTTAAACATGCCTTTTATGCCAACAGCAAGATTTTCTGTGGGTGGAAAATGGAGCAGATTTCCACATAGAAAGGTCTGTCTGCACGGTCATACAAGTGAGAATCGAATCCAGATTCACGCGCATAGTCCCACTATAAGGGTGGGATAGTCAGCAACACCATGAAGACCTGGTTGCACCAGTCTTGTTAACTTTGACATCTCCAATTCAGGATTTCAAATATGTTCCAAGTGAAACGTAGCTCATTTGGTTAATGTACCACATCAGAGGAAAACAGAGGCTGGAAGGGACCTATCAGAGGTCAGATTAATCCAACCTTCTACTCAAATACCATCTTCACTTCAAGCCTACTTCTATGTTTCAGAGCAAAGACACACCTTGTAAAAACTATAATCCAGTGTGTTTTAACTGGAGCAAAACCAACTGTAAATAAGTTTAAAACAAGTGAAATAAAGATTATAGGAAGTAATGTCTTAATTGGGTTTAAGAATATACAGTAATAAATTAAATCGTATTTCATTTTGCTTCATTTGCTCTTGTTTTCTACATCTCTAACTGGCATTTTAGTCAGACACTTATTTACTGTGTGGTAAACTACTTCCTGCAAATTTGGCGCCTAGACCTAGGGAAATGGATAAATTACCCTGGAGTTCGCTTTCTGTTCTCAGCTCTCCAGGGGATGCCACAGGCAGGTTAAGCCAAGCACAGAGAGATGTTTGTCTCATTCCTTTCAACTCTTTTGGATGTCAGTATTAATACACTGCTATAAAATGAACAGCTCAGAGAGAAGGTTGGCTATTTTTGAAATTTCAGCTTCAAACAAAGCATATTTCCTAACCTGGTTCACAAAAAAAAAAAAATTAAAATCCTAATTAACTTAAATGACATCCACCTGTCAGCCCTTCAAATGCTCACATCAGTAAGACAGGCAAAGAGTGTGAGAAGTTCAACCTAAATGTAGGTGTGAATTCTGAACAGGAGACGCTGGGAGCCACACATGGAAAACTTGCCATTACACGTTTGTCATTTGCCCTCAACACATCCACTTAAAACGGTTTCAAATCATCACACATCTATCTCCCCCTGCAAACAGGAACCATCCAAATGAGATCACGATCAATAAAGTTTACTGCTCAGCATCTACAGGGACAAGAGTGAGTCTAGCAACTTTTTTTTTTTTTAATCAAAACAAAAACAAAGCAAAGAAACCTTACAAGCATACGACAATTGGCTACAGAAATAAGTGACATGCCAGCTGGTTAGTAAGTCTTCCACTGCATAAATACATGCATCTGTGTACGTGTACATACACATTTGCTGGACATTTCACCTATATATCTGAATACCATATTCATATGAGAAAATAAGATTTTTTTAAAAAAAAAAACCTTTCCTCATTTTCATTTTCTTTTAGACCAACACAAGACTAGAATATTTAAGGCTGATAAATTTCCTGTTCTTTCTTTATTCACATAAGATGTGTGAATAAAGAAATATTTTAAGTCAAAATGTATGCACTATCAGTGAATCTGTCATACCACAACAGCTGCACATTTTCTATGCATCAGGACAGAGAAAAAGTCTGACTGATTATGAAAGGTTGGGGAGGAATATTTGCAAATAACACAGTTATTGTCTGTATTACCTTAGTCAGACGTAGTCTTGCTGTGCTAGGCACTGTGTGAATGCAGAATGAAAGAACCTTCAGGTCACGTTGAGCTTACCAATTTAGACTGCTCGTGAAACAAGGGGTTACAGTGAAATTATTAGTAATACTACCTTAAAATGAGGGTCTAAGGCACTTATCTCTCTTAAGAAATAGAATTTTGATCTAGTGAAGATCATGAGCAAATTGTTTAAAATAAATATACATTATCACATTGTTTACAAAAATACATAGCACAAAATGACATATTCCACCAGCAATAAAAGTATGTTTAGATCAACACTTAATACAGAGTTTATGATCTTACACACTAAGGAGTCTATAAGGATTAAGAAAAAAATGACGTAAATCCCACACATTGAGAATGATGCATCTAACTAAGCACTACTTTTTATTAAAAAAAAAAAAAAATTAGGGAAAACAATGCTTCCTATAGTGTCTTGACTATGACTGTACACAAAGTAGCTTTTTCTGTCATTTTGGAAAATTACTTGGAAGAGTCAGTCTTGTCTCCTCTAGTCAGCGAGAACACCATCATTGATTTTTGCAGAAAAAGTAACAGGCTCTTGTATTCTCTACGGTACGTAGAGACTTCTGGAGTTTCTCTACAATGCATCACATTCTACATGAGTCCCCGAGGTTTGAATAACTAGCAGTGTAAAATATACACAGACTTAATGACTTTTGATCCTGACTCTGAACTCAAGTTACACACATGCTGCTGGGAAACACACTTTATTTCGTTGTAGAGGACTAATTCTTTTTCTCTCACTGCAGGAACAGAAAGCATTGCTACAATGTGCCTTTTAATTCTAAAGTAAAAAGGCAGCATGACTCAGAATGAAATGCTAACCTCTGCCTTTCCCCCAGCCCACAATTCATCATTACCCACCGATAACAATAGGAGGAGCACGCTGGAACCAAATCCCCGGTTGCTTAAAATCAATGCAGCTCATGAACTGTCCGTGGCTGACAAACCTCTGGATAGGAAAGCCCACAGACTCTTCCAGTTTCAAGGCAGCCCACTGACAAATGTCAGAAGACTAACAGAAATTTCTAAATCACAGCAAGTCATTAAAGTATTCTCTGTGATGTATACAGAGATGACTTGAAAACATTCACAATGGAAAGGAGCCCAGACCAGTTGTTACTAGCCTAGCATGATCCAGCACAGCCACGTGGCTCCAAACACCGCAGCACCTGGTCACCCCTGCTCACGGGGTGAGCTCTCGAAGCATTACTCAGAGTTCTGGAAGACACGGAGATCATGGGAACATCGTGAAACGAGAGGCGAGCCACAGGAGCAGGGAAGCTAGAAATCTGACTCGCTGGGCAGATGGCACCGCAAGCTAGTGAGCTGATGGCAGATGGAACCAGGAGCTTGGGTAAGGCAAGAAAATTGGTTGCAAACTAACGAGATCTGTGAAGACACTAATGACGACTCTCCCTTTCTGATCACTTTAAGTGGTCAGCTGAAGGGTCAGGGTCAGAGCCTTTTGCCTTCCAGTTTGTGCCCACTGTCCTGGCACTGGCCACCACCAGCTGTACCCTTCATGGCAGAGGAGCTTCCAACAGGGAGTTTCAGGCCAGAATCTTTAATGGAAAATTGCTGTACAGCACACTAGCTTTGGTCCTAGTCCGGATGAAAACTGGGGTTGGCTTGGTGTTCACGAGTGCTCCATCTCCTTCCTGCAGCCAAGCTACAGTTCTGTCATTGCCTTTATTGGATCAGTAGGATCTTTAGCTGCCTAGGACTGCAGAACAGTTACCATCAGAAAAAGTGTGTAGCACCCTTTAAGATATTCACGAATATCAGTCCCTCTAGCCTTCTAATGTCAGACAAACCTTTCCCCTCTAGTTCTATTTTGCTAACAAATAAATTGCTACCTTCTCCCCATCCTCCTTCCTTCTTTACATACAAAGACACACACACAAATACATTTTTTCCTTTCCTTTGTCAGAGCACTGGAGTTCTTATTTAGAGCAACATTGCAAAGACTTCAAAGGTTGTTGTTTTTTTTTTTTTTTTTTTTTAATTGTGATACAATAGCCTCAGAAGTATTAATAACATTTCCAGAAGAACACAACACAAAATCATCTACTCCTGTAAATGAGACAATCTCATACAGCGTAGGCCATCTGAGCTTCTAGCAGACAGCAGTTTCCAAGGGCTTCTAACATTACTACCACAGGCTTATGGAGTTTTTTTCCCCCAAGATGTATTCAACCAAGGATGAGCATTTCTTACCACTGTCATGAACTGAAAGGCTTTCATGGTCTTATAAACTTCTATAGCTGCAACTTCTGACAACTGGGGATTTTTTTATTTGCATGTAAGCAAGAAAAGGGGATGAAGTGGTAAATAAATTAACTTTGTTGAAAGCCTTTGGGAAAAGAGAAGTGAAGCTGCAGACTTGTGTGGGAAGCTAATAAAAAGGGAGCGCAGCAACAGCACTGCAATGACACAAAGGATTAACAGGCTCTCAGCAAGAACTTGCGTTCCCCGAGGTATGAAGTTCTTGTATCCTAAACACATATAGAGAAACATCCACCTAACACAAGGAAACTGCTATGTACCACACACACACACATGCATCTGTAGAGCCCCTAGTGCTTAAAGCAGATACAAAAATGGCTTGGGTAAGAATAAGTACTTCCTATAAGGGAGCCCATACAGAGCACCATATTCATATAACAAATATGCCTAATAACTATATGTTCTTAAGATGGAAAAAAATAAAAATAATAATAATAAAAAATAAACAACCAGACATTTAAAATGTTAAACACATTCCTGAGATTTTCATTAAATTTAGAAGGGTGGTTTTCTGGGATGAATGAAAGTTTGCTTGTCCCAACTGAAAACCCACATTTTCTCACCGATTTTCCACGTGATCTCAATCAAGCCTCTTGGCCTTTCACTTCACTTGGTCTCTTCGCCAAGTCACTTAACCTGTGACTACTTTCCCCAAATGTAGTCACAGGATTACACAAGCTGCATTATCATGGAGAAGAGCTATTCTACTTGTTCCTTTTTGATAGGTTTTAGGTCGTTGTACCTTCTTCTCATCCACTGCAAATCTCTATCTCCAGCTACCAGATAGGAACCAAAAAAAAAAAATCTGCAGAAGTTACTACTGAGCAATAACAAACATGGGTTCTTACAAACCCATTCTTGTCCAACAAGCATCAGTTTCAGATATTTTCAGATGTTCCCCTTATTTGTAGCTATCTTACATCTAGCCACTCTTGCAACAATCCCCCCTTCAGCTGCAGAAGATCCAGAGAGATAAGCTGTACGTAGCTACAGAATAACAGGAAGTGACTAAAAATGCCACAATTGTAAAACTGTGACATGTCTGATCTGTAAATCTGTGTTCTAACTGGAGAAACACTTATTAAAAAGAAAGACATATTCCAACACTGTGAATAGAAACTGTAAATTTAACACAAGTCTCATTATAGTTTTCTAAAAACATGAGAAGTCTGAAGCATATTTGGGCCTCCCAGCTTCCATGTGTCCCGCTCTTGTGGTTGAAAAGTGCACCTCAGCTACCTGAATTTCATAAAGCAAATCAAATGATCCAGTTGGATTTATTTAACCCAGTTATTCTTAAACTGACCTTAGAGTTTTTAAGGACCAGAGGGAGCTGAACCATAGGATGCGGCATGCCCGCAGCAGGTGGGATGGAACTAGATGATCTTTAAGGTTCCTTCAACTCAAGCCATTCTATGATCCTATGATTTGTTTCAAACATCTGGAGAAGTCAGCACTGCTCACAGTATTGCAATTTATGCAATAAACACGTTTTCCCTTAACAGTTTCATCATTTCGTTGTAAATAAGTTCTCATTCATCCCAAGTGGAAATCCCCATCAAAAACTTTGAGGGTCATCTCTCTGATCCAACTTCAATAACTTTGTGGTCTTTGTTGGCTTGGGTTTGAGTGTGCCGCCAAGTATGTGTCCACACATGATCACATTGATACATCCACATACGCAGAGGAAAACGTAATAGGAATGGGAAAGAATAGAATTAACTGGCTATTCATCAATAGCAGAGAACAACTGAATATTCAAGAATAATTGCATCTTTCCAAAGTGTCTTGTATCTCTTCTTTCTCATCTGTGAACAACTTTGACAGATATACCAACAATGTCATAAGGTTACAGATGCAAACATCAGTAAACTAACTCACCAAATTCTTAACAGAAGTACAGAGAAGCCCTTGGACATCAAGACAATAGAGCTAAAGCTTTTGGATGCCCATACTTTCCGCAATGTTCTTCCATTCCTCTCAGAAAATGCATAAGCACAGCAGTAACCCTGACTCTATACGATAGCTGCCTCAGTATTATAACAAACATGTAACTGAGAGAAGGGAATGCTGCTCCAGACTCCTCAATGCCTGGGACTGATAGGATCCCAGAACTCATGCTGTCACTATTTGCAAGAAGGTACAGACTATACTGTCATCCCCTAGTTGATCAAAGAGTCATATGGCAAAAGAAAAAAAAAATCTGAACTTTAAATTAATTTGGCTAGTGCCATTGGCAAAATGTCTCATCTCCCACACACCACAAACCACAGAGAAGCAAGGAGAGAGAGAAAGGAAATATACACTGGAAAGACAGATGGGAAGATGAAAGTGTTGTGGACTAACATTGGTATTAAAATGCGTCATCTATCCCTGCTCTCAATCAATTATTATCCCCTGGCCGGAATAGATAACTTGAAGTAAAATGGGTTTCAGGGTTTCCATATTACTTGCCTCATACCCCTACACAAAATATGAACTCCTACTCTGAATACAGAGCTTATCACTAAACTAGCAAAGCATGATTAAATTCACAGAGGTAATGAGTACAAATTACTGTGCTCAGGTGGTATCTCAAACACTGTATGTTTCACTACCTATAGTATCAAGAAGAGTGCTTCTCTCATTACCATTGCAATATACACAGCATCAGCTAGAGAGGAGTAATAACCAAAAGAAACAAAACTTGAGAAATCAGATTGTCAACACAAGTCTGAGAACAACCCCAAAACATACATACATCTGAATACTGACTCTTACTTTTGATAGATAAACTCATCATATTATATTGCACGCACACACACACACAAAATCTCTCTACATAGAATAGTTCTGCTTTTATTATTTTTTTAGTTTCCCGCTTTTATTATTATTTTTTTAAAGTTTCCGCTTTTGTTTCCTGCAGCTTCATCATGACCGCCTCGCACAATACATCTCAAGAGCTTACAAGACGTCATAAAGTTTTCCCATCTTACCTGGCTCTGTACAGTTCTTTCCTTCATGTGTCCCATTAGGTGATGCCATCAATCTTCTATTCCTCCATGTCTCTGACAATACATGTCTGTCTGCAACAGCTGATTCTTGGCCTATATTAAATACAAAGAGGTTATGTCTGCTGTCACCAGTCTTTTCCTTTATCACTTTAACTGGACTGTATGCCCGGCTGGCCAGGACCATGGACAGACCATCAGAAGGTGAACGTGACAAAATGAAGGTGCCACAGCGGCACATGCCTACATGTGTATGCCAGGTGCTCCTAGCTACAGAGGGTAAAAGGGCCTGTGAAGGTGTGGTATCAGAGCCATCGGCATGTTCTGGCTATCAGAGTACCTGTCTGTGACCCACAACCCAAAAATAATTCTGCAGCAAGCAAATGCTGAAACCTGTACCCTTGAAACTCAACATTCACAGATCCTACAGATGAAACCAGGCCAGCTATGCTGACATGAGCAATAATCTTAGTCATCTGCACTTGCATATATTACATCACTGACTTCTAAAACATAAAAATGCATATTCACAAGTTGCAGTTGTATTTTGCCTTAATCTGAATTAACGGGCCAGTCTTTTCAGTGTTGGGTGTACATGATAACATCAATCCCTGCATAATTTGTTGAGGAAGATGAAAAATAACAGCACTGTGAAGCCCCACAGGTCTTAAGAAAGAGAAACATCTTCAAAAGTCAGGGGAGCTTTTGCCTAAACTCATATTCCTGAAGCAGTCTCAGTAGCACTTACTGAATACAGTGCATGAGGAGCACTTGTGATAACGCGGGGCATACAATTATAATAATCATAGGAAGAACAAATTTCTTTAATTAAATCACTTCCATTTCAACCTGAGCTATTTCAAATGAACATATTCTAATAACAAGAAATCTTCCATGCCTGATCTTACAACTTATGCTCAGTCAGCATGGAATGCTTGTGGTTTGCTACAGTGACTGTTACAAAAAAATCTAGCTTGGGAAAGTTAGTTTGGCTAGAGTATTTGCTAAAATAGTCTGCTGTCACAGTTCTAAGGAACATGAAGAACAGATGGTCAGTGTTTATGGATACAATATACTGTAAATTAGCCGGCTGAAAAGAAAAAAACTGCCTGATGCAGCATACCATCAAAAATTAGGTTATCAGGGATTTAGCTGATAACCACAGAGATTAAAAACTTTCATTAGTCATGACATTTTTCACCCAAGCCCAAAAAAGGTCTGGAAAACCTTTATCTGGAACAAAAACCTCAAACCATCTAAACATAACCATAACCCAGCTCGCTGCCTTCACAAACCAGTATATTTACAAAAATATATCACCACTGCGAGGGGGAAAAAAAAATCACATGTATGACAAACCGTTCTAAATAAAGCAGGAGTATATTCTGAAACCTCAATTAAAAAATGCTGAAAGTTTTAAGATAAGCTATATGCTAATATAGTGTAAGGCATTAAATTCTTGTATGGATGGCTCGTTGCCATCCCAGATACATCTCAAACAGGTAATAATTTAAGGGTAAGAGCATTACAAAATATGAGAAGTTCCACTAGATTTTTTTTTCCTAAAGGTCACAATTTACCTTCAACTGTGATTTAAGCAGGTGGCCCATCCTAATGGTTGTATGAAACGCAGAGGTGGGCTCTGGGCTTCATTTGATTTTGATTAAACCCTCAAGGAAGGCTGGCGGTCCTACCTAAGGACACAAGAGGTGTCCCAGCAACCTCAGGCTTCACAGCTGGGGGATGCAAAGCACGCTGCAGGAAAAGGGCCCGAAGTAGCTGGTTTATAGCCCAAACCGTGCCAGCAGGTGGAAAAACAAAACCAAAAGCCCACGAGCGGGAGCGATGCAGATGACAAACGCATCGCTTCACCGACATGGCACTCGCACAGCAGGTGCAACGGACTCTGTAAAACACGAGGTCGGCTCCGCTCCTTGCCTAAAACACCAAATTTCTGGTCAAACCCACGCTGCGGTTTGGGGTGGGTGGGAGAGAGGCGATGGAGAGGCGGCAGCCGCGGCTGCTGGGGGCTCGGGGTCAGCGGGGCGAGGTGGCCACGGCCGGCGGGACCAGGAGCGACCGGGGAGGACCGGGATCCATGCAGAGCCGCCCCAAACCCCCCCCAGACCCCAATATCAGCCCCAGGCTCCCTCCGGAGGCAGCCGGGGCACCCCCGGCCGCAAACTCCCGACCCCGCCGCCCCCTGCCCTGCGCGGAGCCTCCGGTGCCCGCTGCCGGGCCACTCACCCAGCCTGGAGAGCAGGCTGGACATGCACCAGGCGAAGAAGAGGATGGCGCAGATGAAGCCCAGCTGCTGCAGCAGCATCTCCCGCCTCCTGCGAACTTTCCTCAGCACGGGCAGCGCCGTCTTCGGCGGGGCGAGCGGCGGCTCCATGCGGGCTCGGGGCGGGCGGCGCGGGGCCGGCGGGGCAGAGCGGGGCTCAGGGCTGCCGGCGGCCCGCGGGCGGCTCCATGGCGGGCGGCGGCGATGGGGAGAAGCCGCTGCCCGGCGCCTCGGCGAGGCAGGGAGCGGCAGGTGGCGAAGGGAGGGCGGGCGGCGGCGGCGGCTGAGGCGGGAGGCGGCGGCGAGGCAGCGCCCTCAGGGGCCGGGCCGAGCCCCGCGCCCCGCACGCCCCGCGGCCGCCGGGGGAGGAGGGAGCGGAGCGGCGGCCGCCCCGCTGCCGGCGCCGGGGGGAGGCGGCATCCAGGCGGCCCCTGCCCGCCCGGACGGCTCGGAAGTTTCTCCCCTGCTGCCCTCGGAGAACGAGCGGAGCGGGCAGCGGGCAGCCGGCCCCTCAGCTCCCGCCCGCCCCTCTCCTCCCCGCCTCTCCCCGGCAACTTTCCGGGTGCTGCCCGGGCGCCCATGGCAACGCGCGTCCCCGGGGGGGTAATTAAGCGGCCAAATTAATTAATCCTGCCCCCTGCGGCGGAGCGGGGCTTTGGGGGACTGCGAGCAGCAGTGCCCGCGGCCCCGCCGTGTCCGACTGACCTGGGCGGCCGGCAGAACGAGCCCTGTGCGGAGCGGAGGTCGGTCTCAGGCTGTCCCGAAGCAGGGTTTATTTTTTTTTTTTGGGGGGGGGGCTAAAATTCGGTATTTTCCTTAATTCAGCGGTCCCCGTTATCCAACGAGAACGTCTCAGAGGCTTTCTGGGAGCAGCGCAGGTTCTGCACCCCTCAGGGCACCCAGAACAGCTGTGGGTGTCCACCCTGGGCACTCCACCGGGAACCCGTCCGGGCTTCCCCGTGCGGCCTCTGCTTTACAGCGCACGGCATTTCACGAGCTTCCCCTGGATCTCACGCAATTTTCTTCCTGGATCTCCCTCAGTGCTTCGTTTCGTGTCTGGCGTTATTTCTAATGCAGTTCTAATCAAAAATAATAAAAACACCCTACAACAGCCAACCTTGACACACAGGATATCACTAATCCTCTGCGCTTCCCCTTCCTCCTGCTAATGTGTTTGTTTGTTTCTCTTTATGAGTTATTTCTGCCCCAGAGAAGCAGTCACAGAGTGCTGAGGGTGCTGTGGTGCAGACCTGATGTGAAGTTGCTCCAGAGTCCTGCAGAAGGCTGCCCGGTTGTCTCAACGCAAAGGGATTGCTCAAGCAGGACAATCAAAGAGCAGCAGTTTCTAAGCCTTGTTGCTTGCCTGTGTGCACACAGGTACAGAAATCGGAGCCTTAACTGTCCAGGCTGAAAGGGCACCAAGGCTCTGATGGGCCTTTGACTTAGGGATTTACCTTGAAGGAGGAAGACAAGTGCGTGTTAGAAGAGTGGCACGAAGACATGCCACGGTCTCCTTGTCTTTCATTCCCTTTACAGCTGCTGAGAGAGCAGAAGTAACAGCACACTGCTATGAGGAAGGCAGTAGAGAAGATTACAAGTCGGCTTGTGTCCTGTTATTTCTCTCTATGCCCACATAGGAAATCTCACAGTTGAACTCGGAATAATGAAAGCCACCCCTGACCAGAGGAACCTACAGTCTAATTAGGCAGCAGAGCCATGGGGATCTGAATAAGGGCCCTTTAACACCTAAAAGGCTATTCTTAATTAGGTTACCTTGTCTGCAACTGAAGATTTCTATCTCAGGACCATTATTTGTAATAGAGTTTTTTCATCAGAACCCTCTAGGCTCCACTGAAGTTTTTGGTGAGCCATGTCAGTAGAGATGCCACTGCATGGTTAGATGCCACTGCATGCCATAATGCCTGAGAGGTAGTTCTTTGTGTGGCTTTTTATCACCTCTTTTCTAGTACTAAAGCCTCCCCTTCTACCTGAAATGGCAATGTGCACATCAGGCTGCCATCCACTTACTTGGTGGTTAATAAGAGTCGAGGTGCTGACAAGCATGTAGTCTTCTGCACAAGGATTATATCTAGCAATAAAAAGGTGGTGACACTGGAAGGCATTGCTGAGGATCATTGTTTTTTCAGTATCCACATGTCAGAAGCTTATTATCTGCTTCACTGATAAGGCAGATCAGGGCCATGGGCTTTGGAGAGGCTGTCCTGGTTGTTGCATCTCTTCACACAGCTCACTGAGGTTGCTTGTGATTTTTATGCTCAACAATTTTTTTCTCTTACTTGCTCTTTATACTGAGAACATTTCCTTTTGCTCCATATCAAAGCCACAACATTCCCAATCTGAAGAGTTACTGACATTAAGACACACAGTGATAAGTTTGCTTGGAATTGATGTAAATTTAGGTCTGGAGGCGAGGCTGTGACACCCAGATATTCCATATTTCTGTCTATAGGTTGTTGACCCAAAGAGCATGGTGTTGAAATATTGTTAGAGGTCCTAAGTTTCGCATGTGAGGGATTTTCATCAATTCTATCGGGTCCTATGAAAATCACATGGGTCAAATCAAAGCACATGGTCAGTTACAGGAATGCAAGTATAATATTGTCTTTTTGGACATAGGCTGTTTTTACTTTTCTGGCTGTTAAAAAGTTGTCTGTTTTGGAGGTAAGAGCTAATGACTACAGGAACCCTGGGGCTATCCCTGTGAGGAACTGAAAGCAAGAAACAGAGAGAGAGAGAGAGAGATGGAGAAGAGACTTTTGGGAATCCTGCTACCTATGAAAGCAGTTCTCAAAACAATTTTGTGTGTGTGTGTGTGTGTGTGTGTCTTTGTCTTCTCTCTCTGTACACAAATGAGGCAGATCAAAGTTCAGACTGTACTAATCTCCTAATCATACAGGCTTCTGATTAGCATTTTTAATCAGTCTGGTGATCACAGGGCAGCCTCAAAATTGCTCTTGAATGCTAAACTTTAAGAAGAGAATTTCCAAATTACTTTTATTTTGGTGTTTGCTCTGGAATGTATCAGGTAACTCTTTGCACAGGATGTCTGATAGACGTGTGCTACAGAGTTCAGATCCAGTTACCTCTCCCCCATCAGCTGGCAGGACCCAAACCTTGAGAGTCTGTTGGAGCACATGGAGGTCATTACTGGAATGATATCCCAATGCTTTATTCTGATTTGAGACATTCATGTTACATACAAATGAATGGTGATAATGTCAGAGGCAAAAAAGAAAATGTTTTGTGTATAAGGTGTCATTACATTCATTTATATTAATTTTTTAAATCTTAAATTATCATTATCTCTTACTGCCACAAGAACAATTGTCTATAAATTCAGTGGGATCTTTCCATTAATGCTATTAAAAAAAAAAAAAAAAAAAGAGTAGGATGCCCCCCGTGGTTTTCTGAGTGATGCCTTTCCAGTGAGTGGTTTGGTGATATTCCAGATGCTCACTGTCTCCATTATAATCGGAATAAAATATTTTCCAGACCAGATCTAGGAATACTCCTGAAATAATCACATGTTGGAAATTAGAGGTATTTGGAAAATATAATCAAAACAAAGTACAGAGGTAGAAAATATTAAATAGCATTTATCTGCTTAAAGCCAGACACAAGGAACTGTCTTTCTTGTCATTGCGCTTACCATTGTGATAATTTAACTTTCATATATGTCCCACACTAAAATATCTCGCTAACAGCACCGACTAATGCTAGCTTCAGCTATCACTGCCAAATTTGCTTGTTTTTCATCTCAAGCACAATTAGTATCACGAACTGAGTAACAGCCAAAAGGCTTTGAATTAGGGAAGTGTCTCACAGGAGATCCATGAAATCAGCTCATCTAAGGAGAAAATATTGATGCTGCTGAGAGTCAAAGGAGAAGTATAACGCTTGGATGAATTCTCTATGGCACCCCCTAAAAGGAGTAGGAAAAGCAGCAGCAGCACAGCAGGGTAGCTGGAAACTGAGATGCTATTAGTTTGCCATGAAGACTGTTGCAGCACAGAAAAGCTGAGACTGCACCAGCTGAGAAGCTCTGGGGACTGCAAGGTGATCATTTATGAGTGGCACCCGGCCAGCCCTAGGAGCCTGGGCAAGGCCAGTTTTCCAACCGATACAGCCAAAATCCCAGTATCATCCCAGTATTCCCAAGGTCAAGAGATGGTATCAAAGAAAAGCCAACATAATTCCCACAAAAACAGGCAGAAAATCTCCTGAAAGCCATAAAAATGAAGCTGAGAGGAAAGGGAGTTGGTGAGAGAGAAGACTGGTCCTGCTCGTGCTGTTTGTTTGAGGTGTTTCATACAAGGGACACACTGAGAACACCTTAGCTTGGTGCTGTCAGTAATCACCCTCCTGCCAAAAAGGCAGCAATCCTGTGTTTGTTTAGGACCTGGTCCTCAGAAAAGGAACACACACTAGTATGACTTGACAAAACAAAAGTGAACATTAGCACATCCATATTTAAATGTTGAACTTTAACTCAGGCCATCATACATCAAGCAGGAATATCCAGTTAGCTCCTTAAGCACTGGTGAAAGGTGCTTTGGTGAACCGTACCTAAAGGTTTCAAAGCAGATCCAATGTTGGGAGTCTCTGCAATGGGTAAGTCCTGAGCTGGGGCCATTTCTGGATTTAGACAGGGACTCCAACTGTGGTACCCATCAACGGACTCATCCCTGTGCTAACATCCTCAACATCTCTCTACTCATTCTCAGATTGTTCTCTCCCATCCATTTTCCTGTTCCAGTGCGCAGTTCCCACTGTGTTACCATGTTGTACTTTTGCAGGCTTCAAAAGCAGAAGTTTTTCTTAATACAGAGTTATTTCTGTAGTTTTACTTGGGCCTTTGTTTTACTTCCACTTATACATCACTTAATCTTGAACCGGAATTTAAAAGCTACAAAGAAGTCAGTCTCACATCGTAATAAGGAACCACATCTTCCTCTAGCTCACCCGAATCCTCCCTTGTCATTTTATAACTTGGAGTCTTCCTACTGCTGATTTCTTTAATAATCCCGGGTAATGCTGCTTTCTATTTCTGATGAGCATCAGCGGCTACACCCCACGCTCAGCACTCAGCTAGCTGACATATTCTTACCCAGGCCTTACCTGGGAGTTTCAGTGGCAGTAAAGGGATTCTCCCACAGCATGCAGGGGTGAGATGAGCAAGAGTTCCTCGTACCCTACTTGCCACAGACAACCTCAAACAAGCCCAGGAAGGAGACCTGTGGCTACATATAATCTTGCTATACAAGAAGAATAAAATGTACCAGCCAGATCTAGGCTCTTAGTGTGATCTACTTTAAGCTACAACAGAATAAGATCACTTGACTATTGATGTCCCACATATGCTGTTAACACATTTAATTTACGTGTGTTGGCTCTATTCATACCTCTAAACCCACCAAAATGTCTCACAAGTAGAAAAGATTTTTGTTTCTCTGCTTGCCTCCTCAGATCCAACACTGAACTTGTCAAAGATGCCAAGAGGTGTAGCAATAGAGGCTGGGCACATGAGCAGGGTGAGGATATCTGCTGCCAGCCACACCACACCCCGGGAAAAGGCAGATCCTAGCATTTACATGCAGGAGAATGAGGGACATTTGCATATTGGTAGGACTCAATCTGTTGCTCTTCTGCCCATAAGGTTTTGATCAATATCTGGCTTAAAAGCAGGGTTTGTTGGAAAAAAAAAAAAAAAAAACACAGTATTTTTCTCCTTAAATTCATACCATCCGAGCCCTCCAAATTCATCACAGCATCTACATTTAACGCCCACTGGATTTCTCAGGGATATAGGCATCTGCTTAAACGCTTGCCAGATTTGGAGAACTCATGCGCATGCATAAAGCCATATCAAACTGGGGGTTACATTACAGGGACTCTGTTACACAGCATATCCTCCCCTGCACACACACCATTTCTGTCTTTCTCAGTTTCTCAGGCTTGCTTACCTCCACTAAATCCAAGCTTCAGCTGATTTTACTGGCTTTACATTTTGCCAGCAATTTTCTGTTCCTCTTTGCCCTCAGAGTCACTTTCTCTTCTGCCTATTTCACTGCTTCCCTGACTCTTTTTACCTGTTTGCTCCACATGACCTTGGGCCTCACCTCTTGACCTTCTAGGCACTGTGTAAATCTTTTCATTTGTTCCACTCTCTGTAAACAGCACTTGCTCTTCTTCAAGTCTCCCCTTAAATCTACACGTGGGTTAGAGCCTATTATTGACTCTAAACCTTATTCCCAGAGGCCTGAGGAAATCTGAGCGTGCCTGACGGTAACTGTGAGGAATCTAGTTAGGTGGCATCATGCTGAACGTGAGTGATTCTGGCTGGTCAAACTCTGCGGGCTGGCTGCAGCACTCTCTTCCATCACTGTACAACACCTTTATTTGCTCTTCGTAATTGGGTTCCTCTCCCATATAAAACAAATGAAATTCACTTCCATAAAACGTTCCCCTTTTGTTTCCTTTCTGGATTTCTTTTCTATGCTTGCGAAATACAGTGAAATTCAAAACAAATACTGAGGAAACACCTTCCCACACCCTGCTTTTCGGCAGCTTTCATACCCGCTGGGATCTGTTTCCAACCCCTTTGCTAGTCCCTCAGAATGAGAAGGGTCATTAACTAAGCAAAAATTGATTCATGGCAGTGAGAAAAAAAAAATCAGCTATGTGTTTTTAGCCCAAACCACAGACTGCTCTGATCTTATGAATACACAGGAGGAAGCTGTGGAGAATTCTCACACAAAAAAGCCTCAGTTGATGTCAGTGCTTGAAAGCCTGGAGGCTGAAGAGGTTTGGTGCCAGTCCTGTTGGGGAAGCTGAGAAAGATTCAACAGGGCAGCTCCTTTCCCTCATTAGACTGGTACATCAAAATCATTAAGGAAAGAAAAGTAGGCATGCATCCTCAGTAAAATAAATAAATGCAGACTTCTAACTCTATAAAAGCAAGTGCTGAATGTATGTCCTGGCAACTGATGTCCTTGAAACCACAATATTGAAAAGGTGAGAACTGCCTGTGTTTGGAGGCTTGGGGAACATATGCTTGGAGGAACCCTGACGGGTCAGCCTGTTCACTCCCTTTTGCTGAGGCAATAGCAACTCTCCCTAATGTTGAGTGGGCTTGCTCTGAAACTTAATTTCCATTTTGATACTGAAACTGCTGTTTGACTGCCTATCAAAGCTTTTAAAATAAAATGATGGTGAATAACATTAAGAAAATTTACACCTCCTACTTTGGCTGGCATCTTTTTTTAACTGTTAGTGAGCAGAGCTCAGAGAGTGCTGGGAATTTTCCCCCACATCTGACCACAGATTTTCAAAAAGGAAAATTTATTCTATTGAAAATCTATTATTTTAAAGCTAAGAGGAAATGTAGCTGTCAGTCAGAAGGGGGAGAATATTATTGCCATTTATTTCTATAAAGCTAGTAGAAATCATGCTCCCTTATAGATGAGTAGGAAGAAAACAACCTTGCCCTGGGAAGACAAATTCAGTGTATAAAATCATGTAAAACGATAGTCTGGAGGGAATGGCAATCAGAGGAATCAAGTGAGCAGCTACAGTGTTCAATGGAGTGTTTTGTATGAGGAATTCAGGTCATTTATTTCATTGCTGCTTCATGTTGTCTTCTGTGGAAGGGACAAGAAAGGAGGGTTAATTTGCTCCCCATTACGATCAGACAGGAGAGGGGAGAACAGAGAAGGCTGGTTCAGAAGGCTGGTGATGTGAAAGGTGTTTGTCTAAGGAGGCATTTAAGGGAAGGAAGGAAGGAAGAGCTGTGGTACAACAAGAGAGGGGAGAAGGTTCTGAGCAAATGCATTAGGCACAGCCCTCTGGGGCACCAGACAAAGGAACCTCAATCAAAGTAGATCGGAAGCACGAGTGAAACAAGCTGAAACGGGGACACGAGCAACACTACGTCCACTTTGAAGACCGTCTTACACTGCGAATTTGAAAAAGGTCAGTGTAGCAGGGGAGAGACAGATGTGGCTGTAGCACTTCGGGAAGAACGTCCTCCACGAGAGTCCCCTCTGAGCTTACAAAGTTGCAACATCTGCAGCACAGCCTCCTCCAACCCAGATAAACGATGTTTGTTATAGTCAATGAAAAGTCACGGTCAGAGCAAACTTTGGCGTATTTTCAGGCATTGGCAGGACTGCTTTTTGCAATATTTCCATGTTAACAGACGTCACACTCAAATACTGAGACAATTAGTAATTATTACTGATTTTAACAAGAAATGTTAATCACTGGCAAATATATCCAAATACGACACTCCTGCAAATTCACTTCCTTGCCATTCCCAGTTCCTTGAAAAGGCTAGCAGCAGGCTATTTCAGCTGGCCTTGGGTGTAAATGTGCTCAGCTGCTGCTCAGCACCAGGACAGCCCATGCTGAGCCCAGCCCCTCCACGCTGGCTGCTCTTTTCGGCTTGTAGTAGGAGTACAGCATAGGAGCGCTACCCCCCCCATCCGCTTTAATAGCAGCGATGGTGGGTGTCACCTACCTGTCACGCCTGACTCACCCCACCATCTTTTTTTGTTGTTTTCATTTAAATATTTAAGCACTCGGATATTCCAGCCACTCTGCAGTTCACCTCCTCGGAAAGGAGCAATGTTTCAGAGGTGTTACCATAGAAACAGCGGAGAGAGGAGGCAGCTGAACATGAAGGAAAGTCGTCCAACATTACATCCAGAGACGTGCTTTGGGGGAACTTGAAATTAAAAAATGTATAATTAATTGTGCTGCTGCTGAGCATGTGCTTTTACTTATTGCTTCCTTACAAGTGACAAGAGGCAACCTTTTTGCCTGTGACGGGGAAACAAGGTCGCCGTGTACGGAATTTTAAGTCCGTTGGGTCCTTTTTGGCATAGGAGAGAGCACCGCTCCTTGGAGATGGCCACCGGTGCTAGTCCTCTTATCAGCAAGGTCAGGGAACTGAAATGGTATTGTAAAGGGTCAGCAACGCTAGGTTCCTCAAACAAATCCATCCTACTGCTAGCAGCGGGCTGTGAGCATCGCTGAGTTGTGATTTGAGGTGCTCGCAAAGTTTAATCAGGCTATGGGAAAAAGAAGATAGCATTAATGGAAGTAAAATTGCCGCTAGATATGGCATGTCCCTTCCAATTATACAAATGAACACACAAAGCCACAATGCCTAATGCTCTGAAGTGGGTATTAAATCAACCCTGCAGGTAAATATAAAAGCATGCCATTGTCAGTCTGTCACCCTATGTCCTGAAGTACCACAATCACCTCTCTTGAGCATGGGAAGGAATAACTGGCTTTGCCAGTGCTCACATCATAAAATAATCTCTGCCATCTCTGGTGAGGTTGTGCAGCTTTACCGAACTACGTGTTGTCTGTAGGGAAGGTAACAAAGGAAAATCCAATGTTACAATTACATGTTAAACAAGAAAAGTTAAAAAAAAAATAAAAATAAAAATAAAGTAACAAAAAGCATATTCACTTCACACATTGGCAAGTTGACCACAGAAACAATATGCTTAGCTATGCCACACAAAATGTTCTGTTCAGAACAGCATCAGAAATAGAACATCAGAGACTTGAAATTTAGTTGCTCTCCATGACCATTCAGACCATGTTCAAGCCCGTCTTACTTTAACTTGTGGCAAGGAAGGGTCCCGGGAGATGTCTAAAACTCTTCCAAGAGCTGGAAGTTGTCTTGATGATTAAAAAAAGGGTTGTTCTGACTGGCAGCAGGACACATCTCTAGCAAACTGACAGCTCTGACTTGAACTGAGTGCTGAGCACTTTGCTCTTGGTGCCCAGGGTGGCCGGCTTATCATCAGCATCTGCTCCACTGCTGCCCTCCTTGGGAAGGGGGTCCCAGCACCTCCTCAAGGGGTCACACCTGCAACCAACCAAATTTTTTCTGACTTTCCTTTTCTCATGAGCCTTGTTCCTTGGGTCAATGTGGTGGGGTGTTTGCTTTTTTTCTGCACATGGATTCACAAGTTGATGGAAGCATTACTGGTGGAGCTTCTCCTTCAGAGCCTTAAGTCTGCTTTTTGAAGGTGAACAACCACCCCTGCATGTCAGGAGGACCTGTGGGGAGAGGGCAAGCCAGACCCTGCCAGCCTGAAGCCATGACTTAACCATGCACTGCTGAAAGTGCTCTCCTCCTGCATGGCTGGGCAGAGGGAGACATTATGTGAGATGCCCACATAGCCCACAACATCAGTAAACTATGAGGGAGCATGGAGGTGCTTGTCTACTGAGGTTTGGTGGGCCTCAATACCAACACAGCAAATCCTGAGGAGCTGATCCTACCCACACCCAGCTGTCTGGGAAACACGTGGAAGATGGCAAAGGAGCCACTTCATAACAGGCTGGCAGAGCATCAGGGCATCAGACAGGCTGTGATGGTCATCATAAAACATATTCACTCGATGGCTTGTGATAAAAGATAAGTCATGCAGTTCTACCCCCAAAGAAATGGATATCAAATCTCTTTGAACAAGGATAACAGTACAGCTGTTTATCTGGATAAATAAATGTTTATCTGGAGAAAACTGATCTTCCGTCCGTTTCACAATCCTTTAAAAAAGAAAGTATTGAGTTGCATTTAGCCTTGTGACTGATGAAGGAGTCTCAGAGAATTAGTTATGCTCTTGGCATTGACTGTACAAAGGAAGGGAAGAGACAGGCTGTGTTTTAAGCGATTTGTTTTTCTTGTTGTTGGAAATCTATCATACTATTCCTGCCTAAATTATCAAGATGGTTGATAAGCTGAAAATAGATCATTGTGGTGAATGTTACATAGCTAGCTATTGTGTAACTGAACTGCATTTTCTACCTTAGCTTTCCAAGCTCTAATAAATTATAAAAAAAAAAAAAAAAAGCAAGTATTCTGGAAGATTTAACCAGCCTTAAAATGTGCTGAGGTTTGGCAGTGACTTAGCCATGAAACCTGAGTGAAAGGGCACAGTTTTGTTTTTGCTGTTTCTGTCCCCCAGAACAGATCAGAAGCTTCCAGAGAGAGGCTGCCTCCTGCTCTCCTCCTGCTCTGTGCCTAGCACAGCCTGTCCCTGCCAAGTGCTGGGGCTGCCAGGGCAGACGTCCTGTCGTGCCCACTTGCGTGAGGTGGGAACGCAGCAGCCCCCAGCCTTCAGGGCTTGCACTGCTGCACTGCTTGTGGCAGGCAGAAAGCTAGTAAGTACATATGTCACTACTTTTTACGTCAAGTACCCCTCATGAACAAATAGCCATTTCAACTCTTATCTGAAAAATCTCTCTACCCTTCTGCTTTTCTTTGTGTTTCTGAGTTGCTGCTTGCTGACTCTGATGGACCGTGGACCAATTCCTCAGAGAAGAAAGAGCTTTCAGCTCATCATCAAGTCTCTGAGCAAGCTAGTCCTCCAGGAAAAAGAAAAATACTTTAAGTCACTCTCAGAATAATAATCACGCACAAGGTCTGATCCTTTTTTTTTTTTTCCCATGTTTCAACAGGTATCTGAACCAATGAATGTGAGTACAGTTACACCTCATCCAGACTCAGTTTTCTGTTTGTTGATGCAGTGGCCCTGGCTCTGAACCTTGTGGAAGGGGTTGCATCATGTATTGGTGTGCTCACCAGTGCTCAAAGGCTTGCTTAAAGCAGGTAAGTGTCCTAGCAGTCCTAGCTGCTATTTTTCTTACTTACAGGCTGCTATAAAAAGCCATAATAAGAAATCAGCCATAATAAGAAATACTATAGATTCCAAAACACTGAAAATCTGTTCTCTTTGCCTTGATAAAATAAATTGCTGGTATTAATGCTTGTGATCTTTCTGGTGAACTCAAGGATACTAAGGTGCCATCATGCTTCTAACAATCTAGTGCTATTTAGTGATTTAAACATTTTACAGTCTCAGACCATATTGAGGAGCAGGCTTAGAGGAGAGGGAGATAAAATATTTTAGCTCTAGCTTTACTGTCTTTTTAAACTTCTCAGCGTTATCTGTTTTGCTACCTGAGGAATGTTAAGGAAGTGAAATCAAATTTCTATCTGATATTAGGTCATACGCAATATTTATTCTGGAGGCTGAAGCAGTTTCATTCACTCTCGAACTACTTACAACATGAACACACTATCAAGTCTCAATAGATCATTCTATAGATCTGACAAGTAAATATCTTTGAAAATGAAAGTAATTTGCACACTGTACATATATATGTGTGTGTATAGGCTTAGTAAGAGTATTAATGGCCATCCATCCGTGCAAAGGACTGAAGAATGTAATTTATTAAAGATGGGAAGAGGCTTTGCAGGCGGAAAATAATACAAAATCTGGCCAGTCCAGCATGTGTTTTGAGCACCAAGTAGTACCAGAGGTTGCAAAAAAAGGCTGAAGAAGTTGAATTTCAGCAGGAAGGCTTCTTCTAATCCCAGATAGCTGGAGATTAGGTCCAATCCTGAAACTTGGAGAAGTTTGATCCTTCAGTAGTTTCTTGGTTTTGTGGGTTGCTTGTTTTTGGCAATTTAGAGCAGCTAATGAGTCGTGGTACCTGTTATATAAATATCTAGCCTCTCCATGATCTTTTTTTCTAATTTCTTAGTCTTTTCTTCAAGATCTGTACAGTTAACAGGGAGTTTCTCCCAGTGAGGCTTCATACATTTTTTCCTGGGTGCTGAAGTATTATAAAGGACCATGCATATTTGCTTATGAAATGATAATTGATCTGATTTACAATAAAAATCCATACAGGCAAAAGTACTTTCTTTTTGAAACTATGGCTAGAGTTTTCTCCAGGTGTATAATTACAGTTCTGGGTTTTGAGATTGATAAAATGTTGCACAGAAAGGCTAAAGAGCTGCTGAAGACATATGTTTATCTCATACTCTTTACTTTTAAAATTTATATGCAAGATTATTACTTTTTACAGGGGAATATGCAGAAGAACAGCACAGAAGGAAATCCAGAACTGAGAAATAGGGGAGTGGTAACTCCACTATATGCTTTTCATGAAGCCTGTGTAAACCCACCTGGGTGAGCTCTGCAGCCTTGTGATTCAGTGCGAGCCTGGGAGCAGCGGCCGGTACTATCCCCCTGCCCAGGATGTTCCCTCCTGCCCCACAGAAACCCAATACCTGGAATCACTATCAAAGAAGCATTCATATTTTGTCTGAATTTGCACATGGCTTAGAGTGTAGCCTTCAGTGGACATTAGGGAACCCAGGCTCGGAAGGTTACAGACTTGTCCAGTACTTCTTTCTAGGAAGCTCCAGCCACCTTCTCTAGGAGGGCATATCCTCAGAGAATTTTGGCAAGGCTGTTTTCCTGAATGATCTGGGCATTTTCCCCTCCACTGCATGTCTTCTCAGAAGAAAGCTGAAGTCTTAAAGTCTCTGAAGTTTAATGGACTGCTAAAGAATATGCACTTCTGCTGAGCAGCCTAACCTCACACAGCACTGTAGCAGCAAGGGTTGTTGTATCAGAAACTGGGTTAGTATTTCTGATGCCGTGAGTGGTGAAATCTATTTCTCACTAAAGCATTGACACTAGGAACTAAGTAATTCTTGTATTTTACTTTGTCATGGTTAGTCACGCCATTTTCACCATAACTGAAAAAGAGAAATAGACACTGAGAAATTATCACTGAGCACCTGCCTTTGTGGTTTGGAGAGGATGGGTTGGGGCTGGATTGCAGAGGAATGTATTTTGGGTCTTTGTGACCTTGCCCTCTAAGCAAAAGAAAAAACATGGGTTTGTTCAAGGATGTGTTTGTCAATGGCAGTTAGGGAGAGAAAGTTGGAAAATTAAATATATATATGTGTATCTTTCTATTTCTGGAAGCTGCCTTTCTCATCTTATTACCCTTGCAATTATACATTTTAATTCAGTAACTTTCCATTTCAGTACACAAACCACATTCAAATACATTTGTCTCTTGAATCCTGATCCTACCAAACCTTGCTGCTGTCTGCTATACTGATGTCATTCGACTTCAAGAATTTAGTGTATTAAGTTTTGACCAGTAAAAAGCAAAATGCACATATTCACAAACATTTCAGAAGTTCATTCTGGACCCAAATCCACTGCTAACTTCAGATGTATCAAATATTGTAGATTACTGATGCACAGGAAAATCTACTATAAAGATTTTACCAAGTTTTTTATTAAAATTTATACAAAGCTTACCTATTCCTATTGTACATTGGTTTTTCTTGTTGTTGTTTTTCTTCCACACGCTCAGGAATACAGCCATTCATTTACATTTGAGGCTTTTTAGATTTACTTACAGAACTGTGTGAAATCTTGTCCCACTGATCACATCAGAACCCCAAGCCACTAGCAGCCAGTTCCTTACACAACTGACTCACCTGCCAGGCCAGCCTTCCACCCCCAAAGTCTTTCCCTGTGTCCCTCTTCATGCCCTCTGGCAAGCTGTTTCTTCATTTTTCTCATCCTCTCTATATGATTATGCTCCTTGTTCCTGCTGCTCACACAGAGAGCATCTATATTCACAGTCAGTCCCCAGGCAAACACTAATTTTTGACCAGTCATGCACGTCTGTGTTCATGCAATGTCTCCCATAGTTCCTGCTGTAGTGTAGTGCTAAGAAACTTAATTGCTTCCAACATTTCTCCCAAATTAAGAGTATCTGAAATGCTATTTACCATAACAATACTGGGAGGGAGGACTATTTCAATCTCACACTGATATTAATGAGGGTTAATTACACAGAGGCTGATGGAAGCAACCTGGGATGAACTCAGCGAGTGCCCTTCAGTTTTAAGAAGTACCACATAAATCACTCTCTTTCACTCTTTCCCACAGGCCCACTTGTCAGAGATTAGAGATAATAGCAGGTATCTTTAAACTAGTCACAGGCAAGGGCTTTGTTCAGTAGTTCGTATAGGAGACCTTTATGATTATGAAAGCAAAGGTATAAAGAAACCATTTACCTTTTCAAACATCTTATTTACCTTTGTTGGACTAGACGGGCTGTGCAACAATAAAGGAAAACAAAGAATAGCTTCAAGGCAGAGGCATCAGCCTCTTCATCTCTATCAGTTGTTCTGCTTCTCCAGAAGTGGCCTCACAGTAGCAATTCTAGTAGGAATTAAAATATTTTCCTGCAGAAGATGCAGAGAGAACAAGACCTGTGTGCTGCAGAATACACAAGACTCTGAGTCATTCACGTGGATGATATTTTCCTTTGGTCCATACCATCACATACACATGACCTCTTGCACACAACCACAAAAAGCTCTCACTAGCCAGCACTAGCCAGCAGTACATTGAAGCTTTAAATGATGCCCAGCCCTGTATTATAAAAATATCAAAGAACATAAGACTGAGGATTCGTTCATACGTTCAGCAACTTTTTCAGCGAGTAACATTTGAACACTATTTTATTGCTCAGTGCACCAAATGCTGTGATCAGGACCCTGATGAGGTCATGACTAAAATAGGGCACAGAACCTGTATTAGCTCCTGGAGAAATCAGTGGATTTCTTTTTGCTGACTTAATAGGAATCAAATCTTTTCCTTACAACATAACAAGCTGTAGAAAAGAGAAGAGAGTGCCAAAAAGAACAAGAGTAATATATGAATTCTGCCCAATAATCATTATCCAACTCTTCCTTACAGTTACCCCAGGAAGAATAGCTGCTTTGGATCAACTTGGAAATTGCTGCACACAAGCTGAGAAAGATGAAAGCAAAGAATCTGCAGACCTCAGCTGATATTAACACCTGTGATGGATCCAGGCTTCTGAAATCACCATCTGATTAGATAAATTTGTACATAGGGCAACATACAAAATCAAATGTAATGTGCCTCAATGTTTTCTCAGTGCTCTGAGCATTCCTGAGGCTTATCTAACAACAGTGTTTTAGAGAAGTGGGAATTAAAGAAACTTTTCTATGGAGCCCTGGCAATGCATTTCTGGGTAATTACCCGGTATTATATTTTTTTCTTTTGGAGAAACCCCAGCAAAACCAATAGAATGCATGTGGAGAGAAACTGCAGAGTTTCTTCCCATTTGTATATCTGAGGAATTTCCTGAGTAAAGAGTTTTCCCATATCTGCAGAACAAGAAACTGCTTGTTTATACGGTAGATTTCCCTACATACCTCTCTAATGTTTGTTACATATTTTATCTAAGAGAGCAAAAGTTTAATAAAAGTAAAATGAAGAAATGAAGAAATAAAAATCACATTTTGACAAGCACAGCTGCAAATAAAGGGAACAAAACAATTGTTACACAGCTTACACAGTTGGGACGGAAAGTTGTACATGCCTAATAAAGTTAAATGGGAAAAGGTGCTTAAACCAAACAGTGATATCACTGCAGCCACCATTGAGAATGACTTACAAAATTGACTGTCTTCTTAATATGAAATAGAGTAACAAAGAACCAACTAGGACACTTAAGAGATAAGTCTCTGTGTTAGCAGAAACCTCAAAGGGAATGTAACAATTCCCCTGAAAACTGGACCTCGTTTATAGGCTACGCTGCTAATTAACGCAGCAACTACAATGCATGAGGGGAACGAGAATTTCCAAGTTGCACATACAAACAGAAAGGGAGCAGGAAGTCTCTTTTACATGCACATCAGTTTCTGTTATATTTCTCCATTCCAGCAAGAATTATTAAATGGAAGAAAAAAAAGAAAAAAAAAAAAAAAAAAGAGAAAGAGAGAGATAAAAATATATGTAACAAACCCTAGGAAATTAACTACATGAACCAATGAGCCCAGCAGTGCAGAAAACGCTTGACAATTCTCTAATTACCAGGGTACACCTAGCAAGTTAACCTTTTGTGTTCACATACTACCAGGCAGCAGGTGATATGTGCTCGTCTACGTAGGTCTGTGGAAATACGGGCTGTACGCTTACAAAGTGAGAACAGCACACCATCTGTCTAATACTACCCATACTGCAAGCACATCACTATTTTAAGTCACAAACTCCTCAGTATCAAGAAGGCAAAAGGCAACTGTTGCCATTATATTGTAGTTATATTTATGATGTGTGTACATTTTGTCTCAGAGTGAGAATCCAAGGCTAGTAGCCAAAAATATTCAGAGTTATCATGATAGTGGTGCTTCGGACTTTCCACTACACCAAATGGTACTTCATTAGCCTAGAGAGAGCTAAATTGTTACCTAAAAGTAGCATAGTTACAAAATGCAAAAGAATTTTTGTCTGTCTTTGTGAAGATAAGTCAAGAGTGGCTTCAGGAAGAAGGACAGCCCAATGTCACAAGCATAAGAGACCAGGTAAAGCCTACATCAGCTGGCACTGAGCTGTGTGCTGTGCTGCTGAGAGCATCCAGCCTCTAAAGCCAGGGAAGGAACACGTCCCCCTGCTGTAGTCAAGAATGGCAGCTACTGGAATGTAAATAGCAAAGCAAAACATAAAGATTATGTTTATGAAAGGGGTTATATATGAAAGGACTTAATAAACTCTTACAGCTATCATTCCATGAATGCGTATCATGAGGCATATTCCATATCCATATATATGCATCAGCTGTGATGAAAGTAATAGAGTTAACTAAGCCCTGACTTCCCTTAGCAACAGAGAGCATTTTCCTCTCAGTTTAGAACAGCAGCTCCTTCATGCTTTGCTGCCATGTAGTTTCCAGAGCAGCTACTTGTGGCAAGAGTGTGCGTGTCCCCTGAAACTGCAGGAAACCCCCAGCACTAGGTCTGCCTCTGCAGTCCTGGGCTGGGCGCTCCCTCCAGGATCTGTGTTTGGCAGAGGTCTAAGAGCTGGTGCTCACATCTCAAGAGAATGAATATGTCACCATCTTCCATCTTCATGTTTTTGCCTTGTGTTTGTAGTGACTGTACATATTCTCTGAAAGAATGACCTGGGTATGGAGATTCGTTTGTACTTGTGAAGATCTTGTATTCAGCCAGCTGGTCTCATGGAACCTCAGAAGAAGGTGGTATCTGTATTATTTGCATAGTTCATCTTCAGTTGCTGTCTTTCCATGCTAGAAGGCTGCTCTAGATAAGACAACAGTTGTCTGTCCCACTCCCTTTATTGTAAAAAGGAGCAGAGTTGCAGCTCCAGTGCATTCACCAGAGCCATTTTCTGTTCCTAGTGGCAATGCTGACGGGCTCAGAATTGCTCCCAGTCCTTAGATGTGTGAATCTAACATGGAAACACACTATTGCAAGATACCCTTCATCACTTCACGGGGAATTTTATTCTGCTGGCAATACGGAACCTGATGTCTATGGCTCTCTGTTGAGTTCACATTGGTTTTCTGAGTATTCCCAATAGACAGCTTTTATTTGGCTTTGATGTAAAAGCTACTCATCCTCTCTGTGGTCCAAAATCTATCTCCCTATGTTCTTCTCTCCATTACATGAATCATTTTTGCTAGGTGATAATTCTGGTTTCTCTTTTTGATCTTGAAGAAGTTGTTAACTCTCTTTTGAAATTCCGCTGCTTTTGCTTGTGTATCACTGCCTGGCCTCTGCATTTAAGGCCAGTCGGGAGTTTGCAAATTATTAACTTTCCATCATATTGAATCGTATTGCATCATATTGTGTTGTATCATATCATATCAAATAATTTGCAGGTGTTATATATCATATTACACACATATATAATATTTATAGTATATAATATATATATTTATATATAATCTCACCTTTGGAGTCACTGCTTTTTTGTTTCTCATTTTACTAATTTATAAGCTCCATAATTACTGCATATGGCCCAATACACATGACATTTTCCACCAGCATTTTCCACTCTCCATCATATCTTCATGTTTTCTTTCACATTCTGTTTGTTTTGCCTTTTGCCTTTGCATTTGCACAAATATTAGTGTATTTTGCTTGTTTTTCATGAGAAAACCAATTACCACAGTCTCTCCACCACATATGCTCTGCATTTGCAGATGAATGCGCTCACGTGTACATGTCTACGGCTCTTAGTAAAGTTAATGTGAGCTCCCTGAACAGCCTTAGTCAAGCACATTCATCTTGTCCCTATCATTTCTGACACATTCACCTTTTTAGAAGTGACAATCCAAGAGCTGACTATTTTGTGATATGCCGGTCTATTGTTTCTCCAGATCTTTTATCAAAAAGAAACCTTCTATTTATGACATTTTTGAACGATGAAACAGTTTTTAAAGCATCACTAGGATTTTATACGGTTTGTCTTGGTTTGAAGCTCCTGTTAAAGCATGTGACAGGTTTTAACAATTTCAGCTTATGGTGTGGCTGATCTTGCTCTGATTTGCATTTTATCTACACAGCAGTGTTGCTAAACTGGTCCTCCCATAAGTCCAGCCCTGCAGGGGTAGAAAATCTACAGAGTTTTTATAATTAGGTTTCTTTGATATATATATGTATGTATTTTTTTTTCCTTCTTTTCTTTTGTGCTGTTCAGTATTTAGATAGAAAGACATCCCAGCCCATGCAGGAGGCCAGTCTTTTCTCCAATTGCTCTGTCCACTTATCTACTCCTGCCTGAAAGCAGGATTCCCTAAACTCTTATGCATAATCTTTCAGCAGCTTCTCCAGTAAGGAACAGTGCCTATTGAAAACCACACATTAGTACCTTGCTCAGCTCCATATTTCCTGCATGATCCTGGACAAGTCACTTATCCTGTCTGTATCAGGATGACTAAATACTTGGTTGTGAAATGCACGTCAAGAATGGACTGCTCTACAGTGGTACAGATGCACCATGGCCATTATGAAGTCAAGGAAGTTTTCACCAGAGGAATGCACTCAAAACAGAATGAGCAAACAGAATTGAACAAGGAGCTCCCTTTACCCTGATAGGTTTATACAACTTTAAGCTAATTGAAATGTAATGGTAAAAATCAGGATTTATGGACTTCCATGAGAATTGTAGCAATCTCAGAAGAACCACAGCGTGATGGGATGAGAAACAGCTCACACCCAGCCAGGCAGGTAGTCACAACCCATTTTGAAATTCATTTCATCAAACAGTCAAGTGGAACTCAGCAAAAATTACATTTTTTCATTGGAAGAAAATAAATTCTGTTTTATATAACAATTCCCTAAATGTTCTAGAGAGGACAAAAGGAATTAAAAATGCAGTAGCTTTTGGTGACATCTAGCTTCTATGGCACATTTCTTCTAAACTGAGTAGCAAATATAATCCCATCTGAAGATATTAGTACTGTTGACCAGCCTCATATTACCCTATCCTGTTAGTCTTAGTTTACCTGAATTCAAGCAACGTTTGTGCTCTAAAGCACACTCCTATCCAGCCTGATATACCAGAGGGGAGTTAAAGTACCTTCAAGTCCATGTCCAAGGACCTGCTGGCCTGCATCCATCAGAGGGATGAAGCTACCACCCAGATGAAAGCCCAAGTTAGCAACCCTGTACAGAAGTACCTTGCACAGGTGGAGGGCACACGGCCTGTGTCTGCTCAGAGAGGCTTACCTCTCTGAGGCCTACCTAGCATGGCTGACATGCTGTGGAGCAAAGTGAGGATGTCCCTTTCAGTCACCAAGACAGCCCACAAGCAGGTGTATGAGAGAACAATTTATGTGGAAATTAAAACACATCAAATCAAATCCTCTGAGACAGCTGAAGAACTCTCAGTGCAGCTGAAAAAATGGAATGTGAAAATGCCTTCAAGTTCCCTTTGCTAAGTAAGAATCCCAAGTCTCCCAAGGAGTTATTCAAGCCCCCAGAACCAAATCAAGCAACCTTTAGGCAGGGTTTGTTTGTGCTAATGGCTGATGGACATTTTACTTCTTCTAGATTCATCCAGAGTTAGTCGCTCCTCCTGTGGTGACTTTTTTTCTGCCTTTGAAAGAGAAGTAGTTTGTGCCTGGGGTACACAGCAGCACTGCTACTTCAGAGACGAGTGCAGCACAAATCCTTACGGCAGGCAGTGACTGTACTGAGAACACACAGCGACAGTAATGTTGCCTAAAATGCTGGCATTACATCTGGGTATTTGGCTTAGAGATGAGTCACGACAGAAAAATCGGGCTGAGAAGAGACAAGGAAGACATCATGGGTAGCAGATAAACATGCAGGGCTCCCCGTGAACTGCAGGATGATGAGACATTGGACCGTGCAGGGTTCCACCAAGGAGCCACATGGGTGGATCAGGGAGATGCTGCACATGGACCAAAGGGACACTATCAGATTAAAACCCACAAAATAAAGAGCATGTCACCTTCTCTGAGAGATTTATATTCATGTAGCCGTCTGTAATGGTAATTTGCCACTGACAATAGCTTTTTCATGTGTTCCAGACAGTCATTTCGCTGAGACCATCAGCGGTAAAGAATTCTTGTCCTTCATTAACTTCTGATGCAAGCATTAATTAGCCCACAGATTCTAGTAATAATAGGCTTAGGTAACTGATGTTTGAATGTACCAATAACCTCTTCAGTGAGCTGTGCTATCCATCAGCAAAGCCAGGAAAATAACTGGGGAAGGAACATACTCTAGTTTCTACCAAGGTCTTTTTTCCTCCTCTGCAGAGCAGTTGGGAAAGGGGTTGAGGAAACCAGTTTTCATTTTCCAAGCTCACCTTTTCCCTGTAGCTTTTAATAATATATTATTAAAATAGTTAATGTCTTTGAAGTCAGTCTCATGCTACCTAGTATATATTCACTATGTAGTTCTTTTGCAACTGTGTCAATCACAAAATGTGCACTGTCCCCTCCTGCCTCTTTGTGTTACTGCTGCTGCTGTAGGGTTATATTGTGCTGGAGCCCAGGAACACCTTCTGACAGCCAGGCTCCCACAATGCTGGACACTGTTAAACACTGACCATCGAGATTGCATGCCCCAGGGAGCTAGAACAAGACAGCTGGTGAGATGCACCCAGGGAGGAGAGCACAGGGAGCCAGGAAGCAGCACTAGGCAGTATGACAGGCACCGACTGTAGCAGATGAGAGGCCACCTAGACTGATTACTGGTGGCCCTGGTCCTTGGAAGATGGCCTGTGTGCCAGGATCACTGCATCTGCAAGTTGGCCACTGAGACCTCTGGAGCCCTGCGCAGACCCTGTGGGCTTCCCTCTGGAAGCACCTTTCAGGATTGAGTCCTCTGAATGCACAAGAATGCAGAAAATCTCCCCAGTCTCCCTGTGACCTTCAAATGGCATATTAAGTTTGCTGTGTAGCTGAATGAGGTATTTTCTTGGGGTGGGCTGGTGAGAGCACTAAGGGCATTTATTTTCTGTGACCACACTTTGGTAGATGTTTCAGCCCGATTGATGTCCACAGTACCAGTTTTCCAGAGGTCCCCAAGGCCTGAAGATATCCCTTCTGTTGTCAGAAAACCTGTCAGCATGCAGGCTCTAGAAAGAGAAACCCAGCAGGGTGTTGAATAAACTAATCCTCCCCCTCCGTGGGTATCATTTATATTACAGGGGCTGTTAAGACGCCATCAGCTTGGAAGAGCACCACCTTATCCTCCAAACTGTGGAATTACGTCTGATCCTTTATGTCAGCTCTCCTATTTCTAAAACTCTCATCAGATCACAAGTTAAAAATACTTGAAGTACATGGCCTGTCTAATCGCCTGTGCAAGAAGCGAGTTCTCTGTTAGCACCATGCAACAATGAAATCTGCAGTGTCCTTATTTTAGTGTGCTTCCTGGTTCTCTGTGATACAGACACTAATGAACTGTAACCTGGGAAACCACTGAAAGTCTATTGGCTTAATGCATGTAAGAAGTTTGCCTAGATTAAGGTGTCTTTCAGCAAGAAAATTGAAAAGACCTTCATCCCCCCACAACCTCATGGTCTTCAGACTGTTCCTTTAGACTAGCAAAGTTTCTTGAAATTCATGGAGCTAGTTTTATTTCTTTTATTTCTTTTTTCTTTTTTTTTTTTTTTTTTTTTTTTTTACCTGAACTGAAACAACAACAGGAGCCTGGAAGTGGAAAAAAATCTCTAGTTTCCAAAATAAATTCTGAAAAGTGGGAAGAATATTTTGCACTTTGAGAACAGAGAAATCATGCAGAGATTTCTAAGCACTGCAGATATATTAATTAAACCTCATGCCATCCAGTTACTGCTGCATTTACCTTTAACAGGTAGCTGCATGGCAGGGAGGGTAAAGGACTCACTAGCCACACCAGGAGCAGGACTCGGACTAAAACTGAAGGTCCCAAACCTGTCCTTTCAGCCTCTGTCCATACCCATGTTGTCCTTCTGTGGCACTTCAGGAGCACTTCTCCACAAATAGTTCTGCCCACTCATCTTTCTCCTTGGTCCGGGTCAAAACAGCTGCTTTCTGTGGGCATACTTGCTGGGAAGCAGCTCTGTTTTGGGCATTCTCTGTCTCTGTTCCCTCTCTTCTTCCACTGGCTCTTTCCAGCAGGTGCTGGTAGAAAAGTGCAAGGCCTTTGTTGTGATCACTGCCACAAAACTTCTGCTGCCTGCTGTGGCTGGCCGAGCTCAGGTCTTGGGGACAGGCCCTCCTCTCTGCCTGCAAAAGGCCTCGCCTGATGTCTGCTCCTGCTAAAAACATGTCCAGCAGAACTTAGTGTGGTAGGAAAGAGAGGGTGTCTGAGGTAAAAATATGGCAGGACGGGATGTCAAACTGTCTGGCTCAAAGCACAGCTTAGGACCTACTCTGAGACAGTCCTCTCCACTGCAACCTGCCTGCTTCTGCTGACCACACTTTTTGTCATTGCTTTGCTTCAGTGATTCCTGATTCTCCTCTTCCCTCCTTAATTATTCTTCCTTCATATCCTCTGCAGCAGCAGACACCTAAGCCCCCTTCTCAGGGCTTCATCTTCAACTGTCTACTGTCCTTCAACACTTGCTCCCAGGTAATCTCATCAGTTACTAGCCAAAGCAATTCACTTGCTGTCTGTGTGTAGATATTTGACAGATCAATTAATCTATCCCACCTGGGCCTGTCTGTGTGCAAATCCAACTCTCTCTCTCTGGTACCTACCAATATATGGGATCACTAACCTGAAATCAACAGGGCTAGTCTTTCCCAACCCATCTCCTTCCTCCCTGTTTGGTTGGGATAACACTGCCATTCTCCTCCCCCTGTCACTCTGGGTCTCATCTTCTGTCCCCATGCCCCAGCTACATCTCAGCCTGGCAGGTTGCATTTACCAGTATCCCTGCTAGCTACCTGTCTTTCAAAATCCTCTGAGAAAATCATTTTCCTGTGCTTCTGCCTTAATGCTTCAGTTTCTCCTCTTCTAGCATTACAGGAATGTGTTTTCTTTCTCATCTCTTCACCCTCAGCTCTTCAGCCTCCCACCCTGTCCTAGCTCATCCTGATCCCACCCATTCTGAGTGGGATCAACACATGCCTCTAACCAGACCACATGTCAGGAACTACATATTTGGAACCCAAATACTCATTTTCTCTCTGTATCTCATTCCTCACATAAGATAGCAGCCCTATGAAGTTCCACAGACATGCTTAAATTCTCTTTTGTCATGATATCACCAAAATGCTACCAGCTAGCTAGGCTGTTGGTAGCCGGAGCCTCCTGCCTCTGATACTAAGCATAACATTTCCACTGGACACCCTGTATTCCCACTTAGCTGTCTGCATCCTGATGGATCTTATTTTACTACTAGTTGGCAAGCTTGGGGTTGGGTTCAGAAATTGCCTTTTGTTCTGTGTTTGCAGAGTGCCCACCACACTAGGACCCTAGTCCATCATTCCTGAGCCTTTTGACATCAAGGTAATAAATAAGACTGGAAATTACCATAACAAAACTGTCACATGCGGAGCCAGTGGCAGCACTGACAAGCGAGCAGAGGCACCCTGCCTTCCTTCCTCACTGTTCATCCCTTACTATTCATTTCAGTACCTCTGTGATTCTGCACCTGCAAACATGCAACCAGCAGAGAAGTAGGAATTGTCACTGTCTAGAAGTCCCCTTCTAATTATAAGATCATATGGCATTCTGCCAACCAAATAGTTGTAAGCTCTTCATATACAAGAAGCTTTCACTTGAACTTAGCAGCCACAATCCAATTTGCTGTATTGCAGTAAGGTATAAATTGTTCTTCCTGTTCTTTTTACACCAACAGCCACAGAACAGTATATTTAGAAGATGTAGATACCCTGTATGAGAGAGATTTTCAATGGGATATGTTAAGATCTTCATTTTTCCTCTCTAAGAAGTCCTGGCAAGAGAAAATTACAAGCAGTTTTAGACACGTGTTTCTCTCATATCTATCTGCAACCAAGCTAAGCTGATTTGCAGCCTTGGACACTACCCATCACTCTACTTTCGGGTTGCTGAGGACTGGATATATAAGCATGCCAAAAGCTAGGTTGCTCCCAAAATAGAACATGCTTTAGGATTTGACATAGTTAAAGCAGAACGTTCAAGTGAAAAAGCAGAGCGGTGATCATATTTACAGTGGAGTGCAACAGCACCCAGGAGAGAAAGGAAGGCAGAAAAAGTTGCCTAAATGTTGTATAAGATCTTTTGTTTTTATTGAAGGGGAGGGAGAGACGGAACTGAGATGTAAGCAGTTGTGTAGAAGATAGCAAAGAGAAGTGCATTTTCCACAGCTTGAAAGTTGTGCTATAGGTGTTAAATGACCTCCAGAGCCTAAGCAGGTTTCATGTGTAATGGATATTTTTCTTTGATGTTTCTTCAGAACACTTAGTCTAGGGAGCTGGCCACTGTAAACCTCTTAAATTTCAAGTGCTATTTTTATGGCTTCTTTATGTTTGAAGTAACCTCACTTAAAGGATTACAGGGGTTACTTCATGTCTTTGTAGCCAAACGCATTCTGGTAAAGGTCAGGTTGATCTGAAGTCAACAGTTATCTTTAGCTTTTATTGTTAATCATTCCCAAGACCTTTGTTCCTTGATTGTCACTTACATGCGGGGTGCGTTCATTAGTAGTATCAGCAAGATACTTATCAGCAAGATGTGCATTGTCAAATACAAGAAATATATCCCTGATACTGTTAGGAAAAGTATCTGAAAGTAACTTCGAAATAATAGTATTCACCTGATGATTTCCACAATGTCATGCTGATTTGCTTTAGTGTTTGTGACCATTTCATAGTAAAGACATTTAAGAGGGAAGACATACAGGGTGCTCTGTTTTATAAAGGAGGAATGCTCTCTAAGTAAAATAATTCACAGCCTAGATTGAAGCATTTAGACAAACTAAAGACAAATGAACAAGTTAAGACATTTATCAGATTATTCAGTGCCAAGCTAAAGTATAAATGATGCAGGCACTTGCAGCTTTCATATTACACAGCATGTCACAGCTGATAGCAAACATCAGAAAAGACAGAGGTTATTGATTATACTCCTATACCAAAGCTCCATGCAGCTTTGGAGTGAAAAATATAATTATGGAGAGTGTGCTTTGAAGAGGACAGTCCAAGTGCCATGTCAGGAAGAGCTGTAATATTGTAAAGAACTACTCAGTGCCTGTGCACAGCTCTGCCCTCTCTAAGACTGCCTCACAGTACCCTGCTGTACCTTGCATCATAGGACCTCCCCAAGCTCCAGCTGAGATTCACCCTTTGCTGAATTCCTTTAAACATTTTCCTTTTGAAGAAGGAGGATGCAAGATCTCCAGTGCTGTTCTCATGTTGCCCAAGCCAAGGTGTGCTTCCAGGGGAAGTTGTGGGTGGCAAAGGATGAGCATGATTACATAACATGTAATCTGGCACACAAAAATGCTTGTGTTCATCAGCCACATCTAATTTTAGGCATTCTTCTTCCTGTGGGTGGCTGCTTCACTCCCAAAGGTCTCAGGTATATCATTCCTTTAATGCACCCACTTCAAACTATTTGATCTGGGGAAAAAAAATACACCAATAAATTGTTCTCATTGAGTTAGCTACAGCACAGATGTTTTATTTTAAATTTGAGTCAAGTTATAAGCCCATTCTCTGCCTTCACAGTCACCTTACAGAAAAAGGTCACAGAATCACAGAATGGTTGAGGCTGGAAGGGATCTCTAGAGGTCTTCTTGTCCAACCCACATGTTCAATGAGGGTCATCTAGAGCCATCTGCTCAGGGCTGTGTCCAGTCAGCTTTTGAATATCTCTAAATATCTTTATGGAGACTCCACAACTTCTCTGGGCAACTTGTTCTACTGCTTGACCACCCACACAGCAAAAATGTGTTTCCTGATGTTCAGACAGAATCTCCTGTGTTCCAGTTTGTGCCCACCAGATGACAGCACGACCCTCTGGTGCATCAGCCACTCCTTCCAGCTTTGCATCATCCACAAACTTGCTGAGGATAAACTCTGCCCCATCATCCACATCATTAACGAAGATGCTGAATAGGATTGGACCCACTACTGGCCCCTGGGGTACGCCTCTAGTTACTGGCCTCCAACCAGGCTGTTCCACTCATCACTGCCCTCTGGGCCTGGCTATTCAGTCATTTTTCAAGCTGCCTCACTGTCTACTCATCCAGCCCATCATCAGCTTCTCTTTGTCTTTCGGGAGACAGTATCAAAAGCCTTATTGAAATCAAGGTGGGCAAGACCTATTGCTCTCAGTCCTCACCTACCAAGTCAGTCATTTAATCATATTGGGTTGCTCAAGCATGGCTTCCCCTTGCTGAACCCATGCAGTCTGTTACTGACTTCCTTGTCAGACCAGCCTACCTTTTGGATTAAAAGCTGTAACACCAGTATCAAAATCCGTCTCAAATATTCTCCAAGCTTAATTCAGTTCAGAAGCATTGGTAAGACACTTTCCTTCATTAAGCATAGCTAGATCAGGCCCTTGAACAAAGATATTTCTTTTTTCTGCATTCGGGTCTCCTGCTTTCATTTCCTGTTTTTCCTCCTTCCATACGATTGCTACGTTCTCCATGAGACCCCTGTGAGTTATTCTGGTCTCAATGGCAAATATCCAATGTGAAAATGTTTAAGCTGTCTTTTATTTACTTAAGAGACTGTATCTTGTGTCAATATGTACTTTAGGCAGGTTTATCATTCAAGAGACAGAAAGGTTCCAGCCTCACAGTTAAATATGTAATTAGGCAGCTTTAAAGCATGACTACTTCCAATTCACCTTGGGGGTAATAGATACTTCTTATTTAAGAACTGTTTTGAAGACTGCAGCATGAAAACCAAGAGGTAGGAATAGGATAATTACTACCTATCCCTTCAATATATTCTGTTGGTTATTTATATACTTTTTTGAAAACTGATTTCTATGTAATGAAAAAAATCTCCCTTTACAAGGCATTTGCTTCTTGTGTGCGTCTGAGACATGTTTGTGCAATGGAAACATATGCAGATAACAATAAGCTTTTCTGAAATGCCTACTTGTAACACAAAGCAGATGGGGCTTCTACCTCTACAGTTACTTTCTGAGAGCCTTAGTGGCAGCTCACCACAGAAGTCTGTTAGATCAAATAAGTCCAGGTGAGTGTAAACTCTACCAATTTACCTCTAGTAAATGGACTTAGTCTGTCCTTGACCCAACTACATCTATTACAGCAGTAGCTATTACTACTACCTTGTTTTGTGTTTTTATCTTGCTGCTCATCACTGTAATATTTAGATATCTAACAAAATATGCAAGCACTAACAAAGTCCTGAGTGGATTAAAAACTACCACTGACAGCATTTAAAACACTTCTTTGGCCTCCTTTGAGGATGCAATGTTGGCTGCTCTCTGCTCAAGAACCAAAATAATTTATTGCCTTTGAGTACAAGCTCCATAGATCATTATAATCATTCTCAAGTGTCCTCCTGAGGTTGTGTGAGAATATGTAATAAGGACATTTTCTACCATGTTTTTGTCAGAGTTCATCATTTTAAAACTGTAAAAATCATGCTTTCATACCAAAGATATCTGAGGCCTGATAAATATGGTTCTAATTTAAAAGAGGCCAAACTGAAAAGTTCCTTTCCTTTTTTTATTTTTTTTTTACTATGGTGGTTTTACCTTGCTGGGCACCTAAGCTCCACCACAACTGCTGAGAAGAAAAGGGGAAGAAGAAAGTATGCTGGAAAGAAAAAAAAAAAAAAAAAAAGGCTCACAGGTTGAGATGAGGATAATTTCACAGAATCACAGAATCACAGAATCACAGAATTTTCTAGGTTGGAAGAGACCTCAAGGTCATCGAGTCCAACCTCCAACCTAACGCTAACAGCCCTCCACTAAACCATATCCCTAAGCTCTACATCTAAACGTCTTTTGAAGACTTCCAAGGATGGTGACTCCACCACTTCCCTGGGCAGCCTGTTCCAATGCCTCACAACCCTTTCAGTGAAGAAGTTCTTCCTAACATCTAGCCTAAAACTCCCCTGGCTCAACTTAAACCCATTCCCCCTCGTCCTGTCACCAGGCACGTGGGAGAACAGGCCAACCCCCACCTCGCTACAGCCTCCCTTGAGGTACCTATAGAGAGCGATAAGGTCGCCCCTGAGCCTCCTCTTCTCCAGGCTGAACAAGCCCAGCTCCCTCAGCCGCTCCTCGTAGGACTTGTTCTCCAGGCCCCTCACCAGCTTCGTCGCCCTTCTCTGCACCCGCTCAAGCACCTCGATGTCCTTCTTGTAGCGAGGGGCCCAAAACTGAACACAGTACTCGAGGTGCGGCCTCACCAGAGCTGAGTACAGGGGGACGATCACCTCCCTAGCCCTGCTGGTCACGCTGTTCCTAATACAAGCCAGGATGCCGTTGGCCTTCTTGGCCACCTGAGCACACTGCTGGCTCATATTCAGCCGACTGTCCACCATCACTCCCAGGTCCTTCTCTGCCTGGCAGCATTCCAACCATTCCTCTCCCAGCCTGTAGCTCTGCTTGGGGTTATTGCGCCCCAGGTGCAGGACCCGGCACTTGGCCTTGTTAAACTTCATGCAGTTGACCTCAGCCCATCGGTGCAGCCTATCCAGGTCCTCCTGCAGAGCTTTCCTACCCTCAAGCAGATCGACACACGCACCTAACTTGGTGTCGTCTGCAAACTTACTGAGGGTGCACTCGATGCCCTCGTCCAGATCATCGATGAAGATATTAAAGAGGACCGGCCCCAGCACCGAGCCCTGGGGGACGCCACTAGTGACTGGCCTCCAACTGGACTTGGCTCCATTCACCACGACTCTTTGGGCCCGGCTATCCAGCCAGTTTCTAACCCAACGAAGCGTGCGCCAGTCCAAGCCAAGAGCAGCCAGTTTCTTGAGAAGAATGCTGTGGGAGACGGTGTCAAAAGCCTTGCTGAAGTCAAGGTAGACCACATCCACAGCCTTTCCCTCATCCACCCAGCGCGTCACTCTGTCATAGAAGGAGATCAGGTTCGTCAGGCATGACCTGCCTTTCATAAAGCCATGCTGACTGGGCCTGATCGCCTGCTTCCCCTTCAAGTGCTGCATGATGACTCTCAGGAGGATCTGCTCCATGAGCTTTCCTGGCACTGAGGTCAAACTGACAGGCCTGTAGTTTCCTGGGTCAGCCCTCCGGCCCTTCTTGTAGATGGGCGTCACGTTTGCTAGCCGCCAGTCGATTGGGACCTCCCCCGATAGCCAGGACTGTTGATAAATGATGGACAGTGGCTTGGCCAGCTCCTCTGCCAGTTCCCTCAGTACCCTTGGGTGGATCCCATCTGGCCCCATCGACTTGTGCACATCTAAGTGCCGTAGTAGGTCACCAACCAGTTCTTCATGGATAATGAGGGCCACATCCTGCTCCCCATCCCCTTCCACCAGCTCAGGGTACTGGGTATCCAGAGAACATCCGGTATTGCCGCTAAAGACTGAGGCAAAGAAGGCATTAAGCACATCCGCCTTTTCCTCATCTCTTGTAACTAAGTTTCCCCCCGCATCCAGTAAAGGATGGAGATTCTCCTTAGTCCTCCTTTTTGTGTTGATGTATTTATAGAAACGTTTTTTGTTATCTTTAACGGCAGTAGCCAGATTGAGCTCCAGATGAGCTTTGGCCTTCCTAATTTTGTCCCTGCACAGCCTCGCTACTTCTTTAAAGTCCTCCTTAGTGGCCTGCCCACTTTTCCAAAGCTTATAAACCCTCTTTTTCCTCCTAAGATCAAGCCACAATTCTCTGTTGAGCCAGGCCGGTCTTCTTCCCCGCCAGCTCGCCACTTCCTGGGAAGCAGGGCCTCGCTGCATTTAGTGGTTGTTTGGGAGGACAGACGTCTTCATAAAAAGAGCTCCCCCCCCCTCCTTCTGAGGAGGGGGAGTAAGAGAGCAGTTGTGGTGGAGTTTAGCTGCCCAGAAAGGTAAAAACATCACATTTACTCACTGCTAAAAACAGTGTTGAGGTCCACAGATAGTCAGATTTGAGTCCTGAATAAATTTTGAGGGCAGCCTTCTGTCAGGGATTCTGAAGCTGTGAAATAAAAAAAAAAAAAAAAAAAGGCTGCCTGGAAGCACAGAGAAAAAAAATATATCTATTCTTTATTTCCCAGCAACAAGTGATGTTCGGCCACTTCCTGGGAAGCAGGGCCTCGCTGCATTTAGTGGTTGTTTGGGAGGACAGACGTCTTCATAAAAAGAGCTTCCCCCCCCTCCTTCTGAGGAGGGGGAGTAAGAGAGCAGTTGTGGTGGAGTTTAGCTGCCCAGAAAGGTAAAAACATCACATTTACTCACTGCTAAAAACAGTGTTGAGGTCCATAGATAGTCAGATTTGAGTCCTGAATAAATTTTGAGGGCAGCCTTCTGTCAGGGATTCTGAAGCTGTGAAATAAAAATGCTCATCATTTGAACATATATTTTTACCTGTGTAACCAGGATATATACACTGGTACAGCATTTTGCATTGGCTATGGCAAAGAGCACATCTACCTGTAGCTTTGTGAAGGTGTTCTGCATAAAGCACAGACCTCTGGGACAAGCAGCTTCAGCCCAGCAAACAGCAGTATCACAACAGAATGGTCATAATGGTCATACGTGTTTCCTCTTAGGAGGCTGAGATGTTTCATACATCTTCTACCTACTTTTTTGCCTTCCTGCCCTAACCATAAATTGCTGCTAAAGACACCTGCACCAAAACTGAAGACCTACATCTCTTTGAACAACCTGAGAGGAAAACCTCAGCAATATGGTTCCACTCTGCCCGTGTGCCTGTCCTTCCGTGGCACAGTTCTTCTTGCCCATGGGATATCAAAAGAATGCCCACAGTGAGACTTAACTCATCTTCCTACTTTCCTGTATATCCAGCACTGTGAACTGCCTCAGGGAATGGAAAGAACAGAGCACAGGCAGGACACACAGTACATCCCTTCTGCTCCCCTAACAAAAGCTGAGGGCAGGTAAAGGAAGAGGAGGAAACCAGACAGCACCACCAATTCCAAGGGAAGTTTCTGTACAGCTAAGCATTTGTCTTGCATATTTATTTTATTCTTCCCTCTTTTTCTGTGCTGGTCCTCCTTGCAGCCTTGTACCTATCAGAAATAGCTTTTAGAAGTGAATAGGCAGAACCAGTCAGCACTGGCTGTGTCCTATCTTGAAGGCAATGCTGACACAATTGCCAGTCATTGCCTACTGGGCGTTCCAAATCAGCAGCATAATTTCAGCAGTTGGTGAATTGCAGTCTGCCTTGCTCACAGCAGCCTCCTCCCCAAGAGCAATATCTTGTCCAGTTACTAGTAACTAGTGTGGTTCCCTAAGACTCCATTTTAGGGCCAGTTCTCTTTAATGTGTTCATAAATTACTTGGATGCAGGACTTGAATGCATACTGAGTAGGGTTGTGGATAGCACTAAATTGGGAGGAGCTGTTGACTCCCTCAAGGGTAGAGATGCCTTGCAAAAAGATCTTGACAAATTAGAGGACTGGGCAATCATATACCATATGAAGTTCAACAAGAGCAAGTGTCAGACTCTGCACCTGGGACAGGCCAGCCCTGGGTATACGTACAGACTGGAGGAGGAGAGGCTGGAGAGCAGCCCCATGGAAAGGGATCTAGGGTGTTTTGGTCAACAGCAAAATAAATATGAGTCAATACTGTGCCTTGGCAGCCAAAAGGGCCAAAAGTACCCTGGAGTGCATCAAGCTTGGCATTGCTAGCCAGTTAAGGGAAAGGATTGTCCTGCTCTGCTCCGGTGCGGCCTTGCCTTGAGCACTGTGTGCAGTTCTGGGCACTACTGTATAAGAAGGACGTAAAACTATGAGAGTATGTCCAAAGGAGGGCAACTGAGATAGTGAAAGGTCTGAAGGGCAAGACTTATGAGAAGCAGCTGAGGTCCCTTGGTTTGTTCAGCCCTGAGCAGAGCAGGCCTCATGGCAGCCTGCAGCTCCCTCACGAGGGGAGCGGAGGGGCAGGCGCTGAGCTCTGCTCTCTGGGGACAGTGACAGGACCTGAGGGAACGGCATGGAGCTGAGACAGGGGAGGGTCAGGCTGGGGGTTAGGGAAAGGTTCTGCACCCAGAGGGTGCTTGGGCACTGGGACAGTGTCGTGGTTTAACCCGGCCGGCAGCTAAACACCACGCAGCCGTTTGCTCACCCTCCCCCCTCCCTCTCTGGGACGGGGGAGAGAAATGGAAAGTGAAGCCCGTGAGTTGAGATAAAGACGGTTTAATAAGACAGGAAAATAATAATAACAAAATAATAATAACAATAATAATAAGAATGATACAATGGTGATAATAGGAAAGTAATAATAATATGTACAAACAAGTGATGCACAATGCAATTGCTCACCACCCGCTGACCGATGCCCAGCCTAACCCCGAGCAGTCCGGCCCCCTCCCCCCGGCTAGCCACCCCTATATATTGTTTAGCACGTCAGACACACAGAAGTATAAGGCTTTAGTAGACACCGGTGCACAATGTACTATAATGCCATCGAACTACAAAGGACCAGAGCCCATCTGTATTTGTGGAGTGACAGGGGGATCTCAGCAGTTGACTGTATTGGAGGCTGAAGTGAGTCTGACTGGGAATGAGTGGGAAAAGCACCGCATTGTGACTGGCCCGGATGCTCCATGTATCCTTGGCATAGACTATCTTAGAAGAGGATATTGCAAGGACCCAAAAGGGTTCCGGTGGGCTTTTGGTATAGCTGCCTTAGAGACAGAGGGCATTAAACAATTATCTACCTTGCCTGGTCTCTCAGAGGACCCCTCTGTTGTGGGGTTGCTGAGGGTCGAAGAACAGCGAGTGCCAATCGCTACCACAACTGTGCACCGGCGGCAATATCGCACTAACCGAGACTCCCTGATTCCCATCCATAAGCTAATTCGTCAATTGGAGAGCCAAGGAGTGATCAGCAAGACTCATTCACCTTTCAATAGTCCCATATGGCCAGTGCGAAAGTCTAATGGCGAGTGGAGACTAACAGTGGACTATCGTGGCCTGAACGAAGTGACACCACCACTGAGTGCTGCAGTGCCGGACATGCTGGAACTCCAGTACGAACTTGAATCGAAGGCAGCCAAGTGGTACGCCACAATTGATATCGCTAATGCATTTTTCTCCATCCCTCTAGCAGCAGAGTGCAGGCCACAATTTGCCTTCACTTGGAGGGGAGTCCAATATACTTGGAATCGGCTGCCCCAGGGGTGGAAACACAGCCCTACCATTTGCCATGGGCTGATCCAGTCTGCGTTAGAGCAGGGGAAAGCTCCTGAACACCTGCAGTACATCGATGACATTATTGTGTGGGGTGACACAATAGAGGAAGTTTTCGAAAGAAAGAAAATAGTCCAAATCCTTCTGAAAGCCGGTTTCGCCATAAAACAAAATAAAGTCAAAGGACCTGCACGAGAGATCCAGTTTTTAGGAATAAAATGGCAAGATGGATGTCGTCAAATCCCAATGGATGTGATCAACAAAATAACAGCTATGTCTCCACCAACTAACAAAAAAGAAACACAGACTTTCCTAGGTGTTGTGGGGTTTTGGAGATTGCACATCCCAAATTACAGTCTGATTGTAAACCCGCTCTACCAAGTAACCCGTAAGAAGAATGAGATTGAATGGGGCCCTGAACAACGACAAGCCTTTGAACAAATCAAGCAGGAAATAGTCCATGCAGTAGCCCTTGGGCCAGTTCGAACAGGACCAGATGTAAAGAATGTGCTCTACACTGCAGCCGGGGAGAACGGCCCCACCTGGAGCCTCTGGCAGAAAGAACCTGGGGAAACTTGAGGTCGGCCCCTGGGGTTTTGGAGTCGGGGATACAGAGGATCTGAGGCCCGCTATACTCCAACTGAAAAGGAGATATTGGCAGTATATGAAGGAGTTCGATCTGCTTCGGAGGTGGTCGGTACTGAAGCGCAGCTCCTCCTAGCACCCCGATTGCCGGTACTAGGCTGGATGTTCAAGGGAAGGGTCTCTTCTACGCATCATGCAACTGATGCTACATGGAGCAAGTGGGTTGCACTGATTACTCAGCGGGCTCGAATAGGAAACCCCAGACGCCCAGGAATATTGGAAGTGATTATGGACTGGCCAGAAGGCAAATACTTTGGGATATCATCAGAGGAGGAGGTGGGTCGTGCTGAAGAAGCCCCACGTTGGGCGCCAAAATGACTGTCGTGGTTTAACCCGGCCGGCAGCTAAACACCATGCAGCCGTTCGCTCACCTTTCCCCCTCCCTCTCTGGGACGGGGGAGAGAAATGGAAAGTGAAGCCCGTGAGTTGAGATAAAGACGGTTTAATAAGACAGGAAAATAATAATAACAAAATAATAATAACAATAATAATAAGAATGATACAATGGTGATAACAGGAAAATAATAATAATATGTACAAACAAGTGATGCACAATGCAATTGCTCACCACCCGCTGACCGATGCCCAGCCTAACCCCGAGCAGTCCGGCCCCCTCCCCCCGGCTAGCCACCCCTATATATTGTTTAGCATGATGTCAGATGGTATGGAATACCCCTTTGGCTAGTTTGGGTCACCTGTCCTGGGTCTGTCCCCTCCCAGCTCTTACTGCACCCCCAGCCTGCCTGTTGGCAGGACAGAGCGAAAGGCTGAGATGTCCTTGGCTTGGTATAAGCACTGCTCTGCAACAACTAAAACATCGGGGTGTTATCAGCACTCTTCTTATCCTAAGCCAAAACACAGCATTCCACCAGCTACCAGGAAGAAAATTAATTCTGTTCTAACTGAAACCAGGACAGACAGGCTGCTCAGGGCAGTCAGTGGTCATGGCACTGAGACTGCTGGAGTTCAAGAAGCATTTGAACAACACTCTCAGACATAGGGTCTGGTTTTTGGGTGGTCCTGCATAAAGCCAGAAGTTGGATTCTATTATCCTTGTGGATCTCTTCCAGCTCAGGATTTTCTGATTCTATTGTCCTAACTGGTCTGCAAAAAGTAAAATTTGATGCCTGCTACATAGTTAACATCAGAAGCTTGCAGATAACTGGAGCTTTATAGGAGGAATTCCAGAAATGTGGCCCTGGTATGTGAAAGCCCCAGGAAGTAAATGGCCCGAGCACAGGCACCAACTTACTGCTTGCTTTTGGAGCAGGCAGTGGTAAGTGAAAAAAGTCATAAACTGAAATGTTCCATGCTGGGTACCAAGAACTAGATAAGTTCTGCTTAGATTAAGAGTGAATAAAACTCTGCTTTTCTGGTGTTTACCCTCAGCTCCAGGAAAGTCTCAAAGGTGTATTTATTTAGGCCTTTCTCGTGTGAGCTGAATAGACTAAAGCTGCTGACACTCCTAGAGTGGGAAAAGCAGCAGTTACTGGCAGAACAGTGAGACAGGCCCTGCACTGCCCAGGGACGGAGCAGGGCAGAGAGACCAAGGGGAGCTGAGACATGCAGCACAGAGCAGAGCCAGCATGCACAGGCGAGTAGCCAGAGATGTGGCTAAAAGCTTCTCATTTAGTCAAAGCACTTCCTTTGCTGTTTATTAAATTGATTACAATTCATTGCTTTTTTTTAACAGAGTTATTGTTTTGATCTTAGGCTCAATACAAAGGAAATAAGATGGGGAAACTGTTAGTTACTGTGAGATAAAATGAAACAATGGAGCTCAATGAAAACACAAAGGTTCCTTTTCTCCTGGTATTTGATTACGGGTAATGTTTCAAATGGAAGTTCATACACAAACAGTTCATTGATATTCAATAATATAGTTGGTGTATCTATTTAAATAATGAATTTAAATCACCCTGGCTCTGCACTATCCAGGTCCTCAAGCTGTGTTTACAAGGTAGAGCAACAGAGCAGAGAACAAGAGCTCCTGGTTTCCTCTTTTGCAAGCCATATAAGCACCAGCGATTCCCCCACACCTCAGGTAAAAACCTATTAGCTCTGCTTGGGTAGACAGTTCCTGCACAGCCATTCATCTGCATGGCCTTTTGCTGCCTCTTATGTACCAAGTCCTCCCACTGGCAGCCACACAGGAACTCTTTGCTGCAGTTTCCCCATCTGTACTTTGGGTCAAAAACATTTCCTTGTTTGGTGAGAATTGTAGCACTGACTGCCAGAAATAACATCTAAGAACTAATACTTAAATCAGAACAAGCTTTAATACAATCTTTTAAATATCCAAATAAAATTTGGATGTGGCAGAAGTTCATATATACATATGTGATTAGCACATGGTTAGAAGGTGACATGCATTGCCAGAGGCTTCATATTTTAGAGGAAATTCCTGTCTCCAGAGGGTTCTTTCTTTGCCATATGATACATAATTACTGTTGCAGCCCAAGGGCAGTAAACATCCTCCACATGCTTCATGTGGATGTGGCAGAGAATTATGTTTTTTTATTATCATCTGACATATGCAGGGCAATAACAGAAGTTCTCAACCAACCAAGATGAAGAAGACAGAAGAGAAATCTTACCAGCAGTGATGTTGGATCTGCATTTCTGAAACACAGCTGTAATTCTGACTCTCTGAGTATCAGCTGAAAATGCAGTGGGTCCAAGTTACCCTTAGGCAAGGCGCAACCCAGGAAAATAGCATTTCAGTCATGAGGTTTCAGTTCCAGCCTACTTCTGCCTTTCAAAATAATTCAACTTAAAAGTACTCACCAAGTTAATGTCACAGAGATTTTGTGTTTCTCCCAAATATCCAAATTAAAGAGAGCAGAACACAGGTTTGGGCCAAAGGCCGAGAACAGGTGTATTTGTTGATCCTTACGTAGCCTGATCAGAGTCAGGTAAGAGGACAACAGAACATGTACATACACTATCAGGACAGCTTAGGATGTCCTTTTTTTTCATTAGAAAAAAAAATAAAAAATGATAATCAGCTGCATTGCTCAGCACTGCACATTCCCAGAGACAGGACTCAAGCCATACAGAAAACCTGAGAACAAATATGTCAGCCAGATGTATTATTATTGAGAAAGAATAATAGCAGAGATGGACCAACTGTTCATGCTCATCTGATCAATCACCAGTGGCTGAAATTTAATTTTCTTGTTTGCACTGGTTTTCATCCAATCTCTCTCTTTGTTTGTACCTGTACAGAGAGCTGTTACTGTTGAAAGAACAGAAAACTCAATAGTTTAAAATATATTTTATTGGTTTTGTTAGTATCTGAATATTTGATAACTTCTAAAAAGACAACTTCAAAAATTAATCTGATGAGGCTGAAACTCTGGTTATTTCTTCCAGTGCTTGCTGCTTTATTGTCCAATTCCCCATGACTCAGAAGAAACACATAGAAAACAGACCCTTACTACTTCAACTAATGGTCTACAGTCAACAACTAAACTCGACTTAGGAACTTGGAATGAAGACATGAAGAAGTCAAAAAATCAGCCCCCTAAAAATAACAGACAAAGTCTCAGGTTGCACAAGACCACATCCTCACCAGGCTTGTCTTCACAGCTGATCAAGTAGACACAAAGCTGATACCATATCAGCCTACACTGCTGAGTTTCCCAGAAAGTCTTCACAGTGATTTATATCCTCATAAGGCTACAGCCAGGTTTGTTTGCCCAGAGAAGAAAACAACTACATCTGTTTTCTCTGCAGGAGGAACTGATTCAGTTTAAATCTTCCACACACACAGAGCCTTTTCGTGAACCCAAGTGCACCTCTATGGGTGATTTTGAGTAAATTTTATAATCCATCAAGCTAATTAAGTAGAGGTATTTCCTAGTCTAGCTATGGCAAAAGTAGTTTATTAGTGGACCTTGTCTGCTTTATTTTCCAGGACTGCTGGTCATACAAGAAAGATCTGCCTTTCTCCATGAGGAGACAATTGTTCAGATAGCGACCAGAGTATTGAAATGCGTCATGAATAGCAGTGTCTTGTTAGGATTAAGAGGAACACAAACTTCTGACTTTTGTAAAAGATTGTGTTGAGATTAGTACAGAAAAAAGACCCTGTAAGGAACTCTGAAGATGCAGTTACGTCTCTGCAAAAGTTTGTCTCAGATCGGTTAACTCAGAGGCTGCAGTCTCCAACCTGTCCCAGTGTAACATGCAAAGTTAAAGGATACAACACATGCACGTTTCATCTTTCTAGAGACCTGCTTTTAAGCCTAGGGTCAATCACAAGGAAGTCAAATTTGATACTTGGACTGAAGGGCTAAATCCAAAGGGGAACAGATTAGTCAATTAGTCAGCACCAGACAGACCTCACAGTCATGGGTAGGGTGTTGGAGGCTCCCCAGATAATGCCATTGAGCAGTAGAAAGTGGAGCTGACTTTGCTGGAAATGGGCAAATCAAGCAAAGAGCTGTCTGAACCTAGCCAACAAGGAATGTGAAGAAGAATATGCAGTTACGTTTGGTCTAAAATGTCATCTGTGAGCCCATTTCTGAGATTTGCTGTTTAAGGCCAGAAAGAAACAGATCCCTCTAAGTGGTTAGACAATTTCATATCACCACTTTTGGCGGATTTGGAGTGAGGACTTGATCTCAGTGATGCAAGCCCACATGATCTCTTTGAGGTCTGTAGCTTTGCTACATGCCAAAGACACTTTAGGAAATTCTAGTCCCTAGAAAACAGAATACTTTTTTTGCCAAATAATTTCCCTGCCTTATTAGCCCTTGAACCAAAGACTCACTTGAACAGCCCATGAGAGAAAAAGGGAATACAACTCTTTGGCTTGCTGAGCAGACTCATTGCACAGGTGGATGAGGGGATGTCCCAGATCCTGATCCCTGCTCCAAGGCAAGGCAGAAAGTCAAAGCAGCAGACAGCCAATACAGAGAGGTAAGAATTTGGCTCTGTTTAAGCAGAGGAGGGCACTGAGTGTATGCTACAGGCAAACACTCCAGCCACAAGAGGAGAAATTTTGGCAGAAAACTGTTCTGTAGTTGTATTTTGGATGTGCTCCAAGGATGCTGCCGCTGGTGGGTTAGCCTTGGCCAACAGTCAAACTCCCACCCAGCTGCTCACTCAACTCTCTCCTCATCCCCCAGAAGGAAGAGGGAGAACATCAAGAGAGAAAAACAGAAGTAAAAACCCAAGAACAATAAAGATCATGGGATGAGATAAAGACGGGGGATCACTTATCAGTCACTGTGATGGGCAAAATAAATTTGACTTGGGAAAAATTAACTTCATATGTTGGCAATTAAAATAGATATTTAATTACTGATTCAGGTAGTAAGAAACAAGGAGGCAGACATTAGGCTAGCACCTTTTCTGCTCACTCTCCCAATCTTAATTTCTCTGCTGCACTCCAGTCTCTTGTCCTCACCCAGAGCACTCCTGGAGATTACTCTCTGCTGTTCTTTCTTTCTCCCACTTTTCCCCTGCCAGATCTGTTGAGATCTGCTTTGGCACCAGAAGCACCTCCACGCCATCTTAGTGTCCCCTCTGCAGGTTCTCATTCTTTTTGTCCTCTACCCCTTTCTGTGGCATTTTCTGCCCCTTCTTAAATAAGTTCTTACAGACCGGTGACCAGCTTGGCTGAGGTCTCACCTGTGTCATACAGTGGGCCCAGTGTGGAGCCAGTTGGAACAGTTTGTGTCCAGCATGGCAGAAACCCAGACATCTGCTCATGGAGCCACCTCTGAAGCCCCCACAGTACAAAACCCTTGCCACTTACACCCAATACACCACCAGACCAATCCTCTGAGCAATCTGTATGGGCTGTCATGAAGAAAATTAACTCCACCCCAGTACAGCCTTCCCTAGCAAAAATAATTTTTAAAGGCTTCTGCAGAACACCTTAGTAACAGAAACCTCCAAGGTTAAGAATGAACTTAGCAAGGAGAGGAAAGAGAGACGCACCCCACTCCTGCTGGGCTTGGGGCTGGGCACCAAAATTCTGCCTCGCTGCTCTCGGGGTCTTGGCCCTCTATTGTTCTGTAGATGCAGTGCTTAGTTGTTAGTGGACGTTTGTATAAATACAAACAATATACAATGCCAGACACTGCTGTTTGCTAGCCTAGCAGGGTAGGGGGTTCTTGTAGGTGAGGCACAAAGTCTGGGCAGTGTCTATGTTATGTAGCTAACCATGATGTCCTATGGAAAGGTCTGCTTGTTACGGCCTTTTCTGCCTTCTTTCTGGGGCTTGAAAAGCTTTGTAGTTATTAGCAAATTGAGTTCCCTTAAGAAGAGGGATGTGAATATGTAAAATTCTAACTAAAAATGAAATTTAATTCTTCTTTGCAAGTGAGATGGAAAGCTATTACTTTCCGTGCTCCTGAAGGATGCATTTCTGAAGAGGAGATAATTTTCTGAATTGTGTGGAAGGCTTGCAAATAAATTACTGTTTCAGGTTTCATTATAGTTTTGAGGTTCAGTAGGAAGTTGCAAAAATATTTGAGCAATGCTGATGAAACAGTTGAGCGAACCTAGCAGAATTCAGATTCTGAATGAAAGTCACAAACATTATTCTCATTCAGATTTCATGAAACAAGCAAAATAATGGCAATGGCTTTTGCTTTGACATTATGGGCCACATTCAGAGGGAATGAACTGCTGCATCAATGAAGAGAGCAAGGCACATCTGATGAGTTTTGCTGACCCTATCACTGGGCTGAGTGAAAACCCTTTTAGAGTCAGCTGACAGATGATACTCAACACATGAGTACAAGGCTGTCTCTTATGGCCCTTCCCATTTAGTTTCCTTTGGAGGAACCCAGTGTGAAATGTAAAAGAAAGGACAAACAGGCCATTACAAAACAAGAACAAGAAAAGGGTTGCCCACTGTGTGGGCAAACACACGTTCCCCCAGCTGTGATCTGGTTCTTCCCATCAGTCAATCTTCTCTGCAAATGTTATCACCCACAGTGCCATTTTGCAGACGAGGAAACGGAGTCACAAAGGTTAAATCAGTTACAGATGGATCTTCAGTGCTGCCCAGCACTGCAGGGGTAAAGCCATGAATAAAGAATTAGCATTCAGTGATCTGCTGACAGGGCCCAAATTTGCATTCATTAGTTGACAAGAGTCTCCATTATTTTCAAATATTAGAGCCTAGGGCTAATGGCTTACTACTAAAAATGTCAGATTTATGCCTTCTGGTGTGTCACATGAAATGGACGCGCTGGGGCTGGTACAGGTTGTGAGGTACAGATGTTGTGCCTGGCTTATTTGCAAGACCTGTCAGCTGAGATTTGCTGCTAGCTCCCCACAAGGCAGGCAGGCACACGTACCCGGTTCCTGCTGGTATTGCCAGGGCCCAGCACATGAGCTACTGGCTTCAGGAACTGGTTTCAAAACATTGCAAATCTGAAGTAGTAGGCTAATTTTTCCCTTCTACATGTATTGCACCATTTATGTTTAGGTTCCAAAAATAACAACAGAAAACAGTAGCAACTTGTTGCTAGTGTGTAACTGCAGTTGTGAGAAGCACAAACCACTGAATTTACAGAGCAGTAAGTACTTCCCATCTCTTGTTTCTGTGAGGAAGAAGCCTTGCAGACTTGCATGAAGGAAAATTATCAAACATAATTATCAGAAATAACTTCTGCTGCATTTAATTTTTGCACCAAATACAATTAAAAAAAAAAAAAAAAAAAAAAAGGTCAAAACAGGCTCGGGCTGTCAACATTCCCCAGAAAGCTTGGCACAAAGAGGAAAGCCGTATATTTCAGTGTAGCTATCTACCTACTTTGTGTAGCATGTGCTTTGCTTCACTAAGCTCTAAACATCTTTTAGACACCTAAAATAGAGCGTATGAATCACGCAACTCTTGCTAGACTGCAGACGTGGACCAGCAGTGCAGATCTCATCCCAACAGGCAATGGCTGCTCCAGCTTTCCCTTTGGGATGTTACCTCTTGGCTACACCATCTGCTAGCCTAAATCACAAAACTGCTTTTCTCTTGGCCCAAAGAAGAGCCTTTTGCCAGTGCCTCTGTGCTCCAGGAGGCTCTTCCCCATTTGTCCTAACCACCAGGAGCTCTCTCAACTCCAGGTCGGACACAAGACCCAGTCTGCAGCTCCATCACCTGCCGCTTCCCAGCAGAGGTACCTGGCTCCAAACCCCCTCTCTGCCTACATCCGTAGTGCTCAACAGTAGCAGGACCAAGACTGAGGCCGGGAGACCTAGAGAGGATCACATCCATACTGCACTGACTTGGCCTTGCATCTCCTCTGGGGCCAAGTCGATGTTTTGTGGTTTTACATTATTGGGACAGGGAATAGTGTTTAATTCAAAATGTCTGGAACTGTGGGATTTAAATACAACCCCATCAGCAGAGCGATAATTTTAGAGCAAATGTGTGTGAAATGTGTGCCATGCAGCATGGTATAAGAGCATAAAGGAGAGTTTGAGGAAGCAAGGCTTGCTGGAGCACATCAGAGGGCTGAGGAGGGAGCCAGATGCTGTGCAGCATCTTCCATCCTGCCTGCTATGGATGGTCTCGGGGGAATCATCTTCCCTTAGTCACACAGGCTGCCAGCTGGCATAGCCCAACCATGGCAGGGAGGAATTGTGATATGGATAATTACTATCCAGTGCTTAAGGTCACTACTGAATGCTGTTTTATTTAGCTATTTGGACACAGAGCCTCATACTCAAACACTTTCCCTGAAACAGACTGCATGTGTATCAGCAAAAGATGGACTAACCCTAAAAGTGTAGATAACCTTGCTACCCAAAGAGCCCCAAAGCTCACGGGTATTTTTGCCCTTAATTTCTCCCTCCCTTAATTTCCTATCGGCAAAATTAGGGTAATAGGAAATCTTCATCAGTTGGAGATGGGGCAATCAGTTCACTGGAGTCCACAGAGCATGGAGAGGGCAATAAGCACAAGGCAGAAGCTTGCCCGGAAGACATTAGTTCTGCTTTCAGAAGGAACTTGGAGAGATGACAGGAAATAAGGCTGCAAACCCTACTGTGAATAACAAGAGCAGCCTCCAGCTTATGAAGTGGGTCCTGTGCTCTGTGATGCTGTTTTTAACTCCGGTATAGATGCACTAACGGTGCAGTAACCTGAATTCAACCCATCCCACTTCAGACATGTAACTGAGTCAAACAAGGTAGAAGCTCTGCCACTCCTGGCTTCTACTGTTAAAGGAAGGAATGAGGCCCACCTTTGTTATATCCACCTAAAACCTCTATTAGGTTAGTTACCTACAGTGGAAAAGGACTTATCTAGAACTAAAGGGTTGATTTTGCATCTAAAATGATTTTTTCAGGTTGTTTTTCTGAGATGGTTCTTAGCTGAATGATGCAGAGCCAGGAACATGCCAGACATGAATGTGCTGGCACATATGGTCCTACAAAGGAAACACATTTTGTCCAGACAAAACGTGAAAAGCAACCAGAGAACAGCAAAAGAGTTTCTCACACAGCCCCATTTTCCATAATCTGAAAAGCAATTGCGGGCAAGCAGAACATTTGCAAAACCCAACGCTTTCTCTGTGATATAAAAAAAGAAGTTGCTGAATAGAGTTTGTAAAAAGTTTTGAGCAGGCCTTTACTTAAGAACAGGCCTACCTCAAAGCAGAGCTAAGTAGGTTGCTCTGTTGCAGGTCGTCACAGATTTCTTCACCTGGTGCCGCTTTTAAAAAGGCCAACAGAGGGTACAGCTATTAACAGTGCATAATATATGTGGATGTTCCCTGTCATCTTTTTGATGTTGTTCTTACTGAAAGATTTCTGGAAAACAACAGAAATCTTTTCAGAGGCCCTCTCTGCTGAAATGGGGCACCAAGCAGCTAATGGCTGAGGGAACAATCAGCAAGGTAGAACAGAGTTTTGGGTGCAATGGAGTTTTAGATTTTCCTTTTTCACTTTTTAATGCTCTCAGCAGATGTGATGGATTAATGAAATGATTTAGAACAAGATGATGGGGGAAGAGGACTAAAACAGTTGCTTTAATTATCATAAATAATTCATCATTTGCTAGGAAAAATATCAAGCTACTAAATTTGTTCCTGAATATTCAGAAATGTGGTGTAGGGTGCCTGGCAAAGGATCTGCTCACCTATTCAAAGATCAGCTGCAGAAATTGTCCTTGTCTGAAATCAGCGATGCAAGACCTTCCTCACCAGTGACCTCACAACTTAACAAAGACTGGATTGTGTTTCTAGAGACCATGAGCTAAGTGTGGCCTTTCACTCTAAGTCATATATTTGATGAAAACAAAAACATTAATATAAATTCCTTACTACAGAGAGAAGCTGGCCTCATGGCTCTCTTACCAGATCCTCTAGACTGGATCCTGACTCTCAAAGTAGTACCTGTGCACATCTCCAGCAACACAAGGAAGCCATAAACCTCTGCCAAGAAGCAGGTACACATTGTCTCTGCATGGAAAAATCTCCAGGTAACGTTGAGAAGTGAGATAAACTCTTAACACTGTTAATGCCCGGGTTACAAGCCCTGCGGGGAAAAAATGCTTGCAGAAGGGCCCTTGGGGAAGATCTAACCAGCGTAAGCATGCTTCTGAGAGCAGTCATGAGCCAGGTCAAGTCAGAGCAGCACTGAGGCTGCTCTCACACTTACCAGAACTTCAACACTCTGAGATTCACAAAAGCTGTAGTGGGCCACATTAATGCATGCTAGAGTCCTTCATCAAGTAATACTCAGCCTCAGCTGATGTCTGGGCCTTGGGTTTTCATCCTCCGAGGCAGATTGTTTCCTTACCTTTATAGATACAGCACTCATGCCACTAGTGATGTACAGCAAAGGAGAGGTGCTTCAGTAACGTGCAAAGCTGCCGAACACTAGAAACTACCAAGACAAAAATACTGTGTGAAAGGCCAGCAGCCTTCAGAAATGTTGGAAGAAGGCTTTTTGCTGCAGTCTGCATCCAGTCGATATTAGGGCTCAGACCAGCTGCTTTATGAGTATAAGGGCTGAAGCTGACCATAACTTTTCCTTCAAAACTTTTTAGACAGTATGCTTCAGCCAAATACTTCTCTGGGTAAATCTCATCTCTTTTGAAATATTTTTTTTCCTTGGAAAGACAAAATCTAGATAAACTTGGCTAAAGTAAAAAAAAAAAAAAGAATAAAATAAATAAAAAAATAAAAACAAAATCCAGAAGAATGAAACAAACAACAACAAAAAAAGAAATCTTTATAAATTTTATTTTTAATTAGCATTTTTCACAAAGGGAGAGAGATTCTCACCGTGTCTAAGTTGGCACTTACCCAGCAGCATTCTGGTCCTGTTATCTCCACTGCAGCCTCTCTTTCTCCAACTAAGATTGTCACATAAACTTGTGGAGAGTAGAGACCAGCAAGAAACTAAGTGGGGGTTTCATCTGAGAAGATGTGACAAAAAATAATACTGAAAATAGCAATTATAATGAGAAAGGAAAGAAAAGCACTCACTATGGTCGAAATGTGCTACATGCCTTTGTTAGCAAGGGTCACCACACTAAACTTTCCTAGGCTGTGTATCTATTTGCAGCTAAAAACACCACAGCTCCCCAGGTTCCTGGTGCATACATGCAACTTCCATTTCTGTAATTACCTTTTTCAGGATCTGTGAAGGCATACTGGCACAGCTTCATCTCTCAAAAGTGTAAGTATAAGGAAAATCTATTTTTTAACCAAGGATTCAAATGGTGAAACTCCATGAAATAGACAGGATTTCAAAATTTGCAGTAGTTTAAAACATGCAGAAAGTTAAAAAGCGCCAATGGTGCTAAATATTATTCGTATGACAAAACTTAATCAGAGCAACTTACGTGGTTTGGAAAACTATACTGTGTGTGTAGAAGAGTGATACAATCAAATGCAACGTGACCTTTTTACCTACATTTCACACAGATGAATGAGCCGATCGCTTATGAACCATCACACAGATCTCATGATATTTCAAGTGGTCAGGCTCTCTTTCAGCATCATCTACAATATCACATCCTGACTGAGGTCAGGTCCCCAGTGGCATGCCCTTCTTTGCTCTCTCTTTAGTAAAGCCTCTTCCATCTGATACCAAACTGGGAGAGAAAAAGTGATGGCTTTCTCAGTGGCACCAGGGGAGAGGTAAAAAGGTTGCTCGTGACCTGGGTCTTAAAAACTTAAGCAAGATCAATCCTACAAGGCATGCCCTGTCCCTCAGGAGCAGAGCTGCTGCTGAAAGACATGCAGGGTAGCCGTCTGTTCCTGTTGCAAGCAGCATGAATTAGATTCATGATAGTGGAGAGTCCCCTCCAGACAGAGATATTGAGGAAAGATAAAGCTCTAAAACAGTGACATTTAGTACTACCTTCCCCACAGAGCTCATTACACAAGGTCCAAAAGTAAAGCTTATCCCAGAACATACCACTGACCAGTGTTTCCACAAGATTTTATCACCGTCACTTTCCAAAATCTGCATTTTTGATGGAGAAAGCCGCAATAAAACAAAGAGTGGAGAGAAAACAAAAGCATCCTTTTCTGCCACTTAGAATATAACTGTCTTTGAATGTGCTTTCACTTAATTCTTATATACTGAATTCTGCACAACTAGCAGAATTACCTAGCTTAGCATTGGGAAGGTGCTGTATCAAAGTGAAAAGTGTTATCAAATCCAGTCAATAGTGACAGTGGGATGAAACTCAGCAGTTCCCAACTCACAGCAGCAACATGTCAAACGGAAATAACCAGCAAAGATCAAAGAGTATTCAGGGTGTTGAGGTTCCAGTTAAAGATGTTGAGGCACAGCTGCGACATGGCCTACAAAGCTCCTTACAGCCACTCAGAACACAACTGAAAAAAAGTTACCTAGCAAGCAAAGACCAGCAGGGCTTTGGGGCACGAAAAGTGATTTCCTTTACTTTATCATGTGAGAATCAAGAGGCCATCCTGTGACTTGTGAGCTGTGACACACCACCCATCACTGCAAAACAGAAAAAAAAAATAGAAAAGAAAAAATCAGAGCAACAGAAATCTGACAATCTGTGTGTTTGAAAGCAATTGCTCACATGTCAGAGGGGACACACACTCGGGACAGACTTGGCAAAGCAGAAGTATTGCAATTACCGTTGTAGCCCCAAGACTACACACTTCTCAGTTACCGCTATTACTGATAAACATTTTGACGGCTCTTCAGTATGATACATTTCAAAGGCGAGACTGCGAGCCCCTGTGATAAATATCAGATCACCCAGAGCTCACAGGAGCAGAGTCAGCAAGTTCATAGACCAGTTTCTGGACTTGGTGACAGTGATGGCAAAAAAAAAAAAAAAAAAAAAAAAAAAAAAAAGATTCCAGGAACTGATTTCCACAAGCACAAGAGAAGTCCCCTGGGAGACCTGTGCTGTGAACACAGCTGTAGCCATCCTTCCTCTTCTCTCCTTTTCTAGTGAAGGGAACAAGGTGGAAGAGAGTTTAAAATAAAAACAAAAAACAATCAGGCAGATAAAACTGTATCGAGTGGAGGCTGCTGATGAGAATCTGCCAACGGCAAAGAGTTGCCTTAAAACTCTTTTAAAATATCTATTAAAGAGGAGAGGAGGAGGCTAACACAGAGAAGTAGAAGGAAGCTTAAGGCGTGAAAATGTGCATGTCTGCGTATTTATGTAGATTATATTAGCAGGATCTAAAAAGAAAGAGCGGAAGCTGGAAATTCCTGCACACTTTTCAGAAGATCACACATTCCCAAACATTATGCTGTGCATGAGGTTTTAACACCTTTGGCAACTCCAGCAGCAAAGAAGTTTGCCATAAGTACTGGAAACTGCTGAAGATCCAGTCAGACTGAAAGCAAATGACAGCTGGTTTTCTTATTAAACATTATGTAAAACTTTAACACGTAGGCCTGCCATGTTATATCCTCCTTCAGGTTCTTGGCTACATGTGTAAGCCTAAAGCAGCTTTCGCTGGAAGCATATGAAGCTAGCAAATCTATCCTTCTACTACATCCAAAAGCTAAGGTACTAATGAGGCTCTAGCAGATGTTGCAATCAGCTTCAGCAATTGTCTGGATACTAGGTCCCTCTTCTGCTCAGGGTGGTTTTTGTACATAATGAGTTGGGATAAAGGCTCCAGGAAAATCTCAAGGGACTCATCTGCAGCAGTGCAAGTTTTCTGAAGAAAGAGCCCTGGTGCACAGGAGACACAGCGAGGCAGAGGGGCTTGGGATGGCTTCCATCACCCAGGTCTAGAACAGACAGAGGGGGAAGGAGTAGTGATGCCATGCACTTAGAGGGGTGAAAACAGCCCTGGGAAACCCATACCAGTGCATGGGAAGAAGGTACAGGGAACATCCTAGCTCCTTCAGAGTAACAAGAAAATATAGAGAGGTTAAAGCCAGGCCACAAGGGAGGGAATAGCGATGGAATTTCCACACATTCATAAGGAAAGTGAGGTCCTAGTCACCTGCTGGAGGCAGCAGGGAGGAGAGCCCAGGTCCTTCGTGGTGAATAACTGTGAAGGGACAGGTCAGCTTGTCCCAGATGACCTACAGGAAGCCTGCAGGGCCTCGAGTCATTCCCTCAAGAACAAGGAAGGTCTTACCCCTTATTTCTCCTTTGCTACAAGTGGTTATCCAGGGTCATGAACACAGGTGGCAGAGGAAGAACAGAACCTCGCTCTTCTCATTTGAAATCCCCATCTTAAGCCATAACAGTAAGAATATTAATTTGTGTACTTTTCATCTACAGATCTCAAAATATTTTGCATAAAGAAGATAAAGCACCTATTCCCAGTTTACACATACAGGCACAAACTGGTAAGAGACTCTCCTAAGGTCACAGAGCAAGTGAGGAAACAGGAGGAGAGCCCTGTTTCAGGACCACCATGCCTCCTTCCTACTCAGCCAAGGAAGAGGTGAGAACCAAGGAACAGACACACATACCCCTTCCACTTCTACAGCATGTTTTCTTGCCCTTCTGCATGTTGGAAGTAACCAAATATGGCAACAGCGGAGCCAAATTAAGCATAAATTGGTTTTGATATCAAGGATACACCTTTTGCAGAGAACTCATATTACCACTTTGCTGAGCAAATATTTGGATGGAGTGAAACCAATTGGCAATTGTCATGTGTTATTTGCAAGTGAATACACCAGATCTTTCACTGTGCTGAGAAAACAAATAATCAGACCCCCAAATTCATGTACTTTCCCTTTAGAAAGAGCCACATTGTGTTGTTACATCAGCAATTGAAATATGACAGGGTGCTTGTGTTTATACTCAGAGAAGTCATATACAGATTCCATCTGTTCAACATTTGGAGCAAATTTGCAGTGATTACTCAGGCTGAAAATTGCTTTGGAGTTTTGTCTGCTGTTGCTTTATTTGAAATAAATCACTGATGTGGTACCTCACTTCTGAGCACGCTGACATGCATGTCAAAGCGAGAAGACAGCAGCTGAACTTTGGCTGTTCTGATTTTCAAGACAGTCAGGTGTTGACACTCACAGGGTGTTTTACTCATAGGCTTTAGAGAAACCCAGGAAGCGCTGAAGCTGCTGCTAAAGTGAGGAACTAATTTCCTGAAGTTTTGTCTCTTCCGATGAAGACTTGTTCTGCGTTCAACAAAATCCTTCTCATGCCACAGGCTCTGGGGCCAGAGCTGCCGATAGTGAACATCGCTCAGCACCACGGAGCCGCAGCTGCACTGCCAGAAGTGGTTGCCCAGTCATCTGATAGAAGTCTCATTAAAACTGAGGTGCAGATGATTCCCAGCCACTTGTGCAGATCGGGTCCAGGCTTACGTCCAAGCTTTGATGCAACAACCTCTCTGAACTAGACACAGACAAGACTCTGGTTCTCAATAATCTCAAGGAGAATTAAGGAATTTTGGAGCTTGCTCCAGTTTTGCTGATTGGGCTCTAAATCACAGTGACAGAGAGACTGAATTTCAAAGTTTGTCCCTGATATAGCCAAAGAGGAAACCACAAAGGAGAAAAATGAACTTTAGTCATTCAAATGTAGTTGAACATACTCAGCTGCAACTTCAGGGAGAAATCAGAGGAAGAATTTAACTGATTGGATTTTGAGCCAGAAACAACTCTTATTAAAATGCCAGATGTTCAACAGTAGTCACAAATAATAAGGGTTGAGCTCTACATCATCATTATTCAATCCTTCAAAATCCTTGACTAATGGGAGGTTTTTTAGGTGAAGATAGGCTGTTCTTCCACTGGCCTGCTTCCCCTGTGGGATCAAGTGGAGTAAAGCAAGATGATGAGCTACCCCAGCTAACAAATTGGTAAGAAGAACGAGTGAAAGCATGTGTTGCTCTGAGAATCGAGCTATGTGGGTGGCAGAGATGGGAAATGGGTTGAAGGGAGTCGGTATGCATTACCAACCCCTGATCCTCTGCAAAACTTGTTGACAATGGTACTGCAGCCAGGCAGCTTTGGAAGCTGAACAGCTTGGCTGGTAGAAAAACCTGTTCTCTGGCCACCCACGCCATGGAAACCAGCACGCAGTTGGCTTCAGATGGATGAAAGGTTATTTCTATGGATGAAACACGCTCAACAATTAAGGGTAAAGTGGCAAAGTTAGGCATCAGCTGAGCCCTAGCTAACACCCAATGACTGCAGCATGATCTGTGAGACGCTGACACCACGACACCATCTGTGTATGATTTATGCCGAACAGACTGCATATAGAAACAGATGGGAGGTGTCAGCTTTGATCAGAATTGTTATGCTGGTGATTCCGCAGCGCATTATATAGCCCAGAGCCTTACTTTCCCACGTACTTTCATAAAGAGCAAGGGATTTCATAGGAGCTCCATGTTACTCAGGGAATTATTCCTGCTAAATCCTAACAGGGCTGAATCCTAAGGTTCTGCAGCTGTGATGGATCTCTCTTATTGTACCTGATCCACTCAAGAAGGTCAGTCACTTTGTCAAGTCCAATGTTCCTAAAATAAGCTTCTAAAATATCTTTTTTGGGGGCTAGGTCTCAAGGCCAAATTGGAAACTTACTGAGACTGTGTTCAAGTTAGTTTGAAGTGAACCTTAGACACCACTGTTCTTTAGCACTGCCACGCTTGCTATTTTAGGTCTCAACATTAGGGTGTTATCCTTCATCTTTTCATGATTTCATGTAAAAGTTAGCATTAAGTTTTCATGACTGTGGGAAAAGCTCATAAATGTGATTCAGATTCAAAAGAACAGAAATGCCAGTCGGAAGGGACCTCTGGCCATTTGGGCTCATCTCTCACTTGAAGGGCCATGTCTAATGCTGGCACCGTTTGGCTGCGGCTTTGTCTAGCTGAGGCTTGAAAATCTCCGGATTTGGAGATGGCACAGCCTCCCTGGGCAGCATGTTCACAAACTGAAATGCAGATTTAAAAGAATCCAAACCAAGTATTTGACAACCCTGACATGAACACCTAATGTGGGTACCTTTAGGAGGATTCTTATAGTACAGATAACAGAAGATAAGGCCAATTTTCTATGGACTCGTACTGAAATAGCACAGTGGGAATCAGGCTTCTACCATGCAAATTAAAGGACAGAAATTCTATAGCACCATTCTGTCAGATTCTGGCCTGTCCAGCAAGTTTTCTTAGGCCACACAGTGGTTAGGAGAAAAGCTAATAAATGTTAGATCAAACTAGCAAAAAAAAAAAAATAAAAAAAAATTGCTACATAGGAAGACAACTGTTAAAAACTAAACAAAAAAATGTGAATGTTGCTTTTGTTCAAGTACAGGCACTTTCTAATATTTCCACTTCACTAAAAATCTATGTTTCATTTGGAAAGCCACTGTTATGAGAGACTGTCAGTCAGTTCTCAGAAGCCTGACAGTTGTTTTGTTTTTACCTGATTATCCAGAAGCATTCTCCAACCAGCAATGTGTTTAAAACTAATCTCACTTAAATAGCAGTTAACTCTGTCCTGAAATAAACAGGGAATAAAACTACTGCGAGAAACCACAGCAGTGGGTGGTAGAGCACAGCGGCCTGTCATTGCTTCCCAAGTTTCTGATCAGGATTTAAATGGGTTAAATTAAAGTACAAGTCTCGCTGAGTGACTGTGGGCAGAACAGAAACCCGTGTGCCCCACACACTTACAAACCTGGGGTAGTTCTGCCACAGCCAGTGACACCGAACACAGATAACGTGAGTGCAAGAGTGGCAGAAGCCCTCTCACCTTACGTCCACTGATCATGACGTGTGGAACCAAACAGTCCTCATGGATAAAGTGTAACCTCCTGGACCCCATTTTCCAAATATTTAAGAATTAAAACATCTGCTTTTGTGGAAACCAGCATTCCCCAGTGTCAAGGTACACAAATCTGCTTCCCTCAGCAGGGCATTGAGGTTCACTGTATTTTTAAGCATCAACATATGTGCCAGACCCTCAAAGCAGAGGTGAGAGCAATGACAAAATTATGGACCATGCTGCATGAAAAACTCTCTCCACCCTTCTCATGAAGCAGGGGAGTCCTGTCAGTGCTTCTCCAGGTCGGAGGCATCAGGACAACTGGTGAGTAGCTGCAGATCCTCACCTCCACTGGTGAAGCAGAGGCACTCACCATTGATTAGCTGTGCAGCACCTGCCAGGTTCAAGAATAAAAGGCAGCAGATGGCACAACAAGAGTCCTTACAGAAACAAAACAACAAACTTTTTATTTTTTCCTGAAACTAACAAGGTTTCCTAAAACTATAACAAAATATAGCCTCACACAGCTCAGAGAAGATGCATTTTTTTTCCTCAGATGCTGCAGTGGGAACCTCCTGCACTGTTGGGAGCTGCAGACATGGGGCCACACACCATCCGCTGCTCAGCCATATGACAAGGATTTGTTCCAGGGGCTGTTTGCGTTTACCATATAGACAAGAGTGGATTAAGCAGCCACCAGGTTTAGGCTGAAGAAGTCTTTCATAAATTCCCTCAGACCCATTAGAAAAGCATTAACAATTTCCAGACTCTGTTGGCTTCCCACAGTCTGTGTTGCCTCAACAGACTGGCGTTTTCAGAACCAATCCTGAAAAGCACCTGGCAGGTCAATTGCATTGAGCCACCCGGACAAGATCCAATTTTGCACAGCAGAGACTCACAGCCCCGGCTGGACCCATGGTGTGCAGGAGCAGGGCTCTTTCAGGAAGACTGCTTGGTGGTGCTGGCTGGGAGCTTCTGTCTCCATAGTCACCATAGAAAATGGTGTCCAGCTGGGGACAGAGCCATGGAAAGCAGCCACTGGTAAGAAGTTTCCCATGTGTTTAGAGGGAGGGAGGCTGTAGAATTTGGACACACACCCTCCCTTTCTTCTGCTTCTGTGCACGGTGCCATGGCTGAATTTCTTTTCCTCCTGCTCAGGTTGTGCTGATGGGCTTGGAGAAGAGTCACTGTTCAGTGCTCTTATATGTGCTCTTGAGATAGCTGGGTGTGCACACTTGTGCTAGCACACCCAGCTTGTGATGGGGGAACAAGGCACCCACCATTCCTCCAGCATCACCCAGTTCAGCTTCACTGGTATATCAGAATATGTACACATTGGTATACAGAAGTCACATAGCCCCTGGACACCTACACAGAGCCAGCCAGCATTAGATGGTGAGAGCTTTTCCCCCACCTCATCTACATTTGTTGGGCATCTTGCAGTCAGGTCAGCAGAGCAGGAACCCGATAGGGAACAGTCTCACACTTGGCCAAGTTTTGGACTAGAGGGGAAATGCTTTCATTTCTGAACTTTCCCTTAAAATAATGTGAACGATCTGTTCTGGGAACACCCACCCAGTGAAAATCCCTCCGGAGGCCGCCTGCCAAAGCCTGTGAAAATCCCTTCTGGGAGCCTTGTCCGCTATTTCAGACACAGCCTGTTCATAGGAACATAAATCTGCTGTCCTCACTGATGAAGATTATTCGAGCTGGATTTAACGTGCCTAGGCACATCTTTCTTAACTTGGCTCAGACAACCACCTGCTACTTCACGTGCACATGTTGCTCAGTACGGGTCTCAATAGCACCGCGCCTCCTGTTGATAGCGGCTGCAGGGGCTGTGCTGCTCTCACCTCTTCCCTGCAGCCCAGCACAGCCCATGTGCATCGCTGGTGCTGACGAAACAGCCGCTGCTCTCCAATCCTCCCTGAGGGTTTCACCTTGGGATTTTCTCCAGCTGCAGCATTATTCCAACTTGTCAAAGCCAGCGCAGAGAAAACTTAACACTTAGGAGATAAAGTAAAAAACAGAGTATGGCATAACTCTCTAAAAACATAATAGGTATGACACCCATGGAAATAACATCTGTAGAAATTGTGAGTTTACAAGATGGTGGGTTCCATTTGCTGAACCTGTCTGGAAGTCCATACCGGCAAGAAAATGTCTCCTGTATTTTACTAGAAGGCCAAAACCATCCAGGAGGAGAATTCTGGGTTTTATAGGATGTCCTCTCCATTATTGTAATGCATGTAGTATTGGGACAGTGGAAAGAAGAGTAAGCAGGAATAAACTCATACTTTAGCACTTTTCCTGCTGGCACTTATTGAATTGTTTAAAACCAAAAGAAACCCCACATTTTTGGGACAACAAAACATTGGCACACAGAGACCTTGGTAAGACTTGGCACAAGACAACACTGTTTTCATCCATACCCATGTAAGAGTGCTGCATACTGCCAGCGACTTCAAGATGACTGCCATCCAAACATGCTGCTGGCACCAACTCCACCTGCTGGAAACAACCTAACACCCCAACCGACTTCACATTCTCTGGCTGCAGTTTCTTTATTAGGGAATTTAACTATGTGAATATCCTTGGTGATTCCTCAGTATGGCCCCAGAATCACCCAGGTCCTGGTGCTTTAAGATTAAGCCATAAATCTTTCTGAATGAACTGATCAGAACTTGATCGGTGCTCTGGTGCAAGGGTTTAACTGTCCGTGCTGTTTTTAATTCTTCCCTGTACCCACGTATATAATAAAATTAAAAAAAAAAAAAAAAAAAAAAAAAAAAAAGGCAAAAGAAAGTTTATATAAAAAACAAAGAGCATTGGATATTTTTAAAGGCAAGATCAATTCACACCACCTTAGTTTATCTAGTTTGATATAAAAAATGGGTGAAATAATTGCAACAAATGATTATTTGTATCTCTCAGGCCAAGGCTCCTGAATTACACTACAAGCATTGAGGATTTGTCCCCTGCTAAGGGGAGATCAAATACCCACACTATCGTTACCTTATGGCAAGCACTGAGCACACAGAATTTCACATGGTCCTTCCAGTTTCAAATCCACCATCTACAAGACAGGAGGCTGAGTTGAAACAGGCTTTCACAAGATATTCAGGTTCAATTTGAAATTCTACCCAGTGGGAAAACTGCCCTGTCAACTGCTATTGCACTCAATTGTTAATTACCTTCACTGTTAACGTTTTGCATCTTACCTCCAGAGTAATTTCATTTCCAAGAGATGATGGGCTATTATCATCCCTTCGGCTGCTGAGCCAAGCACACTTTATTAGCAGAAGTGTCACAATGTGGATGTTTATCAGCTGAATAAATTATCACTTAACCTTTCCTTTAAGCTAGCCATATTTTTATCACTCTTGCTTTTCCGTTTTCCAATTGATAAAGAGGAAGAAGGGATATGACTGAAATCTAAACAAGTCAATAGCAGAGTCAAGCATGCCCTGCAGGATTCTTGATACTCAAGACCTCTGTCACTAACACTGCTTTCTTCTAAGCACAATCTGATGTTTCTGCTTCTCTCCCAGTGCTATTTAACACCAGCACAACAAGCTGGTATGTGTTCAAAAAGTCCAAGCACACTAGGGGCTAGATGCTGGAATAATACACGTTTTTAGAAAAAACAGTACTTTAAATATTGCTAAATAGCTAGGAAACAGATTGCTCAGATGAATAAGAAGGTGTCTTGTGATTGAAAGGATACAGAATGGTCATTATAAGCTTTGCTGCTTATTATGGTCAAATCAAAATTAGTTATTTGTAGAAAAAATTCTTTGATTCGTTAATTTGAGAATCAAATGCAACATCAGGATTTTTTGAATTACCCAGAGTGCTGAATGCCCAATTTTCTAGGCCTCCTATCACATATTTCCTGTCACCAAATGCATTCAACCATTGGAAGTATTAGGAAAAGAGCTAATTTTACTTTTTGTTCTGAGCTTTTCAAAATAAACTAAATGAACATTCAATGCTCAAAGACAACAGCAGACACAGGAAAATTCAGATAATGCTGTGTTAGTTCATGATTTTTTTTTTCCCAAAATCATTCAGTGATTTGATTTTGTTAGCATACTTTTTTTTTTTTTTTTTTCTTCCCCAGTAGACAGATTAAGCTTGTACTTCCTGAAGATACCAGCAAAACACTTTCATTAGCGTTCTGTATGATTCACTGCCTTTCTCATGGCTATATACCACTGCAGTAGCTATGATGATCTAACAACAGCAGAGGTAAAGCCTGATGGTAAAAGCAGAGTCTTATATATGTATTTATAAATGCATGTATTTATATATTTAGACAAATATTATATTTAAACAAATATTATACATAAGCTATATACGTACACAGATACTCCTGCCCTGCCAAAAAAGGCCAGCATCTTGATCACAGTGAGTCACACTCTACACACTGAGTTTTTATCTTATTCATGCAAAATCCACTAATTCTGCCTGAAACAACGTATGAGGGCACAAGAAAGAGAACTTATAGAAAAGACTCAAGTATGTATTTTTGTACCTGAACATCAGATCAAGTTCCTTCATACCATGAAGTGGTTTTGTAGTCCATTTTTCAAGTTATGTTTATCAACATTATATACTGGCTAAATAGAAAAGGTCTAAGTAATATTCCAAACAGCTTTTTTTTTTTTTTTTTTTTTTTTTTTTTTTTTTTTTTTTTTTGGCCAGGCAATACACTGAGTGAGTTTTAAGTTTATTTATGTAACAATCAGAAAGTATATGCTCACTTCTTCAAGATGAAAAATCCCTCAAACAAACAATAAAGAACAGAAAGTGGCACATTTGAATTTTCCTACTCCCATTTTCTGAGATAACCGGCCTGATAATAAGCTGCCATTACGTGTTAATAAAACACAGGTTACATAATTTACGATCCAGCAAGGACTTAGCAGGATAAAACCAGATACTAATGATGGTTTGTTTGGGATTAATGGTAAGCGTTGGATTAGTTGAGGGCTTCTTGGTATCTGCATTTCCCATCTCTCAACAAAAACTCCAACTGCAAAGGGCTAGTGCCACCTTTAGATGAAAATTAGTATTAGATCTCTCAGGAAAATTATCTTCCATTCCCTAGGCAGTATTTCAATGCCTTTCTGATTAGATATTTTGTCACACTTTCAGAATGATTAGGAAGAATTAATCAGGTAAGCTTTCTTCTTTCTCTGTCACCCTCCTTTCTCTTTTTGCCTCCTATTCAACTTTGATTTTTAAGCAATAAATACAGGAGCCCTTCCCTCTTCTCAGTGCTCATATCTTACCTCATCTCTTTGGATTTATCCTTAGAAACTTATAAGAAAGTCTCTTATTAATCATCATGACATTTGATTAAGGCCCATTTTGTAAGTTATTTCCACAAAGCTGTTAAGCTAACTTTGACTCTTTCATTGACTTTTTTTTTTTTTTTTCTCCACTCTAGCCTCATTTTACCTTGCTGCAGATAGCCAGAGATGTTAATATCTTCATCAGTCATCAGACTTGCAGCACCTAATTCCTCTATCAAGGAAGGACATCATTTTGAAAGATGGTATCCAAAGGATGTGTACTGGGTCTGGCTGGAATGGAGTTCGCTTCCCTCATAGCAAACCCCAGGGTGCCATGCTTGGAGCTTTGACTAAGATGTGTGGGAGCTCAGCTGCTGGCCAGCATCAACCCAACACATGAGAATCTGGGGAACCTCTGTCACAAAATAGGCACATGGAAGCATGGAGCGTCTTATTTCTTAAGGCAAAATAGGATAGCGTTACCAACAATCAAGTCTACATTCATATTTAGCATTAACAAAGAGGAGTGGAGACTGCAAGCTAAATTCCCAGAGAGAAGCAAATGATAGCATTTGCTAATTGGCTTTAGTTTTCCATCTCTGTGTGGGTTTTATAATTACATGTAAGCTTCATTTGATTTCAAGGGCTCCGCATTTATTCCTAACAGTAGCACTTGCCAGTTTTTATTGGATGATTCCCTGGAGACCTTGCGCTAGAAAAAAAATGCGATCAACCAAACACTTCACGTTATATGTTCAGGCATATTTCTACAGCAAAATGAAACAGATGCCATTCAATCTACCATACATACAGCCAAGTGACAACTTGAGAAAGACAGTCTGCAGTGAGTCAAATCAAAAGAAGGGACTTTTCTTGATGATTTCCCAGTGCAACCAATTAAGTCCACTCTCCGCACACCGTGTGGCCTTGTTTTTCAATTTTTTATTTTTATTTTTTATTTTTTTCCCTAACAATTTCCCTTACCCAAGGGGTGAATAGACAAGTGTTTGCTTTTAGCTGGGGAAATGCTCTGACATCAATGCCCCTGTATGCCATTGTAGGTTTAAAGCTTCTGATTTCAGAGCCAAGGAAAGTTTGACTTTTTTTGGTCAGTTTTTTTCCCCTTTCTCCAATCCCCTACCATTTTCAAAGGAAATTGAGGCTCATTAAGAAAAGTTTTATACACATCAACACACAATTGAGGTACAATCAGATCACTAATACTACATGAGCCATCACATAATAATGTATTGGGAAAAGGGCTCACACCCTCATTGAATTTATTCACCAAATTTTAATTCCCTGCTGTGGCAGTAGGAATCAGGGACAAAAGTTATACTCTAACTTTACTGTAACTCACAGATGTTGGTCCACAGCAAATGATCTGCTACACTGTCACTCTAAGGTTGGAAAACTTGCTCCATCAGAAGGAATACCTGATTTGAAAATCTTGTAGCAAAAAGAAGGCAAGCAAAGAAATTGGGAGAAAAAGAGTCCATTCAGATGCTAACCACAACATGAAATAAAAATGCACTTGTATCCCATCACTATAACCATCAGGTTGATTTCCACAATCTTTTTTTCTTCTTGTAATCGGCATAAGCAGTTATGTTTATGTTGCGAAACAAAATGGGTGATTTGTAAGGGCCATTTAGAATGGCCATGACTAGATGATTTAATACATTCTAAAAATCCATAGTTTCTCCATATTTTCTCTCCCTGTCTGACTGGTATTCTTCCCCTTTCTTCTTGGGAACACTGGAGCTGATGTACCTACTTTGCTAACAGAAAAGATAAAGAAGGAATTTTGTTCAGAGCAGGGTGTGTGAACACCAGCATAGCCAGCACCATCCCACACTTCATCATCACCCACAATTCACCATCCCACTCCCTGCAGGATGAGGTCCCCCCTGAACAGGTTGTGGCTTTCCAGCAGCCAGATTAAAGCCTCCCACCCCCATAAACACACCCTTCTCTCTATCCACAATCCCAGGGAAATATTAGCTCTTTGTCTAATAGGTTTAATAATGGCTCATATGCCAAAGGAAATACCAAAGAAAAGCATCAGTATCATGAAAGATGCAAGAGATGCACAGCTAACGTACTTTGACATTTAACAATAGAGTAAATAATGCAATTCTAAACAGTCAGTGAGGCACACCGTAATACAAAGAACTCCCACCAGCCCACAGATCTGGTCACACAGAAATGCAGATAGATCCCTCACGTCCAAGGCTCTGAACAAAAGCTGAAAAGGAGATTTTTCTCTTGCAACTCTCATCAGAATCCCTGTGTCTACTCAACCTTGGGTGTTCACTCCGGGCTTCCAGCCCTTTGTCCTAGTCAGGATCCGGCTGACCTCCGCCAGAACCTCTCCATACGCCTCCCCTCTGGAGCACACAGTGCCCTGCGGTGCTGAGCTCAACAAGAGCAAATAGAAGTCACGCCTGACACAGTAAAGATGTTTGTTCCACATATGGTTGCAGCTCACGCTTTGATAGTATCTGTTCCTAAATGACAAGTTTCTCTGTTGCTCTTGATGTTAGCTGGCTCCTGCCTGCCTAACCATACCGCAAGTAGCACAGCTAAATTAAGAGCTGTTTGTTTTCAAGAAATTCTATGTTCCGTCCAACTTATTTATCTGGGGAAAAATCATATACCCCATATGCCTCTTGAAGGTTTCATAGCAAATATGCTGCTTGATGGGAGCCATAATGTTGCTAAACATAAACTGCAGGCGCATTTCAGACATGGACACAAGCCTGTAATTCTGCGCCTCCCTCAGATCAGTGGGCCTTGAGAGGGTTTCCTCCACAGGGCTGAGGGGACACAAAGGCCTAGCTCAAGGAGCTTGTCTTAATTTTATTTACTGCCAGTTAACACTAACTTCTGACCACTGATCTGAGTATTGGGAAAAGTCAAACCAAAGAGCACACTCACATAAACAGCTTTTCCCTTCCTCTCCTCCTACGACCAGGGCCATTTCCACTCAGCCCTTCCCAGCTTGCCCTGTGGGCAGTGCAGCTGGTCACAGTGCTGTGGCAGCAGCTTCACCCACGGCTCTTCCCTTCCTCCTGCTTTTCCATTGCCTCTCTGCATCTTTGTATCCTTGCCTTTGATTCCTGAGCTGGTAGCTGCCACCAGCATGGGGCAAGGGATGGCTGCCACCCACTGGGCACCCCACTCAAAGCCGCTGAAACCCTGTGCATCACCAGGCCTCTGCCAGAGCCCAGCTGCCGGGACACGACAAGGTGCTCCACATCTCACAGCTTCAAATTGTTACAGCTCAACTACTACTGCTGCTGCTAGTACTACTACTAATATTGAAAAGGAAACCTCAACCTACCTTTGCTCTTACATCACCGGGTAAGTCAATATACTGAAGTAATGTTAGGCAGAATAGCATTTCAGCAGTCTTTGACACAAAAAGTGTGGAAAATCCTCTAATTATTCCAGATTTGTTTCTCTCTTCTAGGAGAATATCTTTGGGATATTTTATTTTCTCCTGCAAATTTCCATGTGTTTTAGCATACATACCGAAACCAGGTTGCTATTGCTATGAGAATTGTTTCAGTCCAATTCCTTTTTGTGGATTCTTTTGTTTGTTTTACACAAGCTAAGGAATTCATGCTTTCAAAACATACATACTGAAAGCAAATCAACATTTGCTGCAGGAAGTTTCAAATATCTGCATAAAGGGGAGTTAAAAAGGAAAAAATTACACCCTTTTAGGTGGGGTATCAGAAGTGAAAGTTTTTAAGCTACTTAAAGACTGTAAAGGACAACGGTTTGTTCAGACACAGAATGCAATTTCAAACACAAAAATATAATCTCTTCAGATTACGCGCTTTCGAGAAAATAGACTTTATTCTGGTCACAGAGACATATACATCCTGCTTTTCCAAAGAAGCTTCTTTATGAATACATGAAGATACATCATTCATGTCCTGCTTTGTCATTCAAGGCTCCAGTCTCAGTCCACAGGTGGAACAACGCACACACCCAAGCCTGTGAGCACAGACTTTGCATTACAGTGCTGTATATATCATAGCACAGAGGTGGGAAAGGAGTCTGTACCTGGTGAAACAGACACAATAGACAAGATACCACAACCAGATGTCACGTACATACAAATGAGTTGATGACACAGGACTGGTATTCAGTAACATCAGCCATATTATTTTTTATTTCAGGTGGGTATTAGAGTGGGTATTGGAAATGTCCTTTCAAAATGCAACTAATAGGACATACAGAAAGATACCAAAAGAACACCTTTGTTCTTTGCGTTGCATAAAATCATAGCTAGAATAAAAGCCAAAGAAAACTCAGTATTTTGTTTTGGCATTGCACAGTTTCAGCTGATTGCACCACATAAACTTCACATTAGGTAACTGGTGATACAAAGGTCTAGTCATTTGAACTGTTACAATCAGCAGCTAACTCTTTTGTGTTATTGTAGCACATATTTACTTAATCACACTTCTAAAAAACTGGTAAGTATTAGAAAGGTTGCACAGATCATGCCAACAAAGCTTCAGGAATATTAAATCAACCTGCCTTTAAAGTTGACCTTCTAAAAATAACCTCACTATACAAATCACTTGTCTCCTTAAAGATCTTTAAATAATACTCATTATGCTGACATACACATCTGCCTTCAGTAAACTGAAATTAAGTTCCAGCATATACAGTTTTTCATTAAGTACAGACAGAAATTTAAAAAAAAAAAGTTAACAGAAGGTGTGTGAATGTCTTCAACAAATACAAAATAATTGCCAATATTTTATTTGAAGCAGTGACTTGAACATGCAGTCATTTGTATTGGAATTTCTTTTTAAACATAGAAAAGAAGAGATGTTTGCACAGAAATTCTCTAATTTCATCTGACTGCAGCAAGAGAAATTACTTTTCATCTCCAACTACAACATCTTCTACAATATTCTTTACTGATGTGGCTAATAGTAACTAGCAAAGAGAATTCTGAAATAAATTATTTCTATAGCTACTGGATATGACAAAGTACTCAAAAATCTGTAACATCCTTGATGTTTTATCATTCAAGACAGCTAAAGAAAATTCCACATTATCGCTAGGAATGCAATGTTCTGAAAAGACTTGGTTTTAGCAGTTCTGAATGTCATTTCATCAGAAACAAGACAGAAAGCAATAGCTTTTTTCCCTCAGTTATGTTCTAGGAGTAAAATTCATGGTTCAAACATGGCACAACACAATCTTTCATGACTTCTATGCAAGAGATTTTCTGACTAGATCACAGGGATGTTTATCCCATGATTTCTACTAGTTTTATCAGACAAGGTTAAGGAATAAGCAGCAATGCAGAGTCATGTAACTTCCATTAACCTAAAAGATCCCATTGGAGTGAAGAATTCAAATCCAGTACAGCCAAGTCACGTACAGGCATTCACATTTCCCTGAAGAACAGCAACTTCTCTCATTCAGCAGTCTATACCCTACAAGTTTAGGGACATAACCACCAAGCCCTCTGAGCTATTGACTCTATACATCCTAATTTACACCTGATTTCAGAACTGCCATTTCCACAAGCTGAAAAGCCTAGCAAAGCAGAAACAACAAAGCATTGTTTGCTGAGTAAAAAGCTTTATAGAAGTCTTGGGTAGCTGCTCAGTGTACTGCAAATACTCACTGAGGTGCCTGACAAAGTCGGAATATATGGGCTTGTTAACTGGGATAAAAAAAATAAAGCATACTGCTTTAATATACTCTTCTCTCAAGCTTAGTCCCTCTACTATACAAAAGCATTTAAGACCACCACTCATCCATTGTATCCCACCAGTGAACAGACACTCCTAAAGGGGGAGAATTGTGCAAAGATCTCAGGACCTGGTGCAAGAAACCCAGTGGATACAGAGCAAAGACGTCAGGTTCTCGTGTTTTGAAACACATCCTCCAGTTTCCATAGGTAGCATAGGAACACTAGGCTCCTATTCAACTAAATGACATACCTGTGTTAGTAAAAGAGTAATTTCTCTTCTCCCAAGCACTGTAGCAGATCAAAGAGTAGAAGACTTGTACAGATGCAACACAGAAAACACTGTGCTGGAGGAGATAATTACACTGCGTGTTATAAACATAAATCACAAACAGCGTAAAACTGGTGATCCAGAAAATAATTCTTCTGTGGATGCTACATAAGCATAATTAGACAATAAAATTGGGATCTGCCCATCTTCACCAGTTCCCTCTTTTCCCTCTTGTCTTCCTTGAGGCACCACCATTCTGCTGGTGCAGACTTGTCCAACCATACTAGACATTAAAGATGCCTTGCTCACCAATTCTCACCTGTTCACACAGAGTCCTGGGCTAGTCACCACTTTCAGGGCTATGAATTAGCTAGGCAATGACAAAAGTGATCTTGGAATCACAGATAAGCAGCTCACTCGACAGTTTTCCAAATAACGAATCCAGCACTGCACTTTAGCAGTTCTTATCAGTGACAAAGCAAGTCAAAGCTCTGTGCAGTAAGGTGCAGCTGCAGTGATGATGGGAGAGATTTTACATTTGCACAAACACAAGTAGACAGCAGACTTCCAAAGTGCAATACCCATGTATCTACCCTTTTAGAGCTCCAATACACAGAAAATATGGCAGAACACTCACAACAAGAAATTAAGGTTTACTGAAGTATACATTAAAGAAATTATTATTGTTTTAAACAAATTTAGGAAGCTCAAGGATTTTCAAAAAAGGCTGATCATCATCATGAAAAGTCACTTAATATGAGGAAAATTTTTCAGCATCTTTCATTATCTACGCGCTCAACTATATATGAAATCTGGAATTAAGGGAAATTTTTAATCACACTGCAAGTGGTTGAACAACCTAATGAATTAAGTGACAGAATGCTATTATCAAGAGTTAATGAAAAAAGCATATGCAGCAGATACAAGAGTAAATATCTTAGTCCAACAAGTCTTGTAGGAAAGCATAATACACCATGCTTGTCTCCTGAGCTGACAGGCTTGCAGACACTGAAAGACCTTCCAGTAAAAGTCTCCCCTCCCAAACCTTAAACCCATGCCTAATTTATAGATAAGAGTTCGCAAGACATCCATAACCCTCTCAAGCAAAGCAAAACATCGTCTCCCTTGAAAAGTCATTAGTTTTGGTCATTTCTCCTTACCTTCTACACTGTCTAGGGCTCTTGTTCATCCCATCTATACCTTACTTCCAAATCAAGAACACCAAGGCCGATATCCTTCCCCACCCTCAAGGAGATGCTTACTTTCTTTAAGCTGCTCAACTTTACAGAACAACTCTTCCCGCAGTAGCTAGGAAGCTTATTTCAAAAACAATTTCAAAATTGTTAGAGCACATGTTCTGACAACCAAAGAAAAATTCCATTCACAGATCAAAGAAGTAACTATATAATTTGGAAGCTATTTCTTTCTTAAAAAACAATCGGCTGAATAGTCTTGCAAATGTAGGAGTGAAATTACCAGCAGTGTGAAGCACTCAAGTTGTGTACTGTTAGGTATACAACTATTAACTCTTGTATATACAGCTTACACCGTGCTGCCTCTAGCTGTTTCTGGTATCATAGACACATGCATTAAAGAAATAAGCTTGAATTTTGTATTAAAAGCAATTCTGTGAATAACTCATTTCTGTATACCAGCTTAAAGGCACTCATATACATAACTAGCAGCAAGACTACTAGTCAAATATTCAATCTTTCTGATGGTTGCCTTGAACATAAAGCTGACCACTTACTTCACTACACATTTTAATATCTCAATTACCAATACAGATTTATTTTTTTTTAAGCTGGCTTTTTACAGCAATTCCTCATACACATAGAACTTGCAATTAGTACCACAGAACTTGACTGACCAAAGGCAACGCACAATATTAAAGGAAATAAGGTCATTAATTTATGATGGCATTATGTAAAAAGCAATCAAACAATAATTAAGCTGTTAAAACAGTACAAACAGGCTACACAGAATGAACAAACAAGTGTACTTTCAGAGGATGAGGCTGCCATTCTGATACTTTTCAGCTATTAGGTTTGGAAGGTATGGACTATACACAATTTCCAATTTTTCCAGTATAGCATTTTGTTTTCTTTGTGTGCTCTGTACAAGAACCAGAAGAATTTAATGCAAGCTGAAATTTCAGCAGTCCCCTCCTCCCAGCAATGAAGCAGTAGCCTATGGGCACAGCGAAACTCAGAGCACATTTCAAAAACATCGAGAACTAATTAAAACAGTACAAGAAGTAATTAAAATGCCATTTCATACAAGAGCAAAAGTAGTATTTTGACACTTCTGGAAGAGAAATGCGAACTATGAAAAGTCGCTATGAATTTCTTTGACAAACATGATGTTAACTGCTCAACTCATCGATTCACAGACACAGAAGCTGAACTGAAGAACTGTTGCCATCGACTCCCAGGAAGCAGATTAGGATCATGGCTTGCGATACCAGAGTGGTTTTTGACTCTAACAAACTAAATTTAGACCCAGTTACATAAAAAAATACTAATAGCCTTAACACTTTTAATCAGCATAAGAGGTTTAGAGATACACAAATGATTTAAAGTCTGTTGACTAGTTTTATACTGCATTTGCAATATTGTGCATTAGTAAAATCAGGGAGATTATGAAAGAAATACTGAAGCATAAGAAAATTACATAAAACATGAAATGCTGGCTATACAGAGTGACTCCAAACCTTGATACTAACAGAATATTTTTCCAGAATACATCAAAACCAGAATTTCTCTATAGATTCCTGCAGCATGGAGGCTGGCCTAAGCAAGTAATGCAATGCAAATACCTACTAGGTTCACAAAGTAGGCTGGACTCTCTTTAAATGCAATATTAACTCTTGTAATCCTACACAGGGCAAAAAACGAAATGCCTGTTATCTTCGTGCTGTTGCACACTGCCGATGGATCCGTGGCTAGCGCAACAGCACGAAGCAATCTGGTGGACTTTCAAGTGCCAAGCCTGGCATGGTGACGGGCAATATGCTCTGCCAGCTGCGCTGCTTCTTCAGGAGCAGCAAAACGTATCAAGTATTGATCACATCATGCTCAGGGTTCCCCACCTCAAGGAATTAACACATTCCTTGGAAACAGGAGAAGATGCCAACATTGTTGTCCTAATAAAAACAATTACTTGGATAAGCTACAACCATTGCCCCAGGCATGCAATAAAATTGCAAAACAGGTGGCAATGTTGTCATATGTTCTATCTCCCACTTTTTTGAGAGAATCTGTATCATGAAAACATTTTCAGGTTCACATCCTGAAGCATCTGTAGCAGACCAGTTAGCTAAACTGTGTGTTTTTTTAAAAAACTTGAATAGCTCATTGTACAATGTCATCAGAAAGTGACCCTTAAAGGCTTGTTTTCTACCACTGCATCCTAACTGATAGAGGAAAGAAACAGGTGACAATTACCAAGTGCTATGGACGACCAAGTTCTATCTACATTCAATTTATTTCAAAAATCTTTCAAAATCCTTCGTGCAATTTTTCTAAACCACTTGAGTATTACTAAAGATAACAAGAGATTACCCACCCTTCTTCAGAATTATTTCTGAGAAACACTGCAAGTAACACTGAGATGTGCACGCTATCGAGCTTATCTGGTTGGATTTAGAAGGGGGGGGGTGGGTGGGGGGGGAGAACAACTTTGAGGCAATTACTGTAAAATACTTTTCAAGGAAAGTATTATCGCTGAAACCTGACTAGGAACTTCTGCAGCTGATTGTTCTTCCTGCTAAACTGGAGACATCATGAGAGGAAGCAGCAGTTTCTGCAGATTAGAATAACTGCAATGGCATTCTATAAAACTACAACATTAAACAAGCCCTAATAAAAATTTAGCTTTCAATTTCTCATCTATTAAACTTTTTTTTCTTAGCAGGACACATTTTCAGCGACTTAAGCTGGCTCACGCTAGATCATGTTTTTGTTCTGATTTACATAGCTGTAAACCAGCCAAGGAAGTCACTGTGCTGGGTGTCACAATTTTACGGGTTAGACCTGGTGAGACAACTACTCCAGGCTCCTCGCAGAAAGGCCAACTGAGTTAAATGACAACTCTGAGAAGGTACCAGCAAAGACGTCATCCATAAGAAACTGAACACTCCAAGAGCTCTCACTTAATATCTGTGTTTTAAAGTTAAGTCTTTGTAATTGACACCTTAAATATTTCTAACATCTGATTAGCCACAAAGGAAATAATTGCAATTGTACCTAAAAAAAATCCTTTCCACACTGGAGATGGAATAGTTAATTTTCTGCGGAAGTTATGCCTTTGCTTTTTGACAATAAATACAAGGCTTTATTTACCTCACCTTAAATATCAGCAAGGGCGCCATAGCCACTACCACATGAAAAACCGTCCCTTTTGATTTTCTTACGTAATTCTCCAAACCCAATTTTAGGATACTGCTACCAACCTTGGGCTGCATCAGACAGAAATGTGTTGTTGTTTTTTTTGTTTGTTTGTTTTTGTTGTTTTTAAACTGAAACTACCATCTTTCCAAAATTGTTTGGAACTCCCGCAGAAATACCTCTTGGAGAGGTTTGCAGCACTTCAGAAAACCTGCACTGAAAATGAGTAGTATCTGAGAAAGCAAGTATGCTATTGAAATCAACTCTGCGCTCATTACTAAAATTTGTGAATACCAGCCTGCAGTGACAGACTATGCTTTTTGGCAGATGCTTAGCTCATTATCATTCAGCTGTTGAACCACAAATCCAGCTTGCATCACCTAAGAGGATTATGCAACAACAGGCAGGTTATTACTGCTTACAGCTCAAATGCTGAACTAGCTTCTTCATAACGTTTTGAGCTTCTACGGACACTTCTTTTCAAGGAAAACAGATCTGTGGCTTATTGGAAGTTCTACTACATTCTTCTACAGAAATGCTGTAATTTATTTTACTTTGTATCACAGTGGTAATATATAACCTAGCAAGGAGAATATAATTTACAGCACACGGCATGAAACAATATAGTTCTCCCATACCTCCCATATTTATCAAGCTTTCACATTCTATCTATATGTAAGACAAAATACTTGTCAATTAATGGGTATTTAAAATACTGCTTCTCTATTTTCCTTCTACATTAAGCAAGTATTTCAGACCTCAAAAGTATTTTTATTTTATTTTTTTTTTTAAGACTAGTGCTGCTCACATTGACTTAGCTAACTATCCTGGTCTGCATTTACAGCAAAAAAGGCATGCGACAGCAAGTTGCATTTACCAAGTGAATATTACTGATGCACTTTTTGCTCCTTGAGTCATAACAATCAGAAAGTCTCAGAGGATAAGTTCTAAAATGGGTTGAAGTATTTTTAAAAACCAAGTGTTTTAAAAAATAAATTTCAATGGATTTTTAACTTACATCAGTTCCTTACACAGTTTTCAAATCAAGACCTAAAATTGTTTACTGGATAGCAGATTTGACTGTTGATCATCTTCATCACCAACAACTTTTTAAAACTACAAAAAAAATGTAACAGCCATGAAACAGAACACTGTGCCATTTTTCAGATCATTACATTAAAATTTATTTTGCTGAAGTCTCTGAAAGTGTGGTTGCAGTGTTTTCCCCAAGCAACACACTCCACTTTCCCAACTGAAATACTAATGCGTGTCATGCCTTACTAAAGCAATCTTGATTCTGCACAATGTGTTTTGGGATAGAACCATCTATAATAATTACTGGGGGGGAGGGAATGGCGTTGTAGGGCATCTCCTTGCTTGTTTATTCCAAAATAAGCACTGCTTGACTGCAATTAAAAGGTAGTATAGGAATAGGAAGAAAAGAATATGAAAATTAAGATTTACCCACAAATACTACAAAATGTGATGGTGGGGTACAGCAAGTGTCAGCCTTTCCTGTGTGTCAACACAGCTTTGGAATCTGAATTATTCAAGACCCTTGGAAGGATATATTTTTTAAATGGTCATGAGTACCAAAGCTAGGTTTGAATTGAAGTTAATGTTCTTGCCCTCAAGCACAATAGAGAGAAAAGTTAGGAATAGTACTCCCTATTAAATTGTAGGTGTTATGGAGAAAATGCAGGAGTCAAAAACAAAGCTTACAGCCCATGGCAGCACCAACATTTTTTGGATGTGAGCAGAAATTAATTTCATTTCAGTGACAAGCAAGAACCAGACTGGTAACTGAAAATTAGACAGAGAAGTTCAATTCTTGTTTAAAACAAATCACAGTTCAAACCAACGAAATAATAATAATCTATCAGAAAGCTGATAGCTGACTAGGTAGCATTCACAGGAATTTGTTTCGCTTCCACAGTGCCTCCAAGTAAGGAATGTGTAGCCAAGGAGCACACCTGCCTCACAGCACAGCTGCAGCCTGTGATGTTACTCCAGATGTCCTGTACTTCCCCTTCCTCCCGCTCACCAGCCCACAAATCCAGCCTTCTCCTGTCCCAGAGCTCAGACAACTCCTGTTGTCCTGCACATCAGCTTCCTAGGTCTCATTTCATACCAGACTATTTCAAGCAGAATAGACTAATGCAGAATAATTAGCTGCTATGCTCATACTTGAGTTTTATTCTTCAGCAATGATGCTACTTTGTCCTTTAACAGGACACATGGAGATTTAGCAATTAATAACACTAACATTTGTTAAACTTAACTGAATTTGAAACAATAAGTTATGAAAAAAAAAAAGATTGAAAGTTTTGTGATCATGCTGTCTTGTCTTTCCCCCTTTTTAAGAACAGCATTTTTTTTAGTTCCATTTCCTAAAGGTTTTAAAATTTTATTTCAATGTTCCATATCGCCTTATGTGATCTCTGCCCTCCCCAAGCCTCCAAGTTAAAAGCTCTAAGGCCAATACAATTATGTAAAAAGGAATGCACTTTATAAAGTTCATTAGTATCAACAACAGTAATACAATAGTATTCACCAGCAAGCACCCAGTATCATAAAGATTTACACAGCACTGCTCCAAAACAGCTACAAAACCAGAGCATTTCTAAGAAGTTCTAGTTGTCAATGTAATAGAAAATAAACCTTTTTTATATACTGTTGCCAAAGAAGCGTTGAGCTGTTTAGTCATTACTAGCCAAGATTATTGCCTGTAACAAAACACATTCTCACTTTGCATTACATTTTCAAGTGTTTTACATTTTTAGCATCTAGTTCTAGCAGCTTGGTTGATTTTTTTGTTTTCTTTTGTTAAGCATGGACTTCAATTTCAAGTTACTATTTTAAACAGTATAAATCATCTGTAGATCAGATAAACTATTAGTCAAAAATGAATTGCAAGGTAAATTATCTTACCATTAATAGCCCACAGGACTTTTTTTTTTTTTTTTGCCACTTTGTCCAAAGATGTTATTTAAACATATACACAGAGAGCACATATGACTTTTCTGTTTTATGTAAAAACAAGTAGGCAACCCTCCACTGCCAAAACTGGTGGTTCACAGATGGAAGAAAATGGAATTAAAGAAACTCTCAAGAGGCCATTTGTATGCATAAATTAATTTCTGAGAAATTCAGCCACACAAAACTGTACTCATCTTCACCTAAAAAGTAAGTACAATTTCCAGCATAAACAGCTACAATAAATCCCATTTTCAAAACGTGCAATAGTATGAAACATGGCACAAAAGCATTAAATACATCACATGAACTCAGATCTCCAGATAAAGGATCTTCTTGAACTTGGTTCATGGCACTCTGAACAAAGAGCGGTGCACAGATAAAGGCTTCAGTCTTTGAAAGTATTAAAATTAGAACTCAAAATATCTTATAGTTGGCATAACTCTGCAAAGCAAGAAATTGCAAATCCAATAAGTTTGTACAGACGTTACTCAGAAGCACACAATCACTAGATTTTAAGCTGCCTGACAATTTTCTCCAGTCTTCTTAATGTACCTGTTCAAAGCAATTTTTTGATCCTGCAGATTAATACTTCATACAGAATATGAAATGCTGTACTGGAACAAACAAGAGCAGACAGCAACAACATTAAGACACGGCCAGATGAACACTAGGGGAACATTCAGGTAGTCAACTTTAGTTACGTTTTTAATAGCCCACTTGAACTCAATTTAAAACAAACAAACAAAAAAGGACTCAAGCCTCTTCCAAAACGGACAAAAACCAGTTCCATGTTTAATCTTATTTTAGCATAGAAGAATGACTTCGTACTCTTTGGCAGGGAATCTATCAAACCAGAACACGTCCTGTCAATGTGAACCTTTCCTGAGGAACAGTTCATAGCCATAAACTCATTTAGAATGTATTATGTAGGAGATGGCAAGTCATAACAGTTTGAGAGTCAAGAACATGGAATGTACCAGTAAGTTTATGAAGAGTGACAGTAGCAGTTATTTACATGTTCAGGGTAGTTTACCTATTCTTTATGAATTACTTCTCCCTTGTATAAATTAGAAAACTACAAAAAGTCAAAACTGAGAGAACTCCTCGTCATCTTTACAAGTTCAAGTAAAAACACCTTTGCAGAACCTCCTTTAGACAATAGCATATTGCTTGTATAAAAGGTCTCTTATTCTATAGAAGTCTTGACAGAGACAGCCTTCCAATCCGATGCGCCCTGTTTCGGTCTGAAACAAAAGACATATTTCAGTTTATTATCTTTACACTAACAAGAAATTTAATTTTCATTTAGAATATTATTTACCAAAGAGTTTAAGATACAGAACACCTACCCTGCGAACAGCCACCAGATTGTTGCAAACAAGCACTCCTCCTACAAATTCAGCTTGTATACCTTCTCGCAAGAGAACTTGCTTGAAGTCTGATAGTCTTGGCTCATTCATAAACACAGACTGGTGACCAAGAACCTTTAAACAACATACAAAAATTTAACACTTGTGCTACTTGTTGTCTTCCATTTTTCCAAATATCTCCTCAACACTGTGTTGGCAACAGCATTGCCTATGGACAGGCTGGGGGACTATAACTGAGCAGGTTGTATTTCTGTCTACTTGCAGCAAGATGTTTCCAGGACAGGATAGCATAGAAATTACTTGTCAAGTAAATAAAGGATTTCTTTCTGCACTCATATATTGCATAGAAAATTGTCCTTGAAGATCTCTTCTGAGACATGCGACAACCAGGGACAGAGCTGCAGTAAGCTGCACTGCTGATCACTACAGATTCATAACAACTGTCACAGAAGTATGAAGAGACTTTAGAGATGTCTCCACTTTTATCTAGCCCCTGAAACAGACTACATTTAGGACTGTAAAACAGTATTGTAATTCTAGGATTAGAAGCTATTTTAATCATTCACTGAAAAATGAAATAATATTCACACAAGCAATCATTTTCATTTCAGAGTAAAGAATAAGATAAAGAGATTAAATTAATGAACTCAGATCACTACTAGAGGCAGAGGTGTATGAATTTCCAAGACATGTATTTCTACTCAAGTATATGAAGTAATTCCTATAGCATCAACAAAATAGAACAAGACTCAAGAGTAAATAAGTAACTGATTTACAAATCCACAAGTACTAATTACAAATTGATTTACAAATCCACAAGTACTAATTACAAATACGAAACATTAATATCTCATTCACAGATAGTCGGTAACTGTGTGCTAGGCACTGTTTGTGAATGCAACAGATCATCCTAATTGAAAAGCTTAAAATCTGAAAGAACAGTAGCAGGCTTAACTAAAAGAAAACCAAACATGAAAAAACAGACTTTCATTTGAATAAGATCATAACTGTCAACCTCTAAGTACTAGAAAGAAATCAGTGAAGTTTCTATACCTCATGAGGTGGCAGAGGTTCCAAAGTAGGAATGATCTCACTCTCCTCGCACATCTCCTTATCGTCATCACCAAAGAGGCTTTTCATGGCCTTTTGTTGTGCAATGACACTAGAGTCTGAAGAAGGCATATCCACTTGCATCTCTAGGTCTTCATCTTCCCTCAGCTCTCCCTCTTCCAAAATAACTCCAGTATCCACTTTTGAAACTCTCATGTCCAGGACACCATCTATCCAAGCCAACTCAGCATCCTTGGCTTTACAGAACTGAAGGGAGCTGACAAGAGAGTCTTTTAACCTCACCTGGGTTGCACAAAAATAAAAGTACTGTTGGTTTGATGGAAAACACATGGAGTTCTTACTTCAAGTTTCCAAAATTAGCAGTTTTCCTTTCACCATCTTTCTGCACAGTTTTGACTCAGTCTTTTGGAAAGAGAAAGAACTTGGTATCTCTAAGACAAGACATTCTATACTTAAAAAACACAGATGGTATAAACTTGATATCAGCAGTCAACTTAAAACAAACCAAAAAAAAAAAAAAAGCAAAGAACAAAACCTTTGTTTTTCCACGATTAACTTAAGAAACTTATATGACTACAAACAAGTTAAATTTATGGCAGGAACAATCATTGCTTTTTAAAACATCAGATTTTTTTTGTGGCCAAGGGATTCTTCAGTTGGCCTTAGTAATTCTATGGAAAATTTACACAGATACATTCAGGTTATGAAACTGCAGCTCCAAAATTCAACCTTCTTTAAAAAATGATAATTAAATTTTATTGCAAGAGGGGATGTTGTAAATATCAGACTAAGTGTCCAAAACATTACCCTGATTCCTCTGGCACATTCCAGGACTCGAACTCATTAAAACCCTACTCTGAAAGACTGCTATCCACATGAGATTGTGCAGGATCACAATAGTAGAATCAAGGCTGCAACTGTACAAATGAAATTGCAACTAATTAACTATCTGCAACAAAATTCACCCAACAGACATTAGGATTCCAAGATCCCACTCCCATCTATTTTTTAATTCAATGTCTCCAATGTACTTCATCTGTTCAGACAGCTTCCAATTGAAAACAAAAAATTTTAATCTTTGAAGACTGAATTATCCCCTTATAAAATAAAACTGAAACAAAATATGGAGCTATTAAATTTTTATTCAGACAAATATTTAGTGAAAAATCAGAAATCTCATTTCTTTCACACTAGCAATCCTCAGAGCTTTAAAACAAACAAACAAACAAAACCACAGAAAACACTGCTGTTTTAAGATTCTCCAAACAAGTTAATTTTGAGTTACTGGAGCTTTCTGCTTCCACGGGTAACAGATTTTTCTCTGTGAAGTCACAAAAGCACCTCTTTCAACAATTCTACTGATGTTTTTCTATTAACTTTAAAAGTACAGAAGGCATGAAAGACCAAATACCTAAACTGCATGTGAGATGCTTTCCTCTGAACAACTTCATAATTTGCATCAGGACCATATGAATTTTCATATGCTTCACACAAAGTATCCGAGTTTTTTCATTTTGAGCTTAACAATGAAAACTAAATACAATGTATTAAAGGAAGTGCAACATTTTATTGTTACCTCACTTTTTTTTTGTGAGCAGAAAAGAGGTGGTGGTAGGCAGACGTACCTTTTTAAATAATTTCTTTAACATTAACTTGCCCCTGACTGTACGTGTTTATCTCCAAGCACTACTTTTTTCTTCGCTAATTCTCCTTTTGAGATTAGAGAAAGAATCCTGAGTTCCAAGCAGTTGTAGCGTACAGTGGTATTTTAAATGCAGACACAATGTATCTACTAAGAGTAAAGCAAACTGACGTTCCAATGGACATAAACTTCGCCTTCTGCACTACAGGCAAAGGTGGACTGATCTCACATTCCAGTTTTGTTTTAAGCACTTCGGAGTAACATTCATTTAAGCATAAGGAGAATGCCTACCCATAAGACAGAAAAAAGCTGCCAGTGTCAAAATCAAGTGGACACATGTAGCATTTTGTGCCTCCTCTCCCGAAAAAACAGCCAAATAAGAAAGCCTGCCAGTACAGCTTTATTATAGTTGACATTACTTACACAAGTAACAAAATCCTGTAGCTTACCTGATAAATGTGAGTTTCACTGGTTGCATCTACAGTTTCATGTAGTTTTGGCATGTAAACTTTAATGTCTTTTCCACCAAAAGCTCTGCAACATTCTGCAAGGTCCTGGCTGGCTTCAGGTGGTCCGTGGACAATGATCAGTTGTCTTGGTTTCATTTGGTTAATAATTTTTTTAATTGAGTCCCCATCTGAGCGTCCTTCATAGTCAATGTATGTAACCCTAGCTCTAGTTTGAATTAAAAAAAAAAAAAAAAAAAAAGAATAACAGATTTTTAAGTTTAAATAAAATATTTTGAAGCACTCAAAGTTAGATCAAAAATTTTCATTTAAAAAATGAAAAATTTTAAAATTATTCTACATCAGAAAAAGTTGTCATCACAAGACATTTTATGGATCAATGAAATAAAGAATTGTCAAATATCAGCACATACATATATTTAACACTAAGTTCCCAAAATTCACTTACATAGTTATCAAAACATGACTTAAGAGTATGTGAATAAGTTCAATCCTTTCTAGCAATATATACATACACACTTCCTTATCTGTGCTGACAAACTATTGTATCATTTGCTCTTCCTTTTCCAATTCTCCTCAAACAGGAACCAAAGTGTATATTTCTTAAGAGTAAGAGCCATAAGATTCTGTATCATGCTCCCAGAAAGACTAGTAAAAAAAATAATTGTGATTAACCTGGAGAAGAAAAGAGAATCCTATATGACTTTTTTTAATTTCAAGCTAGCTTTTTAAACTAATTTGTACAATATCCGCGCCACTATTCTAATAGCATGGACTAAGGCTCATAAAGCTCAAGACTCACTGGATACATACACAGCTGCAAACAATACAATACACAACATTTTCCTACCCACACACTGTATTTCCCTACAAGCACTGAGCTCGGCAGTAGCTCCAAAGAATCCTCTAGCATCAGAGACCTTGGAGGATAGACTCAGGAGACACATGTAGTACTGGAATTCTCCCATTATCCCTTTATATAACACAGGTGACAAGCAGAATTCAAAGCAAAACAGAATGTGAAATATAGGCACTATTAACAGCTGATATTACGTTGGCATGCATTTCCTATTAGCACTTCTACAAAAGACCCTCTTGTTGCATGAGAAATAAACATAGCCACTGCCTATTGTCACAATGTAAAAAACCCAAATGCTTGAAACGCTTGAAGCTTAAAGCACCAGTTTCAGCTTGAACAAGTATTTCTGGAAAGAAGGCAAAACAGCTGAATGCTGGTTACAACACATTGGCCTTTCAAACAGTACCCTCCTAGCTATGAAGTTACCAAAAAATGGAACAAAGCCAGTCCACTCACTTAATTTCCATGGATTCTGTTGCTGAAATACATTTGGTGGGAACATCTGATAAATCCTGGTCCATAGGCTCCTCTCCATTTGTCAAGCCAGATTCTAGTTTGCTTTTTTCTTCTTCTGTTGCCTGAAGTTCTGGAACTAGAAAATCTTCAGGTCTAAAGGATGAAAGGCATTTTGTTTTTAATAGTCTTATAGTAACTGCAAAGCTCTACACAGTATAGAAACAAGTAATCCTCATTATAACTACTGACTTCTTTTAGAATCGTTAGTGCTAACAGTTTTATTACACTTGCCTTCAACATTTTCACATGTGAACACAGCTTATCTGGAAAATATTACCTTCATATCTCAAAACAACGTTTTGATATCCTACAGAACATTAGCAAGGTGAGGGTTTCTAGCATGTACTCCTCACACAAATATTACAAATATTGCTAAATTTTCCTAGGTTGAAAGATGCTCCTTCCTGTCATAGTAAATTTAACAAAATTGTGTCATTTAAAGTAGAAAAAAGTCAAGTTCAGAAAAAATAGTCTTCTCTCTCAAAAATAAAAGAAAAACCATAGCAAAAATACAACATAAGAGATGTAAACTCATGCCAAGAACCAGTGCTCTGCTTCCTGTGAAATTTAGCACAAACTATTTTACAGAAGTCATTCAAATGTTACTGTGTTTAGGAGAGCATATAACAGTGTAGCAAGGGAGAGAATGCTGGTTTCTATTTTTATTACTTCTATTTTTGAACTATTTCATAGCTGTTACATGTTACTAAGCACTATCATTGCTTTCTCTACATACTTGATAATCTCGCCATATTCATCCCATTTAATTCTTTCTTCGGGGGCTGGAAACATTGGGTAAGATTTCTTTGCTTGTTTGAAGAAGCTTCCTTTTCGGCTACCTTCACCCTTCATCATCAAATCATGTTTGGTCTTATGTACAGTTGGCTGATCAATATCTTCTTCGGCATCACTCTCATCACTGGAATCGATATCTGCCCTGAAATGGCATTCCAAGAAGAAAAGAATTTTCTTTCTAATTCAGGTTTAGTGTTACATAAACACACTGACTGGACAGTAACAGACACTAAGAGCAAAGACAATTTATGCATCTGAGAAGCTGTGCACAAAAAGCAGATGAAACAGGTCTATCTTAACGACATTAAAGACAACCATTTCTGACTCCTCAATGCCCTCAGACAAACCTATCAAAACTACGATTTTCATTTATCCCTGTAAACAGTTGACACATCAAGCTGATCACACAAATGTCAACTCTAACAATAACAGCAGAACGCAACAGCCCACATACTTACTCTTTAGACTGTTCTAACTTTTTAGCCGCTTCTTTCTTTAGTTTCTCCTTTTCTAGGTATTCTTCAAGTTCTTTTCCTTCCAACTTGACACGTCTTCTCAACTTATAGATAGAATAAAAATTAACATTACTGTGAGTAGCTGATGTGATTTTAACATTTCTCCTGTACACTGCTGGTAAGATACTATTTATATTTAAGTACCAAGGACAAACACAACTTGTTTGTCACATACAGAACAAGAATATGTAAATGTGTGGCACCTTAGCATGGCAATATCGTGACAATGTTATCAATTAGCAGAGACTAACAGAAAAGCATTTCTAAGGTATTAAAATCAATTAGGTTTACAAAAATTCCTTAGACAAAACATCTTCAGGAAACACTTCTCTTCAATAACTGAATGCGAATACTCTATAATGAGCACTTTTTTTTTTTTTTGACCTTTGTGTAACTAACAAAAACAGAACCTTGCAAAATGCTATACTAGTACGCAAAGCAACATCAAGTTTTGTTTCTTGTTTTCCACAGAACAAATTAGAATACAGGTCACATTGGATAACACAGAAATCTAGAAATAAGTCTAATACTGTAATTGAACATTTCCAATCCAATCTAAAACTAAAAGCAGGCTGCATCATCAGGATTGAAGTTATCATTGCAACCACAGGGGACTCCTGTAAGTTGTAAGATGTAAGAAGTGTTGTTTAATAATAAATAATTATTATTTTCTTAACTATTTAAATATTTAAAAGCAACTTCGTGTTCATCTCTGTGAAGTATTAATTCTACCACACCACTGAAAAACAATTTGCATTTCCTAATGTAGGATCTATTTTTATGTAAATTTATCCTTAACCTTTTATATATGCAACATACTTACTTCAGATTTCCTTCCACCACTACAAGCATTTTCAGCAGGTCAAAAAAAAAATAAATCAGTTTTGCTTATACTCTGCCCACAACAAAAACTTTTAGATAAATAGACAAATTCTTACCTCAATATCTATAACTTTCTCAGAAGGATTATCAATCAGGAATCGTGCTAATGTTCCAGGTGTAGTGCGGTAAGTTAAAATTATAGAGTTTTTGGAATCCTGGCACCACTGAATGAAAAGATCTCTTGAAAACCCACACTCTAAATCAGGTTGACTGGCAAGAACAACTTTTGGACTAGGTACTCGAGCTAGATCAGAAAGACTATGACATAAGGAGAGATGGCGGAATTGAAAAGGATTGTTTCTCTTGTCTTCAAAGCACCTCATCAACTTATCGCTCATCCATTCAACCTAAAATATATATTAAGAAAAAATCATTAATAGGAACACAAGCTCTGTAAAAACATAAAAACCTGATATTAAGTACAGAGGTGAAATGTGTGATTACATCAAGGTTTCTCAGTGAAAATAATAGAAATAATGCTGAGTGTAAACACCACAGAAACGAGTACTTTTTAATAGCTACACTCTATACTGACAAGTCTTGTGATTAAAAACAAAGTAGAAACAAGTATCAAGCAGTACAACAGTAGCAATGACTAGATACTGCCCTACTTGATCAAAACATCTGAGAGACAAATACCAACTCCAGAACAAGGTAACACCCAGTCTTTGGCTTTTTTTTTCCCTTTAAACTGTTGAAAAGAAAAAACCTCTTAAACATACAAACTGTTATCCCCTTCACAATTGCATTTTAAAAATGAAAACAAACCAAACCTGTGATTTGGAGAACTCCACTACATTGTAGCTGACATTATTCAGAAGTGCTAGAGAGTAGACTCCTAATCCCGCATCTTTTGTTCTCCAGATCTGATCAAGAAGTTGAGCAAGTTCCAGAACTCTACCTGCTGTATCCACAGCTATTAATACATTTCCATCACCTCGTAATGTCTCCAAAACATTAGCTAGAAAAAAATAAAACAAAATGCTTACACTTTAAACCACAACTTCGATGTTTGTAGGGTGGTGGTGTTTTTCTTTACCCTTCCTGTATCACACTTACAGTCATTAGTCAAAAGCAAAATGAACTCAGCAATAAATTAAACTTCAAGACAGAGCCAAAACCACATTTCCAATTAAATTAAAATGAGCTGGACTTTTCTTGGTAGTTCTGAAGATCCCACTGTCTTGATATTACTTTCTAAAATAAATAAATACAATGTGTATAATGGAGCTTAAAAAAAAAATTGCATTACAAAAGGTCATTTAAAAAATCCTTAAGTAATCAAATGATCCTGGGTAAAATACCCCACTTTCAAACAGTTTTATATAGGGTACAATTCTTTGTTTTTAGGAAAATGTTTTGCCTACAGAATCGGTACCATCAAAATCTGTTAAATTTTGATAAAGATTCTTAATTTAGATGCTGGTGAGCTTCTTACAGGAAAACAATTTACAGTGGCTAATAAATCCTGTTACTGCTATCTTGAACCCCCAAACAGAATACATACTCAGTAGCTGCTCATCCCGTTGCTTCCTCCTGGGTTGTACATAGGTAGCATTAAATGAATCTGTAATAAGCAATGAAGGCCTGCTCAACATTTCCAATGAACATCCATTCAGGTGGCTGTGGAAAAAAGGCCAAAACTCACTTTCTGCATTTACATTTTACAATAAAAAAATAAAATGGCTAGTTTCCAGATTTTTACATGTACAGAAGTCAAACTCCTCAATAATAGAAAACTACTGTATCACATATAAACAAATCAGAGAGCTTCCTAAAGAAAAGACTTTAGACCAAGAATAAGAGGATGTTTAAAAAGATTCCAAGTCCTAATGTACAAGTAATTTTGAGGCAGTTGACACATAGCATAAATTATATTTAATATCTACAGTTGATCATTAGTAAGAACAAAGGCAGTTTCAATTAGCTTCATTTTTCTACTTTCTTCTCTTCTCATTCCCCAAAAGCCTCTTTTGTATAACTTTAATTAGACCTGGAACAGACCCAAATTAGAGCCTGGAACAGGTTCCCCAGAGATATGGTCAGAGCACCCAGCCTGTCAAGGTTCAAGAAGTATCTGGACAATGCTCTCCAACATGTGGTTTAATTTTTGGAAGGTCCTGTGTGGAGCCAGGAGTTGGACTCAATCATTCCTGTGCATCCCTCCGAACTTGGGATATTCTACAATTCTATGTTTCAATGATTAAATTTGGCTTGATACATAATACAAGACATTAATTAATATTAATGTGGAAAATTATCTTATTTCAATGTTCATTTTCTTGCCTTTCTTCTTTTAAATAAGCATTTTAAAGAAGGAAGACAGGACATGAGAAGAATCCTGTCCGTTACTGTCTAAGGTAGAAGAAAACACATTTTTTTCTTTATCAATGTCTATGCTTTCTACGCAACAATGAGCTTTGTGTTATTATTTTCCTTCTTAAACTCGCAAGAAAAGCTTTTCCAAACTGCACAATACAGATGTTTCTTGCTTCAAACTTACAAATAAATAAATCTGAGTGGAATGAGGAAACCCAGAGTTAACACTTGTTTGAAATCAATTAATCTGAATGCATGTGAAATGAGCATCTTATTTCTGGAAAGGCACTTCCGTACCTATTTATTTCACAAAATGATGCACACCTTACACATCTAAGAAATACAGATAGCTACATTGAACTTACATCTCCCTCTTGTGGTTGAAATCAACTGCATAAACAATTTCTTCCTCTCCATCTTTGACAATCTTCCAAATTGTTCCTCCTATCATGTGACCAGCTGGCAATGGTGTGATTGACAGACCATGTCCTTTGCCTACAAAAAAGAACCGTCTTTTAAAAACCTCTCAATATTTTAGGTATCTTACACGTACTAAAATCCATTACTCTAAATAAAAAGTACATAAATAACTCCACAACTACTACCTGGAAAAAAATCAAATGAAGAGTGAAAATCAGTAGCATCTCTCTCCTTGCCATCTAACCAGTAACTTCATGATGTTACACTTCTTGCAATTCATTTCTACTCTGTCTCCAGAAAAAGAAACTAAAGTGAAGAGCACTTCTTCACGCCACCTCCCACCAGTACTCAGTGGCATTGCCAAGCTGCTATAACTACAGACCTAAACAGCAGCAAGTTACATAACAAACACATCCCAGAAAAGCAAGTCAGCTGTGAAAGGCAGACCCCTCTCTGCTGCACCACAAAATGCTTACTGTATCAGTCACTGCCTGAATACTCAGAAAAAAAAAAAAAAAAAAAAAAAAAGTAATTTACACAAACCAGAAATTCGCCGGAATAACAAACAGGCAAGTGAAAGAATTCCAAGGAAAGGTGTCTACGTGCTACAGTCAGGAGGGATGGCTGATCTTTTCAGCACTACCTGCCGCTTTTCTTACTTTTTTAAATGCACGGCTGCCTCTTGTCACTCATGGTAGCCTTGATCTTTGTCAGAGCAAAACTAGAGCAACCATGATCATTACTCATTGTCTTTGATCCATGACACCAACTAGAACTGCATGACTGCACAGCTTTAACAATGATTAGAACACACATTATCTTCTTAGATGTGTCTATTGAAACTTCACATCACTTCCATTAAATATGAAAAAGGTGTTTTGACACAGTTGTTCACTAAAACACTTATCAGATGTCAAAGTTGGTAGCACAGATATATCCGTGCTACAAATACCTTGAAAAAGGGTCAGCAGCCTTTCAAGAATGGAAAAGAAAAATAGAAATGGGATGCCAAATTACAGGGCAAGAATTTCAGCAGGCAGCACTGAAGAGCTGGGAGATACAGCATCTTTGAGACAAGCTGCTGCTGATCAGCTTATGTGTGTCTGTGCAAGAACTGCGTTTCCATCTCATTCTGATCTTTGAATTCAGCAACAGTGAAAAGATGCTGATTATCTGTATGTCACAGTTCCTAGCAATAAGCTATGCTGAATTTCATTCAGAGTCTACAAAGACCTCGTTAAATCATTCACATGCTAAAACTTAGTATCTGCACATTATTTGTTCTCTGGAAAACTTTCTTTTGTGTTACTGAGGAGCTCTGAGGTATAAGTATTTTTTAGACATGTGAACAAGCTCCAAGAAAAGTTACACACAAAAAAAGGAGAAAACAATGCCTAAATATGCTTTGGCATAGCCTTCTCCTCATTAAGTGGAACTTCTACCCACCTCCATATACAAATACTAATGCCATGTGTTCAGCTGATATAGATTGGCACCATGTTACTGAATTCAGATCTGCAAAATGTGTAACCTTCATAAACATACTCCTTTTAAAAAGTTACCTTAACTGTTAATGAAAGTAAGAGAGACCCTAGAAGCAGTTTATCAAAACTGTTCCTTACAGAACAACTTTACCTTTCAAGTTCACAATCTGAGAAAACTTGAGCTGTTGTATCTTATCAAAGGCTGCATCTACATCATCCAATGTAAAGAGTGTGAAATCTTCAGTATTATGGCGGGACTACAACAAACAAGAAGCAAAGAATGTTCAAGAACTTGAGCCATCTACCTCATCAATGATGTTGTGTATTAAAGTATGAACTTAAATATACCTGATACAGATCATACATAAACATCTGTCCCATCTTATATACAGGAATAGTTGCATAAATGGCACAATTCAACCCCATTTTTCCAACTGCATATGGGAGAGCACCAAGGTGTAGAGGGTCAGGATGAGAAAGGAGAACAGCATCAACCTGGTGGACATGCCTACAAAGGAAGGACAACAGAAGTTGCTGAAAAGAGTTCTGAAAGTAATAATACACTTCAAGCTATGACTATTTTGCAAGCAACTGCACAGTCTGAATACCAACCAAGAAAATTCAGATTCTTCCAGGTTTAAAAAACATAACTAAAAGTCAGAGATATTTCCAAACATTCTCAAGTAACGTTAGAACTTAAATATGCAAGAGAGTTCTTAAAATGTAACTTCAAGGCCCGGGTCATTTATGAACTTTCAAAAGTTTCACATTAAATTGTTGATTAGAAAGACCTTAATATATACTCTGACACCAGAAAGTTCATTAACTGAAGAGTCAAAAGTATTTTTGGTGCAGGTACGTTTATATATCTAAAAACCTAAAACAGACTACAACTTTTTTTCAGATGAGAAAAAACAAATAACAGGATCCAAGTCTCAATAATCTTTATATTGATAAGAATCAAATCAAAACATTTCTTTTTCAAATTGAAACAAGCCAAATTATAACTCAAGAAAAGTGGTATACAAAATTTAGATTTTACTTTAAAAAAATATATAACTAAAAACACAGAATATGTTATGTTTCACAGATTTTTTTATGTTTCAGTCTTTTACCAGCAAACAATTTCTGCATCAGGAAAGCTCACTATAAACATGCAAGAGTTCAGTACTAAAGACTAGACAGGTTGATGTCTTGACAGCACTGAGATACTAACAGAAGCTGTTTTCCAGACTGACAGTTTGTTAAACTTGAATTAAGGGGCAAGAGTTGATCCACTTTATCTTCAGCCTTCATACAATAAGGGCTCTCATTTAAAACTTAGCTAAACATCCTAAATTACTTTAAAGCCAAGGTCAGCCTCCCATAAACTTGATGCAGAGCAGAACATATGTAAAAACATGAAACATCCAAACCAAAACAAACTCTGAACAGTTTGAGAACTGTAGTTAATTGAGGTTACTCATTAGGATAAAGAAAAAAATTTACTAGAGATGTTTTAGCAGTATCATCCCCTTCACATAAAGCGCATTTTGAGCAAAAAAGAACAACTTTGGATATAACATCACCACGTAGATACCACAGACTAGCATTTTAAAAACTTTAAGAAAGAGATAAGTCCTATTTAAAGTGTCTGAGCTACTTACTTCCTTAGGGAATCAATAATGTCCATAGAAAAGTTCTCATCCCAGCCACAGTCCAAAAGAAAGCGAAATTCATCTACTTGCAATAGATAGCAGAGGGCAGACTCCTCCTGCACCCCTGAAAGCGTGGTCAGCTTGATAATCGATGTCATTTTTCTGTCCAAGCGCTTGATCTCAGAAAAAACTAATCTGAATGGGGGAAGAAAGCATTTTATTATGTAATCCAGAGGAAATGTTTATTAATTTAGATCTCCCTCCTTTTCCTTAGATTTCTCTCAAGTTCTGACAGCACGCACAGCAATGGTGGTGAATAGCATTCAATAGGGCTGCCAGGTGCCAACCCCTAACTTCCAGATACCAGCTTTTGATCCTTGGGGGTCTTTTGTTGTTAAGAGAGAGCTTCGAAGTTTATTAGACATATACCTTAAAAAATAAAATAAGGGAGTGCCAGAAGCGGCGCAGGGACCAGCTCCGCGCCTCTGGGGTCTCAGGGGAGCCCCACCGGGGCAGACCCCGCCGCGGAGGGGCCGGGCCGGGCCGCGCCTCGCCGCCGGGGCTCACCGGGGAGGAAGAGGAGGAAGAAGAGGAAGAGGAGGAGAAGGAGCCCGGCTCAGAGCACTGGAGCCTTTGGCCGCCCGGCAGCGGGCCCAGCCCTCCGCTCCCGGCGCGGGTCGCCCCGCAGCGGTGCCCTCCGAGCCGCCGCCGCTGCCTCGAGGCTCGGCCGCCCTCAAGCCCCGCGGGGCGCGCCCCCACCGCCGCCTCCTGCCCCGGCACCGCCGACCGCCATCTTGTGAGGGGCGGGGAGAAGGAGGAGGGAAGGTGGAAGGGGAACGGGCGGCACCACCGCCGGAGAGATGATGGGGGGGGAGGAGGCTCCCCCCGCTCCCTGTGCTGCCGGTGGGCTCTCCCGGCCTGCTCGCGCCGCCCGTTGCCCTTGGTGCGGCCGCTGCGCGGGGCCCGGTGGCGGCGAGGATCGGTAATGGCGGGCGGGCTGTGAGGGGGGGGGGGGTCGTGTCTTTTCCCCTCTTCCCTCCCCTTTTCTCTCCCTGGGGCCGGGAACGGGTCATAAACTTCTTCGGTGTCTCATAAAATCTCCATTGAGGCTGGGAGGTTGTGGTTTGAGAAGGCCGGCGAAATTCGCTTGATGGGTTTCTACAAACGAGCCGTTTTCTCCAGCTGTCAGGTCCCATACGGCTGGTTAGTGGTAATAGAGCGCGCGTCTCTGGGATTTGGTGTAACCAGTGCGCTCCTAATGGTCTGCAGAGCTGCAAACTTCTGTATGGTTAGGTTTTAACGAATAAATTGATCGATTAAGTGTGACTGATTCACTGGTAATATCCGAAAAGAGATATTCCCTTCCCTTTTTAGGATAAAATCCTATTTCCCAGGGCCAAGAGCTGGTTAGAATTATTTCTAAGAAACTTCTGTATGTATCTGAAAACAACATGTATCCTATAGGAAGTGTTCGGTGGCCCACATATCTGTTAGTGGCCCACATATCTATTATCCTATGGTAGGATCCTAGTAAGCGTAAATAAATATTCCAGGGACGCCACAGCCTCCATTTCCAGATGTATTAGCAGCTCTTAACCTGTTATACTTTCCTTTCTAGCAGCCATGGTGAATTTCGCCCAAGTTGTGCGTGATCACTGGGTTCACATCCTCGTTCCCTTAGGATTCGTGGTTGGATGCTATCTGGACAGAATGAACGATGAAAAGCTGTCAACCTTCCGAAACAAGAGCTTATTGTATAGAAGGTCTGCTTTAATTATGACTTTTAAATATGTACATTCAGTTATTTTGACAAGTTGAGTTAAGTACTTCTCTGTTGTTAAAAGTCTTAAATATGAAAAAAAAAAATCAGTGATACTACCAAAATATTGGGGGGGGGGGGATAAAAGTTTCAGCAAGCATTCCTGATGGGTTTTAGGTAGGTCACTGATGCCCTCTGAATATCCCAGCATTAGGACCCATCTTAGTGCTCTTAATTGTGAAAAGAAAGTATGTGTAATTCTATCTGTTTGATCATTTAGCCAATATAACTGATTTAAAATAATCAATTGCACCAGTCAATTATAAGTGTTGATATGAATGAATTTTGTTTGTGGAAGCAAGGTAAAAGCAAACATTTGTGAATATTAAGACTGATTTGTATCTAAATAAACTTAGTTGAAGGATGCAGTACATGAGATCAAAATAAAAAGTAAACGCATACAGATGAATAAGAATAGGAAAAAGTCATCTTAAAATAATAAAACTTAACCATTAAGTCATATTAAAATAACAAAACTTAACCATACTTCACAGCGTAGTTAACATGGCATGCCATTAACTAAATCTTAGTATAGTATTGTTAGTGGCAAGCACTGTTCTTACAAACAAACATAACTTTAAAATACCGCTAATAAGAAGAAATCTCCAAGGATTATAGTAAAAATACCACTTCAAACCTTACTGTAGAGTATACTTCCAAGGAAAATATCTAACAGGGTTTTTTTTGGGGGGGGAATTTATAGGCCAGGAGAAAATGTGTGGGACTGTGTATGTAGCATGCATTTAGCATTATTTTGTTAACTGGGGGAAGCAGAGTTACAAAGTGCATGAAGAACTAACAAGTTAGGGAAGTATTTTCAGTAGGTATGAATTTGCCTACCCCCCAACCCCAAGTCCTTGAAGATTCTACAGGTGGAAGAATGAGTATCTTGCATCTTAATGTTGTTTGTCAATTTAAAATGGAATATGATCTTTTTCAGCTCCTAATTAGTTTTTAGTTAACTCATTATTGATTTGAAATCAAGTAATTTGGAAAAATAAGGTATATTCACTTTAGTACAAAAATCTTTGCCTGTCCAAAGCTTGTTAATTGTTAGCTGCTGGCCGGTTCTCAGTCATGAAGTATGGAAACCATTATTTTGTCTGTGAAACCTCAGTGGGAAACAGTCATTGAATTTTATTTTAGTGGATAATAGCAAGCTTCTGTCTTAAATTTAAAATTATCACAGCACTTATTAACTCAATGCTTGTGTAAATTTGTTATTAAAAGTAATGAATTTTTAAATTAACACAAATGTTTATGTTGGCAATTGCTGTATCTTCACTTCAGGGTATGATTATATATAGTAAACAGTTTGAGCTTGCTGGCAAATTTCTCAGGGAGAATTTAGATAACTTAATGTAGTGCATCATCTGTATCGGTTCTAATTTTACATTACACCATGGGGTTAAGCAATTAACAGAAATAAAAGTCATGCTGCATAGCATGGACTCATCATAGGAATGTTATCAGTTTGATTTTTTTTTTTAAGCTCTGCTGTCACCTAGATTAGTTCTGAGTAAAAAAGTAAGATGATATAATTCTTGCCACTGTTACATGAGCACTGTGCAGTTGCTTGTGACATTTAGCTGTTATTTCTGCATATTACAAAAACCTCTAAAAATATAAGATAACTTTCAAAATCAAGGTATTCTAGAATAATTTATATATTTTAGAAATTATTCTACAAAAATCATCCTAATTTTAGTCTCTTTTCTGTTTGTTTTTTTTTTTCCCCACAGAGAGTTGAAGCCTGGTGAAGAAACAACATGGAAATAAAGACTGTTGATGAAATGAGGAATATTTTCACTTGATTAATTATCTCGTCTTGAGCATTGAAAGAATACAATTATGGTTTTCATCTTAAGACTATATAAAGCTACAGAAAAGAACACCTGCAAGTCCATCACTGCCAATTTAATTTCCAAACATACTTTTTGGAAGATGATTTAATTATATGACTAATTTGCGTCCAGGAAGTCCATAACTGTTGAGAAACTTGTCCCTGTAAGTCATACTCTAGAAAAAGAGGATGTAATAAAGAAAAAAACTATGCAAAAATCAGTTACGTTGTTATTACTCTGTGCGGTGTGGAAGTTTATAGCTGATTTATGAGGTATATTTCAAGGGGATACTTAACAAAGGCCCAAAAGGCGGTTGGTAGGGATTTTTCTTTGTTGTTTTACAGCTGTTTTTGTTGTGTTTTGGAGGTGTTGTTTTTTTTTTTTGAACATGCAGGACTTTCCTTCCCCGTGGCCGCCCAGGCAGGCTGGGCGGAGCGCCGAGGGAGCTGCCCTCGCTGCGCTGTTTCTAACCCGCGCCCCGCGCAGCACTCAGGCCTGACTGAGTAGGAAGAGCCGAGGGCGTCCCTCGGCCGGGAGCCCGGCGTTAATTAGCCAGGCGTTAATTAACCAGGCGTTAATCAGCGCACGCCCCCCTCCCGGCCGGCAGGGGGCCCGCGCGGCGCCCGGCGAGGCGAGCTTTGGTTGGCTGCGGGGGGCACGGGAGGCGGCGGCCGTTGGCAGTAAACATGGAGGCGATCTTCCACGAGCGGGTGAGCGGGCGCCTGGGGGGGCTCCGACGGCGGGGGGCAGCCGGCCGGGCCGGGGGTGCCCTCCCTGAGGAGCCGGGGTGGGGCGGCGGCCGGGCCTCGCCTCACCGCGCTGCCTCCGGGTCCCCCCCATAGTCCTGGGGCGGGCTGAGGGTGTCCCCCCGGCAGGGCAGCGCGGAGCTGCGGCTTCTCCTCCTCCTCCTCCTCCTCCTCCTCCTCCTCCTCTTCCTCCTCCGCGGTGCCCCGTGGGGAAGGGAGCCGCCGCCAGGGCCGGCCCTCAGCGGCTCCTCGCCCCCCTGCACATCTCGGGGGCTTCAGGAGCAGGCCTGGGGTGCGCTCAGGTGCACGCCGCTGTGCCTTGAAGAGAGGCTCCAGTGTAGACGAGCAGGACGGTTTGGGGTTGCTTGGTTGCTTCTCGGCTGAACCTGCCTCGGTTTGGGTTGTGTAATGAGCGAGGAAATGGAGCGCTGGTAAGGAAATCCTACTGCTGGGCTCCTGGGTGCCAGGCAGCTTCCTGTTTTGGCGGACGCGCTTCTGGAAGCTACCGTGAAAGAGCAGTGTTCCTAAATGCCAGCTGTCTGTGCCTCAGTGTGAAACTTAGCTGTTTTTCATGTAATTTATTCACGCTTCCATTGTCTTAAGGGAAGCACTAATCTCTGTATACTGTTCTCACGGATACTTGTTGGCTTACTTAATGAATAAAGTAAGCCAGCTTCACAACTTCTAAAATTTCTTTCCTGAAATCAGCAGAACCTGAAGAGTGTTCTTCCAGGCTGGGTTTGGGTAGCCAGGCACTGTCATGTTAAACAGCTGCTGTTCAGGGGCTCAGTGTTGGATTTCAGCTGTTACACGCTGTGCTACAGTGACCTTGAGTCCCAGTCGAGGTTTGACAACGAGTTGAAAAACAAGCGCACCTTCCTTTTGTCTTGCCTCGCCTGCTGCATGAGGAAATGGGAACTGAAACTTCAAGTTCTTGCAAGTAAAATTTCTTTGTAGTTTTGGAATTAAAACCTGCTGAAATCAAAGTGATGGAGCATGCTAGGTTCCAAGTTATAAACTAGTTGTCATTTATAGCTGCTGCTGGGTTTGGTTGTGGGTTTTCTGGGTGTTTTTGTCTCACGTGAATGTGGAATGTAAGTGGTTATTAGTAAGTTGGTTATGCAGTTCCTAAAGTGCCCGTGTGCCTGTTTTAAATTAGACTACCAAATACGTATATTTGTTGTTGTTATAGGGAAGCCTTACCAGAACCTTTGCCTTGTTTCTTAGGGGGTATTTTTTTTTCCCATCAAGCACACAATTTCATGTCCTGTCAAAACACTTAAAATGCTGAATGTATACACATACACACACCACTTGAATTTGCACACTAAAAATATTTCAATTTAAAAAAAAGGATGAGCAAATATGGTGTTTATAAAGGAAATTGATACACCTTCAACTAAACAAAAACCTAAGCAATGTGGCACTTGTAACAGGGAAGTTGCATTTGCAAAAATGTGGGATTAGTCTGGATTTAAGGAGTCCTCAGTGTAAAAGTTGGCCCTTTCTTTGATAGCATTCAAATAGTTGAAAAGGCTGAAAGCAGGACAGCAGTTTGTATCAGGGTAGGTTTCAACAGGAGGATTTCAGTTTGTGGAAGGATACAGAATTCTCTGCACAAAAATAATGAAAGTAACATCTCTTAGAAACTCTACGATTAGTTTTCTCTTCTGCACTTATAGTTCATCCAGGTTGTATATACAGAAATTGTTTAGTTTCAAGGTAGAACTTCTTCTGTACAAGTACAGCAAGGCCCTTTCAGTGACGCTGTGTTTTAAGCCTGCAATAAAACTCCATTTCAAAGGTATCCTATTACTGATTTCTTTCTACTGATTTCGTACAGCTCTGGTGAAGAAGCCTGTGATTCTTGAGCAGGTTCCCCAGCTTTAGTTGTATCACATGGCCAGCAGCAGGGATGTGGTCCAAATAGGACCGGAACTTCTGTGTCTTGAGTTACTTCTTATGGGGAGAAGATGAGCTGGAGGAGAGCTGCAGAGGATGACGCTTCTAAATTGCATTGTACCCTGGCCGTAGAGTTGCTCCAGCTTTAACTCACTGATCGATTGAGTGATGGTTTTGTAATCAGGAATAAAGGGAACTTCTGAGGTTCCTGCTGTAAGGGAGACCATGAGAGATTCATGCGTGTGACTTGTATGTTGCTTTCGTGGCTGTTTAAAGAGTATTCCTCCAAGGCAGGCTCTTGTCTTCTTAGTTTCTGGGTTTGGCAGGGCGGGGGGCTGGTTTTCATTCTGTGAATTGTTTTTGTTGTTGTGTTTTTTTTTTTTTTTTAATGCATGTTCTTAATATAAATAAAACTGAGCATTGATTAAAAAAAAGAGTAAAGATGCGTTTTAAAACTGATGTTAATCTTGTCTTGCTCTCACAGTTTATTTCTTAGAGAAAGATTGCTTTTGATGGGAAACCATAATTTCTCTCTTAACAAGACAGTATTTTATCTGCACATATGAAATGGTAGAGCCTAACATGCAGTCATTCAGATTTGGTTTTAATCTGTGCAACAAAATGATGACTGTTGATAACTTATTTATTTTTAACTTGGGTTGACAGTCTAAAAATTCTGTATTTTTGCAATCTCCAGTATGCTGGATGTGTAACAAAGTATCTAAAGTGTTTTGTGTTTAAATAGTTTATCCAAAAAATATTTCCAGTGTTGAATGTGCTAAATTCATTTTTTTTTCTTGCTGTCTCATCATTGTCAGCAAGATTTTACAGCCAGTAGGTATGTACTAGTTTCTCTTACCTAGTTTCTCTTCGTAAATTTCATGTGGAAAATGAGATTTCCTACCCTTCCAGCACCTTATCACTTTCAGAGCAATGAAGGAGTTAGTTGCAACCTGAGCTGAATGAGTAACCTGAAAGGAAGGAAACAAATTCTGTAGATGTATACTTTTTAATCTCTTTGAAGTCTTAATGGTCTGAGTTTCTTTAACCACATGTGGAGAGCAGATTGCTGATAGCTGCACCTGGTGCACAGGAAAGTTTAACAAAGAGCAAGAGTTTCTGTTGCTGAGAATATTTGTTACTGGGAATTAGAGAGGAGGAACAAAAAAGCTTCCTCTTTTCATATGGTGATGGTTTAGAAGAGGGCAGAATCCATTATCCTGCTGGTTGAAAAGTACTTGTGTGATTTGGTCAGGCCATAGGCAATTTTATAAAAGTGTTTTAAAAGTGTTTTCCAAAACACTTTTCCTAGAAGAAAATAAATTTGAAGTAAATACAGTAGTGGGTTTACCCTGTTGTATATGTGTGGGGTGGGGATTGGGGTTGTATTCTACAGGTTGCACTATAATACATCTTAAGAAAACGTGATGGGGGGGGGGGGGGGGGGGTGGAGGAAAATTTTGCCAGAATTAAATTGAATGTTTGTTTGTTTGTTTTTTTCAGAGCAAAACATTAACATGTTTTTGTCATTGCTTTGGTGTTTCTTTCTTTTCCAATGTTAGCAAGAAGGCTCATTGTGTGCTCAGCACTGCCTGAATAATTTGCTACAAGGAGAGTATTTTAGCCCTGTTGAGTTATCTTCCATTGCGCAGCAGTTGGATGAGGAAGAGAGAATGAGAATGGCAGAGGGAGGAGTGTCTAGTGAAGAATATCGAACATTTTTACAGGTAAAATTTTTGTAAGTTGAGGTTTGACATTTGCCTGACATCTAATATTGTGTAGCACAGGCTTGCTCTTTTTTGTGGTTATAGAAGGTTCGTTTCTTTTGCTAATGTTTCTTAAGTTTATAGATATTTCCATTCAAGTATTTCAGATTTGTCATTTTTAAATGTTACTAGTATAGCTTCACAGTAATCCTTTTAAAAAAAGGGGGGGGGAGGGGGAGCTATATTATCATCATCTTACAGGTAGGAAGGTCAGGCATGGCAAGGACAAGAATTTTGCCTTATGGTTTTGTAAACTAGTGGCAGGGAGGGGAATGATTTTCCATGCCTGTCTGTCCTTTAAGCACTAAGCATTTCTAATTTAAATGTTTGAGGTTTTAATTAATAATTATGTTTGGGTATTGTAATCAGTCTTACTGAGTAGGAAATAATTAGTTTACGTATTTGCAGTTATTTATTCTTGAAGTTGAATTCTTTCTGACCTTTTATTCTTACACCACATTTCTCTTTTCTCCCTCCCAATCTCACGCTGAGCAGCAGCCTTCTGTAAATATGGATGACAGTGGATTCTTCTCAATTCAAGTAAGTGTTGTTCTATATTGCATGATTTTTTTCTTCATATGCAATATATGTGATTTTGCACATGACAGTGGTTACAGGGTTATCGCAGTGATCTGCAGATTGGAAGAAGCTAAAGTACCTCCATTTCTATTTTTAGAGCGCTCTACAGCCAAAGTAGAAATGAAGTTTTATGTTTTGTTTTAAGGAGTGTAATGGACAAGTAAGTAATAGGAAATACTTAAGCCAGAACACCAAAAAAGGTGTTGAACACTAAACTGGGGCTTGTTTCTGGAATTAAGCTGTTAGCTAAGCTTTGCACCTTTGGCTGTCTCAATAGCTTTGAGAGGTGCTTGTCAGTGTTCCAGAATCCCCTGAGAGCAGAGCCTTTGTCTTATTGTCTGATGTAGGGCAGGACTGTATTTCTACTCTGTGAAAAATGATGAACAGTTTAGCATTTCTTGTATTCTTGATTGTGTTACTGCAGTACTGATGCTGGAAAAAACACTCCCATATATTCTACCTTTTTTTATCCTCTCATTGCTTTGCTCACTTGCTATGTAACTGGCTGACTGAAAGGAAGGTTAATTGTTGATTTAAAATTTCTTACAGCATTACCACAAGTAGCCTTAAAGAGCTCTTGTAAAAGAGTTCAGTTAATTTTTATTTTCAAATCTGCTGATTACCTTTCAAAATGACTTTGAAATAATCTAAAATATTAAGGAAATACCAATTTTGATGTCTTAAGATATGGGAAAAGCTTATAAGCTATACCAATGCCCAGGATTTTGTTATATTTCTGTTCATTTCCCATATAGTAAAAAGAAAGTTTAAAGTCTTCAGATTGATCAGAAAGCTTTGATAGACAGCTCTTTAAAATGAATTGGGATAGTCAACCTAAAAACACTAGCAGTAACCCTGTGGTAATGAGCCTGAGTTGGTGCTGTGACCTTCCAGTGACGCAAATTTCAAATTATTACTGTGGAGAAAGATGACGTTGCACTGAGCAGAGAGGGAGGGCAGAGCAGTCCATTGAGAGCAAAGAGATGATGATATTAGTGTTTGTGGGAGTTGAAATTACAGCTTTGACTGGGGGAGTAAGTTTATTAACATGTCTTAGTTAAATCATAGCTTTGTTACTCCTTCTATGGTAGGCGTGTTATATTAGCATGTAAATTCATGACAGTTGCATTTTGAATAATGTGATTCCTGGTTTTCCCAGCAATGTTTTGAAATCAAAACTTTGAGGAAAAATACAAGTGTTGATAGTGGCTAAAATGTTTGCAGTTGCTCAAATTAGATTTGATTGGTTTAACTCATTAAGAAGTGTTGTTTTTTGACAGGTCATAAGCAATGCCTTGAAAGTTTGGGGTTTAGAACTAATCCTCTTCAACAGCCCAGAGTATCAGAGGCTTGGGATCGATCCTATGTAAGACTCTTTTATTATTGTTTTTAGCACCCTGCTTTCATTTTATGGAAAAATACTGACAATCAGTGATTTAGTTCTGTGTCTTTAAAGTCACTGTTTCAAGCTCTGTTGCATCCTGATGTTTATTTTTTTTTATACTCTGCCTTTTATATTTTTTTTTCTTTCGGTGGTGTGTATTAGCACCTCACCTGTGTGCCTTTATGACATCTTAGTATCTGTGGCATCACGGGTATGAGATTTCAGTAATATGGATGCGATAAAAAGGACAACTTTCTAAGTATTGTAAGTTACAAAAGCAGTATGAGTATTCTGTAACGTCAGCAGTTGTATTACTGAAATTTTATTATGCAAGTTAAAATTAGTGGTAGCAAAAAACTTAAACATTAATATGCACTCCAGTATTATTTAATTTTATCTATACCTTTTGTTTTTCTTTTTACAGAAATGAAAAATCATTTATTTGTAATTATAAGGAACACTGGTTTACAGTTCGAAAGTTAGGAAAACAGGTGACACTGTCTTTTTTTTATTTAAAAATTGACTTCAGAGTGGGGGTGGAAAAAACGGTTGCAAATAGACCATGTGTTGGCCTTTTGCAGGTTTTTGCTGCAGTTTGCTTTAATAGTAGTAATAAAAAAATGACTTTAGTAATTGTTTGTTATATCACAAATATGCCAGGCAGCTTTTCATGAATGTTAGCCTAGGGAAAGATCCTAGGATCTATTCCCCATTGAACCTGTCCTATAGGAAGTTGCTGCTGAGGCAGAGTCTATGTGACCTCTCAAGTTCTTTTCTTGCTTTTCTGCATGAAGAATAGCAGAAAAATGTTTGTATGGAAGAGGGGGAAGTCTTTCCTAAAGATTAGGATTCCTATAAAATGCAAGTTTATTTAATGGACTGCATTATTGACATTGTAAAAATGAGTTGCCAGTAGCCTGTGTGTTTAAATGGACAATAGATGGAAGTAAAAGTTCAAAGTTCTGCTGTATTCATGAATATTTATAATCCTTAGTATTTAAGGGTATCCAAAGGATAAGGTTGGGGAAAATAGAATCATAGCTTTTCACTGTTTTTGAAAACTATCTGAAGCAGTAGTATGATAAGCAGGAAATAACTATTAAAGACAAGGGGTGGCCAAACTCCTGCATGGTACATACGTCATAACTCAAGTCATGTGCAGGTCTCTTGTAACACCAGTACAGTCGTTCTTCCAGTAGCCAGTTAAGCTTTTGGATAAGCTTCTGCACAACATAAATTAGTAGGTTTGGTATGGTAGGTTTTGTTGTTTTTGTCATAAGCTGTTTGTGAAGTAAGCTCTTAAATTCTAACATAGTGGGTGGGAGTCACTTTGCCAATTCAGTTTTCTAAGTGCTGGCTACATATGTTGTCATCCAGTTTAAAAGAAATGCAATTATTCCTGTGAGTAAGCAAACTACTGTTCTGGTTTAGTTGTAAAGTATAGCTGATATTGTTTAAAGGCATTTCTTGTGTATTTGAAATTGAAAAGGCTGAGTGGTCCCTCAAAGCTATGGTGCTCCCTGGTATAAATACAACCACATCAGCTGGAACATTTTTGATACCATTCTAGCTTAAAAGTTCTTGAGTTGGAGGAGGGGTGTATTTTGCTTGTACGTGCGGCTTGTAGCTACACAAAGCAATGAGCTACACTAGGTTCTGTTATCTAGAGTGATGAGAAAGGAGAGACAGAAAAGATAGACTTAGGGCTTTGACCTACTTCTTTTCTGTTGTAGTAAAACCAAAATTAGTTCACTAGACCATTCTCCTCCATACTCTGTTAAGAGTTTGTCAGTAATCTGTCTGTCATATATGTTTACATAACCTTTCAATCCTTTCCCCACTCCTACACTGGTGATGTGGTTTTTTTTTTTCACCTTTCTCCAGTGGGAAGGGGGCTTTTTGACTGAGAAGTCAAGTGATTCGATGACAGAAGGGTAGATACTCACCTGGAACAGAGGTGACTTACAGTATGGGCCTGACTGCAAATGTATGAGCGCATATATAGAAGTTTAGGTAGACAAATGCCTTTTTTTTGAGAATGGAGATAGAATTCTTCTGCTGTCTGAAATGGTGCTCTCTGGTTCAAGTTGAATAATATTGAATGGGTGTGGTATAAAAAAGTTCTTCAAATTGATAGTAATATATATGGGATTTTAAAGATAGAATATTTTACCATACCTATTGAATATATTTGTCCCTAGTGGAAGTGTTATTACCAACTAATTGTCTGCAGGGAACTGGAAATACCTGTGTATATTTTTGGTGTCCACTACTGTAATATTGTTATATTATTCATGTATTATGTTTGAGTTCACTTAATTTTTAAATTTAAAAATTATCCAAGTGTAAACCATAGTTTTCAAAGACATCATGTTTAGTTAATGTAACGGAAAGAGTTCAGTTTGCTTCCTGTACCTACTAATGCATTAAGTTAGAGTATTAATTTATGAAAAATGTCTTCCTTCATCAATCTCTTAACAGTTTTAAAACTAGGATTATGGAGTATTTAAGATTTGTCTGATTTATGATTCCTCTACTGTTATATTTAGATTTTTGTTTTGATGTGTTCCCTGGTACTAGTGTTGAGTAATGGGAGAGAACATGCAATAATTTCCATGCTACAGATCTCCTGTTAGCTGAAGAGTATTTGAAGGGAGACTTCTAGCAGTATAGGTATTGTGCTTCAAAAGATTTTTTAATTTGATTTATTTTACTAGACTGAGTTGGATATTCCATCATAGAAAATGACCACATTGTACAGAAATGGATTACAGAGTAATCTTTATACTAATTTGTTCTCTCAAACCTTTTTTTTTCTTAATTACAGTGGTTTAACTTGAACTCTCTCTTGATGGGTCCAGAACTAATATCAGATACATATCTTGCACTTTTCTTGGCTCAATTACAACAAGAAGGTAATAGTAACTTGCAGATGTTACATTTCACTAATTAAAAGTAGGTAATAATCGTTATTTATTAGAAATTAATGAGTTCAGTTAATTACTCTTAGTTTTGTTACTGAAATAGTGCAATAACCCAAGTCCTTATAATGAAAGGTAGAGCCTTACATTTTAATAAATTGCACATTGTATTCCGTATAAATGTGCATTTTAGAGTACTTGTACACCTTAATGCTGTAGACTTACAATTTATTTTTTTCAGGTTATTCCATATTTGTAGTAAAAGGTGACCTGCCAGACTGTGAGGCTGATCAGCTCTTGCAGATGATTCGGGTACAGCAGGTGCAGAGACCAAAACTAATTGGGGAAGAGACAGCACAGTCAAGAGAACAGAGGTAAGGTAAACAGATTTCATTTTAATAATGTGCAGTGTGATTTGTTTCTATGATAAATGTCTACATGGAGACAACCCTCTTAAGATGTAATTAGAAGTACCTTTAGTTCAATGTTTTCTGCTATTGCACACTATGAAACCAAATTAGTGGAGTAACTAATAGTGCATTTTTAAGTGTGCAATAAATACCATAATTTGTTTTCTTTTTTTTTTTTCCTTTGTTACACAGTCTAGAAGTCTTCTAGAAGATAGCAGTGATTGTCATGAACTCTCCCATGTAAAAAGAGGCTAAAACCAAAATGCTTCTGCAGGTGATATGAATAGATAAGAGCAGATTACCCTTAGAAGTTGTATGTGACTGGTCCTTGGATGTCCAAAGCCAGGTTGGATGGAGCTTTGAGCAGCCTGACCTAGTGGAAGATGTCCCTGCCCATGGCAGGGGGTTGGAACTAGATGATCTTTAAGGTCCCTTCCAGTTCATACGTTTCTGTGATGATTATGATTTTTCCCACTATAGTAGAATAGGTTAGCCAACCTTACCAAACTATCGTTAATGGTAATTGATCTGCAATTAAGATTGTATTCTATCATTAGTAGAAAAGGACAATATTCCCATAAATACATTCCACATCATATAAATAATAATACAACATTCCCGTCAGGAATAATTTGTAAAATTTGTAAATGTTGTGGTGTGCTACTCTGTTGTGATAAATACTGCTAATGTAAAACCTCAGGAGCACGTTATGTACTACTTAAAATAATTTTATCCCATTTTCATTGTGAATAAATTGCATACTGATTTCCAAAAAAAAACGATAAGGCTGTCTTCAAAGGAATGAGTTCATTATTATTTCTTCCACTTCATAGGGGTAATTTATAGTGTTGTGAATTGATGGAATAAAAACAGTAAACTACTTGGCAGTTATGTGAAAAGTATGTATAGCCTACAGAGGATCTTTGACTGTAGTGTAGTCATTAAAGATTCCTTAGGAAGAGGCCACGTGCACTATTATCTGCTGGTGTAGCTATCTTACTAGCAGTGGGTTCAAATAAAAATATTACTGGCTTTTATAGCACTACTACTTCTGAACTTTTTCCTATTAAGCAGATTCTCATCAACATATGCACATAGGTTCAGGGTTTCAGTATTTTCATTTTACAGCTGAAGGCTATGATTGCAATTTTTCCTGTTTTGTATAGAACTGAGAAAATATTTGTATAATATATTAGCACAATAGATTTTTTTGCCAAAGTTTAAAAATAAGTAGCTAAATCAGCACAAAATATTTACTTTAAATATCAAAGTATGATTACTATCTGAATGCCTTAAATGTATTGACTTGACAGGCTACCCAGAAGTGATGTGGACCAAGCAATAGAAGTTAACCATCCTTTTGATGGAACAAGCATGTTAGACGAAGATGAGGAGAATTTTCAAAGAGCCCTGGCTCTAAGTAGGCAGGAAATTGATATGGAAGATGAAGAAGCTGATCTTCGTAGAGCCATTCAACTCAGCATGCAAGGTGCAGTGCTCATTTAAATTTGGCTTAGCGTTCATGTTGCTTATGCTCTAGCAGCTACTGGAATCACTTTCAGCCACTCTTTCAATATGCTTCAGGCTCTCTGAATAGACTGGCTTTGAGGCCTGGAAGGATAATCCAGGCTTTCTTGTAGCATCTTGCTTCCTGCTTTTTGAAAAGTTGCAACTTTCATGTTAGCATTGATCATTAGGAGGCAAGAACAAATTGGCAAAGGGTGGTAGGATTAAAGGAAGACAGTCCTAAGGAGAGAGTATGGCAGTGAAGTTAGCTTAGGTGCTTATTTCACTAACAAGTCACTTTGAGGAGGGTGGGGCATGTGGTTTTTCTTTTTTTGGGGGGAGGGGGCTTTTTTTTTAAGGTATGCTTTTTGCAAACTTCATTTTGCTGTAACTGATAGGATATGTCTTGTTCTGATTTTAGGTTGTCGTCGAAGTGAGTGCTTGAACTCGTTATCAACAAATGTTCCTCAGTTACCACACACCAGTCAGACAGACTCCCTTTCTTCAGAAGAACTGCGAAGGAGAAGACAAGCATATTTTGAAAAGTAAAGTAGCTGATAGAAAACTAAAACTGCATTTGGGAAGTAAATGTCTTATTGTTCAGTGCTTTTGGGCTGTGGGTGGGTTTCTGACTGAGGTCCAGCTTAACTTTTGTCTCTTAACAGGCTTTCATAGCATACCAGAATTTTGCTCTTCCAAGACAGTTCCTATAAAGAAATTAAACCTGTAAATAGAGCAACTATTAGGAGTGCAATATCAATCTTGAGAAGGGAAGCAAATAAATGCATTACAGTATTTCCACATGAAATCCTGTAGATAACTTTTGTAGTCATTTTCTTGAAGAAAAATATTCTTGCTCTAAGACTACTTCTGGTAGTGATGTCTCTAATGAGTGTCACATAGAAGTCATCTAGATGGTGCTTCGCTTTTGTGTTCTTAATATATTATTGTGGTATTGTTATAGCTTTTCCTTGTCTCTATTTCCTGGTGATGAAGGAAATTAAGACCAGGGAGAAATGCTATGGATAAGAGAAGTTAGATTTTGCATGAGAGGATAAAGCACAAATTCTGGTAAAAGTGCAGTTTAGAATATAATGTTGCGAGAACAGAAGCCTGAAGGCTAGCAGGGGGAAACAATTTAAGAGATTTTAAGTATGGGTGTGTTATCCAACCAAACAGCAGCTTATACTACTTACGCTTCTCATTCTTGGCCTTCCTTACAATGAGATGTAGGATTCAGGATTCATACTGTCAAGTCTGATATTAACTTTTTCTTATAAATTTATAATTATTTCAGGCAGCAACAACAGCTGCCGCAGCAAGATCAGACCTTGAACATAGAAGATAAGCCAGCTATAAGCTCAAGCAATCTGGAAGCCGACCCTGGTATTGTTTTTTAAATGTATTTTCAACTCTGAAATTTTTATAAGTTATTTTTCACCTCTGTGTTATGCACTGCTTCCTAATTTTCCTTGCCTGCCTCTGCCTGCTTTCTCACCCCAGCAGCTGTTCAGACTACGCATCGCAGCTGTTACTCTTTTTTGGTGGTAAAGGAAAGGATCACTTTCTTTGAAAAGCCTACTCTGCTGTGAATGTCAATATCCTGTTTCAGAGTGAATTATCAGACAATGAGTTCTGGCTTTGCTTGTTGTTGCTTAGTTTGGCTGGGGCATAACTCAAGAAACTGTAATCTGTGGTGGGATCTGTATGTAAGCTTTGTCGCTATTAAGTACTGGTGATCCAAAATTTGTGTGCATGATTCGATTCTAACTACTGTGCATGGAAACCTAAGTGTAAAATGTTCGATTATAGTTTTAATTAAATAGTTTTTAGAAAGAAAATTAAAAAAAAAAAAAACACCACAATTTCTAGAGGGTGAGCGGAAACAGTAGGTATGAACAGAAGGAACAAAAAATCATCTAACTGCAGTTGAGAACTGTCTGTGTGCATTTCTTACAATTCATATGCATTTGTTTTCTTTAGGAGGTGATATGAGTGAAGAAGACATGCTTCAAGCAGCCATGAACATGTCTCTGGAATCTGTTAGAAACCACTTGAATACTGAAGAGAAAAAATGACATCACAATTTTCCCGTCGTCTATTGTCAAAACACTAAGTCTCCATTATAATCTTACTGTGTGGATGTTGCACGAGCAGGGTTCATTTCAGAGTTTTGGAAGCAGGAATGAAAGGAGGCTGGAGCTCAGAATTTAGAGGGAATCCGCAAATATCAAAAAGTTTGCACTAATTTAGGAAACCGTAGCACTCCTGCTACAGAATATCTGTTGACAAGAGTAGCTTGTTAAAATTACTTAAACTACTCGTGTGGCTGACAGTAGATATGTAGCAGTTGGAACTTGCATTTAAAAAGCAAATTTAAATTGTTTTGAAGAGTTATCTAGAGAACAGAAAAGGGGACAAAAAAATGTCAGCTGATGTCCTTCAGTACCAATACTAAAATAGATAATAAACTGTGTTCATAAATTAGTAATTATAAGAAAACAATTGAGATGGGGAAAAAAATGTTTATCTTAGATAACTTGTCATTCAGAATGAGTCATAAACTTGTCAACTTTTTGGTCCTGCTGTCCACTTTTGAAATGACCCATTCTGCAGGAGAAACCTGAATCCATAAATCCATGCTTGGCAATTCAACAGAAAATCTCCAGTGTATTGTAGATTATAATGTTACTTCTGAATGTTCAGTGACTTGTGAGCTTCTAACACTTTGTGGTTTTCCTTTCACTTCCAACTGTAGGTTTCAGATCCATGTTTAAAGTAGGCTTTTTGCTTTGCCATTTTGTCTTTTTGGCAGATACATTGCCATTACTTTTTTTAAGTAGCTTAGTTAGTTTTTCTTCTGCTCCTTCTGTTTATGCCACTTTTTGCTGTAAAAATATCATAATGGGTTAAACAGGTTTTCTCTTTTACCTCTCCTGGAGTTTTTCCTCTCTGAGCTCAACCCTTTCTTCTGGCCTTTCAGTATAAAAGAGCTGTTAACTGAGTCTAGGAGAAGGGAGATGGGGAACATTTGGGTGCCATAAAACTAGTGCCACACATCCAACGTGCGTTCCTGCAGTCTGAAGTGACCTCTGTGCAAGTAGCTCTTTTAAGAATGAATATTTATGTCTGTGTGGGTGTTCTTTCCAAAATATTTCTCGAGTGTCTGTCAGAATGTTGCAGCTTTTTCAGGAATGGCCTTTATTCATGCACCTTAAAATTTTTTATCATGCTGTTTCTGATGCTGAGAAACTGGGGAGCAAAGGATGGGGGATAGTTTATTCTACTGGTTGTAACACATCTGCTTTGATACCCAGGGTGAGTGTGTAATAGGGTGACCAAACTTGACTTTCAACTTAGTGCAACAATTCAGATAAGTTTCGTTTTCCTAAATGGTGCTTGAAATACAAATTCTGTTTACGTATAAATTATATGGAAGTGTTGTAGGTACAGTATGTAATCTGTATACCACTTAATGCATTAACAGTTAGCACAGGCATTTTAAGAATAATCTTTCGAAGATAAACCCCAAATTCTTTATCAAAATACTCTGATGTTATATCATTACACAATAGTAACAAAGTTAGTATGAACTGAATGGTAGTTAGATGGAAATTTACATTCAGCATCAAGTAGTACTGTACATGAAAGGGCTCTTACCTCTCGGTAAAGTTTTGTTTACAGCAATGGTTTCTTGATAGGTTAGAATATTAAACATGAATGGGCAGAATTCTGTTTTCTGTATGCTAAATTTCCAACCATAATGTCACCATAACCACTGGTATGTGTAAGATGTGGCTTTTGACATGAGACAGCAGTACTTTTTTAAAGTTGGTTTAAAGTTTTGCTTTTTAAGGAATCTTGTCATGCACGTAATCAATCTTTGTAATGTATTAAAGTAATACAGCCAAGTAATGGCTTTAAAATGTTACATGTATGCAAATGCCATTTTGAAATGCTATATTTTTCAGAATGTAGATTTGATTGAAATTTGTATGAAACTGAAAACAGAAAAGGAGTCTGTAAAGCACTGAATTATTTCTTTGCTTGTTTGCAAATTATCCACAGCTTTACCTTTCCTTCCTTTGTTGTGCCATAAACTGATTCTGAAATAAGACTCTCCATTTAATAAGTAGGTGTATGCTGGCAAAGCTTAAGACGTACTTGATACCAGTTCTTGGAACTTGAGCCTTTTATCCTCTGTTGTAAGAATATCATAAATATTTCTGTAGCTATATGGTATAGCAGTCATATTAAAAAAAAAAAAAATAATAATGGTACTCTAGGCCCCTTGAATTGTATTAACTGTAACCTGTGACAACTACATGTTTTTGTAATCACTAAAGCATGGAGGTTTGGATTTGAACTTTCATGTTACTTTGTAAGTTCCTTCACCTAAGTGTTCTAATATATGAGGAATATAAAGTAACAGTGCCTGAAAAGCACAAATCTGTGAGTCAGATTACAGGGCTAGCCATATTCCTTTCTGTGGAGAAACAGCATCACTGTACAAACAGTGGTCTGATGTTCAGAGGAATGTCAAGTTTGGTAAAGTTGGCACAGCTGCCTAGTCATGCAGTTAAGAGGTAATAATTTAAGCTGTGTGTTAATTGCACCAAAGGAGAAGACTAATGCTAATTCTTGACAGAGCATGTTTTATGACCCAGATCTAAAGTTCAAGTTGTGTGGACCTGCCAAGAAGCTGTCAATAAAAAAAAAAAAAAGAAAAAAATCTGATCTCACTTTCATGGTGTTCATTCTTTTAATGATAAATATGTCTCAATATGTCCAAACTATGTTCATAAATACAATATTTACTAATTTAGAACCTATTCCTATTGAAGCTGAAAGATTGTTTCTCCCCATGTTGTAGCTTTAGGCCAAAGTCTTACTGTAAAAAAAAAAAACAAAAAAAACAAAAAAAATTTTGTAATTGTGATATGATATTCAAGGGAAATTCATACTTCATCAAACAGATGTTTACTGTTTTCCTCACAGTCCATCCAACATAATTTGTGGTTTTCTGCCTGTAGAAGTCAAAGGTGTAAGGGGGAATGAGTGGTACTTGCCAGATACCTTCCACAATTAGTTCCATAATTCTGTAAACTGCTTTTGTAGTTTTGCAATGAAGGCAACACGAAAAAGCATTTTAATACAGTCATGCCTGAATACAGTTCTTTTTAGGCATGGTATTATATATATGTGAACTATATAAATTGTCACTTTTTTCTGGGCTTGGAACTAATCTGATATACTGCTGGCTTACTCTCCTCCTACGTTTGGGCTCTGTGCCATTTGAACATCTCCAAGAAAACAAAAGTAGCAAGTTTAAATGTAATGTTCAGCTAGCATGTGCTTCTGATATTTTTTCATACTTCATTACTGTGTAGGCTTCACACTGCAAGGCATGTATAGATTTCTCAACTGGAGTACTACCAACACAAAGTTACGTCTCTGTGTTTTAATATCGGACTACTTCATTTATTATGGATTTATAAAATGGTGGGTGGTGGACTGTGCTTAAAATAACTTCTGCATAAACAAGCAGTATTATTTCCCTATCTCAGACAAGTATTGTTATTTACAAGCTGCTTTTTTTTTTTTTATTACAAAGCTGATAGGGCTCTTTTTTTAATTAAAAAAAAAAAAAAAGAAGTGTTGCACTTATTTGGAGAAGTCTTGAGATTTTTCAAGTATTTAGGAACTATTTCAAAGGAACTATTTCAAACATGCTGCTGAAAATGTACAAACAGGGGTCTTAGTGAGAAATATTATGGGGAAAGGAATTAGCACCAGAACTCGTATTTGTAAATATTATTGTTGCACAATTATTATCACCACGTGCTTTAAAGTTGGCTTTAAAAGATTCCAAAAAAAGAAGCCAAGAAAAGTACAAACTTTTTTTAGGGGCCTAGGCATAAAATGGTTGTTTATGTTACAAGCCAGTACTGTGCTATATTAAATAAGCTTAACTTCTAGGAAATCTTCATAGTTACTCATAAAACATTATTAAAAAAAAAAAAAAAACTCCAAGAGATAATCTATTCTCACCACATGCACATGATCAGTTCTTTGAGTTAAAACCATATTGATGGTCTTCATATTAATATATTTAAACTGTATAAACAGTCCAAATATTTAATTCTTTATATTCAAATGAGTAGTTCTCTTGTATCCAACTTCTTATCTTGAAAGCAAAGTGTTTCACAATAAACTTCATTTTTTAACCTGCATACACACTTTTTGCCTTACTTGCATTTGGGGAATTGAGGAAATGCTTCAGTATTTAATATACTTCTCCTTGTCCAGTTCTAGTTATTCAGGATATGTTAAAGTCCACCTGTCTTTTCACCTGCTTTCACAAAATCAAAATGCTTTTACATTATTTACTTTAAGAAAAATAAATAAGTGTTGCACTTTGTTTTTTTTTTCCTCCTAGCACAGCCACTGCAAGTTCAGAAGGGGGGAACTTATAAAACGATTTTACATTACAAGAGGTGTAATTCTTTAAATGGTACTGGGCAAGAAAGGAGGGAAGTTTTGATAGTCTTTATGCAAATGTTGATAAAATTCTATCTTTTGCTAGATGAAACCTCGTTATGTACAGAACAGTATGGAATTAGGATTTCCTAAGGGAATAATTTTGTTCCTCTCACGCCTGACAGTTGTATGTTAGAATTCATTTTCAGTAGTAGATTTTTCATCTTGAGACTCTCAGTATCATGCTTTTGGCATTAGATTTCTGTATATTTTTTCTTTTTTTTTTTCTTTTTTTTTTTTTTGTATATAAAGCATATGATACTAAGAACATTTTAAAACAGAAAGCTTAAATGCTTTGTCATTGTTTTGAATGGAAAATGGTAGTGCAGTTAAATAGTTTGAAAATTCTGTTTAAATAGATACAAAAGTAAGGTTGTATTTGACTTTTTAAAAATAAATACAGCGTAATGTTTCTCTCTTGACCTCACTATTTGCATATATGGGGTGCAGAAGCATTAAACATTAAAATCTCAAATTTGGTATCAGTGGGCTTTGGATCAGTATATATGTTTGTATGTTAGCAGTTGGCTAGTTTTCTCCTGCTAATAACTCATCACTGATTCTTTTTCATTTGTTATTTCAAGATTAATGCACATAACACCTCCGAGTCATAATTTTAAGAAGTGGGGGAAAAAACTAACAAACAAATTACTCCGTGCTATTTTGTTGACTTCTTTCCCTCTTTAGCTTTATAAAATGAAGGGTGACAGGAGGTGTTTATATCATCTATAAATATTTTTAAGTTTGGATTACATCCTTCATCTTATTTAAAACGTGTTAAAAGTTTTCTCTGAAAAGGAATTAACCACAGACGATTGGAAAAGAAGGGTTGTTTATGTCATACAGACTTTTTATTTTACGATGAACTATGTTAAAGGATGTTCTAGGCACTGCAAAGTGCAGGAGATGCTGGCTTGGGTGTTGGGCTCTCTCCTTTTGGCATTTCTCTTAATAGGGGAGAATTAATTCTCTATTAAAAGCAATTTTTTAAATTAGCAAAACCAATTTAGTTATGTGTTTATGTTTTATACTGTAACACAGTACTAATACCTTCCCGAATTTTGTATAGAAGGTACACTAATTAGGTACTCTAATTCCGCATATTTTTTATTGTAGATAGAAATAGATCTCAAGTGGATGACTACTAGATGATTGTGAGTATGGATAAATACAAAGGTGGTAAACATCGAACTAAAAAAGCTGCACTTTATACACCCGTCAGGGTTGGGGTTACAGCAGCCCGCCCTGCAGGCCCCGTCCCTCACAGGGCCCCGCCGGGCCGCCCGGGGGCGCTGTGCCCGCCTGCGGCCGCCCCGCTGGTGCCGGGGGCGGAGCCGTGATGGCGGCCGTCGAGGTGGCAGCGCCGGCGGCGGCCGGGAGGAGCCGCTGAGGCGAGGGGGGGGTGGGCGGCAGCGCTGCGCTGAGGGAGCCTCGGCCCCCGGGGGCAGCGGGCGGCCATCTCCCTTGCCGGCCGGCCAGGCGGCTGCGGGGCCGCGGCGCTGCTGAGGGAGGAGGCCGGGAGCGGGCCCGGCCATGGCGTCGTGGCTGGGCGGGCTGGGCTCGGGGCTGGGCCAGTCGCTGGGGCAGGTGGGCGGCAGCCTGTCCTCGCTCACCGGGCAGCTCTCCAGCTTCACCAAGGACATCCTGCTGGAGGGCGCCGAGGAAGTGGGCGGTAAGAGGGGGCGGGCGGGGACGGGGACGGGGGGGCGCAGCCATCCTCCCCTCGGGGAGCCCCCCGGGCGGCCGGCGCGGTGCCTGGGCTCGCTTTGTTTGCGTTTTTGTTTTTAGAGGTTTGTTTTCTGAAGCCTCTGAGCGGCGTGGAGCGCCCAGCACCGATGACAGCACAGGGCGGTCATCGCCGTGTTTGTCTGCTTTATCGGAGCCGCCGTTTTTACGAGCTGCTGTAGCGTGGCTCCGTGACGCTGCCGAGCTGCGCTGCCACTGCCCTTATCTCGGGTCTGACGTGTCCCACGGGCGAAGGTCCAGGGCTTCCGAGGTGTTGTTACTCCTGTCTCGGCAGGGCAGGCAGGTTTTGTACAGCCAAGCAGGGGATCGTGGGCCTTGTACGGAGATTAGAGGCTAGCATGGCTGGTATTAAACAAACAATAAGTCAAAACAAAACAGCTGAGACATCAGAGGACAATGTTCAGTAAAGTCATAATAAACTTATTCTAGACTAAATAATTTTCTTTCTGTTTTTAGTAGTGCTTTTCTAATAGGAGTATTTGAGTAAAACTTATGATTTTTATAGTAAAGCAATCATATAAAATGCTGATAAGTATCAGTAGGTTAAAATCACAACTATTTGCCATCCCAAAACTACAATTTATTGGAAAAAGCAATTGTTCGGAACTAAGTGTTAAGGATACCAACCACGGAGAGCTTGTGAATGCTCCCCTTAGAACGTGGATTTAAACAACTGTGCCTTGTCTGCAGCTCCACTGCTGTGAAACGTTGTGCAAGTATTGTGTAAATCTTGATAGCAGTGTGACACTAGTGGTCTGATACAAATGGGTGTTTTTATCTATGTGTAAAATGCTTAGAAGAGAGAGATTTATTCTAATCGAGAAATTACCTTTTTCTTGCTTTTCTGAAGGATATGCTTTGAATTATTTTAAATTCCCAAATCCGTATTGGTTTAGTTTGGAATCTTAACTTTACACTGATAAACCATGTAGTCATCTAGTGTCTTTGTTTTCAGGTTTTAAAATCTGAATTTTGATTCTGATACACAGATCTGTGCCTCAGTTGATGCAGGACAGAGTTGGCATTCAGTAGCTGCTTTCAGATGTGCTGGGAGACACTGCTAGGTGCTGCTGTGAACAGCTTCCATTTCTTAACAATTTTAGGGTAGAGTATGTTGTTATGGGGCAGCAGGCTTACTGACCTGGGGAGGTAAAAATCCAGTGGCATCTAAGTGTTCCACTCTCTGAAGACTTTCATACGCCATGTGGCCTAAAGAACGCTTCTCAAGTAGTTCTTTTCCTTCCTTTTTATCCTAATTTTTAATGTTATCTCTTACATTTGCTACTTTGCCAGCCAAACTAATGAAGGTGTTTGTGGATTGCAGACACTCCCATCTTCAATTAAACAGTTTTTATGGGTGTAACACAGCCTCTGCGGCACTTAAGCAGCATCAGTGTTAAGCATCACATAGGAAATTATAAAATACAGTATTTAGTTGCACAATTCTATTTATTTCAAGTTTTTGCAAAAAATGTCAAGGTTTCATTATGGCCAATAAATTATGTTTCATTAATAAAAGGAAATGTTCTATTTTTACTACTCCTATGTCCTACTTAATTGGTAAACAGATTATTTGAAGAAAGTTGATCTTTAGAGGACAAGGATCCAGGGGGAGAATAACGTGTTGGGTTTTTTGTTTGTTTTGTGTGTGTGTTGGATAAATTGGTATGGTCAGATTGTTTTGCCTTTGTAAATGAAAGTGAGTTTTATAGGTTTTTCCCCTTCCATATGGAAGGGCAGGAAGGATTGGTGTTTTGTTGTGTGCTTTTTGTTGTTGTTGTTATGTTTTGTTTCTTTGTTTTCCTGACTAAATTTAGTTAATCACTGTTGTGTGTACCTTATGGAGCTAATTGTTTTTTTGAACCTTCACATGAAATTATTGAGAAATAATCACGCACAACAGTCATGTCAGGAGCAAAGTCCTGAATGAAAAACTGATTCCGTGACACACAACAGTTAAGTAAAAACTTTTTCAATTCACTTATTTTAAAGCTTATTTCCATACTTTTGCCATTAGTTTTGTGATCCAACTTAAAGACTAAATAAGTTTCAAAAAGATTCTGGTCTGAAAAATAATGTGGTCAGATAAAAGCAGCTATTGGTATTTACATAGGAATGAATGTTAAAGCAGTCTAAAGAAAAAAATACTTATTAATAGCTGTGCTCTTAAGTAATGTCTGCTCAACACATTAAGAGTTGGTTAATGAAAATGAAAATTTTCCCTTTTCTTTCAGATGCAGCAACAGAGCTACATGTGTCCAATTCCAGACTCAGAGAAATAGAAAGTATTAATGCAGCACTGAAGTCCGAAGTAAGAAATCTTGAAACATTACTGTAATTAAAAACAATAATTATGATTTTTTTTTTCTGGTAAAGATGAAATGTTGCATCAAAGTTGCTCAGCTTTGGGAAGAACTAGAAACAAGGGTAACAGTGGCATTAGAATGCATCTCTTTTATTTGCTAACTGCCATCACAGTCAGGGGGACAAATATATTTATAGGAATACGCATGTGGTGTGAGCTTTCATCTTGTGCTCACTGGTGCATTCTGCAACTGTTGCTACTCATCATGGGGCCTTGTACTGTAGCAGTAGACTCTGGCTGTGAAAAGCTTGCAAATGCAAAATTCTTGTAAGTTTTGGTAAATTTTAGTTGGTAAAGGGTTAATTGGTTTATTGTATTTCATATTGTGGTGGTTTTACCCTGCCGGGCAGCTAACTCCACCAACAACCCTCTCACTTCCACTCCTCAAAAGAAGAGGGGGAGAAGAAAGTATGATGGAAAGAAAAAGGCTCACAGGTTGAGATAAGGATAATTTGATTAAAGAGAAAAGAAAGGGGGGTAAAACAAGCAAAGGCTGTATGGAAGCAAAGAGTGGGGAGAAAAGTGGGGAGATTATCCTCTACTTCCCATCAATGAGCAATGTTCAGCCATGTCCCGGGAAGCAGGGCCTCAATACGTGTAGCAGTTGTTCGGGAGGACAGATGTCTTCATAACGAGACTGCCCCCTCTTCTCCTTCCCCTTTCCCATCTTTTATTGCTGAGTGTGACACCATATGTCATGGTATATCCCTTTGGTCAGTTTAGGTCAGCTGCCCTGGCGATGTCCCCTCTCTACCTCTTGCCCACCCCCAGCCTGCTGGTTCTGGGGGTTTGGAGAAAGTCTTGTTCCTGTGCCAGCCCTGCTCAGCAAGAGGCAAAGTGTTGGTGCTATATCAGGGCTGTTGTAGCTGCAGGTGCAGAGCACAGCACTCTATGGGCCACCACAGGGGAAGGACACGTATATATATTCCCGCAGATCTCCATGATGCCTGGTCACGCTTGGCAGCGTGTCTTTTGTTGCAGGCACTAAAGATGGGTGAATGTGTTTCCCCCACCCTGATGCAGTTTTCTTTCTGTTGTCAGTGTAGTCATTTTGATATAGCTGCAGATGCTTGTGCTCTTCCAAGGCTGCTTGCAAATCCCATGTGCCCTTCAAAGGACTGTTGGCCTTGTGACTCTTTGTAAACCAACCACCTCAGTGTATGTCATCTGCTCTCAAGAGCGTTGAAAAGCTAGATAGTATTTTGGGGAAGTAACAGTTTCCTGCTTCTGTTTTTAGACTCTTGTTATTTGCTGTTGACCAATGTCAGAATAATGGTCTGTATGGATCTTAGCTCCCGTTAATGCTCTGTGGCTATTTTTAAGTTTCACATGTAATTCAGCCTTGAATTTTTCTTCTTGGCACTTATGACTACTGTAAATGGCCATGTCATACAAAAATGGAAAGTGGTCCATTTTTGGACCACAAAATCAAGTTCATGGGTGTGAACGTGATTTTAGGACCACACATGGAAGTTAGAGTTAATGTGTGTTTTGAGTCAAATATGTGAAAAATCTATATATTTAAATAATATTTATTTTTTTTTTACTGTTCAGCAGGCTTCTGCTTTTCTAGTTCTGTAAGAACTATTCAGAATTTACTAACATCTATTTCTCATTTTTGCTAGAATGAGAGACTGAAAAAAATCTGCAGTGATTTAGAAGAAAAGCATGAAGCAGCAGAACTTCAAGTAAAGCAGTTAACTATAGAGTACCGAAATCAGCTGCAACAGAAAGAGGTATGATACAGAGTAACATGTGTAAGTATGTCCAATATGCATTATGTTGTTTTTTTCTGTTACAGTGTCTGTGGCCTTTCAGTTGAAGTGTCAGTTGTAAATGTACTGTTATAGATTGGTTCTTTATTAATATAGACACTGAGAGGCCAAGACATGAATTTCATTGAATCATGTAAAGTAAGCAGTGCTGCCAGGAGATAAATGAGGAAAGAGAAAACTGGGAATATCATGTGTGTATCAGAATTTTTGTTTCTGTAATCACTGAGAAATGATACTTTTAACTGCTTTGTATTTCTAGGTCAATTGCCTTTTTTAAGGAAAACATTGGGAGCAAACTCCTTTGAAACAGTTACATTGTCTGTTAATATTGTAATTATTTATCTTAAAGTAACAATTAAAGGAAACAGCTACCTTTCATAATTTGAGAAAGTGCAGCTTTGGTGTAAACACCAGTTTTATCACCTGCTGTGTAACATGAGCTTTTGTAGCCTTTTAAATGAAGACGGTTGCCGCTATGCCTAGAATATTACACAAAATGAGTTTTATTTCTGCTTTATTTGTAAACACATAGGGGAACTAGAGGAAGCAGAATTTTGAGATGTGTAGAATTCTGCTCATAAAATATAACAGAGTAGTTATGGGAGTATTGCATGCAGCTAATTTTAGCTTAGTGTAAGTAAGTTTGCAATATAGTGAAAGGTTGAGCATAAAATAAATCAAATATAATGTAAATAATATTTATAATGCGAAGTTTAATTTCCATATTTGAACAAACTCTTTAAACATATATATATATATTTTTTTTTTGGACAGCCTATTACCTTGAATCTTGATATAGTACATAGGTATCTAGACTGCTGAAAAACCTCTATGGAAGTAGGTGTTGAAATACTTAACTAAAAAGTATTAACACTTTTAATATGTCCCTTGTGTGAGATGCTTTGTAACACATCAGCTAAGACTGCTTTTCTCCATTAGGAGAGTGTTGAAGGGTTTTTCTTCCTTTATTTTTTTAGTGGAAGAGACCAGTAATTTATGCTGGGAGGGTGATGTTTGGTTGGTTAATATTTCATAAGAGTATATTTTATTTCATTATTAGTAGTATTTATAGTATATTAGTATATACTATAGTATATACTATATATATATAGTATATACTATATGTATAGTATATACTATAATATATATACTATAGTATAGTAATATATATATATTATAGTATATACTATATGTATAGTATATACTATAATATATACATTAGTATATATTATTTCATTAGAGTATATTTTGATATTCTTACTGAAACAATGCATTATATTCTATATGTTCAGGTGGAAATCAGCCATCTGAAGGCTAGACAGAATGCACTGCAGGAACAATTGCAGAAAGTACAAACGGCTGCTCAGTCATCGCAGTCAGCTGCTGGTTTGCAACCAGCTACTACGTCAGCTTCCTTTGTTCCAGTGGTTAGGCATTCCTCAGGTTTTGAAGGAGATGACATGGATTTTGGAGATCTAATCTGGTCTCAGCAGGAAATAAACAGATTGTCCAATCAAGTTTCTAGGCTTGAATCTGAGGTGGACCACTGGAAGCAGATTGCACAGGTGAGTCTTCCCTCTGTCTTCCCCTCCAAATTAGTATTTTCATTGCATTTGGTGTTTCTGGTGTCTTTATAACTTCATGCTGTAAAATTTATAGAAGCAACATGATTTGATGGAAGAGCTGAAACCTAATGATCTTAGTCATTTTTTTATTTTTTTTTTGCCATTACATGACTAGGGACACATTCCGTAAATGTTTTCCCAATGCCTTTTTGTGATGCTTTCAAGTGTGATTTGTCAAGTAAGGAAAAGCTTGTCATAAACGTTCACATAAAATATTAATACTACTTCAGGGTTTCATTTTTATGGAGCCTTTCAAAGAAACACTTTTCTTCTAACTATCTGTGATATCGACTGCTTATTGACAACATGATGCTATCAAAAGTACTAGATAGTATCACAATTCTTGATATGTCAGTTATACTTTATGGTCTGTGGATGCAAGAAAGGCTTTCAGGCTGTTGTGTGAGTCATCATTTCTCAACTATAGCCTGATTTCAGAGATAGTACTTGCTCTACATGGAAATACAGGAGTAAAATTAAGCAATCCTGTTGCTTTGTGTAACTAGGTGCAATAGTGTCATGTCCCTACTTCTCCTCCACCAATAATTTTACATTTGCATCTAATAAAAAGAAAAATCAATAGAAAATTATTATTTTAAAAAAATACACTTTTCTAGGTGTGTTTTCAGCATAGATTTGAACTTTATTTCACGTTAGAAGCTTCGTATTTACTTCATGTTACCTTTGTTGTTTTCTACCTTTGATTACCAAAAGAGGATGTGCTTACTTGAAAAATGAGTATTAATCGTGATCACATGGAGGTGTAATTTTTCTTTTCTTAGTCTTCCAAAGTGCAAGGGACGAATGTTGCTGAACAAAGTGAAATATGCAAGCTGCAAAATACCATTAAGGTAAGATGACACCTTTGACAACCTAGTCCTAGCTTATGCTGTATTATTAATGGTTTTGTATTGATGGTTTTGCACATGCACAAGTTAAAAATGTTTATAACACTAGCAGTTACATCTTCTCTGTTTAAAAATGCATGTGGACATGTATTTGTACTACTGGTTGAAATGTTGCTGTGCTAAATTTCAAAACATGGCCAAGTATTCTGAGAAAGTGAGGGTGTTTATATAATTTCATGTATATAGTATCTAAGATTAAAAGAAAGCCATTAGCATTTATGAGGGCAAATCGCTTTTACAAGATATTGATTACTTGAGACTGAATTTTAGATACACCAAGTAGTTTTTCCTCCCTTTTCATAAACACCTGGTTCTTCTTTCATTGAAGATGCAAAAAACAAATCTTCAAGTCTTCCATGAAAGTTATTAGAAATGTCCTGCTGTATCCACTTCTTATACTGTAATCTTTATGCTATCCTTTTTTAATATTTGCCATTGTGTAGTTGTCTAGTGCATACTGTTTGCAAAAATATATTTTTAAACAAATGACTTTTTAAATGTTTAGAAAAAAACTTGGCCTTTTCTATGAGAAATCTCTTAATAAATCTTTTGATTTTACTAGGGAAAACTTCTGTTTCTTTTGTACTGTTTTTTTCCAGAGCTTCTGTACTGTATTTTACCATTCTGTTTCTCTAACAATATTTTTAGGAGCTTAAACAGAATTTAAGTCAAGAAATAGATGAACATCAACATGAACTTTCAGTATTGCAGGATGCACACAGACAAAAGCTAATAGAGATAACTCGTCGACATCGAGAAGAGCTGAGTGAATATGAAGAGCGAATTGAAGAACTTGAGAATCAGTTACAGCAAGGTCTTTGTTACCACATGCTTGCTTTTTGAGATTACTTTCTGGTTTAATATGCAGTGAATTTTGGTTAAAGTATCAAATATGTATGTAGTAGCAGTGTAGTAAATATTAAGTTGATTATGTTTAGAAATTTGCATTTCAACTTCAGTTCAGTCTTATACTTAAGGTGACACATGTCCTGGTATCTTTAATTCAATGTGGTTGGGTTGAATGCCTGAATTTTTTGGAGAAGTACCATCTGCCAGTTGGGTTACTAGATGAAAAGCTTGAAGGTTGCCATAAGGACCACATGTATGTCTGTGGCGTGATTAGACTGTAGAAGTTGTTCTTACAAAGAGCCTTTGTTATATCTTGAAGGTACTTCATATTCTCCAAAAAGTTAGGTCAGTTGGGGGTCTCTTCTGTATTAATTTTAGAAAACTGACAGATTCAATGTCTTAATAAGTTAGTGTCTTTAATCTTACCTGCGCTTTCTGGTTAAGTATATGTTAATTAAATCTTGAACTATGTGTCTTGCAACACCTTTTAAAACCATTTTGAACAAAGGAGTTTGTAAGTACTTGAAGAGCTGTTTATCAGATCATTCACATACATGATAACTGCTTCAAATGTTAGTTCTATTTATGTTAGTTGTCTGTTGATGATGATCATGTCTTTGTTTGGTACTATAGGAGTGTAATTAACTTTGCTTAAAAGTTGCTAGTGGGTTAGTATTGCAAACCTGATCTCTCTTGCTTTTTAGATGGTGTAAGCACTGATGCTGTGGATAGCTCTAAAACTGGTGAACAGAAAAAGAGTGCTCAGAATCTAGAAGGAGGAAAAGTAGAAGACTTGCAAATTGTAAAAGACCTAGAGGATGAAATAAGAAGATTAAATCAGAAATTATCTTCCGCCAAAGAAGAAAACAAAATTCTTTTGAAAGATCAAGAATTGTTAAAGGTAGAAAAAATACAAATAACCCAGGAATATGAAAGTCTAAAATCTGACTATACTATACTTCAAAGTTCTGTCACAAAGCAAGATGCTCTCTTGAAAGAACAGGAGAAGAAGTTCCAATCCAAGACAACACTACCAGAAGATGTCGTCAGACTACAGCAAGCACTGTTAGGTACAAAGATGATGTGGGTTTATTTTGTTGTTTGTGTTTTTAATATATCTTCACATATTTCCAACTTTAATGCTCAGAATTTGTTTCAAGGATTTGGAATTGAGTAAGTGAATATGTACCTTTAAAAGCTGCTGCTTTAAATAAAGGTTGTCCACTGAGATAAGGGCAAGCAGAAAAGAGAGCCTAATTAGGATTAGCATGATTCACGTGGGGGTTTCTGTTTCCAGTAGTAATCATGTATGCCAGATGATAGTCTAATGTTACTGGTCTTTAAAGAAATACTGTAGGTTATCTGTTTTAGAGTCATGTCTTCATGTAGAAAATCTTTGGTACCACAGTGTAGCACTTAGGCAAAACTTTAAGTTGGCATAAGTGGATTCAGTTGTGTAAGTAATGCCTTGCTTCACTTTGTTGATTGATGCTGCATTTGAATCTTTTACAGCACTGTTTCTTAAAAAAAAAAAAATACAATCTTGTCACAAAATGCTGTGAAACTATTCTCTTTTGAGCAGTAGAGTTCTGCTGGGACAAGGTAGGAGGATGTTTTGGGTTGTGTTGTTATTGTTTAGAAAGTAGTAAAACTATATTATTTCTGTCTTCCTTTATAGAAGCAGAAAAGGAAATAGCAAGACTTTCAAGTTTAAATCAGGTAAAGTAATTTCTAAATTAAGAAGCCAAAACGGTTCATAACAGTAGTAACTGATAGAAAACATGTTCTTGGCAGTATATGTTTTTGGAGCATTCACACTTATTTATAATCTTGTAATGGAGGCAATGGTTTTAAATTAATTTTATAATTGCATGTGGAAATCAGAAGCAATAGAAACTCCACAGCATATTCTGTTGAAGAAAACTAGTAAAGTTGCACCTATCACATTGTTATGTAGGCTGCTGTATCATATTTTTCAAGTATTAATTGTAAGTTAACTTCCCTTTGAATTATTAGATGGATAATATTTTAGTGTAAAACTGTGTTCATATCATAGAGGTATTTATTCATCCATGGTCCTTCACTGATAAATATTTATTAGTAAAGACTAGTTAGAGGTTGTGTTTTTTTAAATGCTCTGGATCTTTACCTGGAGTATTCCACTATTTAAACACTCCTTCTATTTTTATAGGCCGACAGTTTCACTCATATGGGGAAAGATATGCAGGCATTTACACCAGATCTACAGGTTCTTAAAGAAGAAAACATCAAACTTAAAAAAGAAATGGTATGTATCCTAGATTTTCTGGACAGTGTTGTTTAGCTATTTCATGCTGTATAGAAAAAATATTAAAATATTCAAACACCTTTTTGGCATGTAGTACTGTTTTACTTTTCATTTAAATGTTGTTAATATTAAATTGATTGTTGTAGTTGGATGAACACGCCAGTCAAGCGTAACATCTTAGTGTACAGCTATTTTAAGTTTCTCCACTTTTAATATTGCATAACTTTTTTATTGCACAGAAACATGAGTAAACTTTTGAGGAATTATCAAATGCGCTCAGTGTGGATACCAGTTATCCGGTACCTGGGATATTACTTGTGGAGACCTAGAGATCCTAACATAAAAATGCATGCTTTGTTTTTACCGTTGAGGAAAAAAAAAGAAACCTTTTTGAATCTAAACAGTTTACAAATTTTGTCAAGACAAAGGCTAATACTTAATACTTTTCATTTGACCTAAGGAGGGACTTGAGAAGGAACTGCTACATGCACAACATGAAAATAAGAATATTCTTTCTACATATTCTGAGGATCAGAATTCAGAGATAAATCAGTTAAGGCAAGATTTGGAAAGGAAAGAACATGAATTAAATGAAAGTATTGCTGAAAGAGAAACATTAGTAGCAGAATTGGAAGAACTAGACAAGCAGAATCAAGAAGCTACTCAGGTAATAAACATTAAAATTACCTACTGAATTTGGAAAATAGATACTTTTGCGTGTGTTTGTTTTTTAAGCTGATCTTCACACATAGATAAATGAACCTCTGGCAAAAAAAAAAGTCAGGATCAGTGTTTCACCGTTTCTACCATATTGATGTGAAGTTCTGAAGTGCAAGAAACCCACTTGTTATGGACAAATCTGGCATATCCAGAATGGGTATTAGTTTCCGGAGTCTGGTTAAATACCACTTAATTTTTCTTTGCATGTGCAGAAAAGGCCACAGATTACATGTAAACAGAATGAAATACCTTTTTGTGACTGTCCTGATATATTTGACCTTTAAATATATAGTAGCAAAACATGTTTTTCCAGTATCAGTTTACTTTATAGAATTGAACACATAAAATATTTTTCTATGAGATAAATCCCAGCAAGTATGTTAATACATAGTTAAGTGAGAAATTGAAAATTGGCTATACAGATATATACTCAGTTGTGGTTTTTTGTTTGTTTTGTTTTGTTTCTCACTTAAAACCTTCCTGTTTTTATGTAATGGGTGTTTACTGAATACCAGTTTTAACTTCTGTGAAAAGTTCTGTCTCTTAGTTCTCTTTGAGTTCCTTGGTTTAGATAGTTAGGGTTCTTCTGGGGGGAGATGGTGTTTTTGTTTTCAGCAAAAGGCAATCTATTTCTTCTATATTTGTTTTTAATTTATTTAGTATTGACTACTTGATACTACTTGCCAACTTAGTGTTTTGTTAGTTTTTTTTTAAGTAGGAAACATTGTTTCCAGGCAAATTTTTATTGCTCAGTTGATAAAAACAAAATACATAAGTCTACTGGTTCTCCTTTCCTAATAAATTCTTGTTTGTGTTCATTTCAGCGTGTGATTACACTGAAAGAGCAGCTGTCAAAACAAAACACACAAGCTGATAGTATCACCAAACAGCTGCAAATTGACATAGATTTTGAAAGAAAGAAAGTAGCAAAACTGGAAATGGAGAAGATGGAAACTATTAAGGAGTTAGATAGTCAGAAAGAAAAACTAAGCCAATGTTCATATGCACTTAATGATTTGCATATAAGTAAACAGCAGCTTCAAAATACTATTAAAGATCTTCAGGAACAATTAAAGAAGTCCCAGGACTGTAACTTGCATAACAAAAAAGAAATTAAAGAATTGCAGCAGAGACTAAAAGAAAGAGAGGAGGAGCTTTCTGTATCCTTGAGCAAGTTAACAGAAAAAAGTAACCAGGAAGCTAACTACAGTTGTCAAGATCTGATTCTGAAAGAAAGAGAAGTAGAAATTTCAAAACTACAGAATAGCATTTTAGAAAATAAACAAATAAATGAAGACTTGGAGAAATCTCTATCTGATCTCAAAATAGAAAATGGAAAGCTATTAACAGCCTTTGAAGAAATAAAACAGCAATTAAATGATGCCATTTCTGAGAAGAATAAAGTTTACTTAGAAAAAGACACCGTTGTGGAGGCCTTGAAAATGGAAAAAAAACATTTGGAAACTGAATTAAACCAGACTGAAAAGCGTCTTTTTGAGCAAGCACAGAAGTATGAGCAAACTATTCAGGAATTATCGAATGCACGTAGTATGGACACCACTGCATTGCAGCTTGAACACGAACGCCTAGTTAAACTGAATCAAGAGAAAGACTTTAAGATTGCAGAATTCAAAAGGAACATGGAGCAGATGGAAAGTGACCATCAAGAAACAAAAGAGATGTTGACTACTAGCTTAGGAGGGCAAAAGCAGTTGACAGAACTCATAAAAGAAAAAGAGGAATTTATTGAAAAATTTAAAAATCAAGCCTTGCAGGTAAGGCAGGAACTTGAGGAATATAAGAAAGCTTCAAAAAAGCAGGATGTCTTAAAACAAAATTTAGAAGAAAAAGACAAAAGTCTTGCCATCATGAAGGAAGAAAATAATCATTTGAAAGAAGAAATTGAACGTCTTAAGGATCAACAAAGTAGATCTACACCTATGGTTGAGCCTAAAACTCTAGATATTATTATTGAACTTGAAAGTGAGGTAACGCAGTTAAAAGTGATAAAGAATAATCTTGAAGAAGAAATAGAAGTTCTTAAAAAAACAATAGAAGATCAGAATCAGAAAACAGTGCAACTTCAGCAGTCTTTGCAAGAGCAAAGAAAGCAAATAGATGAGTCTAAAGTTCAGTGTGAACAAATGAATGTCACACATGAAAGACTTTCTTTAGCGAAGGATGAGGAAATTAAAAATTTACAGAAGACAATTGAGCAAATTAAGACTCAGTTGCACAAAGAGAGACAGGTTATTCAGACTGATTCCTCTGATCTTTTTCAGGTAACGAAAGTTCAGACACTTAATGGAGAAAATGGAAATGAAAAACACGACTTATCTAAAGCTGAAATTGAAAGACTAGTAAAAGGTATCAAAGAAAGGGAGATGGAGATTAAGCTTCTAAATGAAAAGAATGTTTCTCTGAGTCAACAAATTGATCAGTTGTCTAAAGATGAAGTCGGCAAACTTACTCGGATCATCCAAGAGAAAGACTTAGAAATACAGGCCCTCAATGCTAGAGTTTCCTCAGCTTCCTATCGGCAGGATGTTCTTTGCCTTCAGCAGCAGCTGCAAGCTTATGTCATGGAAAGAGAGCAAGTATTAGCAGTTCTAAGTGAAAAGACAAGAGAGAACAGTCAGTTAAAAACAGAGTATCATAAGATCATGGATATGGTGGCTGCTAAAGAAGCGGCTTTGGTAAGGTTGCAAGAAGAGAATCAAAAGTTATCTAATAGATTTGAAAATAGCAGCCAAGACATGTTTAGAGAAACTATTCAGAATTTATCCCGTATCATTCGAGAAAAAGATATTGAAATAGATGCTCTAAGTCAAAAATGCCAAACCTTATTGACTGTCTTGCAGACGTCCAGTACAGGTACTGACAGTGGTCCAGGAGGTGTTAACAGTAACCAGTTTGAGGAACTTCTACAAGAACGTGACAAACTAAAACAGCAAGTAAAGAAGATGGAAGAATGGAAGCAACAGGTAATAACCACGGTTCAGAACATGCAACATGAGTCAGCTCACCTACAAGAAGAGCTACACAAACTTCAAGCACAGATTTCAGTTGAAAGCGATAGTAATTCAAAATTGCAGGTAGATTATAATGGATTGATTCAGAGTTACGAACAGAATGAGAAAAAGCTGAAAAGTTTTAGTCAGGAATTAGCGCAAGTTCAACACACCATAGGACAGCTTCATAACACCAAGGATCTTCTCCTGGGTAAACTTGATTTGGTAACACCATCTGTAGCAATGGCTTCCATCATTTCACAGCCTCCGGTCATTCAAAGCAGTGCTCCTGAAGTGCTCAGTGATGAAACTAAACTCCTTCAAAAGGAATTGGAACAGCTGAAAAAAAAGTTGCAAGAAAAAGATTCAACTATTAGGACTCTTCAGGAAAACAATCAACGATTATCAGATTCTGTGGCTACAGCATCAGAGGCTGAAAGAAAGAGTCAAGAGGGGACTGATTCAGAGATGAGGCAGATCAAAGAAAAGCATGATGTCTTACAGAAATCACTTAGAGAAAAAGACATACTGATTAAATCTAAAAGCGATCAGCTACTTTCTGTGAGTGAAAATCTTAGTAACAAAGAAAATGAAAATGAACTTTTAAAGCAAGCGGTGACTAACCTTAAAGAAAGAAATCTAATTTTAGAAATGGATATTCGAAAACTGAAAGAAGAAAATGAAAAAATAGTTGCAAGTTGTAGGGAAAAGGAAACAGAATTCCGAGCACTTCAGGAGACTAATATGCAATTTTCAATGATGCTGAAGGAGAAAGAGTTTGAGTCCCACTCAATGAAGGAAAAAGCTCTCACTTTTGAGAAGTTGTTGAAAGAAAAAGAACAGGTATGTGTGTTCACATTCGTTATCTTGAAATTAGTCACTTGGTAGTGTGTTTTCATGTATATGTAGACATGAAGTATTTGCCTTAAATCTGTTTGTGGCTTCTTACTGCTTTGCATTGCAACAAAAATCCTTCCCCACAAAGTTAAGAAATGAAAAATCAACAGGTGAGTGGCTTGCAGTTGTATCTGTTAATTTTGTATTCATAACCCATGTTCTTCATTCATTTGAAAAATTCTCATTTACTGAACAGCTGCTCAATATTTTGGCTTTTGCCTGTTGTTCATTAAGTGTACTACGTTGTTTTTACTGTATGTTGCTCAAACTTGCAGAGGTGGCAAAGACTAATTTCTCAATGTGTTTTCTTCAAGTGTCTTTCCGATTTGGTCGCTTCACAGCATCACTATGAGATGAATGGGTTCACACGTCATCTTTTATAGCTGGAAAAGCTTTGGTAAAAAAAAAAAAAAAAAAAAAAAAAAGATAAAAACATTGGACAAACTAAATTAATGTTTTCTCTTCCCAATTTAATATATGGAAAAGTAGGTACATTTTTTTGAAGTGTGTTCAGAGAAAAGTTGCAGTGGCTTATGAATTACTGTGTAAGTAATGTGAGAAAGAATCTTTTTTTAAAGGAGCCAAAGAATTACGTGGCATTGTTGATACTCGGGTCAACAGCATGTTGTAAGAACTGCTACTGCTGGCATTAAGGAAGCAATATGTGAATCACCATCCTTTTTGAAACACAGGAGTTAAGTACAATGCAACAGAAAACATTTATCAAAACTACAGGAAAAGAACAGAACTCCAGGATATCGATATTTTTTATTTGCTTTGTAGTCTCTGAAACTTAATCTGTCCTAGTGGGCAGTCTTTTCTGGTAATTATTTCCAAATATGTCATCTTTCTTCCACTGTGCTTTTTCTTTTCAGGTCCCCATTCTTTTCATCCTGGTGGCTTCAGTTTCCATTATTCAGTCTTTTCTCAGAAATGTTCCCCTGTCATGTGTTTCTTCTCCTTGCTGCATTTAACATCCTTTTTTATTTTCCAAAATTCTGAGCATTGCTGGTTATCAGAGAGTGATGTTTATGCAAACCATTACAATATAACCTGGCATTCATTTTATCTCCACTATATAACAGAAAATTTCACATCTCTTAAAAGCATTTTCAAACTACCAAATAAATGTGCAGTGTAATATATCCAGGAATTTATCATCTGTAAGTCCCAACTTTGATATATGCGAAAAAATAGGATTTTTTTTTTTTTTTTTTTTAAGTAGTAAGATAAATGTTTAGCTCTGTTTGTTCCTAGTGGTTGTTTCCCCATCCTATTCTGAATAAATACTATGGAATTAAAAATAGAATCTTTAAGGTATCAAATTACAGTTACATTACTTTTTAAAAAAAAAAAAAAAAAAAAAAGCTTTGAATTATCATTGGGACTAATGTTAATCAGTTGTGCCAATAAGAAATATACACCTTCTTACCTTTTTTTATTTTATTTTTTTTTAATTATTCTAACTCCAGTAGCTGCTGCTCCTGGAAGCCTGCAGTGTCTGGTTAGGTTCTCTGTGTGTTGCATGTCTTTGCCCTGCAGACCTCTTCACTCACTGACATCTTGGGCTTTCAGTTTCGTAAGCGTGGAACAATTGTCTGGACTTCTTTTTTCTTCACAAATCAGAGTTCTTTTTGCAAACTCTGTGTTCACCGTGGAGAACTATGAAAAATAGTGTTCAAATGTATTTTGTATGGGTGTCAGAAGATAACAGCATAAACAGCAAATTTGTGTGCAGGTTTGCAGCTCTAATGAAAACAAAAAAACCCTGTATTCAGTTTCATTTATAAATAATTGAAGCTTATAAGTATTAATGGTGAAGGAAAAGATTGGTTTACTTTTTACCAACATAATCAATAAAAATACCTGCTCTCAAAATAATATATGAGATGAATGGTAAAAAGGATGCTGGAAAGTTTCAAGTAACTGCAGATGCATCCATTTATTTAGGCTGTGTATGTGAGTTGGAGGTAACAGACATATTTCTTCATGTGCTTATCCTTTATGTAAAGTTGTAACAAATCACTTACAATGAGAAATAATATTCATTGAAATATGACAGTTGAAAATGTGGTGGATGTTGCTGCGATTCTTTGAAGGCTGATCTCTAGAACTGAAGTCACCTTATGGCTTAGTTTTAAGGATTACTTCATGTGTTTAGTCATCTTAACTTCAGGCCAGTTGACATGCCGAGGCAGGTGCTTCATATGTCCATGTCCTAATAAGCAGGTACCACAGAGAAAACATTCCACCCATAGCAGAAAACCTGAAAGTTTGAAGTATACTTGTGACTGTAGTGCCTTTTAGGAATAAATTTTAGTTTGTTTGGTAATGTGTGAGGGAAATCACACTCAGGGAAAATACTCTTCTGGAGTTTTTTTCTGTGCTATAGGGCCATAGGTGTCTTGCACTTCTCCTTGTTACATTAGTATTTTCTTTCCATTCTTCTGGGCAAATAATACATCTCTTTCAGTAAGACTGCTGTGTTTGAAATCCTCTGTGTCTTCGACAGGGCAAGACGGGGGAATTGAATCAACTGCTAAATGAAGTTAAATCAATGCAAGAAAAGGCTGTTACTTTTCAACAAGAGAGAGACCAAGTTATGGTAGCACTCAAACAGAAGCAAATGGAGAGCAGTGCCCTGCAGAGTGAGGTATACCACCAAGTAACTTACAACTGTAAGAAATAAAAAAAATAAAAAATAAAAATAAATTGCATCGTATAATATTTTCTGCATTATTTTTGTTAGCAGTAACTTGTGAAAAATGTTTGAAATCAATATGCAGGCAATATGCTTCAAAGGATGTTTTGTTTGCTTGCATTATTTATGAAAACTGATAGTACAAGCAACTTAAGGTATGTTCTACACAGATACAGCATTTGCGTGAGAAAGAGCAGCGCCTAAATCAGGAACTGGAGAGGTTACGGAATCACCTTCTGGAAATGGAGGACTCCTACACGCGGGAAGTGTTAGCTGCGGAAGACAGGGAGGCCAAGCTAAGAAAAAAAGTTGCAGTTTTGGAAGAAAAACTTGTGTCCTCATCTACTGCAGTGGAGAATGCCAGGTGATCTTTTCATTTATCCAGCAGTGGCACTGTGAATTTTACAGTTTTCTGGAGTGATACTGATAGCTTTATTTTATTGAATTAGCATTCTAGAGCATGCTAGCCAACTGAGAAAACAAAAATATATGAATTCCTGTTATTCTAAATCAGGAAAGTAATTTGAAATTTCCTTGGCAACTGTTATGAACCAAGAAGTTATTTATAATTTTTGAAGCAACTTTAGAAATCTCAGATCTTTGACAGTGCTTAGAACTAGAAACAAAAAAAAACAACAAAAATCTGTCAACCCATCAGTTGAACATAATTGAATAATTGAATATGTCAGAGCATAAAAGATTAACTTAATTGCCTTCAATGTCGAGGCTTTATTCACTTTGAAAGTGCATTTGAAAGTGTTTTATACACTTGGATGCACGGGTGTGCTTGTGGTACTTTGTGCATTGCTTTTGAAAGGAGTACCCATCCTTACCTTATACATTATAGCATAGAGAGGTGTATGCTGCTGTAAACCTTCTTTAACATACATATAAAGCAAGATGCATAGATGCTCTCGTAGGTAGCATAGTTAGAAAGGCTAGAGTTAATTATGGTGTTTTTTTTTATTTACCATAATCATATTTTTCAGTTACAACAATGAAAACCCAAGTATTAAAATTACTCAATGCCTGTCTTGACTCTAATGTAGGCTTGTCGGTTACTTTGAGCAAGATTACTTTTTTACTTTAGTGCAGTTGTCCAAATGAACAAGTATTTCAATCAAATATATCTACGTAGCTGGAGTCTTTCCTACTTCTGAAGTGCTCAAAATGAGCTCTGCTCAACATTCTCAGCAAAGAGATTTCTGAGCTGAGCAGACTGTTGTGGAAAATGTGGAAAATTGTGAAGAAAGTTGAAGAGCTGGGAGAAGGCTCCGTAAAAACTGGCAGAATGTTTCTTAATTCTTCACCAAAACTTGAAAAATGTCTTTCAAGAAGTGTAGCCCATTTCTTACCTAGTATGCACTGTTAAGAAAGACTGAAATGGGAATAAATCAAGTTCATAATAATTCTGCATAATGGGAAGTTTAATGAATATTCGGTGGTGGTCAGGATGGATATATTGAGGTCTGGGAGACTTGCTTTAGAAGTAATATTTGATAGAAAGAACTTGATACATGCAGTAAATGAATCAGGCAAGGTGTGTATGTGGTTTCTTGTTTGTTTTTTGTTGTTAAACATACTTTTCCAAAAATGGATTAAAAGATTATTTTTGTCTTTTTCTAATGCACTTCAAACAGAAGTTTGTTCTTATTTTTGGATTGCCAAAATTTTATTTCCAGGCATATTTAAAATGTGTTGCTAGGGTTTTAGTTGTTTGTTTGTTACTTTGGTTTTGAGAGGAATTTGGGGAAAAATGTTTTCATTTTTATAATTTTTAGTGAAAATTAAAGGTAGATTAATTTTTGATGTGTTTTAATTTTTATCTGTGATGACGTCCTTCATTATCTCAGTAAATAATTTGTTTTCATTAAGTCATCAAGCTAGCCTGCAGGTCGAATCTTTGCAAGAGCAATTAAACTTGGTTTCCAAGCAGAGAGATGAAACTGTGCTACAGCTCACCATCTCACAGGACCAAGTGAAACAGTATGCGTTGTCACTGGCCAACCTGCAGATGGTGCTAGAGCAATTCCAACAGGGTAAGTTTTGTCAAGAAGTACCAAAGACTGCAACACGCATTTTTCAGCTGGGATAGTTACTATATTTTGGTACTTTTAAAAGCATATAGTTACTTGGTTTTCAATTTGGTAGTTTAAATTTCAGAAGCTTTTGTCTTTTAAAAAACTTCATTAAAATTCTGGCCCTGTGAAAACCAATGGTCAGTATCCTATATATGAAACTAGAATTCCACCTCTACTTTGTGAAAACCAGACGTGATAATGCTAAGGTTTTGCAGTTGTGTATCCCCCAAAATAAAGATACTTATTATGAACTGAGATTTTTTTTTTTTTTTATTTTAACCCATTAGAAGAAAAAGCCATGTATTCAGCAGAGTTAGAAAAACACCAAAAACAGACTGAAGAATGGAAAAAAAAAGCTGAGAACTTAGAAGAAAAAGTTGTATCACTGCAGGTGGGTTGAATAATTAAGTTGAATACAAATTTAATGCAAATTTTGACTTTTTTTGAGCTATTGTGTTAAGTGTTACTGTTTCAGAGTATACAGTGTTACATAGTTATTTTGTCTTCTCTGGTTGAGGGGTTGGAAACAGGATGAGACTGAAAGAAGGGCCAGCAAGGTAGCATATCTCTGAATATCCTATTTCTGAGGGTGTTTACAGTTCAATTATTCTAGAGTACAAGTGATTGAAGCCTTTGTGTCTGTTGTGTTTGATGTATGTTGTATCGGAATAATCGTGATAGTGAACTCATGCTTCTCTCTCTGTCCTTTTCTTACCTTCTCTTCAGGAAAGTTTAGGAGAGGCAAATGCTGCACTGGATGCAGCATCAAGGCTTACTGAGCAACTTGATGTTAAAGAGGAGCAGATTGAAGAGCTTAAGAAAGAAGGTAACTTTTTTTTTCTCTGCTTAAAATATTCCAAGTAGCTGGGGAGTCAATATACATGTAGTGTTCTTAGAAGTTTACCAAAATGTCCTTTATGAGGGAAGAGAGTAATTCTGTGCCACCTTTTGAGTATTCACTCAGTTTATAAAACAATTTTAAAAAAGGTGTTTTCCTTCTGTTAGTGATCTCTCTCAAGAGAAGGCTTTCTAGTTTTCTTCTCTTTAGACACCAAAGCCCTTGATTTAGTTCAGTGTCTCTGTAAAAAGTTTGTGAAATATGAAATGCTGTCACATTTTCCAAAATAATTACCATATTTCACATAGAGGGAGTTACTTTGAGGCAGAGAGAAATTGTATGCTGTTGAGATGCAGAGAGAGCAGCTCTTGCACAGGTATGAGACTGACTGAAGAGATTACATGGAAGGCCTTGGACTCATCTTTAGATTGTATTTTTAGATCTCATTTCAAATAAGCTTCCTAACTGCTCATGTTTAGAAAGATGCTTTCATACTCTTCTAAGATTAAGTACTCTGACATTTGATGAGCTTCATTACTTTGGATGTGAAGACAAAGCTTAGCCAGACAGTAAAGAACTCTGCCAGGAGAAACAGTTTTGAAAAGGAAGAATATTTACAGTGAGGGTGGTCAAACAACGGGATAGGTTGCTCAGAGAGGTGTGTCCATCCATGGAGATACTCAAAACCCACTTGTACACAATCCAGGACAATCTACTCTCTCTGACTGCTTAAGTAGAGGGGCTGGACTTAGTAACCTGAAGAAGTCCCTTCCAACATAAATTATTCTGTGGCTTTGTGATTCTGTGAATGAAAGGGAAAAAGAAAATGATGAAATCACTTAAACATAAAATCCATGATAGATACATAGTCTTCTCTTTTATAAACACCTCTAGTGTTAAAGCTGTATAGAGAAGCCTAAAAAGGCAGAACAACCTATTAGTAAAAACTGATACCATTTCAACATATTTCTGTTTTATGGCCTTAAACTTTATTCTAATCAAAAAAGTTAAGGGTAATTTCTGTACAGTGTATTTGAATACCAAACATCCGTAAGATCTATAAGCTCAGACTCAACTGGAGATGATATAATAGGTATACAAATAACATAGCTGTTTTTTCTTACTGCATTAATTGTAGTTTTCATGACAAAGGAGTTGTAGCATTTGGTAAAGCAGGACTTAAAACTAATAATTTTGCTGGATTTCTGTACATAAATCTCAGCCCTGCTCTGTAATTCTGTCTGGAATATCTCCTTGAACCAAGAATGAAAGTTACCTCTGTCTAGTTCCATGATAGTTCTGATATGGGTGAACTTACTAACAGTACCAACTGTCGAGGGAGTATTAAGCTCTTTCTTTATTGTTTTCCTTCTAGTTTCTTTGTTTATTGCATTTTCCTACTCCATTTTCCTAGCTGAATCCTACTTTCTCTTTTCTTCTCTTTCTGTGGGTCGTTGCAATTTGCTGTTACTGCAGCATCCTCTGTTAGGGTAGGGTCCAGCTGTCACTTGTATACATGTGATTAATCTGAAGCCAGAGGAAGACTTCTGATTGCTCTCTGTAGGGGGCTCTCAAATGGGAGTTTGAAGGGCAGAGGCTTGCTCACTTGCAGGTCACTTAACAGCTTTTACCTTCATATTTTTCCCTCTATGTCTGTAGGAAATATGGGGGTAAAATCGTTTAATTAAGGCTTGCTGTGGGAAGGTGCTTGTAAAGTCATCTCTGATGGATGTAGTGGTAACTCTTTGTTCTGCCCCTATTCAACTAATTGATACTCATTTTTTCTTGAAATATATTTCGTTTTCTTAAAGGAGACTTGTTTGTGGTCTTGTAATTAGTGTAAAAAGTCATTTGAAAGCCGTTGCAATTTCACCAAGAACTCTATATAAAGTTACCACTCTTATGCTACACAATTGAAAGGGCGTTTACTTAAATGTTGTTGTGTGTAAGTAAAGTTCAGCATCCCAGTGGGCGTCATAGCAGTGATCTGAGTTCACATGTGAATTTTACAGCTTTAATTAAATTTCAAGCTGCTGCATGAATCATGTACCAAATCAGTAGATTTATTTTTAATTGACTGATCTTTATATCTCTGTCTTGCTAAAGACATCACAGTAGAAGTCTTAGAAGTTTTCAAATACCCTGGATTGAAAATAATTCTGACATAGGCAAATAAGGCACCATTAAATGGGTAGCTCAACCCTACTGGTTAATTTAGATAGCTAAACTAAATTAAAGCAGGGGGGTAACAAGTTAATGGGTTTGAACTGCGAGAGAAAATTGGGTCTCAGTATTCTATCAAACCATGCTGTATTGGCAAGCAATTTACTTGTTTAAAAATGTGAAACAGGGTTGTTGTATAAAGGAAACAGCACTTTAATGTTGTTGTAGAATAAATCATAATTTTTATTGAAACAGAGACCACTCCATTTTCTGTATTTACACAAGAAAACATATAGTGTCTTATTGAAAATTGGCCAAATGCATTCCCAGACAGAGTTTTGTTGGCCAAATCTTTTGAAGGATTTCTTTATGGATTTTTTTGGCAGGAGAAGTGATTTTAATGGAAAAGTATAAGATGTACCAGATGCAGTTTTCTAGATTGCCATAAATGGTTAACAAATTATTGGAGACTGCTGTAAATGTCTGGTTTACAGCAGCCCGTGCTCAATTTTGGCTCAAGTCTTTTTTGTTATTCAGTCTCTTCACATACAGAAAGTATGTGTTTAAGTCCTTTTCAACTGTAAGATGCTGTTTTAGAAGGAAATATTCCATTTAAAAACTATTTAATTTAGAGTTGTGTAATCGCTGTGGGTGAATGTAGCCATGTAACTGTCCTTAAAAGACAGTCCTCTTCGATTTAAAAAAAAAAAAAAAATCAGGAAAAAAATATAGAAAAGTCTTAGAATTAACATTTCACTTAAATTATTAATTGCTTTTTTTAAAAAATAATTTTGTAGATTTAATTGGGGGAAAAAAAAAAAAAACAAAACACTTGCTCTGTAAAGCAGTAGCAACATCATGAGATTTATTTAAACCTTTTTTTCAGATGCCATTTCTCTGAGTTTTTTTTGTGCTGGTGCCATGTTGTTAAGTTACTGGTATTAGTAGTTTAACTCTTACTCCTTTGAATTCTGTGGAGACCCAAATAACTCAAACTCCATGTATGTTCCTGCAACTGCTGTTATTCCATAAACATATTGGAACTTTTTTAATTCAAATTTTGGGGACCTGCTTAACCACATTACAAAGTAGCATAATTTTAAGTAACATTCCCAGCATGGCACTTGTTTGTTCTACTCTTTATAGAAGTCATGTTTGTGAAGTAAAGAGTTTGTTTACATTTCTGGAGTATTTGAATAGGACAATTAGTTTCTATCCATTTCACAGCCTAGTTCTTTGTGTATATACCAAAACTCCATTCAGGTTCTCATGGAGTTACTAGTGTTGAGAACCATGTTGTGTCAGCATAGCTATGGCATGCATTTATTGAAGATTGAATGTCACGTGGAAATGAGAGTGGAATGTTTCTCATGCATCCCAGGTGATCTGAAACTTATAAAAATTCCTAAAAGTCACCTTTCATCTTCCCTTGTCTCCACATTCTCTCAAGAAAAATAGAATTCTTTTAAATAGCTATAAGGTATCCACTCATTTCTACAAAGGTGTTGAGGCTTTTTAGAAATCAACTATAAGGCAGATGCAATAAAAGTATACTTTTTCAATGAAGCACTTTTAATCCACGTGAACACAAGAGGTTTTGAAATAGTAGGAAGATTAAGTCATTCAGCGGCTTTTCCATAGGGTTTGAAAACATCTGAAGGATTCAGCATTATGAAGGGAGGGGAGAAAGCTCATACAACTGCAGCTTATACAAGTTTGTCTTCACATTGAGGGTCCTTATTATGTTGTTTGGCTTGTGTATGTTATTAAGACTTGTGCTTTTATTAGGAAAAAGTAACTTCAAAGATACCATCTTGCAGAACCAGAGTTTGCTGAAAAAAATATTTTTGCTGTTTTGAAGCTTATCTTCAAAAAATTCTTTGTACCTTGTAACTATCTGTTTTCTTGTCTGTGGGCATTTTGTTATGAGTGTCCTTAAATCCTGTGTTAGGGAATAGTTTTTTTCCTATCAGCTTTCACTCTGTGCTTCTGCGTAAGTTTGTGTAGACCTGAATGTCAGATATTTTTATCCAGTTTCTAAAGTAGCCAGATTTTACAAAGACAAAACTTTGGGTCTTGTATCCTCAGAGTCAGGATGTTGTAGAATGCTTCCAGTAAGTAAAACCTTTAGGAGAATCTCTTTCTTCATTACTTTTTGAGTTTAGTGGGAGGTCAGGGGAAGCCTGAGTTATTGACAGAGAATTATCAGGGTAATCAGGTGTATCCTATATTTAAGCTATCATATAGTCTGTGTTAGTGAAATTATAGAGAAATTGTAGAGAAATTTGTGCTAAGGAATAATTGGACAAGAGGGAATGTATTTGAGGTTAAGTACTGAGATCCAAAGACCCAATAACAACATACGATTTATAATCAGGTTATAAAAAGGATTAAGGATTGCCACCATAGAATATACACTTTTACCAAGAACATCTTCCCAGTTCTGTGTGATATAGGTGGAACAGAGCAGCTCATCAGACCTTATGTGGTTGATTTCTATTCTGGATGTTTCTGTACTGTAGCTTTGAGTATTGTTCTGGAAATTCTAGCTTATGAATTCAGGTAATAATCACTTACTGAGTTGACACTTTTTTAAGAAATCATGTTGATGCTGCCTAAAAATATATGTGTTAGCATATCTTGATAAGTGTGTATTGTAACAATACATTTTGAAGCAGTCTGTAAATTTATTTGCTTTGACCTAATATTTTATAGGAGAGATCAGAAAAGAAATGTTAGAAGATGTACAAAATAAACTAATGAATCTCATCAACAGCACAGAAGGAAAAGTGGACAAGTAAGTCTCATATTACTGTAGATTTCTGTTACTGCGCGTGATGTGCAGATAATGTAACAGCTGTAAGAGTGGTGCAGAACTGAGCTTCTGTATGTAAGCTTGTAATGTGCTTTCGTTATCTTTACATTTTTCAATTGCTTGGTGATTGTGAATAGTAATCTTGATTATTAAAACCAAAGTGTATAAATTTATATTATTGATGTGTTTAAGTAGAATTACACTTCAATAGCATGAGCTCTGAAAACGGAGAGTTCTAGTGAACATCTGTTACAATGCAACCAAGGTGTGAATGGCATCACCTGGATGCTGTGCAATTTGATCTCTCAGTCTTTTTGTTCTTTCCCTGTGTTAGATCTGAACCTAGGATAGGCAAATAAGTTCCCCTGCTCCCTTCTTAGGTCTTATTTTGGGTCTGTACATAAGTATCTGCTTAAAGGTTCTGAGTCAAGATTTGAGAAACTATATTTTCCTGCATTGTGTCTCTTGCATCAAAGCCTGGTAATGTACAACTCATTTTCACCTTACTGCCTTAGAGTATTTCTACTTTTGTCCAAATTGCAGCTCTTTGTTTTAAAAAGTGTTTTAACTTGGAGAGCAGAGAAATCTGTGAGGTTCCCTTTTAGTTCTTTGTACTGGCTTGTTTATTTGGGTTATTGTAAATCAGGTAAAAGTAAGGAAACACTGATGCATTTATTCCTCTTATCAGCTGCTACTTCAGAGCAGGCAGTGTAACAAGCTTCCTTTGTTTTGCAGGCTCCTGATGAGAAATCTCTTTGTTGGACATTTTCATACTCCAAAAAATAAACGTCCTGAAGTGTTAAGGTTAATGGGAAGTATCTTGGGAATAAAAAAGGAAGAACTTGATCAGGTAATGCTTCCTGAAAATTAGGCTTCCTTCATTTGCAGTATGCTTACCTGAAAATAGAATGACTTGCTACTAAACTAAATGTGACTGTCCTGGTACTTCCTGGGGTGAAGTGTGTTTTGTTTGTTTAATGTGGGACACACTGTTCTTAATGGAATCTCATGATAACTGTATTTAATATGGATTTTGTCTTCCCGAGGAACACTAATGCAGAAAGGAAAGGATTTAACTTTATGGTGTTGCACATAATAGCTGTAATATGTTGGTTAAAGAAAAATAAGACAGTTTTATATGTACCACTAGGTATTGTGAAGAATATGGCTTTTATATTTTTACACAAAGAGTTAGGATTTTAGACTGCCATTTTTCAGGAGGGAGAGAATGAGGTTTTGATAATAATTGAAGTTTTTATTTATCTGTAGGATTCTGTGGGATTCCCACATCATTTGTAGTGGATAAACATAAAATGAGAACAGTTTTTGCAGTTTTTTATCTGCTGCTTTATTTTTTGTTTCCTAACTTTTTTTTTTTTTTTTTTTTTTTTACACCTTCTAGTTACTATCTGAAGAACAAAGAGGAGTTACAAGATGGGTGACTGGCTGGCTTGGTGGAGGAACTGGGTCAAAGAGTGTCCCTAATACACCTTTAAGGCCAACTCATCAGAATGTTTTTAATAGTGTAAGAATCAATCATGTACTCTCTGTGTTTGAGTAAAGAACTGGAGCAGTTGTGTATTAGTACTGAAGTTTGGTTCCTAAGTATATTGAGCTTAATGTACTGATCCTACTGTACCTTGAAGAAAATTGCACAGTCATAAGCGTTGAGCTAATACAAAACTCTGATTACTGTTCCGCTGGCTCCTGGGATCAATGACTTCTTCCAGTATGGACTATATGCTATAGTATCATATTTTGACGACAATGTTCCCATTTGTCCTTTAAATTTCACTTTTTTTTTTAATTCAAGACATTTTGTCAAACGAAAGCATTGTTGGAGGAGTGATTTGCTTGAGTGTGGACACAGGAAGTACTTGTGATGTCTGTAGCATCATAGGTTTCTTGAAACAATTGACTTAAATCAATAATGGAACCATGGTGGAAGTGTATGTGTTATCTTTAGAGTGTATGAATTTCACATAAATGCCATTCACTGAGACAACAAAAACTTTGTATTTTGAAAATAATTTACGTTGTCCCTCACTAAGTAGTACTTTAAATACCAGTACAGAGTTCTTTGGAGCCTGCTGACAGCTTTTGTTTTTTTTAATGTATTTATTTTTAACTTAAGTTCTGTTGAAAAGCATGTAAAATATAACTTGTACCATCTTGTAGTCTTTTTCAGAATTGTTTGTGAAATTCCTTGAAACAGAATCTTGCCCAAGCCTTCCTCCACCCAAGCTCTCTGTTCATGATATAAAACCTTTAGGAGCAGCAGGAACTGGTAAAGCTGGCAGTGTTCCATCCAGCAGTCAGATACAAGGTACGATCTAAAGAAATATTGAAACTTTACACAGATATAAATAACTAACCATAGAGTTTTTGAGAGGACTTAAATGTTTCCATGATTCCTCATCTGTGAAGTATGATTTTTATTTTTTTTTTCCATTGTGCCTTCCCCCACAATGTTCTACTCTCTCTCTTCTTTCTCTCTATTTTTTTCCTGCACTGGCCACCCTCTCTCTTCACACCATACCCCATTTCCTAAAATGAACACTGGAAGGATCAAATTCCCTTTGATACGGAAAGCTTTAACAGCACCTTTTAAAGCTAAACAGACAACTTCATATGGTGTAGTGGTGAACCCAGCCCTGATTTTCAGCATCCCTGTTGATCAGCTTGGGTCTCACTGAGTGAAAAATGCAAGTAATACCAGCCTTGTAGTGCCTCTCGCATATGTAGAACCTGGTCACTCAGAGAGAACTGAAGTAAAATCAGCTAAGTACCTGGCGTGATTTGAAATCTTTGTAAGCTGTGCATGAGTCCTTGACTTCAATTTTTCTGAGGCTGAGAGCAGTTATGTTTTTATTTTGCATGGTAAAATTTATAGTTTTTGGCTCTCATTCTGATTCTATAAGGAACTGTGTACTTTATATAAGTAATATAGGATTGAAATAATCAGTTGAAATGGACCAGGTTGTGCTGAATTTTTCACGTGCATTCTGGACTTTAATACAGTCCTGCTGATTTGCAGAAGCTTTTTTTGCTTGAACCTTGTAACAGCTGTACTCATGGGGGAGAGTGAATGATGCATGACATGTATCCCCAAACCTATATGTAATATATATTACATATATATATGATATATATGTAATATATATGTATTTTCAAAGCATATATATATATGCTCTGAAAATACATTTTATTTCACATAAAGTAGTTGGATGTTACAAAGTATAAACATCTACTTTGAAATACCGATTTATCTCTGAAAGCAGTGTTTACTTTTCTAATAAACCAAAATTTAATTTAATTTTCTTTTTACTCTTCTTGCTTGTAGTTTAAGAGTACAATTGGTAAAGTATGCTTTTAAGCTATAGAAGTACTTGTAATTTACCTATATGAGCCAAACCTTCTGGCTTGTTGATGTGTTTTAAGTTTTTTGGTTCCTGGAAATAAACCATATGGTAGTGGTTTTAAGTATCTACACACAAACACATTTATGAGAGTTATGATGTTTATATGATTGTAGATCTCTTAAAACAAAAAATCTGAATAAAGTCACTCATCCAACTATTCATTGTGACAAGGGAATTTCAGTTCAATTTCTGCTGTATGTCTGATGTAGGAATCTTGAGAACAGGTTACATCTGGAAGATAGGATTTTGATGGGGGAAGGTGAGAAGGGGCAAGTTGATTGTTAGATTAAAATCATTTAGGAACAAAGATAATAAAAGTGACATTTTGACAAATAGATAACAAAGATATGTCAAGACTCACATGTGACTTAGCCCTTGTAATGATAGATTAAGTTCTTGCTTCAACCTGACCCTGGGGCAGCTTCCCCTGTACACATGGAGTGGGGAACCAACCTGCATGTTGTGTTGTAGTGCACGTACAAGGGCCCTTATGTCTTGGCATAGTGCTGGAGCCAATGTGACAGATACTCCGTGTCTGGTTTTGCATGAGTGAAGGGAACCCCTCTGCACAGGGTGTTTGTGTTCCATTTCACAGAGCAAGTGTCTTGGTTTTCTTTTGCATAGCATGAGGTGCTGCAAAATTTCAGCTGCCAACAAGCACAGGTCCTGGAAGTGCCTTGGTGTAACTGGTGACCTGAAGTGTAGATGTAGGGAATGGTGAGCAAAAGAAGCCATGGCAGATGTGATTCAAGGTGAGAAAAGAGAGAGAGAAATAAGTATATGAGAGCATCTGCAGTGCACAGAAAGAAGATAAGATTTTCATGTTTGCAAAACTAATATGCAGTTGTAAAATTTGTTTCATGGCAAGTGCTCTGAAATTGGGTAGGGTTATTAAAACTTTCTAATGAAGTGATGGCTTTTTTGTTTGTTTTACATTTCAGATTCTGCAGTCTCAGGAATCAGCAGAAGGCCAGATGCAAATCCATTTCTAGCACCTCGATCTGCAGCAGTGCCTCTCATAACTCCTGCTACTAGTTCTGGACACCTGCTTATGAAACCTATCTCTGATGCCTTGCCTACTTTTACGCCACTGCCAGTGTCCCCTGATGCCAGTGCTGGTGCTGTACTGAAAGACCTCCTGAAACAATAGATGATTTTGAATCAATACGATGATAGCACTTTAAGGAAAATGAGAACACTATGCTGTATATAATTTACCACAGTGAGGCCTTCTGTAAAAAGTCATATAGTTGTTTGCAATTGTCTTGTTTTTCTTTCTTTTAATTACAAACTAACCAGTGCTTTGGAAATTGAAGGAGCTGCGTTCTTGGTAGCAGGTATTCATTTTGAGTAGGGGTTAGATTTTGTTGCTAGACTGTCACAAGATAAATTGAAGGATTTTTAACCCTTAGTTACACTCTGAGTCATTTCAGTTACCTGTATATAGAAAGCATTACTTTTTGGGTGTTGAGATCCATTTTTCCATTAAAATAATCTGCCATTGGCAGTGGACCTTCAAGAACCAGAATTAAAAATGAATAAATAAAAACGCCTAGCCAAAACTCATCTTATTTGAGGTGCTGAATGAATCATACGAACTCCAAACAGTGAGGCAGTGAATATATGGGAATGTGGTTACTGAGTAACTGCAGTTCCCCCCCAAGCTACACAATTTCTTATACTAAGTTACATTAAGATATGTATCTCTTACTTACAATATTGATCATGTTTGGGGGCATTTAAGGCATATTAATCTGTGCACAAAGATTAGAGGTTTTTTCCCCAAGCCTAACAACTGCTTTCAGTAGTCAAACTCATCAGCACCAAGGAGTTAACTGTGGAGGTGAGTGCTTCATTTCTAGTGGTGTCTGTGTGATGAAGAGTGGATAATATAGCAAAAGATAGATTCATATATATAAAGATACTGTACTCTAATGCTCTAAGATGTATATTTGACAGACTTTTTATCTTGCTGGAATTTGTAGATTCAAATACAGGCTTAAAGCTTGAAGATATGTATAAAATTTAAAGGGAAGAACATGCTTACTTATCCCAAATGTGTAAATAGGTCTTTGTAAGACCAAGGCCAAAGTCAATTATTCTGTAAATTTTGCTGTGATAACTTGTACACATTGTTGGCAGGTAAAGGATGAAGTTGCATACTAAAGGATACAAATCATCTTGCAAAAGTAGTGAATCTGAGGTAAAATATCTTCATTTTAAAATGTGTAATTTCTAAACCTTTTTATATGCCATTCCATGTTTAGTCAGTGTTAAAAGATAACTGTTGTGCAAGTTCTATATTAGAACTGTCAACCTTCTCATCTTCATTGAGATCCTGGATTAAATTGTTGTAAGACTTGTATTTAAATAAAATTAATCACTGAAACTTGTACAGAATCAACCAAAATAATGCAAGAAATCTGCATTTATTTATATAAAGGTCAAATAGTGAATTTCTTTTGTTGCCTTGAAATCTAGTGAAGTTTGTTTTAATTACTGTATTTACCTTGAGAACTGCTTGAGTTCCTTTTCTCCAGTGTGTCAAAGCTTCATTGAAGATTTATGCAACCCTGGAAAAGTAGATTGACCATATTGAATTTTTATTTAAAAGTTTTTGCTGCCTTGTAGACAAGGTAATAAATTTGGCAGTTTGACTTCTGATAGAATAGCAGCAACAAGTAGTGTACCAAAGTATATTCTACATTATGTAATAAATGTAATGAGAATTTAAAATTGTGTCTGCTGGGAACATTTCTGTATGGTACTTCAAATGTACATCTTCATTTAAACTATTGGACTGGAATGGGTAAACTCTTTTTCTATAACAAATATAAAGAAAATTGAAATCGGATGGCTTCTATGCAGTCTTGTTCTTGTAGTCATGTTTATTTGAGGATATGCAGCTGCTTCAGAACAAAGTTGCTTTTTGGTAAGTCAAAGCACAAAGAAACGTTCACATTTAAAAATCAAATGGATTACATACTATAAACTGCAAGTGGACTCATGCTGATAACTATCCTCTGAATGTAACAACTGAGCAGATCTTAATAACTTCAGTGTATTTTTTTTTAATTTACTTGCAGAGAACTTAATATGTACCCATTTCTCTTCTAGGAAGCTTTATAAGTACCAGTAAATAAAACATGGTGAGACTGCTTGTTTCAGGATTCTGTAAATCAGCTCCATTTATACAGTAAGTTATAACAGTTTGAGGAGGGCAATTTAAAAGCCACACAAAAGTATTGAAGAACTTCAGAGTTCCTTGCTAGGCTACTTTGGAGAGGAGAAAATCCTCTATAGGAGGGATAGAAGAGGCTTAAGTCCTAGGAGAAGTGTTGAACTAATGATAAAATTCGCCTTGCTTAGAGGTTTCTGCTCTAGGGCTTATTCTACAATTGCATCAGTGGGTTTTATTGCTGTGTTAGAGATCAAATGTACTCAGTGTTCCAGCCAGTGCTTTCACACTGAAAAGTGTAAACTACATAGCCTTGATTCTTTTTCTTAAGCTGTCTCACAGATTATAATAAACCTTCAAGAGTTGTTTTTACTGAAAGATTAGTGGAAATATTTTTTTCCTCTGATTTTTCTTCTGTGTTTACTCTGTGCTTGACAACTGTTTTGTATATATTTGCCAGTTTCCCACATGTAAGTTTGTGACTCATGTAGTCTATCCTGTTAATTGTGCAGGTCTTTCACACAGAGCAAGGGGAAAAAAAAAAGCCTTTGTAGAATATGAGCAGGTGCAGTAGCTGGAAATTCTTCCTTATCAGTTGTTTTCATCGTGTTTTTGTGAGGAAAAAGGGTGTGGTGCTCGTATTATTGGTCTCATGGGCTGTTGGATATCTTTAGTGTGAAGGTAACAGAATTCTAGTAAGGAATGGATATAGCAAATTTGCTACTAAGGGGAAGATAAGGGTTAGGATTTTCTATTCTACTGTAGATTGTTTCATCATTTCATCTTCCATCATGAATGAATGTCATCCTGCATTGAGGCATTCCACACAAAGAGAAAGAAATAACTGACCGTTGTAATTATTATAGTAGAATGATGTACTTTTTAATTAAAAACCTCCTAAATTATTCCATTTAGTCACGGACATACAACATATGATGAATGACCAGTGAAGAAATATTTTTTTTGCCGTGTTCGTTCCCAACCTCCATTTTATTATTCCTTCCTATTCATGCTCTTGCACATTTCACATTAATAGTTACTACTCAGGCAAGCTACAAGGAAAACATAGGGCAGTGACTGAAAACAGCTGAAGAGACAGTGGAAGATACTACTTTATAAGTATTTCATTATCCCCTACCTCATGAAAGCCTTACAGTTTTAAGCCACGATAGTCTTGTTACTGCTGGCTTTGATGAGTTTCTTGCCACATTACATTGTAGATGTTCAAGAGTAATTTTCTCAACTGGCTTAATCAGACATACTTGTAAATTTGATGTTGTTTCCTCCCAGAATATCCTAGTTTAGGAGCAGATTTAACTGGAATGAAATTAAATTCTTACTTTGTCATGTATTTGAGGAAAAAAAAAAAAGACAAACATCTGTTTTAATATGGAGAGACATTAATATACTGTGGAAATAGCAGGGATAATGGCTTCATGCACTCTTTCAAACATAAGTCTTTGATTTATTATATATTCAAATCAAAGTAGTCTGCATCAATACACTTTTGTCCATGTTTAAAAAGATAAATATCTAAAACATATCCTCCTGTGTGTGCCACAGTTATGGCAGTGCTGAGTAAGGCTTGAGGAATTAAAAAATACAGTATGCATTTGCTTTTTTTTTTTTTTTTTTTTTTTTTTTTTTTTCCTTTTTGCCCCCTTTCAGTAAATTGATAGTTTGTTTCCTTAAGTAGTTGTCTTTCAGATGGAAAGCTTCTAATTAACATTTCTAGAAATAAAGTATAAGGATGAGCAGCCTACTATTTTTTGTTCTTTTGGTTTGTGCCATTATATACTGCTGAATCTGTTTGCAGCCCTGCAAAACTTAAATATGGAAACCAATCTGCAATTTAAAAATAAATAAATAAAGGAACAGACAGCTGCTGGCTTGATATTTAAAGAGGAAAAATAATTTGTACATAGCATGTTTACAGCAGTAGCAACACTGAACCTTGGTTTGTTGTATTTGTCTTAAGCTTATAGAACAGCATGACATAATATATTTCAGTATCTGAAAGCGTGTATCTAACACTGAAATATATTTTATAGCAAGTAATATTTAAAGGGTATTATCAGCATTATGTACATAAGAATTGTGCCTTTGTTTGCTGGTTGTATTAGATTTATTGCAAGGCTAATTTAGATGAATTTATTCCAAATCAGAAGCTCAACCATGCTGCTAAAACTCTCAAATACTTTGTCAAGCAGAATAAAATTGTGTCAAGTGATTAAAGGCTTATTTTCCTTGTAGGAAATAATAATTAGAAGATAACAGTTTATTGCTTAATATGTTAAAAAGGTCACTTTTCATTCACTAATTGCTGATGTTAAATAATTTGGGGTCGTTCTGTACCTTCTTTTTGAGCTTGTGGCATTGCTCATTAAGTCTAATTTCTTTTTTAAGTATTCACAGATGTTGTACATCATCCTTGAGCACTGACAGTAAATTAATCTTTTCTCCACCCTTGCGTTAAGGTTCCCATTAGACAGTTTCTCACAGACCAGATTTTAAAATTAATATCACTTGCACTCGAGTTTCCGGTGGTCTGTGATGGTTGGCTAATAACAGTTACTGTGAATATTCACCATATCACCAAAAATATTTCCCAGGCCTCCTAAATAAGTGGACTGAAAACACCCTTTTTCTCTTTTTGTAGCCATTTTAATTTGAGTTCTCTTAAACTATATGCATTTTTTTGTTCTCATTGGGAACCATATCCGAGTGTTTCCTTTGAGGAAACATGATGTAGGTCCCTTGCTACTCAGCTCTCAGGTACATGGAATGTTACACTCAGATAGGAAGCACCTCTTTTTAAATTCCTGTTCTGGTAATTGTTTCATTTCTATTGTCACAGTAATATTTTCTTTCAATGTGAATTTATGTGACTTATAGTTCATCCCGTAACTGTAAATTATTACAAGTGTCATAGTACCACAGTTGGCATAACTCTTGTGGTCACAGAAACTGAGCGTGTATGCTTCCAGATCACCTAATTATACAAAAATTAATATCTTTCAAATGTTTGCATGTAGACTTGGAGTTCAGGGATGAAAATGGAGTGACACCTGAAATAGGTAGAAGCTAGAGAGATGCAGACTCGCACCAAGTCAAAAGTTCCAGGTAAAAATAAGGGGGGAGGACATCACAGACTACTCTCATCACATTTCTGTTATCATTTATTAGTTAAACTAGAAAATGTGTCAGAGATTAAGAAAAACATAATGCAGATGGTAGCATGGTCTCAAAAGACTTGTTTGTGAGTGAAGTGCATCTGGTAAATTAATACTGTTAAACTTGATCATTGTATTTCGGCAAATTCAAAACTGTTCATTATGCTCTAAGATGCAAGAACAATCCCTGCTGCTAGAGATCAGAGCTTTTCCCCTCTTTAAAAAAAAATAAAAAATAATAAATAAAAAAAATTAACCTCTGAACCTTAACGGAATTTGTCTGAATACATAAATAAGGAAACTTTATAGCTAATGTTATTGCATCTAGAGCTGTTTTCTGGTCACTGGTGGTAGTAGCTACACCAAGATTCAGTCATGGTGTTCTGTTTTGCTTCAGAAGGGTGGATTTCGCCCTATGTTGACAAAGGAGGAAATGGCTGTAGCTTTATAGTATAAAGGAAACGTAAATCTGAGCGCTGTCTGGATATAGTTTGAATATCAACCAATATAGTTTGAATATCAACCAATATCATCAAGGTAAGGGAAATCCTGGCAGTACTTCTGTGTGGTTAACCCTAAGTTTTTCATTTGCAAAATCTGTCTGTGCTTCACCCCATTGGATGTCAAGATGGTCATGCAAGATGGATTGAATTACAACATGGCCAGATTTGGTGCATAGACCAAATTGGTTTTAAGGCAGCTAGGTAGCATTTCTTTTATGTCATTATGAAAATAGTAAATAGCTGGCACTGTAGCACAGCCACTTCATTTCTAATGATTGTTGATGGACTAATTAAATAGTCTAAGGAGCCAGGGAAAAGAAGCACATAACACACTCAGAACAGTGTGTATTTTATTGTTTGGCAGCTTTCTGTGAAGGCTTTTCTACCAAGCAAGCAAAGTCAAATGAATGATTTTGACCTAGTAAAAGCAGATCGTTGGTAGCTCATGAATTCCTAGAATGGGAAGAACTGCTAAACATAACCCTCTGAGAACAGGAAGCCAAGAGTTACAAATCTTCAAATCTAAACTTTTGTAAATTATCATGCATTTAGCTCCATACTCCCTAAAGTATTGAGAATTTGACTTTTGTACGCTGCCCAGAGAGACAGTCTGGGGGACCAATGCCGCAGGATTAATATGAGTAAATAAAAGTAATCTGCTTTATACAACTTAGGTACCCAGAATCCACATGGTTCCTGAACAATAAACAGTATTATCAATAAAAATATTTTTAGCTTAAATAATAGTGGCAAATATATAAATAGTACAACAGCAAGAGATAATAGTGGTTTTGAGCAGATAGGGCAGGTTGGATAAAAAAGCCATTTCTCGAATGGGAATCTGTAGAAAAGATGTGAGTTGTAACAACATTTCTTGAGAGAATTCATAATGACCATGAGAGTGGTCCTGAATATTTTCAGGTGCAGGCGTATGAGACACTGAATATAGGAGGGGAAATGAAGGATTCAACATTCCCTTGGTCATAAGGGGATCCAACCTCATGAAATTTTGAAAAATTGTCCTTTATGCAGAAATATTTGGCTGTCTTCTGCAACAGTACTCTTACAAGGTGTTAAAGTATTGTGTCTTTAGTCAAACTTGTTTGTAAGGAAAGGGTTTTATTCAGAATTACAAGCAAATCACCAAGTTGATTCTGATTCACCCGTATGTTTCAGTTTATGTGCCATATCATGGATCCAATGCTAAATTGTACCAAGAGTAAAAATATAATAAAGCAAGTGGCTTGAAGTGGTATATTACACTGAAAAATATTCATCAAAACTGAAACTTCTTTTGGAAATACAATTGGAAAATATTTAGACTGCACTTTGTTCTGTATGCTGAAGTAGTGGGTGCCAATAAAAATGTAGGCAAACAGGAGATTGCCTTATTTGTGACAATAGGAGCAGGAACAGATGTGTTTAACAGTTTTTGGTTAACTTAAAGGAGACTTATTGTGAAACTAAAAAAAAAAAATACGGGTACGGGATTCTAAATAAAAACAAATGAGTCACAAAAACTAGGCTTGCCAGATCTGTCTGGACCCAAATGTAGCCTCTGAACAGTAGTGTCTGCAGAGTGCTCAGGGTCAAGGATCTACACAGTGCTACCTGCAAGCGGAAATCTTGGAGAGGGTTCCTTTGTCTTTAGGGGACTTTGACAGAGCAACGGCTGTGGTGTGCTGCCCAGAGCCTGCTTACCTTGACTGGGGGTTCAGGGAGCCCCCAGGACTCTGGCTGTGATGTTCTCCTGAATTCAAGGAGCAGCTCCAGCTTCTTTGTTTGGTGCTTTTTAATAGTCAGATGCTTTGCAGGCATCCTGAAGCCTGCACTGCCCTCGCCAATTGTGCCTAATAAATCTAGTTGTGTGAAGGAAAAGATTTCCATTGGAAAGGGGAAATAAAGGGAAATAAAAATTTCCATTAGAAGGGAAATATCAGAAATCCTTCCAACTGATCAAAACCTGAAGGGCCAACCTTCCAGTTCTGGAAGGATAAACAAATCCTGATGAGAGGCCAAACTGTGTCTGAGTCGAGCCTGTAACTCATAGGAAGAAGCTTACACACACACTGTCACAGTGATGCAGTTTTGTCTTTCTGCTTGGCAGTTAGACCCCCAGTTGTCCATTGTACTCATGCATCTGGCTGCTATTGAAAATAGAGCACCAAGGAGAGGAGATGGATTTGAAGTTCCATTTCAAAAAGCAGTTGGACTTGCCTTGCCTTGGGTCCTTCCCTCATTCCCCTTCTGTCAGCAGACCTACTTACACATCTTAGTAACAAGACCCTGGGAGCCTTAGCCACCTCTACTAGTGTCAGTGCCCCCTCACTGGTCCTTTTCATGGGGTGGTTACAAAGGCAGTAGATTAAAATCTAGGTTTAGAAAGAAACGGTAATTCTTATACTCAAATTCCCAGGTTTTTGCTGGGAAAATGTGTTTCCTATCTATAGGTGCCAGCTGGGAGATGGTTGGAGCCAGTTTGTTGCATGGAGTAGCAGGGTAAACATAAACCATGGATCAGAACTTGTTTTAGGAGATATGTAGCTGTTAAGGACAATATGCAGCCAGAGCCAGGCTTTATCAGCTCAGCAGAAACCCTGTTGGGCTGTCCAGGACCAGCCACTGTGGTGAGTGTCTTCATCAGCATGCTTTTGTTAATGAGCAGCAGCTTTGAGATCAGGCTTCTTGTGTTGAAACCATTTTGTGCCGATGGAATCAGAGTACTCACAGCTTCAAAGATGTTGAACATCATCAGCTCAGCACATGATGATGTGAGGCCTTCCCTTCTAATTACGCAGCAGTGTGGATTCTTTAGCAGCATCTGACAAGGAATTTGTGAATGTCCTTTGGAAATCTTAGGTAAATTATATTACTTCAGTTTCTCATCTGCTTACTCACCTGCTCCTTCATAAAGCTCTGGGAGATCTGTGAGCTGTGGCTTCCTATTATGATTGTCACAATGGCTTCTACTCAGCTCCCAGTGGGCTTGTGTTCAATGATTCTATTTTTATTTCTAATTCAATACCAGTTTGCCTGATGTGGTAGATTTACTGTTCTGTATTTTATTACGCACTATAAGGAAACCTATTAAATGCAGTATCATATCTCGGTGCCTTTTGTTCTTGTAGTATTAGCACAATTTTGTGAGATTTTACACTTAGGACCATTTCAGCTGTTATATGTGTTCAGATTTAATTCATAACACTTACTTTGTGTCAGGTGAGCTCTGATGAATTGTTACTCTTTGTTTTGTTGATTTGTTCTCAAGCCTCTTCTGCTGGCACTTCAATTTTCGGCAGGTTCTCCCAAGTACCATCATCCTTTTTCTTTCTATTTTTTAAAACCTTTAATATTTTGTTTTGTATTTTTAATTCCATGACGGGAACATCTTGAGGTTTCTCTAGCAAGTACAGATGAAGAAGAATAACTTAATTTTCTTCTGTGCTTTTATCTTTTCTAAGTGCTATTTTTATACCTCATTCATCTGCTGGCTTTGCAGACTGTTGGCAGTTTTCCTGCTCTTGGTGTGTCTGAAAAATAATTTATTATTAGCTTTTATGTCTCTTGTGATTTGTTTCTCAAACTTTCTTGGCCTGCTCTTCAGTGCTTTTTACACTTAACCTGTCAGAGTTTTTGTTCCTTTCTATTTTCCTTACCTGGCACAACTTCAGCTTCTTGAATTTTGCTCTGAAATAGTGGACAAAATGGGGACTTGATCGCTTTATCAGGCTTGAGCAGTGGAGTCTGTTAGCCATGCAAGCACCTCTGTAGGGAGAAGAGTCCATTTCCACCAAGTTTTAGGATGGCTGCTTGGGGTTCTGGGCCCCAGCAGCACCACTATGGAGTGGGGCTGCCCAGAACAGCCAGGCTGCTTCTGCAGGAGGAAATGCCAGTCCTGTTGAGCTCCTTGTGCTGTGGCAACCAGCACAAGTCAAAGCACAGGACAGCAGATAAAGGAAAGAAACAGCCTGTGCGGTAAGCTGCATCCTTCACAAGATATTTGCTTTGCAAGATATTTGTAAGCACTACAGCACATGCTCAGCAGAATTAACAAGTAATAGGAGCATCACTGCTTAGCAGGATTCCTCGCAGCAATGGCACCTATAGCTGTATGAATTGCTTTGGGACAGGAGTCCTCATTGCTGCAAATAATGAGCCTGAAAATAATTAAGTGACACTTAGAGGTTTTATTACCCAGTTCTGTAGCCAATTTATTTCCAAGTGGCGTGGTTAACTTATGAAACCCCATTGTAACAGGTAAATTATGAAATGGTGTAATTCTTGCTCTGGGAGTAGGTAAATTAAGTGTAGTAAAGTGTAAGGGTTTCAAAATGAAATTGAAAGACAATTTCTAATAATGGGGTAGAAAATTGTGTGATTTAAAAAAAAAAACCCTGTTTTACTATACATCTCACCTAGAAGACCACTCACTCCAAAATGAAATCCAAAATCATTAAAGAGAATTTTAAATTGTCTTCTGGGGTTAGGAAAACAATTAAGTACAAAATAAGTCAAAATTAGCCCTCTCCTCATAAGGAAACTTTCTGCCAGTTCTATATTTGTCTAAAACAGTAATGGATGAGTATATCCATGAAATTATTAGATAAGGAAAAGATCCAAAAATGTAGGCATCCTTGCTGATTGTTTTCTTGGAAAAGGAAACCAGAAGTTTTTGCTTATATTCGTCCATAAGAATGAAGCATGTTTAAAAGGGGAATGTTTTCCACTACCTGGAAAGAGAGAAGCTCTGGAAGAGAGCTATGATGTCAAATGTTTTTCTACTCTGGCTTCATCAGCAGGGTTCTGGCAGGTGCCCTTACCAAAATAGTGCACATACTTGTGAACGTTCAAACACCCCCTTTGGGAGATGGCATTTCTACAGACTTGTTTGGGTTTGCTCTGAACCTGAAGTGTCTTAATGGAAAATGCAGTGCATGCTTGATGCTACAGAGGGTAACATTTTGCTCTGGATAAAAATGAATTGCTTAAGCAGACAAAAGAAAAATTAAAAAAGGAGAAAGAATCCTCAACTAAATCTGAGGGAAACAAAATATGTACATTGCATGTGACGGAAATAATGCACCTGGGAGAGGAAGGCGGAGAGGTGAAGTGATTGTTTACCAGCACACGTGCCCCAGCAGGCAAGGAATGCTTCCAGGGTATTGTGGAGTGGAGAGCTGCTGCCTCAGGTGTGCCGCTCTAACGTGCACCCTGATGCTGTGGTGAACAGACAGACCCAGTATGTACAGCATGGTGCACGAGTTAGTAACGAACCTGAGAAACCACAAAAAATGGTGCAGTCTTCAGATACTACAATTTAAAACAACTTGGTCCTGTATTTCTAAGGGAGATTTTAGTACATATTTTGAATTGTCTGGTCATAGTTGGAGACTGCTGGCTTATGTATTGCAGACACTTGCAAAGACTGAATGTTGGCTTGCTCAAATAGGGAAATAAACTTTAGAATTGGTCCAGAAGTATTAACAGTTTTATGTCCTTATTTATGGGAGGTCATTTTAGGCTGAAACTGATCATAAAGGATTAATGCTTGCTTCAAAAGGGAGCTGGTAAATGTCACAAGATTAAAGAGCATTGTTTTCAACCATGCTGTCTAGAACATTTGACAAAAATGCAGAGGAGAAAAGATTACAACCTAGATCATGTACATGCCAATCTTACAAAATAAATAATAAACTGAAATGTCTGTCTAGTTTCAGGTATAATGTGAACTGCAGTTCCCAGAGCATGAGATTTAAAAGTGAAGAGGTAGCCATGTCCTGATGCCTGGGGCATTGGCCTGAGCATTGTACTCTCAGATACCAACAGCTCAAGGGGAAGCTGTCAGTTCTCAAGGAGATATTTTGTCCTTAGGTACAAGATGATTTTCTATATGCTTTTAACAGAAATACAGTTTTGAAAGCATAAATGAAGGTCAGTCAAGGATATATTAAAAAAAAAAAAAAAAATCAGCAAGGAAACGAATGAATGTTGTATGCTGTTGCAAATAATAATATTGAGGGACATGCAGAGGGTTGTCACATGCATTAAAATTGCTGTGAAAACCCTGTATTTTTCCTGGGACAGCTATCAAAAGTTTCGATTGCTTCTTTTTTTTTTTTTTTTTTTTCTTGCCAAGAGAAAGAGGCCTGCCTAGAAAAAAAACACAGCTAAACAGGTGATCATGAACATCAAACTTGAACTCGCTAAAGGTAATACACCTGAAATAGTTTTGTAGATGATGCAGTTCATTGGACATTGGTTTAAGGCATTTGGGTTTTGGCAAGTACCTGCTAGACCCTAGTATTCCTTATTTCATGGGATGATTAGAATGTTCTTAAAGTAATAAAGTTCAGTTGGGTACCAGTCCATGTTTAGCGTTGCTGCATTTCAGAATGGAGCCAGAAATGTCTGGGTTTTCCACTGACTACTTTTTATCTTAAAGTAAATGCATTATTAGCAACCAGTATTGGAGTGACCACAGACCTATAGTTATATAGAGAAAAACAAAAACCATGACATGGTGCTCAGAGAACATTTGCTGCAAACATTAAAATAGCACTCTCCTTTTTTTTTTCCCTGGGGAGCAGTGCCATCAGCAGCAGCATTACTGCATCATACACTGTTGTCAACCCCAAAGAATGCATGCTTCAGACAGACAGATGACATCCCCATGCAGAAGGGAAGGAAGAGATACAGTATTGGCTCATTGTTCTGTGGATAACTCACACAGGTGGTAGCTTTACCATACTGAGACAACTGAACCCAAACAGATAGCAGCACAACAGCAGCTTTTATGTTTTCTCCTTCCTAAAGACAGTAGTGTAACCAGCAGATCAGCACTACATGACAAAACATCTTAAAGACTGAATTGCCAGTAGGTTTTAGTTAGCACGAGTGATGTTTTCAAAGTTATGCATTCTGTTAATTTTCATCGTTAATTATTATTGTGTTATGTTTGGCTAGGAAACGAAAATATGTTGGGAAATGTGCTTTTGAGCTTCTGGCCGGAGCCATCTGGAACAGGTTATTGCGCTGCTTGTGTTATGAGATAGCATTTAGAAGTCAGCCACTGAGTGAAGCCAACCTCAGCTGACAGCATAAGGTTAGTCTGTCTGTGGCAAAGGAGAGGGAACCCTCCCCAGATACCAAGAGTTTGCAGTTGGCATTCTGTGCTAGGAGGTGAAAGAAATATGCCCAAATCCCTCCAGGCAGAATTAAGGTTTGAGACCAAGTTTCACGTGTGCTTAGTGCTGTTCAGATGGCAGCAGGGTGATAATTGTTGCCTGTTGTGTATTATATTGACACATGACAATATCAAAAGCTTGCTTATTTGGCAGTCTCAGGAACATTTTGATCAATCTCCAGGGTCCAGCCTGTGAATCTCATTGGTGCTTGGGTGCAGTCAAAATGCAATCGATTCTGCAAATGCCCAGCAGTTGTGCTTTAAGTGTTTTACCAGTTTTTGTGATAGAAAATTTGGTCCCGTGAGTTTTGGTAGAGCAAAATGGATGTTTTAAGTATCTAGAGTTTGGACATGGGCCTTTAAAGTGTCAGTTATAGACTTTTTCTTTTTCTTTTTTTTTTTTTTTTTTAATTTACTGAATTCAGGTCTGCATGACTGTGTAAAAGATGTCTATGACTTGTCACTTTCAATGGCTTTGGGCTTGCACATTTATCACCATACACATCTGTGTAATTTGACTCTGCTCTCACAGTTTGACAGTGTCCTTGGGAATGTTCAGAGAGAAAACTTGAAAAAATTATAAGATCTAAGAAGGGTGTTTGGTAAATATAATACCAGAACTTAAAAAGAAGATGAAGTGTTGTAAAAGTTAGTAGATGACAACTTACATTTGTGAAGCAGACATTTTGATCAGGAATGCTGAGTGTAATTAATTCTCCCTGAGTTCCCTGGCCTAAATACAGCTTTTGTCCTTGCATTCAGAAGCTGTTACATTACATTTTCTGGTGCTGAGGGTCACTGTTTACCAAGTGTTCTGCATTATCTACAGGAGCATGGTGCAATTCATACATTTTGTGGAGGGTAGAGTTAAGGTTATGCTACACAGCTTGTGTGTCCTTTATGTTTATATATTACAATTTTCAAAATCCAAGTCTTAAACATAATTGGAGCTATAGTTTCAACCTTAGCTACGCACAAAGAAAGCTTTCAAGACCATATTCAGTTACTTACCAGAACCCCATTTTGTACTGTGAACACCTGCTCATGAAGACAAAGTCAAGGTAGTCTAAATAAGTTAGTGGATTTTGGAACAGGGGGAAACAGTTGACCATTGAAGTGAGAGTGCTGCTCCACCTAAGTCAAGCCACCAACCTAAGCATAAATGGTGAAGACATCAGTAGATAGTGTTGAAAGACACATTGAATAATCTGTCCATTTATGGGGTGAACAAAAGAGGTTGTGTACCGCAAATATCTCCCTTTCTGCAACTTTTCATATGAAAGGAAGATGTGAGAAGGGTGTGGCTACACCTCATTATTTTGTGGCTGATTGTAGTTACTGAAAGGTACTGCAAAAATTTCACTTAGCCATAACATTAAATCCTTTTATTTAGGAAAAAATATAAAAATAAAACCCACCACACTCTGAACTAGCCCAAGTTGTGGTTTCATATGCTTTTTATATTCTCAATTTTATCCACTCAATCTATCTGATGGAGTCAGGAAAAAGCAAAACATTCTTAAGGGAGCCGCTTAGGTGATCAAATCTGGATTCATCTCCTCTCTCCAGCGCTGGAGCACCTCTTCCCGTTGGCTGATGAATCAGGAATCTTTCATCTGGGGCACTTCTTTGTGAGCAGATTTGTGCTGAACCCATACAGGGATTCTGGCATGCATACTATGATTTTGCCATGTAAGGTGAGAAAAAATCAGCGAATCAGGAAGTGAAGCATCAATAAATGTAAGAAACAAGTCCTTCATCCAGAAATATGGATCCTCAGAACATCTACTTTGCTGTAGAGCTGGTTCTAACAGTTTCAGTAGATCTTCATACACCTAAAATAGAGAAAGTGATGCTACTTTTAGGCTTGCTAGCTCTCCAGATCACCGAGTGTGTTGAGCAACACTAGATCTAAGATGGAACAATGGTATAACTAACAGTTAACCTTTACCACAAGCAAAACTTGCCCAGTCCTTGCTTTCCAACTTCTGTTGGTTTTCTGATCCACGACAAAACTTTACTCTCAATGTGCTCGGTTGGATTGTTCACAAGTATCTTCTGTGGGTTTTTGGTAAGTTTTGGAAAGTCTATTCAAAATAAATTAATTGGTTCTTGTTTATCTGCAAATATATTGACACTAGGAAAATGTTTAACTTTCCACACAACACAAGTGATGTAAGGAAGTCACTGAGAGACAAGCTGTCAAAAGTGGCACTGAGCTTCTGGCACTGTAATTTTTGAAAAATCATTTGGACAATTGCAACTAGTTGCATACAGAGCTCTTGTGCTTTCCATTGACATAAATATGACTTGTGGGTGCTCAACAGCCTTGAAGAAGCTATATTTTTGTATGTAAAGATGTTTATCCACACTTAGAAGCCATTTTTATGAATATCTGTTCTAACAACTCTGTTTCTTAGTTTCTCAGTCCATAATGGAGAGACGTGTGATAGATTTTATCATGTCGGACCTTTCATGTTTCTTGAGAATAAAGGGTTTCCTAAGATGGAAGCGTCTACAAAAACTGTAAGTATTCATTTCATGTCTATGTCTGCATTTAATTTTAGTGTTCATCTGTGGATCTAGCACAATCTTTGCAGCATCTGATTGCTCACATCTCATAAGTGTACTGCTTGACCTGCTAAAGATCTGCCTGTGACAAAGTTGCAAAACACCTGAAAAAGTACTTTATTTCCTTCCTCTTCAGTCATAACCGGAGATCTGCAGGAATCATCTTTCCTGAGAAATTGCATTTCACAAGCTCCCTTAAGCACGGGGTCAACTTGAAAAGGGCCAGTGTTTGTAGACAGACCATTTGCTTTTGTTTGAATGTTTAATTTGTTTATTCCTGTTTTCAAGTAATCCCTAAGCAATATAGTTCCTGTAGCTGTGATGGTTATGAATTCAAGTTATTCACCTCCCAGAGGGTCAGAACTTTCATCGCTATGCCATTGGCATGAAGCAGTGAGTGTTGCATATTCATCGTCCGAGACACCGGTTAGAGGGCCTCAAAAAAGCCTGACTTTTTTGTTCTCAGAACAAGGAAAACAATCCCTTCCCTTCTCCGGTCCCTTGATAAGAGTTTCTGTCCAATAACGGTGCTCTCTGCTCTGAGGCACATTTAACTGTGAAGTTTGCAGCGGGAGAGGCTTTCCTTCAAGCTGTTAGTGTTTTATCCTGGCAGGCTCCTCGAGATTGTTGTGAGGAGTCTAGCCAGTTGGTGAGCTTTGTAATCTAAACCAGCTGTCCCAGGCTGAGGCCCCCATTTGCATTGTTTAACATACTTAGAAAATGAAGTGTTCATTTTTAACATTCCTCCTCCAATTGGTTTAATGCTGAATTACAGAAGAGAACTAAGCAAAACCAGGTGCTTTCTCTGTATTCTCTCCAGTGTCTGAGGAGGTACAGACTGCTCCCGATCTTCTCCATTACTTGCTATTTCATTCTTTGGACTATAAATGACTGAGGAACTGAAGTGCTAGCAGAGGGTAATGTTTGGAAACACTTTCTAGTTATTCATCAGCACAGGCTCTGTTTTTTTTCCACCTTTCCCCAACAGTTTTGGACATGCAAGGATTAAAAAGGTAAGTGCTATGCATGAAACTTCTTTACTTACTGAAGGGAAACTTACTTGTGGAAAATATCTGTGGCAAGGATTCAGTATGCCAATCCACTTGCTAAATCCATTTGCAAAGAGACGGGATCTCAATGGTTAGAGGTGGGGAAAGACAATCTGTCTGTTATTAAAACTGTGCTATCTCTGAAGATTTTCTTCTTAATCTGTGCTTATATCCTCCACTTTAAGAACCCCAATATCGGTGGGAGTGCTGAATTGCAACTGCAAACAAGCCCCCTGGCTGCAGTGATTGATTTGAAGCTAATTAGTTACTATTGCAGAAGTTAATTACTAGTTTAAAATACTCTGCCTGCTGGACGAGCTGCTGTGACCAGCTGAATAAAGCATTGATAGGCTGTGCTGTATGTCTGCTGATAATTCTTGAGCAGATTTGAGATCTCAAATAATGGGCAAACTGCGATGGTGGCTGCAGACAGAACACGTATGAGGCAATAAGGTCACCCCCACCCCAGGAGGGAAGAATATATCATCTTGTAACAGCGGAAACTAAAGACCGCCTAGAAAAGTACGAGTTCTGTCTGACTGATTTTATGGCAGATTTTGCTAGTGTGTACTGCTCTGCAACACCGTGAAGTGCACCCGTGTCGCTATGTATGTTAACACACAGCTATAACCTGTTGTATTTCCTTCTAGTGCTGCCCTTGCTATGCACAGAGTGAGTGTGCAGAATTTATACCCAGTGCCAGATTTAAAACATCTTCAAAAAAATTTAAAGGATTAATAGATGAAGTGCAAGCCTAAATAGATAACTCTGTACTTTGAATGCTTTGCATCCGACTCTTACAGAAAAGTCTGTGTAGAATTTGCTTTTCCTTGTCACTTAGAGGCTGCCAACAAGCACGATCTGCCTCCGCAGCACTACGAACAACCATTTTAGGGTTTGTGTTTACTTTTCAGAGCTTGTGCCTGTTTCCACATTTCAAGCAAATGTGTCCAAATGTGTCGGTCTCTGCTGGTGCATGGTTTTGTCTGATGCATTTGTAGGTCTTGTTCAGCGGCTCAGTTTGCACTGGAAATCGGAGACAGCTCTAAGAGAGAAAGTTGGCAGCTTAGTGGAGTAGCAGAACTGAGACTACCTAAAATATCCTGTGCTTCCTGTGCTGGTTTTGTGGGAAATGTATACAATTGCCGTTCAGAACTAGAATCCAAGCTAAACAAGGTGGGGGTTTAATAGTATTGAGAAGAAATTTTCTATAAGGCAGAGGCAAAACACTGAAATCTGTAGTACAGAGAAAAAAAAGGTATTTCTTGCTGTCCTTTCCTGCTTTCCTACTTGGAGGTGGGGGGTTGGTTGACCGGAGAGCTTTCATGCTCCAGGTAAAGAGTCCACTATATAGCCACAGAGCTCTGTTAGCGAGGGACCCTCTTCTCTCAGCTGCAGTGAAGAGACCCAGCAAGTCCCGCTAGATGCTAAGATGACTGGGGAAGTCTCCACTGAAGATAGCAGCTTCTAGTAGCTGATGACCTGGCACAGTGTGTCTACTTGCAGAGCAATGTAGTACTGAAGACTGAGGAAAGGGACAGAATCTGGCCCCAAGAAAATGGATTAATCTCAGATATAGTCTCCTGGGGATGAAGTGCGGTTTAGCAGCTAGCGCAACTGGCGTGGATTCAGGACCTCCTGCATGACAAGCCTGCAGTCCTGCCAATGAGTTGCTCTGTGAGCTTAGGAAGGGCCCATGTGCTGGTTTACCCATCTGTAAAATGTGCACAGTGTGCATGAAGAACTTGGATATTGTCAAAAGAAAGGTGTCAGAGAGAGGCAAAAATGCTTTACTGAATATTATGTGTTTGTTCATTAAGCAGCTACTGCGTGGGGTGGTATTAAAAGAAAATATTAGTGAATACTTATGTACAAATCAATTCTGATCCCAATTTCATAAAACCATAGCAAAATTAATGACTCTGAGATCTGAATCTGGCCCACAATCATATTGCTCTCTCTCCAGAGGCCAAATTCATGTTGACAAAACTCTGGAATGCACTGAAGTGTCACTACAGATTAACTTGTCCGTGTGTATTTAATTCTGTATAACGAGCCTGGATATCAGAAGGTTTTCAGCCTATTTTCTATGCACATTACAGGATACTGACTGCTTTCACACTGGCCGTCTGCCTTTCGAACCCTGGAAAAGCACAGGTGAGAGGTGCACAGAGAGATCTCTGTACTGTTTTATACTGAAGCACTATATGGCATGAGACTTAACTGGCTAACAGGTGAATAGGAAGCTCTGTGGTCTGGGGTTTACATGAAAAGGAAGCTGTGTGGTCTAAGGGTTTAGAGGGGAGGACTTGGAGCCAGCAGGATTCTGGAGTTGAACAAGGACTTAGCTTTTTGACTCATCCTTGCCAGCTCAGCAAAATATCCCTGCAGAAACCTGGACCTCACTAAAAACCTGATTCTGCTTCTGAACTGAACATGTCTGAAAAAGGAAATAAGAAAAGTCATCCCACAAGAGCAGGGACAGTTCAGTTCTGTGATGGGGAACACCAATGTTTGGAAAACTCAGTCACGTAAACAGGCATGTTCTGTGCATAGCAGTCTGGCAGAATCTTAAGACTTTGTTTTTGGACTGCAAGCCTGAATGACTGCATCCTAGCTAGGGCTTCGCTTTAATTTGTGCCCAAAGCCATTTTTGTTCAAGATGCAGGGCTTTTGAGGGTGGATGGAAGTAGAGCAGTCCAGTTCTTGAAATAGCAGAAGCATTAGTTCTTTGTGTTCTTGGGCTCCAAGTGGACTTTAAATTAAGAAAAACAGTTCCCAAAGGCATGTTAAGCTTGGATTCCTAGTTGATAATCCAGATATGCTCAATGTCCAGAGCTGTGTTTCTAAATACCTTTGCCAAAAGACTTTGAAAAGTAGTTGTGTTTTTCTTCTGTTAGGTTGAAAATTTCCTGCATGTGGCGTGCTTACTGATATTTTTGTGAAAATTGGATCTGTATGGGAAATGCTTTTCATGCCCCTCGAGAATTTTTGAGATGTCTTTAAGGGTTTGTTTTTATAATTTAAAAAATATTATTTCCAATGTTTTTTTTAATAGAAACATCTTGTACCATAAATTAATTTTGAAGTCCAAGCAAAAAAACAACTTGAAACCAAATGATAGCAACAAATTCTTTCTGAAGATATTGAAACAGGTCATTTCAATATTGGAAACTTTTCTAGAATAAAGCTTAAGAAAACTGTTGAAATCACTTCTACAATAGTCTCAGTGTTTCTGAATCATGGTTTACTGTGGAAAAAAATAATTTTGTTAAAAACTAACCCAACTTTTCCATCTAACCTAGTTGTAGTGTGTGAACTACAGCACAGGAGAAAATAAGAACAGGTTGAGTATGTAAGTTCTCTAAAACGTGAGGCTGATTATACATTCACTCATCAGAATACCTTCCCCACCGTGATACCAAAGTATCTTGTAATGCCAAAATAAATGAAGGCAGAATTCCTTCCCACATGTTTGACACTATTACTAGTGGTTCTGTATATTTGGGCATGCAAATGGCAGGTGCAGTTCCAATAGTGCCATGTATTTCGTGTCATGTCCCCTCCCAGCTTTTGCAGTGGCCCACTTCCATTGACTAATCTATCTCACACCTTGTCTCCAACCTACAATTCGCTACTTCTCCAAACATATGCAAAGTACTTTAAGGTTTTCCGTTGTTTTTTTCCACAGAGTCCAAAATGAGTGTCTTTAGCATTTAACAACAACAACAAAAAAGGAGGAATCCTGAATACACTCCCACCACGTACCCTCTGGTTCCTTCAGTGGTTTTTGTTTTCTTGATGTCTCTTGCCCACCTGCCTTCCCATTACCCACTTACTGGAAGGATCGACTTGTGTCGACTGCGTGGCCCACTGCCACATGCCCAAAGGGTCTGTCAAAAACTAGGGAGAACAGGGAATCATTTTAATGGGTTTTGACAAAAGTCACTAGTTAGAAATGCTGAGGAACATGGATTAGGTGTTGAAGACTCCAGGTTCCAGCCCTGACCAGCAGTGTAGGATAGGAAGAAACGAGGTTTCCAGTGACTTTGTATGCATAGAACACATGTTGTGTACAGATTTATCCCCTAAAAATCTAAATGTTTTGTGTGAACTAAAAGCCTTACTTTTTTAAGTTTGTGTTTTAACTCTGGCTTCAGGTCAGCTGGCTAGCTTCTCGAGAGTTATGTACTGAACCATCTACATGTGGAGTTTCAAAGCATGTTAGAGAAGTCAGCTAGTACCTCTGAACTGATGCCCCCTTGTTCTGGCAAAAACAAGATCCCAAAATAGAAGAACACAGCTTCTGTGTTAACTCCTGGTAGGGAGTGTGTGGCACATCAGGTGTTGGCTATCCCAGCATATCCCAGCAGAGAGTAACAGCCTGAAACTATCACCACCTGTGGAAGTGGCCTTCTGGGTTAAGGGGCTGTCAGGCGCTGGAGGTCTCTGGTTCATTCCTCGTTGCCTGTCCTTTAGGGAAGGGACTTTATTTTGGTGTCCTGAACATTCTGGTGTAGTGCTGAACAGTTCTACTAAGCGTGATAACCCAGGTGAGCATCTGACTCTGCAGCTGTCTGATTTCACAGTTACTGAGTGTCCTTTGTTTTCTCCTTTTAGCAACAATGCACTAATGGGTTTGACCTGGACCGTGCCTCTGGGCAATGCTTAGGTAGGATTTTAATTACATCAATGAACTTAATTCGGGGTTCAGAAACACTGCCTTTGTTAACTTTGTGCTGTTCTTGGTATGTTTTAGGTGAAAAGTCCTTGCTGTGTGATAAATGTGTGTGTGAATAAATACATGTGTGTATATATATAAATGTGTGTGTGCATTTACATAGCCCAAGGATATATCGATCTGTGACACGGGGATACTAACTGGCTGTCAGTGCTTCCCAAATACTTGTAATGCAGTGAAATGAGTTTGGGAGCTCAGTCGCATTGCTAAATAACAAGGGTTGTTCATCCTCCTTCTCTGTCTCCTCCAAACTCAGTGTTCTGTACCTGCAGGCCCCAGATAAAGTTTATTACTGCTCTGTGTTGAAACTCTAGGACAATCAGTGAAGCAGGTGTAGGGAAACATTCACTTTACCCTATAGCACCTTTTCATAAATGAATGCGAAGGGAGGCTCTCAGTCTCCAGGGCAGCATCTTCTGTGTGAATTAAAGTCCCTCAAACAATGAGGGGGAAAATGAGCAGCAGGCTGCTTGCTCTGTCATGGCAGTCAAATGCTTCTGTGCTCTGAGAACCAAACAAACATTCAGTTTGGGTAAACCACTCGTATCTTTCTAAATTTGATTCAACAACAATCTCAATTGGAACAAGAAAGAGGCCTGAACCACGTCCCCAGATCTGAACATCCCTAACTTTTTCTGTGGGAGGGAGCTTGGGAGTTCCAAATCAGAATCCAAGTTTCACAGCTGGGCAAACCAAGCCACCAGTGTTTGAAATCCTGATCTGCATGTTGTGGTTTGGACAGACCCACTAGCAGGAATAGGCGGTAGCATGCTGTAGCCATGTGTAAATCAGTGTTAAAACCGAACATTTATAGAATAACAAAGCAGGCTTTCCCCTCTCCCTTTAATGCTGAATTAAAACAAGTAGAACACAGGATATATGGAATATATGGGAAGTTTCCTGATCTAGTGCAATCTAACTTTAAAGCAAGGATCTGCAAAGAAAGATTAGCCCTTCTGTTCAAAGAGAGTATCAAATTTTTAGCAAAGTCTTGATTAAAAAAAAAAAAATTAACTGTTTTTCAGATAGCTCACGCTAAGAAGCAATCACTCACTTAACTTCTGCAATTTCCTTCCAGATATTGATGAATGTCGGACTATTCCTGAGGCCTGTAGAGGAGATATGGTGTGTGTCAACCAGAATGGTGGCTATTTATGTGTACCCCGAACAAACCCAGTGTATCGATCACCATATCTGAATCCTTACTCAAATATTTATCCACCGCCCCCAGCACCAGGCCCAGTTCCTAACTACCCTACTGTTACAAGACCTCTGATATGTCGATTTGGGTACCAGTTGGATGAAAACAACCAGTGTGCTGGTAAGTAGTAGAAATCTTTATTCTGCATTTTTATTTACATTAAAGCTTGTCTGACATTAAAGAAACAATTGTCCTACAATTGTCCTTTGGTTATTCTTGTGTCACTGAAGCCCAAGATGCTGAAACTTATTTTAAAGGGTGTGAGCTGTACATTCCGTATAGTCATAACTCAGTGCAAGCTAAGACATGTTCTAGTCTGATTATTTAATGAGGAAATCTGCTTCTATGAGAGAAGTAATCTTTTTATGACATAAAAAAACATCTGATGGTAGGTGATTTGTTAATTAATCAAAAGGATGCCTTTCATGCTTATGATTTTGTCCTTGAGAGATGGCATGGCCTGCATTTGAAGTATTAGGCTGGGACTGAGGAAATACTGATTTGGTTCTTGGTTGTATGTGACCCTGTCCAGATTTCTGGATGTAGGTCTTTCACCTGTAGATGGTATAAATAAGAGTTGTTTCTTCCAATGCTTTGTGTTCTTCATTTAGACTATGATGCCTTTGGAGTACATCTTATCTAGAGGGTATTACACAACTCTTGGTACTACTACCGGTGCCTTAATGACTATATACTTCTCCAGCTGAGACTGGAAATCTCTTGTTCTAGGTACTGCACAAACACACAGAGAAAGAATTGCTGCCCCAGCAGACCTTTGATATTTTCTTAGGACCTTGGTGTTCCCCAGTCTCCAATAATAATAATAATAAAATAAGTAACTCTGTGTTCTTGTGTTGGTAGTTCTTCTATTGCAACTTCTGGCTAGACTTTGATTTCACTTACTCCATTTTATACCAGGTTTACCATACATCTAATCTGGTTCTGTGTTATGCAAATTTATGGGAGATTTGGAATAAATCCCTTTTGGTTTGCTTGCTGTTGATGATGTCATGTTACAAAGGAATAGAGAGAAAATTTCTGAACTAATCCAAAGGAAATTCCACTGGCCAGGATATTCATTTTGATGCCAGACTTGGCTACAAGAGATCAGAATCAAGCTAATCACTGGTGACTGTCAGAGTAAATGCTGCAGATGTAGCTCACAGGTCTACCGCAAAGTTGGTCTCTAACCACTGCTTCTGGGTCTCAGTTTTCTATTTGTTATTGTGTGTAGCTAACTCATATAAAAGTTTTGGTGATTTTTTTGTTGTTGTTGTTTTAAATAGAATTGGTCTCTGACAAGTATAAAAGCCCAAATCAATGGAGATGTGTGCTTTCAGTAGAGAATTTTGTCTGTCTGCAAACTAAGGAATTGCATTTAATGCAGAACGTTTCTATTTGAATTCTGCTGCAGAACAACACGAGCGGAAACTGACTTGTCTTCTGAGAAGATTTTGCCTTCTTGTCTGGAATTTCTGGCAAGACTTGGTTTCTAATGATGTACTTCATTTGCTTCCCTATGTGAGGAGATCATGATGTGTCTCAGGAGACGTGGAAGTACAAATTTAAATTCAAATTATTTGGGGCACATTTTTCTATAGTTGAATTATTGATCTCACTATTATCCAAGGTAGCAGAAATACATTTTCTAACTAGCACTAGTAGTAATATATACTGTAAAATGAAATAAATAAACACCTTTTTAATTTTATTTTTTATTTTTACAAAGAGTTTTGAAATCCTGGGATAACTGTTGAGTTTGCTGTAAAAATAACCATGTATGCCATTCAATCCTTTAAAAATTTCAGCCAGTCCTTCTGGTGTTAGTGAACAGATCATCTTAAGTTAAGGATTGATTTGTAGGCTTTCAGGAGTGTTTTTATTTTGCTAACTTTGATGTAGGTGAATCAGGAAATGGGACAGTTAATAGAAAAGAAGTGCTGAAATCAAAGGGGAAATGAAATCCCTATATTTACTGTCTGGCCTGCTGCACACAAACCATACAAATCAAAACAGGTGGATTTTGGAAACTTTGACAGTGGAACTTCCAGCCTGTAAAGGCTGTGTCTGTTTCCATCCATGCTGGCAGAAATGTGAGGACTAATTCTTAAATCAGGGCTGTTCGCTTCTGTCACTTTAACTTTCAGACATGGGAATTTAATTGTGAGGGAAAGTTTGGTGAATAGAGACATTAACAAGAATAGATGGGAAAAGACAGACTGCTATTTGAGTATCACAGTTAGCTGGAAACAGTTTTTGAAAGTCTACATCAGGTTTGAATTTGGGCGAATGGTAGGTCATGTTTGTGTTAGAGGAAGAAAAATGAAACTTAAAGAAAACAAGACCTGTCAGATTGAAAGGGTCTCTGCTGAGCTTAGGTTTCATTTTTGATTTAGTGAAATCCCGGGAGACATTCACTGTCTTGATGCACTATTTATTTTTGTGTCTCTGTGCCGTAGGATGGAAAGTGTAGGCACCAAGAGAATGGTGTGAAGCACTGCATGTCTCACTGCAGTGGCAGGAGAAAGGTCTTGTCCCGTTTCCAGGACTTCTGGTGCAGTTAACGGGGCTGATGTTCAGCCTCGTGCATGAAGGTTGTGGATGTGAGGCACCAGGGGAACTTGAGAGGGTCCCCAGGCAGCACCGAAATTTCACCCAAGTCATTCAAGAAAGGCTGAATCGCACGAGTCACAGCTCCATCTTACGCTAAGCAAATTATAAGCATTGCTCACGTTAGTGGTATTTTGGTCCCTGTATGCTTCCCTGCTTGTCAGCATTCAGCATGCTCTTAGGCTATGAAGCACTTAAAGGGTTAATTTTGTGGTGGAATGGTTGAAAAGAGTAAACTGGAAGTTCTTCTGCCCAGTAGCTGAACCTCTATATAACTTACAGGTTTGTTATGCTGGGGTTCTGGCATCTCCTTCCAGCACCTTCTTTCCAAATAAAAAATTAGACACAGGTATTTCCATTAAGGATGATGAGACTTTTTTCTATTGACTTCAGGGGAAGCAGAGCTAGTCTCATGCCAATGTTTCTGAGAAATCCTTTTTTTTTTTTTTTTTTTTTCTTTTTTTTTTTTTTTCTTTTTTTTTATGGTCAGATATGGGGTTACAGATCTGGGCCACATTTTCTATGGCTAGGCCAACAGAAATCTTTACTTTCTCGTTGAATTCCAGTCAAAACAGTTTATTAAACACAGGAACCTGCCCTGGGAGATTTGCAGCCTCAGCTTTGAAACACTGAGCTTGTTCAAGAGACTTCCAAAGTGAAATAGGATAAAAATTTGATCTGGAAGCAGTGTAAGACTTAACAAGCTCTTTTTTTTTTTTTTTCTTTTTCTTTTTTTTTTTTTTTTTTTAACCTCCTTATTGCTAGAGCTGACAGAAAAGGGGAAGGCTATGAGAGGGTCACTCTACCTGCCTGCCAAGCCTCCACGTCCTAGGCTCTCAGAAGAATGTGCACCCCAGGTGTTACAAATAACATTCTCCTCTTGGGGGCTGATATATTGCAACATAGGAAAAAAGAAATCCAAGCATTTTTTTTTTTCCTTTCCAGCTTTTTTGGCTTCTACCTTTTTGACCTGGATGGTCACAGACAAGAGTTAGGTGTCCACGTTCCTTCCCCATCATGTTCACTGCTCAGCCTTACCAAGGATCATTTCTGGACATCTTTTCAAGATCTCCAGGTCTTGTCCCTTGTGAGACAAAACATTTCCTGGCACAAGTACCTGATGCAATGAGGTGTCCCAATGACACCTGTTAGTGACCACTTCGCCCACTCCAGTGTCCTCCAGATGATGCAGAAGCAGCTGTAGCCACTTCTGGCAGCAGGCAGAGAAAATACTTCAACGATAATTTTGTTTTTAAATCTTCTGTGGGCCTGATTCCTGATGGATGGATGGGTATTTTTACTGCTGGAGTTGCTGAATGCCTTATGGCTTGTATGTATAAATGTGCTGTGCTTTCAAATGCATGTGTAAATTCATTCCAAAGCAGGTTGGGAATGATTTACAGCCACAATTAATGCTGGAATAAAAGACCACATTCAGGAAAAAGCAATGAACAACTAGCCTAAGAGCACTGCTCAAACTGTTTGTCTTCTAATGCTACTTCTCTATAAATACTGAATGTTTAGTCATACTAATGACTTTTTGTTTGTGGCACTTGCTCTCGTAACAGTTGGCAAGATTAAAGTGGAGCAAGGGCCCCTGGTCTTGCATTATACATTTGTAAGTTGAGAGTTCTTTCCAATTTCCCTTCGCTCCACCTTGCTGTTTCCTGATTTACAATGATTTTTAAAACATGCCTCGAGCACAGATCCTTCTGGGCATTGTGGAGAAAACTGTAATGGGTGGACTCTTATTTTTGCTTTTTATCCTGTTAATGTAGATGCACAATGTGAGGAGATGATGCGGGTGGGGAGGCATCTTAAGAGGACTGAATGGAGGATTTTGAGCAAGCAATCAGACTGCAAAGATGGAGAAGTACATGTTAGGAAGGGTGTAAGTGTCAAGCAAGATGAGTATGACCTAGAGATGGAAAGAAGGGAAGAGTCCAGTGGAGGAGATAATTTTTTTTTTTTTTTTTTTTTTTTTTACAAATCTTTATTTTTGAAACAAAGGCTAAAAAGAAGAAGCATAAAAACAGCGGGAAATGGAAAGATACGCTTTCCTAGTGAAGTCAGAATTGTTCTGCAAGGCGTCCTCTGTGCAGCAGTCATTGCTTTACCTTTCCTCACTTCCCAGCAATGGCCAGGACTCCCGACATTCCACACCTACAGATCCCCAGCCTGTTGACCATGGAGTGAAACTCCGTCCTTCAAAGCATTACCTTTGCACAGATGGGTTTTAGATCATTATCATTTATATTGCTAGCATACCTAAAACCCACATCCAAGCCTGCAGTCGTACTGACCTGACCTCCACTCAACCTCACGAAGAACAGCCTAGATGAGTTTTCAAGCAAAAGGAACCAGATGTGTCTTCATTTCCCTCTCCTCTCCCCAGATGTACACAAGAAAGTGAAATGAGGTGCCCAGGTCTTGTGGCAGAACTGTGGTTGTGCCAGGGATAGAGCCCAGAGCTGTGCCTTAGCCACTGAGCCAGAATGTCTTATAATAGCAACCCTTCTGCAGTGAGCTCTGTCCTATTAGAAACAGGAGGAAGAAAAGGAGTGAAATGCAGGAGAGACTGTGCCCTGGGAGGGGCAGTATAAAGGAGAAGATAAATGGAATCTGCTCCTGCCATTATCTTTTTTAACCCCAGTTGGCTCAGCTCTGTGTCCCAGGAGACAACATCTCCTGATTAAATTAAGGGTCATGATATGTTTCCTTTACTCCTAAGATGGTTTTCTTGACAGCTTTTGTACAGGGAAATATAAATTTGGACTTTGTGCTGCCATTGTAACAGGACAGTTGCCTCTCAAGAAAGAGTTGTGGTTGGTAGCTAGGGCTTGGGCTGGAGGATTTTGGACTTGGTTCCTGACTCTGCCATAGACAAACAGGCTGTGTATTTTGGGACTCTAGCTCATGATGTTTAAACTGAAAAAAATCTTTTCTGGGGTTGTACAAGAATCATTTCAGGAACGGATGATAGCTTCTGAGGCAGATTCCTGACTGCTATCATTTAAAAAATAGTAATCAAGAGGAAAAAAAGACCCAGCTTAATAATCTGGCAACAGTGAAGCTTGAAATAAGGAGTGGGGAACTTACTTCGCTAGTGCATTAAACTGGTTCAATATCACAAGGCAGTTTTGTCTATGTTTCTGACCAGATGAGAGGAGAAGTGCCAGAACTTCATCAGTATTTCCCCTTTACTTCAAAAATACCTGTGCTACAAAAGCTTTCAGTGGTTATTTGATCCTGTTGCTTTTCAGTCACCATCTACTTATTCTGTGATCGTTTCTTTTTTTCTCCTTCTCTCCGTCTCCTTCTCTGGAGATATTTAAGGCCCGTCTGGATGCCTACCCGGGCAGCCTGCTCTGAGGAACCTGCTTTGGCAGGGGGGGTTGGACCCAATGATCTTTTGAGGTCCCTTCCAACCCCTTCAATTCTGTGATTCTGTTTCAAGTTCTAGCAAAATTCTTGATGATCGTCCTTTGATTATCTCAGGTAACGACAAGAAAAGACAAGCCAGGTAAAATAAAGATGTGGAGAATACAAACTGTGTGCTCTAAGACAGGATCATATGCCAGGGACTGACGGTTATGATATGTGCTCTGTATGAACATCTGATATTAACGTTGTAGAGCATAGATGTACTTAACATAGCCCTGTCCCACTGGATAAACCCACATCATTCGGTTCCAGACAAGCACAGTTATAATTATTTTGGGTCCAGAGACTCGGTGCTTACGATCTGATGGTTTGATCTATTCACAAGCCCACCAGTCTGCTGAAAGGTAATTGTGAGCTGACCATAAAATATTCATGGATGAAAAGGTACATCTGAAACCACTCAGAGCTCCTTCCTCCCTCAGGAAACCATTGCACCAGCACAGAGGAGGGACTGGGGCTGAGGAAAGGTAAGGCTCAGCCTGTCCCTACAGCAGTGTCCATCAGCAGGGTCATTCCTGCATTCCTTCACCTCACCACCAAGCGTATCCTACCCCAGCAGAATTGACAAAGGAAAATGAGGGTGCAAACACTGCTTTTCACTGAAGGAAATGTGTTTGTGGTGGAGGGATTGACTTGATAGAGGAGGCTGCTGTATGTGTCTGTAGCCAGGTAAACTGAGCCTTCTGTGGCTTGGATTATTCCTTCTGTCATTCCTTGCTAAGTGCACTGTAGGAGGAGCACGGTCTGGTGGTTAAAGCACAGGAGTGCTTCATTTATTTGTGAAGCTTCTACTACTCACACAGAAATGGATAAAGCTTGAACCAAGAAATATAACATGCAAGCCAAGAAAGCTGGCATATTATTAAGAAAACTGGCATCTCTACGTGGAGTGAAAAAAGCAGGCTCCTGGGTATGGCAGAATGTAACAGTAAACGCAAGTCTTATTGATCTGCATGTCAGTGCCTTTCAGGCATCGCTAGCTGGCCATATTAGTGTGCAATGATGTGAGAAGGGAAAATAAAAATAAGTGTGGCTATGGTATAGTCCCAACTGAACTGCAGTCAGACTGGTTAAATAGCTGCAAAGTCAACTGGAGGCCAAAGCTCCTCTCAGCCCTGTGGTAACGGCCCCCATTGATTTTGAAGATCTTAGGATCTTGGAGCAGAAGTTAGAAGAATTAGAAGAGTTCATTAGGTTTAGTTTAATCTGTCTGAGCCTAAGGCACTGACCCCCCTCAGAACAAGCTGAATCGGCTTATGGACAGGGAGTCTGCTGCCATGTTTTCCTCCTGCCAGATTCCTGATACCATGATGAAGGTTTCTTAGATGCTGTGGGAGAAGAGCAGAGAGCTGGTCACCTTAAAAACTGTGGCAGCCAGGGGAGTGTTTGAATTTGCTTCCAACTTCAGCTTGAACTCAGCTGTTTCTGTCTGTGGATGTGTCTTTACCTGCTTATTATTAGGGAGTGATTGAAAGCTTACTGGTTTTTCTGTAGTGAGGCTGGGAGGGAAGCATAGTGGTATATGGAGGGGGACAGCAGAATGGGTCACACTGCAAAATGTACCTGGGTCATATGCAGAGAGGGGACATGGGCACAGAATGGACAGCATTCATGGCGTGTTGCATGTCCAGGTTCAGGAAGGTTGACGTTCCTGTAGACTGTCCTCTCTCTGTCATGATGTGCTTCAGCTTTCTCTTTGCCTTGGGGTTGGGTGATATCTTTGGTATCCAAAGTGGCAAGAACCCAGGAATCCCATCTCCTTAGCTTTGAAGGCTGCAGGGGAAAAGAGCATCCAAGAGAAAGAGGTTTAGCCTATTCACTGCATTGTGGTTGGTTTGATGGCCTCAGTAAAGCTTGGTGTCTCTGAACTGGGGGTTATTGGTCATTGGGCTATGAGCCAGACAATACAGAGCCTTCAGCTGTCAGCAAGAGCCAGTTGGCAGGAGGCTCTATGTGACTCAGTTAAGAGGAGCACTGCTAGTGCCCAGCCTGCCATATCCCCAGGCATGTGCTGGCCAGGGCAGGGCTCTAACCCCTGCTGTTAATCTCTGAATGATTCCTTAGACTAACCACTAAAAGCGGTTTGATACGTGGGGCTTTGTGGCTGCTTTGCCTTTATTATGTCTTACTTCTAGGGATTTCAGCAGTGCCAGATCAGTTAAAGCCACCATGTACCGATTAGCTCTGTCTGCTCTGGAGCAGACTGAGTGAGAGCTTTCCTTTGTGGATAGCTGTCACGCGAGGCAGACCTGCCAACCAGGCGGTTAAGGGGCTTAAGGAAAATCAAGTCACTTGATGGTGCTGGAAGACTGACAGACTTCACAAGTACCCTTCCTCAAGCCGCTGGCCTTGTGGCTTGCTCCCCTCTTGTTTTCCTGCAGAGTCTGTTTTGGCTGTGGGCGACAGTCCATGCCTAGCGGTCTGCTGGGAGCCTCGGGGACGCTGCTTCTGGGAATGCCTCCTTCTCTCCCTCCCTTTGGCATGGCGTGCAGAGCTCACTGTGTCCTTCCACAACAGAGTGTCTTTCTTTAACTGTAAGGCTTATTTATTTTTGGTCCTGTTAATGGCACCAGCACTCTGCTCAGGCACATGTTAATCGTCGCATGCATTAACAGCACCCGCAGTGCCTAGAGATGGCAGCATTCTCAATGGCTTACAAATCACCATTTTTCTTGGCCTCTCCCTTATATTTCTTGGGTCAGCTTTGTTTCTTTTCTCTTGGTTCCAGCCTGAAATTGGCTGTGGTTTTATATCACAATCAAGACGTAAAGCCAAAATATATAGCAAATATGTATTGGCTCCTTTACCTGTAGAAATCAGCCAGACGGGTGGTATGCTTTGCCAGACTCTATAGATGGAGGTAATGTGCTGGCATTGCTCTTTTGTCTTGTCCCCAGGACGCTGGATGCATGGCAGAGCTGCCACGCAGAAATGTGAGAGCTGCCTGATGTTGTGTGTGGTTTAACGTGTTCTGATCCCTCCATCTGCCAGTTGACTGGCTTCCCATTTTAGTACTTCAGTGATATGACAGAATTTCTCAAAGGAAAAAGCTACCGGGAGGTGAATGGGAGTTGCACTTCGCCGGCCCGGCTCAGGGGAGCAGTCTCAGTGTTCTGCCTCGCACCTGAGGTGCGCTGGCCATGAGGACGATGAGAAGGGCCAAGTTCCTCTTCAGTTTTGACACCAGCAACCCCCCTCTGTTTTTAGTTCATCTCAGCCATAATTTATGGTTGCAGGTGCCCTGTGGTAGAAGGCTGTGCTGCAGTGTAAGGAGAAAGATGGTCTGGTTGATGGGTGGTGGTACAGGTCACAGGACAGCTGAAATGAAGAGCTGGGCTCTCAAGGCTTGGGCAGGCCCCTTGCTCTCACTGACCTCCACTCTTGATGGAAGTTTGACATGCAAATGCCCTTTATTCTAGCCTACAGTCTTTTGCCACAGGCTGCTGGCACAACCTCTGACCTTGTTGCTCACTATTTTTTTCAGCATTGACCATTTACCTGAGGTGAGTCTAGATTTTCAGGCAGGATCATTCAGCACTTTCTGAAACGTAGGGTGTGTAAGGGGTCTTCATTTTGGACCTGGTGGTGCATGTATACAAAAGCACAATTCCTTCTGGAAAATTTCCTTATCTGTGCTATTGCCCATCTCTATATCGATAGCATGCCACTACAGTGAGAATAAATCCACTCGTGTTCATGAAGCATTCAGACACTGAAAGTGCAAGAACAGAGAGCCTAGGAGGAGGGGGAGAGGAGGTTGTCAGGTCCAAATGAATATAAGTGAATCCATGCTCTGATGTCTGAGCTGACACTGGTTTTTGTTCTCTTTTATTTTTTTCCCCTCAAAAAATAATCATAATAATAATTTTTCCTAATATTTTGAGCTTTCATTTTTCTAATGTTTTGTTTTGCTCTGTGAAGTTCTTGTTTTCAAGCCAGCCTGAGCAAGTGAATCATTAGTTGGTGAGCCAGTAAATGGCTTGTTGTATCAAAGGCTGTTTTTGTGGTACAACCCCAGCACACCTGTAGGTAACAAAGAATGGGGAGACTGAACACCCAGTAATACGCACAAGTCAACAAAAGCTACGGTTGTGGTCAGGAAATTAAGGGACTGGAAACCCAGCAGTAGGTGAAGAAATAATCTGATGCTGGGCTGTCTGGTGGGAGGCAGTAATATTGAGAGCAGTGTAGCACTGGGCAGTTTCCCAGTGTTATAAGGTTTCTCATCTCAAAACGCTGAGGGAATACTCCTTTGATATGGTTCTAAGAATGGATCCAAACTACTGACATAAGGCATAAATACTATCAGATAAATGTAGATAAGTTTATGGAAATACCAGTACAGAGCAGCAGCAAGCTGGGGAGCATTACTGAGGCTGACTTTGTTTGAAGCAGTCAAGTATGCTGTAAAGCTGAGGGTAGGATGGCAGCAGTAGGAACTGCAAGTGTCAGAAGCAAAAGTTGTTTGTTGTGGGCAGTACAAAAGAATGCTTATTCTTGAACATGGCATAATTTGCTGAAATGAGGGGAAATTGTTTTAGATTGAGAATAGTAAAATCCCTGCGGATACAGGGATGGGTCAGGTTATACAGGAACATACTAGGTGTGCTACAGGGGTGGAATGGTACTAAATGTATTAGCAGAAATGTTTAAATACTGCCTGAAAAAAATTGTTAATGCTCTCTTGCACCCGTCAGGGTGTGACACATGTTAACGGGTATCTTTAAGTTGATGTGTTTTTTTAGTCCTTTGATGCATTTCCAGCTTCCAGTGTGCATGGAGGTACAGAAGAAAGTTGCCTGCTTTATCAAACCCTGTGAGGTTTGTTAGCATGGGTAAGGGCCTCCACCCATTACATAAGTTACTGTCACCATGGTGGAGGAATGCAAAGCTGAGATAGCTCAGAGGAGTAGCCTGAGGTCCCCTTTCAGGAGGAGGAATCTTGGAGCAGCGTGAAGTGGGACTGCCAGACTGCCACTCCTTACTCCTGGAGCAGGAACGGGGCCAGGGAGGGGAGGTGTGGTCCCAGGGCTGTGAAGCACTGCTGGTTTCCTGCTATTGCAGCCCCTTTGGGGAATCCCAAACCAGGCATAGTCCTTGGATCTCTCATTCGTTTCAGAGGCAGAATTCAGCAATATATAAGGCACTGGTTGCCAGCGAATCACAAAGCATTGCATCTGAGCCTTAATCCAGAAGCAGACTGGAATTATTTTAATCAAAAGCAGGGCTGACTCTGAGATGGAGCAGCCCATATTGACAGCTTTCGGTGTGGGTTTCATGCAGCCTTCCCAAAAGACAGCAGTGTGCCAGCTTTAGGAAGGAGGTGTTCTTCCCTGTTAAAGCAGTCCTGTTTGAAGGTGTGGTTTTGCAAATCTGTTTTACGTTATTCAGCTAGTAAGCAGCATTTTAGGGCAAAATTCTCAGTGAAATAAGTGTGGGTTTGTTTTTCTTGTTTATTTTGTTTTGCTTGCAATGTTACAGTTTGGCTCTTGAGCGTTTTCAAGAGGCTTAACTAGTTGTAGATGAAAAGTGGCATAAGAGAACAATAATAGGCTTGTACAGGGTTACACTTCGTGCTTGTATGCACTGCTGAGGTCACCCCAGAGCCTTCTCCAGGCTGGACAGTCTCAGCTTTCTCAGCCTTTCCTTATAGGAGAGATGCTCCAGTACCTTCACCACCTTTGTGGTCCTTCACTGGACTCTTTGCAGTATGTCCAGGTTCTGGGGAGCCCAGAACTGGTCCCAGCACTCCAGCTGTGGCCTCACCAGTGCTGAGCAGAGCGGAAGGCTCCCCTCCCTCAGCTCCCTGGCAGTTCTTTGCCTGATGCAGCCCTGAGTACTGTTAGCCTTTGCAGCAAGGGCACTTTGACTCCCATTTGATCTGGTGCCTGCCAGAACCCTGAGGGCCTTTTCTGCCAACCTGAAATTTTAACTGGAAAAAGTGAAAATTTTATCAACATATTCCCTGGGCAGTTTTCAAAACCTGCATGTAGATTTGAGTCCAAAGAGCTGTGGCACTGAGGTGTCATATGCCACCAGTAAATGTAATTAGCATCTGATAATGTGCTTTGCATCCACCAATGCCCCAGCTGGTCACGTGCATTCTGAAGCTGATGAGGGAATTGTCATCACAAGATACAAAATACCACCACACACTGCTCTGCTAAAGTCTCAATCTCTCTGCTAGAAGTTTGAGACATTAAACCACTGTAGAAATGCACGATCCATCAGTAGTTCATTCCCTCTGGCCTGAGAGGACCCTGGAATGCTGAATTAACCTTGTCTGCGGTATTCAGTTGGAGATAAGAAAACCACAAATGGAGAAACTCAAGTCATGCTGAGGATTTGCTAACTGTGGTCTGGGCTGGAGATTGTGCCTTTTAAAGCGTGTCTGCTCTCTTGTATGACTAAGTATGACCAGAGTTCTTGTGCTAGTAAGGGGCTACTAACGGCAAGTAATTATAAGGGAAAAATATATAGGATTTAGCTTTTCACTAGAGCAGATCCTCATGATGGAAAACTCACTGGGATGTGCCTTCTGAAGAGTAGGAGGAGGAGTTTGCTTCAGGAATAGCCACAGACATGTTCCATCTGGTTGGGAACATCACCTTTTTTGTTTATTTTCTGTTTTTTTGTTTGTTTTTAAATATATGAACCGAACATGTTTTGTTTTCAGGCCAGGTCACTTGGAATTGAACCATTTTGGCTTGAGAAAGCTCAGTATGAGCATACATCTTTCTGAGTTTTGTAGGGCCTGTGAGAGCTATGGGGACTTCCCATGCCGTTGGCAATACGGCCAGCCACATGGCCAGCCCTCAGCGCTCACTGGAAATTTCTGTATTCTGGTGCAAAGAGACATACCTCGAGATTCTCGGGTGAAAAAATCATTCAGATCTGTGTGGGTGAGTAGGGCAGTACCTATTCGAGCTGTAGCTGTATGGCACCCAATGAAATGATCCTTCCACCTTAATAGTTTCTGGTAATTTAAACAGAGATGCACAAAATATTGCCAATGTGAAGCATGCTGATAATAAGGTTTACAACTGAGCTGTGTACAAGCTTTCTAACATCAAAGTTAATGTTTACATTAAGATATATGTTTATGCTAGGACAGATTAAATCAGAAGTTGTTCTCTTGAATTTACTGGAAACAAAGGCTTGCAGAAAATGAACTTTGATCTCAGTCTGCAGTAGAATTTGGATTTTTACAGATAAAGATTTTATTGTGGTAAAAGAATGTAGTGCTGTCCCGGTTAAATGAAGATGCTTGTCTGAAGCCATGAGATAGCTCAGGGTACCAAGGAGTTGTGTCTGTAGGCTTAGTGTTTTCTCTTAGCTGGCAAGAGCCTCTTACTGCTTGCTGCCTTCAGCCATCTTGTGTGAGTCTGGGAGAAGATGAAGCCCGATCCATGTCAGAGGTGCACGTGGACAGGAATGGGGACAAGCTGCAACACAAGAAATCCTTTTTAGATATAAAGGGAAATATTTTCACTGTGAACGTGGTCAAACACTAGAACAGAGGCTCATAAAGCTTGTGGCTAAAGGTTGTACCCTTGAAGAAATTGAAAACTCAGATGGAGAAGGCCCCGAGCAACCCGACTGAGTTGCTCCTGCTTTAAGAGGAGCCTGGGACCAGATGACTTCCTTAGGCTGCCCCTGCCATACCTTGTGCAACGGCTGTGTGAATGAAGTGCCTGAAGTGCAGGCCACTGTGTCTGATATTGGATTTAGCCTTTAATTTATCTCTGCCTTAGACTCCAATAGACTTTGGGTTGTAACATCAATTTAGCACAGGCTTTGAGCTTTAGCATTGATTTTAAAGTCCTGAGAGATCTTTGGGTGGAAGCTGGCATAGTGAAATACAAACAATGATCAGAAAGGAATATCAGCTTCTCAGTGGAGTGAATCCTTGGTTTCACTGAGTGCAAATCGAGTCAACGTCATCCAGATCAACACAACTGGTTTGTGGCAGAATCAGTAGAGGAAAAGTCATACAGAATGGTTTGAGTTAAAAGGGACCTTAAAGATGATGCAGTTCCAACTCATTGCCATGGACAGGGATACCTCCCACCAGACCGGGTTGCCCAAAACTCCATCCAGCCTTGCCTTGAACACCTCCAGGGATAGGGCATTCACAGCTTCTCTGGGCAAGATCTGCCCTTATCTTGATTTATTCAATGATTCCCAGGTCAGGGACAAGGTTCATGCAAGTGTGAAGTAATTTTTACTAGATGTTTCATTTGCTGCAGTTTCAGCCCTACATCTTGGCCTGCCTGGGAGTTTCATAGTCTCCCAGAACTTGTTGTGTTCCTGCTTACAACTTGAAGTTTTTGGGATTAAACAAAACACAACTTTCTCTACCTCTAAAAGCTGGGCAGATCTGCTTTGAGCTCTTACCTCAGGATTTCACAAATGTTGAAAGCTTCTGTGTTTATTTATGTTTTAAAGGTAACTGGCTTTAAAGGTTTTAAAACAGAGCGAGAAAGAGGAAGGGAAAAAGCCCTTTGAGATGAAACACCTCTTTTTCCAGTGAGCCACGAACTGAGTGTAAAGAGAGCAGGAGACTTGCCAGTAGACATCCACATCACACACTGATTCGAACAAACCAAACCTCCCCTATCCACACAGTTTTCCCTTATCCAGGAAGGTTTGCAACCCAGTTGGCCTGCAGCAATTTTTGGAACATTGCAAGGAAGAATTCCAAGCAAATGTGGCTCAATCATTATAAAACAGTCGATGCCAAATCTGAGTTAAAACCAGTTATTTGAGCAGGGATTATAGGCATTTTCCAATGATCACTGCCGCAGAAATAAATAAATAGATGGTTTGCTATGTATACACTCAAAGGGGAATATTGCCCAACATGCATATCTCTTTGCTATTAACAGTAATGAGGACACAGCTGTCTGAGCCTGGAAGCCAGTATTTGCACAGGATAATTTTCAAGGATTTTTCTGCTCTGCTGGCTTTTGTCCACTACCCAGTCTTTGTGTATGAAAGAGCCCCAAAGACCCTAACATTTATACAAGAATTACCTTGGCTTTGCGGTGCTTTTGAGATTGTTATAAAGCGTGCTGACATATGGACAGATTCGAGACTCAGATGAAATGTGAAAAACAGTCTTCTCCTCTGATAAGCTCCTCCGCTCCCTCAGTGCCAAGCATAACACTCCCTTTGCAGTCTATCGCCCCAGCTCTCAGAGCAGCTGGCAAGGGCCGCTGCTATGGGCTGGGATGGGAAGCTCTCCCTCCCATGGAGTGCACAGTTTCTAACCCTGCCTGCAGAACTCAGGGCTGAGTTTGGGCAGACTAGTGATGTGATTTGAGGCAGGTGTAGCTGGGCAGCTCTACATAGCCTCTAAAGCAAAGGCAAAACTGCTCTGGAGGCATGTGCTGCAAGCACCAGGTGTGTGGCTGAGTTATTTCCCCTGGTTTTATCAGCTGGGTTCAGGGCATGGGGGACAAGGTCTTTGATTCCTGGGGAAAGACAAAACACTGCAGTCTGCATCGTGTGTGCTTTTGACTAACGTAGTTCAAGTGGCATGAGACCATGCCACCTCCAGCAGGAGCCTCCTTGTATCCCCGGGCCAAAGAGCTTTGAATCCAGTCCATTCCTGGAGGAGATGCTGGTGATGATTGCTGAAGTTTTGTGACAGATCAGCTAGTGATGAATCTCGTACCACTATTCCTGTTCCCCATAAAGGAGATCCCTTGCATTCTCAGGTCTACAATCCTTCACTTCCACGGCTGTCTGCACCACGTTTGAGCAGTGGATAAAGCTTTTGACATGTGATATGTCAGAAAAGTCTGCATTTTAATGGAAGAAACAACTCTTCCAATAAAAGTTTTCATTATACCTTGCAGGTGGATATTTGCATCCCTTTATTTTCATTGTGGCTTTAATTTCTGAATCCATTTGGATTGATTTCTTCTGCTGTATTAAAAATAAGGCTGTTCTCCTCTTTACTGGTTATTGTGGTCTACTCGCAGTCTCAGACCTATTCAGTCTGCCAAAACACTTGGAAAAGGAGCTCTTAATGACTCAGTTAAAATGTACGGTCAAGAAGTTCACTTATTAGAGGAAATGTAAACTGACCACCAATTGGCTAAACCAGCTGGCTGGACTGTTTGTGCTAGTGATTTCTCAAAGCTCCCTGGGGAACGAAAGCAGGAATAGCAGTTCTCTTCCTCTAGTTCTCTCATGTTTTGTTCCCTTACAGAAAAGTCTTTGAAATAATTCATTGGAGGAAAAGCCAATAGGATTTCACAGAGATGTTTAAAGGCTTTAGGAATACTGTTTGAAACTCCTATAGTTTTAGTATAATCCTTCTCACAGGATCCTTAAACATTATCTCATGGAACTGCAGAGAAAATACAAAATTCAGCCATAGAAAAATTCCCCTTTTCAGTGTTAATGGTTTGACTGCTATGAAATTTTGTTAGCCTTCTCTAGAGGTTTTTGTATGAGACTATTTCAAGCAATGCAGCACAAGAAGGACTTTTTGCTAGAAGTATGTGTTAAAGTCTCAGTTGCCTGTGCATTCGCTGGCTCTGACTGCACACCTTTTTCTTTTCCATTGCAATAGAAAGTGTCACTTACGTAACCTCCCAGCAGCTGGGAGTGTTCTCAGTGTGTGCTCATTGGCTCCTCTTACCACGATACCAGCAGATCTCAGTGTAGCATATGATCGTATGAAACAGGTCACTTTGAGGAATGGATTAATACACCAGTAATGTTCCATTTATTCAGCTAAAAAGTATTTGCTCCCAATGAAGATGAAATCAGTGATGTGAGCAGCAGCTGCTTGGTACCTCCTAAATCAGCAGGTTCGGTGTAAGCATTGGAATGCTGGCAATTCTTTACCCTGCTCCTCAGGATACTCAGGTCATTCTTGTTCTGCTGCACCACAGCTACTTGGAATAGCTTCAGTCTAGAGGGGAAATAACTGAGATTCCCACGTAACATGTTCTGTGCAACTAATGGTCAATATGGTTGGACTTGGTGATCTTAGAGGTCTTTTCCAACCTAAATGATTCTATGATTCAATCAAAAAAAAATCATAAGTACAGAGAATAAATGCATGGCCTTCCCACGTTTAAGCAAAGCTCTTAATTGCAAGTACTTGTTTGTCTCATTTCTGATGCCAAAATTAACATGTAGACCGTGTATTTGTGTGGAGGCACTCAGGGAATACTGGGAAGAGTCCATGCAACCAGCCGTGATCTTATACCAACAGGGAGCCCTGGGAATTGCTGGAGGTGAGGAGCTGTGATCATGCAAGCTGATGCTGAGCCAATGAACCATGCACAGTGCTGTTGTGAGCACAACAAGAGGAAGAGGCTGCCACCCTTCTGTCCCCGTGCTGTACACTTACATGCATCACTGCCCCATAAATCTCAGTCACAAAAGCAGAACTAGAACTGTGCTCAGAGAGCAAAGTCCTTTCACAGTTAAGCTGCTGTTTATCATCTTTGAGTAATGCTGAAAGTGTGTTAGCAAAGGAAACACTCTGATAGCTGGCAGGAGATCTAGAACCTGTGATACATGTTGAGCAATTTTCAGACCAGGCAGAATGAGCAGCAGTACAGATTCATGGCTCACATTAATATCCCCTTCCAGGCTGACCATCTATTTGAAAAGAGTAATAATAATAATTTAATCCTTGTTTACTGATCAACCAATAACATAATGCATGTGGGATGCACGTAGGAAATTAGTTCAGCCATCAATGGCCAGTCCTCAGACACTGAACTATGCAATTAAACAGGTGTTTGGGGAGTTGATTTGGGATCGTGTCCAAGCTCCATAGGGTCAGTCATCCTTGGAAAAAAATACTGACCCCACACAGCAGCAGTTAGAGTTTGGCTTCAGTATGCACTTTAGGAATGTGGCATTGTTATTTCTCCCCTTTTCTTATCAAATATAATTATCTCAAGAAAAAAAAAAAAAAAAAGAAGAAAAGAAACTTGAAAAAACATGTGATTTCACAGAGTAAAAATCTACTACTGAGGAAATTATTTCTTGGTGTCCAAATAAGGAGTGGGGGAGAAGTTTGGGGAAAGTGCTCTGTTCCAAGGACTTTTGGAACTGATACCTATGTTACCGAGCTCAGATGTTTAGTCCTGGCCTGTAATTATTCCTACAAAAAATAGACATCCAATCTTTGTATTATTTTAAAATGGAGCCCTGAGGGTTATAAATGACTGAGTGAGCTCCAGTGTTTGAGCAGACAGATTCTGGAATGAGCTCACGGCCTTGAGCCTCTCTGCAAGAAATGTGTATCTCTAGGGTGGTGTGAGCTCTGGGTTTGTGCTGGTACAACAGCAGGAGTGAAACAGACTGAATAAAATAAAGAAGCATGGCCCCCAGAACAGCCCTTCCTATTGGAAGGAGGAAGAAAAGCTCCATCACAAACTCCTTTTACTCTCCAAGACCAGTGCTCTCACAATTGTTTGATTAATCTTCAGCCTTACTGCAGTGAAACCTGTGGTGCTAGTGGCTCTCAAATAACAGCGATGGCAAAAACATGTCTGCTTTTGTCAATGGTTGGTCACAAGAATGAAACACAGCCACAGCTACTACTGTGACCCACAGAAATCCGTGGCATGATTATCAGAATTCATTACTTAAGAAAGGAAGTCATGCATGCTTAATATGTTCCAAATAGAACAAAATGTAACAGTCCATCTGTGAAGCAGAACACATTGCCAAAAGCATATCGTCTTGGAAATCTTCTGTCCACATTGGCTTGCCTCTTGAATACAGTGTCCAAGCAAAGTTTCTGTTCTAATCACCAAAGTCTCCAAGAATGTGGTTCTAGCTCAGAGATGGGAAGTCCACGTCCACCTCTGAGGGCTCCCTGCTCGGGGCGTTAGCACCTTGCCAGGCAGCAGGGAAAGGAACTGTCACTAAGGGAGTGGAACAGTCTCAGTACCCTCAGCATGGACCTCACTCATGAAGAGGTAAGGTGTAGTCACCAATACCACCAATTTCAACACAGGCAATGGTCTCCCTTGTCGCTGTAGTGGCAGGTGCAAAGTGTCTTGGGATGGAGCTTCTGCAGTAAACTGCAAGCTTTCCACATGTTCTCTGTCAGGTAGTAGGCAAACACATGCAAAGGTCAAAACGAAATTCATCAACATATTTAACTTTTTTTTTTTTTTTTCTTCTAGAAGTAGCTTTTTGTCAAGAAAGTCTTTTCCTGAACTCTGATATTGCAACTGAACTGACTAGCTAATTTTTAGGGCATTCTTTCAGTTAGAAATACATCATTAGGATTTTGTTTTCTGCTGTACTTTATAATGCATAAAGTCGTTTTTATGCACAAAGTCTTGTTTTTCTGAGTACAAGAAAGGCAAATGGTGCCTTTGCTTACAGTTTTTGAACCTCATCTTCCAGAGAGCTGCATGTCCTAAGAACCTTCTCTTTCCTGCTGTCTTTCCACTTCTTGAACCCACTCAGCTTGCCAAAAAATCTCCTAGTTCTTGCATGTCCAGTTCCTCAAAACTGCAGTTTAGTCCTCTTTGATTCAGCTACTCATGGTAATAGCTTGCATTCTTTCTCTTTGTTGTGTTTCATGCTTCACAACAACATAATCATTCTGTGTGTCTTGAAAGAAAGGTGGTCAACATGCCCAACATCTGTGGTCTGACAACTTCCAGCATAAGAATGATATCAATATTTTTTTCTGCAGTTGCTACAAACATCAAATGTATAATATCTCTCATGCAAAATTCAATGTATTAATCAAATTATTTTTTTTTTTAATGAAAAGTTGTACATGGGTACTTTAAATCTGCAAAGGAGAAAAAACTTGGAAGAACTTCACAAATTCCTATAGTCATTTAGAGTAATTGTGGCCATGCAACCTTCCCCAGCAATTGGTGTTTCAAGTGCATGACTCATGCTACAGCACATTTTGGAGAAGAAATGTCATTCAGGTATAAAGCCCTGCAGTAATGGAACATTTACCATGTGCTATGCTATGTTTTCCAAATCAGTAGTAATGCTAAAGTTTGTGCCTTCTTTTTATTTTGAAATTTTCTACTAAACGTCCAAACTTTTCACTACATTGTCTTTTGCTAGATTTAGCAATTGTCTCGAGCTACAAATTTTGTTTCCATGCAGATGTTTAGAGATCACTGTCAAAATACCATGAAACTTTTCTTAAATAGATTAATAAATGGAGCGCTATCTTGCTATGAGACAAGCTTTCGTGACTTGGAAGTACTCTTCTGAGATTTCCTGATCTTTTTGCAATATTGCTATTTGAAGTGCTGACACCAGAAATGTATTTCTGTAATTATTTTAATAATGCAATATACAGTGGTAAGAACAATTTCCTGTGTCTACTCAGTGTTCTCATGTTTACGTTTGCCCTTTTAGCAATGCTGTGTCAGGAAAAGTTCATTTTCAAATGATTATCATTCATGACCCTGGGGTTAATTTCACGACCAACAATTTTTACTGTTGATATATGACCTTGCATTTGTCTGCCTTGAAATAAACTTTCAAATGCACACACGTACCAGCAAATCATCTTTTGTATGAGTTCTGTTCCCGTTTTAGTTCTTGACTCCACCAATTTACAATCCTATGCATTTTATCCCAAATGTGGAAAGCAGCGGACCAAAAACAGATCTTCGTTATTTTGTAGCCACTCACGTTATGATTCCACATATATGATTCTCTCTTGAATTTTCTGGTCTGGTTTTAGCCTCTTTCATATGAACAGCATTGAATATTCCTGGTTGTAATTCAATGGGTTAGTGTTTTGTTTTATTTCTTACACTGTGATTTCTTGTATTAGTATTGATATGAATGAGAGTAGACTCTGTCCTGCATCCTTTGTGGCCATGGAGCGGTATAAAAGAGCACTGCATGTTAGCCTCCCTGGTGAGATGTGGTAGTGTCCTGCAGTTTGATATCTAGGCTTTCTTTCTATGTGATGCCTTGATTTTATGTATGAATAGTATTCAAATTGTTTATTTATTTACAGACAGTGACTTAAATATGTCATTCATTGTTCTATGACGCCACTAAATTCTAAAGAATCTGTGAAGATTACTGCTAGCTTTTACAGATGATGAACTGCAAAGCTAGAAATTTGCATGCTAAACACAATTAGTTCATTTATTTATTTTGACATTGCAAATGATATCTATCCAGTCACTAGGCGTCTTGCCATCCATTTAAAATACAATCTGTACCAATAAAAACAAAGCATCAGCACGTCACATCCCACAAAAGACAGCCAGTCAGCCAGAAATGTAAGAAACCACTCTCTCCACCCTTCTAATCCCCAAAGGAAACCCCAATGCCCCAGCCACCTCACCTCTGTCAAAATGTCAAATAAACAGAACATCACACCCCAGGGTTGCTAGACCAAACCACCGCAGGCATAAATTGTTCAGACAGACACCCTGAGCTAAGGGAGAGGGATGTGGTTAATTAGGGAGTGTTTGGGCTCAGGATCTCGCGGCAAGGGCTTTCTGACAAATGAATGTGGAGATCCCTCCTACTTGCTCTCCCATTCAGTCAGTAAACCAAAGGTCTTTAGATCTTGTGGCTCTGAGCCATGGTGCTTGGTGTTCATTCTAGGTGGTATCTTGTAGGGGCAGAGAGCAGTGGTGTGGAGGGACTTTGTGTCTGTTCTCAGTAGTCAATTGGGAGGTAACAAAGTGTATTGTTCCCACTTCAGGTCAAATTTTATTTTCAGTCTGGACTTGTGCCCTTGTAACTAGCTGTGGGATCAGTAATATCAACACAACAACTAGAAGGTCATATGAGAGAATATGAGATTATAGATGACTGCTAATTTGATAGCACGCAGCATAATCAACCAGAGTTGGCCAAGCATTCCTAGGCAAGGGATGTTCTGCACAGGGATCCACCCTGCCCTGCCTTGGTTCCCTAATGCGGTTTCAAGTGCTGAACAGCTGCTCTCTCAAAGTCAGGAACCTTTAAGACACCCAGGGTCACTATTCACTTGGGCAAATTTGGATTTATTCAAACCAATTAGGTATTGTGACTATCTTTAGCATCCTCCTGTTTTCATAAGTAACTTCCAGGAACAGTCTCAGTCTTGTCTGTAAGGGTAAGAAAAGGTGTAGTAGCTAGATAACTTGCTCAATTTGCCACTGACAGTGGCAGTAGTTGTCTCTGTTTCAGTAGCTACTGGAAGCTACTGAATTTTTAACCAACGCATCATTAGGGCAGGGCAGTAGGGCTGGGAGAAGCATGGGAGAAAGCAGTTTAGCTGAAAGGGCCTTTAGTTGCCCCTGCAGTCTCCTGGTAGAACATACATGTAATGCTTTCAGAATGATAATTAATCTACTTTGGCTCTCACCAGCCAATGTAGAGGCTGCATGAAATTTCTGAGAAATTCTTACAATAGGGGCAGGTGGTGCTGGGCTACGCAAAGTACTGGAAGTCAGAAACGCCTGTGGCTGTGGTGGGTTTACGTGGCAAGGTTTTGGTAGCAGGGAGCCATAGGGGTGGTTTCTGTGAGAAAGATCTAGAAGCTGCCCCATGTTTGGGAAGGGCCCCATTGTTTTCCAGATCTGAGCCAATAAGCGATGTTGTTTTGCGCCTCTGTGAGAGCATATTTAAGACAGGGAAAAAAAACGCTGCACCAGACAGCAGCCGGGAGTGAGAGAACAGCCTTGCAGGTGCCAAGGTCAGTGTAGAGGGAGGGGGAGAGGTGCTCCAGGCGCCGGAGCAGAAGTCCCCTGCGGCCTGTGGTGAGGACCATGGTGAAGCAGGATGTCCCCCTGCAGCCCATGGAGTACCACGGTGGAGCAGGGTTCCATGCTGCAGCCCGTGGAGGAGACCACGGTGGAGCAGGTGGCCCTGCACCGACGGAGGCTGCCGCCTGTGGAAGACCCCTGCCGGAGCAGATTCCGGGCCGGACCTGTAGCCCGTGGAGAGGAGCCCACGCAGGAGCAGGTGACCTGGCAGGAGCTGCTGCCCGTAGGGGAGCCAGGTTGGAGCAGTTTTCTCCTGAGGGATGGACCCCGCGGTACGGACCCATATCTGGAGCAGTTCTGGAAGAGCTGCTGCCTGTGGGAAGCCCACACCGGATCAGTTCATCAAGGACTGCATCCCGTGGGTGGGACCCCACAGCACAGGGGACGAGAGTGACCGAGAAGGAGCGGCAGAGAAGAAGTGCTGTAGACTGACCATAACCCCCATTTCCCCGTTCCCCTGTGCCGCTCGGGGGGAGGAGGTGGAAGAGGGTGGATGGGGGGGAAGGTGCTTTTGGTTTGCTTTTTCCTTTGTTTTCTCACTTCTCTCGCTTGTTAGTAATAGGCAATAAATCTTACTATCTCCTTATGCCGAGTCTGTTTTGCCTGTTACAATAATTATTGCGTGATTTTCTCGTCCTTATCTCAACCCTTGAGCCCCTTTTCACATATTTTCTCCCCATTCCTCTTTGAGGAGGGGGAGTGAGAGAGCGGCTGTGGTGGAGCTCGGCTGCCCACTCAAGCGGAACCACGACAGTGGCCTGTTCTGGTTTCTGTCTTGTTGAGTGGTCACAGGCTAGGCCCTTAATTCCTTAGCCCTGAATTTCCCAGTTAGAATCCAGGGGCACTGATAAGTATCATTAAGTGGGACATTGCAGGGTTTTGTAGTACAGTTTAATTTGTTCTAGGATTGGAAGGCTTCCAATAAAAATGGACTAACTATGAACTGTCTCTTAGGATGCAGGTAATGTTTTCTAAGGATCTTGGAGATGAAAGGCACTAGAAGTAGGTTCAATATTATGAAAACCATCCTTCTATATCTGTGATGGCTGGCACCATCTGATGCTTTCACAGTACTGATGCTGAAATCATCAAATATCACCATCTCTTAACATCTTGAATGGGGGACAGTGAGGTTTCTAGGGTTTCTTGCGTGCTTACTTCACTTTAGTAACTCTTCTTCTCTCCAGAGGGTTATACCTAACTCTGGGACTCAGATAAGTCATTGTGGGATTTCTGTCAATGGTGAAGTCTGCAACACAAATTATGCTGGGTGAGAGGCATTATTCCAGGTTCCAAATAACTGTATCTCAGGGACATCTTAACACCAGGTGCCCATATACAACTGAATACAGTAACCAACTGTATTATGTAGTCCTTATAATTTTTTATTCTATGAATTTGTCTAATCTGCTTTGAGCCTACCGACAACTTAGTGTCATGTGCATTTATAATCACAGTTTTACTCTACTGTTGTATATCACCCATGACGAGGGCAGAGATGGTCAGAATGGGCTTTGAAGTGGTATTTCCAGAGCATGAACACATCTAGGATCTGTGTTTGAATGGGACAGAAATAATAAGCTGTGCAATCAAAGTAAGGAATGATTTGTACATTATTAACTAGCTGTCAGGTTGTTTCCATTTGCAAGTTTCCACTCTACAAAAAATGCCCTGGGAATGTTTTGATATAGTTTCTACGCTGGCACTTAAGTCTAGTGAATCAAATGTAGGCAGTGTCTCAAAGTTTTGTGGCTGGTTTTCTACCCAGTCAATACAATTTATTTTTTCTCCCATCAAATATCTAATTTTGACTTTATTAACCACAGCTTTATTAACACTGTGTAAATGGGCACCCTCTGTCTCCCAGCACTGATATTCTTCAAGAGGATACCTAATGGTCAGCAAATTGTTGCACCAACATTTTTCTCCATGTGCAGACATTGGCTTTCACTTAATGAGCCCATGTAATGTAAATAACTCCTGGCAGACAAGCTGGGATTATACTCTGTGTTTGAAATGAGAGGGCTGCTTGCCAAAAATTATTGACCTGATTGTATTGGCTGAGCCTGTTAGAATTTAATTGTGCATCATGGTAAAGAGCAATCTTAGAGAAAGATGGAGATGTAATATAGAATTAGACATATGCACTCAGGCCCAGGTAAAAACATAACTGATGCTACCAGCAATGCTGTTTATACCTGTTGCATAAAACTTCATTAATGAAGTCAGTGAGGTATTATTCAGTGTATAATGAGGGGAGTCAAGGTGTTCTGCATAGAGGACGTCAGGCTGATTAGGTTTTCTTGGGGAGCAGAAAATCCATGAGTAGCCTTCATTGTAAACAGTTGTGTTCAAATGAAAGTCTCCACTACCACTGTGAAAGGTGAAGACTGGGAGTAAGCAATCAAATCAGAGTCAAGGGGTGGTTGAGGGTGGAAGAGACCTCAGGAGGTCACCTGGCCTGACATCCTTACTCAAGCATAGCCACCTATAGCCATTTGCCCAGGAACACGTCTAGATGGCTTTAGAGTATTTCCATGAAGGGAGAAATTGGCTTGGTAAATAATAAAGAAAAGAGGGGCCACCCATTGTTTTCTCTGCACCACAGCCAAGTGGAGGATTTATGGTGTTCAAACAGCATTGTTGCTATACCTGGTGGTAAGACCGTCACCGCCTTTTTGTCTCCATTGGGCCTCACCTATTAATAATACAGGAAGCAGTGGGCATGAAAAATGAAAACCTCTTTCTTTTTATTTTTTAAGTTCAGGGTAAGCAAGAAACAGAAGAGTTGGCTAGATCCCAAGGTTTTGCTCTTCAAACAATAAGCAAACATGACAAATAGGATCTTTTTTCATTTAGAAAACATTAACGTCATTCTTATGAAATTTGTGGTTAGATAATATGTGTTCAAATAGTACCAATTATGTGTGATATGCTGTATGAAGTGGGGGGGGGGGAGGGTAGGAGGGAGGGGCTGGAATTTTTAGCCCAGTCTCAGAAGCAATAGATGACCTGAACAACGTATAAATGTGTCTTTATAGTCTAGACTTCTTATCTTACACTTTCCTACTTCGCCCACCATTTTGCCAGCCTTTTCTCCAGCCAATGAATATGTGGGAACATATTTCCGACAGAGTTAATTACCTGTAATTGTGCCACTCTTGTTTTCTTACCAGGTTTGACTTGCCATAAATTACTGATACAGATGTTGGCAAGATAAGAACTCTAGACTCTCCCCATATCTATAATATGTATGTATTTATTTATGTATCAGAACATGTTAGATATGCTGCTGTGCTAGACTGGATCCGTTAATTCATGACTGCTAGCATTTTCCAGCTCACTGAGACATAATTCCTACCCTCTGCCACCTGCTCCAGCCCAGTGCATTTGGGAGATACTTTTAATCATGACCCTACAAAGTCTGGGTTAATAAGAGTCAGGGAGGGATCAAGGGAGTAGCATTGCTCAGATGACATAGTACTTCAGCAAAGGCCAATGTACAGTATGCTGGAATAAAAAATAGTTTAGGTATCAATAAATAAAACATAGAAATCTGAGTTGGCTGAAAAAAATGACACAATTTATCTTCTGATATTTCCATTTCTGACATCTAGAGGCAAGCCCAATGCCAGAAACATCAGGGAAGAGACTGAGCAAGGAGGGATTCAAATTGAACTTATGACTCTGGAAGGCATTTTTAATCAGTTAGGTTCCAGTGTCCTCGCTTATATAAATGTAGGAATGTTATTCACCTCCTTTGCAAAAAAAAAAAAAAAAAGAAAAAAGGAAAGCCCACAACAAAAGCACCCTAAGGGGTTGTAATAAGAAAAAAAAACAAAGACATTAAAAACAATAAGGTCGGTTAAAAAAATAAAAAGAGTTTTATTTTCAGGAAATTGATTCCAGGGAAGTCTACTAAGTATACTTTTTTTCTTTTTTTTTTTGGCAGGTGAAGGTTGATATTTTCTTAACCTTATGTCAGAAAAATTGCAGTGAAATATTCTGTGTTGGTGGGGGTAGGAAGTAATATTTTGTATATGTCTGAATCTCATGACAGTATTTGTGCATCTCTTGAGCCTTCTGCTCATCTCTTACTCTGCAGCCGGATTGCATTGCCCTGTCAGCAGCCATTCCCTAGGGCTGAACACTGTCCTGTAGCATGGAAATCCCAGGTCAGTGACAAGGAAAATGTGGAAGTAATGAAAAGCATCCCTTTCCCGAGGTGCTTTGTGACACACTGGGTCATCTGCGGAAGGGAGAGATTTGATGAGCACACTCAGTTCTCACAGCCCTCAGACATTTGTTTTAATGAATTTTACTTCAGGTTGTAGTCATTCTCCCTGCTCTGCCACACTTTGGCTCCTCACATAGACCCTGTGTACGCGTTGCACTAAGAGTCCCTCTACAGTTCAAACAGCTTCTTGTTCTCATTTCTAACACGTTATTGCTTTATTTCTCTGTTGCAGATATTGATGAGTGTGCTTCAGATTCTCACCAGTGTAACCCCACCCAGATCTGCATAAACACTGAAGGAGGATATACTTGTTCCTGCACTGAAGGCTACTGGCTGCTAGAAGGCCAGTGTTTAGGTAAAAACCTCATGCCATATACGATTTGCATATCTGCATCTGTGTTTGTGTGCCTGTGAATAGCTGAAATAACTTCACTGAGCATCTTTGTCAACTACAGAGTTAAAGCTTTGGCTATGCGGAAACTAATGTCTTCCATCTTCACAAGTGCCAACAGCACACTGGCAGAGAGACTCCCTCATGGAACAAAAATGTAGATGTGAATGCCATATGACAGCATCCATGTTACACAGGGGATTTTCATATTCCCAGTCTGAAGGATTCCCTTTCATATAAGATCAATTGTTAGGACACATACAAAAAGATTTATTCCCAAACAGACATGTCCTTTCCACACAGTTATAGTCCAGACCAGCAGAGATAACTATTTCATACCAAGAAACAGGCCCATAAATCCCTAGATTCAACCAACCCTTTTGCCTGAGGCAATAAAAAATATAACTGAAATTCGTGCTATTTCTGCAGCTTCCAAGCAGTTTTATTTTGACTTTTTATTTTCCTTTCAGCAATGTCCCGTTCATCCTTTTAGCTCATCCTCTCTAAAAAAACATCCCTCAACAAACAGCATGGGAAAATCTTCCAGTTCCTCTGTCCCCCAGCCCATTCCCCTCACTTGATGTGCCCATGGGATTATGAAGTGGATGTTGATGTTAGGTACAGCTCTCTGAGTGAGACAGGACACAACAGCTCCTTTTATATTTGCTCTTTTTTCCCCCCAGGCATGGGCTGTTTGCCTGCCAGCTCTGCGGAGCGGGACTGTCTTGTCACAACACCTCAGCTGGAAGGAGAATGGGGTTTCCCTGCCCATTTAGCCCTGGAGCTTCTCCAGCTGTTTTCCAAATTTGTCCTCCCAAATACCAATTCCAGTGCAGGGCTGCCTTGTGGCTGCTTTTCTAACTACTGCAAGCAGCTGCTGTGTAACTCACCTGGTAGGCATGGGGTAGCTGGTGGGGACAGAGCTGATCCACATCCAAATGAGGGTCTGTGTAGCTGTACCTGCTCTGGGGAGTCATCATCTTGTAGTTCCCCTGGGATATGAAGTCTCCAGCTCCTTAATATCTGGTAATTCCTCTTCTCCTGGAAACCTCTGTACTCCCTCACAACTCCTAGTGATCACATGGAAGAGAGGAACTGGAGGTGGAGAACAGCTCAGGGATGCAGATGCACTGAGCTAATCCCAGGCTGGGGTTGCACAGGCATATGTGGTAGGGAGAGGATGAGGGAGGGGGGATTCTATTCTACATTGACTGTTGTGTTACCCATTTACTTCTCCCAGTTACAGCCCAAACTTAATGACTGTGTGCAGCATTCAGGGCTTGGACACAGATCTAAAGCACTTTGCTGCTTGATGGATATACCAGAGAACTGAAGTGGCTGCTTTGCTGAACTGATTTGAATATCTGCTTATGCCATTTAGAATAAGCAATAACACCCTAGTGTTGTCCACATTATGTAAGCACGGGGTGGATTATTACAAGGCAATGCAAAGAGCTAGAAGCAAATTTTATTTAAAATCTCTATATTTTAGTGTGTCAAAAGAGTCTCAGTTTTCCATACTTTCCACTGGCCTTGGAGAAGGGATTTGTGCTGGCATAAGGCAATAAAAGGCCATTTAATGTAATCAGAGGTCTGGACTGAGTTTTTAGAGCCATTTTCTCTGTGTGTGTGTTTGTACTCTTAGTATACCATAGTTACAAAAAGCTAAACTTTAATGTAATTATCCCAGTAATGCTTACACAGGAGCAAGTGAAGCAGTGTCCACAGGAACCACCCACAAGAAGAAGCCTTGAAAAAGTCCTTATTCTCAAAATGTAGTGTTCTTGAGATAACAGTCCTGCAAAATCCAAAGCACGTATTTAAAGTAATACACCAGCAAAATGAGATATTAATTTACTTAAAACCACTGTCACTTTTTGCAGGATTTGGACCAAGCCCAGTGCTGGTGTACATACCACAGCTGACCCTGGCTTTTGGTTATCTTGCAATTAAGAGTGAATTGAGATGTAAAAGCTAGTAACAGTGAAACCTGGTGCCATTGTTCTTGTTATTTTACACATGGAGAGTATTTCCAAAACTTTTGACGTTTTCAGAAAGCCTTTGTGAAACTTGCTATGGCAAAACTGACCTATCAAGGCCAACAACATAAACTTGAATTACAGGATGTAGCTACTTATAAAACAGATTCACAACATTGTTGTTTTTATGGTATTACCACATCATGTAAATGTTCCAGTCATTCAGGAATTCATTTTCCCAAAACATTCTTAATATTTAACACCAAAACAGGAAGCAGTTAACTAAAAAATAATGAACTGCTGAAATTCATGCTGATATATATGTGTACTTGTGAACCATAGGAAGAATACTGTCATTCTGATTTTCTTGTGCATTGGAATCTCTCATAAGGGTCACTTCACCAAAAGCTGTGCCTTCACGCTGTAATCACAAAACCTTAATAGCAAACTGGCTGCAGATTTATACACCTGGTTTCCTACTGCAGAAACTTTATTTCACACCTGTAGAACTGCTTCAAACTAAACTCATGCAAAAGTGGTTTAATGGAAAGTAGAATTAGATTCAGCAGATCTGGTGAAAGGAGCATGAAAACTGCAGAAGATCTAATTCAGATATTACAGCTTTCTGAAATTGCTCAAAGCTGTAGGAGCTGGCTTTCAGTCTGGAGTGCAAGCAATTTCTAGTTAACTTAACAGAAGTTGCAGCATCAATGAAAACAAGTGCAGGCATCCTTCTCTTGAAGCAGGACTTGCATATTTGAATGATGTCATCTTCCTAGCTTAGCATTTCATTGATAGAATGCCCTTATTTCATACCCTCCTGAGAGTCTTAGGAATGGACATTCAAAATTGTCCCTTGTATGAGTCTTTCAGCAGACAGGATTGTTATTTTTCCAACTCATCCCCAGACTTTTACATAATTATTGTTTTTCCATATACCGTTCTGTTTTCAAATTGGCAAAAAAATAATGTACTGCTTCAATAAAACATCCCATCATGGCCATATTTACAGAAAGCATTTAAATAAAAACTGTCTTCCAGTACCTGGTTTGTCATCTGCTGTCCTTACAATGACTCTAGAGATCAGCAGGGATGGTTATTGAATAAGGAGAAAGACGTGATCTGTGATCTTATTTGAATTGCCCATAAGAAAAACCTAAGCAGGAACTCAATGTTTAGAACATTATTGGAAGGCTGCAAAGTTTTCAGAGTAGCCATAAAAAAAATCTCCATAAATCAAAAGCCAGTTTATACCAAAGGAAATGTAAAGCCTTGGACAAGACAACTTCTCCAATTCCTAGGCCAGGAACAAAATTCTTTTAGCACTTCCATCAGACATAACTTACAGCATTTGATTGTGCTTATAACAGTCAACTGCATGTATTTCTAATGCTGCATTTCAGCCCAAACTGCTATTTCATTTTGGCAGCAAATTTATTTTTTACATTTTAGTATGTCATGTAAAGATTCGTATAAAATGTGAATGTGACTGTTGGACAAAGGGTCTTTAGAGAACGCCCTGTCTGGGGAAAAACAAACAAACAAGCAAACAAACAAACAAACAAACTGTGTTTGGTAATAAATACTTCATGCTTTTTTAGTGAGTAGCTTTGGTATATGTGGAGATAAAAGGTATTTCCCTCTTGATTCTGACGAAACTTTGCTACGAGGTTGGCTGTGCTGGCTATCAGATAGGCCTTGAGGTAACGTTTACAGGGACTGATTGGGCCTTCTGATCATGTATCATTGAGCTAAAGATCAATCAATGATAATCAGTTTATATGACCGACTGACAGATGTCGATGTGGAAAAAATGCATTACTGGTTCTTTTCTGCAGAGACATGATTGACTAATTGGATCTGAACACCTACAAGTTTGGCTGTTAGTCTGTAACCACTGTCCTGGGTCACTTCTCTGTTTCTGGTGCTATTGATTCAGTGTACTTGATGCTTTGTGTCTGCATGTGAAAATGCAGATTGCTCTTATTTTTTTCATTTGTAGACATAGATGAATGTCGCTATGGCTATTGCCAGCAGCTCTGTGCCAATGTGCCCGGTTCCTACTCCTGCACGTGCAACCCAGGCTTTACCCTCAATGATGACGGAAGATCATGCCAAGGTACTGTGTATGCTGTACCATAACTGAAATCTTTGGTCCCAACACAGCAACACTCTTAAAACTTGCTTACTTTTTAGCATAAAAGTAAGCTTCCCAACATTGCTTTTGAAATGTTGATAGTTTTGTCTTTTTGAGGTATTTCTGTAGCTCCCATGTGAGCATATGTTTGTCACCACAGTACCTAGGAGGGGCTGAGGTAACATATAGGTAGCGACATGAGCAGTGTATCCACAGATATGCACAAGGCCAAACCCCGCTAAAGACACTCACTGAAATTACTGAGATTTAGGCACTGAAGTATTTTTAAAATCTGAGGCTGTGTGACCCACCTGAGACAGGAAATCTCTGTCAGATGAAAAAATTAGATCTGAGGCTCCCAAGCTCCACATGAGGGTCCTGAGCACCTGACCACTTTTTGCTGTGATGTGCAACCTCTCCATGAAGCCTCTCCTTAGCTAAGCAGCAATGCAGAGCATCTTCCCACATTCTCCAGGAAATGGTCTGTGCTAATGATGTGAGGACTCTCCAGAAGCTGCTAATATCCTAAAAGGAAAAAAGAAAAAAAAGAAAAAAAAAGAAAAAAAAAAAAAAAAAAAAAAGAAAAAAAGAAAAAAAAGGCTTTGTCATTGCCCTAGATTTCCATAAGGACCAATCCTCATTGTATTTAATTCCTCAGGTGTATCCTGCTGCATTTTTCCTCAGGTCTGTTATAATCTGTATAATCAGTTCAACTGTATAATCAGTTCAACAATTTTAAAATTACAGGATAAAGAGAGAAGTCCTTGTAATCAAATTTTCACCCCATCTTCCACGTTATTTTTTTGAATTAAGGTATTCCCCAAACCTTCACTTCCATGCATGTTGTGTTTCCAACATGCTATTTCCAAACATCATCTTGAATCCAAAAAAACATTTCTGACTTGGTTATGTTTTTCAGAACAAACCATTTTTACTGTACAGATAATCTCTTTCAAATGCTTTACAGTAATGAATTGAAAATAGAGTTTGGGGAGAAGTCACTGATGCAATGAGCATTGGTTTCCCACAGATGTGAACGAATGCACAGGCGAAAACCCTTGCACTCAGTCCTGCGTCAATACCTATGGCTCTTTTCTCTGCCGTTGTGAACCTGGCTATGAACTGGAAGCTGATGGAGTTAACTGCAGCGGTAACTGTCTTCAGTTATTTGTTGGGTCTTGTTTCTTTAATTCTATTTGGCTTTCCTTTCCTGAAGTATTGTTTTGTACATGCTTTTTTTACAAGTCTTCTGCTTTGGTCTATGGTTAGCAGCAGGATAGCCGCTAATCTGATTCTTCCAGTTAAACTACACAGCAAATGCCCAGAAAAGCACAATGGAGGATGGCTGCAAATAGTTTTAAAGAAAAAAGCTAAATATTAAAAAGCTTTAAGATAACAGCAAAACATACAAAATGCTTTCTAGTGATAAATGGGAGCCTTATTAAAGCAAGTAAACTAGGGACAGTCCTAGAACATTCTTCTGTGATTAAAGAAATAGTCATGCAAAAAGCACTTTTCCGTTTGCCAGTAGAAGGCATGTATTCCTCTTGCTCTTACAACTGCACCCTTCTGCCTGAAACATTCCCTCTTTTCCTTCAGATGGTTCTGGCTGCACTTCAGAAGTAATATGTGGTTTCTTAGCAGAGCTGATATGTTCAGTTCACAGCAGATGAAACTGTGCTTATGTCACTCTACTTCTCCCTCTCTTGTTTTTGTTTTTATTTTATTGCTTTATTTTAATTGAAGGCAAAACTTATTTCTGTGCTTAATGTTCCCACAGCCTGATAAAATTAGAGAATCTAGCCAATATTTCTTGGAAGGAAAAACACCCTGGAAAATACTTGTTTTTTAATTTACAGTAAACAGATGTAACATGCTGTTTCTGAAAGAGAAGACATGTGATATGCAGTCTGTATATAGATTAGTGTATCTGAAGTTGTTCTCTCATGCAAATCTCCTTATTATGAGGGAGAGTACAAAGACCTAAATCTCTAAAGGGTCTTAACATATAGAGCTGCAACACCTAACTTAAGATTTCTGCTTTCCAGTAGAATTTCTGCTTCTAAATTAGACTTCTCTGCCTTTTTACATGCTCCTGAGCTAGCTGAGGGCCTGAATCAACTAAGTTGAGTGCAATACCACACAAACATTGCCAGTATAAAAAGGTGCCAAGAGAGGTTATGCTTAAACCTCATTTGTGGCTGAGAGTTAAGCCTCCAAAAGGGATTTTCCACCACTCAGATTTAGGGCAGAAAAACATCTCTTGACCCTTCTGCACAAGCAAACACTTGTTGGAAGTGGGTGAAATTCCTCTGAATGAGATTCTTGCATTTCACAAGCAATCACTGGACATCACTGAGGCTTGCAAAGGGAATGACCCCTGCAGATGCAGTAGACAGAAGCACTGCAGAAGGGTTTGGCTGTGTCTGACCCATGTGGTTAAGCAGCAGCAATGTGGGGCCCTTGGGGCTTTATGTACCTTCAGTACTTGACAGCAGCTGCTCACAGGTTACATGAATCTGATGGTGCTGGAGGGCTGGGCTGCAAGACCTAGAGAGGGTGGGCGATATCCCAGTGCCCTTATGGAGTGCTTTTCTCAGTGAACTCGCTGGAGCAAGCCACACACTAACAGGACTGTGTAGCTGTGAAGTTCCCTTAATCTCTCTTTTGATTATGTGGTTGCAGACATAAAGCCACTTAAGCACATTTGGACTTCAAATACTTTCTCAAGTGCATCTGTACAAAACAACAGAAGTGTATAGATGGCCTAAGCCCAATTTAAAGAAAGGGAAATTCAGTCTGAGGAGTAAAAGTGATTTGCCTGGGAGAGTCAACATGTCAGAGCTGGGAATATGAACTTGGGAGTTCCTGGCTGGGACTATGGCTTTTGTTTCTTTCTTCCCCTGAACAGAGAAATAAGGAAATGATTAACAGCAGCCTCCCTCAGTCTAGCGCCTTTGCATGTGTTTTCTCCTCGGTCAGCCATGCCTCCATGTGCAGCTCAGAAGTTCATCTTTCTACTTGAGCGCAGTTCTGCAGAATATGATGACTGATCAATTCATGAGAAAAGGGGAAAAGAGATCATTTTCTGCTTTTAATCAGAGGTTGGACAGCCTGTTTAGCTTCCTGGGTATCTGGGAGAACTCTGGGCCTTCTAGTCGGTCTGACTCAAGCAGGGATGAGCTCTGAAGTCTTGCTTGGAACGCCTTGCAAGTAACTGGCTAGAGGCTAAGAAGCATGAAACAGCCAGGGCTGGCTGCAGGATTTCTGCTGGGACCCATGTGGCCCTGGGAAAGGGAAGTTTGCTCTCCAGAAAAAGAAGAAGAAAAAAAAAAGGAAAAAAAAAAAAAAAAAGTAAAGAAAAGCACCACCAAGTCTCTACTTACAAATTACAGTTGCAGATTTGTTATTGGAGTACCGCTATCTCTGACGTAAAACAGAACCGAAAACACAGCCAACTGGTGACAGGTATTCAAAAAGAAAAATAAATATATAAGAGCTATGCATTGTGTTGTGCAGCAGCCTTGGTTTCCCTAGGGAAAGAAAAAAAAAAAAAAAAAAAAAAAAAAAGTTTAGCCAAGAACCTGTTTAACAGTATTTTGCCAGGCTGCCTCAGAGCACTGAGGAGTTGGAAGGTGCCAAACTCCAGCTGGGGTGATAGGCACATAGTCTGGATGGCCCCTGCTTGTGGGACTGCTCTTTTGACTGTGAAGCCAAAAACTCTAAACTGTATTTTACCGTTGCAGACATGGACGAATGCAGCTTCTCAGAGTTCCTCTGCCAGCACGAATGTGTGAATGGGCCTGGTTCTTACTACTGTATCTGTCCTTCGGGCTATAACCTGCTTGATGATAGCAGAAGCTGCCAAGGTAAGAACATTCCAGCACCCAGAGGGACTAGCAAGTAAGTCCTGAGTCTGGAAAGAGGTTTTCAAGGACTGAGATGCTTGGTCTTGGCGTTGCATAAGTGACATACTCATAGGGGCCAATTATGTGATTCTAGTGAGAACATCATCACACGAGCAGTCCCACTGAGGTCAATTGGTGTAAGGAAGGCTTTACTGCCTAAGAAACAGCTACACAGTAAAGCCCTCAGATGCCTTCCTCTCTGCTGCACGTCTCTCTTTGGTTTTCACATTCTGTAAGGTCAGAAAGCTTGAGCAGCCAATTTCTTTTTTATTTTTGCAGCACTTAGCATATGGAATCACTCCAGTAACGAGAAATGAATGGAGTAAAAACTGGTCTTAAAAGAGGGGCCGGTTATCAAAAAGCCACTTCTCATGGTGCAAGAGCATTGCAAATTTTGGGGCAATTCCTTATGATGGACATAGCAGTAGAAGAGCTGTGCCTTGCATATACATCCCTGCTTGTCTTTCTCTTGTTTTTTTTTTTATGTTTTAGATATCAATGAATGTGAAACTAGAAACTTCACCTGCACTCCACAGCAAACGTGTTTCAATATCCCAGGAGAATATAAATGTTTAGACCCAGTAAGATGCGAGGATCCTTATATCCAGATTAACGAGAAGTGAGTAACATACCCACAGCCATAGAAGCAAATTTTGTCTGTGTGAAGCATATCTAGTGAACCAAATAAGCTATATTTTTGCAACACAACCATTAAGTGTACCTAAAGAGCTATAGATACCTGCTGTTGCTGCATTTACCATTAGTAAGCTTTATACAAATAATAAATTGCAATTCCTTACCAGGTCACCAGGTGGGATATGATATGATACTCAGATGTGTGGGAAGTTAAACTGGAAAAACACTTATCAGTGAGTAGAAAAAAACAGCAAGGTTTGTAACGTAATGAGACATTTACTTACATTACTAATTGACTTCATATATGCTCAAAAGCAGCCCATTTGTTAATATGAGTATTTCCTGTAAATATTAACTAGCTCATGTTCAGGAAGTACTTTAAAAACATTAGATGCTAGTTATCGCAGGGTCCAAGTAGTTTCCTGCTGCTTAAAGGCTAAATGTGCTGAAAAGTCCACAGACTGATTTGCATTGTCTGGAAATTGGGTATATCTGAATGGGGCTATTAGCACTGTTCCTGTTTAAATATGGAACTATTTGGGCAAACAAATCGGGGGGAGGCAGCACATTTCTAAAAGTTGCCTGATTCTTTCACATTTTTGTATGTACCTGCCTGGGCCTCAAAATGTTTCAGCTCCAGCTAGATCTCTAAGTATTGCAGGCCATAGAATTTCATCCATAGTGTTTGCACTAAACTCAATTACTTGGGATTACTTGGTAGCCTAATGTATTTTATAGATAAGCAAGAGGTGAAGAATCCACGGCTTCCCATGACAATGCATTCATGCCTTTACATTGCTTTCTGAACTAGGACAGCTGAGGAATGGACAAGTTCTTTTCTGCCATTCTGGCTCTACCTATCTTCAGAGGTGGCAGAATCTTAAATTAAATGTTTAAAGTCTATGTATCTAAATTCCTCAGAGCCCAACTGCGGAGTACTTACAAATCAGCTTTCACCAAAACTCTTGATCTCTGAGCTTTGTATTTGGTGGCTTTGGCACATATCTAGATGTGACTGCATTTAATTTGTGGCATACGTCTAGAAGTGGTCAGTATAAAAGACAAGCAAATTCTTTGCATCTGTGTTCTCTGTGGAAAGGATTGGGTGTTTGTAATGCCAGGAACTTTTGTATGGAGGATTTGCCAGAGGAATTGTCTGAAGTTGGTGTTGGTAGTGGAGGTTATAGAAAAAAATAGAGGAAAAAAAAAAGCAGCTATTTTCCATCCAGTAAATTCCCCAACATGGATTTTATAAAGGGACATCCTGCCTCAGAGCTTTATTGGAGTTCTCTGAAGAATTCAGCAGCTTATGGCTAAGGGGCATGGACTGATAGTCTGCTTGGGTTTCCAAAGGCTTCTGAAAATAACCCTACTTTAGGCTTCTATGGAAATTGAGCAGTCATAAGTAAGTGAGCAGCCCCTGGCACAGACGGATAAGAGGTTGAAAGATAAGAAGAGAATTGCAGAAGAAGCCTCAATGACTGCAACAAAAATGGCAGATGAAATTCAGTGTAGATGAATGTAAAGTTAAAATACAATGCCAACTTCACAAGGTAAATAAAGAGCACTTATCTGATTATAGTCCCTCCAAAGCAAGGTTTGAGGACTGTTACAGGTAGTTGCATAATCTGTCAGACTCACCAGAGAAAAAGCAATCTGAAATTGAGGTATGGAATATCCTTAGAACACGTGCCATTGTGTACCCATATCTTCAGGATCGCACAGTTCCATCCCCTCCTTTCAAGAGCAATGTAATGTAACCAGACAAAGGTTCATAAAGAGCCACAAAGACGGTCAAAAGCATGGAACAGATTCCTTGTGAGAAGCAACTAAGTTTAGGACACTTCAGCCATGAACAGGGTCAAATACAAAAGCCTGCATTACACATGGAGCATGAGCAGGGATTGACGGTCTGCTCCCAAGAGCTGCAGGCATCAAAGTCAGCAAGAGGCTGTGCAAGGAGAGGCAGAGAGATGTTTCTGCACTGCTTGCCAGAGGCTGTGGAGCCACACAGTTCCATGGATGCCAAATGTTCCTGGGGGTGCAAAGGAAAGCTGGACAAGTTGACGGATAAGAAATGCATTGCAGGCTAACAATATACAGCAGACATCTTAGCTTCAAGAACCCCAGGGTGGGTGGAAGGGGGGAGTTCAGTTTAAATTACTATCAGAACAAACATGTATAGGGTATTCTACACCTGCAGAGCTGCCTTAAAGACAGCACTGATTTTCAAGTATCTAAGAAGACATAGGATGCCAAGATATTTTGGCAAAGCCTGGAAGACAAGAAAAGAAGTCAGGGATATAAGCAGACTGAAGTAGCACAGAGAAAAATAAAAATAAAAATAAGCAAATTCATTACATTTTCATTGATTCTTTTAGCTGGTTGGCAACTTGATTTATTGATTGATTGATTGATTGTTCTTTGCAGCTGTATCAGCATGTAAAAAATCAAGTAAAACAGGAATTTGTAACCACTGATGACAATCCTATCTCTCTTTCAGCCGCTGTATGTGTCCAGCTGAAAATCCTGGCTGCCGAGATCAGCCATTCACCATCTTGTACAGAGTCATGGATATTGTGTCTGGGCGGTCAGTGCCTTCTGACATCTTTCAGATGCAAGCAACAACTCGCTACCCTGGAGCCTACTACATCTTCCAAATCAAATCAGGGAACGAGGGCAGGGAATTCTACATGCGGGTAAGTCTGGCGCTGGCTGGGAGAAAACCTGGAGTATCTTCGTGTTAGCGGAATTTCTTTCTGACAGCAGAACTCTTCTTTCTTTTACTAAATACCATTCAAACCTTCAGTATGAGACATTTTTACATGCAGACATGCAGGTCATTGTGCTGGTCTGGCTTTGATATTCCCCTTAAGTGATGTTTGGTGGCTACTGATGGCTCCCATGATTGACAGAAAATGGTTGCATGACAGATTTCAATAGATCTCAAAACATGTTCCTCATGCGAGCTTCAGTGTAAAATTCTCAATGTTAAAAAGAAATAAAAAAAGGTTTCAAAATTCCCAAAATGACAAGTGGTCTAGGAATGATCATGCACATCTCACAAGTTCTTTCCTGTTACAAAGTAATTACTGATCCCACTGACCTCCCCTATTCAGGGCTGACCTGGCACTTGCTAAGGCTCCATTGATGAGCTTCACCGCTCAAGTCAGCTATTTTGCTTGTATTTATTTATCACATCCCCATTCATTTGTCACCTAGACTACTTTGCTTGCACAGCCCGTCCTTTTCCTTCACTGGCAACACGTTCATGTGTCAGGTTTGTAGCCAGCAGGTGGTGCTTATTCCTTGTTTTGAGAACAGCAGGAGCAGGCAGAGAAGCACAGGGCCCCCCGGGCTGCTGCTGGGTGGGCTGCAGTACCAGGGCCACAGCCTGGCCCTGGACAGCCCGGCCAGCTCCTCCTCACCATTTTCTTGGGCTTCTATTATCAAATACAACATAAATGCTTCTTTTCATGGTAAAACAGGTCCCACTTTATGTACATAAGCTTCTGTTGGAAACCAAATTACATTTGGTTTTAACCTCCAAAACTCTAATTTTTAAATTTTCATAATCCACTGTTCTGGCCAGATATTTCAAAGCTCTGCTTCCACTTACTAAAAGACAGATTTTCTGATGTGCCTTCACATATTTAAAGCTCTCTTCAGAGGGTGAGGTTTTGCAACGTTAACACGCAGTTGTACAACCAACCCTGATTCCACTCATAGCGAAACATCTGTTCTCAAAGCTCTGGTAACATAACCCCTTCTTGGGGTTTGCTGCTTCGAAGTAATAATAGCTTTTGCATCAAATTAAATAATAACTGACCAAAAAATTTTGACATTATTTGTACATACTCCAAATCCATGTTTTCATCTTTTCCCACTCAGACAATAGCAAATTTCTATGCACAATAGCTTCTTTTATGTGCAGGGCTCCCAAAGGCTTTTAAAACTGTAGAAGGTGATAGTTCATACAAAACACTGAGATGGAGCCAAACACTGAATTGAAGCTCTCTCTCCTGTGAATTGCAGTAGCTTCTAACAATGCAACAGAAAATAGTGTTATTTTGGCTGCTCGAGGACTGTGGACATAACGTGGTCTCACCTGACATGATAGCTTTCATGAACCGTTTCTGGAAATCTCACCTGCTTCCTCTTGTTTTGTGTACAGCAAACGGGACCGATCAGTGCTACCCTGGTGATGACCCGTCCCGTGAAAGGGCCCCGTACTATTCAGTTGGACTTGGAAATGATCACTGTTAACACCGTCATCAACTTCAGGGGAAGCTCTGTCATCCGGCTGAGGATATACGTATCACAGTACTCATTTTAACCCTTGAGTTGGTGCCCTGTAAACATTAAAACAAAAGACACGGCTCCTCCTCTGCAGAACTCTCTCCTCAGAAGCCAGTACGTATAGCAGCTCAAAACCAAGTCAGTATTTCCACAGACCCAGTGACCTATGCCTGTCTGAGGAGAGAGGCCTCTTCATGCACGGCCCCTACCAGGATGCAGTCCTCTGGAGGTGTATCGGCAGCAGATCCCATACAATTCTCTACGTGGTCATGTATTTTAAGGACTCATTTTTCCATTGTAATCACTTCTAGGGTATGAGTCTACGTTTCAAAGACTGTGAACCTTTGTAGCTCCAAGGCAGCTTAGCAAAAAGCACCAAAGAAACTGAGGAAAAAGCTGGCTTTTGCAATCTCGCCTGTTTTTCTTTTTTTTTTTTTCATTATAAATGGAAAGCAAACGAACAAGTAGAACCTTCTCCCCAACCCCCCAAAAAGTCACCTGTTGAAACAAAGGATCTCAGAAGTGCTAATTTACATTTCCAGTTATCTTTGAAATTATCCGTCAGGCACTTTGTCTTAATTCACCCTGCATTTGTCTTACTTTCACCTGTTTTTCTTTGATTCTATTTTATACTTAAAATTCATTGTAAATTCAATCCAAAATACATGTTGTACTATGTAATCTTCTACTTTCTAACAAAGTGTCACATCTTTGGGTTCCTTTCTGTATTAAATCTTTCTATATAACAGAGTTCATAGAAATCTATCACTGGATGGCATGTTTTACAATGTTTAGGGTGTTATGCTTAGTTACAGCCAGATTCTTTGGCACAGACCTCCACTGCCAGAATAGTGTCCGGGGCTTCAGAGCAGATGAGAATTAGAACTTTCACCTGGTTTTCAGTGGAATAATTGCAAACAGTTTGTGATGGTTATAAGGTAACAGTACTACCTTTGTAGTTAAGGCTGCAGCTGACCTCCTGTTCAAAGACCCCGTGGCTGAGATGCGTCCAAATTCCTTCAGAGAAAAAAAAAATGTTCTGTTCACAGTCTTTCTCCTACATTCCTAACATTGGGGGAAACAAGCTGGAAAAGACTAGGAATGGTTGTATCATACATGCCTCTGCCACAAAGCAGACCCAGCTATACCAGTACCCAGGCCTCGAGTGATGGGATCCCACAGTTTTCCATAGGTAATGTCTTCTCAGGTATAATTGCTGTAACCAATAGAAAGTTTTTCCTAAAGTCTAATCTGAATCTCCCCTGTCGTAATTTAAATCTATTCTTTTCAGCCTACTTCCAGTAGAAACAGAGAACAGTTTATCTTCCCGATGCAACAGTCTTTAACATGTCTGAAGACTGTTGTCATGTCTCCCCTCAGACTGTTCCTCTCTAGTCTAAACAAACCCAATTCTTTTGGTCTTTCCTCATACATCACATTTTCTGGACCTTTGATCATTCTTGTTGCTCTCATCTGGATTCTCTCCAGTTGGTTCACATCTTTCTCAAAGCGCAGTGCCCAAAACTGTGAAAAGTATTCCAGCTGAGGCCTCACAGTGCTAAGCTAAATATATATATATTTATATATATATTTATATATATATATATATATATTTAGGAGTTTGAAAATAAAACTAAAAATAATTGTATAGTTTGGAAGTATAATCCTCACCTTGTTGAAGCCATTGGCAGGTCAGTGTTTTATTTTGTAAGAACAAGGGTTCCTATACTTTGTTATTAAATTTCTCTGAAGCAACTGCTTTTGCTTTTTTCCCCTACTTCTTCCTTACTGGTTTATTTGCTCTCCAGCATTGCTAGGACAAGAAACATAACCTTTGCTTGGCCTTTTTGAGGACTGAAAGTTCTTAATGCTACTTGGGAAAGGGAGTTATGTAAATTATAATGAGAATAGGCTGGAGCAGAGTAGAAGCATTATGTGAGGTCTTCATTAAAGTGGGAGTATTAAATGGGAGTCTACACAGTCAGAAAGTTATCACAACACAGGCTGCATGGCACGATCAGAAAAATGACTTTCTTGTTCCCAATAAGCTTAAAAGTTAGCCTAGGGTTGTTTTTCCTCTCCACTACTTCCACTCCAGTAGAAGTGACTGCTCTTTTTACCAGTACTTAGCTCGAAAGAAGCCTGATGCAATGGCCCACAGCAACAAAATGCTAAATTGAGTGTGCTTTAGCAGCTTCCATTCCTTAATAAAGTTTCCGCCTTGATGATGCAACATCCTGGGGTCCGGTGGCTCAGAGCTCTGTACACAGGCTGTCCTTTATTATAAAAACAGAATAGGTTGAGACTGACTTTAGTGGGCCAAGCAAGGAGCAGGAAGCCAAGGAGTTTTGTGAGAAGCCAACCTGGAGGAAATAAATGTAGAGGAAACGTGCAGAGGAACATCAGAAACAGGAAGGTGCTTCTTGAGTGCGTCCAGGCTCATCGTATGCCACCCTCTTGGAGGGGAAAATAGAGATGCCCAAGAAGGAGGAATGTTATTTTATAACCACGGGCTAAAGCCATGTGTGGGTCCCATGTGAAGGAATGGAGACATGGGAAACAAGCGGGCTCTGGTGGCCCAGAAAGCAGCCGTGGGGCAGGCAGGATCTTAAGCTAGGGGCATTAAACTCTCAATGTGCTGAGGGTTTTACCAGTGCTTAAAAGCCTTTTTTCTCCTGATTTGTGTCCCTGTGTTATCACTTCTTTGTGCCCAGCGGAGGAGTCTTTTCTCCTGCCATCACATTGCCTCCTGGAGACGAAGTGCACTCCCTTAGATATCAGACAGTTCCTCACTTCTGGGCTGTTCTCCCATGGCCCCCACATACCAACCTGGTTTAACCCTAATTTAGAAACATTAAAAAAAAAAAAACACAGAGGAATTCTATAACAAAACACTTTGTTAAAAGAGTAAAGCATGAATGCCTGGTTTTAGAAAGGTCCAGCAAATACTCATAAAACAATATTACACTTTCTATATAAACATTCTGCGCTTTAAAAAGAAAAGTGAAAAGTCTGGAAATAAAGGAATTCAGCCACTTCTCAACCGCCATAACATCTTTCATCACTCACTATCACTCCAGCCAACTTTAACTTCGCCAAAATATATGCCAATCTCAGAATAATAAATTACTAGCAGTTTATAACATCTAAACTCTCCATTTCCTATTCAAGGGTCTGTTTTCAATAGACCATCACAGGCTCATATATTACAGCAATTCTCACCAAATAAAAATAAAAAAATAAAAATAATAAAAAGAAAAAAAATGAAAGAAATGAATATACATGTAAGGTTTTTATGGGATTAAAGTTAAAAATGCAAGCTTGCAACTGCTGTATGCATACTTGTTCTCCTTGGAGGCTGGGCCACCCTACAAATAGATAGAATCCCAGCTTCAGGTCTGGAATTTTATCTGGGTGTTCCCATTACAGGATTTTCTAACATGAGGCTTGTTACCATACAGTTCACAGACAATGTTCTGGCCAACACCAGATAAGGGCACTGACCTGGGCATGGGTACGTGCAGCGCAGTGTGATGAGGCCATGGCGGAGCTGGGGAGGGACAGCTTTCTTCCTCGCCTGCCTCTTGGCCATCATATCTGTGTAAACACAGGCCCTCAGCAAAGGGATTGCCTCTCGGTACGTGTTTGTACAGCACCTATTGCCAATGCAATAATTGTAATAAAAGTAAATAAGAGCAGAAATTACAGAAATCCTTGATACAGATCACAGCGACTGGGAGGGAGAACATATTCCAAGAAAGGAGCCAAGTGATTCATGCTATTTGGGCTAAGTGCCAGGGGGAAAAGAATGGCAAGAGACAAATGATCCGGTGCTGTAGAGTTGGATGGGTCCTACCTAGCATATTTGTCTTTGAAATATTTCTAGAGGACTGGCTATTTTTTAACACAGACAACAGAATATTATTTCAGAGTTTATTATTTTAAGAGTTTGCTGGATCCCACAGAATTACTTTTCAACTTGTGCATCTCTGATAGCAATAATTTTGGTATGAATAGCTAAGCTTCCTGGAGTGCCTGGTCACCCACCGTCACCGAGGTAGCATTTGTTGCCATTCCTGTAGGGCTCTCTCTTTCTCAGCTGGGGAGCCTGCCTTCTGTTGGCCCAACCTTTACAAGAGTCAGCTTTCGTTGGCTCAGAAATGTGGTATTTGCATCAGCACAACTTATTAATTCATTTCTCTCTACCTAGAACAAGCAGAGCAATAGGATCAATACAGTCTGTGGTCATTCGAGTTTTCCAATCTGGCTTATTCACAAAATTTGCTGCTGAATCTTTTCTGTAGCATGTAGTTGTATTACAACCTCATGAAAATTCCATAGTACAAAGTTGTTTCGAAAATAAAAAAAGAAATAAAAGTATGCCCTAATGTTATTTAAGCCTGAAAGGTACCATTGTTGAAATAAATCTGGATGGAAAAACCCTCAGCTGGTGTTAATTTGCATGACTGCTGCTTTTCAATGGAAGGATAAAAAGCATACTGAGGCTCTGCCCTGTGTGCATGTAAAGCACTGTGGATGTTTCTGTATACACGAAGAATTGATGTAAGCCAAAACCAGTGATAATTTGGTCTGCGTTTGGAAGTTAAAGAGTTTTAAGGTGACATGACACAAGAAAATTGTGTTTTCATCTGACATGAGCATTTATAAGTGATTTAAACTGATCACATTCTGTTGTTTTAGGTCTTTGAACCAATTATGACTAGTTCAACCCAAAAGCAGGTGCCATGCATGAAAATTGAAGCTGATGGTTATCATTAGACCTTCTGCAGAAAGCCTGCCCAGAAAGGCAACCTGTGCTGAAGAGGCAGTACAGTAGGGAGTGTAATGATCCAAAGTACTTGTGCGGGGCTGTCTCTGACCCTGCAGTTTTTTTCCTCACCTGTTTCAGTGCAGGGTGCATCTGATGTTTGTGCACGTAGGGGGTGGCCATCTCACCTATTGCAGATTTTATTAGTTCAAGCTTCTGAGATCCCTGTAGTGATTCCCATTGGCCAAACTGATCCCTGTGTACTCAAGGAATATTGGTGAAGTCACATGAGGGAGCGTTTGGGTACCAGGCAGACACACTTTTACACTGCTAAATGAGTAACGATGCAGTAACCTTGATGTAAGAACTGAGGAATGTAGCTGGATAATAAAGGGATCTTTAGAAAACACTTCAGCAACCAAAAACTCCCCAAATATTCAATCTCCTTCAACTCCCTACAGGGTCCCAGTATTACTCATTCTCCCTTTTGAGTTTGTCCTGGACAAGTGATCTTATTATGGTCATGCACTGCAAGCACATGCTGAGTGCACCCCACCTCTGCTCTAGCACTACCTAACATTTTTCACTTTGCTTCTTGGAGACCATTTGTAGGTTCCTCGTCTCTCTTAGTCTCTGACTGACCTCTCTTGCTTTTCTCATAGCCAAGGCAAATCCTTTATTTCACTGCAAGGTTCTTCCACGCCCACAAAAAGTTCTTCAAGTGTTTTGCTGGAAACGCAGGCACTATGGTGGCCTTCCTGCTACTCCTGTACCCCTCTCTCTGCAGTGCCACCAGGCATCCTTACAGCAAAGCACTTGGCCTGATGGTTGAAAGGATTGCCCAGCCTGCTGCCAGAGCCTGGTTTCATGAAGAGGTTTTAAAAATAAACAGCGCACCCCTCTCACTCTGAAGGAACCAGCTGCTCTCTTAGGTCTTGATGAATCACTTTTCTCCTGAAATTGGGTCTGCATCATGCTGTCTTGACAGTCACACAGCTCTCTAAGAAGCCTGATAAGGCCATATTTATGCAATACATCCCTAGGATGTTCACACTCCGGATGGGGTTTTCCCTGTTTCCAAGGAGTAATTGGCCCAGAGAGAGCGCAATGTGGTCACGACTGTGCTGAAGTCAGTGATTGCTAAGCACCTCACATCAGGTCTGGATCTAGCCCAGTTTTAAGTCTTGAATCTCAGTGTCAGTGGTATAAATGTAAACAGATATGTATTACTTTGACAGTAGAGTTGAAAGATTGTTTCTAGTAAATAAATAGTAGTATGACTGCACTCTCTCTTTCTCTGTGGAACTATCTTTGGGTACTTCAAGATTTTCTGAGACAACCTTTGGCACTTGAAGATTCTCTCTGGTATTTCAGGCCCCACACTGATGTGTTTCCATGAATGATTCCTCACCTCTAGTCTTCAAAGGCCAACCCAGACCCTTGACTCTACACATTTCTAAACTATCAATCCATGTGCAAGTCTTTGCAGAGTCATGACTCACACCTCATTCATAGAAATTGTTCCTTGAGTTATCTCTGTAGTTTGTACGGGATTACGTTGACTTCCTCAAGTCTCTGTTCATGGTGCGTGCACATGTGTTTTTCAGGACAGAAACCTCAGTCTGGAGACTGTTCATCCACAACTTGCTGCAAATGTTCTGTATTCAACAAGTGAAATCATAGCTACAAAGGTTAGTTTTGACAAAATCCTCAAAACATATGGTGGTGGGAGTTTTTCCTGTCTGCCTCTGCGTAATACAAACACAATTCAAAAGTCCAGCCCCAGAGTTCTCTAGTATGCATAATAAATCATTGTTCTTAAGAAATTTCACCCAATAAACTCATTCTGTAGATTATCTGAAATACAAACAAAGAGGTAGAAGTCATGCCAAGATTACACAGATTTGTTATTCAAATCAGTATCACCAAACCTGCATCTAGTTAATCATTTTAAAAGATTCCTTTGGACTTTGGCATCTGATGTCATCCAGGTAGTGGAGGGGGGACAGAAAAACCAGCTGCTTCCTAAAGGAGCTGCTCTACAGAGATCCTGGGACTCCTACAGCAAGCGGAAAGAGCTGCCAGCCCTAGTCAGCACCCCACGTCAGTAAATAAGGCGAAAAACTGGTAGAGATCAGTCCTTAGCTGGAGGAGAGATATCTTCATTCACTTCTTAATGATGCCAAATGGAGATTTACCTGATAACGCGTATAAAAATTCTCATTGTGTTTATATGTATACAGAAAATTTTAAGTGACATTCCCAAGCTGTGGCCAACCACATGCATACTCCCTGCAGCGAGCTCTAGCGTAACCCTCTGCCATTCAGTGTGAGTTACAACAGTGTAAGTGACAGCAGACATTCCCATAGATTAAAAAAACGAGAATTAGTGAGGGATAAAATGGCAACTGAACCAGAAAGTCAACCAAAAAAAAAAAAAAAGAAAAACCTTTGTCTTTAGTTAACCTTCAGTGCTTTGGTTATGATATCATTGCTGTGGACAAAAATAATGAATCAGAAACCCAAAATACCAAAAAGGAGATTATGTCTTTAGATAGATAAGCATCCAAGTAGCCTATAAACAGCTCTGGAATTAAGACATTCTACATGAAGTCTGGAAAAGGAAGAATTAACTCCTAGAAATCCAGCATCCTTGTCTCCTACCAGCATGATTAAGCAAAGATAAGCCTTACCAGTGTACAAATGTATGGCTGGCTGACATATGGACTACAGAAGAGGCAGGCATGATCAGAGACAAGGAAAGTATAAAGCAAGATCATGTAGAAGTACTAAGGAATGGTCTCAGTTTGCAGGGTTTCTGAGACAAGTCTTCTCTCTCCTGCTGTATTTGAAGCATTTTAACTTTTTTCAGACCTTTGAAAGACAGAAAACTGTTCACAGTCATTTCATTATTTATTTTTTATTTTTTTTAAATAAAAAAAAAGGAAGGTAGCTTTCATTTGTTTAAACGGAGCATTGGTTTTCAAAAAAGCCATGCTGCCTGGCCAACCTGTCACCCAGTGCATGTGAGATGCACTGGGCGCTGCAAGCCTGTAAGTATAATTTAAGGTATAGCACATACAGCACCACCTTATGCCACCAGTTTCTCCTGCAAACAGTACATGTGCAGAGAGAAAGATTCACTGCTCAGCTTGACAAATGCTCCACAGAATTTCTGCTTCTGCTTTAACACTCATTTCCCTAATCCCTACTTGCAGGTTGTCCAAATTAATAAGCATATTTTGCAGTCATAATTATTTTCAAAAGAGAAATATTGTAATTTAAAATGAACAGTTTCTATGACCCTCATCCTGCCACTTTAACCTCCAGCCATTTTTTTATTTGCAGTAGAAAATGAGTTTTCAACTCTTGTTTTATGACTTGTGAACAACTTATATTGAATATGCCAGCAAGGACTATCTTAAAGCTTTTTTGTTGTTGTTGTTTAATAAATAAAAATATATATTGATAACAAAAATATAATTGAATTATGGTTTGTTTTGATCATTTCTTGGTTTAATAGAGATCACAGAGCATCATTGTAAGCGTTCTTGTCAGGATCAGCCTGGATCAGTGTAGACAGGGATTTGTGCAGTGAGCATGAGCCTATGAGCAGAATTTGGCTTAGCTCTGCAGAATAAGTTAGTCTCCTTAATAAGTACCATTAATGTAAGGTAATTTGGGCTGAACTGGTTTTCTTATACATAAATCATTAATTAGTAGCTAGTTCTGACTCCCACCTGCACTACATAGCTTGTGATTTTAGTACAAGAAAGGTTTTTCCACCTACACACTAGTCAATGACCCATGCCTAATGGATGTTTGGTGCTCGTTGGTTGGGTTTACACTTCACAGGTGGAATGTTCTTATTTCAGCAAATTGTCAGGGCAGAAGAGGCTGGATCTGGTTTGTTTTGTGGGAAGTGAATAAACTTATGTCACGCAGCTGTTCTCTCTCCTTCTCATCACACAATTCACTGCAGAGATGAGGTAGGTAATACGACATTCACTGGGTGTTTGATGTTTTACAAGGCACTCAGCTGATAAAGATCTCTATAACTGTTTTGAACTCAAATGAACTGCTGCTGCTCACTTGCAGTTTCACAAGGACACTTCAGTTCCCTTCACTGCCCTGCAAATGCATTAATTCTGCATCACGTGCTCAAGAAATACTGCGCTGAAAGGAAGCTGGCTAACATGCAAAGCGAAAGAGGCTGAGTGCAGGAGCTCTGGGCTGAAGCAATTCAACCAAGAAGCAACTGAGTCTCTAGAGCTGCTCAAAGAAATAAGAAAATGGGTCTGTGACCTGTGACCAATGCTTCCTGGATGTTCACTCCCAAGCAGGGTACCTGGTAGAAGTGGGCTGACCAGGCAAGCTGCTGAGCTGCTAGGCCTTCCACTCATCTTGATAGAAAATGGCCAGTAGGAAACAAAGCTACCTAGGCTTCGCTGTTAGAATACAGTTCTACTGACCTAATTTGAGGTTTTCAGACTTGATTCACTGCATCCTTCTCTCTCTGGATGCTTCTAGTCTGCTTTTCAAGTTGCTTTCATTATACGTGCTGTTGTTTGTCTTATCTGGGGTTGCATGTGGGACTGAATAATGTCGCTCCTTCCTCTATTTTTGCTCTTTTCACAACACAAGAATAATCTGCTCCTACAATGGCTTTGAAGATAAGGATACCTCCATTCAGCAAAAGCTCCCACAGAGGTGCAAATGAGAGCTCTGTGGCAATGGTACCTCTGGAGATGACTTGCAAGTGTGGATGGGAAAAGCAGGTTGCACTTTCTTTTCTGTCAGGTCTGTCTAGCCAGCTGGTAAAGGACACTGTACTGCTGGAGAATCAGGGCTTGGCTGGGCTGTAAAACTAATATGCTGCAGGGATTTAAACTCCTGCTGCACTTCCTTAAGGGTAAGCTATGAACCATATTTCCTTGAGAAGTCCCATGGGCTGTGTTCTGTGCACCAGAGCTCCTGCCTTCTTCTCCCCTCTCTGGTTTTGGTGGCACTGGTTACTCCTTGGGCCCACAGGTGTTGCTGAATGCTGTCAAACTGTCCTCCATGTCAGCCAGCGTCTAGCTATCACCACACCAGTGATGGAAAAAGTGAGTCCTGTATGGTTATTCCAGTGAGCCAGGTGGCAGCTCCACATCTCATAAAGGTGAGCCTTTTCGTACAAGTGAGCACTTCCTTGCACCAGTAACTCATTAGGACAGCATGCAGCTCATTCATTTTACTGCAAGGGTTCATAGTCTATACCCTCTTCATAAGGACTCTCCCAAATACAAGCTGATATGGTGATCTTTAACAACATTTTTTGTGCTTTAACAGCATGTTCCTGCTGTTAAATGTCTTTTTTTCTTTTTTTTTTTTTTTTTTCTCTCTAGCAAGTGTTATTTTTCTTTTCCTGGACTTTTGCACAGTTTAGTCAACATATTACAGAATGATCACCAAGGCCCCTTAAAAAAAAGTTGTGAAACACATCCTCCTTCTGTTTGCTAATAAAACTCTTTGTCAGGCATGGGATCGCTGTATCAGGTTAGCAGAGGGCAAGCAGTTTGTGGCAACCAGTGCACTGGCTGAGAAATGTTTGATTAGGTTTTCTAAGATCTTGAAGAACAAGTTCAATAAATCCTTGCTAGCTTGAATGAGTGCACCTCTCATGTCCCACCACATTTTTCATTATGTCACTTGGATACAAATGCACGTGTTTTTAATGTGAAGTTAATCCCTGAGCTGCAGTGAAATGATTAACCCTTCACCCTTGAATTCCTTGCTACCATATGATCTAGTTCTTATGGAGCTAAAAGTTAAAGCAATAGTGACAGCTGCAAATACTTGAGGCGAGTGGATATTTGTTCATTATGGAAGGATTTAGTCGTACATATATATATATATTTGTCTTGGGGAGCACAGGTAAGGAACATGGCACAGCTACTGTGTCGTGCAAATAAATCTTTGTACCTACAGCTATTACTGCTGCATCAGGATTCTTGAAAATAATCTTTCTAGAAAATACTTTGAAGAACAGACATCCTGCAGTTTGCAGCTATTAAATCTTCTGTTAAAACACAGGTTCATGACACCTGTGGCATTCAGCTCGCATGTAAGATCAAGATGTACCAAGAAGGTACAATCCACTTAAGTCTGTTCGTTACAGCAGACACTGAAGAAGCTGCATGTTCTAATCTCACTGAACGTTTATGCATAAAACCAAACACAAATTAAATACGCAGAATCCTCTGCCTTGGGGAGAGGGGTCACACAAGGATATCTTTATTCATGCACTAAAATCAGCAGTGATATGGGTGAAGGTTTTGACTGTGGCATGTTTGCTTTCCCATGGCTTGGAGCTTGCTGGGTGAGGTACAGCCATTGCTGCAAGAGGGCGTTCAAAATGACAGCCAGGGGAGGTAGGCAGCAGGTTGACTTTGCCTTATGTTGTGTAACTTAAGGGTGCTGTATATCGGTGTGCTTGTCTGGGAACATGGCTGAACTCCCTGCAGCTGGGTTAAAGCTTTAAAACTAGGGTAAAGTCTGGTGGTAACTTCTGTTTCTTTTTGTGTTATTGCTTATGTGTTTTAAGCCAGACTGTTGTTTTTCTCTTTGCCTCCCCCTGAATGATGTAGCCAAAGCCCTAGCTAGAAGGTTAGTGTGTGCTCTCACACTGAACTGAGTAATTTTAGATGTAGAAGCAGCCTTCCAATTTCTGTGGGTGACCTGTTACTGGCCTGCATTGATGTACCCTCAGACTTCCTCATTTCCATGGTGCTGGCAGGCTTTAAAATGGCATGATTTCTGGGATGGCTTTTTGCCCTCAGCCCCATTAAGTGAGGTAAATTAAGTTTGTTTTCACCTGAAAACAGATTGGAAAAATGTTTTACAACTTGTTTGTTTTACAACTTGATGCCTTTCAGGAAGGACGTTCTGTGTGCTACCCATGCTCCAGTGTGTGGGTGACACCTGGCTGGCCCCAGTACCCCAGGGAGAGGAAAATCTGCTTGTCCTCAGGCAGGCCTGTGTCATTTTTTGGGGAGAGAGGCCAGCTCTGAGGCATTGACCAGACCCCAGTGAGATGACAGTGGAAAGACGCAGGGCAAGGCAGTGGCACCTGGTCCCAAGGTCCCAGAAAAGGGAGGGGAGGCGTGGAGCTGGCAGGCATTTGGCCATCTCCTGCCCCTGGGATGCTGCCTGCTCTGCCATTTGCTTGGGCTGGCCAGTACCCAGGCGTGGAGGAGACCCGGAGGACACGGAGGGCTGCATCTCATCCCCTTTTCTACACTGAAAGAGGTGGTTTTGGACAGTGTGATAAGCCAAGAGGCCTGGAACGGTGTTTGAGGAGTCACCCCAAAGCACCCCAGGAGGTCACACATCCCAGTCTGGTGGGAGAGCACCTCCTGGGCTGAGAGGGCCTCACAAATAGCCCTGCGTCAGTACTGATATTGGGAAATAGCTGCTCCTGCAAGGTTTCCACTGGCCTGGGCCAGAGAGCATTGAGAGGGATAGACTGTAGCAGTGACTGTTTCCAGCTCCCCACAGCCCCAGTTCCTGTCCTGTCCCTGTCCCCACAAAGGTGCCTGATGCGTGGGGCTGCCCCACTCCCTGCATGGGGCTGTGTGGGGACGGCCTGGCTCCCCCTCGGCCCCTGGCTGCCTGGCGGCTGCGCTCCCTGCCAGCTCCCTCCTCCTCTCCTCGCAAGCGGGGGCGTCGCAAAAATACAAATACGTACGTGCAATTAAGCACTTGCCTGCATTTGGACCTTTCTGCCCAACCCATTTCCAAGTGCAGTGCTGAAAAACCACAGGTTTCCACTTCTAGCTGGTCACAGCTATCACTCTTTGACATACTTTTGAATCGGAGGAACAAAAATAGTTCTGTGAGATCTATTATGTCTCTGGCTTGTAAAATACAATACTTTCTTACTAGGTTACACTAATATTTCGTAATTCATTCTTAATATTATTCTTCAATAAAGCTCTGCACAAACAGTCTATCCCACAGGAGGAACCTCTGCCAGATCCCAGATGTCAAACACATTTGCTTCAAATACATGAGTTCGTGACCTTTTATGTTTGTTAATGTGACGCCATGGAAATTATTTATAATAAATAAGCTTATTTCAGTGTCAGGTGCTCTGCAGAAGCTTTTTCAGTGATACAGCAGTCCTTCCTCAACAGGTCTTTCCTGTTTTGTTTTTGTTCCTTAACAATGAAGTTTTGGGAACAATTTGAAAACCTGTTATTGAACTGAGTTCAACTGCTGCATTGAGCGGTGGACAGGAAGTCAAAGATAGCTCAGACTTCAAACCTTTCCTGAAATCGGCTGCAGATAACGTTCTTCCTTTCTCTTTTATCCTTTACCCTGAAAAATTCAGTTTCCAAAGAACAGACTGTATAGACCCAAACAATTGCTAAATATATTGGCTTAAAGCACCAAATCTACTATGAAACTATTAGGACTGTTTGGATTCAAATGGCAGATTGAAGAGATTTTTGCATGTAAGATGTTCATTTTAAAGCTGAGGTAGTACCATCCACCCATAGCTTTCAGGTGCAAGAGCTCTAGAAAATATCTGGTGGTGTCAGAGTGTTAATAATGTAATTCTGTTATCTTTTTTCAGCAGATGTGACAATGTCCTCACAAACCTGTGTGGGACCATTTCCTCTATGAAGAGCAGCTGGCTCTTAATGAAGCCAGACAAGAATAGGACGCAATTGGAGAACACTCACAGGAACATGCCTTGGCTCTGCTTTGTTCTATTGTCAGCTGTACATTAAGGTTTATAAAGTCTCCTGAGTTTATTGGATTCATCATCTTGGATTCCTAGACAGTAGCAACAGCAAGAAATGTCTCCTGAGAAGGAAACCAAACCTTTTGCTCCTGCATAAACGTGCAGTCCTCTTTGTCACTGCAGGCTGAAGCTGATGGCACAAAAACTCCAGTTCAGATCTAGTACAGACCCCTTCCATCAGCGGTTAGCCAGCCAGGAACCTCACCTTGCTTTGTGCTAGTTTTGGGCTGACGGCCATTTATGACATGAAGACTGCCAAGTTATGACATGAAGACTGCTGAGAAGCAATTGTTGCAGCCTGCACAGATGCCACAGCCAAACATCTGAGGGACTGTCTGTGGAGAGACAGGGCCAAAGTGTTCTGGTGCATGAAGGATGAGCCCACCTCAGACTTATTTTCCAAACATATTAATGACATGTTTGTGCACAAGAAAAATCTGCCTTATAGCATGAGGCAAGATAAACCAGGCCAGCAAATCTCTTTTCAAATCCACAGTACATCAAATCTAAATGAGAGAAAGACGCGGCTCAATTTGGACAACTAAATATCTTCATGTAATTTTTCCTGTAGGCATCGTAGCAACACTTTCAAAAGATGCTGGACATGCTGCAATAAAACTGTTCTTCTATACAGCACTGTGGGAGGAAGCAACTGGCTGCAATCTCAGATGGTGGACAGAATTACAATGGGTTATGTCAGGAAAGCATGACATTGAACATACATTTGAAAAAAGGAGAATACAAAAAACAATAGTCACTGACTGAATTATAGCAGCTTTCTGTAACGAAGTGTGTGGACCCCACCCAGCATCTGTGGTAGAGGAGGGAAGGTGTCAGTTAAACTCAAAGGTTGTAACGGGAATGGAAAAAGCCAGTCTCCAGCCGAGAGTAGGACAGGGAGGATGAGAAATACAGTTTCATGTTTCTCCCAGCAAAACCTCAGGGGATAAAGATTACTGCTGCAAAAACTTCCATGGTAGTAAAAGTCTCTGGCTGCAGAAGTTGTTTATAACAAAGGTGTATTAACCACTTAAAGACTGCAGCTGAAAAGAAGGACTCTGACATTTCACTGAAATGTGAGTTGCAAAATCTTTTTTTTTCCTCTCTCACAAATCCTCTGCATATGAAAACTTCATTTAGTGGCTACACAGGGAGCTTGGCTGTGAGACACTGTATGCTGTGTACTGGACTTGTCTTGATAACGCCCTACTTTTATGTCCGGACAGCTGAGCTCATCACTTGGGTATTACTGTATACACTACATTTTAAATCCAATCATAAGTACATCATACATCATGTTAATTTCTGAAAATACTTTGGACACAGTAGAGTTAGATGCTTACTTGCTCTAAAGGACTCTCAACTGCATAATTGCATTTGATATGTCTCAAACTAGGCATGAACTATTAAGCAATAATGTTTTCCACAGACATGCACTTTTCTGCTTGAAAGCTTTCAGTGTGCTCTGGGCAACCATGATGTGCAAACTTTGAACTGCTTGAGATTTAAAATCAAAGTTGGCATGACTCAGAAAGTATGCACAAGTGGTGGAATCTGGTTTCTGATGCAGAGGATCACTAGGGAGACTTTATCAGGTTTGACTGATGCAAATTGGCAGCCTTTGTGAGCATTCCTGCTTACAAACTTGTTCACTGGCATACTTGTGCAAAGCAAAGAAAAAGGGTTATAGTCTGTTTGTAAGCTTTTACATAGAGAATTACTCAAGAACACTTGTGTTGGTATTTACACGTGGGATTTTTATTGTTTCAGGTCTACTTCCAAAAGGTATGAGGGCCAAGGAGGAAAGGAGGATAAAATGCTCTCCTGCCTGTAGCTCCTTTCTGTGGTCTTCTGTTCTGGCTTTACTCTTTCACCAAGAAAAAACAAAACAAAACAAAACAAAAAGTTGTAATTCAATAGCATAAAACAGACTCAGCAACAAGTGAAAAGTGTGCTGTGCAGAGGTTCAAAACAGATGGGAAGGGCCTTGCTGGAGAATATGAGAGGAGAAGTGTAGGCCAGACTAATAAATTCTCCCTGCTGGCTCTGCCAGTGCTGCTCAAGTATCTCACCCCGGCACTTCTGGAGCTCAGAGCACTGTGGTTTGGCTCAGCCAGCCCAAACCTGCCCAAATTATTTGTTTAATCTTAGCACCAGGGTGTCCTGGCTGGAGGCAGCATGAGAGGGCAAGAGCAGCTGCAGAGCCCGCTGAAACTAGAAAGGATGAATGGTTGCAGTGATGGTCTTGGGATGGGCATGGAAGAGAGAGGCCGAGAGCAGGTATCAGTAAAGTATGAGAACACCACCAGGTTTCTCAAGTGAACTTTAGTTACAGAAAAATTCACAATCACTCAAGCAGAGCATGGGGCACTGAATATGCTGGCAGAAGGCAGGCAAGAAAAGAGGAGTGTATCTGCAGTTGGCAGAGAGGTCTAGGCAGCAAAGAACAGAGGTAAATGGGTTTCGTTGCTGATCTTCATGCTTAATTTGATTGGGACAAAAATCCTCTAAGGGAGATGGGAGTTATAGTTCCCATCCCAGCTAAAAAAATAGTAATAAAAAAATAGCACAATAATGTTCTGTCCCTCCATGCAAAATAGGTCAGCCACATCCCTCGCCATGTGCAGCTGAACTTTGTGTTTATTGAAACAAACTGTCCAATTTTCAAGCAGCTGAAAGGAGAATGGAAGGTGTGTCCCAAACCATCAAAAAAAAAAAAAAAAAAAAAAAAAAAACAAACAGGAATGTGAGAAGAAGCCCCCGCAAATTATGGAGGATGACCCTTCCTGTGCCTTGAGAAAGAAGGAAGGTAGACTTGCAATTTTTTTTCCCCCTATAACTTCCTTGTCAGAAATACCCTTTATTATGTCCCTTCCTTCATCAGAGACGTGATCTGCATTCCTGAAGGCTGGCTGCTCCCACGCTGCCAACTCCAGCAGCTGGAGAGTCACTCAGGCAGGACTGGAAATCGCTGGAGAGCCTGAAAAACCCTTGAGCTTGAAAACGTTCACGTAATCTGATAGTGGCGAGCTGCATACAGGGACTGTATCAGTAGTTAAACAACATGCTTTTATGAACAGTGGAAGAAAGTTGTTCACGTAATTCATTCACGTAGGTGAATTCAATGAGATGCCTTGAAATGTGTGCTTAATGTGTGCCTCAGAGAACTCAGATAATTTTGGAAGTTTACCAGGTTACTTGAATTGCTTTATAGGAGTGACCACACATAATCTCATCAGCTCCCTTAACAGGAATCAGAACCACTCTGCTATGTGATATCCCAGTGCGGTACTGCTGGCTCTGTACAGAGACTAACAGAGACTCTTTGTTAGTTCAAATATTCTGAGCCTGTGCTTTTGGCCAAGGCTCTCTCCTCACAGTGACTCTGGGGTGTGAAGTAGTTGTGTTATGCTGCATGATGACAGGCACAAAACTCTTAGTTAGCATCAGGTCCGTGGTGCTGTTAAATTGAAAATAAAAACATGTCATTGTAGAAAAACTGCACTCTTGGTGGATGGGGAATCCGTAAAAGGCTGGAGTTCAAGAGCAGTTAGGATGATCTGACTTGAAATTGTAAAGCACCTTGAAGCATGCAAAATTTCCTGGAAGAAAAACACCTTTTTTTTTTTTTTTTTTTTTTTTTCCCTACAAATGCAGCCCCACTTCCTGCTCTTACCTGCCTCGAGAGGAGAGGCCAGGCAAAACCACCTGGAGACTCACACAACCTTTGCAGTGAGATCTTTGCACCATAAATTCCTGGGGACATTTCTGAGGCAACCCACCGCGTGTGAGCAGTCAGCTGCCCTGCAGGCTGGGGCAGGGGCTTTCCCTCACATGCTTGCGTAAAGCCTAACTTGACAGGGATCGGCATCCCAGCTGGAAATACCATTTGCTAGAAGAATATAATAATAAAAAATGACTTTTCTCGCTGAAGCATAGGCCCGATAGTGCTATACCGAGGCGAGGGACAGCGTTGGCACTGCCTTTGCCAGCGTATCGGGCACGGGCACCTGGCGGCCGCTCGGGCAGAAACCCGGCCGGCTGAGGCGGGGAGCGGTCGGAGGGGAACTCCCGTCCGCGACACGGGAGCGCCCCGGGACAGCACCGGGACGGCCGCGAGGGCCGGGGCGGGGAGCGGGGAACGGGGAGCGGGGAGCGGGGGCCGCCCCCTGCAGGCTGGGCCGCAGCCACCGCCCGGCCTCGGAGAAGGCGGCGCAGGCAGCGCGGCGGCAGGTGCGGGCTGGGCGCGGGGAGCCCGGCGGGAGGTGAGCGGCGGGGAGCGGAGAGGGGAGGAAAGGGGAGAGGGACCGGCTGGGGGCACGGCGAGGAGGCAGGGGGTCCCGGCGGGCTGTGGGTTATTTTTCTTGCTCCTCCGAAGCGTCCCGTTGGGCTCTGTAGCCCCAGGGGAACCGCTGCAGCGGGGGCATCCCGGTGCAGATCGAGGCCGTCTCGGGGTGTGCGTGGGGATAGATGGATAGTTAAATGTGAATAGGATGTTTCAATGTGAATACGCAAGTGATGGTTTTGCAATCTGTAAATTACTGTTTTCTCGCTATGTAGATAACTCCTGGGAAACAAAAACAACATAATGATAGGTTTTGTAAAACTGATATATTTCACCTGCGTACTGATAGTTTTGTTGAATGGGACAGCATATTTTAAAAGTCGGAATTCTTCAAGGACCTGAGCGTATCGATCTATGTTTTTTTCCATGTAGGCTAAAAGTTACCAGAGTAATTCAACTTGCAGAACACTAATGCTTAAAGGTGATATTACTGGGCAATTCGTGTTACAGGTGATGCTGCACGTCTCTAATGCCTTGCAGGCTCACTAGCATATCAGTGGGGTTTTTGGCATGAAGACCTTTCAGCCTCTGCATTTGGCTTGTTTATGAGTGTGAACTTGACAACGTGCTTCCAAGCTCTGGCTTGGGTCTATATTTTCCAAGAAGCAGCAGACCTTGAGAAATGGAGGCAGGTAGAAAAACGGTAACCATATTCAGCTGTTACAGAATTAAACCTTCATATAAAAAAAAAATTATACTTAAAACAACCTCAAGCTGGTATTACTATAAGAAAATGCCCTTGTACAATCAAAATATTCTGTGTGAATTAACATCTAAGCTGTTATACCAGGCGAGAAATAAACTAACTAGATCACCTTCTGCAGGAGTGCTCTAGGTAACTGGAGATACAGTTTAGCCAAAGCTCAAATGGAGATCATATTAAAGTAAGCTGGTCTTGTAACTTTCCTTCAGTGTGGAAGCATGCCAAGTGTTACATGTGATGCATTTCTCTAGATAAGAATAGAAAGGTAGATATCATGGCCATTCCTTCAGTTTACACTTCCAGTCAGTGCAGTTGTGATTGTGCAGAAAGGGAACGAGATCTCAACAGCAGTTCACTGGGACAGAACTGGGAAGCACTTCGCTTCTAAATGATCCTATGGGCACCTGCTCCTCAAGGCTAGACCCTTACAGTCCTAATCCTCACTTGCTGATCTGCGCAGCTCAGGTTTTTCTGGTAAGATTTGCTAAATGCATTGAGGTCTGCTTCTTGATGTGGCTTAAGTTTTGACAGTGTTAGTTAGGTGCCTAATCTGTTCTGGTATCCACAAGTGAGTGAGGTGTTTCTTGACAAGTTGCTCTTGGAGAGATCAATTATCTTTGAATTATACCTAGATGATCAGGACTCAGTGAAAATACATGCAGGGAGTATGGGAGTGTACTGCTATGCCTGTCCCTCCTTGCTTCTTATTCAATAGGTTTTGTCTAGAACTGTTACCTAGCCATGAAGAGCAAAGTACTGAATTTCTGTCATTTCTCAAGTTAGTGCTAGAGCCATAAACTTGCAGGTTGTTCGGGTCTGGTGGTCTCTGACTCCTCACTTATAAAACTGTTTCGCCTTGCTTTCAGGGCAGAAATATTCATTAGGTGAGCTGTGATCCTGTAACTCACTGGACAGGCTATGAATTCAGGAGTGGGGAAGTTTGATTTCTAGTCATTTTTCCATCTGTATGTTGAATATTAAAAAAATATTTGTGGAATGCATGTGGTTAAGGAATATTGAATTTCAAGATAATATGTATTTTTATTAAAGTGTGTCTTGATTTTTGTAAATACATGTAAAAATTACACCTACTAAGAATGCTGTACCTAAAGGCATGTTGGACTCCACAGAAGTCCTGTTAGTTACACTGTCCTTTCCTACACTTAATTTGGGTGATGAACCCCCAAGTGATTAAATCTTCTTTCTTGCTATGCAGTGGAAAGAGTGAACATAGGTGGAATTGTTCAGTCAGTCGTGTATAAGCTATTCATTTATTATTCATTTATTATTTATTATACAAGCTCAGACTCTGATCTCATTTTCTTTCCCCTAATCATGAGGCTCAATCACCTCACTTGTTTGTTCTGTCACTTGTTTCCTACCAGCTGATTTTGATTTTCACTTAGCCTTTGTTCTTCTTAGTCATAGGTGTTTCATTTTCAATTTACGTTACCCCAGAGTAGCAGGTCAGCTCTGGAGGGGATTGTCCCTCTCTGGCTCCCTGTTTTCCCAACAGTGCACTGTTGCCCCACCTTTGAATAGTCAACTGCGGGAAAACTTTTTTTTTTTTTTTGTAAGCATATTTATATATTTCGATAGTTTATTTTTCCATCTAATCAGTGAACTGGGCCAACTCATCATGCAGCTGCATGTTTACTCGATCCAACATGAATGGTTGTTGGCACAGGAGAGCAGCACTGTCCCTCTTGGTAGCAGCCAGCAGCCCCCTTGCTCTCACCATGCCTGGTAGGCAGAGCCCAGAGGGCCTGAATTAGAAGGGCAGCTTCCAGCCAGGCTTTTGCTGACTTAGGCCTTCTTGGTCTTCATGTGAATCCTACCTGCTTTGCCTTATATCAGAAGTATCTCCTGACTTTGGTGGAAATATTTATTAAATTTATTTGCTTGGTAAAAATATTGTTGACCTCATTCAGCTAATTTTGTGTGGTATTTATACAAGCCTACTGCTTCTCTGCTCAGACTTTTAATTTTGTAAGAAAACTACTTTGTTTGCTTTGAATTGGTACTTCTGAGATATCTTAAGTCTGGTAAATATTCTCTCACCGATCTAAGTAGGACAACACCCAATCTCTGTCAGCAGAGAGCTTAAGATCTCATCTCTTTAAAGTGAAAAGCAGAGTGGACTTTGACTTCAGGTAGGAAAGACAGAGTTTGGGCAAACCTGTGTTGTCATTCCGGTGAGTAATACCGTTTGGTCTTCTGAAGAATTTCTTGCTCAGAGAAAAAGTCCTGTAGATCGTCTCTTGCAGATAAGATGAATTTTCTGAAGAGCTTCATCCAGGAAGAGGTTTGAATCCTGGATTTGATTTCAACTCATCTGTATTACATCACATCCATTAATCATGTTAATACATCAAGCCATGAAGAATTAACAAGGGCACTTCTCTTAAGCTTAGTATGAAATGAATGTTTGCTTGCCTGTCATCACAGCTGAAGTTTACACTAATGCAGTGCCAGGAAAAAAAAAAAAAGTCAGAAATTTGATGCTTGTGCTTCCTGCAAGTTGTACCCCAAACTTGTTTTGAAGCTTTGTGTCTCTGTGACTTAATAGCTACACTTAAACTGGAAGGAACAGATAATCAGATAATTAGGCCTCAAACTAACCCTTTTGGTGTCTGGGGAATTCTTGTGGTCATTGCATTGAGGTTCGGATCTAGCCCTAAAAGCAAGATCTGGAAAGGTGGCATTGCCAATTAGAACAGCTTTGAAGCCCAAGAAAGCAATGCAGGAGGACTATACCCCAGTGGCCTCAAAGCCTGTTAGGCACTTAAATTAATTTGGCACCTCAGCCTGGGAGTCTGTGAAATAGGCTTGTACAGTGTGCTCCAGCATGGGGAAGCGCATGCCTTGCTCCCCACCTGGCTCTGCAAGGCGGAGGGAGGCATGGCTGACCCTGATGGCCTATAGGCCCAGTGTGCTCAGGGTACATGCACATGCATAGCTCCACAGCTTCATCCGAACTGTGAAGAGAAAGCTGCTGGTCACCAGAGCACTGGGGGTGCTTCTTCCCATGTGCAGAAGTTCAACCTTTCACTCCTACAAAGTGCCCCTGTATCTCCACGCCAAGGGGGCAGAGGTGGCCCTTTCCACCCTGTTTGTGGAAGCTGGGCCAGCGTGCACAGCACGGGGTGGTTCATGTGGCCATAAGATATCCAAACCCTCAGCCAGGGCTTGGCAGGGGCAGGGGGGTAGGACAGAAGGGGACTGAGGCGGGCTCCCTTGGCAAAATTCATATAGGAAGTCTACTTTGTGGACATCTGGTGAAGGAAGTGCCTGCTGTACAGCAGAGAGGAGGGGTAGCCAGAAGGAGGTTTTACAAGTAGCTCGACCTAGCAGTGCTGCTGTGGCTAGTGATGAACCGAGACAAAAACAAACACCATGTCCCATTTTGGAGAGATTTGTAAATTTAAGAAGGGCACTCAAGAAGGTTCTCAAGGCCAGTTTTAGTTCCCAGTAGAGGAAAATCCAAACATGTTTGTTGTTGGTTTTTGTTTGTTTGTTTGTTTTAACTTATTTTTTTTAAAATGAGTCTGAGGCCTTTAGATAGAGGCCTTTTAATCATCAGTTCAGGTTCTCTTTTTGGCAGTAATTGGAAGGAAACTAAAAATCTTCCTTCACTAAACTTTGACCAAACCCGGAACATCTTCAGAATCATCCTGGATTTATTCAGCTTAGTGGTATGTTTATTTTCAGATCTAGTTTCACCAATGTGTGAAATCATAGGTCAAAATCTCTTGTGAAGGGTGTTTTTTTAAATTCAACAGGATAATAAAAAAAAGTACATTCTCGGTGTAGCCATTGCTCACTTTGTTTTAAGCAATTCTGTCTGGAGAGGGGAGAAGGGGAATGGTAAATTCATGGTGCCAGCTTCTGCTTGCAGCACCAGGCGGAGCCCCACTGCCTTGCCCTGTAGTAATAGCAGCATCTGGCCAATAATCAGTATGTTAGGTGCTCCCGTAAGTTGGGATGGTTATGATTTCTGCTGATTTCTTCCAATGTCTGTGTAAAATTCTTTTTAAATACCTCCTTTATGCAGTGTCTGGTTACCACTCATCTACTTGGGCAGCTGCCAGCAACTCCATTCTGTTCACATCTCTGAAAGGAGCTGCTGGGGCTGTTAAAAGGGATTGTGGGCCCCTGGTCTGGGTGGGTTTAAAGCAAAAAATAATAAACAGTTAGACCTTATAAAGATGGGATCCTCCTGGACTTCTATTTTTAAGTGTGTTTAGGCAGTGTCCTGAGCTCAGTGCACATGTCCTGTAGAGCTATACTCCCAGTCTGGTTTGGATTTGAATTAATTAAGATCAGTTCCAGTTTCCTGTTCTTGAGTCATTTATTTAATCTTCTTTCATGTATGATATGTACTGGAGTCACCTCTTTCCTTTCTTAATCCCAGCCATAGTCTTTTAACCTTGATTTATAGAATTACATATTTCCTTCCTCTCACTGGTGTTTTAACCGGTTATAGAATGTTACCAGAAGCTGAATAGAGAATATTCATTATATGGAAACTCTGTAATTTGCAGTTCTTGTTTTCATCATTAAACAGAATGATAATTTTATGCAAAATAACTATTATATAATTAATGTAAAATAACTAACAAGAAACTGCTTCACCAAAAACTAAATGTGTGTGTGCAAGTATATATAAAGAAATGCTCCATATTGACTCTTGTAGGTCACCAGAGTTCCTTTAAAATAGTATTAGTGGTAATGAAACTGTACTTTTCCATGCAAGACTGTTTGGGTTTTTATGTATTCTTTTTTTTTTTTTTTTCCATGTATACAAGAAGAACTATTTTTCATGAGCTGTCTGGATATTATATGCCTGTCCATGTGTTTTCTGTGTGGCTCCATGGTCATGGCACTTGGCTGAGGGTTTCTGGATGACATTCAGTGTTGCATTGCGCTCAAAGCTAGACACATTTAGTCTTGCTAGGGAACCCCAGTGCACAGACAGATGCTTTTGTCTAAATACCACCTTCTTGGCTGCCCTGTTGAAAAATTCATCCAGATGTTTCCAGTTCTTTGGTATCAGGGCTATAGAGGGACTGCTATTGGTTCTATTTTTATTGCTTGCCGGCTTTACTGCAGAAGGAGAAAATATTGGATTAAAAGCTGACACAGAATACATAAAGAAAGTCTTAAGTATTAAGTTAGATTATAAAGTAACCGCCAGTGATAGTCATGATTTTTTTCCTAATCTGCTTAGAGCAAAGGACTTATCTTATGTTGAATTCTTTCCATGTTCTCATCAGAGGCCAAGTTTTTTTTACAGAGATTTCAGTCTCTAAGTTTTCTTCTCTGGTGTCCTGACTTCAACTCTTGCTTTGCTGTTTTCCATCTGAATCCAAAATGATCTGCAGTCCAACATAACGGATTTATTCCTTTGTGTTTACTGCCCCAATACATACCATATTGTACATCCTTGTCCAAGTCAGTGAATTTATCTACAGTTCACAGAAACAGTGTTGTCAGTACAGTAATTGGATGAATTGGTTCCTTGCCTAATGCAGCATTAGGAAGAAATACTATCTCTATCAACTTTTACAGCCCAGTGCATAGGGGATTCAGCATATTAAAATCCCAAGTTTTAAGCTTTGTCATGGGATAGATTTATAATGTTCTCTTCTTAATTCAAACATAAATCTCACATGAGAAAAATTGGCTCAGATTTATGAAAAATGTACTTTTGGCCCTTGTAAATGATATTATTAATCTTCTGCATACTGGGGCAAACTTGGATTATGTCTGCATTTAAGAGCTGCAGGTGCAAGGCTATAGTGCTAAGAGTTGGGTGTCCCTGGGGGGCATGTCAGAAGAACGACTTCTGATCGTCTGCTTCTGCCAGAGCTTGTTCTCCTTCTCCAAGGGGTGCCTGAAGAGCAGAGGCAGTTGTTCCTGTAGCACAATAGCTCAGACGCACACCTGCTCAGATTTATTTTTCTTCAGGGAAGTAGGCAATAGCAATTATTTCTACTTTGTGACTTTCGGTTTGGTGGTCTGTCTGGTCTGTGGATGTGATGAAGGCTTTTTGGCCTTCTCCAGTCTGGAGCCCTGGGAAGAAGCAGCTGCTGAGCTCAAGGAGACCACAACTAGATTGCACAAGTGCTCTTTGCACAGGGTTCAGCTCAGGGCCTTGAGGAAGGGAGGCATGCATTAGATCATCTTCATCAGGTCAGAGAAGTTGGAGGGAGAAGGAGACTTGCATAGTCTTTCACAACCGTACATAGGAAGACGTGGCTGTTCCAGGCAAAGCTTCTGACCCAGTTCCTTTGCAGCTAAACCTTCTCAGCATGAGAACATATAAAACAGCTAGTGAGATGCCAGCAAGCTCTGCTTTTTCCATTACGACAAAGGCTCAGCTAAGAATTGACTTCTAAGGTGGTGTTCTTGCCTCAGGAGAAGCCTGTTACGGGTGTATAGGTAATATTTTTGTATAGCTGTCATGTCCTGACTGCTAGTGGTGAAGTATTGAGGACTCCTGCTGATTGTAAGGGTTTTACACATTACATGTAAGTGTTATCTCTAGGAGAGTCCAGCAGACTATTTTCTATGTGAATGCTGTGGCAGGCATCAGGGGATGCTCCCTGCAATCTCCTGTCCTCCTCCGTTCTCCACTTGCTCAGAATCCAGTCAGGAGGATGCAGAGTCACAGGGGGACTGGTCACAGTTTGGGATCTCAGTGCAGTGCTGTGGGAATGAGAGCAATTTTCTCCTTGCAAGTGTTATTTAAAGACAACATTCTCACCTTAGGTTGTCATGTGATGTTGTTGAATCTGAGGTGTATAGTTCAACTGTAGTATCAGCATGGAAAAAGGTTGGAGAAGTGGGATAATATATTGAGAAGAACTGTACAAATCAGATTTGGATGGTGTAAAACATACAGCCTTAAATATGTCCACATAGTTTTGTCCATTTAGCTTACTGAGGAGAAATATAAGAGGTTAGATTTCAATCTTTTAAAGCCTAAGGGGAAAAAAAGACATACTACTGATAATTGTCTTTCCAAACATAAAAACTGCAACAACTAAAAAAAACTCACTGGAAAAAATTACATTGGCTAAAATATTAACAGTAAAGATGACCAACTATTAGAGTGTCCTGTGAAATGAAAATCAAACATCTTCCTGCTCAGGTTGCTCAATGTAGTGCTGGGGAAAGTGGCTGAAATCCAGTGGTGTCAATGCTTCAGGAGGTGGGAACAAAGGAGTGTAACTGTCCTTCTGCTCTCAAAAAGTAAGATTCTGTTTGAGAAACCATAAGCTGATGAAAGGAATTTGCAACAAAAGATGTGCTGGTTTGGCCTGCTGGCCCATTTAGTTCTGTTTTTTGTTTCTGCAATCAGCTGGAAAATGTAAAGCCCACAAGGAAAATGTAAATGCTCCCCCCCCCCCCCCAAAAAAAAAAAAAAGCTCCCCAGAGGGCAGTTGTGCCCCCATTTGCCCAAGTGGGAAGGTGCTTCCTGTGCCTAGGCAGTTGGTGGTTTATTTGCATCATGGAGCACAACACTTTTCCCAACAACTTTTTACTGTGTTACTTCTGTTACCACATTTAGTTGTGTAACTGTGTAAAAATGCTCCTAGGCTCTTTGCCCCAGGAAAGCTGTGCAACAGTCCATCATAAAATCCACATTATCTAAACTGGACAAATGATGCATAGTCTATTTTTCTTTCAGTTTTATATGTACAGTTACACTTTTTCTTTCTTTATTTGCTGCATTAGAAATGTTTTCCATCTCTTTATTGTGTTTATGTCAAGTTGTTTGCAAGTTGTCTCTCATGAACATGTTTTTCTGCTTGCCTTTCAAAACCCTTTCCATAACTTCTCTTTTTCTGTGGTGTTATTTCAGCATCTCCCTTGTGATCCACTGCTTTTGTAGTGAAATCCCTTTCTATTTCCAGGCACAAAAGAAAGGGAAGTCTGTCACATTTTCTTTATTCTATTCTGCTTTCCAAGAAAATAATCCGTCTGCAAATTCCGAGTTTTCATGCTTTCCCTTAGGTTCCAGGTACCAGTGGAGGAGAAGGTTTTATGTACACACACCCACCAGTTGCTGCAGATACCACTGTTGTGGGGTTTTCCCAAACCAGGCATAGATAAATAGGAGCCTCTTATCATGCACCCTGTAGGTGTGTGTTGACATGATGTTTTTTTCTTTTTTCTCCTCTCCTTTCAGACAACCTACTGCTGCCAAGGCTTCTGATGAATAGGAACAAAAGCTTGTGTCTGCTCACACGTTCAGACCTATTTGAACTGCCTCTGTGTCCTATGTGGGCATTACAGATCAGACCTGCCTACAATCACAAAACAAATATAGGACTTTTTTTTAACTGTAAACTTTGGGAAGTGTATGCCCGTGCCATGCATCTGTGTAGGGGTGTGTGCGCGTTTGTGCCATCCACACTCATAGAGTAGTAAAATACTTGGGGGCAAATTTCTGGGAATCACTTAAGCTGTTTTACTAGTGTTCACTTTTCTCAAGATGCAGTGATCACAAGCTACCCCTCTTCAAACAAAGAGCCCTACTCAGTGTACAGCTCCCAGACGCTCTCCTCCAGCAACAAAACTGCTGAACAGCTGGCTCTGGAAGTTAAACCACGTGCAGTGCCTGTGCCATCAAAGAGAGCCCGTCTGACCTGCAGTAGAAGCAGCTTGTGCTGTGCTGCGTTTCTGTTAATCGTCTGGAGACCTGTGGTGGTGCTGTTATGCTCTGTAAAGGATTTTCATGATTGGAATTGACTGCATCTCCTGGGTCTGAAATGCAGACAGGCAAAGAGGTAAACGTGGTATTTGGCAGAGGTGTGAAACAGCAAGCTTGAGCTCGCTTTTTCCACAGGGAAGATCCTCAGCTGTTGTTCCTCTGGGGCTACTGGAGTTGTAGACACTTACATCATTCACAGATCTGTCCCAAATGCTTGATAACAACTGATCATCCCCGTTTCCGGATATTTTCTTTTACACCTCGTGCTTTGTGAGAACTTAGAGCTACTAGAAATATTGCTGTGACGTGTTTCTGGAACACAGATCTGAGAACGTGCTTTATATGTTTATGGCTGGCAATAAATCTCATAACGATTGAAACCTCTGGCTTAGCCAGCTTTCCCAGTTCAGGATCAGATATTTCACCTTTGTTTCTATTGCAAAATTTTAAGTGTGTTGTTACCTGACCAACTCCTGTGGAGCAGTACTATGACTAAATGCAGTAAAATATATCCGCAGCCTACAAACTTGCTGCAAAACACACTCCTTTGTCATGAGGCAGCTAAGACCTGACATTTTGAGACTGTTTTCAGCTTTTAATATTTAATATTGTGATCATCCGTTTTCTATCATGTTCTTTTTATTTAATGAGTTGTTGAAAATATTTACTTTCTTCTCCAAACATCTCTGTCTTGTAATCATTCTGGCGGCATCTGGAACTGAAGGCTTCGATACTCTGTTTATCTGATTTAGCTCATTCAAAATTTCTATCAGAGAAATCTGGAAATCATTAAGATAATTTATGTTCTCCATCTAAACCCATTAAAATAGTAGTGATTGTAATTCTCTGGACTCTGTATGTGTGTGGTTCGCCTTTAAACTTTGTTGGTTCCAGGATGTTCTAATAACCTTGGCTTTCCTTCTACATTAGTGGGGAAGGACTGTTGCTGAATTATATTTTATCATCTTACTTTGGCTTGATATTGGGGAAAGAGAAATGAAAAAGATTACTGAAATTGCTGAAGAACACCAAGAAAGAGAATTTGAGACAGTAATGAGATCCGGCTGCACTTCCTTCTGCTGCAAGTGATTTGATTTCTCTACTTTTTTATTGTCTGAAAATCAGCGATAATTTTTCTTTTCCTCCTGTCCTTTTCTCGCTGTAGTATCTCCAAAGTGGCAGATGTCTTTAAAGTAATCACATTGCCTAACAGAAACTGACCCCAAGATTTAGAGAGAGGATCAAGGAGTCCCAGCTCCTTGTTAACGTGTGTTGTTGGGGTGTCAGTACTGCTCTGGAATTCAGTAGTGTACCAAACAAAGGTCTCCCTGCAGTTCTGGTTTATTTGGTAAATCTGTTCCCAGACAGATGTATGTTAGTACGGCCTTTTAACAACTCTTAAATGATATATTGAAGATCTTGGAGGAGTGGACACCAGCAACAGGTCCTGGCATATGGGTGAAGTTTAACCTTTGATAGAGGTACCTGCTTATGTCAAGATCAGTAAGTACTTGTTTAGTTTTCTACAAGGTTGTTTGTTCATTTAAAGTTAATAAAATATAAAACAGAACCTGATAAATTTCTGTCTCACATGATTAAGACAAAACCTTTTACATGCACTGGAAATATTTGCCTATTCGTAGGCATTATGTAAAATATAGATACAATAAAATAAATGAACTGAAGAAAAAAAAAAAAAAAAAACATTTATCTCTGTAGCTAAATTATGTGGATATTTTTTTAAAAACATTTTAATTTAAATTTTTTTTTTATGAACAAAGTGAGGTGCTCTAAGCATCATGAGGGAAGCCTGTGCTAAAATGATCTGTTCCTCGATAAATGCCGGCCATGCTGTAAGTGTAGGAACACAAGTGCAAATTTCATGACTGGCTTTTAAACCATTATATTTTTTTAAAGGGCAGTAAAGCCTAAATGTCATTCCAGTTTCTTACTGCTTGAACTTACTTTTCAAAATGCAGTATTTAAGCTCAAACTGAATTGGAATCTCTAAAATTTGTGTCTATGTACTTTGCTGTTAGCTACTGATTATGCCCTGCCTACAAAACAATCTGGAAATAGATTGTTGGAAATAGAAATTGGAGTGTACTCTTCTGTAGAAGAGGCAGTGACGAATTGCTTTTATGTTTGCCTGCAGATAGAAAGAAATGTATGAATGTTTCCTTATCTATAAAATGGGGGGTGGGGAGTGGATTATGGTCTAAGAATATTATAGTCTGCATAGTCTTACTGTGAAAAATGTGGCCTTTCTCATGTTAGGAGTGCAAAAGATACAGAATTGTGTTATTACTGTTAGATCATCAACACCAATATATAGCCTTTCTTTCGAATGAAGGCACTCAACCTAGTGATGGAAAGGCAACTGCTTGTAAATGGTGATTTGTATTTATTTACTGACTCACGTTTATGGCTCCAGCTAAGAAATTCAGGGGAAAGAAATTACTACCATAAACTGAATTTTCTCTGATGCGGAAAAACTAATTTTTCCACTTCATGTAGCTGGAAAGCTGAGTGGTTACTAACATTTTGGTTCCTTCACTACCAGTACTGAATAAATTCAATCTGGACACTTTGAGATAAAAGATTGTTTTGCCTGAGCAAACTGCCACTGACACTTAGATACCATTGTTGCAAAGCTGAGAGCAAACGAAGCAGCTGTTTCAGCCCAGTTTAAACATGGTGAACAAGAGGAAAGCATATTAACTCCAGCTGTGCACTGATAACAGCTGGGAAGGAAAATCACTGTATGGGAACCTTAAAGTAAACTTTGAATTGTAGCACACTTGGCTATCATGAGTACACTTCAGAGGGTGGAGGAGAGGTGAAAATTTTGTCCTTGGAAGTGTGGAGAATTTTATGAGAAATTCTTGTGCCTCCCTTTGTGTAAAGGTGCAGCAGGTTCTGTGCTTGGGCGGTATCATCTCCCCAAATTTGCAATATGAATCACATCCTTAAACTCGTGGGCAGTTTTGAGATCAGTGCAAGTTTTTAGAGGGGGATTCTGTGCAGAGTAATGGTGTCCCTTTCTGACCAGATAGCAGTGCAATAGCCTGCTTTAAGAAGTATTTCGGGGTATTTTTAAGCTCTGTAAGCTCCTCAGTGGCATTCTATTTTCCAGAATAATATTTACCAGTCTTCTTCAGGCTACTTCAAAGGTTTTTCTGTACAGTCCACTTGCATCTTGTTCATTTCGGTCTATTGGGCATAAAGAGCAGAATAAAATTATAGGAAGTAATTAATGTCAGTAGTAAAAATAGCAACAATTCTCAGAATTTGCATTAAACCAAAAACTCCCTTTGGTCCTTGCTGCAGTAGAATAATGATTTACTTAAGCTTGGGTCTAATGGGAATTTTAAAAGCTTCCTTCTAATCAGTATTCTGTGAAAGCTCATAATTAAGAATAATTCTGGAACAGTTATATAGTTGGAATAACAAACCTTCATTATATTTCACACTCATATTTTAAAGATGAGAAGTTAATTCAAGCCTTCTACACGAACCCATATGCTCTCGTGACCTTGCAAAGCCCACAACTTAAAATATAAGTAGCAATTCTGAGAGTACTGAAGCGTGCAAAAGATTGGGTCAGTAAGGACGTGTTGTATTTGGTCGTTATTTGCACGTTGACACATCTGTTGGTAACACTCAGTTGCACCTACGCATGGAAACAAGTAATGTTAAGAGAAGAAAGCACGTTTTTTAAGTTAGATAAGGTGTCTAATATTTCTATTTGGCATCCAAATTAATTTGTGGGAGTTGGGGAGTAGCGTAAGAAAAGGTTTTGGTTGATAGTTGAGATATTGATGTTATTTCTCTTATCGGTATTTGTGTGGTTCCCTGGCTGTCTTTGAACACCCATACAAACAAAAGGACTGTGCTGTTCAAACTGCAGATGGGAATAGCTTCTGGCTGGAGCATGGAAACTTCCGGCAGTTTCCTGTGACTGAGATAACCAAGCAAACCTGTCCATTTCTGTGCAATTGTCACACTCTTTCTGCACTATCCCCCTTTCTCCCACTTGCCATCTTTCCCATCCCTCCAACTTCTGTTCATGTTCTGTTTGGTGTCTTCTGCTAACCTCCAAGGAGCTGGAATCATGTCTTGGGTATTCTGTGCAAAGAACCGTGTGTACTTTAGGTACATGTAAAAGGGCTAGACTTAGGCGGCTAAAGTTTTGGACAGGAGGCAACACAGCTGTCTGTGTCCCTGTGAAAAGAGAACATAAGCGTATAAATAAAGACATTTAAATGAGGCCAGTTAGTATTGTCATAAAGTTATTTTAATGTTAACCAGCTGTTATAGACTAGATCTCACTCTTCAGTAGATTGCATGCCTCTTGGTTTGCTGGAAGCCAGTGCTCTCTATTTCTGTGCGCATAGCAGACAATTATATAATAAAACAGGTCTTTGGTTTCATGTGCATGCAATTATGAGAAAGCAGTAGTTCCTCAAAGAAGGCAATTTTGGCATCATTCTTAAAGACTGTGTTCAAATGTAAAATATGGAGTATGTAGAGTCAAAAATGTAAATGGCTATGTATGTTAACATTCTGCATGACTAAAAGAGAATAGGAGAAACATGACCAAGGGAAATGTCTTACAAATGACTTGCCAAAGCATATCAAAGCAGATGTAGAGCTGAGTAAATTGCAAAGCCCAGTGACACACAAATATGAGGAGAATTTTAGTGTTCCTGAAAGAAGGGTACCTATTTGAGTGGGTCACTGAAAGAACTGTCATACTGTATGTTAAAGTGAGTTTCTCTTTCCCTGTGCCTTTATATAAACTAATAATTGTCTCAGTAAGAGAAATCTAACGGCTCTGATCCATTTGTGACTGACATAACTGTCATTGTCCCAGGGACTGAATCCAATTAACAATCACATATTTAATAACATAGTATTGCGTTTTAATTTCAAGTATTGTAATCTAATATGGTTGCTTTTATAGTGTTTTTCAGGTTTGATAGCTATGGTGGATCTTTGATTGTGGTTTCTTCTGAGTTGCGACACTGAAAACAATGGCGAAAGAATACATAAAGAACTGCTGTAAATGGTGCTTCTATGCAGAAAAAGAAAAAAATGATTGTGAGTTCCGACATAATCACATTGACTAAGGGTCTGGTTATTCTGTATTCATTAATGTTGAGGCTTCCCATTAATAAAATTATTTTGTCACTCCTGATAAACTTGAATTCTTTGACAACATCCAAAAGTCATTCCATACCTCCACTTGGAGATTGGACACATACTTGTTAGTGTTATGAACTTGAACTGAAGAATAACACTTATCTCAAGTCTGCTCCTTGCAGCCTGAAATGCTGTCCAAAAAGCCAGCTTTTTTACCTGAGGTTGTGTGAAGGTCTTGTATCTCTCAAGCTCTCTAAAAGTGAATACTTTTTTTTTTTTTTTTTTTTCTTTTTAACTGCCTGCAGATTTGCTGTCAGGATTTTCTTTGGTGGCTTAGTTGTTTGCCAAACTGTTCTATACAAGTGTATAGAGTGCCTCCTCTAAAAATTTACTAAGAGCAAGGCAGCTATAAATACACAAGCTTGGGCAATGAAGTTTATATTAGTACAGGTATCATAAGAATGAATATCTTTTCCAAGTGCTAGTCCTGAATGCTAGTAAAACTGAATGCTAGCAGCAGTTAAGTAATGTATCAAGCACAGATTCTATTAAATAAAAGAGATCTGTTCACAGTATTTTCAAAATTTAACGCATATGTGTACTGTCTGTTTCTCTTGCTCTTTATTTTTAGCAGTTTCCGTGGTACGGGAATCTGAAGCAGTAGCTGCAAGAAAGCCAACTATTGTAGAGCAACCTCCATTGTCTTCTGTGTCAGTGAAGCGGCAAGTTGGCTGTTCAGAGGATTATCTGCTTTCTAAACTGCCCCTGGATGGTCAGGAGGTACCATTTGTGGTCCCCCCATTCAAACTGGCTTATGTACAGCCCAAAAATCTTCCTAGTACCTCACATGCTGGAGGGGTTCAAGGTAAAATATAAAAAGTATTGCTAAAATAGTATGAGTTTCTGTGGGGGAAACCTGAATAAAAAATACTGTACTTCATTAGGTATGTTAACCAGTGTCACTTTCTAGCCAAAGCCTGAGAAACTTTTTTTTTTTGTGAGAGAAATTTCTTACTTTGTGCATTGTAACACAATGGTATCTCCCTCACTATGTATTAACTAAATTTGCTGTTCAGTTTATAGAGATTTGGAGGAGGAGTATGTCTTTTTTTTTTAATTTAGTCTGTCATAGGACTCCAAAATAGTTGTTTAGTATCTGCTACTCCTTGAAAGTTGTCAAGTATTTCTACTGAAAACCTATGTTTGCAAAACTTTTCTAGAAGCCTGGTCTTGTGGCTTTTCCCTCTGGACATTCAGAGAGCTTTTGGGAAGGATGTTACCCCAGTGATCTTTGTGATCTTGCATGAATGAAATGGAAAGGGGGGATTGCACACTAGTGCTCATACTCAAAGTATTGGAAGATATTGAAGAAAGCCAAAGGTCTGTGAAAGAATATATGGAGGCAAGAAAAGACCTAACACATCACCATTATCCAGGTCACTTAAGGAAGGAAGGAGGGTAGTCTTTTGCATTTAATGTACTGATAATGTTTTAGCATACTAACACATCTTCCTTTTCAAATTTCATGAACAGGAAGCATATGCTACTACATGGAGGAAAGTGTGTTTTGTTTTTGTTTTTGTTTTTTTTTTTTGTTTGTTTGTTTGTTTTTCTTTTTCTTTTTTGTATTTTTTTTTTCTATTTCCTGTTCTTTTTGTTACTCTTTGGGTGCCCGGGGGTCAGGTCTCAGCAGTATATGGGTTGCATATGATGATAGTTTGCTTCACAACAGTCTTATACTTCAACCTCTGTCAGTCCCATGCTCACGCAGCTGAAATGACACGCATGCAATTTAGGCACAGTGGCATTTTAAAAGAATGGGAGCATGGCCCAGTAACACGAGTTAGAGGGCACGTGCTACCGCTAGAGATGATGAGGACTTAAGGTCTTCTCCAGAGATGTGTAGATTTAGATAAGGGAAAATTTTGATACGAGGGCGTAACTGAACAGTTGCTTTCTCTAGAGCTGTTTTGCCTCACGGACATGATGAGCTGATAATGTTTTTAGTCTCATGTGACTGGATTTCTTTTCTGAGAGTGGGAACTTCAGTAACTGAAAAAAATCAGCCACATGTTGCATAATAACTAATGCAGTGCTGCCTTTTTCTGTTTGTGTGGTTTTACTCCCATCATTCTCCCTTCCGTGTAGGTCTTTGCTGTTGCTTCATGTCCCTTGCTTCTCTCCTGGTACCAAACTTTCGCGTCTTCCTCACCCACCCCTGCTAATAACACTAGCATAAGGGCCAAGCTAATCAGTATCACAGAGCTGATGGGTATAGATTGGCCATTCTGTGCCCAGTCTCTCAGTGGGTTTTATTCATGATGCCCACCTCACCAGACACAAACAGGCAGCAGCCTAATGGTTGGAGTTGGAAAATATGAGGCCCTCCTTGTCTCTGAGCCTGACCTGCTTTAGGTTTTCCCACAGATGGCCAGCAGAAAGCAATCCTGATGTGTGGAGTTGCTCTCTGCCACCCACCTGGCAGAGCCAGGCTGCTGTCCCAAAGGATTGCTTGTTGTATATGTTCTTCAGTAGCTAGATCTTGTAAAGAGTACTTGGAGAAGGTGTGGGAATGCAGGACATGCTCCTGGTAAATCATCTTTCTTACAGAATCTGGGTTCATATTTTGTCTTGCTTGATCTTACCCCATCCTTAAGATTCTACAGATAAGTTCATAAGGGGACCAGGGCTCTCCAGAGGGAAGGGAGAAGGAAGATGTGTTTAACAACCTTTAGATAAATGTTTTCTTTATTCTTGCTGTTCTACAAAATCTTATCAGTCAATGACTTATAAACCAGTGAGTTGGCTTCATTGGGAATTATGCTACATCATCATTTCTGAAGGACTTAGTGAACAGAGTGGCCCTTTAGGCTATAAAGCCAAAGATCTTCTGGCAGGATGACCTGGCTGTTCATAATTGTCCCTCTTGAGCAAATATTTTAAATTCTTGAATAAATATTTGAAAAGTGGATCTTATGTCAAGTAGGCAGCTTCCACTTCTTTTTAAAAAGTAAGAATTTATATTTGGAAAGTACAGTTTTTAAGCCTCATTAAAGTTGTGTTTAAATTGCAAAGTTTACTTTTAGGAAGATTTACTAAATACAGAGAAGTGTGCTGTCATTCCTTCTTTACAATAAGCAAAGCACCAACATATTCAAAAAAATAAATAAAAATAAAAAATAAAACTACTAGAGTATTTGTTTCTTAGACTGTTGTTAAATATCTGTAGAAGTCCAAGTTCTTCCCTTATTCCACTCCATTTTCTGTGCATGTCTGACTATTTTCCTTTATTGAAATGGGACATGCTCAGTGTTAGCTCTTGGCATTCCTCCTTAAAATAGTTAAGTTCTGGCAGCCCTTCTCAGTATTCACTGTGGCATGTCTCATGCTCTCGCAGAAGTAAGCTAGCAGAAGGGAGTGTGCTCCTGGGCTGGAACATTGAATTTTCCGTCACCTGTTGTGCAGCAAAACTTCACAGCCTCCCTTCTAGCGTTCACCCTCATATGGGTTCTGCTGGAGCCCATTATACTTGAATTCTTGCCATATCATCTCTCATATCCCATCTCACTGTTCAAGTTATTCTATTTTACTTACTCTGCTACCACCTGGAGGAAAGGATTTTATAGCATTAATGTTTGCCCCTTATGGTGTAACACGTGCAGAATTGAAGGCACTTGGTAATGGAGTAATGAGCTATTTCACAGGTAGGCTGAAATCCAGAGAGGTGACGTGAAGGAAGCAAATGTCAGAGCTTGGCAGATTCCAGGTCACCCCATCCACTTCTTTACTCGACTGTTATTGCAAGGCTTCTTTTCACTCCAGACAAACAAAATGAAGCACTACAGTGGTGTTCTTTGCTGTTCTGCTGACCAAGGAGTGCATGTCTTGTCTGAAATAATTATAAATAAAGGAAAGAAAAGTAGGGCAGCTGTGCCGTAATGGACTGAGTAAACGGCTGGGATTCAAGCATTCTTAAATCTGTCTTCTTGTGTCTCAGCCAACAATTCAAGTCATTTTGGACCAGTAATTTTACCACTGACACGCTTCCTATGGAAATTGGATGACAAGGAGATTGCAGTTGCAAGTTGCATTATCTTTTATGCAAGACCCTCCTAAAGGACTGTGGGCCCATTAGCCAACTAGAAATACCCTAGGGGATTGTAGCCAAATAAGTCAGAGGTTTTCTCTATGCATGCCCCTACTTTTCTGGTGAATTTCCATCTTGGTCTTTGTCTTTAGAGCTTTCTGTATTTTAACTGGTTAGGTATCTATCATGGAACACTTCAAGACAGGGTATGCATAGATTATGGCCAATTTCATTCCAATATTTCCTAGCATGCTGTTGAAATCTGACATAATATGTGTCTGTTTTCTTTTCTTTTTTGTATGTTTTTTTTTTTTTCCCTTTCATTGAAGCAGATAATAATGAAATATTTTGTCCTTTGCCCTGAAGGCACTCAGCCTGCCTTATGAAAACAAGCAGCATGTGTTATGTCTGGAACTCTTGTATCTGATGTTTACTTGTGCTCCACAGAATCTGCCAGAGCTTCATTTGGTGATCGGAAAGCAGAACTGTGCAGCATGTACCAATGGCCCCAGTATGATGTGTACAACCCATTCTATTTGGAGCAGCATGTTTCACCAGATCTGATTAGGCGTTTCCAAGCAAAATCAGATAATAGGAAATTATATGGATCAGGTGAGAAGAACTGCACTCTTACTTTTCTGTCTTCCTCCAGTTCACACTGTGCATAGGTAAGAGAAAAAGTCATTAGACTACAGAATACATGTTTGACTGTAGCAGTTCTCAAACTAGTCTGTATACTATAGACAGTTCCTGGTTAGTGAGTTGATCTGTGGAGCGGACTTTACTTGATTTCCAGCTGTGCTGTTACCTTCTGTCATTTGGGGGTTTAATAAGGCTTGTATGCGTCACACAACAGTAGGCATATTGGCAAAGTGAACTAGTGTAGCTGCATTTAATCCAAAACACGATGTAGTACCAAGAGTCTAGCTACCAGTAAAAGGAGTAGAGTATTTGAGGGAGAAGGAACAAGGAAATCAAGTAGTATGTTGAGTGGAAGAGTACCTGAGGAATATATATATGGAGAGGGAGACAAGTGCTAAATAAACATTCAGGAGCAGATTATGAGAATAGGAACAAAATGGGAAGTGATGCTGTATGCCAGCTTTTATGTACTTTGCTTTTGAAGGTGTAGAAATGTCACCAGTTCTTACTGTGTAAGTATGTTTAATAACAGGGGAGGGCTGTGAGATACGATCAGTAAAAGTTTAGATACAAAGTGTTTGGCTACCTAGGTAAAACTTCTGTACCATTCATTGGTTTATGTATCTTGTATAATGCATGCTGTTTACAGTAAAGTAGATGACTAAGTGTTGCGTGCTGTAAGTGATTGCTAAGGTAAATCCATTCAGAAAACTCACGCTCGAAGAAATGTACACACATCTCCATCAGATAGGAAGCTGGCAACAGCATGCATTTTTAAAGACGTGTTTTTTAGAAAGGTACAGCATGCTTCTTTTACAGCTGGGAAAAATGTCTCAGTCAGTGTCCTGTTTTAAAATTAATTTTGAATCACCATAGAAACTAAATGAAAAGACTAGTCCATATATATATTATTTTAAGAGGAGAACAAAACACATGTATAATTTAAGCACACATATGGTTTTGCTAGGCTTTGCAAGCACCTGTGGGAGCCAAATGGTTTCATAAAATTGTCTTGAACATCTTCCCTTCAGTTCATCATCTCTTTCTCCGTTTTTCTTCAAGCCAAGTAAACACTTCGCTAGTTCTTGTCTTGGTAAGCTCAAACACAAGAAAGGTCACTAAAGTATGTCTAGAGTACAGTTATAATATGCCTTCTTCCTCCAGAGTTTTTTAACAGCTGTTTCAAAAACTAGATTATTTTCTTCGTGTGTATCTGTAGACTCTAGACAAAACGTATCTTGTTGCACTAAATGTTGTGATACTTTTCATTTGAATTCACTTAAAACTACAGAATGTGTTTATTTGGAAAGTATGAAGTGAAGTCTCTGAATTTTCATGTGATGTCCCCCATCTTCATCTTAACAAATAACTGAAAAATATGAAAAATTAATATTCTTCCAAAGTTGTAATAATTTTTGTAAGCAAAAATGATTATTTTTTTCTGCTGCTTTATATTTTACAGACAGCTTTCTCAGTGTAAAAGCTATTATTTTTTTTTCCATTAAAACTTACGTTTTTGAAAAAGGCAACATCTCTCCTTCTTGTCCCTGTGTTCTCCCTAAGGTTCTTCAAAAACTTTAACCAGCTTTACCAGGAACACACAGAAAATTATGCTGTTTTTAAAGCATTTCAGTGATTTATAACCTTGTCATGGTTTAACCTGACAAGCAGCTAAGTACCACATAACTGTTTGCCCACGTGGAATGGGGGAGAGAATTGTAAAAGGTAAAAGAGGGAGAGCTTGTAGGTTGAGATAAGGACAGTTTAATAATAAATAAATAAATAGGAAAAAAATTTTTTTTAAAGTAATGCACAATGCAATAATGCAATTGCTCACCACCAGCCAACCAATGCCCAGCCAGTCCCTGAGAAACAGTGGTCCCCTCCCAGACAACTCAGAATCATAGAATGGCTCGGGTTGGAAGGGACCTTAAAGATCACCAAGTTCCAGCCCCCCTGCCATGGGCAGGGACACCACCCACTAGATCAGGTTGCTCAGGGCCTCATCCAACCTGGCCTTGAAAAGTTGTTCTCCATCTTTTTCATAAGCCCCCTTTAAGAACTGAAAAGCTTCAGTAAGGCCACCCCCAAACCTTCTCTTCTTCAGGCTAAACAGCCCCAGCTCTCTCAGCTTTTCTTCATAAGAGAGGTTCTCTAGCCCTCTGATCGACTTTGTGGCTGTCCTCATTTGTGACCCTCAGCCTCCTCACTGACAGGGCAGTGTGAGATGCAGAAAAGTCAAGCAACACTTGCACAAACAATAACTAAACCATCATTGTTTTATCAGCATCATTTTCATCTTAAATCCAAAACACAGCACAGTACCAGGTACAATGAGGAGAATTAGCACTATCCCAGCCAAAATGAGGACAAATATGTAGCCTTCAGTGAAGGAATAAAGAACTCTGTATCTGTTTTTCAGTAGTTTGTGAAATTCACAAGTTTTAAATATGGAATTAATTTCCATAGCCATTATCAATTTCAAAGCAAGTATGGGGTTGGTCTTTCCTATCTGATCCCCTTTTAGCAAACAAGGTTTTTAGATCTGCTTGATATTATAATGCTATTTCTACACCAGGCTCTGTGAACAACTCAGTAAGCCCTGTTGTGTAATATGCAAGGGAAAATTTGGAACGCACACCAGACATACCAACCTTCATTATATTTCCCCACAGTAACACTGCTGCTTTCCTTTCCCTCCCATGGCTGTAAAAACTTTTTATACCTTTTGTTCTCTTTTTCTTCCTTCAGAAAAAAATTATTCTGTATTACATCTCACAATAAGCATAATTGGTTATTTCTTCTGATGGCAATAAAAATAAAATAAATTTTCAGTAACCAGTGAGGTGATGTAATTCTATTAAAGTATGATCAATGAGTTGTAATGGAGGTCTTCTCAAATACCAAACCACAACAAAAAACAAAGCATCACATTGTATGGTCCTTTAAGTTAAACTATACTGCTTTCATTCATTTCAGTGTTGGGAAACCTCTGTAAAAAACTCTCAAACACTAATAGAGTCAGCAAAGATTCCTTAAACACTGGTGTTATTTTAGCTCTCATTTTCTACTGTTGCTGCATAACATGCATAGGCGATGTGCTTTAGCTCCATATTGCTTTGTGGTCAAAATAAAATTGATAAGATATACTTAACTACATCCAACTATGGGGGAAACTGCCATGTTTTTGTCACTGGGATCTTTACTGTAGAAAAAAAAAAAAAAAAGGATACTAGGCTAAACCAGAGTTCTGGATGAGTTAATTATAGACGAGGCTTTCTGTTTTGCTAAAGCATCTACTGAAAGCACTGTTTCTGTTGTGGAAGCAATTTTGAGGCAGGCTCTCCACTCTACCAGTGCTACCGATGTGACTGAGCAGGATTGACCAGTTTCAAAAACGGAGTTCATTAAGTTGTTGTAATGGCTTCTTCTCAGCATTTCGTCATTTAAGGAGAGTGTTTTGGGAATGGGAGGTGGGGACATCCTTCCCTTGATGTTATCTAGCTAGGTTTTAATTCTACCATGGGTCTACTTAAATTTTAAAAAATATTATTTTTTCTAGCAATGACATGATATGTACTGTTGTTTTTGTCTCTTTAGTTAACGATTTAAGAACTAGTGCTTTGCCTGGGTCGCTTGATTTAAGTCATTCAATGTTTGATCTCAGAAGCCCACCTCATCGATTCATGAAGGTGAGTACTTCTTGTACCTTACATGTAACTTCAGTTCTACCAAAACCTCAGCACATTTGGTGTATCTGTTTTTGTTGCATGGTGTTTTCAGGGGAAACACTGAAGGGCACTGTTCTGTGCACTGGAAGGGCTAAAGGGAAAGTTCAATACCTTGACTGACGTTGTGTTTATTTTCTTGATGTCTCCTCTAGCTACTGCTATTGTAGTCCTACAAAGCTGCTGAGAAACTTGAGTAGGCTTTTAGTCAGGACAGGAGAAGAGTCTATGGTTCCTCATTTTGTTATTTCTCCCATCACTTGAAAAGTGGAACACTAAAAGTTTCTATTTATGCAAAAAAAACCAGTGTTCCGTATTCATTTTTTTTGTCCCAATAATCATCTGTTAGATGACACAACGCTGTATATCCGTAAGCAAAAAAATTTGAGTTGGCCTAACGTGTCCTGTATCAGCTCTTTACGTCAAGGCAGTAATATCATGGTAGATCAAGCGATTAGTAGGAGAACAAAGATTTGAAATTGCTTGTATTTTGTTTTCATCGTGTCTTATCTGGTAGCAGAATCTCTGTGGCTTCTCCATCTATTGCTCTTAATGAAGTGGTGGTTTTTTGTTGTTTTCTTCTTTTCTCCTCACCAGAGATATGATTCACTCTCCAGCGTACCTAGCAGTACCTCCTCCAGGAAGGAATCACAAGGCAGTAACAGGAGTCTGGGTACAGTTTGTTTGTTTAACTTGTAATCAAATACTTGCAATGTTAAGCTGTCTTAATGTTGTTTGTTTGTTTGTATTGAGATGATTAACAAGCCACTTTGGAAATTACTTCACAATTTGAAATTAAGAGTTTACAACTTGCATGTTCCTGTTATCAGGAGGTTGAGCAAATTGGGCCTTCAAGGAGTGCAAGTCTTCGTGCTTTTGAGAAATTGATCCCTGGATTTACTGTCTCAGTGAAATAAGAATTTACAGGTTTTCTGTTAGGATAGGACGTGGCACCTTGGTCACAGCTCTAATCCTTTTTCACGTATCAATATTTTTCTGTAGAAAGTATTTGGAGCACAGTACTCGTATTACATTGAGAATTATTCAAGAATATTGCATGAAAAAAATAGTACCCTTAGTAATAAAGGGATGGTGAAGAACTGGAGATGATGCAAAACATATCCTCAAAAACAACTAAAGTGCCCACAAAAGTCTCCTTTATGAAAGTCAGAATTTCACACTGTCCTCAGTAAATAGAGAAACACTGGGTATTAAGTGGCTCTTAGAAAAAAGTGTAACAGTAAAATGTTTATTAGCCTGGTTGAGAAAGATAAATAGCAGGCCAATCTATAAACTTAACAGTGAAAGTGATTAAGGAAAGTGATAGATTCTAAATGTGTTTTGGGTGTGTCAGGAATGTGCTCTTTTACTTTCTGAAAGGTGTTTGCATATAGCATAAGTTATTAACAGGTATTAAGATATGTCAAACTTAAGTTAAGAAAAGTTTTCAAAGATAGACAGTCCACCTAGTAATGAATTCACCTATTCTTGGAATAATTTTTTAAGATACTGTATTGCTTCTAAAAAACACTAATTGGCTTTTTTTTTTTCCACAGATACTATTACATTATCAGGTGACGAGCGGGAGTTTGGAAGACTGAATGTAAAGTTGTGTTATGTTTCTTCTGCGGAACAGATCTGGATCACAGTTTTACATGTAAGTAATTATAAATAAGCAAACATAAATAACCTGATCATTGTTTACTCAAATGACTATTTCACTATATTTAGTGTTAAGGTAACAGAGAGTCTGTTTAGCAAGAGTAATGAGAATTAAAGAATACTTTGAGGAGAAAAAGGCAAAAGAAATTTACCCCTAAGGATTAATATAAGCACAGTTCAGTCAAATGGTCTTATTTTGAAGTGAGAAACTGGCAGGGGTAGGGAATCTGAGAATGTTATGTGCTGGTCCTGGTATAGAAATTTTCCTGTGGAAATATGGAGGCAGCAAATTGGAGCAAAATTTGGAGGCACCATTTGTCTGACTAAATGTAGTAGTTTCCTCAGGGTAGAACTGTAATAGCACTTCAAGGTTGTGTAGTTCTTGCAGTTTTTTTGTTAACTAATGTGATGTTGTTATGCTGACTCGTTTATACACTTCCAAGAACTGATTAATTTTTAGGTAATGGAACTTTGAGTACTCAGAAACCTTGTGACTATACCAAATGATACATTTGCAAGATTACATAAGGGATTTCACAATTTATATGCTGTCAGTTTCCCACATAATGATTCAGCAGATTTTAGTGATTTCACTTTTTACTCTCTGCTGTGAAAGTAAATTATTAAATGTTCTGAAGTGACATAATCATTACACCGGCTCTAATTTGCATTCAGTATTACAGGAATTACAGCAGTGTAGAAGACCTTGTGTTTTTAAGTTGTCTGTTAGCTGGAGGCTTACATTTTCTCTGCTGACTCTGTTTCCAATGTTGTAGTGCAAAGACCTGACCTGGCCTTCTAGTTGTGGAGAAAACCCTCTTATCTATGTCAAAGGAATTCTCACACTGCCTAAACCAGTGCAGTTCAAATCTTCTGCCAAGGAGGGATGCAATGTAAGTAGAAGCAAGAAAAACACCAAGAAATCCTCATCCCCATATCTTTTCTCCAAATTCCTTTAAATAGCTTGTTCCACTTCCCCTCCTCTTATCCTCCCTTGCATACATCCTTTCCTAAGTCTGCAGGACAGGTATGAGATACTCATAGGGGACTGAACCATGCTGGTCTTCACAGCAGGTGGGGGATTGGAGGAAACCTGGACACACCTTTAGATGCATATTCATCCTGGGGAAGGTAGATGATGATGTGCTGCTTCCAGCGCCTCGCTAGGGCAGGACACAAAGTTCATGTTTTGTCTCTACAGAAAGAAGTAAAAATGGGTCGTGTGGCACAGGAGTCTTGATGGTACCAGTATAGGAAGACGAATGGGCTTGGGGTGAGTGGGAGGGAGGTGAAGCAAGGTAAACATCCCGTAACGTGAATCAAATGTGGAAGAATATAAAATGAGCAGAAAGACTGAAGCAAAAGGTCTTAGGAGAATTTTCTATCATAATGTGTGTAAAGCTCCAGAAGAGAGAGCCTCAGCTCATTCTGGTAGTGCACCAGAATCCAGAGCATTGTCTGCCAGGCTGTGACAAAGAGGTGACAAGTCTGCATGAACTTAGCCTCTGTAAAATCACACCTTTCCATGACAACCTGAAATGGTATCCAGGAGCAGTTGCTTTAAGACCAGGAAGCCTCTATTTCTAGGTTTTGTGTTCAGTGTGACTCTCTTAGAAAAACGATGTTACCCCTGTGTCTTTCTTTTTAGGACATTGAATTTATGGAAACTTTTGTATTTGCTATTAAACTACAAAGCCTGCAGGCTGTCAGATTGGTATTTAAAATCCAGACACAGGCTCCAAGGAGAAGAACAATTGGAGAGTGCTCCTTGGCATTGCGGGAGCTCAGCTCAGAGGAGTCAAGTCATTGGCTGGATATATCTCCTCCTTCCAAATCATCTGTAAGTGCTAATACCACAAAAGTGTATTGTCATATCACGTAGAAAGAGATGTTGGAAACAGAAGTAGAATAATTCAGTAATAATTCATTGTTAAGAGCAAATGCAGTTGTTTTTTTTTCTGCTTTCTTGGATGGGGGGCATTTGATGGAAAAAAAAATGCAGACTTTTGAACTAGGCGCATCACTATTATGGTCATAAACTGCAGCTGTTTCTGGGAAAAGAACTAGAACTAGCTCTCCCACAACATGGCCCACAGCTGGAGGGAGGGACATTCTGGGAAGACTTTCAGCAAAGGGCACCGAGTAATTGCCTTTTCCTACCAAAAATGCATCAGAAGATCCGTAGGACTAGCAGCAAGAGCTCACAACAAATGGAATTTGATTTTGTTATGGAAGAAAAGTGCTAAGATCTTCAGTGGCTTGAAACTGCATATATATATATATGTGTGTATATATATTAATGTTCAGATTACATGCTGTGAAGTAATAATTCAAGCAGTTCATTTCCATTACAGTAATAAAAAACAGGTGGTTGTCAAATGTCATTTTCACAGTGGGATTTGCTTTCCCCCTACTCCCACTTTGTTTGTTTCTTTTACAGATTGTGTCTAGACATTTGTATTTTTAGCAAATTAAACTTGAATTAGCAATTCAAAAGCAAATTTTATCTAAATGTGTAAGTAATATGAGTGACACTCTTGATTTCTAACATAAGCTATACTTGACATTTGTAGTTCTAAAAAGTTTTGATTCAAAAGCAGTAACTTGCTACAGATTAAGTGAAAGAGGAAGCTGTGTGAGAAGCCACTTCATCCTGTCTCATTGTGTCTGTGTCTGTGTTGACTTTCCTCACCATTATATCCAAGAGCTCTCCAGACACTGCATCCATGTGCTTCCTCTCATGTTTACACAGAAATTTTGTGGCTGAGCTGCAATGAGAATTTGAGTCTCATAAGTGAACTGGAGCCTGATTTCTCTTCTTTATCTGAGATGTTGCGCACTTGCTTGGTGCATTTTTCCATCTCTGAAGTCCATTAGAACTTGAAGGGAACCAGGACTAGCATAGGCCTTTTAAGTGGAGGCTTTCAGAAAAGCTGGGTCTCCCTCCACTGGCCCACTCCTGCTGTACTTACTGTGTCCAGAGTACATTAGCCTCTGGCAGAAAAGTAATGAGGACCTTGAGGCAACTTTGCCACTAGCAAAAATTCTTTATTAAAAAAAAAAATCAGACTGGAGCTTTCAGTACACTCAGAATGTGTCTGTGTTTGTGTGTCTAAGCATGGAAACATATGTACTTTTACAACACAGGAAAATCCACAGCATGCTGTCATCCTAAGCATTCCTGACATTAAATGACAGGGCCCTGTATCTACGTAAAGTGTTGCTTGTATGTCCATATTACAGAATTCAAAAGGGTGGAAGGGGAAGTCCAAAGGTCTTCTGCCGGTGGAACATGCCTGTTCTCTCTCTTTCACATCCACGTTTAGTAGAGCTACTACTGTGTGTCTGTTTTTTCCTCTGTGTCCACTCTTACCATTGAGGAATCTCCCAGGTGAAATTTTAGGTTTATTTGTCCAGTACTTCTGGCTGCAGCCCATTAGGGTCATACATGCACTATATATAAGCAGTGCATCAAAGGAGCACGTGTACTGCAGCTCTGACAAGTGCAAGATGCATTTACTTACTGTGCATCTGCAGGTTGTATATACAACACATACTTATATTTCTGTCCAGGAAATCCCAGCTAGAAATGTGGGAGCCCAACGTATAACAGAATTCCTGCATTTCCTGAGTTTATAAGCAACTTAATCCAGATGTTATGGCAACATTCTTCTGCTTGTAGGTGTGCCGCGCAGAACTTCAAGTAGGAACTTGTTTTCAAGCAATAAACAGGAGGATTCAGTTACAGATTCTTGAAGCACAAAACCTTCCAATTTCATCTACACCGCTGTCTTTATGTAAGTTACATCAATTGTCTCATGCCTCCTGTCTAAAACCATTTGTAACAGGTAAAATGCTGCTCGAATGGGTTGGCAATCCATAACATTCCTTACAAACCTCAAACTAACATATTGTGCAGTGGATTTCCATTGCCAAGGCTTGTTTCCACAGATGTCTTACTTGATTACATTTTGTTTGGTTTGAAGCTACGCATTTATGTATTTTGGAAGGTTTTTATCCCAGTATTAATCCTAACATACAAGAGCATTAGCTTGCACTTGCTGTTTGGATATGTGTTAATCAGTTCAATACTAGTGAACACGCTCTATTTGTGTGACCAGTCAGGAAAGCTATTGTACAATTCTTTTGGCCAGACTTTTGGGAAACTGTTGCACTTTGAACAATACATGTGGATCTTGTCAGTTCCTCTTTGGGTATGTTTGTGAGTAACCCTTTGTGTGTTATGTCCTTTTTCTCCTCCCTCTTTTTTACTTTGTGATAGATTTTTTTGTTAAAGTTGGAATGTTTAGTACAGAAGGATTGATGTATAAGAAGAAGACACGTCTTCTGAAATCTACCAACGGCCAAGTGAAGTGGGGAGAAATGATGTTTTTTTCCAGTTAGCCAAGCTGAACAAGGAATTAGTTTTCTCATCAAACTCTACAGCAGAAGCTCAGTGAGAAGAAAACACTTCCTAGGACAGGTTGGTTTCTGCTATCTAACATGAAATGCTTTGCTTAAAATCCAGTTCCATGAGATTTTTTTGGTATGAATTTTAAAATACTTTAAATAAGGTGGCATATAGGAAAATAGTGAATTCTAATAAAATCTTCTGGCTTTAATCCAAGAAGGAATAGTACTGGCTCTTAAACATGCACGAACATCAGAATGCATGTTGACATGTGATCTTCCTTTTAAAAAGAACTCTTTTATGTCATTTTTGTGTGGAGTGTTGTTATGTAAATGATTGCTTCTTACAGACAGATGTATGATGTCCTCCTTGCCTCTAGGCTTTCTAAAGAAAACAAACATAGCATTCACACCATCTCCACAATCTACAATGTCCTCTGTAGAAAGAAGGTGTGTTGGCTTAGAATACTAGTACACTCACAAACAAGTGTGTAGAAGGGAAATGTCAACAGCTACAATAGCAGACTGCCCTTCTGGGTACAACAGTGCTGAAGTCAGCATAATGTTCTGAATGTGTATGATCAAGTGATAATGCAAACAAACAAAATAATTAGATGAATGCTTCCTCCTCCCCCTCCCTCCCCCCTCCCCCCCCCCCCCCCCCCCCCTTTTTTCCAGCTGGAACTTCTGTAGTATCTCTTTGAAAGCATTTATGTGAACGTATGTATTTAACCACCATAAAAATTGGAAGTCTGGTCTCTTTTCATTCTCCCTGCCCTCTTTCCCTCATTGTTCTAACTTACCATTATTCTGTCCCTTCTTTCTCTCCTTCTTTTTTTTCCTCAGTATAATGAGACACATTTGTTCTTAATGCACAGTGCTTTCCCTGACCCAGGCAGATATACTAGTAGAATTTTAATATATACATAAATGAATAATGTGGAATTGATTTTGAGACTCCAACTGTAAAGTCCCTTACCAGCTGAAGGACTGCACTATCCTTAGATGCAGAAAATGGTAGCTTCTCAGCCTGGCAGTGGATCTTGTGCATGCTGCGCATGTTCACTTGCAGAAGATGCTGGTCTGGTATAGAAATGATGTGCCAGTAAGAGTTACGTGACCTTCCTCTATTCTATCAAGTATCATGTCAGACGTGTTCCGTCCTTCCGTGATTCTGTTGGTAGAATTGGATTTGGAACAGAAAAAGAAAAAAGTATGCTAGCTAGCTGTGATACTTCAGGGCAAAACTAACCGGGTATGATTTTGCAGTCACTAAGCAATATGTGAGGTCATCTCAATCTGATGAGTTTCATTTAATCATGGGTCTTATTTTTACAGGGAGGAAATGAGCTACTTCTGCTCTTCAGAGATTATTTGGAAAAGGTTGTTTCAGCTCATGCAGGCAGACATTGCCACATAACACATGAAGACATAAAATATGGCTCAGGGAAAAATGTACTTTAAGCAATTGGCTGGGTAGCTGGAAAAAGATGAATATAGCTGGATCTATTAACGTGGTTCTTCAGAGAATGATGTTTAATTGGATGCTGTTCTAAAACAGACAACACTTCGATTAGGCTGCATTTACGGGCATGTCTTTAATCATGAGCAAGATGTATGCTGAATCTCTGTGGATGAAACATCAGCTGTCTGTGGTATTCTGGAAGGCATTATTCTCACTTCTTGAGGAATCATGCCTCAGCAGTGTGGGCTAAATGTACTTCATGGTGCAGGTTTCTGAGAAGTATTAAAAAGGACTCATTCTTGGAAGAGTGGAGGAAATAGAGTCCCGTAAATAACGATACCTACTTACATAAGCAGAATTCTTTTGGCAATGGGAGCTGGTGATATTGTTTAGGGGAAAAACTTCCTACTTGTACTTCATTTCCTTGTTTAAGGGCCACTATCCATTAATTGAATACCGAGAAGAAACGGACTCTTACTGCGTGACTATGTGTGATACAGGCAAGTTAGTAACCTCTGTGGAATGCAGGTTTGGCCCCGTCTGTTGGAGTGTGCAATTTTAAATGCTCATGAAAATGCTGGACAGCTAACTCTGGGCGCCAGGTGGCTTGCTGCCAACTGGAATTTGAGTGCATGGTCTAGAGGGACATCACTGCCCTGATGGGTCCTTGACCCCAGCACATCAATTTGAATGGAGCAAGGAATGCTTGACTTAAAATATGTTATTAAGTAGGGAAACATCAGTGTGTAGTGAGTTCTCTAATTCATATTTGTTTAGAGACTAAATCTAAACACAGACTGCCTGTGTTCCCAGCCGAAAGCCAAATTATGTTAGTCTTAACAGAACTGTATTTGTTGCTAATACTTTGGTCACAGTTTACATGTTGCATCTCATTCTACACTTTCATGGTATTTATTTGGATCTAACGAAGTCTGGGCCACTGTTACAGCAGGTAAACTCAATTTGATTTCTCTTTTTATTTCTTGCTGCAGATCTGGATAAGTTCTGATAGCACTAACAGTGAAGCAGTAGAGCAGTGGGAAGATACCATCGCTAACCCTGAAAAGGTTGTTGTTAAATGGTACAGCCTTGGTTCATCTTGAAGACTGGAGATGAAACTCAGGACTGATTTTTCTACAAAGCTATGCTTTTTAAAATAATATAAATTTAAAGAAAAATATTGCCTATACAAGTTGTTCAGAAGGACTCTGCTGAATCACACCTCCACGTTAACTGGAAAAATTAAGTTTCACAAAGAGAAACACTGCCTAAATATTATTAAGAGGAAGACTTAGAAAATGGGAAGAGCACTCACTTAATATTAAAAAATCCACCAGGAAAAATAAATATTTGCTCCTTTTAGGCTCTGCAAGAATATAGAAACCCAGTCTTGAAGAGAAACAGCTTGAATCAGCATCATCTCCACTAGTTACAGACTTCATCCTCATCTGTAATCTTGTCTTTGGTAAAGACAAGATTTTGTCCATGGGAATCACACCAATCAGTGGCTTGATCCTAGGTACCTCTAACCCTCTGTGGCTGCACCTGTCTTGACACCATTTGACCAGAGTAATGTGTGCCTCAGCAAGTGGGAAAGCTGTGGCTGTAGCAGGAGGCATAAAGGGAGCAATGCAATAATGCAGCACTCAACGGCTTTTCTAATCTTTGCCCCTGGTGAAGGGTTGCACAGTGTGCCAGTATCTTGGGTTTTCCCCCATCCTTGTCACTAGTTTAAACAGAGGGACTGAAAAACAAGTTTCTCTGACTAACTGTGATCTTTTCAAGTGGGGCCCTTCAGATTTGCTTTGTTTGGTGACTGCTAGTTGGAATGAGTGGAATAATGCAAAGAGGTATCAACTCTGCCTAGGATCAGGGACAGGTTGTTTAAATAAATTATTTTTATTATATGTAATTCTAATAAGTAAATGATTCCTATCTAATCAACAATCTTCTACCATTTGCTTAGTTTACTAAAAGCCAGAGTAACATACTAAGGAGTAAGCAAATATTTACTGATAAGTGCTTTTTTAATGCTAATTAAAAAGCAGAACAGTAAAGGAATTGGATTTTGTTTAAAAGATGGGCTACTACTGCATAAATATTTATTACATGTACAGGATGCTGAAAATATTATGTGTGGAAGTATATATTTGTTACTTGTTTTCAGCAGGAAGAAATTACCATATTTTTATTAAGTGATATTTTTCCTATAAAATCCTAAGATTATTTTTCTACTAGTCCCCGTATTTTCAGTGGTCTATTCATAGTTATTTTTAAGGGGGAAAAATGCCATGTATATAGTAGATAATATGTACTTCTAAAAGCAAAGACCTCTTTGCACTGCATTAACTACTGGATTTAACAAAAATGTATTCCATTAAATCCGTTGCTTACACATTTAGTGTTGGCTGTCTGAGCTGCTCAAGTATGTGTTTGTATAGACACTGAATAACAGTATCTTTTTTATAACTTGGAACCCATTCAAACATCTGACACAAGCACTGGAGTGGTGGTGAGAGCACTCACTGCTTGAAGGCAAAGGAACAGTGGGGGGCAGAGAAAACACTGTAACAGGAAAGCATGTTGTTTTTAAGCAGAGAGCTCAAAGCTTCTTTATTTTAGCCTTTTTGACTTCAAATAAAGGCAAAAGGGGAAAAAAAAAAAAAAAAGAAAATCTTAGTTTTTTCATCAGTTGTTAAATGAAGCTTTTTAAACTTAAACCGTCTAGACTTTTGTTGGTGAAATTTAGTGTTGTCAAAATTAGAAAACAAAAGGACTTCTCTAGGCTCTTACAAGCTCAGCTTTTTGACCAGCTTTTATAAATGAACTGAAACAGTTTTTGCATGTTACTTGGAGAACAGGCATTGGTTCTTGCTCTTACAGATGCTCCTTGCAGAGCTCCCACTAAGCCCACTGGGTCAGGACTTGCAATGCCAGCTTCCATCCAGCTATGCTACTTGGGATGAGCCTGGCCTGCTGGGTAAAATTAAAAAGGGAATTGGACTAAGCTGATGTTCTTGGAGTGTCTTCACTTGAATACATGGATCCTTTTTATTCATCGTGGCTGCACTGCGGTAAACAAAAGTGCAAACTGTTTCCTTATGCAGAATGCTGTTCTGTTTGAAAGAGAGGACAGGGAATATTCCAGTGTTTTGGAGGATACAGTCACCACAAAAGTGGCTCTACAGTGATTGCCAGCTCAGTGGATATTGTGTAAAATGGACTTTGTTGGCTATTTTTAGGACACTTAGCCTTATAAAGGCCTAACTAGTAATGTCTCGTTTTTCCTATGTTAATATTTAATCTGTGTGTTTATAATAAAAGTTAAGAATGCAAAATAATCCATCTCTTTTTTTCAATTGCATTTACCATCATCGCAAACTGAAGTTCTACTTTTTTGTCTGAGAAAATGCTGACAAATGGAACTGTTTTTCATGTAGCGTTGCATATGGGGGCACTGCTGGCTGACACGTTGTGGATGTGTATGAGGCTTCTTCTGTAAGATGCACCCAGGTACTAGAGCACTCTGAAGAACATACTCTGAGGCTCTGCTTCATCACGTGCTCATTCCCAGCTGTTCAGGCTTTCTGTGTTACTGTGTGTATTCATTTAAGAATGCAATGAATTCCTAATAGTTAGGGGGAAAAAAGTTTGCTCCGCTGTTCACCAGCTCTGAAGTTACTCAACTAGTCTGAAATTCTAGCCTCTTCTTCAGAAAAAAAAAAAAAAAGTTACATCTTTCTTCTTAAGTTGCATTTACATTGTTTGTTGCATGGATGTGTTCCCCAATGTGCCCAGATCACTACAGTGTTCTTGAGGAAATTGATTTAGAAAGCAATCATTTATCTGTCCCGCCATGCACAATTTGGCTCTGCTCATTCCTAGTCTCAGCTGATTCAGTGCATGTTCCATCACTGAAAGCCTGGCAGCTGGGCATTGGGATGCCTGTCTCCTGAGTGCACTCCAGCCATATAGGATGTCGTGGGGCAGAGATGAGGAGGAAAAGAAACTTCTGCTGGGCTATTCTTTTTTTAACTCCTGTCTTACTTGTCTCCTAATTACTGGCTACCAAGATCCTGGGAAGAAACCAGAAATTCTCTTTCTGTGCACAACCAAGAAAAATCCTTTAAGAATGCAGAGGGACCTGCCCTGCTCAAGAACCAGAAATGCCCATTCATTGCATCAGCATTTACCTTGTAAATACACCAAAGCTGTGCTCCAAACCAACCCATCACCATCTGAAACAACACCCCAGTCCTCCCGATAACATCTGTTTTGCTGCTTTGGAGGACATCTGACAGGTAAAGGGGATGTCCAGAGAATTGTTTGCAATGCATTGGACTGTTCTGGAGGCTGGGGACTGCCAGTAGGTTATTTACATGAGGCTGTGTATGGGAATGGGGATGGTAATCTACAAAGACCTTTCTTCCAGCCTCCTTTACATGCAACATGTATGGTGACAGGATTCTGGGGTGCACACGCTTTGGCTGATTGTTGAACAGGATTGTTCAGAAAATGATTTGTGGGGTGGTAGAGTCAACCAATTAGAAGACCTTATTAACTGCCCCATAAAGTGTTTTTCATTAATGATTCATTGGATCTAGAGGTTGTCGATGTTCATTATGCTAGACAACCATCCTGAGAAAAAAAAAAACATGAGAGAAAAGGTGGACATTCCTCTCAACAGCCCCATGGTACAACTGGCTTTAAATGGGGTGTTCCAGCAGGTGATATTTCAATTTGAACATATTTAAAAATCATCTAAAAATCACCTGAGATGCCTCATGTTTTAAGCGCAGAACACTTTGCTTTGCTGCTCAGTGACTGCCTCACTAGATGTGCATACGAGACTTGGCTCCTCCAAATTCAGCTCCTGGCTTACTTGAGACTAAGGCAACCTATAAGGAGAAGAAAATTATGTATCATTTGAAGACCAATCTATGACACAAATTAGAAAGTTTATGTACTGCAGGATACATGCAATAGAAGGAAAAAAGTTGTCTCAGACCACTCTTCTAAAGGTGACAGCTGCATGTTGTCCCTTTAATGCATGGTCAGCCACTGTTTTGTAAGGTTTTTTTTATAAGCTATATCCAAGTTTACTGTCACTGGAAAACATTATTGTGACGGTTGTACATGTGGTTTATAGGTGGATTTCAATGTTGCTTCTAGATAGTAACTCACTCAGCTTCTTAGAGAAATCTTTATGAAAGCAGTAGAGGTTCAGAAGCTGCATCAGTTTTATTTAAATCAGCACAAAAATGGATGTAGGAATGATAGTTTTGATCTTACGTTAAATGTTATTCATAGAGAGATCTGTGCCTGCTTAGTTAGAAACCAACTGTAGACAAACCAGATTTTTCAAATTGTGTGTACGTAATTGCATTGGTTAATTAAACAGTTCTGTTTTAAGTTTGTTTAATTGTGATTAAGAGCATTCTGTATGTGAACAAGGCCAAAAAGTTTATTTTTCAAGTCTTTACATCCCAAAAGCATGGCACGGCATGCCTTTTAAGGAAAAAAATGTAAGATTCTACCTCAAAAGATGAGTGGGTGTAACAGCTCCTAAACCACAATGCTGCAAAACATTAGTTAGAAAATAATTGTATTTGAGTATATCTTTTGTGATCGCAATGTGAACAGTGCCATCCTGCTAAATCCATTAGGCAGTCCCCAGTTTGCTCTTTTGTTGGGAGGACGTTTTTATAAAACAAAAGGTAATTTGGTAAGCATTCAATTAAGCACATATGCTGTTTGACTTAAGGACTGTCTGCCCGACAGAGGTTGCTTTTGAGTTACGAGTTGATTTTGCAGCCAAAGCATAAGGTTGTCTAGAAATTGGGGGCAGGGTTGTCCCACTTCTTACTTTCTTCTTGCCAAGATATGTATGACATGGGAGGGAGGCTGCATAGTTGTGGAAAGCTTGGCATAAATCAGGCTGGACATGATATACCCTCCTTGTTTTTCCAGCTTCTGCTGTAAAATTACATCACCATGTAAATACAGCCCTGTACATGATCTCATGCTCGGTGTATGGAAAAAGCCATCACTAAAATCAGCACCATGTTCCACAAATATTGCTCCAGCAGATTTACATTCTTCTCTCCAGCTTATGCTGAAGGACAGTCCACAGTCTCTCACAACCCATGGCAAAACTCCCACTGCATTCAGCAGCAGCAGCCAGTAACCAGAAGAGCTTTGAAAACTTCAGCATTGTGGTGGTATTACTTATCTCACAAAGGGTTACAGACAGATTAATTTTTTAAATGTTTTTCAAAAAGCTAAAAATCTGTCCACAGTGATGTTTCTGTAGAAACTTAATTTCATTGAAAATGGATCTGCATCTCTTATGTGTTTTTAGTACTTTCCATAGATATCAGTGGCTTTCAAACAAATCCTGCATCCTTATTTTTTTTCTTCTATGTCTAACTGTGCAAATTCTTCCTTTCTTTTATTTCGCTGCAGAGTGCTCTTCTTGTTCTTGAAGCATGAGCGTGTCTTCTAAATGATGTCTACTTGTGCAACTAACTTTCTGATTACCTAGTAATGTTTCCCATTTCTTTATCTGGTGTTGGGACCAGCAATACTCCTGCCCTTTCGGAGTTTAAAGATCTAGCTGAAAAAGGAGAAGGCTTTCAGTCCTAGCACTCAGATCATGTCTGGTGCTCTGCATTCCTGAGCTACATTTGCTTGCAACGTGTATGGTATGGAGCTTTTGGAGCTCCCTGGATTTCTGTGTTGTCTACTAGCATTGAATACAACGCTGGGATAAATCGGCTGCAACCTCTCATGTATCTGGGTATATTTGCTTGCATTTTTCCTCCTCCAAAAATACCTTAGGAAATCATTTTGAATGGCAAGGAGAAAAGGAGCAAGCTGTTTGTGCTTCTGACCTTAGAGGCCAGTCTGCTTGCTTGACTGCCGTTATCTGTGCTGTTACACCAAGAGTTAACAGCTTGAGGAAGTTGTGATGAGATCTGCACCTCCAAGCGAAGAGAGCCTTGTACCTCCTGTATATATGACCTGGGAAACACTTGTTAGCCTGGGACTGGAAACCTTTGCCAGATGCCAAAAGGGAGAGGTAGTCGTGTTGTACTTTCTGTTCTTACCTTCAGAAACTCTCTGGAGTTGTGGAGCAGTAGATAGGGAAATTTTCCATAGCAGGAATTCTGTGGCTGACAGGTTTCCATGGAGCAGAGCCCTGACAAATAGCTTGGGAGCCTTTGAAAAATAGGAGTCATAGGAATGTTAGTTTTAATTATAGCCAAGCCTCGTCACGTGTCAGAGAGAAGAAAGAACCCTCAGTTTGAGATACAGAGCACAAGAAGAAAATGGTATGGGCAGAAAGCAGGGCTGGGTCTCCTCTGTGTTAGCATTCATTAGTCCTTCAAACACTAGTCGTGCTTATCTGCCCCTTTTCCTGCGGCAAGGACAGGTTGGGTGGGGGACTGTTAAAGGGCGGTAGTGAAGGAGGTGAAATAAAAGCAGAGTTTTGTTTTTCAAAACAGTGTAACGTGCCTGTAACTATTGACAGAGCTTTTATTTGACGTGACTTAAGATAGATGATTACGCACTTCGATATTTGCTTACGTTCTTTCAGTACTTCCCTGGTATGAGGCTGAATTCATCCTCTTTGTAATTAAATAAAGCTTCGTTCTGATGTGCTTATTGACCTTTGAGCTCTCAACCTAATTATGCCTGATTGCCTATGGATTAGTTCCTCATGGCTGATTGACTGTGGTGCTCAAATAGGGGTAGACCTTCCTGAATCTTTTCCTGCACTTCAGGTAGTTATGGTTTCTCTTCCAGATAGATTTTCTGATTTCTAATAAAAAGTGATCTCGTGTCAGCTCTTCCATCAGCTGGGAACTGAGAGCTGACTCTCCCTTCTCTACCCGAATGTTGTTTTTTCCTTGAAAGCTTTGGGAACAGAATTATCAGTGACATCTCTGCCATCAGTCACATTTGACTGAGATGACTAATGGGCTCAAAAATTATTGTGGGCCTTGGAGAGAATGAGAGAAAACAGGCTGTGCTGCTTCAGGACCTGGGGCTCAGCTGTGCTTTCCTCTGTTCTTTCCCAATCCAGAGAAGCTTTTCAGGTCATTGCTGATCACAATTCCAGCAGTACTAGTTCTCAAGGCAGCTTAAGCTCTTTCTCTGAAATTGCATTTGTTAAAGGATAGGTATTTTGGAGCAGTATGCTATGAAGCTGGCCACTTGCTGGGGTTTCACAGTAAAGCTGTTTTAAAGATCTCCTTGGGTGAAGAGAATATTGATTCACCTTGGAATCACCATTTATTAAAAGCAGAAGCAGATATTCAGTTAAATTTAGTACAAAGAAATGTTTTCAAATCTTCATTTCTTGCTAATAAAATCACCAGTAGAGACAGACATCAGATACTCTTCTGATTTTTGGCATGCACATCTAATTAGGAATCCATTAAAGCTCACAGGCAATAATAACGCCTTTTTAAACACCTAGCCTTGCTATATTTAACACAGCACTGTCACTGAAAATCTCCTTGTTCCACCGGCAGAGCACTGTCTCCTACAGCGACAAGCTTTCCTGACCCAAGGCAGCAGGGTCCGAGATTTTCAAAGAGGTAGGTTGACTTGCTGGTGGATCCAGAGTTACTGTGCAAACTGGATGACCAGATGATGTGAGTTCCCCACGAGCCTCAGATTACTTGAAAATCAAATTTAGGATACGAATTTTTTTAAGAGCAGTACAGGTAAGTCCTGGAATCTGGATGGAACTGTGATGATCAGATCTGAGTTTGTGATTAATATGGCTGGCTTTCAAGACCAAGCTGATATGCCTGTGTTGAAAGGAGTGGATTGGAATGCCCATGAAAGAGAAGTAAGGAAAATAGGATAACTCTACGGGCAGTTACAAAGGGCTGCAAAAGCAGGCTTAATGCACTTCTCTAATTTCAAAAGCAAGGAAGCTGAGCCTTGGTGATGAGCCTTGAGCTCTTTAACCAACCTCCTGGGCTAAGATGAATCAGGTCTTTGCTGTGATTTGTTAGGCTTGGTCGTCTCCCCACACTAAAACATTTTGTAGACCAAATTCAAGCTGGCTACGATTCTTTAGTGTGGACAAGTTGTATATGTGTATAAATTATAGCTTTAAGAGTGATGGATTCAAAGGTATGCCACAACAAGATTTCTGGTATTAACTCTGCATGTGATGCCAAAATTCACAGAGGAGAAAATATGGCATCAGTGTGGAGTCTGTATTTTCTGTCTAGCAATACTGTTCCTTCTTCTTGGGAGTGAAATACATATATAAATACCCTTTTTGAAAAATACAGCAGATGTTGATATTCTAGTCCAGCTGAGCGGTATTTATGGCATTCACTTGTTCTCTGCTACTTTATTTCATCAGCATTTCATTCCTTTTCCCTGCCTGCACCTCTTCTAGTTGCCTAAGAGACAAAGCATAGTCAAACACATCCAGCTGTTTTACTCGCTTTAATCAGCCACTGGAAGATCATTGGAATGACAACTTTCTCCTGTGCTTTAGAAACATATGTCAAATCTGTTTGCAAACGTCCCTCTGAATGTAGAGATCAAAGCACTGGCCTGGTCAACAAAAGCAACACGAGTAGCAGTCATGCCAACTGCATCAGGACTGCAGCTGGACTTTTGGCAGAGCGGGCCACGAGTCCAATGTTCTGGCGCAGATGCTCAGTTGGTGCAACATAAACTGGGCTCTGCTTTGGTAGAACTGTGCCAGCTCACCTTAGCTGGGAACCTGCCACAGAAGTTAGTCTTCTGCTACCAAGTAAGATCACGACTGTTGCTGCTCTTTCCTTGGGAAATGTCAGTAGGCTGCATCAGGGTCACAGAGGCAAGTGGCTGTATTTCAGGGCTGGAAATACACCTTCAGCAGGTCGTGTGAAAATGGGAATGAACGCTCACCTATAGCCAGGACTGAGGCAGGGTTACTCAGCATGGCCTTTCATACCCCTGGAGATCCATGAGTTGCTTTCTCCATTTAAATGCTTCCTGATGAAAATACGGCTTCGTGGTCAGCTAATAAGCCATATCCAATTGCATCTGCCTTGCTAAATAGGATTTCATGATGCAACAGTGAAGTGGGAGGTAGATGTGAAGAATATTCATCTTTGTTGACACTCTTGACAGATATTAAAGCTACTTTAATATTTCCCTGACCTTGTTGTCTATAAGCTGCAAGTAGGAAGCTACTTCTACCTTAACAGAAAAGGCTAAGACACTGAATTGTTTGTGTCCTCACCTGTGTTACTAAATTCCTCAGGGACTTAAAACAGCAATGATTTTTTTTCAGACATTTGTTTTTTCTTCCTTTGAGCTCCTGAGTTTCTTACTTTGGGCAATGCAAATAGATTGGCCATATTTATTTTGACTGAGATTGGATTTCCTTCATGCAATATTCATTTGATAACTGCTTTTTTTTTTTTTTCAGCGGATATTTACTAACTTCTTTTGTTAACCAAATTCAACATAAAATCTGAATTTTGGGTTTATTTTATATTGTAGTGCCTGTTTATCCATGTACAGTATGGCTAATGAAAATTGTAAAGGTTGTCAGAATCAAAAGTGAAAAAACATTTACAGGAAGGGCATACCAAACTGATTGCCGAGTTCTAGTTCTAACAAGATCAAATATAACCCTAGTTGATTATCCCTGAAAATAGTGTTTGAGTTTGTTCAACAATCTTTGCAAAACAATACAATGCTTTCTGCTCAAGGGTGTCTTCTTCTATCATCTGTTGAAAGAAACAATGGGAAAAGCAAGAATTAAATTGACCATAGAACTGGGGTACTATGAGCCTTTTGGGTCAGGCTTGTGACAGCAGTGAACGGCTCCTACCCCTGCTGCATGAATTTTGTGCCAAATCAAAGGACATGGCTCTCCAGGTCTGTTGCCAGTTACAGGATTTGAATCATAATACATAATATAATATCTATTAGTGTGCTTGTGAATGATCTGATAGAATGCCTTTGTGTAGTAAAGTGATTTCTAGTTTCTGTGATCCTCAGTATTTTACAAAGGAGCTAACGATGCATGCTTGGAAGAGCATTTGTTACACTATTAGGCCAGCATCCCCCTGGGATTTAAGGAGTTTTAAGGTGCCTGGCCTTATAGGTATCATGACTACATTGCCAAGTAGAGCTGTGCAGAAAATGTTATTTCCAAGGCTGGAATTCTGAAAATTTCAAGCATTAAAAAACAATTTTCTACCTGAGCTCTGACAGGTTCTGCATCTGCAGCAAATACAGGCTGCAGTCATTTCACAGCATGCCCAGGGAAGGAGTCTGGAAATTCTGGAAGCTTGGCCCTGACATGCCACAGCCTCCTGAGGGCACGCCTGGCAGTGCAGTGTTTGAGGCTTTTGCTGCCTCTTAATGGACAACAAATTGTATGGCCTCACAGGAGTTTCCTAATGCTAGTACCCCAAGCACTGATGATGACATTGTTAGTGCTACCACAAAGATGTTCTTCATGGGAAAGGATCGGGAGCCATGTTGTGATGGATGAAGTATGTGACCCTGATGAAATACACCCTGGCTACCAACCACTATTAAACTGAGTCACTGAGTGAAGGAGCAGAAACTAACTGGTGTTTGCATTGGGAACTTGCATCCAGTATTCTGGGTGTCAGAACCAGATATGGCAAAGAAGAAAACCTCTGGTCCTTTGGAATTCTCTGACTGTAACTTATGTCATCACACATGCATATACATATCTATAAAAACATATACAGGGAGATAAATGGTCTTGGCATCATAAGAAAGAGTCCTGTTGCTGAGTGAGCTCATTACTGTGAGTAAAAAGAAGGTGACACTTCCTCCAAATCCCATGCAGCTAACTAGTAAATGCTGCCCAGGGAGCCAGATTTCATATGATTTCCCTCAGTGAAGCTTGTATCTTTATAAACACCATGCTGGCAGTCATTCATTTCCAGGCATGTAGCCACTGTGGGCTCATGGGGACTTCTTCCACAGAAAGGTTCTTCAGCAGCAGATTGTTATGATATTGACTGTAAATGTAGAAAGAAGGCGCAAAATAATGTGAACTGCCTAAGGAGCATGGATCAGTGCCACATTTGTAAGGTCAAATATTGCCACACCACAAACCCAGACAGTTACCAGACAAAAGAAAAGCATGTCTTGGTACCCCCATCCCAGCTGCTGGGCAATGACACAGCGGTTTGATGGGTTTTGTGTTCCTCTGGGTTTTGAGTGCACAGTCACGTCAGGGATGCTATTCTAGGGTGCTCAGGTAAATTGCTTAATTGCTGTTTATTTAAGCTGATTGCAGGCCTCCCAAATGATATTTACTTTTAAAATATTTAAACATATCCTTACGTCTCTAATAAGTTATTCTGCAGCTAGAATGTATGAGAAGGAGGTAGTAAAGGCAAAACTATAGCAAAGTATTTCTGGAGGTTCATGCTGAAAACAGAAATGGGCACAGTGCACATTTTCAGACCACGAAACTGGTATTTTGTGCTTGGGAAGGAAGATATTTGAACAGATAGTGGCAATATAGAACTGTCACAAAACAGGAAGTGCCACACTGAGGCTATAGGTAAGAGTCTTGTGCGGAAGGCACAGACGTATGGATTGCTGCACTTGGTGCTGGGAAGGCCTCAGATGGAGGATGATGTCCAGCTGTAATCATTATCTTTCCAGATGGATACAGACAAAACAGAGTGCGTTTAGAGGCAGCAACAAGGTTATGAACAAAATCTGACTTGTGAGTAAGAAATAAATGTTCTGGGTTGTTTAATCTGGCAAAGAGAAGACATGGAGATAAAATTATAGTATGCAAAAGTTTGTTGAAAAACAGGACAGAGAACAATTGTTCTTTGTGCCTACTAGGGATGAACTGCATACTCACCTGATCACAGCTGACAAGGAAACTTCAGCGAGGAAATAGCTGGTTCTACTTTACAGACTGCCCAGCAACACATTAACATCTCTATGCAATGCTGAAGCAAGAACATGCTCAGATGTAACCTGTGTACCTTAAAAGTTTGATAGTTGTTGAAGATGAGTGAAAAGGTGCTTTCCTTTACTTATTTAGTTTGCAGCACTACAGAAAATTCTTTAAAAAACAGTTCTTAAAAGCCATCCAAAACTGACATATGAACATTTTTCAGTGAAGTTAATAAACAATTTCTTTTCATTTGGCTTTTTTATTCTGTCATGAAAGTTTGGCTGTTCTCAGAACTAAACCTGACAAAAAGTTCATTTTGCAAAGTGAATGTGAAGGATTTGCCTCACTGATGATGAGGAACTAACCTTATATGATTCACCCATCAGGTAGGTATATATTTCTGATATAGTAATGGTCCATGTGGTTAATATAATGTTGGTATTATCATACTTTTCAGCAATCATAGCATCTCTATCTTGTATTCAGTGCGTTAATTCCTTACTGTCTATTCTATCCCATAGGTCTTGTTTTGTAAAAGCTTTCCATTATTTAAAGCACAAACAAAAAGCTTAAATGAAGGGTTATTTACTGCCTCAGTCATGGAACACACGAGGCCATCATGCATTCCTTGAGCACCTTTTATTTCAAGGGGTGTGTCAAGCACGCACAGGGATCCTGTTCAGGCCACCTGCCAGAAATATGGGCTTACAAAGTACCATAATGAAAATGAAAAGGTTTAATAAGTGCTGTTTTGATCTCATTTTGGAAGCTCCCTTAGCGATTTCCATTGTCCAAACCCATCTTCATCTCTTCAACTGTTAACAGTGGTATTTAATGAAACAGGAATAAATATGCTTGCAATAAAATCGTGGTAGTGTACAACAAGAGTGGATTTTGTTCCAGTTGTCTCTCCTGGAAACAAACAGCACTGTACTGACATCAGTGAAAACACTTTTAATTCTTTTCTTTTCCTTTTAAGCCTCATCCCTTGGTAGCATTGCTTTCTTTTTGACTTACTAACTGGAATCTGGTATTTCTGTCTACATGGACCACAAGGATTTAGTCACAGTGAAGAGCTATGCTAATAATGGAGAACAAAACACTGGCAACAACAAAAGGTATTCTGTTCTTGGTCTAAAACTGTATTTGCCTTAATTTGGTGAAGTGGTGGCTACTTTGAACCTGAATGTGTTTTAACTTATTAAAATGTAAAGGTAATCTTTTAAGATATATATATATATATATATATATATATATATATATATATATATATATTCTGTATTAATGAGATGCATGAGGTAAAGTTTAAGAAGGCAGCTTTTGCTAGATCTTCTCTAAAATTACTGTAACAGGCGGTTGGAAACTCTAGCTGCACCACTTGAGACCTTCAAAATTAATCTGTGTACATTTCAATCCCAACCAATTAACAGTTGTGGTATAGTCCATATCTCCACACGAAACTGATTAAGCATGTTTTGAATTTAAAAGCCCATGTGTGCTCTCACTCCTATTTGTCATAGTTTGACACACAGGTACCTCTGCTGATTCCCGAACATGACCAGGTATAACAGGACTGGGCCTACCATGTCTCATGTTGATTTTTTGCCAATGATATTTTATTACACTTAATTTATATATATATTTTTTCATTTTACTGAGCTTCCTGTTAGTAACGTGACATTTTGTCAATGACATATAATCTCAAGTTCTTTTGCAATATCATGTGGTCCAATGCCAACTTTTTGTTTAAAAAGGGTGTGAAAGGATTTGGCCTATAAGAAAATGATGCTAAACATTAACTGTGATGTCATTTGAGCACCTGCTACATGAATAACCCCGGATACTCTCACAGATGCAGAGTAGAATGGAAACTTTTCCTTAATCACTTTCAGCAAGAATTCTGCCATAAAACCTCATGTGTCCTTTCTGTCTTTAGCTGCTAACTTCAGTCCTAGTTTTGTTCCTGTTTTATGGACCAAGGAAGAAAAATAATTTTTGGCTGAAACTGAATACCTAATTACTAGAAACTGTATGTTCTGGACAAAGGCCAACTACGATAATTACATTTTGCCTTAGTCAGCTTCTAATTCATTTCATAAACTGTTTAATGTGGCTATCATTTTCCCATCTCCACTTGTGCTATGTTGCTAGGTTCTCTTACAGCACCGTGATTCACCTCTGCTCAGCTGATCTTGCAGGCTTTCCTCTGAGCGTATAAAGCTTTAAAATGTTGTTGTTACAAAATGTAAATTTTGCTTTAAAATGTTGTGTTACAAAAATGAAAAATCACAACAGAAACCATGAAAGAAGATGTTTAATACATGACTACAAACGTGCAGTAGATCTTGTTTAAAAGTTTATTTTTAATTACTCAGACATTCCGCTTTGGAATGACTGCTTATTTATATTAAAAAGTCAATGGCCATGAGTGTTTTGAGGTTTTGCCTGTGAATCACTGCATGGTAAAATGAACAGAATTGTGACTTAATGGAGTACTTACTGTTAAGTTCTCAAACAATCTTGCTTGTGGAATAGACAAAACGAAGTGTTATTATTCAGCTCCACTGCTATTTATTTTATTTTTATTTTTTTGGTAAAAAGGTTAGGCCTCAAGGCAAGGCCTCAATGTGAAAATCTGTCTTTCCATCCAGTTATTATCACACACATTTACTGTAAGTGTTCCTTTGTGTACAGCTGAGGGGAAGAACAGAATTTGCACCCAAGCCTGCAAGTTTGAGGTTTCAAAATATTGCATCCCATTTAAGGAACAGGAAAACTGGATTTTAAAGATGTAACTGATGGAACTACAAATATACTATGGAGAGCAGGGTAGAAATTACTAACTACATCTCACCACATTCAATCACTGGAGACAGGGTCGGGGATTTCAAATGTCAAGAGACAGATCAGAAACAATTGTAATTCAATGTTTATTTTTTCTACGTTTCACTGAAAATCAAAACTCCTGTAGTACAACTGCCCTCTTTGAAAGTAGCTTCCAACCCCTAGGTATTCTGGACAGAGTTGTTGTTGAAATTGATATCAACCAAGTGAGTGCAGTAAGAGGATTCTGTCTTACTCTGTCAGTGACAGGAAGGGAGGTGGCCCCTGTTCAAGATGGAGGCTGATTCACGTGAAATTCTGAGAAGTAGGAGCCATCTTAAGAGAGAACCTTTTCTTGTGGGGATAATGGCCCCTTGAAACCAATGCAGTTACTTCTGAAAAGAAACTTCTAATGCTATGCTATTCCTAAGGAAAATGTAGTGTTATGAAATTACAGAACCATCATTAATTTCATGTATTTTCTTGATAAACTATTCATTACTCTCATTATATTCCACAAAAATGGAGTAAGAAAAAAAAAAAAAAAGCCTCAAGAAATAGTCATGCCCAGATGAATACGGGGTAGTAGAAAATTGATCTATGTTTCTATATCTGAGTGTGTGTTTACACATTTGGTTTATGGGTGCACAGATATAGGTGCATGTAGAAGGGACTGTAGAAGAAACTGGTAGAACTGCAAGACAGTTGTGTACAGATTAAGACACAGGGAAGCACAGAGAAGCACAAAAGGAAGCTGACAAATGGGCAGTAGAGCTGAGCTTGGCTAGACACTGGTGCTACTCTGGCAATACTAAGTATTTCTGAAAAGTATTTGATTATTCAATATGTGCTGGCTGCTTGAAGATGCTCTGGAGTAAATCAAACTAAATATAATGTTTTTTCATAACTCTCAAGTTACAGCATGAGATGGCAGAGACTAAAGTCATTTTCATGCTCACACACTGTATTTTCCATATCTCTAATGTGCTAGATTTTCATTAAGCTTAATTCTGAGTTTCCTAGGTTTATCATGTTTAGCTTAGGAATAATAACATCACTAAAGTCATCTGGAAAAAATTGTCTGGATTTTACTCTACATTATAAAATTCATTTTCAAGTAGTTTTGTCAGGGAATATAATTCCCAGTATTGGTTGAAACAGTTTTGGCGGAAAATTAGATTTTTATTAAATGCACATTTTTAAATAAAAAGCCTGCTTTCTGGGGAAAACCTTGTTTTCTTTTAAATTAACCAATTAAATACTCAGAACTAGTCCTTTAGCCAAAAGCTGAAAAGCTTCACTTTACAAATGCTTCCCTTTCCCATGGGAGTTGTAGCTCAAATGCTTTATTGTCCTCTATTAGGACTTGCTCTCTCTCAAATGAGACAGCAACTCCAGGGATGCACTGCAGGCAATCAGCAAGACAGGCGACTGACAGATATAGTCACAAGCCAAAACTGCAGAATGACTTACAGCTCACAGGACCCATCAGGATGACATTTTCTAGACTTAAACCTTTGTAACTCTTAGGGAATAGCTGCAAATGTGACTTCCTCATGTGTTCCAATATTCAACACATTCTGTAATACAAAATTTCCAAGAGCAGTGAAGAAAGAAAAAAAAAGTCAGCTTCTGTCCCTTCTTGCTCTTAGAAACTACTCTAATTCAGCTATCTGAATATGGGAACTATAAAAGGTTTTGTTGTGGTGCGTGTGGTGCGTGTTTGGCACCTGGCACTATTGGTCCCACTACCATCCAGAACATCCAGCTGACGCTTAAATCATGTTCTACCTGGTGTCTGTAAGTTTGTTTGCATAGAACTAGAATTTATATATCCTTTAACAATATTGTAAAAGAAAGTTCATCCACAAAATGCCCATCAGCATGCTTGGTAAGCAGCCTTATCTCCATTTACAATAATCTTACACTCTCTCCCATTCAACATATGGTTTCATTTTGAAAGAGCAGACTTACAGTAAACTGTATCATCAGTAGACTGATAAATGCTATAATTCATAACAGCACATCTGCTTGATGAAGATTTGCCATACTTAGTGAATGTTTAATGGTTTTCTAAAATACTAACTTTATTTATACATTTTGACATTGAGTAATATATACAGCAAGAGAAATGATGATTCTTGCCCATTCCCCCCACAATTTTAGGCTTTCATTTATTTTACAAGTACACGCTGGTGTTTGGATATCTAACAAAGATGCTAAGCTCAAGATCCTTTGTACTTAAGAGGCAAATAGGATCTTAATTCTACCTCCTGTAGGCATATGCCAAAGAAATGCTGTGTTTGGGGCTGTTCCAGACTTGGGAAACAAACAATTGCCTGTGTATCTGCCATTGTTGATGGTTTTGGCCATGTGTCCATAAAGGCACTGAAGGGTTTTTGTCTTTTATGTCCATGAATAAAAAGTTTAACCACTAATAGTGGAGTCATTTGGATATCCAGATGTGATAGAATAACAGTCTCTCCCTCAAGTGACAAGTGAATGCTATATCCCTCTCTGATGTCATACTTCAGGATGATGAAGTGCTGGAATGATTAGGGAAAGCAAGGTACCTGGAAACACCTCATTTTCCCAAGTGGCATTGGCATTTTCCTTTTCTGACTGACTGATATGAAAGGTGCTTTAATAACACACTTTGACTTTCCTCACTTCAATTCAGTCTAGACAGAGCTGCAGCTGTTTCTCAAGAGAAAACTGCTCATTTCTTATGTGTATGAGCCCTTATATTGCCTCCTGCTTAGTGTGTCATCCATGATCAAGATTGAGAATTTCACCTGCAGCAGCTGATGACTGCTCTGCAATTCACAGCAAAGTATATAGAATCATAGAATATCCTGAGTTGGAAGGGACCCACAAGGATCATTGAGTCCAAGTCCTGGCTCCACACAGGACCACCCAAAACTCAGACCATATGTCTGACAGTGTTGTCCAAGTGCTTCTTGAACTCTGCCTGGCTTGGAGCCATGACTACTTTCCTGGGGAGCTTGTCCCAGTGCCCAACCACTCTCTCGGTGCAGAACCTTTCCCTAACCCCCAGCCTGACCCTCCCCTGTTCCAGCTCCATGCCATTCCCTTGGGTCCTGTCACTGTTCCCAGAGAGCAGAGCTCAGCGCCTGCCCCTCCGCTCCCCTTGTGAGGGAGCTGCAGGCCACCACAAGGCCTCCCCTCAGCCTGCTCTGCTCTGGGCTGAACAAACCAAGGGCCCACAGCTGCTTCTCATATGTCGTACCCTCCAGACCCTTAACCATCTTCATAGTTCTCCTTTGGATGTTCTCTAAAAGTTTTATGTACTTCTTACATTGTAGTGCCCCAAACTACACACAGTACTCAAGGTGAGGCTGCACCAGTGCAGCGTAAAGTGGGACAAACACTTCACTTGACCAACTAGCAAGGCCATGCTTGATGCACCCCAGGATATGATTAGCTCTTTTAGCTGCCAGGGCACACCTGACTCATGTTCAACTTCCCATCAATCAGATAAAACTAATTATCAACACAGTTAAATATAGCTCTAATCAGCCAGAAGCTCAGTGTCTCAAATATGACATAGGAAATGGGCAGATACTGCTGCTGACAAGGCAGCAACATATACAACCTGTATTATACTACAGTGAGAAGATATTCCTATAAGAAGACTGTGGGAAGGCCTAGTCTGGAAATGGGCTGAAGCATGTCTACTGTGTAACATGTTTATATAAGACAGCAGGAAAAAACTGTTCAGTATGCAGAGCTGATCCTGCAGCCCCTGCTCAATGTGCTAACTCAAAGCAACAGTTCAAATCCAAGTCTGATGCTACTGAAAAGATATGATCCAGTAAACAACCTAATCATCAACAAACTAAAATCTGTAGGCAATTAGGCTTTGACTGCCTTTTGAAGGGCAACATGAGTAGCAAATTCCTCATCAGAGGAAGCAGGTTGGCCTGGGATACAAACTCCTGAAATACACATCTCTTAGAATGACCAACAGTGGAAATCAGCAATGAGTACTGACTTTGAAACCTGCAGGGAAAAAGGTAAACAACCCACTGAGATGCAGAGGTCAAGTGCACCCTCCTAGTGTTATTATTTTCAGCTGGCTAAAGACTTAGGAAGCTGACACAATTGGTTTGTGTTTCCATGATTTGCCTTGCAATCATGTGATAGTATTTCTCTTTTCCTTTCTTTTTCTTTCTGATTTTTTTTTCCAGTAGACTATGCAGTAGTTCATAGATTCTGTGTCAAATTGGGCATCAAAACTGGTATATAGCTGAATAAATGAGCAGAAGCTCGGTACAGAGCAGTGACTTTATTAAGTTCCTCTCTGCTTTTCACTTTGCAATGCACAATGAAAACCAGTCTCAAAAGGACTAGCAATTTAATAGGACCTTGTAAAAAGAACACATGAATGAATAGGTCTTTGTGAACTAAGTAAATTTGAATAACTTCTTTTTTTTTTTTCTTACTCTAGGATGTTTCATTTGTTCCATTTGGCAGTTTATGACTCCTTTGGCCACTGACAGCTGGATTCTGGTTCTTCATTAGATGTATACCCAAACTTCTCTCTTGAAGTTTAGCCAGAGGATCAGACATCCAAGGAAGTAGGATCAGTCTTGTCATAGTCATTTCTTGCAGCAACAGTGTCTCTAGTTGACCAACATTTAAGCTTTCTCATAGCTGTTCTTCCCTGTTCAGTTGCCACCTGTTTAACCTGTTTAACCTGTAACCACTGCAAGTGTTTTGCTCGTAAAAGTGAGGGGCTTATAGCCTTTGTGCCAGTAGTCATCTTAACAGTCTAGCCCCATCAAATTTTTTTAGCAAGTTAATTAGCCCTATTGAGACTAATGCCCATACTCACATGCTGGAAATACATTCTACATGTTTATAAAAGCCAAGTTGTATGCATGTTGCCTTTCAAGACTAATAGCACAGTTCTGTAAGACCATGCCATGAGAAACAGAAGAGAAACATTTTGGCCACTGAAATATAGCACAATTCGGTAAGATAGAGATCTTTTGAATGGTGTATGAGGTACAGATCCATTACAGAATTCCTAAACATTCCTAGAGTGAGCAAATATGAAGTGAATAGTTAAATTTGCCTTTTTTTTTTCTTTTTTTTTTCTTTTTTTAATTTTATTTTCATGGGTTTCCATCAAAAACGTTTGCTTAAAATTTGGAACATTTCTTAAAAGTTTTGCAGATCCATATGTGTGTTTTGTGCTTTTGCTGTCTTCATAGTCTTGGATTTCAACATCAGTTGTTCCCACAGTTATCTTCAACACTGTTCTCTAAATACAGTCGGATGTCACTTGAAGTGTGTTTTGACACACTGGCTTTAGTTGAGAGGTAGATATGTGTTGTTTTGTTTTGTCTTTTTGTTTTAGTTTGTCAACACTGAAGTAAATGTGCTGAGACTGTAGCTTATTATCATAGACAATCATAACTGTTTTTTACTTTGTATTACCCAACTCTGTTTATTTCTGTTGTTTACAAGCACACTAAGCAGGCGCCATCTTTTCTCTACATAGATATGATGGTTATGTTGAGAAAGTCCTGATTCACTTCTAATATCTAGTATCTAATGCAAAACTAACATTAAAACAAAACAAAAAAAGCAAACAAACAAACCTGCATTTATTATTTTAACTCCTGGTCAGGAATTCCATTTGAGCATTGATCTTAAATGCTGAAGTGGAACTAATTAAAACCCTGCCTGTCCTTAAGATGTCTTTTTTGCCATTAATTGTGGATAATGACATGCTAGTCTTTCAGTTCAGTGGCCAAACTAAACAAATGGAAAACAATTTTGGTTTGGGTAGAAATGAAAACATTTTATTCAACCCAAAACAAAAGGGTTTATTTTGATTTCTTGTTATGCATCAACTGGAAAATCTAATTTAAAATGAAAACGTAATTTTTTAACCTAAACCCTTGCCCAGACATTGCAACTAAACGTTACAGCAACAACATACACTGACCCTTTCATATTATTTTCATGTCGAGAAAATTTTATTATCAAATTGAATCTGACTTTGCCAATAATTTTTGAATTCTGAAAGTATGTTTTTGAGAAAATCTAGCGTCTGGTTAAAATATGAGCCTCCCTCGTCTGCTGTGAATATGGATCAACACATTTTCTTTTTCTCTTGAGGAACATTGGATTTCAAGAGAGGAAAAACCATTCAATTTTCCTCATTGTGCTAACAGGAACTCCCTGAAGTTCTATTTATTGTCTTCTGTTGAGGGGATTATTTTTAACTTCAGTTTTCACTGTGGTGCCCAGCCGGTCGGCACATTCACGTCCACGCAGCTCCTTCTGCTCCAAGGCAGCTCTGCCAGATCCAACAGCCATGTCCTGGCCACCACCTCACCCGCTCTGCCACACTGCCCTGGGAGGCAGATGAGGTTCAGGGCAGGCTGTCCTCGGTGTTAAAACACATGGCAACCATTGGCTCTGCCAATTTAACGGAGTGAACTGCCCTGACCTGGACTCTTTCACACCCTTAAAAACAACGAACTGTCAGCTAATGGCACATCTGTTCGGGTAGTGGTTGTTATTTCTGCTGTGGTGCGTGGGCCCCCTCCACGCCACCCTCCCGCACAATATGGCGCCTGCCCCATGCAGGCAGCCAAAAGCTTCATGCTTCCACCGCTTGTCCTCCACAGAAAATCATAGTCTTGATCTCTTCTGCCACACAGTGGCTACTGTGGAGAACAGTCAGAAAACCATATGGCAGCTCCGTGCTAAATAGGGAGATTGGAAGGGAGAGTTTGCCCCCTCATCGCAATTTTAGTCAGTCTGAAGTGCACCAAACAACCCCGTTCCTCAGCTCTGGCTCCATCTATGTGCCTGGGTCCATGCTCGCACACCAATACACCCTACCCTCAAGCCCTTTTCCAGGCGCTTCACAAGTTCTACAGCTGTTCCTTCATTATTTTTTGTTGTTGTTTTTGTTTTTGTTTTTGGCAGGGGAGTAATGGAATAATGAGTTTTTATCTGGTAAATGGATCATTTGTAAACTGGGCAAGAGCCATGCTGCAATCTGTGGTGCTCTGTGCAGACAGTACAGCTGTGGAGATGTCCCCATGCTAACATGGTTGTGAGGTGAGAGGACCAGGTATCACCACCAAAAAGCACAGCGCATCAGGACTGCTTGACCCACCATCATGCTGATAGCTTGGGTTATGAGTTTCCCTGAGGCCTGTGGAGAGCTCCCTGGTGGAGCAGGCTGTCCCCCTGCAGCCCATGGGTCCCACATGGAGCAGATCACACTGCAGCCCGTGGAGGAGCCCCTGGTGGAGCCCGTGGATGTGGCCAAGGGGAGGCTATGCCCCATGGAAAGGCCCCACAGGAGCAGGCCCCGGGCCGGAGCTGCAGCCCATGGAGAGGAGCCCATGCAGGAGCAGGGAGTCTGGGGGGAGCTGCTGCCCGTGGGGAATCTGTGCTGGAGCAGTTTGCTGCTGTGGAATGGCATCCCAGGGGAGGGACCCCACATGGAGCAGGGACAGAGAGTGACTGTGAAGGAGCGGCAGAGATGAAGTGTTAGGGACTGACCACAACCTCCATTCCCTGTTCCCCTGTGCCACTCAGGGGTAGGACATAGAAGAGGGTGAACGCAGCAAAGGTGTTTGTAATTTGGTTTTAGTTTCTCACTACTCTAGCTTGTTAGTAACAGATAATAAATTACATTAATCTCCCTGTGCTGAGTCTATTTTGCTCATGATGATAATTGTTGAGTGATCTCCCTGTCCTTTTCTAAACCCTTGAGCCCTTTGCATTGTATTTTCTCCACCTCTCCCTTGAGGAGGGGGAGTAAGAGAGTGGTTGTGGTGGAGCTCATCTGCCCTGCCAAGTAAAACTACCACACTAGAATCTTTGCAAAGGAGCATACTGAAGTAAGAAACCACCTGATGCATTTGTCTGGTGGTCTGGAAATACAGAGGTTTCACCACAGCTCCAACCCATGTCAGAATGGACAGAGATTGACAAATATGTCTCTTTACCAGCCCTACATACCTCCTAAAAGGGATACACAGAGAGACTGTATTAGGCTAGATCAGATTTACCACTAATGGTCAAGAAAGTTGTGAAAACAATGTTTTGCCTTCCACCCCATTGCTGATAATATTTGGCAGAAATCCTGATCTTCCCTGAAAAAAGAGCTCTCTCCTTTTAAGGTTACAAAATGTACAGTCAGAATAGCATTACTTTTCATTTGTACTGTCCAAGAACAGTTCAGTTTAAAAATAGGGCTTGGTTGTGCCTTTTCCTTGCTGGAAAAAAATAAATAAATTAAAAAAAAAAAAAAAAAAAGTTTTCATGTTATTTGAAAAGGAGAAATAGCACCCTTGTGCAGCTTCCAACTCACACACATGAGCAGAAGAGCTGGTTTGTGGGTTGACTGGTTGACCTTTCTCTCCATCCTTCTAGGATCTAAATTGACAAAAGAAACACTTCTAATCATTTTTATCCTTGCAATCAGCATTTAGAACCTAAGAGACCCTCTCTTCAATTATTACTCCCTGTGTATTATCATTTATATATATATTACCGAGAGATCTGATTCATTGCCCTTTGAATCCAATGGCAAATTCTCCTCTGACTGACCAACAGTCACGGATGAGGGGCAGTCAGGGATAGGCCTCTATAGGCCTCCCTGATAGTTCTGCCAACTTTCAGCCAGACACACAAAAAAGGCAGTACCTCTCCCAGAGACCTTCCAATCTAAGATAAAAGATAAAAATAGTCCATCATTTCCTGCTGTTCCTAACAAACAATTTAAGGGTTCATAAATTTCAAGGACTTCACTGCAAAAAAAATTCTGCCATTTTAACATAACTGTCCCAATGTAGTTCGTCTGGGACATCCTGAAAGTTTTCTCTCCCCCATCTAACGACTGACATTCCAGCATTTGTTGAGAGGCATATTAGCACTAGAATGAACTTTGGGAAAAAAAAAATCATTTTAAGTCTATGCACTCAGCCAAGCACTTTCTGTGTTGCCTCTGCTAATTCTAGAGCTAAGTGTATTTGAACAGAAATGTATCTCCTTAACCTTTGCTTGGCTGAGTCTACAGTGATCCTGTGTTCTATGTTTGCAAAATGAGATCTGCTGCTACAGATTTACTGTGGGGTCAAGTATGATGAAAAACTATGTTGAGAGAAAGCCAAAGCCTTCTTTAAACACAGATGTCTTAAATATTACAGATGTCTTCCATGTTTAGCAAAAAGGGTAGGGGGCTGAATTGTTGATGGGTTTGATGGTGAGTGATCAGTCTTTCACTGTTAGACCATCAGTCCCAAACAAACACAGAATGGTGAGACTTACCAATTACATGTTTGTATCTGATTATATAAATATACTTGCTGGCTGTTATCCATTTCACAGAGAACAAATGTGCATTTCTTAAAAACCTACCACAAGATGAGAGCTCATTGCTTTACCACAGATGCCAACCAGTATGAACCCTTTTTTCTTCCCTCAGCAGTAGGTCCTTTAGATTAGGATGGGGGAAGAAGCATATGTTGTTCTTAAGCCGCACCTCTTTGAGGCTGAAGAGCTCAGGCCTCAAGAATGCAAAGAAAGCACCTAGCAGTAGCGAGACATTTGGAAAATAAAAAGCAAAACTTCACTTTGGAAACTTATGGAGATTAGACTAAGGACACCACTGACCTTTAGATATTCTGTGATGGGAAGCAAGTGTACTATTTACAGTAAGTATTTGGAAAGCTCTCACAACTTCCTTGAGACTAAGAGAAATAGACTTGGCAGTATGGACTGCAATATGACCTTCTCTAACCTTTCCAGTGATTATTATTTTTTTTTGTAATTGACTTTCTGATGAGAACCAAACTTAACAGAACAATATTATACCAAGTGATTTCTTTCATTTGAATTTAAATTCTCTAATATAAAACCTTCCTTTATTTATTTTTTTCCTCTTTAATTATACTTTTCCATTATTATCCATAATTGTCCTTAGTAATTACAACTTTCTGTTACTTATTTTAATTACCTTATTTCACTGACCTATCTGCTTCTGCCCTGCAATGTGTGGCAACCATTGCTGTCCTACACTGCTAGCTTGCTGGTATCATGCTGACAATGTAGTCTTACTTCTAAGAGACTGACCCAAAATCTTCTGTAATACATAGAAATCTTTGTATGTATTATGGTGCTCTTTGGATCAGTGTTAGATATCAGAAACTTAATTTCTCTAATCAGAAGTCCTTTCTTGGCTATGTCAGTGACATATTTAGGTGAGTTAGGGACAATAGCTTTCACCACCATATCTGATTTTCACCATCTGCTGTGTGACTGTGCCTGTTTGCATCTCAGGCATGTTGGAACTCATCTTGCTGGCATTTGTAAACAACATTAATATGTTTGCAAGTGCAAAAAAAGTATTAATATTTCTGGGAGCTGAGCATTGTTGCTCTAATTAATATATTAAGGCAAGTTTGACTGTACAAGACTTGTTGCTGTTGCCACTTTCACAGTTCTATTGACTTAAGGAGCTTTTCTGATGTTTTATAAATACATATATTTGTATGTGGGTATACATTAATATGCACAGAGCATATACAGGCTATGTAGGGCAGTAGAGTTGCTAGAAGAAAAAAAAAAAAAAAAAAAAGGCAGTACGGGTTTTATTCATTCAGTCAGCTTCTGCTTCCACCTGATGAACATCTTCATTCTGCAGCTTGTTCCACTGGGCACTTGCCAGGAATGACCAGTCATCTCCTGGGTTAACTATCCTTTATTTGAAGCGTCTTCCTGTGAAGTTTGGTGGGGTAGAGGAAAAATTTAGATATGCTGATACCATCACTTATAAATAAGCCTTTAGTATGTTTTTGCCTTTGGCCAGCTCATAAAATTGCTTACAGTCATGTCCGCAGTATATTGCTGCGCAGCTATTTCTGGCACAGTAACTTGCATCCACATTTGCCTCTGTGTGCTCTGGAAGAGAGGGGAGAAAATGAGAAGCAGAGCTGCATGATCAGCTCATAAACTGATCGCCCAGATTGATGCTGTGGTCTTTACTCACTGTCTATAGAAGGATAAATACGAATACTTATGAAAGAAGTGACATCAAGTGACATCTTTAAAAAACACAAGCATTAGCTATAATAACTTTTTTCTTTTTTTTTTTTTTTTTTTGACATGCCCAGTCTGGAATATAAGAAATCTGTCCTACACAGGTCAGATGAAATAATGTAGCTCGTGCCAATTAACAGTATGATCAGATGATTAAAAACAGATGTGTAAGGGCTGTTTCAGCTGTTCCTAACCCTTTCATTCATGCACAGTAACTGGCTGTGTGTGCTTTTTTGATTGTTTGCAGGGTGAAGTGAAAGGTGCTAATCCCCCTACAGACAGAGGTCATGTTAGGCAGCTCTGGCCGTCAAGCTTTTTAAACTGCTGAGGGGAAGACACTGACTGCTGCTGCTGGGCTATGCAGGGTCAGAAGTGCAGTGCAGGTGAGTGAGTGAGTTCAAGCTCCCTAGCAGCTGAAGCCTTTGAGGCAAGATTGCTGTCTGGGTGGAATAACAGGAGGCAGAGCTCACAGCCTTTGGCATGGCTCTTGGTAGGCTTGTAGGGAACCAAGGGGGGTTGGTAGGGCTTTTGGAATCACTAATGGTTGCTTGAAGCTGGCACCCCCAGCCATGGAGGTTTGTTGCTGGCCTAGGGGAGTGTGGAGGAGGAGGTGGAGAGGGCTGACCAGGTATGGTGCAGAGAAAGGAATGAGCCTTCCTTGCTGTCTGTGTTGCAGCTGCACTGGAAAGGAGAGGTAGTGCCTTAAACGAAGAGGGTAACAGGAACAAAGCTGAAGTGACAGGATGAGAAACGTAAACAAATGTGTACATGAGGACTCACTACAGGAGAATGGGCATCAGAATTCATGTTTGTTCTGTGTATTCTTCCCTAGACCTCAAAGTGCTTGATAAACAAAACCTTTCCTGGTGCTTCCTGAGATGGATGTGGGGCATGCGATGGACAGCAAATAATTTGTTTGAAGTCACGCACAGTCTGTCAAACACTGACTGAATCCCTGCTCCCACCTCCTGTCAGTTATTGCTTCTCAATCTTTCATCTCATTGTGAGTATGTAGCGATACAAGGCAGTATTGTGTGGGGAATGTTGGTGGCAAAACAGTTAATTGACTTGATGATGGTCAATAAGGTGTCTAAGTAAAATTCAAAAGACTGCAATCCTAACAAATAGGCATTGTGAAGTACCCTTGTGTATCAGGCTTTTCCAGCAAGGTTTGCTAGCAAGGGTGGCCTCTGTGAGAAAAGTCCAGCAGCTGTCCCATGTTAGATAAGAGCTGGCTCCAAAAAGGACACACTGCTGCCCAAAGATGCACCACTGAGAGATGCTGGTTGTGCCTCTGTGAGAGCAGATTTAAGAAAGAGAAAAAAAGGCTGTGCAACAGCAGCTGGGAGAGAGGGGTGAGAAAATGAGAGAGAACCAGCCCTGCAGCCACCAAGGGCAGTGCAGGAGGAGGGCAGGAGGTGCTCCAAGCAGGCAGCAGCAGTTCCCCTGCAGCCATTGAAGAGCTCCCTGGTGGAGCAGGCTGTCCCCCTGCAGCCCATGGAGCAGATCTCCATGCAGCAGCCTGTGGAGAAGCCCCCAGTGGAGCAGGTGGATGTGGCCTGGAGGAGGCTGCAGCCTGTGGAGAGGAAGAGGGAGATGAAGGAGCAGCAGAGATGAAGTGTTACAGACTGACTCCAACTTCCATTCCTTGCTCCTCTGTACCACTCAGGGGAAAAATGTAGAAAAGTGGGGATGGGGGCAAGGTATTTTTAGTTTCTCACTGATCTAGTCTGTTAGTGGTATGCCATAAATTATATTAATCTCCTGTGCTGAGTCTGGTTTTCCCATGATGATACTTGGTGGCTTATCTCCCTGTCCTTATCTCAACCCTTGAATTTTTTTTTCATTATTTTTTCTCCCCTCTTACTTTAAGGAGGGGGAGTAAGAGAGCAGTTGTGGCAGAGTTTAGCTGCCCATCAGGGTGAAACCATCATACCTCACTTTTTCTAGAGCTGATAGAAAGAAAAAGTCTATTCTTATGGACTATTAACTCTGAAAAATTTATCTTTGTTGTAACAGATGGGATGACTGATTTTTTCCATATCACAACAATTTTAAACGTGCTTTTACTGTCTTCAGGAGTTGCATATATTAAAAAGAGACAAGATTACCTTATTTAGTTTTCAGTTCAGCTTAATTTCATGATTAAGCATGACAAATGATAGTTACAGAATCACTTCTGAGACATAGTAGTTCAATTTAGCCTTCCTCTTCCAGCATTTAATTTTATAAAACATTTTGGAACACTCTAGAGGTTAATTATAACCTTCTTTGTAATAAAATGGTGGGTAATGTAACTTTTATATGAACAGTTTATTCTCTTGCTTCCCCCAGTTTAATTTATCTCACGATGGTCCTGAACTCCTCGTTTTTTTTTTTGATGCTGTAGGCTGTTACTTATTACACACATCCTTTTCACTGGTGCCCAGTGACAGGACAAGAAGCAATGGGCATAAACAGACACACAGAAAATTCTGTATGAATATCAGGAAACATTTTACTGGGTGGGTGGTGGAGCACTCGTAGAGGGTGCCCAGAGAGGTTGTGGGCTCCCCCTCTGCAGATATTCAGAAGTCATTTGGACATGGTCCTCGGTGGCCTGGCTTGAGCAAGGCTAGTTGGACAATGTGACCTCCACACATTGACACATGACACAGCACACATGCTTTCAAGAACAGATAGGGTGTATAAATAAATTCAACCAGTTATTCATCCACAAAGTGTTTAGTGTTTGACTAATTTAATAATTGCAATGGAGAGATAGCAGAAGATTACTCAAGTTATAACATGTATTTTTCCTTCATTTTCAAAGCAAATCAGCTGTTATATAAATAACATAAATGCAGAGGATAAGTGGGAAATGAGAGAAGTTTCTCCTGATGTGTAATGCTGCAGGGCTTGCTCTCACCTTAGAGATCATTAACAGTACACATTTTTTACAACTTCCACCTCAAAGTGAAACCAGTAACATTTAATTTTTCCCAATATATTTGATTAACATGAGTTATAAATTAATGGTGATACTTACACAATTGTTTTACTAATTCTCTGTGTTGTCATAGAAACTGTGAGACCCATACACATAACTAGAAACTATTATTACTACTTGATACCTTACTTGTCACTTACTCTTTTTATTTCATACCAAGCAGCTGGATTAGCTTTGCAATTATTTCAAAATTATAAGATGCTACAAGAGAAACAGTTTTGAATAACATTTAATCCACTCTTTCCTATATTCCTGATAGAGTATTTAGAAGTTCAGAGCTAAAGTAAGGAACTTGTTGATAGCTAATTAAAGGTATGCTGAATAGTGACAGGTGATGGCTGTTATAGTAGAGAATTGTTGCAGAATATGAAGTAGGGAGTGGGAAGTTGGAAGCTGCAACTTCCAGGTGGAAGTCCTGAATCTCCCTTTGCCCAGAACAGAAGGAATGCTAAAAGCACTAAAGATTCCATGATCTTCTGTGTACAACATTTCAGTTGATTGCAGAAATGGAACAGAGCAAGCAAGAAATTCAAGTTTGGGTTGTCCAAGTAGCTCCCTAGAATTTCTGTGAACTTTGAACAGATCTGAAAACTGAGAACTTCAATCTAGAATAAGGTGTTTAAATACCATGAAATTTCTTCCGTTTTGTCACAAAAATGCATGGAAATCTCTGAAATTCAATCGTAGCTCGGATACCCCTTCAAGATATTTCTTTAACTGAAGCTTGGCCACTTCACTGCTATGCTTATGCTTGTATCATTACTGCAGTGCAGACACAGTCAGATAATGAATTTATTCTCCAAAGGGATGCTATACTGATGCAGTATAGCTGTTCTCATACAGAGGGATCATATTGGCATGGATCATTATTTGATTGGCACAAATGCATCCACAACAGTCTTTTACTGGTCTAATTATTTCTCTAATAGGTATAGTTATCTGGCTCAATCTTCTATTTAGACCAAAGCGTGTGTGTGTTTGTTCAGGGACCAGAGAAGTTACCATAGTGTCAGCTCTATCAGCACAAGCTGTTCAAAGAAAAGGGGGTGGAGGGAGGAAAGAATTGAATGAAAATGCTCAAGAGCACATATCCAAAAGAAGATGAATTCCGTCAGCTGAAGAAAGGTTTGATACATGGTCAGGGCTTAATGGTATGGATACAAAAGTAGAAATGACCCTAAGGGTTCTGTGAACAAGCTGAGTCCTGCTGTATTCTTGCTAGCTTTGGCCAGAGGTAATCTAATGGAATTTGATCTGAAAAAATTTGCCTCTAGCAGCTTTTACCTTTAGCCTTACACACAATAATTGCGCAGGGAGACAAGGGGAATTAGAGCCATAAATGAGAAAAGGTGTGTTTTTAATATAGCCTTTGTAGGAAAAATTTAAAGCCTCATTTAAATGCTGGCTTTCATTTCTAAAGCAAGGTGAGGATGAAGCAAGTACTTGGGATATTGATATCCCCAGGCAAAACATTACACATAATGGCAGTAAGAAATTTAAAATCATACTTCATATTCTTTGGATCTAATTGCTATTTTTCTTCAGATTTAGTTGACTTTCTATAGCTGTAATATTCTCCAAAAAATAATGAACTTTATTACCTGTTCTAAATACTGTTTTGTTGTCACTAGCACATATGTGCATCTTTATCCACTTACCATGTTATTGTATCCATTGTACAGGTGATTGGTTTTGCTGAACTTTCCTTAGAAGTAAAACTTTCATTGTTTTTCCTTCGCTTTTCTTTATTTTCCAGAGGCTTTGCTGGCAGGAATGCAGTTACCAAATGATGAACAAAAGCATTTATTGCTTACTATTGCAGAAATGACTGGACTTCAGTCTTTAGAAATCCATGTCCACATCCACACTGGCATATTTGATTTCAAACTCCTGGGTTTTGTCCAGTAACACCATGCGTCTTTCAGTATCACTGCTGGTCCTGTTTATAGCTTTTAAAATATCTATTTTTCATGTTATATTTCTTCTTGTGGATTGACTTCAACTTTCCTAGATGAAACCATTTGTTTTTTTTTATTTACTTATTCTAAGAGATTTGGATGATTTCTCAGTGTTTGTTTATTCTGGCCAATTTTCCTCATTTAGTGCCCAGCACTAATATTTCCTGGCACTCTTGTAGAATTTCAAAGAAACCTGCCTGGCAGTAGTCAGTGTGACGTTACATTAAATACCCTCACAATCTAAGCTGTTGACAATTTACTTTTGAGAAATGGTTTTCTCAGTGTGTCTTCATTGCTGTACTAATGCTGGTATACTGCTGTTGGGGTTAAGAGGCAAGGGACTAGAAACATAGTTAAGTTTCTAAAATCTTTACTGCTATACGAAAGTGCAGGTGATTTGGACTCCAGTCTTCTGCCTGAACTGGTGCTCGATAGAGTGACAGAAGCCATTTGGGGTAAAACTCAGTATTTTGTATGTATATCTAAACAGCTGGCATTCCAAACATTGTGGTTTGTCACCTTAGCTAGTTAACAAGTACACAGTAGATTTCACATGATGCAGCCAAGGGATTTCCAGTGAATGTTTAGAATAAGAGAACACTAACTTTTACTTGTTAAATATCTAGGTGTGTGACTTCTTGTATTCCTCATATTCAGCTAACTTCTAATGTGAATTTCTTATGTATGCATTTTTGTCTAGCCAGGTACTGTTGTCCTTGCTCAGTAATTAGTTATTACCGAGAAGAAGTCTGATTAGCTTAGTGAAAAAAGGCCCTTCTGTGAGTATCAGTCTTCTGTGGTAGTCTGTAAGATGGAAACATTCCATTAATATTGTGTTCAAGCAAACATTGCCAATAGAGGAATGGCTCATAAAACTCAGTATGCCCTGTGGATTACGTGTGTTTGCTACTGAAGGAATGTCACTGGATACTCTCAGAGGTAGGGAATAAGATGAGGCCTATTCCTGTGACGTGTTGAAAGCAGAAACTGAATTCAGCATACTATCCCCAGCCTCTCTCCATTTAAATGCATTCCCAACCACAGCAGATACAGGGTTTCAGATTTGGCAGCTCTTAAGGTTAACTTTGCAATCCTCATAGTATTCTTTTTTATGCAAGTGTATGTAAACCATAATTTAAAGAACAAAATAGCTCTCAAGTTTTAAACAGAAGCTTTTTGCCACAGTGTGTACTAATACTGCAGCACAGACCTGTTCAATGAATTCAAGTTACCATGTTACAAGCACGGTCTTATATTTCCATTATGTTTCTTTTCTTAATAGCTCTGCTCATAAATGTATTTGTTCTTTAATGCTAGAGATAAAGCTATTTAATTTACGTACTTCTGTGCTCACTAGATCTGCAATGCTAATAAAAGTGACTGCTCCCATCTAATGGCAAATGTAAGAACAACAGAAAAATAAAAGTAAATGTAATTCTGCTTTTTATTAATAACTGTAGGTATGTTAAAAGGTATCCAGATTGTTAAAAGTGCGTTAAAAGTTCCCAGATCCAGAGGGTTCAAAATAGGACTTAAATATGAGAGCAAGTGGAAGGATAAAATGAAGGTAAAATTACCAAATTATTTTAAAATATTTCTAACTTGCTATTTAACACTATAAGAGTATGGTTTTAAAAAATAATAACCTTTGATCCAGTTTTTATTCCAATTTGCCTTTAGATGGAGCTTTGATCATGTAGTGACATTAAGATTTGCATGTTTCTATTCAAGTGGCAGTGCATACCAGGTGAAAGCTTTAGGAGGAATAAGGGTGTATATATAGAAGAATTCCTGAACAAAATGTGTTCAGAAGAGCAATAGAGAAATGAAGAGACTGAGGGGAGATCTATCAATGTGTATAAATGTCTGAAGGAAGGGCATCAAGAAGATGGGCCCAGACTCGTTTCAGTGGTACCCGGTGGCAGGACAAGAGGCAGCTCATACAAACTGGAACACAGGAAGTTCCAGATGAAGATGAGAAAACATTTCTTTACTGTGAAGGTGGCGGAGCACTGGAACAGGTTATCCAGGGAGGCTGTGGAGTTTCTTTCTCTGGAGATATTCAAAACCTGCCTGGGTACCTTCCTGTGCAAAGCTAGGATGTTACCAGTGGATATTCTTTTAAGAATGCAAAGAGATGTTTCTTTCAGAGTTGGACCAAACCAAGCTTTGATTTTCTATATAATCAGAATAGGTAGATCTCCACTGGGTGTTATTGCTGTTGTTTCCATCATCCATTTCACATCCCTTGGTAGGAAAATAATCCATGTGTTATTTCCTTAGAGATCTTCCAGAGTACTGACCAATTTCCTTTTTTCTTAGCTTGAGGCCAGTGAAGATTTAGGTGACCTAGCTATATCAAAATACAATGAATCATCTATTTTGCCAGTATATTATTGATGATAAACTACTCTTATTTATAATTTTATGTTTATATTAATAGAAATGTGACCACCTTATTGATTTTTCTTAATTTCTTTTACTAAGATTATTTCAGTACAAGTATATGCTAGCATCACCAGTGTCTAGCTAACAGAGGAAGATATGAAGGTAAAACATGACATCTTGAATTTAGAACAGGAAGAGAAAAAAATCATAAAGCATATTCAGAAGTGAATTTTGCTCATATTCTCATCTCAAAATTGTGAAGGAATTCATATTGCAGTAAACTTGCCTAGAATTTGGGAACCAAATGCCCATGTTTGTGTGAACATCTCAAGTCCATTCAATTAATTTTGGAGCTATTTAATCTCTTACATTTTACTATTTTTTGTAATATTCTTGCACTTCTTGTATCTGGAGAAAGGAGCAGAAACATATGATCCTGACATCTCAGGAGAGATTATGGAAATGCTAGAAGAATCCTGTGCTTCCTAATACTGCTCTGTAAAGCAGTAAAGCATCTTGTTCTCAGGCACTTACCTACTACGCAGCCCGTTGATAAGAGCACCACCTTGTGCACAAAAAGCAAAAAGCACTTAGTGTTACGGTCGATAATGCTAAGTGACTGCTGAGGAACTTTGCATTACTGAGATGCATTTTCTTGGTTAGTTCATGTAACATTCATTAGAAACAAAGCTACTCTGGTTTTGGAAAAGAAAAAAATAGCTTGTGTACAATTCAATTTGGATGTAAAGGATTTTAAAAGATAAATTTGTTTCACCCACCCTTTACACGCATTTTGCAAACTCGTGGTAAGACATTCAAGTACTAGCGCATGTTATCTGATTCTTAATATTATGCATAATTGTTTGAATTCATATAGGCTTTTGCATGTATAGAGCTGTATATACACTTTAAATGTATATGAAACTGTTCTGCATTTAGGATATTCGGAGATAGCTGTGAATCCTGTAGTACCGGTCCCCATTCTACCACAAAGAGAGTAAATTGGCCTCTGTGTTCAGAGTCCCTCTACAGCTCACTGCAAAAACAGAATGAATGAACAGGTCCAGCTTGTGTGGCCAGGCAACACTTGACTGATGTGGAAAGCTTTGAGCTCTCAAATTTACCCTTAGAGGACAGCTAGATGCCAGTGTTGCTGTGTAGGCAGCCATTAATATATATGAAAAATTAGGATTGCCTTATTGCCTAATCCTCAGTGAGCGTGGTAGATTATTAGTAGCAGCAGTATCTGAGAAATCTTAGGTTACACCAATTTCTAATAATCTATTGTGCTTACTGACAAAATCAGCTTGACAGTCATTATAAAAGATGTCAGTCAATCCTGAAAAATTCATATCCTTATCTACCCTTTTCTAGGAAATCAATCAGCTCAAACTGTTTCCAGCAGCTGCATAACAGCACAATTTCCCATTCTCAGACACTATGATTCCACCTGTCTGCATATCTACTACCCTTATCCTTGTTTACTAAGTATTTCTCTATTAGAGTTCAGTATATTTACAAACATGGTCTCTTCCTTATTTTGGAGTCTTTGCAGTTCTTAAAAAGTGTCCACTCTTAAATGAATTTATTTTATCTTTCTCTCTAGCTGTGTCAGTTGCTATCTGTATTCCAAATTTTTGTATTTAAGTTTAAATTATATAGTTGGTAGGGAGGTGGGGAGAATATGGGGAGAGTCACAGTCATTTCCATACTGAATTTAATGTAATTTATTGACCTGTGAAACATCTTTAATGTCTGTCAGCACCATTTCTTCATTATCTTCTGTGTTCTACAAGTTTCATATGTGCATCAGAACCTAATCTCCTTTTTGAAATTCTAAAGGTTTGGCTATTCTCTAATAGATTGTGTCATTTTAAATTTGCTAATTTCCATATCTACTATCTTTCCCAAACCATTTCTGAAGAAATGATTACACTGTGCATTTCAGATGCAATCATACAGAAACTTTGTATGTTCTCTATTGTCTTTAATAACCTATTTAAGGGTCAGGCAATTTCAGCTAGAGTGTCTGCTCCAAGACAGCTCATTCAGAGCCCACAAGGCAGATTATTGTGCATTTTAGCAGAGAAAATTTTATGCTGCTGCTTATGAATATTCCCATAATACAGAGAAATTATGCAAACTGTGCTCTGTGTGTATGCATATATGTATCAGATACATGTATATATATATTTGTATAGAGACTATACATAACTTTAGCATGATTTGTCAGTTTGAATTTGGTAAAACTTTCAGGCACCAAACAGCTCAGCACCTTCTGCCAATAGCTGTGTCAATTGCTGCAGAATACATATGAACAAGGCTAAATTCTCTTTACTAGACAAATGGTAAGTAATTGTTCTTTGTCTCTATTAGCAGACAGGCAAAAAAATATATTCAAAGAATCCAAACCTATCCCAAAAGTTGGTAACATAATGATGACCAACTTTCAATAATCTTTTCATCTGTGTAGGTCACCTGACTTCCGCAGCTGATATTTGTTAGTTTGCTTTGACTTTGGAGTGAAGTTGTTGGTTTTTCAGAATTTGTTTAAAAAAAAAAAAAAAAGTGTGAAATATGTACATTCTTTACCTAAGGAAACATTCAACACATCAGGAAACTGCACTTGTCATTGTAGGCCAGTTGGAGCAGCTCTGATAGTCAGTGGTTTCCCACTGGTACATTCTCTGTATTATTCATCCTTCATAATTGTAAATGTTCTTGAGAAGTTTCCCACTGAATCTAAGAAAAGCATTCCTGGCATAAAATACACATTATCTGTTGTGAAATCTTTAAAGGACAGTAATGTTATGCTCCACCTTTCTAATCCTGGTAAACTGCAAATGCAGTTGGTCATGAGTCATTGATTTGTTACAGTAATCTTCATATTACATTCACTCTTATTTCAAGCCTGAATGCAGTCAGGCATTGCAATACAACTGTTTCCTATTCTAAATTGGCACACCACTTCTTAAAGGGAAGAAACCTGCACTTGAGATGCAAGTGTCAGAAAACACACAAGCTAAAAAGACATTGCCTTTGGTAGATGCAAAGTATTTTATGTCTCTGACAACTAGCAGAAGCTCCCAGATCTTACCTTCTCAGTTCCAAACTCATGAGGAATCAAAAGACCCTACACCTGATGTTTTGCTGGTACAGCTGTTCTGTCTAAAACCAAGGTTACCCTTCAGTTTCCCTGGTGTCAAGTTCAGCTTTCCTTACAATACATTCTTTTCCAGGCTTACTGTTTTTTGCCTGTCCACACTGAGCTCTCTTCCACTGCAGGTGTGTACTGGTTTCATTACGCAGTTGAAATGCCAAAGCCCATGCTGAATCCGGAAGCTGGAGGATGTTGCTTGCTATACTATGCATGGCCTTGCTTTTCTTGAGCAATGGTAATGGCTGACTTACAAAAGACCTTGCTGAATCCTGACACTACAAAGCCCAACATATTAAAAGCAGCCTGGTCTTACTGTGAATAGCAAGGGATGCCAGAAGGTCTTGGTCTGTGAGTAGCTGTTGCTCTCCTTTCTCCTGAGATCATAACCTAGCCTTTTAAACTCATTTAGGATTTAAATTCATAAACGTTTTCCACTTATTTCAAACACTGCATATAGATGTGGTAAAGCTGTCTACATATAAATACGCTGTTAAACATTGTCCTCTTTCAATTGTGATAGGCTTTGAACATAGTCACTTAATAATTTAAGTAGTTGTTACATTACAATGTTATCATTTATCAGCTGACTATTAGCACTCAAAAATTGTATTATGTCCTCACAAGTCACTGTGAGACTTCACAAAAGGAAAATATACTACAGTTCTAAGTCAGCTGTTTGCATTTCAATGACCTTTAGCAGTGCAGTAGTTACCTATGGTAGTGTGGTAAGACAGGGAAGGGGAAGAACCCATCCATCTGCTTCATCTCTCCCTGAGTTGGCTGCAGTATAGACCACTCAATGGGCTGCAAATCAGTTGAGGATGAAAATGTGTTGACTTTAGATAAAAACAATCCGAAGGTCAAAACTGTATTGTCTCTCTCTGAAGTATGCTAAATTTAAGAGGCATATTGGTTCAGCTAAGCATATAAATTAGTAACTGAGCCAGGTATTTGATTACAGTGAGCGTACAAATGTATGTTCCTTGGACACAAGAGGTATTAAGCACTAAGTGGTTTGTTTTTTCTACATATCTGAAAGACTTTGAGCCAGTGCTCAGGCCAAGAAGCTCTGTCTCTTTCATTTTACTTAATATTCATTCTGCTATTTCTTGGCTTTCTGCACCTTTCTTTCTGTCACTTCTGTTTTTTCACTGCTCCTTCCACTCTGTCTTCACTGATGCAACACTCCCTTTCAACCACTCTCTATTTTTGGGGCATAGTTTGTACTCTGGTTTTCCCCATGACTTTATTCTAGGCAAAAATGCTTCAGATTTCATCTCTTTCATAAAGAAGCTCAGATCTTTTCTTCCTATCTCTTGATCAAAGTTGCTTTTCTACCCACTATTACCACAAATCTAGTAATACTAGAAAGACAGCTAGATGCACTTTCACATATTAGGAGTCTATAATGAAATTAGGTGCAGGTAATTTGTTACCTTTGCTTATGCACGCCCAGCATACATGTACGTCCTTTGGAAGTTATGCAGCTTTTGAGTGGAGACTGCAATTGCTTCAGTTCTCTAAAATTAAAAGGACTTCAGTTACTACTTGAATAATTTCTTTAATAATTTATAAAGGGCAGCTGTTGAATCCACCAGTTTCAAGAGGATTTAACCCTACCCAAACAATATTATTATAACTTTTAAAATAGCTTTCACTTCCTCACAGTTGTAAATTATTACCCAAATTATTAGCATTTAATGTTATGTTCCAACAGTGTCCATAAAATGCATAATGAAAGTAGAAAAAGACATGTCAAAATAGGTGGGTTCTGAAAAACTAAGAAAGGTAGTCTGAAATGTGGATAAGGAGAGGCTGATCAGCAAGAGCCTCCTGATATCTAAACTGTTTGAATGCTTCCCAATTCTTTCTTACCAGAAAGGGGAACTAAAATGTATTTAAAATTCAGGAAGAGCAAAGGAAAAACATGAACAATAGGGAGTTTTAGAAAGTTGTGGGGTTTTTTGACTGATTTACTGTGGTACTTGGTGATATGCTCATTTGTATATGAAATGGAATGTATGGGAAATTATTTTAACTGTGTGAAAAATATTTTGGGTTTTCATGAGCTGCTTCTTGTAAAGCAAATTATTTCTATTGGTGTAAGTCTGTATGGTAAAGCCCTTTATTATTGTAATTGGTAATATAGACATCTATCAGTCAGACTTGAGAATGGCAATTCTGCAGTAGCTGGTGTTGACTAGCTGAAGTTGGAGTTTACTCTGACTAGCCATTCATTGAAAATGTAAGCATGTACTAGTGGCAGTGGTGCTATTCAATTCACTAATAAAAACAGCCTCTAGATCAGAATTTAACATTTTAAATCAGGAGGACAAACACTTCAAAGACATGTTTTCAAACAATTATGTCATTTATGGGTGAAGGACTCTTTGGGAAATTAGAAAGATTTACACTCCTAAATCTGCAAGGCACATTTGGAAATCCAAGTTCTCACCTGTGGAGAGGAGAGTGAGTCCCATCCTGTACATCTGATATGACCTGAGCTACACCTACCTATAGGTAGGCGGCAAGAAGGAATTCAAAAGATGGGCACTGTTCTTGACACTGCATTCCTTTATCCTAGGTTGCACAAGCAGCCAGCTGGTATCAGAGAGTAGTTCCAGGATTTATGGCTGACCAGACTGGAAACAGGTGTCCTACATAGTTCCATAAGGAAACGGATCTCAAAGATCAATGTAGTAGCAGAAGCGAAGACATAGAGAAGGTGAGCAGTGGTGATTAAAAACAAAGTAATAGGTACCATACTAGGGAAACTGAATAAGACGTGCCTGCTTGGAAAAGAGATGATTAAAGGTGGATATGGCATAAAATCAGCGGTATGAAGGTGGTCATCTGTTGTTTATCAGAAGTGCAAAAGCTATATAGTAATTTGAAACAAACCAAGCTGAATCACTGAACTCCTTGCTGGAGGATGTTTTGGAAACCAAAAGTGAAGATAGATTTAAAAAGGGATAAAACAAGTATATGTGGGATATGTCCAATGTTTGCTGTTGAATTCAGTGGTCTGAAATGCTTTTACTGATTGTCAGAAATAAAGACCACTTTGTATTATGCTGTTTCTTACACTCTATCTCTGAACAGTCACTACTGGTCACTGTACAGAATGCTCCAACAGATGGACCTTTGGTCAGACAAGGGTGGCAGTTCCTATGGCCTCGTGACAGACACTTTTTCTTTGAGTGTGTTCAGTGACGTGCTGAGGTAACGTCAGCTGAGTAATATGAGAAGTTCAGTGTAAAAATAACACCCTTTTCAAAGTATTCTTTCCATTTTTATCTACCACCCCCTCTACCATGGTAGGCATTGCCAGCAGCTAAAAATACGTGGGTCCATAAATAGCATCCACACCAATTACGTGTGGTGAGGATCTGCTTGTACTGTAGTTGTCCGCATCACTTCTGTTGATCAGTTTTACCAATTCATAATTCACAACTGCTCCCTCCAAGTACTCTAGTAAAAGTATGGCATTGCCACATATACCAAAAGCTAGCAAAATCAGGCTTTTTAGATTAAAAGTAGGACTGTGAATTCTTCAGTCAGACACCTCTCTAAGCACATTCAGTTATGAGTCTGTGCCTAATGAAAGGAGTGATCAATTAAACAGTCTCATGCTCCTTGGTATAGGAGCACTGCAAAGAGGGAAAGCCAGTTTCGAAATGAGAACTTCCAAGATATACAAGTTAAAACCAGCCTCCCTTAGCCTCCTTGCACTAGGCAGGAGGAATAAACTTTGCAATGCAGACACATCTGCCAAAGCAAGCATACTTATTACATTAATTTAAATGACTATCTTTGTTTTGAGAAAACTAACTTATTTTCACAATGTAACTATCTTTAAGGTAAATCTGATAGCTGTGATTATCTCAGAAATACTTGTGACACAGCAGCATTTATTAGAACACTGAAGAGTGGCAGTGTATCAATTCATTACAATTCTCCAGTTATGATGACTGAGGAATGCTGGCTATCAAAAGACAAATGATTTTCCTCTCATGAACTACCAGTAAGAAAGCTAAGCAGCCATAAAGTGGTGCATAAGAATTGGTATAGAAAGGGAAAGCCTTCCTACCTTCTACATTAGTTTTGCAAAATAACCAAGAGCATGAGTAAACTTATTTGCATGTTTATCTGAAGAAGCTGTCAACAACAGTCTACCAGTTTTTGTAGTGAGAATGCACTGTGCAGAAATAAATCTACAGACAAAATCAGACACTAGATTTTAAAAGTTCATAAAAGGAGTATATTTTAGTGTATATTAAAGTTTTTTTGTTGTTGTTGTTATTTAGAATGAATAAATTAAGTTACTGCTTTCTATGTAACCCCATGACCTTCCAGGGCTTTTATTTTTCAGTGCATTGGGAGGGAAAAAAATAATATATACGTATATATATATATATATATATGTATATTTTTTTTTCCTTAGGATCCTTAAGTTATTCTGATATAAAAGATCTGGTCTGAGATAGCTGGAAGCAAGAAACAACACAGTTCCCAGTTATGATGGCATTCACTGCACTACTGTTACAAAAGTACCATTTTATTGTCATACTAAAAACATCTCCTGTTTAAATGACAGAAGTTTTCATTTGCGAGCAAATCTTTTTTTTCATTACGTGAAATGTGTGGTCTTGAGTTTAAACTGTTATAAAACAACATAATGTCCTGTGTTTAAAATGCAAATGATTAACAGAACTTCTATCTCATATTAAACTCATATTTCCAACCTTTTTCTAGGTAAGACATATACTCTGTTTGTCTCAAACTTAGGACAAGCCAGTAAAAGTAACACGCATGCTAAAGATCTCTAGGTTTCTATTACAGTGGACTGAAAGCAGGTGATGTCTTCTGATTATGATTTCTGAGCAATGTCATACAGGGACGAGAGGTCACCTGAAAATCCTGAGTCTAAAGGACCCTGTCAAGAAATTATGGGCACATATTAAATCACATAATCCATATGAGTAGTCAACACCTGTTGCCTCAGTCCTCACTGCTGAGGTGATGGCTAAGAATGGAAAAAAAAAAATCATTGATCATTCATTTTTCTACAAAGGACTCCTTGAGATCTGAAATAGTTTATATAGATGAATGAATTACTTTGTTTTTTATGCTTTGTATTTTCTTTTTATTTTAATATCATACCATTTCTTCTACTGTATTATCCTGAGATTAAGAATAATTTTTTATCATCCTTTTCTCACAACTAATGTCCATTTAATCTATATTCTTCTGTTTTGTGATGAATTTATATGCAGGTAAATTACAGACCTGAAGGAAGAGCTATTTTACATAGTGAAAATGTTTATAATGCAGATCCCAGCAAATTAAGAATGAGAAATTCACATAAGGATTTAAATGTGAGTCTTTCCTAATCATTTCACGGTTACTGAACATATTTTAAAATTCGTTATATGACCATCATTTATTTCATACACAGTTGTCTTTTTCTACAACTTACTTTAATAATCAGTATTTTGAAAAGCAGACTGTACAGACAGAACAGTTCAGTGGTGTGCTTACCGTATCCTATATTCTTGCAATTAAGATCTTCTGGTTACTCTCAATTGGAGAATACATATTCTTTTATTAGGCTCTGAAGGGTGGGCTGATGTAAAACTCCAAATACTACATTAATGGAGAGGGTGGACAGTGGAACAGAACAGGAATTGAAATATAAAATTAGGTAACTTCAGTGTAAACATTTACCTCATGGTCATTAATGAGCAAAACACCTGTGTCAGAGTTTCCACTTCAAATCTATTCTTATCGCTACTGCCAGAAGTACTGATAAGATGTCATGAGTTAAAATAGAAAGGCAGAAGAGGATATCTTTACATCTAGCTCTTTGCCTTTCAAAACACTGTTGTTGAAACAATTGGTGTAGTATGTCAACCGTGATCATTCTGAAATTGTAAGACATATGGGGGAAAAAAATCAAAACAGCATTTTATATCAATATTTTCAAATTGAGAGTTTTAAATAGATCCCTTTCTGTGTTAATAAACATAAACAGTTAACACAGAGTTGACCCTAAATCAAGAGGTAGCAGAAGTATTGTTTCCTCTGTGAAGATGTCATGTGGAACATGCTCATGTGGGTTTTTCTGAACTCATATTCACATCTTTACATTCCTGGCCTTTCCCTACACTACAAAATGGTTTTATACTCTAAAGATGTCCTCCATATAGACATTTCCTAACACCTGAAGGTTCACTTTCTGCTTGTCCCAGAAAAGGGAAAGGCCCATTAAACGGTTGTTCTCCATATTTTGAGTCTAAAGAACTAGGAACTTCTGCTATGAAATATGCTGAGACTGATTAAAGGAAATATCAGGCTGGCAGCTTAGTCTTTCAGGCAGGGCTGGCTTTAGGCATACATTTAAGTGCAAAGAGAAGTTGCTTAGACCATAAACTCATGGGGGCAGCAGAGGAGCTTCCCCAAGATTGATCCTCCCCAAAGAGCTCTCTTAGTAACACCTGGCTCTGGACTCTGCTCATGCACTTGGCCCTAATATGCCCCTGCCTTTTTTCTTCCTTCCATGCTGTTGATTGGTTCATACGAGCAAAGTTATTTTTTCCAGAAATGATATATAGGAGGCTGGTGACAGAGGTTTGTACTTCCCCTTGCTTTTCTGCTTCTCCCTGGATTGTGATGGTACCTTGGTGTAGGCAGTGGAGTTGGATCCCTCCAGTGATGGCCTTTTTGGATCCAAAGAGTCTTTTAGGAATTTGAAACACATGCAATTTTTCTTCTCTAGTGGAACATTTTTTCACAGAAAATTACTAAATTTTTAAAAGGTTAGAACTTTAGATGTAGAAATATTGCTGGAAACAAAGTGCAGAGTGTTTTTGTTTTGTTTTGTTTTTTAATCTAAAAAAAAAAAAAAAATTGTTAGCCTGAGAATCTTTTTTTTTTTTTTTTTTCAAATTTCACATTATTTGAAAAATACTAAGATTTCAATATTTTTCCTGATTAGAACTGAAATAAAATTCCAAAATCTTGAAATTTCCCGTGGGACTGAAATGGTCAGTTGTGACCTGGTTTCTGACCTGCAGCAAACATCATTATTTTGAAATACCCTATACAATGTAGGAAAAGTTTCACTGGTTTACTCATAGCTTCTTCTGTAAGGTCTAGTATCCAGAATTCAGTGAAGAAACTGAGCTAGAATCAGTTTTTATGGCCCTTCCACAGATTTCTGGACTTCATAAAAAGTGTGCTAGCAAGTCACCTTAAGCTGAATGCAGCTGTACCTGGCTGAGAAAATGTTTTCACTTTTTTTGTTTGTTTGTTTTGTTTTTTGTTTTTTTTTTTGTTTGTTTGTTTGTTTGTTTTTGTTTTGTTTTGTTTTAATTCTCTTTCTTGTGAAACTTCACTGTATATTCTTGTACAATCTCTCTCAGTCAGCAGCTTGCTCTGCTCATCCTTGGGGATTGTACTGGAGACAGGATTCCAAACAATCCCAAATACCTCTGCCAGTGGTAAATGTAATCTGTCACCTAACGGGAGATGGAGTTCAGTGCCTTCCAGGAAGCAGTTAGGGGAAGTGTTTTTTAAAAAATAAAATAATAATAAAAACCCTATTTCCCTATCTGTCTGTGAATCTCAAAAGCTATATTATGTTCATTTAATACGTTGGAGAAAAGAACAAAAAAAAAGTATTTTAAGTCATTTCTTTTTCCTAACTTTACAGGCATCAATGAAACATCAGACACTTTAAATACAAGACACTGCCTAGCTAAAATGCTCCAGACTACTGTATATAATCCACAATCTATGCATGTAACTTTTATAATTTCAAATCAGAATAACTATTATGAAGAGAAATAGGTATAAACCACACTTCTAGAACAAAATACCATTGATCTTTGAACCTGTTTCATTTCAAAGTATCAGCTATTCCTGAGCTTTCCCATTGTCAACTATGTGATGAATTTCAGGTATCAAAAACAGACTCTGTCTTTCATAGTGTCATTGTGTTATTATAATTGAGTTTTATTTAAAAATAAGAATAATTGCATTCCAAATGAAAAACAAATAGTTTACATCAAAATCCTTACTTGTCCAAGTAAGCTTGAACTCTTCTGTTGAACAGTATCCTGATTGCGTATTTGGCCATTTACAGAATCCATTTTCCGTGAATAATGCATTGTAACTTTCTAAACATGGTAAGCTGACGCCATTTGGTTCAAATTTAAACCATCTAGATTGCACCTGCCAGTTAGACAGAAGTCTGGAACTCTGCTCTCATCTTTAGGGCCTGTCCTTGTTCTCGTGGTTTTACATATGCCTGATGTGCATGGGAGACCATCTGCACTGGCATTGCATGGTAATTTCAATTTAGTCTCTGGCCCTCTGACTACCTGCAGAGAAGTGTCTGCTAAAAGGTGCTGCTGGACTCTGACCCTTGTAACTCCACAGAGATTCCCATGCAAGGAGCCTTTATCAACATAGATTTGTTAAGACGTTGTTCATTGATAGAACACAGCCACAAAGTGCTTTAAAAAGGTCATTATCAATATCTTTGGGTTTTAGCTGGAAAATTATAACATGCAAAGATGCAAGCTGGAGGGTTTGTGATTTCATGATCTGATTTTTTTTTTTTGGGGGGGAAGCAGGAGGACGGAGGCAATTGGGGACCTGGGAGTTGGACTCAATGATCCTTATGGGTCCCTTCTACTTGGATATTCTATGATGATTCTGTGTTTTATTAAAAATAAAAAATGTAGATACAACCCTTAGCCCAAAATGTCTATAGTCAGAGAAAATACAAAAAAGGTAGATTAAGGAACTCAAATGTGTAATTCTAGCTCGGCTTTATTCATAAAATGTCATGTTACAGTAACACAATTGATACCTACTAAGTATCTTGTTGTTCCATCACAGAAATTGTTTACCTGTGATGACCATCCAGCTTGCAATCTCATTATTTTGTTCTGAAATATTGAAGCAGGATAAGATTTCTGCTCAGCTTTTTTTTTTTCCAAAACAAAAAGACCATGTTCTTCTACCTCTGTGAGAACAATTTAAATTTGTATTAAAAATTCAAATCTTTGAAATTTTGATATGGAATTTTAGTAGTAACTGAATAACAGATATTTCAAATGTTTTCTGTTTCAGATTTATGTTGATAGTGCTCTGGTCCTTTTGGGGCAATATTTTACTAGTGTACCAACAGCTGTATCAATAGGGATCATTATCTTTGCAGCATTCCTGAGACAATTTTACAGTGAAAACATATATAACAAAGAAATATAAATTCAGTAGGAACAAAAAATTATCACCATTACAAACTTCAAATACTGCAACTGCTACTTCTGCCTAGTTGGAGAAGCCGTGCTTTCAAAATAAGTACAGAAATATACCCAAAAGAGAAATTATTTCTTTCCCTGCATGTATATTGAACCTCTTACGGATGCTTAATGTTATTTTAAAACCAGTTCCTGATTTGTTAAAGATGTGTTGCTAATCTTCTGAGGGCTTTATGTATGTAACTTTTCCATTAGTACTGAGTTATTATTTCCAAGTTGTTTTTGAAATCTCCAGAAGGTATGTGCTTACAAGATTTTTTATGCAGATTTCAGAAAATGTAAAGAATTCTCTTCTCACCTTAACTGTTTCTAGTCAGTACTAAACACAAGGTAGTAAACAGCTGGGACTGACATATAGTCTTAAGGTTTTTCTAATGATTATTGTCTCAGCTTCAGTCACTAATTTAAACTGTAAAATCACATAAGTAAATCCTGCCTGAATATTGTAGTTTCTAAAATAGCGGTAAACTGCAGTGGTGATTAATGAAAGGCTGTGCACTTCTAATTACACTGGCTACATCCACGCTGTCTTTGGTAGCAATGTCCAAGCACACAATTCAATTCCTAGTCCTATTGGCATGTATCAGGCAGCCACCCTACAGAGGCCTAGGGCCCTGCAGCGTGTATAACTGCATTTACACTTCAACAGTCATACACTGGGGTATGAAAGCTGCCATAGCCCCTTTGCACCTCACTGCTACAGACCTTACTAGCATGCTCACCATTCCCAACCTCCTTCCTGCTGCCCAGCGGCTGGTAATCCCCACATGCCAGTAATGCCTTTGCCTGTTAGTCACAGAAAGTCTCGGACTAAGAGTTCTGCTTTGAGGCTGCCTGTACCTTCTGCAAAGAGGCTGGCAGTAGGTGGGCACATTGGGCTAGTACGTTTGACTTCAGCATCCACATCACCTTGCAGCAGAGCATTCCATCACTTCTTCCAGTGAGGTATGAAGACCTCCTTTTGCTTGTTTTGAACATACTTGTTTTGCTTGCTTTAACATTCCTGGTTTGATCACCTGGACTTGTTGCTACTCAGGTCTTGTATTGGAGAAGACATTAAACACCTGACCCTTGCCTTTCTTCATGACCTTCAAGAAGTTACAGAAGTCTCCCACATCCTACCTCTGGCATGACCAGAAAGGAGCCAATGTGTACAGAAAATCAGGGAGCTATACTGGAAATGTACAATCAGGAGAACTTCAGTGTGACTACTGAGGCATGCCAAAACAATGTGGGTTGTTATTTCTAGGTTACAATATAAACAAAAGTTCAATTTTTCCATTTTGTTAAATTAACAACACTTTTAGCTAGAGCAGAGATGCAATGCGAAGGCAGTGTGCATTTCCTGCCCTAAATGCCAGTCTGTTACCGCAGAGCTCATCCACAGACTACAGAGCCTGGGTGTCAGGTTCTCACCCCAGCTTGGTAGCTTCATATGCAAAATGGAAGATGCTAGAGCAGACTTAGATGATAGGTAAGTAACCTTCCTGGTAAATGAATGTGCTCCCAGTCTGCCTGCTGTTCACATTACCTTGTTGCAACTTCCACAAGAATTGTTCATGCTCTGTGCAAGTCTTAATTATTTGCATTTTAAGGCCATCATTGTCACAAACACTGATGTGACTCATAACTAAAAAAAAAAAAACAACTCACATTTGAGTTGCCATCAATATAATGGTTGATTCTAAAACACTCCCTTCAAAAAGCTCAACTCAATTTCCTCTTTTTCTGAACTTTTTTTTTTTTTTCATGTTTCTGACATTTTGTTACTTTTATGTGCAGAAGTATGGTTAGCTCCACCAGCTTTTGTCCAAGAAACTGAGCATAAATTCACAGTGGTCAAGTCCAGTTATCTCAGATGACTACAGTAATTAAAGTGTCAGTCTACTGAGACTCTGTATGTGTCTGGATGAGTGTTGATCCGTACACATCCATGTGCCTCGGTCTCTCTCTGGCTCTGACCATATCCCTTCTCCGCTCCTTTCTCCCTTTTTGCTCCAAATCCACCTATGTATCTCTTAGGTACATAAACTAGAAAAAACTTTTACTGTTCCTGCTCTCATTCCAGGATGAGCCTAAGGTAATGAGGAAGTAGTTTTAATAAGAGTATTGCATTACTTTTTTTTTTTCAGGTAATTAGGTAAATACATAACAATAAAACGGGTGTAGATTTTTCTCTGCTGGATTTCTGTTGGACTTTCAAAGCTTCTTGGAAACAAATCTGTGATGTGGATCTCATATTTCTGCTTCTCTATCCATCATTTTCTCAAAAGACCACAACTGTTGAGCCTAAGAGAAGCCTACTGTAGTCTGAGTTACAGATAAAGTACTGGAAATCTTGTACAAAAAAAAAAAAAAATAAAAAGATGGGGGATGGGGTGTGAGGGAGAGACAGAATATGTGGGAGCCAAAGTTAGGATTAGGAAGTCTGCCATATGAAAAAGAAAAAAATGAAAAGTGTGCCGTAACAGCTTACTAATGAGATTTAGAAAAACAGCCAACAGGCACCAAAACAAACACAAAAATAGAACAATGCACTGCATAGGAACAGCTATCCTAACTCAGATGTCTCAGAGTTCCCCCTCTGAAAAAGGGGAATTTTCTCTATCAGATGAATAAATGACCCAGACGTGCCCTCCGCATCCAACAGCTTCAGCAGTGCTTTGAAATTCTTCAGTCTTTGATGATGAGGCCTACATATTTAGATAAAGTGTAGCATTTCCAGAGAGGCGTGTAGGAATTCAAAACAAATACAGCCTTTGCATGACTGTGCAGTTGCACAGAATTCTTACAAGGAAGCTCTGCTTGTGAGAACCAGGGCCTTTCCAGCGCTGGGAAAACTGAGATGTCAGTAGGGGTTGAAAGAGACGAGGCAACATTTCTGTTGAGGGGATTCATATGCACATGATGTAGGAGGAAGAGTCACTTATTTAATTGCTGACATACACAGGTTTGTGTTTGTGGTTCAGGCACAAAAACAGGGCTACTGCTTCTAGGGGATCTGTGACAGGATGTGAAAACTGAGCAGCGGCATCCGAGACATGATTCATACGGCGTGCTGCAAAACTCTGCGTACTGCAGGAATCCAAGATGTTGAAGTGAGCTAGTCCTGGATCTGCAAATAAACAGTTATTGGGAGTGGTCCTTTCTGTTCCTTCCCAGTTCCTTTCAAATCTTTTAGCAGTGAGGACACAGAATTACAGAACACAGCATCAAATCTAGTGTTAGTCCTGACTTTATGTTCTTGTACAGCTTGCTAGCTTACAATATACTCAAAAAGTACTATATCTTAGAGACATGGAGTGATGTAAGATGTTCGTGTTGGGTTGCTTGTTCACTGCGCAGCCTAGCATCTTTCAGAGATGCCTTTCTATTTGTACCTGAAGGCGTGATCTTGTATTTGTACCATTTAGAAAGTGAACATCAGAGTACAAACAAGATATGCCTAACTGACCATGGCTCATCCATCAGCAAATCAATCAATGCTGCTTCCAGCTCAGAGTTTTAAGGTAAAGTGTCACTGTTTTCCTTAAAAATGCAGTGATGATGGGGAGGTGTTTCATTAGCTCATAGATGTTTGTAAAGCTGGACAGGAGCGAGGAACGGCTGCCAGTAACATTCCCAGCTGTCCCAAGCTAAGCTATTCTTCATCAGCTTCTCAGCTTCTCCATTAGAGCCTTCAGTAGATGAACCTGTTTCTGACCACTCTGTCCTCTATAGTATTTACAACTCTTCCAGGCTCTGTGTCACAGTTTTTGTTCAAAGAGATTTTACATTGACTTGTTTTTTAATCGTTACTATAAATCCTAAATAACATCAGTTCTACTCTTGGTTTCTGCACAGCCGTTTACAATCATCTCCACTGACTGGTAATTCCTTTTGAGCCATGCCTGTCACCACACACCTGACCCATGCAGTGTGAGCTTTCTTGATAGAATATGGTGTCAGCTTTCCAGAAAAATATCTGAGAACTATCCAAGTATATTATACCTGCACCATTATCCTCAAGAGCAACTTTGTAATTTAACAAGAAACAAAACAAATTTGACAAGTCCTTTTTCAATAAAGCCACATCAGCTGCTACTGTTATATTCTCATCTCGTGATTCCTTGTTATGTCCTGTATCTGCATTTAGTGTCTGGTTAGTGTCAGATAAATTGATCCATTACTCACCTGTCGGAGTTGAATAATTATAGTCAGTTTTCACATCTTGCAGAATTTCTGCACTAATCAGAGCTTTATTAAAAATTAATATGGATTCTTACTTCCTGAGATCCTATATGCAAACTCCTTTAGGACTCTCAAATTCAAGTTTTTTAGGACTCACATACTTTAAAGTGTTTCTAAGAAAAGCTGTTTAGTGCCCTTCTTAATAATGACAAGACACTTAATGATCTTCACATAATATAAATAATTACATATTTTTTCAACTATAGAATACATTTATTACCTGTATCTATCTAGATATATTGGCCTATCATACTGTTAATTTTAGAAAACTTGAGTTGTACCCAAAACTGTCAACCATTGATGTTCTCATCCATTTTTCTACGCTTTATAACTTGTAATGATTATTGCCTTTTTTCTACTTGTTGTACATCTTTATTTCAAACTGCTGTGTTCAGTTCCCTACAAAGCTAGAAATGCATTTTGCTGAATCTCCCTTCTTTCTTGATGACAATATCCTGACTTAAATGACTCAACTTCTTCTTTACTCCCCCTACTTTTATACAGTTTTTCTATGTAATTTGACTTCTTGCTCAGTCATTCATTTTCTGCAGTTTTTTGGGGAACAAGCCACAGTGTATGCCCTGGGAGCAAGACATAGTGTCTGTGTATGTTTATCTAAACAGTCAGGCAAGCCTAACTCTCACACTAGTAATTATTTTATCTTTACCAAAAGGAAGTCTGTTGTTACTTTCTCTAATAGGATTTTTTTTCTGGGGGGTGGTGGTGTGAGAAAATCATTAGCTATGATTTTTAGGAACTCTAATAATGCTTTATTACATAGCTTCAAGTTACATGTCTGAAGTTCCTCATAACAACAATGCAATTTTCATTGCCAAAATTACAAGCAGGTGTTGAAAATCATCTTGTTCTTTAATCTTTGCTGTGCAAGCCCTCGCTACTAAACCCTCTTAGGCTTCTTTCTTCATATATTTACCCATATTCATTTATTTTTATAGATAGGAGAAATTTAAAACTGTACTCAATCTTCCATTTCTTCATGTATTATTCAGTTCCTGGTGAGCCAAGACCCCTGCCAGGACAAGGTCCTTGAACCTGGGCAGCCTGGCCTTTTCTCAGTTACTGGTCTCTCACTATCCCCAAAGATATTTCCTTCTGGACACAAGCCTCTGGAACTGGAGAAGAGAAGGAATTGAGATATAACCTGACACACTTTTGCCTTATAAATCATGACCCTAAGAAAAACAAACTGTGTGTCTTTTTCTTTTGCATCTGCTTCCCAGAATGGGAAGATGCCCTCAACGCCTGGCCTTTCTTCTGGAATCACTCGGGTGGAAACATTTGGAGAAAATGAAACCCCTTGGCAAACATAATGAGAATTTGGTTAAAATCTGACAAATGGACACTATGGTTGAACTAGGCATTATTCAGACTGGCATGAAAACAATACAAGGACAATTAAAAGAAGCTAAGCCCAATTTCTTCATAAAGCAAACTATGCAAACTAAAGTCTGATGAAACTTATTTGCAATTCGCTGGAAAAAACAAACAAACAAAAACAAACAAACAAAAACAAAAGAGCAGAATCAACCGCAGCAAACAGCGGCCTATGCTTAATCTGGTGGCCACCAGAGGGTACAATTTGTGAATTGTGCGTGAGTCCCAGGGAGGTTTCTCAAAGCAAGACCAGTGGTTTTGGATGTCCCGAAACCAGCCCTGAGGGTGCACCTGGGGGGCTCTGGCACAGCCCCTGCCCAGGGGCGCCCACCTAGGGGACGAGTGCCTTGCTGACAGCTTCCCTTCGCCAGGGCCCCCGAACCCAGCTCCCACCCAGCGGGACCTTTCCAGAGCATTTACTACATCCCGAGGACACCGGGACACAGCCTGCCTCCAGCCACCTTGTGGGCCTCTGACCAATGTTCCTGAAGGCGTTTATGTTCTCAACCAGCCCCTATCCTTTAAAATCCATAACTTTTTATGCCTAAAAGCAATCCCAAATGGCACAATGTCCGTGCAGGTCAGGAAACGGGATGAATTCTTTCTGATGGGGCGAGGGGAATGGCAGGTGGAGGAAGGTGGAAAGCTGACGGAAGGGTTCCTCACAGCACACAATTAGTTCAGGGCTGAGAGCTTGTAGCCTGCTCCTGGCTCCAACCAGCCCCGCTACAACTCACTCCGGTAAGCGAACATCACATAGCTTGGAAAATAAATCCACCTCGTTAGTGGGCAAACTGCAGCCACCTCCCATCCACGCAGCGCGCCCAGGCCACGCTCTGCAACGGGCTCTGCAGTGGGTGCTGTGCCTGGTGTTTCTGCATGCTGCGGATTGCCACGCGTGTTCCCGGGGCAATGCCAGGCTGCTGGGGAGCTGGCGGCACAGGGGCAGAGGCCGGGCAGATCCCTGGCCCTACAGGGCCAACAGCCACCGAGTGAACTCCTGGCTCATGCGGGTGTGGGGTAGCCAGCGATGGCAGGCAGGAGAAAAAAAAAAAAAAAATGTTTAAAAAAATGAAAAAATTGAAAAAATCAAGAATTAATACAAGCTTTTTCAGGCTCTGGGGGCGTTCAGCAGCACAAAGCTGCCCCGACACAAGGTCGTGCCGGGACCAAGGCGGCAGGTAAGGGGACACCGAGGCGTCCCCTGAGGTGGGACCCGGGGCCGCGTGTTTTTCCACGCGTGTACACACACACACACACTCACACACAGGCGGCACCCACCCACGGTTGGGCCGGACCCACGCGTGTCGGGGCGCGATCCCGTGGGGCTGCGGGACACGCGTGGGGCTGCGGGGACACGCGTGGGCCCCCCCCGGCCGGGCGCGGAGCCGCGTGTGCCGCGGCCCCTTTAAGAGGCGGCGGGCGGCCCGTGCCGCCGCTGGCTGGGAGACCCCGCGCCTGCCGTGAGAGGTGAAAGCAAGATGGCGGCCGCGCCGTGACTGAGGCGGGGACGGAGGCGCTGGGAGCCGGGCCGGGCTGGACGGGCCGCGCCGCGCCGCCACCGCCGCTCGCCCCCTCGGCGGGGCCGCGCCGAGCGCCTCGCTGCCGGCCGGGCCGCCGGGAGCAGCCACGCCGCGGGGAGCGCGGAGCAGCCGGGACCGAGCCGCCGCCGCCGCAGCTGCACCGGGAGGAGGAGGAGGAAGAGGAGGAGGAGGAGGAAGGAGAACATGGCGGCGGAGTCGGGCCGGGAGTGAAGCCGCCGCCCGCGCCGGGAGCCCATGGGGGAGCCGGGGCTGTGAGCGCGCCCGCCCGCTTCACCCCGGCAGCGCCCGCAGGCCGCGGGCAGAGCGGCGCCGGGCAGGGGCAGGAGCAGGAGCAGGAGCGGGAGGGCGGCTCCGCGGCGCCCCGCGCTGACGGCCGGACCCGCGGCGTGAGCGGCCGGCGGGCGGCCAGCGAGGGGCTGCGGGCCCGGGCGGCCCCCGCACAATAGCGCCGAGCTCCGCGCCCGGCCGCCCCGCAACCCCCGGGCCTCCGGGGCCTCCTCCGGGCTCCCCCCCCCCCCCCTCCCCGCCTCGGCCGCCGCCTGCTGCCCGCCTTTTGTGCGGCCGTGCCCGGGCAGCTCCTCGCGGCGCCTCGCCCCCCGCCAGCACAGCGCCCGCCGGCCCCGCCGAGGATGAGGATCCCGTGGGAGCGCTGAAGGGGAGCGAGAAGAGCTCGCCTGGCGTGCCCCTGAGGGGCTCCCGCCGCCGCCTTCCTGCCCCATCCCCTCGGTCCCCTGCGCCTCCAGCCCGTGCGAGCCCCAGGGGTGGCAGCGGAGCGGGCGGCAGGATGACTGACACCCGGCGCAGGGTGAAGGTGTACACGCTGAACGAGGACCGCCAGTGGGACGACCGAGGCACGGGGCATGTGTCCTCCTGCTACGTGGAGAGGCTGAAGGGCATGTCCCTGCTCGTCAGGGCGGAGAGCGATGGTGAGTGTGGGTCTGGAGGTACGCTCTGCCCTCAGAAAGGGGAGTGGGGTTCGCTTTGTGCGTTTCTCGCCTTCGTGTTTTGCTGTGCAATTCGAATGCGGTTCCTAAAGGTGAGTGGGCACCGGGCACAGTTCATTCTTGTTAGGCCGAGTGGAAGAAATGGAAGGTTGCCATCGAGTGCAGGCGTAGTAGGCACTTAGTTCATAGTGAACATGCAGTGTTTCATCCAAACACAACCAGGTCTCGTAAGGGATTGCACGCCCAGCGATCCATCTCTAGGTGCCCAGTGTACGCCTGTCTCAGAACTGGTTGTTGTGATGTATCTGTCCTTAGAGGTTTCTGGAAATGTGCCCCTCACGAGAAGAGGTGCTCAAAACTTAGATCATAGTTTTTAGAGTAAATTTTTAAAAGGTCAGTGGGTGGTCAATATCCATTTTTTCCCCTCTCTTTTGCTCTCTGTCTATCCTTTCCCCCCAGAATTATGCAGGCCATGCTAACAGCTATCAACAGTTATCAAAGTGCAGTTGTAGTAGAAAAGACAATGGACTGAATGGCATTTTCAGAAATGTGTGTTGTTGTTTTTTTTTTGTTTTTTTTTGAAATGAAATACTATTTCTCAGTTCTTCAGCAGTTCTAGGTCTCCCTGTAAGTAAAATTAAAATGATGCAGTATTAACTATCCTCACATTTTCTGACCAAACTTACTGCAGGTTAAGTGGTAGTATCTTGTCCTGTAGTTACATGTTTGGACTAGTCTGGTTTATTGGTTGAGTGAGTTCATGACTTCTGTGATCAGAATAGATTTTTAATTGTAGATCTTGCAATATCTAACATACTATTTTGCTAGTAATGTTGTCAGGGTATGCCCTGGTACTTCATTACATGTGTAGGTACTGTATCTAGTGAATTGTCTATGAAGTTATGGCTTGTGACTTGCAACAGACATCTTATTTTTCTTTGTTTGTCTTTTTCATTGTAGAAACTAGGATGAAAAGCAACTTGAGAATCATTAATTCTCACTGTTTGAGAAAGTTCTGACAAACTACCATAATCTCTACAGCAAACAGATCATAAGCTGACACAGAGGAACCAAGCTTGAATCTAAGCAGGATTTTGATATTTGAGCTTCTGATTAAGCATGAGTCTCAGGGTTTTTTAGTTTCTTAATTATACTTTAAAAACTTAAATTGATACTTGATTTTATTTATTTCTTTTATACTGAAGAAGCTGCCTTCTTAGTTTGGCCAGCTTTCCAGTGTAACAGAAAGCATTCAAAATGGAAATGAATTTAGTTTAATTTGAACGTGAATGATCAAGGTAAAAAGAAAATCGCCACAACTTCTAGGCTAATCTTGTGTTACTGTGTATTTGGTTGTAGATACAGTGCTGTCCAAACAGCTGCTATGCTGAGGAGCCGCTGTTAGCAAATGTTTAAAAACTGTCACGTGTTACACACTAATCATTTTCCTGATTTTTTTTTTTTTTATTTTTTGGTTCTTGGAAAAGAAAGCAAAAGAACTGCAGTTCACAGCCTGCTTGTGAAGAAATGGTCCATTCAAACCAAAATCTCTTTATTTGCTTTCAGTGGGATATGTGTGCCTAAGACTGATTTGAACCTGGATAGGGCGGCTGTTGCCAGCTTATTTGTTGTAAATGAACATCTGTAGGATGGAAACTACAAGTTGGCATAAATGATCCCAAACCAAACATGAAGTCATTACCTTGTGTAGCATAGCTAAGCTACTCCAACCAGAGCAGTGTGCGTGCACTTACTAATTGCACCTAGTGCACAGAAATACATTTAACAGGACAAACACTTCAGACTTCTCTCAAATATCATACATACTCTTCAAGAGTAGTAAATAATGTACAGAGTTTAAGTTCTTAATTTAGTAGGTAGTATCAGTCCTGCCTGGGTAAATGCATACACTATTAATAGGCTAGGTTTCTCCCTAACTTGCTTGTTGTTTAAACGCCTCATAAAACTTGAATTATGTTTGTTTACTGTATAAGTTATTTCTAGATCAATTTTGAAAGTTAAAGGCAGTCATTTTTTAAGTGAGCAAACTGTTTGGGAGAAGGTGTTGCCAGAACCTAAAACACGTGGCTTTAGGTACCGTGCAATTTCTGTGCTCCCTCACATGTGCTTTTTTTTTTTTTTTTTTTTTTTTTTTTTTTTTTTAACTTAATGAAGTTGATTGTGACTTTTGGTTTTGAGTTAGCAAGGACATGCAAGTGCTAGCAACCTGACCTATATACCAGTTGCCTCCATGGTTCCATTTCGTTCTTGTATTGTCTCTGTCAGCTCCTCCTCTTTCCACAATGAAACTTCTTCCTTCCTCCTTTTATAAACCAGCTTTTCCTAGTGTTTGAACCGAGATTCATCCTGTGCACGTTGGCTCCTTCTCACTGACTTACTCCAGGAAGCTGGCTGAAAACCTCGGGATCCGACTGAAGTTGAGAGCTGCGTTTCCTGAGTGGGGGCTGTTAGTAGCGGTTCCCTCCCTGCCTTGGAAATGCCCTCGCCTGTTCGGGGGCCGGGTCAGTTCCTCCCAGAGCAGCGGCGCTGAGTGCCTTGGCCTTCCTGTGCAGGCCAGCACAGAGCGTGGCCTTTCCGTGGTGCATCTGGGAGTTGCTGCGGCTCCGTGGCTGCTTTACAAACCGTTGAGATTTTATGGCAGGGTCAGAGTGTTTAGATAAGGGAGCTGGAATCATTATGGCAAGTCCAAGGTAAGCTATCACACTGAACTGGAGCAATAAACAGACTGCACTCTTACTCAGTTCTTATCTACCGGGGTGTTTGCTGTTGTTGTTTTTAACACAGGCTTAGAGGAATTTTGAGCAGATGAGTGACTCTATTGCTGAGATGTCTTTAGAGCTCCCAGGCACTAAACACTGGGAGTTATCGCAGACAATTTGGAGTGATCTTTTATCATAGAGAAGTAGTTTCAGCTCTTTTCAGATCAGATGCATTATGCTTTGAAAAAGAGGGACTTGCCTTTTTTACCCCACTTGATATTTTTGTTTAGACCTTGAAAAGTTTCTACGAATGTGATGCCTAGCTGCAGTGTGTTCCACTTGTTGGAGTGCAGTACTGCAATAGTAATTCAATCTTTTATTTACAAATGGTCAACTTCCATGTGAATTTCTGTGTAATCAGAAGCCCTGGGTTTCCGACCAGTTTCTCATATGGTATTTCAGACTGCTGTTGCCTATCTAGTTCTTAAAATGTCTGTGTGCTTCTAGATACTCACTGCCTGGTTTCAGATCACTTTTTTGTTTTTGTTCTGAGCCCAGATGACTGAAGTGGCCCTTAAAATTAATGTCTCTGTTCAGCTAACTTAGGATGCTTCAAAGGCTTAAACTTTTAAGAAATGCTTACCAGTCCTGTCACCAAGCTCTTTGACGAGGCAGAATGACCTCCCCTATTGGAGGCCATGTTGCCCAGCTATCTTTTAGGTACTATCTAGTCACTTTCCTTTTTCACAGACTCGAAGGCTTAAATTTTGTTTATTATTGCTAAGGAAAGCAACACAGAAGTTAGTAATACTTGGCCAGGAACATCTTACATCTTTCATGGGTGTTTTTCTTTTGTTTTGTTTTTCCTTGTTATTAACTTTTTAAAAAGTGAAGGTAGTTCTTATTAAAAAAAATGAGTTTTGGTGCCTTCCTACCGACACCTGCAACTGACATCTAGTAGAGAATATGTATAGAGCTATTTATTCCTAGAAGGATGATTTGAAGTTATGAAATTGAATTGTAAAAGGTCTCTTTTGAGATTCTTTGAGCTTTTAGGGAAGCATGTACTTTAGCTTAATGCACTCCAGTCACCTTTTGTTTACGAATGAGATCTTACTTCCATTTTAGATGAAACAATAAATATCAGAAACTTTGTTTCTCTTCCTTCTTTCCCCCACCTCCAGTGTTTGGGTTTCACCCTTCAGAAATCTGCTAGGCTGAGGAGTTGTCTGTTGAGAGTGCAGAGCCTGTTCTCGGACCTCTGTTTGACCTGTTTCCAAGGTTTCTGTGGACTGCTGTGTTGTGATTCAGCAGCAATAGAACTGCTTACAGAACTTAAACCTCTGCTGCTTAAAAAAAAAATCATAAACTGAAAATTTAAATTAAACATAAGGAAGTTTTATTTTGGGGGGAGATGAGTGACAGTACTTCTTCTCCTTTTGAAGCTGGAGCCACATAAGTTTTGTGGGAGAAGAGCAGTATTTTTTATTTATTTTATTTTTACCATGAGGTCACCTCCATATGCATATATGTAAACAATCCTGCAGATTTATTGTTTAAGACTACTGGACTGGGACATCTGATGTTCTCTGAACATCTTCTAAAATAACATTGTATATCTGTATGTAATGGCTTTTGAGCAAACCTTACCCTATGCACATATATATTCCTTTCACATCACAGAATGAGGGTGTTACACTAACAATAACAAAAAAAAAAAAAAAAAAAAAAAAACAGCTCTGCTATAGTGCATTATTGTGGCAAATAACAGAATGCTGCAAATCAATGTTTTCTTCTTTATGGGTAGTTTCACTTGTTACTTGCTAGCCCTAATATTTGCAGTTATCTTTACAAATTTGTTCAAGGCTGTAATCTAGAAAATAAGTAGATCTGCGTTTTTTTTAATATTACTTATATTTAAGCAAATTTTCAGGTAATCTCTTAGAATAGTCATTGGGAAATGGAAATGAAGTTTTCTTGGTGTATTTTTATGAAGCAGACTGAGTAGTCTTAATATATTCTAGGGTAGTAGCAAGAGAAAAATACCTATATAGAAAGTAATTGTTTGTGACAAGTGAAAGAGTAAGCATCTTGATTGGTATTTAGAAATCAATACAGATATTGACTTGGAGAGGAGAGGAACTTTATTTGCGGTATATTAAATTTCTGTAACCTTTTTCTGAAGAACCCGTTTGTGTTACAGGCATCTGTTACTGTTGCCTGGTTCCCCAAAGCAAGTAACAGAAACCTAGGACAGCTTCCTATGGGGAAGGACACGATCCTGTAAAACCTGCTGTATGAAAATAAACAACTCAACGAACTACTAGAGTAGTCACTGCTGGTTAGGTTTTTTATTTTATTCTTAGTTGAAACGTTTCTGGGGGGCTAAGTGGTACAAAGGGAGCATCAGATTGCCCAGAACGATGCATTTGGGGCTGTTACGGGTTGGAGAGCACAGTTTGTACTTCAGTACACTTCTGCTTCTGAATTCCTATTTTTCTCATTATTGTCCTGAGTGGTGAGGAATGAGTTGAATGGTGTGGCAATGAGAAGCAAGTCAAGCCTTATAAGGCTGGAGTTGTCTTTCCTACAAGTGTCAGGTTTAGTAGGGAAGAAATGCTCTTTTGTGGTAAGTCTAGTGAGAAGTTCATTCTCTTGTGTCTGCTTCTAGCCTGGAAGATCAGCTGTCTGTTTTGAGTTGTCTTCAAGATTTTTTTTTAATAGCATTTTGTCAAACGTGAAATTCAATTGATGTATGACTTCCTGCTGATTTCAGGATTTCTGCATCTGTATATTTCTGTTTAGAAGTCAAAATACAATGTGAAAAATACCAATTGCTTTTAATTCATAAAGGGTTCCCATTCATATTTGCTGCTATTAGTTATCTCTAGCCAGTACAGGCTTTCCAGAAGATAGCCACACAACTCAATAGCACCAGATAGTATTCTAAAACTTCATACAGTTGAAGCTGTGATTTTGAAACTGAAAGTAAGACTGAAGTGAAACACTGCTTGTACGTGATCATTGTAACAGAAAAGGGGGGCTGTTTCTGATACTCACTCAGCAAGCCTGAAATTCAAAACCTGAAACTGTGGCCTAAGTACCACAGTGTATTGTATTCATTGCTAAAGGTCACCTTTGAAGTTTTTCTTCTGTCTTCCTCTATAGCTTGTGATTTTTCAGTAATTATGCTGTCACATTTCTGCTCTATCACCAAAGCAGTTTACTTGCTTAAGTTGTCTAGGTTTAAAAAAGGAAAAGCTCTGAAAAAGAGAGGTGGTGGATCTGTGTCTTTTTGTGTGTGTTTTTTTTGTTTGCTTGTTTTCCTATGAGGGCCATTTCACTCGGTTTTGTTGTTGGGCTGTATCTGAGTTTGTAAGCAGCTCTTCCTGTAAGAGCAGTGTGAGGCAGGCTGAGAGCTTCTAGACCCAACTTCATTACTGACAGCTCCCACTTGTAGAAAACAGACTTAGAAATTAGGAAGAAGCAGCCATCGCAGGTAAGTTAATAAATAAATGTGAGCATTACAGCTCTACATAGTAAGCTAATGAATATCAAAATCCTTGTGGAGACTTACAAATGAATGAAACGATAACCTTTCTTATTCTACAGGTGGAACTGTGCAGATACTTGTTATTCTGTAATGGTACATTACTCTTCTAGAGAGTGAAGTTCTGTCTCTTTGGTCTCTCCCTTCACCTCCCCCAGCCTAACATCTTCTGTTAGCAGTCTTTCTTGAAGAAAAGTGTGGTTTTCTTGTAAATATAACTTGATTGAGTATAGTGACACTTGGTAAGCAAGCATCAGTTCAGAGTATTCTTGATGTGGATTTTATGAATTGAAACATTCTTCAGATAGTGAAAACTGGTTAGTCATAGTCTGTTCTTGTAAGCAGGCTGATTCTACTGTGACATTTGGAAACACCATTTTCTGTTCCAAGTATGTTTGTCAAATCCAAGTAATTTGTTTGTCATGCCTTGAAGCTCTCAGGCTTCTGTATTTGAGGTGGTTGAAGCATTTTATTCTATTTAGATTTTGTGAGACTACTGAAGACTGCCTTGAAATTTGGCAAATGTTCTAGTAACATCAAACTGCCTTAGAACTGTAGTCATGAAACTAAGAAGTTGAAAGTTTGGACTTCTCTTACAGAATAAATTTAAATGAGTAAACAAATAGAAAAGCCCCTGTTAAAGGGGTACTTGCAGCATTATGCTTTAATTACAGACAGTGCAAAGTTAAATCTGTCCATACATTTTCATGTATGTTGAGTGAAGCTCTGCAGATGCCTGAATTGAAGTCCTGGTTGTCAGAGCCCCTCATGAGCTGGCACTTGTGCAGCTGAGCAGTAAGGTGGAGGAGGGATGTGGTCTGCCCACAAATAAAAGCAGTTTTAATGATTGTTTTCAGCTAGATCAGCCCTTCGAGCTGTCTAAATGTGATGTGTGTTAACACTAATGCTTATGCAGAAGGAGGGGCAAGACAACACAGTCCAGCACTTCTATTGCCATACTTATGTCTGACATCAGTATAAGCTGCTGCAAAACCTTTGTTCCCAAGTTTACCCTGTGTAAAGTTCTTTGGTACAAGCAGTCACGGTTGCTGCAGTATTAGTTTTTAGATGTGCATTCTGGCAAACTTACCTAAAACTGGTGTTTTAACAAAACTTTAAGAACACATACCACATGGTTAGCAAAATTCGTGTGAAACAAGTTGTAGGTGCTCCACAGAACACAATTATGGCAGTGATAATGATTTTTTTTTGAGAGAGAAAAATTCTCTCTCAAAAAAAAAAAAAACCCAAAACACACAAAAGAAACAGTTGAAAAGTCATCTCAGAATAAGGTTAAAATCCCGGTCCCCAAAATGCTCTTGAATGTTCTGTGTTATGTGAACGGTATCTTTGAGGGAAAAATGAAACAAAGCTGTAGAACATGAGTTAAATCTGCATGTTGTTGGGATGGAAGGTATAAGCACCTACTTGAGGAAAGAATGATCAGAGAACTCAAGGTAGACATTTCAGTATGCACATAAATAAATGAAACTTTTTTCTTCTAGGCTCTCTTCTTCTGGAGTCCAAAATTAACCCGAATACTGCGTACCAGAAGCAACAGGTAAATGTGCTGTTTTACCTCACTTTTAAAGGCAGCTTTTTTAACTTCAGAAATGGTCCTTTTCTCATCTAGTGCAATTTAAATTGTATGTTCTTGTACCAGAAATAGAAGGCAACGTAGTTCTCAGCATTTTTTTTATTTTATAAGACATGTAATTTCTTTGCATTTCTTGTATCCTGCTTGTGCACTCGCACATACACAAATGCTGCAGGTGAGACAGGCAAAACAGAGTTGGGAAAGTCACCAGTTAGCTGAGGTTCCTGAGGATTATAGTATCTGAAGCTTGATACCATCTGGCTTTTTTCTTCTTTGTATTTCAGATACTACGGCTTTTAATGTCTTCTCTTTTAAGAGAAGACTTTAAAACTATTTTTATGTAAACCTTTTTTTGGCTGTTATTTGGGTGAGGTATATGGGTTACTACTGCTTCAAAGCATTCCATATACAAAAAAGCCACTTCTCAGCTCTAGTCTGTACCTCGCTTCAGTTACTTAAGCTGAACATTGTGAGGCCTCCAAAGAATGGTATTAAGAAGGGTGAGGAGAAGCAGATTGTGGTTCTTGCATTTTGCTTACTGTTTTTGATGAATGCTGAGAAGTACTCCTAGAGGCTAAGGAAAAAAAAAAAAGCTGAATCAGATTGGATGTTGTTTCTTGTCCAGTCATCTCAGACTTGCTAAAATCCTGTCAGGTGCACTTGATGTAGTAAAGTATTAGAGCTGTGAAGAATGTTTTACTACAATCATAGATACAATTCAGTTTTATTCACGGGCAGTTGCAGTGGTTCTGTGGCTGCAACTGGTTGCAGGACTTCATGTTGAATGGAATGCAAAGAACTGGGCTAGTTTAAAAATATCCTTTCTTGGAAATATTTGAGTTTAGTCTGTATCTGCCCCCTTGATATAATTCAGCATGCACTGTATAAACAGTCAGTACTGAACAGCTGATAAGGGCAGCGTGGTGTGGAGAATCAATTGCAGGGAGTAAGAAAGGACAAGACCAGCAAAAATACTAAGCAAACTAGCTCTTAGTTGTAATCCTCGCTAGCTTGAGGTTGTGTTTCCATGATACAGTAACTCCAGCTGTAGGACTCCTAAAATAATGAGTATTTCACAGCTCTGTGGCATAAAGTGCTGATCTAGTGTAAACTTGCTTTGCTGGTTCAAATCTGTTTAAAGAGCATTGAGGGGCTAGCTCTGTGTCAACAGCCTTTCTGCCAGATCAAGCATGAAGTGTCCTTAAAGTAGGCAGAAAATTGTCCAGTCAGTGCAAACCAGCCCACGTGCCAGTGGGTACAGCACCAATATGTACTTGGGCTTGTTGCTGCTCGGGGTCAAGTGTGTAACCAGCACTGCACAAATCTGATACTGCTGATTGTGAAAACGTGGTTAAAGAAATAAAAGTATTAGACGTGAATCTGTCCTATTAGACCAGCACTGTAGGTTTTCCCTGCTGGAAAAGGAAAACTGCTATTCTTAAAGCTTTCAAGTGCTACATAGACAGCTTTATATTTGCAGGTGAATTGTTCATGTTCTCTAAGCAATGCAGTCTCTACTCTAGACTGAAAGTAGGGTTCTACTCCAAGCCTTAGAAATACCAGATTTTTCTTGGTGCATGTAATAATCCTGCTTCACAGGAAGCAGGATATTCAAATGAGACCTCCTTACCCTTTCCCTCAGTAAGAGCAGAGTTCAGAATTTAAACTGGGTTCCATATGAGTGATGGTTGGAGCTTCACTGTTGAAGGGAAGAGCTGCTTCTTTCCAGCTGTGCTTATCAGAGCTCTGAACTGCCTAAGCTCACTAAAACAAAAGAAAATTAGCTTTGGTACTGCAGACCCCTCTTCAAAACCAGGTGGCTCTCTACATCAGCAAAAGTTTCAAGCCAGCTCACTCAAGATCCGTCTGTGGAACTGTGCTACAGAAGAATTCAGTTTGTGCTTCTCAGTTGCTCTCTGGAAATTTCAAGAAAATACTGTACAAATTTAATACTTAAAACTTCCAACTAACTTTTCAGTGTGCTATTCTTACCAGACTTCTACATCAAAGTTTTATTGCAAGGTGGAACCTCCATTTGCTTTTAAAGGGGAGCATAGCACTGCTGAAGCTGTTCTTAGTGTGCCATACTTAGTATATTGCTTGCATGTGGCACTTCAGTATTTGAAGGAAAAAGTGAATGAGTTCTAACTTTCATCTAGGCTGACGTGAAGTTTGTAAGAAGAAACGATTTTTATTGAACTAACTAATCTGATCTGTGGTTGGAAGGAATGAGAAATGTGTAATAGCAACTTCCCCCAACAGCTTATCTATGGCAATTGTTCTGGGTTTTTCAGCAAGCATATAAATACCTTTCTGATGAACAGGGAAGTTCTGCTGCTGGTGAAAGCACCTTCTATCTCTTTGGCAATGCTATTGCCAGTGTGAAACAGAGTGTCTCATTAATTAAAGATGTTACAAGCTATGCACTCTCAGGGTGTACGCATGTATGTGTTAGTGGTGACTGTCCTAGCTCAGATCCTTATTTGTGAAAATAATAGTACAAAGACCTGCGTACAAGCTTGCATTGCTCCCTCTAGTCTCTTGTCATGTAAAATATCCACAGAGATTAAAATTGAAGAAAAACCACTGTGTGAATCTGAACTTCAAGGCAAACTTTGTCAAATTGTCTGCTTCAGATGTATTGTTTTTTAAGGGTTGAAAGCAATGCTTTTGCTGTATGTTTTGGATTATTCAGGTCTCCGTATAAATGTTGATCTAATTGGTGTTAGATATGACTGTCCCCCCTTTCCTTTGGAGTAGAAGAACACTTGGTAGATATTGAGACCTGATCCAGGACTCATTTTTCATGGATCAACACAGCCACCCTAGTCCCCAGTGTTCCCAGGCTTACATCAACAGGCTTAATGTAATCCCTCAAAGTGTTAACGATATGGGCAGTCCTTTAACCACCTTTTCACTAGTCAGATAAATTAATATAATCTTTCTGTCACCGTGATGAGTCACTTTCTATTCAGAAAGATAGGTCTATATCTGCTGTAACACAGAATTGATACCCACGGAAGCTGCTGCATGCTCTGAACTGTGCACTCCCTGGCATGCTCATCCATACTTATATTAGAAGAAAAGAGTCTGAATGAGGAAAATAAAGCTAGTAAGAAAACTTGAGAAACTAGTATCCTGTGGCTGAGAAAAAAGACAACTGTTCCTTATGTTAAGGTAATATGTATAGGCAGAACACTTTCTGTGGGGGGGAAAAATAGGCAAAGTGTTCATCAGTACAGCCACTTGGCCTCCTGACTTGTGTTCTTGCTTAGGGCTATAACTTAAGTTTTATTGGTGTTCTTATTTTTAAAAGTTGTAATAATGGTTCTATAACATAGGTATGGAATATACTGGATTTAATTATGGGTAAGTAGCATACATCTTAAAAGCACATTCTTTTCAGTAAGTGGAATTTAATTACACTATGTGGTGCCTGGACCACATGCAGAATATTTAGTTTTCTTCTTCTGTTGTTTTACATATACACACACATTAGTAAACAGAAGGTAATGTAATTATAATGTCCTGGTGAAGTCTATTTACAACCTTCAATCCGTGCTCTGACTTTTTTTTTCTATGTGTTTTTTTTCCTTTTTAAGGCATTAAAATGGCCAAATTCAGAGATGCTACTCAAGGATATGCTGTTCTTACAGGAGTGATCCTTACTCAAAAAAAAAAAGAACAGCTGCAGTTGTATTTTAGGACATTACACATCTTCCTATGCAACCTTAGAGGAGAAATAAATGCTCAAGTTTATCTAGGGAGAAAGCTGATGTGGGTGTGAACTTGGGAATATGCTTTTCAGGATGTATTGGCAGTGCTTCAGCAGTATATCAATAAAGACTTAAATTCTCAACTCATCCCTCTTAGCGATGAAGTATGTGTTACATCCCTTCTTTGTTCCAGGCACAAAAAGACTTGAGTTGCTTACATTTACGGAGTCTTGCCTCTGCGCTACAAACTTCAGTGTCTTGTGTCCTTTGCTTTAGCAGTCCCTCTCAGTTCTTCACAAGAATAGAAAACTTAAATTCATCCAGAGTACTGGGCTCTAGCTAAGTAACTTGAAAGTGTCTGTCCTTCAATGAAGGCGATCAAACCTGTTGATAACAATGCTAAATTTTGGAAAGATGCGAAAGACATTGGCAGAGTGCTCAGAGAAGATGAACTTCCTATGCTTGCTGCCAGGAACAAGTGAACCAGCAGTGAAACTGTTTCAATAAAAGTATGCCTACTGCTGCGCAGGTAGTGAGGTGTGTGTTTTTGTGGGGTGGGAAGGAAAGAGAGGGGTGTGACTACTGTCCATTTTGGAATGGGTTGGTTAATTTAAGTAGATGATCAAAGATTCCTTTACCCAGACACATGTTTTCCTGTGAAATATATTCTGCTGTTTCTGCATAGGGTCACTAGGCCAGGGAGACAAGGTTCTGTTATGGAACTAATGAACTGATTTTATTCCACGTGATGCATAGAGATGCAGCAATCAGATGGCTAACTGAGAAAGTCAAGTGTGGCTGGTAGGGTGTCCTAGAAGCTACCAGGAAACTTTCTGCCAGAAGACTGAACATGTCCTTGATTTCATATTCGGGTTTGGGGAATAAAGAATTGTCACATGGAGATATCCAGGTTCTGTGTGAACAAATGCACAAAGCCAGTTTCAGAACTAGCTTGACATTACATTACTAGGATGGGGTTTTTAACCTGAAGATTTTGCTGCACCCTACCCCAATAATGATTTGTGTTGAACTTGGCACAGCTGGGTACTGCCAGTACTTTATTTCCGAAGCAGAAGCTGGGGCCTGTACTTCTGATTTTAAGTGGTTTGCTAACAGGACTTTAAAAGATGGTTTGAGATGCCCGGGGAACAGGCTGTAAATACAAACAGTGTCAGTGCTTATCAGAGCAGGAGGCTGGCACTCCGGCTGTCCAGAGCAGCGGAAACTCCCCTACTCAGCTGAACTTTCACTGGGACACAGGAAAGTGCCAGAGGCCTAACTCACCTGAGGGCTGGGAGGAAGGGATTCAGTCACTCAAGGGAAAAAAAAGAATTTGTGGTAGACTATCCAATTTGGGGTATCGCTGCTGCTTCTTGAGAGTAGCCCAGGTCTCACAGGGATGAGTCATAGATGCATGAGAATAAGAACTCACTTTTGTTTTAGAAGTATTTTCAGTGTTGACAATAAATAACTGCAGAGAAGGTTAGTGTTCTCCATGGATGTCACCACTCCAGTGAGAGAGCAGTGCCAAACAATAAGAGTTGTCTCGACCTCTGTCGCATTAGGAAAGAAATCTTAAATCAGTCTTAGAGCAGAAGCAAATCCTGAGGTACTAGTTACTCATTAATTCTTCTTCATGAAATCCCAGGGCTTGCATTGGAAAGTGAATGAATGCTGTACGGTGTGCCTGCTAACAGTTAAAATTGGTGCAATAAAAGAATCACTTCTGATGAGTGTTACAGGGAGAACTTGACATCTAAGGACCTTTCTATGAAGAAAAATAAGCCTTTTGGAAATTAATTTCAGAAACAAATCATTTGGCAGATATTAAGCTCTGCCCACCTAAGTGAAGTGTCACTGCTTTCTGCCTTAATACTTTTGGAAGCGAAGTCTCAGATGAAGTGGTAGCACCCAGGAGCGGTTCCTTGAAAACCAGCAGCCTGTTCTTCAGACCAACCACGGCTTTCTCTGTATGGACTTGATCCAGCCAAAAATCAAACAAGCAGCAGAGAAATGCCAAACTGTGGTTTGAAAGTTTTGACTTGGGCTGTATGTTTATAAGGATAAGAGTACAAAAAATTGACCTCCCTTGGTAGAAAGAAGTACCTCTTTATGGGGACGTTGAATGCAAGTTATCTAAAAAGAGGCCACGCTCAGAATCTTAGCTTAAAGTTTAGAGTTCCAGATAAATTTTGAGCAACCATAATAAAAAATAACATGAAAGAGAAGACAAATTTCTATAAGCTGTTCTAGGACAACAGCAATTTTTCTATGGGTAAGGTAACAATGACACATCCAGCTGGCACTATTGTCAAAATATTTTTGCAAAGCAGCAAATGGTTTTCATACTCAGAATAACACACTGAACTCTACATAAGTAGTTTCCCAGTTATCATTGTGTTTAAAAGAAGGTCTTGCCAAGAACTCTAGTGAAAAACGTGAGAAGTTAGAATGCTAGGGTTCTCCTAGAGCAGTAGGTACAAAAGCCTACGATGGTAAAACATTGGTCCTTCTTTATTATTCAGATCACACAGCGTAGCTAGGATTTTATACTGCAGCTTCATCTGTAAATTTTGTTTAATGACAAGCTAGATAAAAACAAAATTCTAGATACTCATTTCAGTCAGTCCCATTCACTTCCTGGTCTCAAGGGTAACATTTCTGTGTAATGCAGAGAAATGGATACATGTCTGACCCATTCAAGCCAGAACTGCTTTATGAATGATCTAAGCCTGAGGATTTTATGTTTATAGGGGAGCAATATTCAAAACTCATCTCCTTACATCTTTAACTGATAGCTAATATTAATAAGAGTATTTCTTCACACTCTTGTTTCCTCTTGGAATGGAGGAGACAATCTCACAAAATATCAGTTGTTTTTTGGAGTACCAAGAAGTACCTGGTGTTTTGGAAGCAAGAGATAGTCCTATTCCGTAGCTGAGAGATCCGACGTAGTTAGTGGATGTAGATTACGCTGTTATGAGACCACAGATCAAACACACAGAAAGATCCCTTTAAAGAAAGCAAGCAGAAAGTAGACTTTATTCGTACATCTGGAATTTCCCTCAGTCACTTCCCCTTAAAAGACATGCCTAAGTTTTGTACTGCTCTTTTTTTTCTGATGATTCCATACCTCGTAGGATTAAGAAAGTGACATGTAAACTTTGAATAGTACATTATGCAACAGCACAGGGCTTTTCTCACTTTCTCATGCTCTTTTTTTAAAAGCCCTTTGGGGCAAGAAAGGCTATAGAAACAAATAGCCTCGTACTAAAGGTCTAGAGAATAGCAATTGGTACAATCCTGTTGAGACACTGACATTAATTGGTAATATGAAATCCTTATGTGCTAATCAGACAAATAACTAACACTTTGAAAGTTTTAATGTTGGCAACTGGAAGATAATTTTCTAATATTAATAAAGTGAATTTGAAGATTACTGTTTAGTTTCAACATCCAAAGAAGAAATGAAAAAAATCAGATTTTGTAAAGGTGAAAAAATACTTTTTGAACTTCTGTGTATCATAATAGATGATCTTGCGTAAGAACAACCTGTTGCTATGCTGGGGCCAAATAGCTTTTCTCCCTCTGTGGCTATAGTTTTCAGAAGCAGCTTTACCTATGTTTCTTCCCTTTCACATGCCCAGTGCCTGCCTTCCTCTATCCCTGCTATTCCCAGAGCAGACAGATCTGCGTTGGTCCAATGATGGATTTTATTCAGAAACTCGGGGGCTCTGTTTAGTCAGCTTACAGCAGTTAATATAAATATCACTGTCCTTATTTTTGTTCTTTTAGTAATTACCTTCTTGGTCACGTTCTTTGTAGAGAAGAAAAAATGTTTTGATCTTTTGGAAGTGGCTTGCTTAGAAATCTAACAAGTAATCTCTCACTTAAATGAAAATGTAATTAGATAGGAGTGTTGCAACTTCTGCTAGGGTATACCTAAGATCTAGTGGGCTTTGTTTTAAATAAAAGACAGCATTACTCAGTGGGAAGCTGATGAGAGATTGGTGCTGAAAAGTACTGTACTGTAAATAGTAATGGCAGATGCACGTATTAGATTTTGATCCTGAGGCATACGGCAGTAAGGTACGTGCTGTTTTTAAAAGATGGTGAAATTAATGTACCTAAAGAAATGTCAGTGTTTAGTAACTGACACAACTTCGGTTTTTTTCTTACCCCGTTAATGGTCTTTTTTTTTTGCACCATGACCAGTCTTGTAGAGAATAAACTAGTAATTGTTCCTTTCTTCTTCCTTTTGTATTTTGGAGGTGGTCTTTCTAAATCCCTTTCTCTGTGTACCACCTCTTCCTCAATCCTTTGGGAAAGGAAAAGGTAAACTATTTGCCATTTGCAAGGTAAACACATTAGTGCATCTGAAGCAGCACAGCTGCGCTGGTAATGGCAAATTGATTAGATCGTATTGCTTGACTGAAGTCCTGCTGGAGCTAGGTGATCGTGCTATTTAGAGTGTAGTTTAGCTTGAGGAGTTTTCTGTTAAGTGCATATTGAAATTAAATGTACGGTTTATCTTCAGTGTTCATTTGATATTTGAAATAAACTAATCCTAAACAATAAACAGGCTTTATAAATGCCCAGCAACCTAGAGTGCTTTTGCAAGTATTTAAAATTAGTTCCAAGAATAATCACTATAAGCAAAATCTGTACTTAACAAAGGAGGGTCTGTGCTGTGGTTCTCATTGAAATATAGGTAGAAAAATGCTCATGTCTCTTGCATTAATGCATATTTTAGCATTAATTGAAATAATGTGATTTAATGAGGCTATATATGTTTAACGTGGCTGTATTTCAGCTAGCTCTTAGAGGAGGACAGGAGACTTCTAAAATAAAACTTGATGCAATGTATAAATAGTGCAGATTGTATTCCCATTTGTGTTGTTGTTTTGTTTTTGTAATTCTAACAATTATTTAGTAAACTGTCTGTAAAACAGCACATCATGTACCTTGCCAGTGTGTGACATTGCTGTTTGCATCTTGGCTTCTACTTCTACATAGTGGTTTTGCATGCAGTATGAGAGCTCCATAAAAACCTTGGCCTATTCCAATAAGTAGATGAGAGCCTAAGTTTTGGGGTAGTAAATATAGCTAAGCATTCTTTCCAGTAACTTCTGCAAATCTAGAGCAAAACTTCCTTTCAGAACTGTAGTTTGGAAGGAGTAGAAATGGTGTGCGTGGTTCAGTGTAATCAGTGTGCCCTGTTAATTGTGTGTGTATTCAAGGACCTGTTCTTGCTTAAAGTTTGTAGGCATCTTGGGGCTTCTTTATAGGCAGCTGGTCTATTCGTCAGCACAACGTTTGCTAGGGCCTATTAAAAAATCACGAGAGTGATTGTGAGTGAGTCCTACAAAAGTTTTCAGTTTTATGTGGTCTAATTGAAACACGTTAAAAAGAAAAGGGAAAAATACCTATTGCTTTTGTTACTTTTTGTATTTTATCAGAGGATGCATTGAGGTGAAAGTACATTTTATAGATTAGCCTTATAAGATTAACAATTTTATGGGCACATGAATTAAGAACTAAAACTTTCTTATCATTTTGGAACTTGCTTATTCTGATTTTTGCAGAAGTGTTATTAATCTTAAAAATCTCAGAACGTATCAAAATCATGTCCTTATTTTGAAATTTTACTCTTTAAACACTGTTTAGGTTTGTAAAATCTTAAATACATTGCCTGAAACTGTTCTTCCTGTCTTTAAAGGATACCTTGATTGTGTGGTCTGAGGCTGAAAATTATGATTTGGCACTTAGCTTTCAAGAAAAAGCAGGCTGTGATGAAATATGGGAAAAAATATGTCAGGTAAGTTTGATAAATGTAAGTGTGAGACATCAAAATAATCTTAATGTTTGTGTTCGAAGTTTTTAGGCCATTCTAGGAGGTGAATCTCTACATAGCAGATAGAAAGGGGAAACAAAACTACCCTCTTTTCCACCATCCCCAAATTTTGCATGTTTCATTTGAAAACTTTCTCCTTCCCCTCACCCCCGACTTTGATATGAACATAAACTATGATTTTTTTTTGAGCTTTTCCAGGTCTTTTTGATCAAAATAACTTTATAGCTCTGTTAGCCCCCAAGGAAGTTTTTCTCCAAAATGAGTGCTTAAAAAGTTTCCTAACAATTAATTTCATAATTAACTTTTTTTTTTTTTTTTTTTTTTTTTTCCTGGTTGTCCAGAAGGGAAAAACTTCCTTCCAAAGCTTTATTGTAGTAAAAAGAATGTATGAGCTCTTAGTTGATTTTAGAATGTATTTGCTATGGATTTGACTATATCATGTTCATATTTCTCCATTTTTCATTCTTTTCTTTCTCTTATCTCATTCTTCTGTTTATGTGTTGAGTTTCTCTAGAGAGCTTTTTTCCACGTAAATATGACACCATGCTGTTGACTGTCAGGGTGTGAAAGAATAATTTGATAGTTGAAGTAGGAGAGACAGCTCTTTATCTCTCAGAGCTATAATTCTTACAGTTTAAAGAAATGAAACGGTTTATATATAGTTTTACTGCTAGGACTGGATGACTATATAGTTACTGAATCAGCATTGTTAACATATCGTCAATTATTAACTATTGAGCAATACCCAGAAGAGTTTAGTCAATGTATTCATGAATAATAGTTTAATTTTTCAGGTGTTGGTTTTGTTTTTGTTTTGTTTTGTTTTGTTTTTAATTCCAAGCCTTGCAACTTTTCTTAATTGTTTTTGCTACGTTAGGTGGGATTTCTCTATTTTTTTCCAAGAATTCGTTCCCTGTGCTCGCTCTCTGTGCTGTTAACAAACACACCATTCTCTCCACTCTGACTTCTCTAGTTTGTTCTCATTGATTTCAGAAATAAAGCAGAAGAAATCTGGCGTCATAATTGCATGTGTTTAGATCCTGTTGTTTTTGTGTGTTTTTTTTTTTTTTACTCATGAGTCTTTTCAACACTTCTCTACTAACTTAATTAAGTATAGAAACGTTTCCAAGAACCTTAGTAGTCAAAGGACCAAAAGTTGGGGGCAGAAACAAAAAATGGGGGAAAGGGGAAATTCTGTGCTTGGGAAACACCCAGATAAGAAACCCAGCTTCCTCAGTCTCTAAATAAAGAGCTAGTATTTTTGTAAGAATCCAGTTTCTTTACATCCTGTTTTGAGGCCATGCTATTGTATTTTTGTCTAGTGTACTTTAAAGATCTTAAGCTTCCTCAGTCATTACAGCTTTTTCTGAAAGGAAAACTTTGATAGCACTTACACTGGCAGTGGTTGCTGATGTGGAAGGAGAACAGTAAGTGGGTCTTAAGAGCATTCTGGATTTTAATCTATATATAGACTTGCTGTTATCCATGGAGAATTATTTCTCCCAGACTGTTTTGCTGATTTTCGAGTTTAAAAAGTGCCTTCTACTCTTCCAGGCAGCACTGCCTTTCTGCATTTGACACATCAGATACAAGCAGATACTACAGTTTAAGATGTAATTAAAGCTGAAACACTCTGGTGCCCAAGCATCTGTCTCAGTTTTTTTCATTAATTTGTACTTTGTGCAGTTTCCTGGTTGTAGCTGTAGAGATCCCTCTGCGGGTCCTGTGCCTCCTTTTTCTGACAGCTCCAGATTTTCACTAGCCTTTTGTAAATGTTGATGTAGGGGTTTCTGTTCTTAAGAGCTTTGCAGGTTTTGCTTTGGATTCTGTCCCTCTGTTGAGTATTTCAAAATGATAACAGATTTTGACTTGTGGCTCTCAGTACTGAAAGCAGAGAATTTTTGACAAGACTGGCCCCTTCACTCCGAGCTTGCAGAAGCTTTGAGAAGCATCAAGACCAGTTAGACAACCCAAGATTAACATTAACAACCATCTTTATTCTTCCCTTTCTTTATAGAGAAATGAATAACTAATGTAGAAATAATTTTTGTAAGGCATTCTGTTTGAGGAAATCTTTGCATTATCTCCTGTCTTCCAAACCAGCTATACGTGATGTGACACGTACATTTGTACTTCTGTTTTGACCATACAGATAAAAAGCACATGACATTTAAAAAGGTATTTTTAAAAAGCATTGTAATAGTAATAAGCGTTAAACTCTGGTTTTTGAAAACATCCTGTTTTACAGGTTCAGGGCAAAGATCCTTCTGTCGACATTACTCAGGACCTCGTCGATGAATCTGAGGAAGAACGTTTTGATGATATGTCATCACCAGGTCTTGAATTACCTTCTTGTGAGTTAAGTCGACTAGAAGAAATTGCAGAACTTGTGGCATCTTCACTGCCTTCGCCGTTACGTCGTGAAAAACTCGCACTAGCACTGGAAAATGAGGGCTATATTAAGAAGCTCTTAGAAATTTTTCATGTGTGCGAAGACTTGGAGAACATTGAAGGACTACACCACTTGTATGAAATTATCAAGGGAATCTTCCTTTTGAACAGAACTGCACTTTTTGAAGTCATGTTTTCCGAGGAATGTATAATGGACGTAATTGGATGCCTAGAATATGATCCATCTTTATCACAGTCACGGAAACACAGGGAATTTCTGACTAAAACAGCAAAATTTAAAGAGGTGATTCCTATATCTGATCCAGAGCTGAAGCAAAAAATACATCAGACATACAGAGTACAGTATATTCAAGATATGGTCCTACCCACTCCCTCAGTTTTTGAGGAAAATATGCTATCAACACTTCATTCTTTCATCTTTTTTAATAAAGTGGAAATAGTTGGTATGTTACAGGTAAGTTTGAGAATTTCACTGTCTTTTTATTTGAGCTTGGACAGAGAAAGCTAGTTAATATTTCTTGGGAAGATTGAGGTGCTTCAGTGGATCCTTCACTTCTGTGATTCTGCAAGTCTTTTTGAAGTATTATGTAAAGAAAAAACATGGAATTCAAATGCTGAGCTGTTAAATGTATGTTCTTAAACTCCAGATTTTGGCCTAGATGCTCTGTAACTGATGATTTATGTGGAGCAACAATAAGCAGAATCCTCGGTAGGGTTGGTTAAAATGAATAGTACTGTTTGCATTTTGAAGGTTGGTTTTTGTTATTTTTTTTTCTTGTATTTGGGGAATTTTCAGGCACTACAGTTAAGGATAATTTTTTTTTTAAAAAAGGTCGAATTATTTCACCTAAGTTTCATAAATATAATCTCACGCCAGGATATAGCTGATTCTAATTTTGAAATTAAGGAAGGAAGTTGTTTGGGAAGTGCAGGTTCAGAATATAACACTGCCATAGGTGCTTGAATGTTTCCTTAGTTTTTCTTCTAAGTCCATAAACAAGACTGTATCAAATTACTAGTTTTCCATGACGTATGTTGTACTGCAAGCATAAAGAGATTATATGTAACTGATGCTTTAGATTTCATACTTCCACGTGTTAAGTATTCGGCACCAACCCATGAACTTCCTGAAGTGTGCAGAAGTAGGCAGAGGATCTTTGTGCTGGGAGCTTCTTAAAATTTTCAACAAATTCAGCAAATTGTTGCAGCACGTGTATTTTAGTTTGTACAAGTTAATTGTCATTATTGAAATTCTCCTAGCTTTTAAGGAGCAAATAGTCTTTGAAGGAGTTGTCTAATGTGGAGTTAGGGACAAAAGGGTAAATGCTGCTGATGAAGTTAATTGTTTGAATCTGCAGTTGAGTCTTAGTGTGCACACTGTTTAATTTCATGGAAAATACAACAAAGAAGAGTAAAAATGACTTTTGGAAGCTCATGTAGCAAACGAGTGTCAAAAGTAGGCCTCGTGCCTTTTCATCCACCACACTTGGTTGATCAGGACGCTGAAATTACTGAACCCAGTCTCTTGGGCTCGAACATGTCGTGTCCCCGCGTGGAGCAGTTGATAAGCACCAGGTACACGAGGCAGCCACCTGGGCCTGGCGGCTGAGGCATGTGTCTTGTGGAAAGACCATCACCTGCTGGAGCAGCCACCAGAGGCCACGTGGAACACCTTGGCCATCCTAAATGCTACCAGGCCTCTTTCCTATCCATGTGTGTCCTTGATGAGCAAAGTCACAACATGTGCCTGCCTGAAACAGTCAGAAAGCCTTAATCACGGAGTGGCCGGTTAGAGGGAACGCACAGGCCTGACTTGGAGAGTGCTGAAAAGATTTAGTGAAGGTGTTTCCACTCAAGTATCCGGTATGACTGGTGTCTCTAAAATAGCTCGACCTCTTTGCTCGGGCTGCTAAAAACAAAGTCCTGAGGGTGATATGCGCTGGCTTGAGGAGAATAATTATTCTTGGAGTCTTGGTTCAGTGGCTGAATCAGAGGGGGTCTGGATTGTTGAAACTGGGCAACTAGAAAGGGCACCTGGTGCTGCAAGATCACTAAGGGCATGCTTGTTAGAAATCCTGAGGTAGCTTGATAAAGGACTAGTGGCTGATTAGCTTCCTTTTTTCCCTTCACTCTTAAAGCCAGTGTTAGGATGACACAGGTAGGGGAAATTTAGGTTAGAGTATCCAGGTTCTGTGTGGCTGCCAAACTTGTCGGTTGCAGTTCACAGCTGAATAGCAGCTCCCATCTGATTTTCATTTCTTGTATGACTGGAAGTTTCTGAACTGTATCTTAATTTTATTGCTGCTTGTGATTGAGAATAAAGAATACTCCGTGTGTGGTGGAGCCAGGAGAACTAGCATTGCACAACTTTCAGAGGAAGAGAAATATTTCAGATTGTTCAAGTGCTTTCTATAGATTGGAGGAGCACAGGGTGGTAACATAAGGAATAAAACGTATCCTCTGGTACTTTGTGTTTGCTAGTCCTCTGATAGTACAGCTGGTAGAGCATTGGGGGGGGGCTCTGTAGTTTATAACTAGGAGTCTGTTTGGAACTGTGACAGAAACTTTGCTGATTAATTCTTGTTTTTGAGGGAATTAAAAGAGGATATCACAAATTGCAAGGATATTACATTTCTAAGAGATTAAAAGGCTTGGTTAATTTTTCACATTCTCATAGTGTAGTTGTAAGCCCAGGTTTAAGCCTACTTACCTGGCATTTATGTGTTCTTTTATTTATAGAGCAGTGTGCCAGGTTATTCTTCTCTGTAATCTCTGTCCCTGAAGTCTCATTCTCCCCTTTCCTTTCTCCATTCTCCATTCTCACAGTCCCTGTATAAAATGTGTGATACTGGTGCTCATTCCTTTATGCAGAATAAGTAATATTCTGATATCAAAATTAAAAGACTGCTTTTGTTGATTTCACATCTATAATTAATTCTTTATGTATTTCTTCTTTTGGTGTGTGGTTTGATATGTATTTCTGTAGCTGGCTGTATTACAATACTCTGGGGAGGGGTTGGGGGAGCTTATTTCATGACAGATTCAAAGTTGGAGTTCCTGGCATTTGTTACCATAGGTCTTAGGAGATCCTGGTTCTCCCTAATGTTCTGTGTGTATTTAAGAAGCTGTTTCTTTCGTCATTACTGAAGAGTTTCTGGGATGCATCGTGGTAGTTTATTGGGAGGCACAGATGAGTCTCAAGTTCTTAAGTTGGTTGATGTGTCTTACAGCTTGTTGTGCTTCTGCTGTTGACTTTAGATCCTCTATCTGGGACTGAGGGTGTGACAGAAGAGCCATGTCTACCATAACTTTTACATCTTGCATTAAACGTAAAGATTTCTCCATGAGCAGCTGGTGTCCTGTGCCATGCAACTATTGTGCGTACGACTGGGCTGCTTTGTATTCTGTTCTTTTCTCTTTTTAAAGGAAAGGAGAAGAAAAATTGTTACCTCTACCATGAAAAGATAAGTTCTGAAAGGGCCCTTTTTGTGTCAGGCTGCATGTTAACTCAAGTGGCACTTTGTGATACCCTCATCTCAGGTGAACTCAACCATAACTTACCTACAGAAAAGTGACTAGAAATTTGTACAAGACTGCAGATCATGCCCTATGCTTTTTGACAGACCAGTTGACTTTACTCAAAATTACTTCTCTGTTCGACTTAAGGCGTTTGGTGTCCAAATGGGACTCCATTTAAGGTCAGCTTTTCAGTTGTAATTAGTTAATTCTGTAAATTTCACAAACCTCTGGAGGCTTGTGCAACATTATGCTCATTCTGGCTGCGTATTCTCTGGCTGAGAGGTGTTGGACCTCTTTGAAAAAAAGAGAGATGTATATTCTCTAATCGTGGAAGATAGCTACTTACTTTTGCTTTCTTTGGTAGGTAAGTAGCTTACACGCCCTGTGGTAACGCCAAGAGTAGAGAATTGGTCGACTTTGGTACTTAGGGTTATGAACGTATTCTTCCCTCCTTCTTCGCTAAGGTTAGCTTTCCCATAACCCTTATAAAAATGCTTATGCTGGTGGGCTTTTCTGAGAAATGGAGGTTAGTGTATTTGAGGTGTAGTTGTCTTAAGATCTGTAATTTTAAGTAACTTCCTCAAGATCTCACTATGCTAGATAACGTTGGTCATGATGGATAACAAACCCATGCCACCAGCGTTTCCAGCCTGCAGAATTGGCTGCTGTAGAAACCTACCCAGCGACAGGTTGTACAATTCGCTGTATGGAAGATGTGAAAGAGGTGTATAACATTTCTTTCCAATTTCAGCCCCTCCTAATATGCTCTCAGTGCTTGGGGTCCAGCCTGTTCTAGTCTTGGGATGTCATAGCCACCAAGGAGCCTTGCTGAAACACGGAGCTCGCCCAGTTCTGAGAGTGGGGGTGGGACAGGTAAGTGGTGTTTCTTACTTTATATGACGCTCTTTTGCAATTTTAAAAAATACATACTAATGTTTGCACTGGAGGCCACCAGTTCTTTCCCTTTGTATTATTAACGAGTTCTTAAAAAACAAAAACTTGCAAAACTGCGCCATAGAGTGAGCAAACACCATTTCCCTCTATCCTCTACCCCCTCCACACTGGCGTGTTCTTTTTGCCAGCAAGATCCCGTGGTGCTTTTATCTTCCAGGATACGGGGTGGTGTTAGGGTTACGTTGAGTTTATCTGTCTGGAGGCTAGAGTCTTGTTTTTGGAAAGTGGAGACTGGAAAGGGAAAATTGGGTATATATTAAAGCAATGTGTGTGCCTAGTACAGCAATGATCACATGGCATTGCTGGTCAGCTTCTTTAAACACAGAAATCATATTGCTGAGAGCCCCTCCCTCCTTTTTCTTTGCTAAAAGATTGAAGGCATGTAGGTACATCTCAGTGTTTTACTGGATTTCTACAACAACAGGCTGTTCTTCATTTAAAAGGTGTTTTTACAGAGGTACTTCCTCTTAGCAGAAACCCAGGGCTGTAGATGTGAATTGGAGGGTTGGTGGTTTGGAGGAAGACTTGTGGCTGCCCATGTAGGCAGTTTTGCCCACATGTGTGAGGACTGGAACATCTCCCCCAGGTCTGATGTTTTGCAGGACTTAGCTCAGGAGGAACTCGGGAGATTTCCTTTGCAGCAGAATTTACCTCGCAGTAAAGCGTGAGAGAATGCCACTTGCTGTGGGAAATGTCTTAATGAAAGAAGTTTGCAAGTGGTACACTACTGATGGCTGGGGGGAACGTCTTCATTGAAGAAAATGGGTTTTGATGTGTGCAGAAGCTCCAGAGGTGATCAGGTGGATCCTGCTGCTATTTCAGCGTGTTGCCTCGAGTGGAAATAGCTTGGTGATAGCAAATGAAAGCATATGTAGGAAGACAGGGTGGGATAAAAGAGACAAAACCAATAGAAACTGTGAAATCTTCTGGTATGGTAGCAGGAAGGAGTGCACGTTGGAAACTGTAAGTTTCTGTTTGCTGGTAACACCTAATGAAACTTTTTAATTTCTGGGCTGAAATACTATTTCTGACTAAAATGAGCATGGAGATGGGAAATAGGATGGAAAGTATACTCTTTTTCAGCTTAGGGTTTGCTGATTTTCTTGGATTTTTTCTGAGAAAGGGATAGTTTCTGTCATTTATGTGTAATCACAGACGCGATGTGTCTGTGATTAGAAGCCTATTTTATAATAGAAGCCTTTAATAGAAGCCTATTTAATATTAAGCATTTAATATTAAGCAATTAATAGAAGCCTATTTTAGACAAATGTTTTTAAGTGCCTTTTGGGAAAAGAATGAATGCTTTGAAAATTGATTCACAAATATAAATACTGCATTTTTAGGTGATCTGTAGGTTTTCTTGTTTCTAAATTCATAAATGAGTTCATGAAGATAAATTAAGCGAGGCTTAGTTTATCTTCATGAACATGAAAATGTATGAAATCCTAGCAGTGTGCACTTAGGTCCTGCAGAAGCATAGATGAAAATACTTTTGGAAATACTTTTTGAAAATATGCTTGGCATATGCATATATGTATTGCATAGGTAATAATTTTTGTGCGTGGGGATAATACATAGCTAGATTGTATAATTACTCTGTAAGCTATCTTTATTCTTTCTAGGAAGACATGGATGATTTTGCCAGCTTTTCATATATACACAAATTCTTGTCTTCATTAAGAGGCCAAATACTGCAAGGAATGATGCATTTGTGCTGCGTTTACTTCACAGACAGGTTTTTGAGGGATTTTTCCAAGCTGGAATAAAAAAGCAGGAGACGTTTAAGCTCGTGTGTTTGTAGCATTTGGTGTTGGTGCTTTGTGCCTTGTAAAACATGAACTTTGCTCTCGTCCTCTGCGTTTCCATAGATCATGGTGGTGGTGTTCAGGAGTGTAACTTTAGACAGGTGCTCTACTCAGTAATCTTAGTGCTTGAGAGTCCTGTATTTGAATGTTCATTGCATTCACAAGTTTTCTATAAATGAGAGATTTTTTTCCATCAGTAACAACCTATCTGCCTTTGGTTAAGTACCTGCAATGAGGCTGCAGCTACCTGCAGTTCAGGGCTAAGCCACAATGGCAGAGTTAATAACAGCTTGTTTGTATTTCCTTGGGATAACCACCACTTACTGCGTGTTATCCCTGTAAGGAATTTGTCAGGCGGGATGTCTCCAACTCACTCATTGTCATCTGACTTCCACTGACTTTAAATGGGATTAGAGCTGTGCTGAGCCCTAGAGGTTTCAGGTAGTGCTGTTCATTTGAAATACAGCGCATTCAATGGAATTTGGGAGAGGAGATCACATTGGTGTGGGAAAAGTGTTTTTCGTTTTTCCCCTTCAGTGATCATTCAGAAGTATTTTTGTGGCATTAACTTGAACTTACTTCCAGGCTTTACGAGGGAGGTGAAAGCTTCCTTTCACAGTTCAGGCTGGAAATGGGGTTACGCTGCCCAGCTGGGGATCAGCATGCGTCTGGTTGATGAAATTGGTTCTACAGCGAGATCAAAACAGCAGTATTCTTAAATGTACTGCTAATAGAGAATAACTTGCACATTCTTTGAAAGAAATGTTATCATGCTTTTTTTTTTTTTTTTTTTTTTTGGAGTAAATAAATATGTCTGCTGTAGGTTAGTTATGTTTGCTCTCCTGTCTAAGGAGTTAAATAATAGATCAGAAAATGTATCGACCATGTAAGAGCTAGATAGCAAGCAGACATCCTTGCGTTCTTTCCTCACAGCTGAAGTTGTTTCTGGAAATCAGTCCTTACTAGTTAATTGTTCTAAATGTGTATGACTGCTGAAACCTGGAAGTCAAATTTTAGATTTCCAGGGCTTGATCTTCTAGAGCGATCTTCTCAATCAGCTTCAGATGAGGCTTTTTCTATCTCTTTTTCATTTGCTTTTGAAGTAGTCACAGCGCTAGCACCTGAAATTATGTCCAGGACTCATTCTTTGCTCATTGTCACCAGACTGTTGGGTCCCATTAGAAGAAAAGCACAGCATCAAAACAAGAGGAAACACGTGGCATACCCTAAATATAGGTTTTGCCACAGAGTGTGGTGAAATGCCTTGTAGGGTAGCGGCTCGTGCCAGCCTATTCTGGGTTTATCTGTGCTGTGCAGTGCCACGCGGGGATCCTGGGCTGGGTTTGAAGGCGTTGGAGCTGCATTAGCACAGTGTGCCACCCTAACTGAGGTACTCGTTTTCTCTGCAAGGCTGCCTGGATGAGGTACCTAGAAAATTGGCAATATAAGAAAGTTTATTGGATGCATGTAAGTGCTTCCACCATTCGGCATTGTGATATGTAAACATAAGCAAGGCAACTTGAGTTTCTAGCACTGTGGGTTTGGGATGGGCAAACAGCGTGCGGCATTACTGACTTCATAAGAAACAGCTCAGCATTCTGGCAGATTTTGAAATAAATCCATTCGGATCTCATGTGAAGGTATCTTTTTCAAGCAAGTGCTCTCTATTACAGTATAATATTGGGGAAAGGATAGGGGAAGGTTCATTTCTGTTTTATTAATCTTCTAGCTAAGACTGTAAAGATGATGAGAAGCTGAGTACTGCTGTTTGTTCTGTTCTAAAGATACACGTCTGTAATGTGCTGGATGCTGTTTGTGGTTTTGCTAAACTTCAGCAGCATGAAAATTAACTGAACGGATTTTGATAGTTGCCAGCCAGAATGCCCAGTAAATGCTGTATACATCGGGAACAGTTACTTTGTTTTGGTTTTCAGAACTTACCCTTTTCACAACACTGGGGAGAGTCTTACCTTATTCCTGCTCTTAGACAACTTCATCATGTTCTTGGTGTAGTTCCACTGCAAAGATCTCTGATATCCCAAACCTGAACAAATGTGTGTAGGGCTGAGTATCATGCATATCAAAATACATCAACATTTGAAGCACAAAGGTATTGTAGTGTGTTGTAGCATGAGAGATGTGTTACAAGGGGGGAGGGAATTAGAGAATCATAGGCAAAATGAAGAGGATGGCAGTAGAAGACAGAAAGAGGTCAGCCGAAAGGCTACCAGAGATACATCGTAACTCAGAATGAAATTGGCAGAGAAAAGAGAAACAAGATTGATACTAATTTGTTTGAAAAATAAGTTCATGCTGGTGTGATTAAATAAAGTATGCAACTGTGTGTTCTCTTTTAACTGCAGGAGGCTTGGTTTAGAAGAACTTTGTTTTACACTTGGATGCCTTTTGATATTGTCAAATAAACAAATGGTATTGTTTTGCCTTTGTAGGAAGATGAAAAATTTCTGACAGACTTGTTTGCACAACTAACAGATGAAGCCACAGATGAGGAGAAAAGACAGGAATTGGTAAGAAATCTGTAAAATGTACATGAAAGGGACAGTTACTACAAAGCGATAGCTATATCTTTATTTTAATTACTAACTACTGTGGTGTTTCTCTGTTTCAGGTAAATTTTCTGAAAGAGTTTTGTGCATTCTCTCAAACACTGCAACCTCAAAACAGAGATGCGTTTTTCAAAACCTTGTCAAATATGGGCATACTGCCAGCACTAGAAGTCATATTGGTAAGTCAGCTCAATATTCTTTGTGATAACAATTTTATTTATCTCCAGAGAGGTTTTTTAAAAAGTGAGTATGCAAAACATCAGTCACATGGGTTTCTTAAGTGTTTGCTTCATTTGACTTATCTTATCTTGAGCTTTAGGATGTTCAAAAATTATTTTTTTTAAACTTTAAGGCAGTTACAATATGATGTTGGTAAGTGCCCTGGCATTCTTCTATTTTTGTTTTTTAATTCATGCTCCCATCTTTTTGTGCTCCTTGGTGTACAATTAAGAAAGTAGGGAAATAAACCAACAGACAGAAGAGCTATAAAATGTATTCTCCCCAGTAGCTTTGTACAGGAAAGAGATTAGAGTCCAATCAGTTTGGGAATACAGTTTCAGCAATAGTTAGGTATGACTTCTTGTAAATAGGAATTAAAAGTTATGTGATTTCTGATTTTCATTCCTTTGAGACCAGTATTTTAAGGAAAAAAAATACTGTATTTGACTTTCCAGGGTATGGATGATGCACAAGTACGAAGTGCAGCCACTGATATATTCTCATATTTGGTTGAATACAACCCATCCATGGTACGAGAGTTTGTCATGCAGGAAGCGCAGCAGAATGACGATGTAAGTAACGGCTCCCCAGAAATGTGTGTATTGTTGTTTTCTGAAATTGCTGCTCTTATTTACAACTCTATTAATGAGGTGAACCCTTGTCCTGAAGAAGTATGGAATCTAGTCATATGATTACAGACCAATGAACTACCACATTTTTAGAAGTTCTGTTAGTCGGGTGAGATGATTGTTTGTTTGTTTGTTTATATATTTTCTATCCATTGTGTGTAAAGTAGAAGTTACTGTAAACCACTGTTTCGGTGTTATCATTAGCAGCCATACAAGAAAAACAAACTGGTTTTGATTGGTAGCCTCCTTAAAATGCAAAATATAAAATTAAGCCTTGATCTTAGCCTGGACGCATATTTTAATTAATATATAAGAAACCTGCTGCCTTCAGTTTTCTATCACACACAATGGAAGTAGAGTTATGATTCTCAGTGTTTCTGGACGCTATGTTTTCTTTTTTTTTTTTTTTTCAAACTGAGGTTTGCATTTCCTGGAGATCCTCAGTAAATTATTAACATGGAACTCTAGCACACAACTGTTAGTAAGAAAGGTAGTTCAAAGTAGCAATCAATGGAGAAAAAATATTGTGCTGCCTTTTCTACAGAGGAGATAGTTGATATGTTTTCTTGTATCTGCCAAAAGCATGGCTGAGGACAGGAAATAGTTTGTGCTGCTACTTCTGTGCTGGAAGACAAAGAAAGGGGCAGCTGGGACCTTGTATGCTGCAAGTGCAGCTGAGGTACTGGGAATAGGGCTGTTGGTTCCAGCCAGTTGCGTTGGATGACTGTCCTCTTTTATGAGGGACAGCGGTAACCCAGCAACTTTAGTGTAGGGATTCCTAAATGTAAATATTATTTTCTATTTTTACATGTTATTCTTGTTTTCTGCAAGCACATGTTGGGGTTATTTTTAGGTGAAAATAATCTCATCAAGTTCAATAGCACAGCAAAATTTACTGTTGTATGTTCATGGAAATAAAACACTGGTATGTATTCTAGGGGGGGGGAGATACATCTCTAAACGTGTATACTCTGAAAACACTTCAAAAAATCAGTTGAATTTTGAGACTGTTGAGTCTCACTTTTTATTTCTGGAGTTTTCCTTCCAACTAAATTCTAAAGATTCTTAATTTCAGAACGATTTTAGTTGCTTAGAAAGATTCTTCTTTGCTGCTTGCCTTCTTACTGTTGAACAACTGCCCAGAATGTGTCGCTGGAATGTAAAGTTAACTTGATTCTCTTAGGCTTTTTCTTCTTTTTTGGGGAGTGGCATTGGAATTGATGTTTTTTTTCCCTCCCGTTAGGATATACTACTCATTAACCTCATTATAGAACACATGATTTGTGACACGGATCCAGAACTCGGAGGGGCAGTGCTACTCATGGGTTTGCTTCGTACCTTAGTTGATCCAGAAAATATGCTTGCCACTGCCAATGTAAGTAAATACCTTCAAGTACAATTACAGTTGGGCTTTTACAGTATTTGGTGATACGTTACATGCATAATATATTTTTTTTTAATTCTCCAGAAAACAGAAAAGACAGAGTTCTTGGGTTTCTTCTACAAACACTGTATGCATGTTCTGACAGCCCCTTTATTGGCCAATACGACAGAGGACAAGCCTAGCAAAGGTAACGCCGCTCTGGATGTTAAGACACAGCAAGGGCTGTTGAAGTTAGACAGACTGTTGATGTTTTGAACAGAGTAACTGTCAGAAGATATTTTTTGTCTTCTAAGATAACCTGAGATTATGATATATAATTCAAAGTAAAATACTGAATTATGAATTAGTCGTTTGAATAATTTATAAGTATAAAATTGAGCACACAGATCAATTTAAGAAGTGAACAGCACTTGCTGCAGCTTTAACTTCAGCAAAATGTTTAAACATTTGTATCATCTTGAATAACTCATGGGGCTGTTCTGTGACAAAGACTTGAAAACATGTACGTGATTTTAGGGTCAGGAATTACTAGAGAGGATCCAAAAGCACGCCTGAGAAAGGTCTGGGTCCAAAATACTTTGCTGATTTTAAGGGTGTTGTTTCTAGATCAGCCTAGGACAGCAAAGCTCAGTAATCAAGTAACTGTACTTTCTTGCTACTAGCAGCAATACTGTTTATTGATATTAAAGCACATCCAAAATGGATGTAAAATGGGGTACATAGATTAAAAAGACATGTGCTGTAAACTTCTTAATTAACTGTATAGATTTCCAAAGACTTAGTTAAATTAATCTAGATTTCCAAAGACTTAGTTAAATTGATCTGATATATCTCAACTTGCTTCAAGATGGTTTTGAAGTGAGATTTAAAATAATAAATTTCTATTAAAAAAAAAATAATATATATATATATGTATAAAATAATTGTATTCTTTAGTGGTCAACAATCTGGCACTATCTTTAACAAGGTAGTACCGCCTTCTAAAAAAGATTAAATCTAATGTGTTTAATTTATTGTTTCTGTCTACTTAAAAGCAGAATTTGAGCTACTTTTTTCCATATAATGATATGACTTTGTCCTAGAAGTATTAAAAGAGGCTGAGATATTTCTCTTCAATGCTACTTTTGTTAAAAGTGTAATGGTGTAAAAATGAAATGGATTTTTGATGGTATGTCTGTAGGTGTGTGAGCATCGTAATGAGATTTGGCCAAATAAAGCTGACCTAGCCTTGTCTTAGTGTAAAGTTCTGTACTCTCCGAATCTTTAGACACTGATGTAGGATAGACAAAATGTAATTGTTTCTGTATTTGAGTGGGTTTCCTGACATAGGTGTACAAATATGAAATATCCAATCTGTAATAGGTTTGTTCAATTTCTGTTTTAAAGAGTAAATATATTCTATGTTGTATTCCCTAAACTATCTGTGGGAAAATAGAAGAACTTATGAATGTTTACCTGACTGCAGTTGGATATTTGAAGTTAGATTCTGAAAGCAATATCCTGGATATGTTTAACTGGATTCGTTTTGGTTTTATTACAGATGATTTTCAGACAGCCCAGCTCTTGGCGTTAATACTGGAATTGCTAACTTTCTGCGTAGAACACCATACTTACCACATAAAGAACTACATTATTAACAAAGACATCCTGCGAAGGGTACTTGTTCTCATGGCCTCAAAGCACGCTTTCTTGGCATTGTGTAAGTTAGAACACTAAAGAATAAAGTAATATTTTGTGAATGTGAATTGTTGCATATCTTCATTCTGCTGGAAGAAAACTTCACGGATGAGACGTTTTGTGGCTGAATACAGAAATTCTACTGTTATTCTCTGTGTTTCTCATACAGATTTATAGATGTCAGAATGAGTAAATAAGTTTGCATTTATGAATGTCTTTTCTACAAAGCACAAGGATTTTTCTTAACTTTCATATGGCCATGAACTGAAAATATTATTGAATATCCTAAGAGAACCATTGTAAGTTTTGATTTTTTTTGAGTAGAAATCATAAGAGGTATTTAATTAAAAATATCATAAGAGGTATTTAATTAAAGATACAGTTAGGTGACTGCTTTAAACAGTATTTTTGTTCAGCATGTTGAGCTTCAAACAGTAGTAGTTTCCTGACTGTGTTCAACACAGTAAAAGCAAAGGAGTGTGACTTAATTCTGGAGATCAGAAAGAGATTTTTCCAAGATTCAGCTGTGCATGTGCAAAACAAAGTCTTAAGTTGACTGAGAGTACTCTACAGTAAGAAGTACTTTTTCATTTTGTAACTGAATTACCTGAGCATTTGGATTTGGAATCCTTCTGTAATCATGTTTCACATCCACCTGGTTGCTAACAGAACATACTGCCTTCTAGAAAGATTATAGTCTTGCTTGTATTTATTCATGGTTATTTACATACTCGTGTGTGCTTTAGGATTTCAGAAAGAGCTTTAAACTGGATGTAAATTAAATCTTTACTGTGTGTATGAAGATCTTGTTTACAAATTTTAAAATGAGATATTTTGCATCCTAATCAAACAGGACTTACTTAAATGCAATCAAATTTAGTCCACTTGAGAAAATATTTTACCTTTGCCATAAGTCATTTCAAAAATAAAAACTACACCTTCATGTTAATGGTAATATAGTTAAATAGCAGTATATCATTTCTTCAGTGAACAAAGGGGGTTTGATATGCAGAATCACAGTGGAGGATTTCTTTATAATAAAATTGTCAAGTAATGTTCAGCGGTATGGTCAAGACTGTTGTAAAGCAGAGAATATCTGAATGTAAAACGTGGTCCTAATAATGTAGTGCTATAAAAGTACTGAGATTCCAAATTTCCCTGATACTGAGTAATTTATTTTTTCATTAAATTTATTAATGTTAAAAGCATAGCTTTTAATAACATCTCTGTTTTAGGTGCCCTTCGTTTCAAGAGAAAGATAATTGGACTAAAGGATGAATTCTACAACCGTTACATAATGAAAAGTTTTTTGTTTGAACCTGTGGTCAAAGCATTTCTAAATAATGGTTCCCGTTATAATTTGATGAACTCTGCCATAATAGAGATGTTTGAGTTTATCAGAGTGGTAAGTGCTGTTATGCTGAAGATAATTAACGTATTGCTTCATCTTGTGGTTCAAGTAAATTCTTTCTGTTTGTGCCCTGAATTATGCTCTCATGACCATCTGACACTGTATTTAAATGAACTTTCTTCTGTATTTTCGGTGTTACATATTTGTTCTTTCTTATGTTAAGCCGTACCATGACTTCAGAATTAAATTCACTTAATACTCAGTGTGTGTAACAGCAGCCCTGCTCAGGTTTCAGCATGCAGATTGGATGGGCGTGTTAAGATAGGAATGTCATTTGAAACTACTACTATGAAAACATCAAATACAGTTTTGCTCTGTAATGTCGATTCTAAAGAATTTGGAAACATCAGAAAGAGTTATGTCTTTTTTGATTTTTATTAATGGAGTGCTACAAAATCCTTTCCATGGGGAGTCTCTTAAAATATTCAGGCCAATTTGGCTGTCTGCACAGTACTCTTTCCTTACTGTTGTCTTTATCCAGATTCTGACAAGATGCTGTATAAACTGTAAATGTGATAAGGGGGGGCAAGCAAGTGCATACAGTCATGATGGAGTAAATGGGTGGGGGAAAACTGAGGCTTTGTCACCTCTTGACACCTTCAGTGCTGATGTCCTCTTTCCTCTTTGCATTTAAAAACCATTAAAATGGTTTTGAAGCTATGAAAAAGGTTGGTCTGTTCACCTAGTCCTGAATTTGGTGCTATGGTCTTTCAGTACTCTTTGGGATTGCATGCTAATTCTGTAGTTCATTCTATGGGAAAATAAGTCATCTTTTATTTTCTTGTCCCTATCACATAGATACCCAGGTTGCATTTCCAGAGTACTCCTGGCTATCTCTAAATCACTGTGGTCAATTTTATTTCCTCCGGGTTTATTTTTAAAGAGATCAAATTAAAAATACATATATATTACTTTTATTATTATTGATATTACTTTTATTATTACTGATAGATCACCATTCAAAAGAGTTGACCTTTGAGCATGCAACCAAAAAAGAAAATAATCAGTGCATTTAAGAATTATGTTGCTTTGTTTGTTCTTAGTAAATGGTAATTCAGGTGTTTATTCTGCAGTATTTTCCAGTGGCTGTGCAGCGGTACAAAAGCCACACCACACACAAGAGCAGTTTTCCTGTACCAGTATGCAGACCAGTATGCTAGGTTTAGCTCTTTACGAGTGGCTCTGGGCAGCCATAACAATTGAAAGAGCACAAAAGCACATTGGCAGGTTTCTATAAAGGACCTTGACAGGCATTGTGTGCCCACAAAGAAAAAACTTGTTAGTTTCTGATAAAAAATATCTTCCTTGCTCTCATCCTAAACAAATGCATTGAATAATTATTTTTCCATAATTAATTCATTTGCAGCAAAGAAACAGTGTGAATGCAAATCTCTATCTTGTGAACATATATATATATATTTTTTACTCTACTGGTTACAACAGGTAACAGTTAATCTATCAATATACAAATATTTATAAGTTGTAGTGGAACATAGTTTGCAGAATTGGTTCTGATATCATTTTCTATCGGGGTTTTAGATTCTATTAATATATTTTGAAGCATGTATTGCTAGAAAGTTGCTACTATTATACCTGTTTCTCTAATCATTTGAATCTCTAGATTTTAACTACACCTGTAGTGTAGTTTTTTGCATATGCTTATTTTTGCTTAAGCTAATTATTATGATGTTTTCAGTGGAATGTTTTAAAAATAATGTCTCAGTTACTTCTTACATTGTATTAAGAAGTAAATTCACTTGAACAAAAATAAGTCACTTTATGGTTTTTCCTTCCTACAGGAAGATATAAAATCATTAACAGCTCATGTCATTGAAAATTACTGGAAAGCACTGGAAGATGTAGATTATGTGCAGACATTCAAAGGACTGAAACTACGATTTGAGCAACAAAGGGAAAGACAAGATAATCCAAAACTTGACAGGTAACAGGCACTCAAATCTCTTATTATTTCTGGAGGGGGAATACTGGTGGATTTTTGTGTGATAGTAGGAAATGTAAGTGATTTATACTCTTGATTACATCTCAACTATCGTTGAATTTAATTGATCAATAGTGTGATTTTCTGATGTATTGCTTCAAACTGGTGATCAGCTTTCAGCTAACGTATTCACTTAAGTGTTGTTGTTCCCCCATTCCCTTCCTGGACCCCAGTAATAGTGCTGAGTTTTTGTATCCTAAACTTATGCGTACTGTTGTAATGAGGGTGGAAGCCTTACCAGTATCTGTAGTTCATTTGCTTAAATAACAGGTTCCCTTTATTTGATTTGGAACATTGTTCTGTCAAGAATTATCATTGTGCAGATTTTTTTTTAAATTCATGTCAGATTTCTTATTTTTGTTAGTTATGGGAATAGATACTTTAATAAGTGCTACCAAAATGACTGAGAAATTAAATATGCGAAGAAATATTTAGAGGATAGTTTTTGTCACTGTTAGAGTTGCAGACAAGGTAAAAAACAATTTGATACTACACTTGAATCATTCCTTCTGTTTGCCAGAGCAAAACTTCGCTTCCTTAGTACACAGTTACCCTAAGGTTAAAGGAGTAGCATTTGTAAAAATACAAAGGTTAGGACTTTATACTCAATTTATGTTTTGCAAATGGTGTTACTTATGTGTACAGTTCCATTCAAACAAAATGGACCGCAAGTGAGTTACTGTTCAGAACTGTTAGCAAGATCTATTCTTATTTTGTTGTCATGAATTAGTTTGAAGACGTGTTAAAATTATACCTGATTAGTCATACTAGGATGTCTTGAAATTTCAGACTTTTAAGTTGTTTGATTTCCTACCATCGTATTTCTTCAAATTAGAAGGTATGATTGTAGATTTGTTTTTAAATGTTGAAGCTCTTTCAAGAGTGTGTGCAGGATCTGCAGGTTTGCATAGTATTTTTTTTTTTACAGGTGACATAATTATTCTCACTCTGGTTAGCTAAGCTTATCACTCAAGCAACTGTGAAATTCAAACCCCAGGATTCTTACTTTAATGCATGTGTTGGAAAGAACCCCCAGTCACTTCCTTCAGTAATTTCAGTCTACTATAACAAGTAAAACATTAGAGTCTTTACTTGGTTTACATTGAAATAAGTGATCATGTGTCATTGTGCCACATTAGCTTATCCAGCAGAAAACTACAGCTTCAAGAAGGTTGTACCTCAACCAGGCCTGTTTTTTCTCTTCTTCCTACATCTTACAAAGTGACTGTACAAGCCCTGTCACAATTCATGTCCTAAGTGAAATAAACAGAAGTAGTAAAAATGCAAAAATAACAACAATCTGTGTACACATTTTAACAATGGAATAGTTCACTCAGGGAGGCCAAAATTTGTGTTGATGTGGGCCACAGAAGTATTCAGAAAACTGCCACTTAAGTAACAGTTTTCCACTGGGAGTAGAACTTTAATTTAAATGCAATTTTAAATGATGATGCACTGTTCATATAGATCCAGATGATAGTGTTGGCAAAAGAATTATGCAAGAATAGATTTAGTTTTAAAAACACATTTAGCATTCTGCTGCTTCTGTAAGGTAAAAGGAAGGTGGGGTGAAGATAGACCAAAGCTAATAATAAATCAATTAAATGGGGAAGGAAAGATAACACTTTGTATCCAAGCCCCTTAAGAATAAAAAATACTGATATTGACCAAAACTTGTGGATGTGAAAGAGATGTGAAAGGAAGAGAAAAATGTCCTTTTAACATACCTATTTTTTAAACACATTGGACCCCAAATACTGATGGAATATTATTAGAAAAAAGTCTGTTGTTTCTAAACTTTTCTTTAAAATTTTTTATTTATGAGTGTAAACTGTTATACCAAGCCTGAACACAACAATTAAGTGACATTTATTAAAGTAACACGTAACAGAGCTTCTAGTAATCTGCAGAATCTTGTACAGATACCTTTTAAAATGCTATTAGCAGAGCTATGTTATTTGATGCTTCAGAAGGAAAAGTTTTTAATGTTACTTGCACTGAAAATCCAAAGAAAGAGGCACATGTAAGAATGATTTGCTGTATTAAAGATGCTGTTATTTTTATTGTTCTACAGTATTTATATCTGTAAGCTGTCAGTGTAAATGTCAAGTAGAAGTTTTGATAATCATATGAGTTGGTTTTTTTTAATCAAAAGTTTTAAAACTTACTGTTCTGCAGCATGCGCTCCATTTTGAGGAACCACAGATACAGAAGGGATGCAAGAACCCTGGAAGACGAGGAGGAAATGTGGTTTAATACTGATGAGGACGATATGGAAGATGGAGAGGCAGTGGTGCCCCCTTCTGACAAAACTAAGAATGATGAAGATATTATGGACCCTATAAGTAAATTCATGGAGAGGAAAAAATGTAAGTGATGAGAAGAATAAGGCCGTATGGTTTACACAGGAGTCATAACTGCTGTTCTTTAGTTCTACTGCAACAAAGGATTTTTACATATTTATACTCAAGTTCATAGATTTTGACGTTCTGACTCTGAGCAAGGTGAACAAGTTCTGTTGTTTGTAAAAGCACAGTGATGCAGAAGTGTTTATTTCATAAATAATTTAAATGTTGATCTTAGCTGATTGTCAGGTTTTCCTTTGTCTTATTTCAGGTTTATGATTTAACATTTTCTATATAAACATTCAGGTGATGTCATAGGTAGAATAAGAGTGGCCGGTGACAACAGCTGCTAGGTGTGGTATAGAGTATGAAAAAAAAGTCTCTCTTATCACTCTCTTTAGCAAGTTGTACATAAAGTCTTAAGCATTTTCCCATACAGCAAAATGGTTTGTCATTAAATGTTTCGTTCAGTAATGTTGCATTGGTTTTGGTTTTTATTTTTTCTCTGCAGTAAAAGAGAGTGAAGAGAAGGAAGTTCTTCTGAAAACTAACCTTTCAGGTCGTCAGAGCCCAAGTTTCAAGCTTTCCTTTTCCAGTGGGACGAAATCCAACCTTACCAGTCAGTCATCTGCAAGTAACCTGCCTGGATCCCCAGGTTCTCCTGGATCTCCAGGGTCGCCTGGGTCTCCAGGATCAGTTTCTAAAAGCACATCTCAGATGGCAGCTATTACAACTAAGGTAATTTCGAACAGACATAGGTTGACTTCGTTGTTACAGGCTAGGTATTTACTTTAGCGTGCCTCTTTAGTTTGTGTGAATTCTGACATACTAAGCAGTAATTGACTGTACAGTTTGTGCTTACTTTTTCTCTGATGTTTAGCATTTTTCAGGTCTGACATGTATACAAAAAGAAAAGACATAAGTTCTTCTTATGCCCAAACTCTCACCAGAGAGTTTTTATACCATCTCGCTCAGTCAGTGTAATTCCGTAAATCTGAAATGGAGTCTTTACATATGGAGCATATTGCATACAGTATTAGCTTCCAATTTTCAACTGGTGGTGCTACAAAAAATGTTCAAGTTACATTGAACATGCAGTGCACTGAAAAGGTGTTAATGGATTCAGGCATAAGTTCATTTTTCAGTTACATACTGTTTTTTCAGTGTAACATACTGTTTTTATAAACAACCATTTTTTGTAAAAATGCAGTGTTCACAAACTAGAATCTACGTTGTTGGAATTGTTTTTTTCCAATAATTATTTTATAATCTTACTTTACGTATAATAAATTCAGTGTTATGCTATGTGTGATGGTACAAAATGTGTGTAATTTTTTTATAGAGTTTCATTTTGGTATATATACAGTTGACTGCAATTTTCTATTTTAGATGCCTGTCGTTAGATAACTGCATAAGTAGCGTGATCCTTGAGTAAAGTACTGACAGCTGCCATTGTAGTCAAAGCCTGGTTAAGCTTCAGAAATTGCAGCATACTGCAGTTAGAGAAAGTTTTTGAAGATCATGACACTTCTTCATGGGTCTAGAGCTGCCTAATCCTAAAATTTGTGTTTATTTGCAATGCAAGGGAATTTTAAATATTACAAGATTATGCTCTCATTTTCAGTTGCCAAGCTGTGTAAATTATGTAACCTGTATACCTTATTCATTTAATTATATACAATAAATTACCTAAATTACTTAACATTTAGCTAGCTTTTTTGAAGATAGACTGTACTTGTGGAAGTATCCTAATTGAAAATTCAAATTGAAGGATGCTCTGTATTTGTTTCTGAAGTGCTTCCAGATTGCATATTGCTGCAGTCAGCTATGCTTGGTGAAAGAAATTTGCATCTTTGCAGACTGAGCTGCAGTGTATACTTAGCAAAGCTAAGTAAATTTGTGGATTTTCTTTCTATTTGGAAATATCTCTATCCCATTGGATAGGTCAAGCCCCAGTTTGGATTTGTTCCTTTAAATATTTTTCAGACAATGTCATTTTCATTAATACTGAAGGGTTTCTTTTTGTTCAGTTTGATTTTATCCAAAACTTCATGAATCATTATCCATAATGTCAATAAGCTGCGTAAACATCATTTTCCAATAGAAAGGTGAAGTATCACCATGCAAAGTTTTTCTTGAAGTAATTATGTCTGTCTTTGTAGGGAGGCCTTGTTGGGCTTGTAGATTATCCTGATGATGATGAAGAGGATGATGAAGATGAAGATAAGGAGGAAACTTTACCTTTGTCAAAGAAAGCAAAGCTCGAGTCATCATAATGGCAACTGCTGAAGAACATTAACATTTGAGGGATGGATATTTTTTCCAAAAAACAAAACAAAACCCACAACAAAGCAGCAATCTTTTGTGAATTACTGTGTGTGACACAGATCAACCTATACAAATGGATTTCTGCCAATCAAGTGCCAATTCAAAGGAGCAGAAGAAGAGGAAATACTTCGTTAAGGGGAAAGACTAATGCCTTTGAGCTCTCCAGCTTGGACCACATGTTGCCCTTTTCTCAGGGAAGGAAATGGAAAACAAAAATGAAAAAAAAAAAAAAAAAAGCCAACAGGGCAGGAGTTTTGTTAGTGGAACTCTGGATTGGCTGGTCAGTTGCTACAATCAGAATATGCTTTCTTGGACCATGTATGAGACTTCTGAAGAAAAGGCGGTTTTTGCCATAATTCTTCACTAGTTAAGAATGCCAGCAGTTTCTTTGTATAAAAGAGACCTGCCTTTGAAATCGTACATTCTGAACATTTTAGTCAAGCTACAACAGGTTTTAAAAACCTCTACGGGGGAGGGCTGAATATAAAGTTTCCTCTTTTTTTTTTTAATCTGTTCCCTTTGCCCTTTAAACTGCAGAATTTTTTTTTGGAGGTGGGGGATTTGTTTGTCCCTTCTTGATTAAAGATTGAGTGGAATTCTAGATGTGGTCACTTTTGTGTCATAATTTTTTTTTTGCCCCCCTGAGTGTATGCTTAGTTGTTGAGTATATATTTGGGACCATTAAAATTTTTTGATGTAATATAATCTCACTGTTGTGCTGGTACCTGTTTCACCCTGTGTAATTTTGTTCTGCATCACAATTCTTAATATGTTTAGGATTTTATGGAAGATGGTATAGTTTTTATTGGAAAAAATCTTAATCTTACCACAATGTGCATAAAAGCAATACTATTTTGTGACTAAATATTTTATATTAAATTTTACATCAGCAACTGTCTTGAGAAGAAATTCAGGGAAATAGGATGGAGTCAAAAATACAAACCTATAAATATGAAATGAGTATTCCAAAGAGACTGAAATTTCATAACTATAATGGTAGACTAACTCATCGAAATGCAAGATGGATGATTTAGGAATACCAATATATTGACTCATTTGACTTAAAAAAATAAAAAAGGAGTAATTGAAGCTGAAGGAAAATGGCATTAGCGGTATTTTTTAAAAACCTCTGATTCCCTTTGGAATACCAATTTTAGTGAATCAAAGATGGTTGCAGAATAAATGCTTTACAAGAATACCATCTTTTGAAAGTTATTCTAATACTCGATTGAAAAACAGCAATTAAACTTTGGGTCTAACTCGATGACTACATTCTTTCCCCTTTTTCCAAACCTGAATAATATTAGTTATTAATTGAAACTAAGTGTTTGTGCTTCCTTACTGCTTTTACAGATGGCTTTGATTGGATGGCAGCGCTTCTTGTAAGTAGGAGTTTATTCAGTTCCCTTCCTTGCAAGAGAACCCTTCTTACACATATTTTCAGGAGTTGATTTCCTTTTCAGCAGTCAAAGCACCAGTGCTGCAACCGTCAGGATGTTACAGATGTTAAGGTATCATGTTCAAAGAGAAATAAGAGAAATTAAAATCCAAGGCTGTATAATAGGTGACCACACACACATATATGTTAGCAATCTGTTTTTGAAAGTTGGGTATTGCATGGCGGATTCTATGCTAACTACAAGTGTCAAAGCTTTTGTGCTTGAACTTTTATTAATACTTGTTAGTAATTTCAAATTTGAGTGGAAGTACACAGCAGGAGAAAATAATTAGCCATCTTTTCCTCAAAAAGTTCATTTGAAATCACCTTCCAAGGTCAAGTTTTGCAGTGTGTTGCAGGAACATCTGTGACAGGGCAGCACTCAGCAAAGTTACAGAATGCAAGAGTTGAGCAGTTGGTCACTAAAAGACTAGCCACAATCTTCTGTGGCAGTATAAGGGTACCCCGATGTCTCAAAGGCCTGTCTGAAACATCATTTCTGCAACTTTGGTATCATAGAAGATACTTTAGCAAGGAAATCTGGAATTCTGCAGGTTTTCTTGATTAGCCTGCATTTAAATCCTTCCCAATCTGTCAGGCTTTACTTATCATAAAGCCCTAGTTTTTTTTCTGTATTAGTCACCAATATGTTTTCCAGGTTATACCCCAGAAAGTTATTCTTCTGAGTAGCAAATGATAGAAGGAGCTTTTTTGTTGATTGTGTGTGTACGTATGTGTGTTCCTTCAGCTGTTCAGTGCTTCATTTTGTGTTGTTTGGTGCAGCAATCTTTCAAACTTTCAGGTACTTTCATAGTATTTACAGGGATCTTGGATTTTGGATTTCAATTGTTACATCTAACAGAAGAAATACTATCCTTAAATTACTGGTTATAGTCAAAAGAATAATGAATATTTTTGATCTTTATTTTTATGAAGCTTTAAAATACTGATGGCATATGTAGCTATGCATCTGTGAATACTAACTTGTAGTTGGAGAGTTAGTTGTCTTTCTAATTGCTGAGTCAGTGTTTGTGGCCTGACAGTACATGCCTACACTAGCACATATTCATGGAAGTTGGAAGTGGTCAGGAAGGAGGTGAGCTGGGGTCAGTAGTGGGTGTCTCTTGCCCAGCGACTTTCACTTTTGTATTCGTGAAATACATTTCAGAAAATAGAAATGGTGGGATTGAGAGAAGTAATGGGTATTAAAAAGTGGGTATGAGTTAGGTGATCAAAAATGAGGTTAAGAAACTGTTTTATTCTAGATACCTCTCTGGATTGATGTTTTTTTCTTAGTTTTAATACCACTTGTCTACATCCCAAGAGAGCTGTGTATATATATTGCACTAAACATGGCTCAGTAGTCAAATTTCAGAAGCTTTAATTGGAGAACTGGCTGCTAAGAATGTTTTCGTACTGCTGCTGCAGCTCCATTAGGGATTTAGATTCCTTTCAGCCAAGCATGTTACGTTCGTTGCCTTGCTAAATGATGTTTCCTAACATCTGTAGAGTGGCCACAGGCATTCAGCCTTACCTTTATCAACCATCTTACAGCTGCAGAACCATTCTGTGGCAGTGTTGTCTGTGCTAGAGTAGTACTGTGGGTCCACTGGCTCGAGGATATTGAGACCCACTCCAGGTAAGTTGTGGAAGCAGGAGGCCAGATGGATTACCACTTGGACTCATCCACAGCATAAATGTAAAACTGGGCAAGCATTCAAGACGGACAAGGAAGTGACCGGCAACTGAAGTTTTTCAAGATAAGTTGTCCACGTGCATGCCCTGCACCTGCTCTTCCTGTTTTCTATTTCTGGAATCCAGAAGAAATCAAGGGTCATAGTTCAGTCCGGACAGGACACAAGGCACATGGACGTGCTTCAGGTACACCAAAACCTTTGAAGGATTTGTAAAGCCTTAGTTCAACCACAGTCAGAATGTAAAGTCTGCTATCATACAAAGAAGACGTAACTTGCTAGGTTTTAGGAGGTGGCTGACTATCTGGCAACTTCGTATCTTGGTTTTCATATTGCTCTACTTGCAGTCATATTAATTGGAGCATATATGTGTGTTTTTTAAAAATATAAATTTTAATATGTGTTTTTTTAAGTATAAATTGAAATCAATAAAACTGTTCAGAGCTGGAATGAAGCCCCATGAACTGATGAGAAAAAGGCAATTTTTAAAAAAAGGATGGAGGACATGCAGTCTTCAGTATGCCAAGAGTATTTGTGAACGATGTAAAACCAATATAACCAGTGGGTAGTCTGAAAAGCATGCATGTCGAGTGATACTGGCAAAGGACTGAAATGCCTCCTGATGTACAGTGATTTCAGGGCAATGCCAGTAGTCTCACTGCTCTATACCCCCAGAGGTGTAAGGTACCAGACTGCCCCTGGATTTTTCTGAAGTGGTTCAATGCAAGCAACTCTGTGTGATTTGGGTTCAGACCTGGAAATTATTTGGCATTAGGGTGGAATTATGCTTGCAAACTCTGAATCTCTCTGTATACAGACTTGGGGTGATTTGGGCTGAATAACATTGATTTTGATACTCTGCTCGTAAGCAACTTTAAATGACTCGTGTAAAGGTACTGTGTCTGGGCTGTCCACATACAAGGGTTCAGAAGCATTCAGTGGTCGAGTTTATCTCTGCTGGTGGTGTTCTGGAAGTCTGCATACTGGAGTCCCAATGTTATGCTCATAAATTTTGAGTTGAGTTTAGTCCTTTCTCTTGTGGTTCAGATGTATATTTTATTGGCCGAAATCTTGGAAATTTGAGTTTAATCTACACTTACTAAGATTTATTTTAAACCTGCTGATGTTGAGTGGCCCTTTGACAGTGCTGTTGTTCAGGCGGGAGGCTGATGCTGTTCCCTTAGAGGGTTCACTGCAGCCTTCCACCTCCTGGGACAGAATTAGGGCATGTCCACTCTGTCACTGTACTGATGCTGAGTGGTTAAGGATCCCTGAAGGAAGCTACGAGCAGGGCTGTGCAGTTCTTTAGTCTCTCCATTCAGCAGGATCTGATCAATGTTGCGGCTGAGGACATGGAGGTAATTGGAAGCAGCTCCTGAGGAACCACCCCATGGAAGTCTGTGCAAACAACAATGAACATCTGGGGGGGGAACTAAAAAACATTTCCAATCTGCTTCTAATCTACACATCTGAAAACTGTGTTATGTTAAATCACCTTATCTTGAAACAAGCTTGTTTCCTTCCTGTGGCTCCCTCCAGTCCCCAGAATTCTCCCCACACAAAAGGAGCTTCCTCTGCTGCTGCTGTCATCAGGGTTTTGCAGATTAGCCCAAAGAGCTGGAAGCTGCGGTTCTTATTAAAGAAATAACTGCTGGGTAAAACTAACAACAGAGCATAGCTCTGAATGTATCTGAGTATATTAGCGTGTATGTGTTTAGCCTCAAAATGGAAATAAATCTTCTACCCCTCTAAGGTGTAGACTGCCTGCACTCAGAGTCAAGGAAGAGGTAAATGAGCAGGAGAGCTAAGTGTGGCAGCTGACAGTAGAGCAATACAAGTGTCTGTCTTTCTTTAGAAGTTGCTATATGTACATGATCTTTTTATAAAGAACTTTTCAAGTTTTCTTAGTGTTTATATAGCCTGCTATAATCTTAATCTAAAGATACAGGCACTAGTTCACCTGTAGAGTGCACGTTCCTTTGGAACCACGCGTAGAGAAGTGTGTATTTTGTAAGACCAGCTGTGTTGTGGGATTTCTTTTTGTCATCCCTCAGGTCCATACAGATGTTCTCCACTGCAAAGTGAGAATGACCACAGCCCTCACTGTCAGTGTACCTGACCATCTGACTTTTTGGTCGGTTTGGTGAATAAAATGGCCTTTCTCTATTGGGGCATTCAAAAATCAGACTTCCTTCCTGGGAGTGAGGTGCTTGACTCTAGTGACCTAAGCTAGACTCAAGCCTCTAGGATCTGAACTCCACTCCTTTAATATGTTCACCTTTCCTGATTAAACAGTGTTTAATTCATGTTAACTTTGTAGTAAGAAAGAGCTCCGTTTGCATGGCATCTTTCAATGCAAATTGTTCTGACAATGCTTCAGCAGAGGGAGATGTGACTTTGGCTACGCTGTACGTAATGTGGTATCTGAAGGAAATGGCTGGGATAGTGGTGGTTGTGTGGAGCTATGAGCAGTTCTTTGCAGCCTGTTGCCAATATAATGATGTTTGATTGCAACACCCCCAAAAAATGCATTCCTGCCTTATAACCTGGCAACACGTGGTGCCTCATGGCTTTACAGGGAACTCACTTCAGCCCCTTGGCCCTGAGTGCAACCTGGGACAAGTTCTACCCAAGTCACCGCCCAGGTAGCCTTTCTTTTGACACCTAATCACTGTATTGCTCTTCTGCTTTTTAAAACAGACTTAAGGAGGTCAAGATGGAGGGAGACCACTTGCATGGCAGAAGGGAGAAGCAAGGTACCGTTCCTGGGCTATCCAGCTGCGAGAGGTGAGTCATTTTGATGTCTGCAGCCACAGCTGCTTTTTCTGTCCAAGAATTGGATGGACCTTTTCCTGACATTGCTGTGAGAATTAAGAATAGCAGAGCTTCATGGTTGCATGCTAGACCTGAGGACAGCAGGCTAACAACAGAATCTGTCAAAAGATTCCAGGGACCTTTGTATCGCCAGGCAATTGTAGTAGGCCCTATGCCATGTGCTGATGGTTTTGTGATTGACTGCAAGATCTCTTGGTTCTTTTCATCACAACACATCACAACAATGGCAGAAATTCTACAAAAAAATTTTTTTTTGATCATATCATCCCTAATGAAATTAGGATGTCACAGGCATCAGTAGATTCTAACAAAACACATTCATCTTTCAATTTATATTCACAGCAAAGCAATGCTACTCAAACTCAGCCTCACTATAGATTACATCATGTTAGAGAAAAATAAATGAAATACATGCCTAAATATATGGCAGCTCTTCAAGGGATCCATTACTTCAGGAATGAGGGCTATCTGCTTAGAACACTGCGAGTGTAGTGACAAATTTCCAAGAATTGTGGAAAACTAATTCCTTTTTTTATGAAAAAGATTGGCAAGCTACTAACAATGAATAAAAACTAGCCAAAGAAAGCCAGCTGGTTGCCACAGCGCCTTTGGAAACTTCTTGTAGAGCTCTGAAATCACAGCCACAGATGGTTGTGATGGCAGGAAGAAAATCCGGCTTTTGAAATCCAGAATAGATTGTGCATCTAGGCTTCCACTACTGCAGCAATAATTGTGGCTCTTTTAGGGTGCTGCTGATATCATGTGTCTGGCAGCTTGTAGTATCCTACAGTCCTTTGTAAAATGTTAGCAAAGAATGGGTAGATCAGATGTGGAACAGGTTGAAGTTGCCTTCTGTGTTTCACAGAATGGCTGAGGTTGCGTGGGCACCCTGGAGGTTTTCTGTTCCAACACCCCTGCTCAAGCAGGGCCTCCTAGAGCAGGTTTCAGCACGTTAAGTCAGTGCACATGATACATAAAACATTGATCACCTATTTGTAAATTTTTACATATTCTTGTAAAATGGCTATCTATAGCCTGTTCTTTAAGGTTATTATTGGAAAACCACATTTTCATGCCTTCTCTCACAATACCTCAAAATGGGAGGTTTTTATTTCCTTAGTTCCTGCAGTTCTTAAAATTCTTCACATGTCTGACTCTCACACAAAGTGAATTCAGGGTGCTGTCTGAGCCAGTAGCACAGCCACAAATTTCCTCATTGCTGATATTATTCCCTGTCCCAAGAAACAGCTCTCCTCTTGGTAGGTATCTGAGATGGTGCTCCCAGCCTACTGTCAGCTACCTCAGCACCTAGGCTTTGTTAGCTTCTCCTCCTTATTCCTTGCACATGAATTTACTTTTCTTCAGCTCTAGCCAGTCTAAGTACTTTGCAAAGCTGCTTATAAAATATTTGGTTGTGCTTACATGTTATTTTTACCTGGACAAAAATGACCTCAGTGTAGATATTGACAGTCTTTAATAATTTAAACTCCAAAACAGCAGGCTGAGGAATGAACAATTCCCTTAGGGCTCTGGATCTTCAAAATCACATTTATATTTATAAGGGCATTGGCTAGCAATGATTGAAAAGAATTGATGGTGATGATTTGAAAATATTTTCTAAAGTGAGTGGAAATATACTTTCAAGTCATCAGTATTAAATCTACCCTTTAACATCCTGAAACACCACTGTTCCACTTGACATATTTTAGTTCTTTCTTTACTTCCCCATTTCCCCTTAGAGTGGCCAGTAACAGTCCCTAGTTTGGTCCTATTGGTTCTTCTGCTTATCTTGTGATTCCCAGTTAATGCTGCTGGGGTAACTCCTCTTTCAGCTCCTGCAAAGAGAGAAATTGAGGAACATAAACAGCCATTACCTGCCTCAGTTATGTTCTGTGCTTTGATGAGAACCCAAGTTTTTGATAATGCCTCCAAGCCTTTAAGCAATTATTTTGGTCCTTGCCTCTTCAGTAATCACCGTCTCAACAGATCGGGCCCCATTATGACTTTAAAACCTACTAAACACCTTTCCCTCTCTGCTATTACTTCAAATTACGTCCTTGCTGATTCACCAGATGTGTAGCTTGCATGTTCCAGCACACAAGCCCACCACTGTGGCCCACCACTACCAGCCTTTGTGTCTCATGTCACTTCAGCTTCTAACTTCAGTGAATTTGTTCCATCCCCTTTCAGGTTCGTGAGCGCATTGGGGCTGCTGCTGTGGCATTCATTGCCTCCTTGAAGAAGTCATGTCAAGGAGGTTACGCCATCATTCCTGCATTTGCCTTGGGTGTGAGTACTCCTCTGTTGCTTTCTAGTTCTTCCAGAGAGAGAGACCACTGCTGTTCCTTCATCTCCTCCCTGTATCTTTTGCTCAGTTATCTTTATTATTTGCCTCATGCATTTAACTCTGTATTTTTCTAGGGACCCAGACATCTATGAGATACCCAAAGTCTCTCCTCTTGTATTTTGGATTCTGTGTTATGCTAATCCTGTCAGGAGACTGTGCAGCTGGCCTAAATTTCAGCACTGAATGACCATCGCACCCTGTACCAAAGGTTAATGCTAGGTTTTCTGGGAGTTTCTCTCTGAATGTTTTCTTTCAGACCCCAGCCACAGAGCCTCAGTAAATCACCACCACCCCCCTGCATTCAGATTGATCTAAGGCACGTTAGCAAATATTGCTGGGGTTTTGTTTATGTTTGGGTAATACAGTTTTGTTTCTTTTTAATTTTCATTCAGATTTTTCTAAGACAGCTTTTTTACTAGCTGTCACCAAATAAAATGAACAAAATGGAAAAGCATATTTCAGAATCAGATATTGCAAGGGCCAAAGCTATCTCCTGGCCACCTTCCTTTTTCCCTGGCACTCGTTGTTTGCAGCTCCAGAGCCTATTTAAAGTAAACCTGCCCCACAGCTGAGAAGCTGGTTGACGAACAGTAGAGTCATATTTACAAGAAAGCTGCTTAACGACAGTCCCGAGCAAAGGAAGAGAATGAAGCCCTTTCCTGATTACCATGAGTTTAACTCCCGTATTGTAACCCTGTAAATTCTGTTATTCCCATCCCTCGGCAACTCGGGCTTCCGAGGGCGGTGAATGGCGGAGCTTTGTTGGTGGCTGTAGTGGTTGCCAGGGGACTGCCTGCGGACGCTGAATCACGCCATTTACAGTCAGCCTCGAGGAACATTTGGAAATGCTCGAGCTTCGAAATTTCCCTCTGTGGTCTGTGCTGCTGAGAGTGGAGTGCTTTGTGGCTGTGAAGAGCGCTTTAGAAACACACACCGTGATAACAGGGGTGTTAAAAATTCTGGTGCCTCTAGCTGCTTGTACACTGATGGTGCTTTAAAATGTTGTGCTGATGCTTCTTGCTCCTCCGATGCTTGTGTTTTGAGTTAGGAGCTGTCAGTGCGCAAGTGGTGTGAAAACAAGTTGTTGCAAGTCACATTACATGCTACAAATGTGTATTTTCCACGCTTGTTTGCTGTAAGAGGCATGGTTCTGAAATACAATTGTATTTGTGTATTTGAATCTGAGCTTTCCTGGATATATTAATTGGAATGTAATTTTTTTTGCCTGCTGTGTGAAGGCAGCAGCTTCAGGTGCCCCAGAAATGAGAACTCGGCCTGCAGTGGGAGCTTTCACAAGTGGTCTTTGATGAAAGCCAAGTAGCTAAAAGAGCTGACACCAGAAACCAGGTCACAGTTTGGAGAAAGCACCGCAGGCCGGGCTGGGGCTGACAGGGAGGGGACACAATTCCTGAGGGGAGAAAAAAAGCATTTGGCTTGGGGGCCAAGAGCGAGGGAGTCTCCTGGGCCTGGGCCTCCCGGCGCTCCAGGGCAGGCTCCGGGGCTCGGGCCCCACAGCCGGGCTGGCCCTGCCTCAGGCCGCGGGCCCCGCTTCGCGCAGCGCCCGGCCCCGGCCTCGGCCCCGGCCCCGGCCTGCAGCACCCGCGGCGGCCGGCGGGGGGGGCCGGTGCTGCGCCCAGGGAACGGGCCCGGGCCCGGGCCCGGGCCGGGGAACGCCACGGAGCGGGGCCGGGGCTGGTCCCGGGGCCGTGCCCCCGGGCCGAGCAGGCAACGTGCGGCTCCCGGCCGAGTCCTGCGCCGGGTGAGAAACCGGGGCTGTTGTAACTGTGCTCCACGGCGCAGGACAACCCCTCCCTTAATTGTCTCACGGTTTGTGACCCCCATCTGACAAAGCAACTGTTCCTTGATTTTTAGGAGTTTCTGGAGGCTCCTACAAACGGGTCTGATTCAGGCTGTGAAAAGGAGGAAAATGTTCTAGCATTTGTATTCTGGCTTCTCTGAAGGGGTTGTGTATTTTTCAAATACTATTAAGTCTTTTTTCTTTTGACTACTCATTAACACAATCATCCTCCGCTTTAAGCGCCGCAACAGCTTTAAATTTTATTTAATGAAATATATTCACAAGACGGGAGATCACAAGGCTTGGAGAAGTTAAATTATAGCAGTCTGTCTCTCTGAAGTGTTGAGAAATAATTAATCATTCCCCTTCTCGACATACCTAAGCAGTTGTTACGCTTAAAAGCATGCTGCTTGTCCTTCTAGCTACAGCAGTGTCCCTGCAGCCCCCTTCTTTTTGCGGGCGGAAAAGCTGAGACAACATGATTCCCACAACACGAGGTAAGCGTGATTTAACTGCTTGTACCCCCGGTACATCCTCTCAAGGACCGTGGAGAGAAGTGGTTGCACCAGGTTGTAAGGGGCGGCTCACAGATGTCAGGTCTCTGGTATCGTGTTGGTCCACAAGGTTAAGGATCAAAACATGCCTTTATTATCATTAGCATGCTTAAATAGCACATTCACGAGCTAACTGAGGGCTGTTCCTGTATAATAAATGGGATCCATCCAAATGCAGACCTGGAGGTTTGGGCTGCCCCTGGTGTCTTTAATAAAGGCAGGGAGGTTTTCCTCCATGTATGCTTCCCCCTGTGGGGCTGGGCTAATGAAGCAGGCAGTGAGCAGGGGTAGTGCAGGCAGGAAGGTGCCATCTTCCCTCTGGCTGACCTCGCCTCAAAATGGCTGATGGGGGGTGACCAACTCGGGGCAACCCCTGCTCTGCAGCGTGGGGGAAGTTTCCCTTTCTCAGATGCCCACATGAGGTCTCACCACCCTCCCACTAATATATCTGTGATTTATTGCCATGTTTCCTGATTAACACTGACTCTACCTACACAGCTGCCTAAAATAAAGATTCTGGTGAAGCAACTCATTAAAACTGATCTTATGTGGGACAAGCAGGCTGCTGCAATGAACAACATTGTCTGTCACTCCGTAATGGATTGCTTACAAACTGCTCAGTTCCTACAGGCAAAACAACATCTGTCCCTCCTGACAGAACGGAGCTGCACACACGTGTGCCCACATCCCTTCTCGAAAACAGGGGTGGGAGATCCAGTGGTCAGTAAGAAAAAGAACTGCAGATATGATTTGCCTGATTTGGTAAGATCCAAAATGCGTTTTGTGAGCTTGCTGTGATTAAACAAGGCATAGCCAAAATGCACTTTGGAGGGATTGATGCACAGAGAAAGACTTGTGTGTGACAAATAGAACATGCTTGTTCTGGGGATAAATAAAAGGGTGTAGTCATCCAGATACAACTAAGAAACAGAAAAACTCCATTAGAATTACAGGAGAACCTCAGATTATCTGGAATTATTATTTTTTAACAAAAATAAGTAAGTTCTGCTCCTCCCCGCTCCCCCCCCCTCCAGGGAAATAATTTGCCTGCTGAGCGATTGCTGCGGGTGCTGGGCAGCAGCGGGCCCAGGGGCTGCTAGCCACGGGCTGTAGCCACTAGCCACGGCCCACGGGCTGCAGCCACTAGCCAGGAGCCGGTAGCCACGGGCTGCCAGGCGCGGCCCCGCCGTGCTCAGCCCCGCCGAGCAGCGCTGTCCCCTTGGCAGCGCTATCCCTAACAAACCACCTGATGCTGTGTGAGAACAGCCGAGTGCTGCTTGCCCCTCGCTTCGTTTTACAGGCAGCGGGCGTGGGCTCGCGCACACCCCCCATTTTTTCCGAGATTTCCCCTTTTTGCCCGCTGGCGCTGAGCGGGCACTCAGCCGCCCCCGCACCCCCCAAGCGGCCACCTCAGGGCCGGCCGGGGGCACCCTCCGCCTCGCCTCCTCCCGCCCCCTCCCTCCCTCCATTGGCCCGCGCCGGCCGCTCGGCGGCTCCCATTGGCGGCGGGCGCCGCCCGTCACGGCGGCGGGGCTGTACTGGCCGGGGCGAGGCCGCGCCCCGCCGCAGGTAGCAGCGGGGCCGGGACGGGGCCGCGCCGCGCGGGCTCCGGGAGCGGCCCCGCAGGAGCCTCCGCGCCCACCCCCCGCGGGCGGCCGCTGCCTCCCCCCCTCAGCCCCCCGCCGCCATTTCCCGTCCCCGCTCCCCTTCGCCGCGCTCCGCCGGGCCGGGGGGCGATGAGGCGCGGCTCGCCGCCGCTGTAGGCGGGCGCTGCCCGGCGGCGGGGCCATGGGCTCGGCGCCTTTGTCTGCCGAGTGAGCCGGCCCCGCTGCCGCGCCCTCCCGGCGACATGGACGTGACCGTGTCCGAGCTCCTGGAGCTCTTCCTGCAGAGCCCGCTGGTCACCTGGGTGAGTCCGGGGGGCAGGCGGCCGCCGGGCGGCTCCCGAGGCACCTGCCTCGGCCGCGGCGCCGCTTTGCCCTCCTTCATCCTTCCCTCCCCGGCAGGTGAAAACCTTCGGCGCCCTGGCGAGCGGCAGCGAGGACAAGCTGGGCATGTACATGGAGCTGGCGGACGGCGTGCTGCTCAACAGGATCATGCTGCAGATGTGAGCGGGGCGCCGGGGGCGGGGGGGGCTGCCTGCCTTTCGGAGGGGAACAAAAAGAAAGGGGCGAAACGCAGCCCTCCGTCCCCACCGGGTTTGCTTTTGCTGCTTCAGCTCCCCCTGGTTTTGCAGGGTTTTAGGCGGCTGCCCGGTGCTGAGCGTGCTCGTGCCCCTCGGGGGAGGCTGTGCTGCAGGGTAAATAAGGAAACGAAAGCGCCTCATCGGGTGAAGCTTTACTGGGGAGGTTGCAGCTGAAACGTGTCTATGTGGTCTTGTGAGATTTGGCATTAAAAACAGGTTGGCAAAGGGAAAACTCCACTTTGGTAGCTGCTGTATCTCTCAGGCAGCGCTGTAGAGATATGTCTCGAGGAAACTTACAAGTAGGTTAAAAGCCCGAACTGAAAATAACTCTTTTCTGTTAACACTGAAGTAAATTGTCGCTAAAGCACCCATTTTTAACCACATCCTTTCCTGCCGCTGCTCTGCTGCGCGCAGATCCTGTCTGTTTCTGTTTCATCTCTGTAATTGCTTCTAAATACTCTGAAATGCATCTGATAAAGAGCTGGCAGGGAAAGGTATTTGACTTGCAGGGGAGGAAGCTTCCAGCTTCACCCAGTTCTGGCACTGCCCTCTTCACAGAATGAAACCGAGTAAGGCTCCCAGTGACTTGTGATGTTAGGCCAACTTCAAGCACGTAAATGAAGAGTGTGTATTAGGTATTAGGGTCTTTAAATGTATTTTTTTTTTTTTTAAGTAACAAAAAAGTATGAGAATCTATGCCCCACCTGCTCAAGTTGGCAAGTTCTGTTATCTTCTGGTACCTGGCTGCTCCAGCTCTAAAGACAATCGAGCTTTCTTCTTGTTTCGTTATTACTAACGGTGGAAATTCTGTACTGGAACTTGGACAGTGAAGCTTTGAAGGTGCAGATTCATGATTCAGAAAAGGACCCAGATCAGTCACCCCACTTGGGGTTGATGCAGTAGTGGTGTAAAATAAAGTGCTAGTTGTAAAAAGAAGATGCAAATTCTAGCATTTCTGAGGAATAATTATGCTTCCAAAAGAGAACTTTCTGCAAATTGGAGCCTTGAGCATGAACTCAAAACGCAGATTTGTACCTTTTCCAAAGTGTGGGAAACAGAACTTTGCACCAAACGCAGTGGTCATATATCAGAGCAAACCAACCAAAACGTCAAGGACCCACAGTGATTGTGAGTCTGCTGCAGATTTAACTAGACTGTCACCGTTCTCTAATGTGTGAAAGAATTAATTATTTCAAAACAAGGAAAATGAACTTAGTCACTCCCAATTTTGGTTACTAAATGGGCAGAAGATTTGTGATATTTAATAACTGTAAGATTCTGAAGCGAGTGATAGATTTGAGAAGTGCTTTATCGGTTGACATATACAATAAACAAACTTAAGTATTCTGTAATTGGCCAGTTGTAATATCTAAGGTGACATAAAGTTGTTCGGGTCTGTGGAGCAACTTAATGGTGCTGTGGGGACAGGGAGTGAGCAATAAAAGCTTCTTGAAATGAGGAATTTAAGTGTATCGACTAACAGTGCAGGGACGCTAGTTGGAGTTTTCTCAGTTATCATGTTGGTGAGAAATGCCCTGGCATGTTTACTTGCCTTAGGGAGTCAGGAAAGTAAGTTTGTTTCTTCCAGAAGATAGATCTCTGCCAGCAGTGCCACAGTGTTCTTGAGGGAAGCACAGGCAGGACTGAGTAGGAAACTGACCCATTATTCACAATTGAAGCTTTTTTTCCCCTTTTTAGGCAGCTTTGGCAGTGTTTCTAATGATGGCGGGGGAGCTTGAAATTAAGACATTTCTACTGAGAGCCTGAAGCTGTTTAACTAAGGAAAGATCCTGGCTGTATTTATGTATTCTGACTGAGCAGGGTGCTGTCTGTGACCTTCATTTGTTCTGACCTAACCTTTAGAACTTGCAATGCAATTACTCCTTACCTGTAGATTGGGAAGGCTTTTCAAGGAGTGTTTCTGCCCTGCAAAGCTTTCAGAATAAAAAAAAATAAATGTGTTTTTAAAATGCTTGCTCACCAGTTTGGCAAGCCTTGGTCCCTGAGGATGACTCTTAGTGCTTGGCTTGAGATTTGATCCTGGTGAAATTGTATTAATGAGGGCCTTTAAGAAATATGATAGAATTTGGTATGCCATGATACCCTTCATTGCCTGAAAGCACGTGTGCCTGCATACATGTGCGTGCATGCAGAGAGTCAAATAGCTGCCCTCATGTTGTGGGTAGCTGTATTTCTTGCCTGTGTGTTGTTTCAGTTTTAGTTATTCAGGTTACTCTGTTTGCCTACTTACTGCAGCACAAATAACACGGGCATATGACCCTACATCTAGACACCGGGTGTGATGCAGTGCTTTGCTGCAGACCAACAGGTTTCTTCTGATGAAGGTTTCAGAAGCCAAATTCTTTTGAATTTCCTTATTAAAACTAAAATGCTTGTTGTCCTCCAGCTAAGCAGAGTTGAAGTTTCATACGTGGCTAGAAAGTCTGGTGGCTCTGTGAAGAAATCCAGATATACCTGTTGAGAATGAGTTCACTCAAAAGCAGGGCTGTTTGAGGTGCAGGGAGGGCTGTACTAGTTCAGTCACTCTCCAGTTCCTGTTGTAATAGGTTGGATTTCTCCCAAGTCTGTCAACTTGGAATGGGTGGAGAAGATCCCAATGCTGTGATGTTGTGGCGTTGATGTTTTTTAGATAGTGGGTTCATATCAGCAAGGCGACCATGTCACTGGGGGGGTGGTAGGTGACGCTTGTCCCTCTTCCTGCCTGTTGGGTCCCTGCTGTGTGGAAGGAGTGAAAGCAGGGCTGTGTCTTCACCCTGTTCTCCTTAGAGATGAAGCAGGCTCTGGCCATGGCCTGGTCAGTAGACAGCCAGCTGCTGGGCTCTGCTGCATGGCTTTTTTAGATGACCCCTAATGGCATGAGACCCTTCTAAAAAGGTAGCTAGAGATTGCCTCGCTTTGAATTATGGTGTTTATACAGGTAAATCCAGTAGGAAGAGGCATGCAGCAGCCTTTGGATTCCCGCTTGTATCTTAAAGACTTAACTTTTTCAAGTCATTTTGCTGTAAATGGGTGGTTTCCTCTTCCTGTGTTCAGTCCACATGTCTACCCCAACGTGTTCGTGCATGGAGGCCGCGTTGACTTTGCACATTTACAGTGGCAGGTTAACGCTCTGTGTGCGGAAATGCTTACGTGAATGTTCATAGCGGATCTGCTGTGTTTCTGGCAGATCTGTGTGTGTCAGGTAAATGAGCTTCTCTGTGGGCAAATTTTAAAGAACTATCTTAGGTAGTTGTGTATCACTTCCTGGTATGAAAGGAGCACGTGGTGACACTGAATAAACTGCCTTCAGCGTTACGGTTGCAGCTGTGGCATAATACCCCTGAGTGTAAGCAAATATTTACCCTGTTTAACTTCTTATTGGAAGCTCTATTTGGGAAATTATGTGAGGGGTTTATATGTGCAGGCACCTCAGCGCTCTAATATTGACTTGTTCTAATCCCTCTGACTGACTGTAGGTTCTGCGTTCCTGTTAAAACGTTCAGGAAGCAGAAGTTTGTGTCAGGAATACATCTGATTAAACCATTTGTATTAAAACCACATAAAAGTTCACAATAATGGATTTCTTGATTTCATTTGCAGCTGCCTCGGTGTGAGGTAGTCACTCTGCCTTCTTTAATTTAGACCTCGTGACAGGAACAGCCAAGGGGCTGGTGCCTGCTTCTTGTGGTTTGCAGCAAGCAGCATGAGGAATGGGCAGCTAAAGATACACATCCGTTCAACTTAAAATCACGTTTGAGCTTTCTTCCATTTCTCAGGCAATTTAGAATCCCCTCCAGCCTTCAGTGTCCTCGTTCCTCCTTGAGTTAGAGGAGGAAAGAGAATTATACGAGAATTGGGCTAATGCAGGCCTGGTGCATTTGGGGTCAGCGAGCTCCCTGCGGAAGGAGGTGCAGGTGCTGGCTGGGGACACAGATGCGGGACACACCTGGCATTCTGATCTGTGCTGACATTTGATGACCCTTCAGCCTTTGAGGGCTTCCCCATTAATTACCTCAATTATTTGTCAGAAACTGCTCAAATAGGACTGTCATTTTGAATGCTAGAAACAAAATACATGTTTTTTTCCCTGATTTGTTGCTTTTAGTTGATTAATTAGTGGCTTAAGGGGGTGAGCATTCAGGCACTGGTGCTGACAGCCCTACATCCTCTGAGCTCACGGTTCAGCTCCCACCTCCCTGCCCTTCCTTTCCTCTTTTTCAGGCTTTTTATAGGGGTGAAGGCATACAGATCAGAGGACTTATTTGAAATGCTTGTGTATACAGTGAGGCCTGAGACCTTCCTTCTGGTGGTTTGGCTTGTTTTTTTTACTTGTTTGGTGAGAGCCGCCCATGGTCACGCCTGTCACACTGCCTCCGTCCTATTTAGTGAAAGTCTTTGATCGTGAGGAGTAGGTGGTTTTTAAAAAAACATCAGGGCTGCAATTTTTATTTTTGCATAAGGGAAAGATGAAACATCAGAACTGGAAAAAAGAAAATCTCATTGAGGTTGGTTTCACTGATTTCCTTCAGATACATTCAGACACTGATTCTTTTGGTTTATCTGGTTACTGCTGCCAAATATCCCTCTTCAGTTTTCAGTGTGACTGCTGGGAAGAGTTTTTGCCAATAAAGCTCATTTATGAAGGAGCGTCACTAACTGAACAAGGCTATAATATGTGCAGTGCGGTACCAGCAGCGCTGTGTATTCAAAGATAGAAATTTATTTAAGCACAGAATTTGCCTCTTGTTGTGTGATTTTAGCCAGGCACTTTTACCCATTTTGGACTTTGTTTCATCTTCCCACCTTCCCCTGCAGGTTGTGCAGTCTGTGGTGTTTTGAGTACGTTGCTGTCTCTGGCTTCTTAGCTCCTCTGTCTCGTGCACTGAAGTCATCTTTGCTTCTCTTGAGGTTGTGGCTGTGGGATGCTTTTGGCACCTCATTCCTTCCTAGGCTTTCTCTCGCCATAAGCAGGACACCTCAGACCTGCTGTGTCAGCGTGTTGCCCCTTCTGATCCAGGGTTTAAAATAATAATTTGAAGAAAAGGATGATTAAGAAGCAGTGGGATGTTGATTGATGAGAAGGAACTGTTGGTTTTCCCTGTGGAGACAATAAGCCATGTGGTGGTTTGAAGTATGCAGTGCTGGCCTTCCATAGCTTGTGCAAAAGGGTCCTTTCTGAAGGCATCTGCAGTATGAATTTAGCTATACAGCATATTCAGCAATCCCAGGAGTCATTTTGACTTCTGTGTCTGTGAGGAGAAGGCGGGATGCCACCCGGGCTGCGCTTGGCTCCAGGTTAAGAGAACTCTGAGGTCAGGGCATTAAAAAAAGCTCTTAGAGCAACTGATTACCTTTAATGAAGATGATAGGATTTGCCTCAGAATTGCTTCTGGGGGCCCTTGCTTGTGTTAGTGAAGGGATGACCAACTTCAGTGCCAAAAGACAAGCAGGTCTTGTGTTGAAAGCAGGATTTTTCTGTCTTAGCTGCTTGTGAAAGCCAAGTCTGTAACTGCTGAAGAAATAGCCTCTCCTTTGCTGTGTCTGGTGGGTGTGTTTTGTGGCTTTTGCCATGTTTTGTGAGTGTTTGGGGAGCGTTGTTTTTAAACAAGCTTTTTCTGGCTCATCTTCCAGTCCTGCTGGTGCACTTTGGGGCTGGAGTTGTGGCTGGGGTGGCCCAGCAGGAGCTGCTGGGTGCACCGTCTGGCTTTGCATGGCATCTGAGGGGCAGGGGAAAGGCAAGGGGGGCTTGGAGGCTGAGGCAGCATTTTAGAAGAAATGAATTTCAGGGCTGGGGAAACTTAGGGGGAAGAGAAAGCAAACCTTAAGTGGTTGAGTCACCGGAACTACTGTACAGAGGGGACTCAGAGTTAACCGCTTAGTACTATCTCCAATATGTGTACGAAGGGTATTGTTGTGAAATTGTAGGATTTTATTGTTTAACAAAGTGCTTTTTAGCAGATAATGTGTGAAAACAGCAGCATTTTCTTTCCCCATTGTTCAGTACGGCAGCTGCTGCCAAATAGTTGAGGCTTTCTCTTCCTGGCTGTAGACCTGGCTCTGCTGTCTGCCTGTGGAACAGGGGAATTTCAGCTTGCCCTTCTCCTTGGCCAGCTTCTCTCTACTGAAAGTTTCTTCCCTTTTAGCTTCCTGGTTTGTTGTCATGACCTTGCCTAGAAAGGCTAAGCTTCCAGCTTCCTTCAGGATCGAATTCTGTCAACATCTGCTCAGAGAGCGCTTGGAGACACCATAATCTCCAAGCCATTTACACGTCCCTTGCTGTGTTGCTGAAGACCAGTATTGCCAAGCAATGTCTGTGTATGGCTTCCACACCTCTATCTGAGCATCAGTGAAATGGAATTGTTCACACTTCTGGTGTGTGAAAACCAGAAACTGTTTGGAAATCCTTAATACAGATTTTACTCTAAAAGCTTGCTAGGCTTGCCTCTGTTCTCTTTTGTCATACTTGGTTACAGTACCAATCAGCACCGCAAATCCTTTCCTGGTGTAAGGGCTGTGGAGAGCCCTGCCAGCTTACATCAGTAAACTGTTTGAACCCTGGTACATCAGCTCTGTCTCTGATTTTATCTGCTGCCAAGACAGTCTTCTTTCTGTCTCTGGAATCTCCCTCTCTATATTTATACATAAAGCACTGCTTTCACTAGAGGAGTGCTTTGGGATGATTGTGCATTTGAAAAGAAATGTAAAAGCTCTCTGACATACTCATGTAAACTTCGAAAGATATTTTTTTAAAATAAATACTGGATCAGTTCCTCTCTTATTTCCTTGTCAGTGCTAGAGTTCAATATTTGGCCCTGGAAGAGCTGTGAATGGCTTAATTAACAGCCAAAGCAGGGCTCTGGGAGGCAGGTGTTTGGATTGCCTAGGAGTTTGCTGATAAGAGCCTTTATTATGGGTAAATGCTTGGCTTTGATCTGTGGTATTGGCAGATAAAGATTTTCAGGTTTTCTTGCCAACGTGTTAGGGTGCGCACAGAGGATCTGACGTACATATATTAATCATTTGCAGCCTTTTGCCTTTTTTAATGTCAGAAGTAAAATTGCCTTGGGTACAATTTTGACTGACTTACACTAAAATCTGACAAAAGCTTTAGATCTTTCCCTTATCTTCACACGACTTTTTTTTCCCTTGTCCTAGAATCATATGCCTTTTTGAGTCAATATTTATTTGAAATATAAAAACTTTGAAGCCTAGAAAAAGAAGACTTGAAGACTAGAATTAGAGCTGTTATTTATGGCACGTGATATATGAGAGAGAATCTAACATGATGATTTGGATGTAGTAAAAGTGCAGTGCTCCTTTTTCCCTCCAGTTCCTTAGTGTGTATAATATATCTGCGTTTTACAGTTTGCAGGGTGATCATTGATCAGGGGTTAACACCCTCCTCTAGTCCTAAAACCCTAAAGCCAAGGTTTAGTTGTCTTCTCTAGGCTTCCCTTTCTTTGGATAAGATAAAACCATTATTAACGAAGACTGTTTCAGTTTAGTGTGCACACACTAAATATGCTCTATGCTTCAAGGAAATGTAGGGAAGGAAGGAAGCTGCCCTGAATTGCTGTGTGGGTTAACTTAAAGTAGGTGGCATGCAGGAAGACTTCCCAGTTACACATAGGTCCAAAGGTAATGAGCTTTCTGTGTCATGAATTAATATATACGTGTCACGCATACTTATGTCAGTTCACTTAATGAACAAGTATTTTAAGGGTCTTCCTAATAGTGCATTAAGGAGATGTTAAGTTTTAGAACCAAGAAAATGAATAATAATTGATTTTATTTTTCTTCTGCTCGTAGAGATCCTCGGCCAACCAACCAACGTGTTAACAAGCATGTGAATAATGACATCTATCTTCGGGTTCAAAACCTGACCATTTTAGTCAGAAACATTAAGACTTACTATCAGGTAAGATTCCTGCTCTTTGCTCCTTGGTCTGTGGTGATTGTTTTATTGTTTCAGTTAATGCAGGAGCTCGTGGCTTGAAAAGAAACTTTTCACGGGAAACAAGAGGAAGTTATGCTAGTGTAAAAGTATTTTCAGCCATGCTTTCCTTATCAAATAACACTGTGCCTACCTTCTGTATCCCCCATGGCTAGAGGCTGTGCTTCTGCCCACACTCTTATCTCTTATTTTTTTCACTTTTTTGTCAAAAGAAGGTGTGCTTGGAGGCTGTGATACCTCTTGGTGATACATGTAGTAGATAGACTCTTGTGAAGGTGGGAGAGCTTTACTGAAATTGGTAGTGCTTTTGGGTATAAAATGTGTATAAAACAAGTAAATTTCTCTTAACAGGGTTGCCACCAAAATTCATTATGTGGGATTATCTTCAATGCTAGATTTATATACAAACACAAATTTATATATTAGGAAAAATTAATTTGATCTTATTTTCAAGACAGACTTCATGCACTGTAATTTGTTTTTGTTTTTTCCTTTTCCTCATCTTTATGTGTTAAGCTAGTTGTAAGTTCTGGCCACCTTCTGCTTGATCAGAATTAAATGCAGTAACAACTGTAAATTCTCACAAATAGTGCACTTCTTAGGCGACCCTTGAACTGACCGTCAGTGTTCCTCTACTGTAACGGTGTTCTCCTAAAGCCAGGGTGGTGACAGCTGAGCAGTTCTGTGGCCTGAGATATGTGTTGGGGTCTGCTGGAAAGCCATAGGAGTGAATTCAGTTGCTCTAAATAGAATTTCAGCATGCACACTGTTGTGTATATTTTGGCTCCTTGCTGAGAGAAGTAACTGTTCTGCTGTTGCCTTTTATACAAGTTTTGCCAAATTTGAATGTTGCATGGTATAAACCAGACGGGGGAAAAAAAAAAAAAAAAAAAAAAAAAACAAGGATTGTTGAAATGCTCCTGTAAATATGTCTCAGTGGACATTTTGCCCTATAATGGGCAAAACTAAACTGAGTGTGCTAATCCTGGACACCTTGCTTTTTCTGTACATACAGAAGAGAGATTGTGTACTCTGTCTTCAAAATACAGAAAAGATGCAATGCTTAACCACAGTAGTGTCTTTTGATGCCACTGTCTTCCAGAGCCCCACCTACTGCTTCCCATGTTATTGCCACTCTGCTTCTGGATTTATTGCAGAAAGCCTAGTGGAGAGAGAGGGACTTGTGAAAAAGTCACGTGGATGACTCTTCATGCAAGTTCTAGCTGTATGAGGAAAACGGAGGGTGTGGCTTAGTTTTGAGCTGTGGGAGGACACTGTATTTCTGAAGACATATAACCTGTGTCTCCGTTGTTGAGAATAGGAGAAGCTGATACAATGTGATGTCATTCCTAAGGCTTGTGACTTCTAATGGGAAATTCCATTTGGTCATAATCAGAAGCTGAAGCTTATTTTTTCAGTTTCTCTGCTACCCACTGAACAGTGTTGGTGTATACAGAGTCTACAGTGAAAAAGGACTAAATGTGGGGACAGTAGACACGACTAAGTTCTCTCCTTCCTTCCCCATCCACTCAAGATTTACATTCTGAGAATCTGGTTCTTCAGGTCTTGAAACTCTAAGGCTTTTTATTCATATGAGTTCTTTGTCTTGATAATCTGACCTCTTTTAATAGTATATGAAGAGAGAACAGATTCAGAAAAAAAAAGAAATGTGGTTCACAATTGTGTGATATGTTCTTTGGTGTCTTGTTGACCTAGCTGTTGGGCTGTGTAATCATAATCCAATAAAGATAGGAACTGCTGAAATAGGTTAAGATGCAGAGTTTTCGATTAAAAACAGTAGTTGAGGCTTTCAGGAGGCAAGGAGTGATATACCTCTTGTAGCCCAGAAATCAAGTACTATCAGTCTTGCTGCCTGAAGACTACGTATACTATATGTGAACAGAGCAGTCATGAGAGCTGATCATTATTTGCATTTGCTCCTGAGAATGTGTGATTACAGCAGAGCTTCAAATAAAACTAGTCTTTCGGTGATGATGACACTGTATAAGAAATTTATTTGTCCTTGTCACTGTCAGATGTTCAGGGTCAATCCAAGATTTCAATGCCAATCTGAGGTTCCCTTTCTTGTGATGCTGTGTGTGGCCTTCAGCTCGCAGTAGTTTGGGAGGAGTTAACACCATCTATACTGTAACTGAGTTCTCTCTGTGATTGATGTAGAGTACATCACCTATGTACTAATGTTAGATATTTAGAGGGCTTCTATTGTTTTAGGATTTGAGATAGTTTTGATTAGTGTTTTTTCAACACGCAGCTAAACTTTTTAATATATATGGCTTGGAATATCTATTGTTGGGCCTTTTCTAAATATTAGAGGTTTTTTTTTAAACGGGTTGAAGTTGTGTGCATTGTTTGCAGTAATATTGATATATTAGACAAGGTTAAAGTGAAAATTCACACGTTGTGAATTTTTGTTGCAGACTAAAGTGGGAGGGAAAAGTTCCTGACAAACAATGGGAACATGAACTTGCTGCTTCCTCAAGGGAAGCGAGCTCTAAAAATACAGTGTTGGCCTTGACACTTTACATTCCCTTTCACTTAACGGACCCGAGTCAAGTTTATGGCTTAGTTACTGAATTTGGTAGGCTGGGTCTCCTAGAATGAGAAAATGTCTCTTCATGCTGTACAGAGGGACACTGGTAGGAACGAAGGAGTATTGGTCTCTGTGTGCTAGGCGGGAACAATCAGAGAGATGGCATTAATTCATGGTACTGGAATCCATGTATCTGAGGAAGGTGACATCAGTGGCTACTAAAATAAATCTGATATTCAGAAGCTAAGTGACACTTCAGATCATAATTGCAATGAAGAAGCGCCTTTCCAGTTCAAATAACCTCTCATTTTTGGAAGCTTGATAGCTGAATTTGTTCATTAATAACTTCTTAGAATTACCTTGTCCGTTTTCACGTACACAAAACCTGATTGTTGATGGCTGTGAAGATAAATGTTAAGACTTTTAAAATGCGGATACAACATTGGTTGCTACAGTTGTATATATATTACATACATATAAGTATATATGCATGTATATACAATATATGTATATATACATATATAAAAATATATATATACACGTGTGTATTTATATATATATATATATATATAAAAATATATATATATTTATAGCCAGGTATGTAAGAATGGTTACTCTTGGTAACAGGCAATAACATCTCTGTATTTCTTGCTGTTTGAGCACTTGCACTTTGCAGGTTTGTTGCTGGTCAGAGAGCCTTCTCTTTGGAAATGAGGCAAATTACTCATTTTGCTGTGGGATTTCTTGAGAGTTCAAAGGAATCTGTCATTAACTGTGTTTAATAACTGCTAAAGCACTGGGCTGCTGGAGAAAGGGCTGGCCATAAAACTTCTGGAGTTGGTGCTGTGCCTTAGCAAAGGGCTGAGCAAGGCAGAATGTGTCTGCTGCTCACAGTATGAGGTTTATGTGTCTCGTCTTGTTCAGACTGAATTGAGGCCCTTTAAGCCAAAATTGAGAACAGTTTTTTGTGGAACAGCACGGTAGAGTGAGAAACAGCCCCTGCCTGAGACTGCATTGAGGATGTTGGTTTAAAGGGTCACCAGAGAGCTGAGTGTACCGGAGAAGGGACACTTGCCCGCTTTTCACTGGGATGGATGTGCATCCTCAAAGGGTGAAGCCTACCCCCATAATACTGCAGCTAACCTGTGTATGTGGAACTGACTGACCCGCTGCCTTGTGCTGGTAACACGATTGGGAACAGCGGTCTCATGCTGACACTGGCATGCCTGGCATGACAGAGGTGAAGTTACCTTGCTATTCCTGAGCGCTCTCTTCACCTTGAAATGTTTCTGTTGTGGGCTTCCCTAAGGAGCCACTGCTCCAATTAAATTGGCTTGAAAACAGTTCAGGTGCAAGTATCACAAAACCTAGCAGTTTGGCCTCACTGAAATAAATGTGCTTGACCCAGGTTCACACTGAGTCGTGTCCTTAATTGCCCCGATACCTTCTGCTGCTTTTCTGGAGGTTGATTAATCCCAGCTGTGGCAACTGACTTCATTGTGGTGTGCAACTGTCGCTGCTTCTGGCAGAGTTCGTTAGCAATGCTTAAAAACAAAATAAACCCACAAACTGCAGCAGCCTGTGCAGGAGTTACTGTTGCTGGTTCTGTCCAGTCCAACAAGGAAAGGAGAAAGCTCGAAAATTGGGAGTGTTGGCCCATCTCTTTGCCATGCTGCAGAGAATGTGTAAAGCCTGTGGATGCTGGTACTCAAACTGTCTGTGTGTGAGGAGCTGTCCTGATCTCCACAGTGCTTGGAGAACATGCTCACACTCAGTTTTGGAAGAGACTTAGGCAGGCTGGGAGGGGAATCGTGAAGTGTCTGTGTTGTGCTTCCTCTACTTGTGTGTCAGTGCTTGGATTCAAGAGTTTGTTTTTTCTAGCAACTAAAAATCACTTTGATACCAGTTTGCTTAAAAAATAAAAGAAAGCTAAATTAACAGGATTGATGTCAGCTAGTTTCTTAGCCTTCAAAAATGCCGGTAATCCCTCTAACTATATGCTGTACTCTCAAGCAAAACTTCCTGCAATTTACATAAAAACTTGAAGCTAGTGGAGAAGAGAGGGGGGAAAAAAGAATGTTACCATCCTTTGGCTCAGCGCATTCATGGGTATGATGACCACAGACGGAGCATGTGGAGAAGAAATGCTACAGTGTGGTCATGGCTGTGTGTGTTGCCTGTAGTTCCTGTAGTTGTGGCCACTGATTGCTTAGCAGATTGATTCATGTTTCTAAATAGGTTGGAAATATATCTTTATTGAAAAATTAAAAAAAAAAAAAGCAAGCCTATTTGTAAGAGTTCTGAACTGAGATATGACTGAGGCCTGTGCCTCGATAAAGGCTTGAGTAAGAAACTCCTATCCCTTAGTATTTTTATTAAAGCGAGAGTATGGGGGAGTACGATGGAGACATTCACTGAAGTTTTAGACTTGCTATCACCTCAAATCCTACCCTCCATGCCTAAACTAACTTATCTGGGCGCAAAGAGAATGGTGAGCAATGATGCCATACTTCCTAAGGCGTGTCTCTCAGGCCGGTGTTCTGCTTTTACTTGTCTGCTCCATATTGCTATAAAACAAGTACAAGCAGCAGGGGTTTTTATCAGGTAAGTAACAATGTGCAGATGAATTAAAAGGAGTTAGCTGCCTGGAAGCTTGGCTGTCGCTGTGGGCTCTTTGGTACTGGGGCTGTAGTAGTGCTGTGACGGTAACCTCCATCGCAGAGGGGCAGTTCTGTCTTCAGGCTGGGTCAAAAGCTGTTCTCCCTGTGGGTCAGCTGAGGTCTCACAATACCAGTAGCTTCCAGATCAATAAACAACTGCTGCTTCTGTAGCTGAAGCACTGAGTCAGGTTGAGAGCTCTTGGTTGGGCTGCAGAGAGGAGTTGAAGCTTTGAGCTCCAGATTTGGGCACAAGTTTTGAACTGGCAACTGTATTGGAGCTATAAATAAAGTCCTGGAAGTGGCAATGTCCTTTTCTGTGAGCTGAAATCTTTCCCTACTAGGCAGGCTAATTCTAGTGGCCTAGGAATCCAGTCTTTAGCAAAGCAAACACGAAAATGCTAGAAATACACATAAATGCCCATTTTCTGAAGTGGAAAAACATCCCTCTCTCTGAGGGGAAGGATTCATGCTCACAGTGGCCTACTGAATTAGATGATAAAACTGAACTTGTATTTTTGCTAATCTTGCCCATTTGCTGTGTTAAATACAACATGCCTGGGTGACTGCTTTTCTTTGATTCCTGTTCCCTAGAAATCTTAATTTAGCAACTTGGCAGTGTGTGTGGGGGGGAGCCTTTCATCATCTCAGGCTTTAAATTCCAAGATTATTAACCCAGAATGTCAAGAGCAAGACATGAAAAGCTTCACCAGATAAGCTCTTTCTAATTCAAATACTTTGCTGATCTCATGCACTCTTAAGTGTACATTCTCTCCCTTTTCTGTCTAGCCGAGTGGGCTGTATGCATACAGCCTCCTGAATCATGTCTGTGTGGGGAGCTGCGTTGGTGCACCTACCACAGGTAGCATACAGGTTTCTGCGGTCTTATGTTGGCAGCTGCACATACAAACAATGATGAGGAGCCACTGAGGTGCTTTTTTTAATATAAGTGTACAGTAAGTAAGTTAGGATAACAAAGAAGTCAGTACTAAGACTCTGTGTTGGAGATGCTCAGTGTTTCACTAAGGCTGAGACTGGGGAGATGCTGCCCCAGTTGCTGACGTGACCTGGAGTGTGATGTTGTCAGCACCACGTTTGTTTCTGCTCCTATTTTTCGTTTAATTTTGCTAGTCAGTTTGAACATGCCACAGGCGCAGACTCTTTGCATGTGTGTTTATGCAGTGCTTAGCTCCAAGAGGCCTTCTTGGTTCTGCAGCAACAAATATTTTTGGCTGGGTTTTCTGTTCTGCAGTAGCATGATCACAAAACGTGAAGGTTGTACACAAGGCTGGCATTGTGAAGTTGGGCAGTTATTGCAGTGGTGGGTGCTGGGCACGTGAATTACTACTAGCCATGGGGTGGGTGTCCTGGGGGATGCCAAACTGGTGATGTGGCCTCTCCGCCTTGTGCCTTTGCCTGGAAGCAGCAGCACTGCTCTTCTGCGAGTGGAACGTAGGACCCATCGCCAAGATTGTAACCTTTTTATGTAGGTCCTGCTATCAAGCATTTCAGAGAGAAAAGAACTGGCAGACAGAACCATTTCTTCCCTGGAGCTGAAATAAATTTCTGCAGAAGTCAGTTTGAAAGGTTCCCAGTGCTGTGAGAGCTACCATCTCAGGTGGTTAGTGGTACGCTGTTGGACGCCTCATTGGGATGACTGGCTGTGATTCTGGGATGCATTTCAGCTGATACATTTAATTGTGTCAGAAAGTTTAATGGAGGACTGAGCTTTAAAAGACACATCTTTCCCCCAGAGGCTCCGTGTGTATTTTAATACCGAATGAAACAGTGACCTCAAACAGATGGAAGAGAATAGGTTGGCGTTTAAACTACTTTATTGCCTGTAATTTCCTGGAGCTACGATATAGGAGAGGACAGAATAGGCTGTTGTTGCTTCCCTTAATAAGCTAGAAGGGTGTGAGCTCCTGGTGCAGACAAATGAAGAAACCTAGTTAAGGAGAGAGGAACAGTGTCCTAAAACAGAAATACGTTTATTTGTGTGGTGGTCAGAACAGTGGGGCAGTGTTCACAGGTAGGGTTCAGAGTGTTGTCAAAGGCTGCTTGTCAAAGATGTGACTTGAAAGCATCATCTGTTAGTGCAGGCTGGCTGGGGAAGGGAAGGTATCAGCTACTGGCACTACCTGCTTCTTGGTCTGGTCCCCAGGTTTTTAATGCATTTTTGCTGGCATAAAAGAACAGAGTGAAGATGACCCTATCATATACAGGACTGACCACTGTAGACGCATAAGTACAGGGGCAGAATCAAATGGAGGCAATCTGTAGAAGTTTCACAGTATGGAATAGCTCCATACAGCAGTATTTACTTTACACCTGCCCAAACTTAAAGCCAATGTCCCATTTTGTGTCAGCTGAAATTTTGCTGATGAGAACTGAGTTTTTTTTTTTTTTTATAGAGGCTGACAATTTCAGGTATGTTGGAAACTGGGCTGCTTGCCCTTTGATAATAGGTTTGAGATTTATTTTTGCTAAAAGATTGTAATGAAAATTAAATAGTGCATTATTGGTTTTGTTTCTGTAGTGGATTCGGTGTCATTTAGACCTTTTAAAAAATATTGAAAGAGACGAGAAGATAAATTCCACAAAAATGTAAGGTATTGCAAAACAAATCCCCGAATTGCATGGCAGTTCCTTAAACAAGGGATTTCTGCTTTTTAAGGGCATGTAGCAAATCAAGGTGATTTATTTTCTTATATTTGCACATTCTGTCTGTAAAGGCATTCTTTAATCCAGGGTGGCTTTCATTGAGATTGTCACATGCCGCGCTGTGGCACACTGGCTTGTGTCCTCAGTCTTGCTCTTACACAGCCCTGTGTCTGGGGTAAGGTTTGGGGTCAAGGCTCGTTCCTGTCAGTTCCAGAGACATCTCTGACCCTGTTGAGCAAAGATGTCATTGCTCTGCATCTCAATCAGCAGGCCTGGGCTTTCTGTTCTAATTGCATGTAAACAGCTTTTGTTAGAAAGGTTTGTAACAAATGCACCTTACCACACACTGCTTTTCTTAATAGTTTTTTTATACTTTAAACAGTACTTTTCTACACTGTCTTGATGTGAGGCGGTTGCTTGTGCTGTGTTTGAAAGCAGCAGGGATCATCATTTTGAAGGAGCAATCATCAGTTTCAGAAATTAATGGGAGATCTCAGAGCATTTTATTCAAGTGCAGAGCTGCATTTCCTTCTGAAAACCAAGTTTGGGTTGCTTGCTAAAGGTCTCCTTGAGCTTTGTGTTGACCCTCGGGACTTCCAGCAAATGTGAGTGCTATAGGGCAGAGAAAACCTGTGGAGGCTGTGGAGTTGGCTGCAGGAATGGCTGCATCTGGCCTGCAGAGCTCCTTCTTGGTTCCGAGGCAGGAGCAGAACTGGCTGCTGGGGGAGGTTTTAGCATGCTTGTCACCATGCTGAAGACAAACCACAGGAAAGGGTGTATTTCTTTCTTTACGCAGGGTGTACGGGCTTTACAGCAGCATAAAATAGGGAAGACATCTGCTTGTGAACACACTGAAATTGCAGTGCTGTCACTTGCTGCTGCATGCATCTTCCACTTGCAAATTATGTTTGTTTTCCTATAAGGAAGGATTTAAAAACAAACAAACAAACATCTCCTCTATAAAGAGTAGATAAAGCAGATTTTTTGGTTGTGCACTAGACTCATTTTCACAGCTATTTAGGTGAGCAATTTGAATATAAGCCACGCGAGAGCTGCTGCCTCTCCTGTTTCACATTATGATTGAGAGAGAGCTGAAGGGGAGTTAAGCTCTTAAATTCTGCTGGGTCCTCATATGGCCACTAAAAATGCCTAAATAAAAACCTGCTCAGCAGACTGAAATGGTCCCTGTGGAGCTGTCACTTGTCTGTTCTCTTTCATAATTAGCATAATTAAA